>NC_035435.2:43515009-44767093 GCF_002127325.2 Helianthus annuus
CTAAAGGTGACAAGTGTGAGGCTAAGCCTATGGCTTTTAATGAGCTCAAATAAACAAAAGAAGCAAAAAGACAGCTAAATCTAACACAAATGCAACATATAAAATACATCAATTGTGGCATAAAACTAACCCTTTTTTAGTACTAATGTTGGAAAAAGTGTGTTTTTGTCTTCCTTTTGTATTTTCAGGATTAAATGAGCTCAAATAAACAAAAGAAGCAAAACGACAGCTAAATCTAACACAAATGCAAGAAAAGGAACAAACGTGGCATGCTCGACCCCCTTACAGCATCTTCCCAAGCAAAACAAGAAGAACAGAAGGCTGAACACGCCCCGTGCTCAGTGAGCACGGGGGCATGCCCAAGTGTCAGCAGAAAAGACAAAGTTGTAGAAACTTCCATCGCCCACCACGGGGCCGTGCTCAGCGGACACGGGGCCGTGGTCAACTATAGGATTCGCAGAATCCAGGCAAATCTTGATAGTACAGATATGCTTCTGCACACGGGGTCGTGCTCAGCGGACACGGGGGCGTGGTCAACTAATGCAGACAAACTGCAATTAATGAATAAAGAGAGAAGGATGGACACGGGGCCGTGCCCGAGCTTCTGTTAAGCCTATAAATAGGAGTGCTTGGATCACTTGCAACTCATCCCTTGGCACACCACCTCTCTCACACTTCACCCACCACCCACCACCATCACAACACCATCATCCACCACAATCATCCATTGTCCATCATAGAGTGTGTGAGCATGGTTGTAAAACAAGGTTTCCAAGGCCGAGTACTCCCCGAGTAGTCGCTACAAGGTAGGCTGCCGAGGCGACTTTCTCTAACTCCGCCTAATTACTCGGAATCGATCAAACGCGGTCAAACTCGGCCAAAATCAGATCTAGTAGGTTAATTTGGGCCGAGTTTGACTTAAAAAATAATAAAATATATATTATATGACTATCATATCAAATAATGAATATGATTTTCATGTATTTTGTTATAAATATAAGTAAATTTATGTTATTAGACATATATTTAATTTCCGAAAACTAATTTCTTTATAATTTAACATGTCCGAGTACTCCCCGAGTACTCTCCGCCTATGTCGAGTACTCTCAACTCCCCGGTCGACCGACTAGGGAGCGCCTAGTGACTTTTGCAACCATGTGTGTGAGTCGTCTCGGGATCCAAGATTGATCGTAAGAGTTCTTGACAATCAAAGGCCATGTTTTCCTAAGTCTCTTACATCACTTGGTGAAGACAAGTGTTTAGTGTAATACTTTTTATTTTTAATCTTTTCGCACTTTTTATTTGGTTATGTATTAATGACTTTAATAACTAGTTTCTTATGTTGAAGGTGATTCTTCCTTATCGTTTGTCCGTGGTGTCTTGGCATTATTTTACTGTCTATATAAAATAAAAGATTTTCACCATTCATATCTCCATGGTCTATGTGGAGATATGTTGGCTACCTGGTCGGGGGTTAAGGGAACGGTTTGGTAAGAGTCTTGCCATTGTTCAGTGTATAGATCCTGCAAAGGACCTGGGTCAAATTTAGTAGGACCTCCTTCAATACCCACCGGTATTGGATGGCGGGGGTCCAAACTCTTTGATCCCCTCATAAGTTAAACTACTATTAAAACTTTAACCCGACTACTTAGGACTGTATCCCTGTTGACTCAGACTACTTAGCCGAGGGTAACGTCGCCTTCAAAAGAGGGGCCTACCACATTATGCATTAATAACTTAATTAATTATCTTTCAATTATCCGACCCTTTAGGATTGTATCCTTGCTGACTCAAACTACTGGGTTGAGGGTGACGTCACCTTCAAAAGAGGGGCCTACTACAATAACTAAGATAATCTCTTAAAATGTGCAAAAGTGCGGAAATAATCAAAGGTTACACTACACACGAGTCGGATCCAAGTGATTCATCTTGTCTATCTGTTTTTACTTTTATTTTATTTTTCAGCATTTTAGTTAGTTTTATTTTTCTAGTTTAAAAACCTTTTTCTAACTTTTTGATTTGATTAGACGTTGAGGATAAACCGGTACTAAAAGCTCTTGTGTCCTTGGACGACCTCGGTATCTTACCAACACTATACTACGTCCACGATGGGTGCACTTGCCCATATGTGTGTTTAGTGTTAGTAAATATCGTGTTTTATAAATTTAAAACTTGGCTAAAAGTGTAAAAAGGGCTTAAAATATACACCTAAAATATATTACACGACACACGCATCAAGTTTTTGGCGCCGTTGCCGGGGACACAAGGATTTTAAGAAAGCTTAAAATCGACGGCCTAATCAGTTTTACAAAACTTTTTCAAAACGCGCGCACATTTTTCTGCATTTTAGTTTAGTTTTGCATTTACAGTAGCCTGAACACGGGGCCGTGTTCGCTGAACACGGGGCCGTGCTGCATATTTTTCATAAAATGCCCAGATACAGAGTCTGAACACGGGGTTGTGCTCACTGAACATGCCCCGTGCTCAACAAGACCAGTAACTTTTATTCAAACGCCCAGATACAGATCCTGAACACGGGGCCGTGTCCACTGAACACGGGGGCCGTGTCCAGCCTATGTTTTCGTTTTTATTTTTTGTTTTCTGGTCCCGAGACTCTGTTGTGGTCTCCTGAGTGATTCTTATGGATCAATACTCAGGAGGCTACAACTACACCTATGAGGAGGATGATTATAGGAGGGACTATTGCACTAATTGTGGTAACCCGCACTCGGTTCAATATTACAACTCATCTCAACCATCCACTTCATACAACTATTATGAGGAGCCCAGGTACGAGCCATCGACTTCATACACCTCCTATGAAGACCAGAGGTATGAACCTTCTCCCTCATACTCATATTTTGATGAACCAAGGTATGAGCCTTCATACTCATACTTTGAGGAGCCAAGATATGAGCCACCACCTTCATATGCTTATTATGAGGATCCATGGCGTGAACAACCCACCTCATATGAGTACTATGAAGAACAAAATTACGACCCTTATCCATCATATACTTACAATGAGTAACAATGGTGTGAACCATCTACCTTATATGAGTACTATGAGGAACCAAGGATCGAACTTCCGACTTCAAGCTTTAATGATAATTATTCAACTCAATTTGATGAACCACCAACTATATCATCTGTAGCCGAAAGGATAATAGAACACCTTAAAACTATTGAGCGATACATAAAAGAATCTCGCGCAAGGGAAGAGGAGTCCCGCGCAAGAGAAGAATTAAATAAAGAAAAGATAGTTGAAGAAGTAAAAATGGAGGAACAAATAAGTGAAAAACCGACACATGAGTTAAACAACGAAAAAGGTGAGGCCGATAACGTTAAAATTCAAGAAGAGTCTAATTTTGAAGAAATTAATCTCTTGTCACATTCTTTTGAAAATCATTGTTTAGTACCCACTCATGCTAAGTTTTTAAAAGAGTTAAACACTAGCACTAAAATTGACGAAATGGTAAGTATTAGGTTAACTAATGATCAAACTTCACTAATAAAAGAAGACCCTTTTGAAATCAACATTACACCAGTTCCATGTTTTTTTTTTCAAAATTCATTTATTAGTAACGTCACAATTGATAAAGATCTTTGTGTTAACATAATGCCTAATTACATTTTCGAAAAATTAAGTATTAGTGATTTTTCTCCACTTCAAATACCCATTTTTCTATCCAATCGGAAAATAATAAAATCAACCGGTATAGTTGAGGATGTCTTGGTTCAAACAAATCAATTGGTAATCCCAACCGACTTTGTCATCCTTGATGACGCTCCTCTAGTGTTGGGATGACCTTTTGTAAAAACTCATGAAGCTTTGAAAAACCGGAAATACAACAACCTACCTCTTCAATTAGGGGCATTCAAAAGGATCATAGATCTTGAGCGCTCAATGAAATATCCTTTTGGCAATAATGACCCCCTAATTGAAGATGAAGATGAGCCACCCGATACAAGTGAAAAGATGGACCACTTTGTCGAAGAAGAGGTCACCATAGAACAAACTTTTAAAGTTCTTGATCAAAACGAGCAACCAAATAAGGAGTCTCCTAAAGACCATCCTCTTGAGCTCAAAGAACTTCCGAAAGGTTTGGAATATGCTTTTCTAGACAAAGATGGTAAATCTCCTGTAATTATTTCGTCTAAATTAAGTAGCCTAGAAAAAGAAAAATTAATTAAACTTTTGAAAAAACACAAAAATGCGATCGCTTGGAAGCTTGTAGATATTAAAAGAATAAGTCCTTCCATGTGCACACACAAAATTTAAATGAACAATGACTACAAATCGGTAATACAACCACAACGAAGAGTAAATCCAAATGTTCAAGAAGTGGTTAAAAACGAAGTCATCAAATTACTTGACGCCAGACTTATTTATCCTATCTCCGATAGTCCTTGGGTAAGTCCCGTTCAAGTAGTTCCAAAGAAAGGAGGTATGAAGGTAATAACTAATGAAAAGAATGAATTAATACCAACGAGAACCGTCACAGGATGGAGAGTATGTATAAACTATAGAAGGTTAAATGAAGCAACAAGGAAAGATCACTTTCCTTTGCCCTTTATTGACCAAATGTTAGAAAGATTATCCGGGCATAAATTTTATTGTTTCTTGGATGGTTTTTCAGGTTACTTTCAAATCCTGATAGCACCCGAAGACCAAGAAAAGACAACATTCACATGTCCCTATGGAACTTTTGCTTATCGACGCATGCCATTCGGTCTATGTAATACCCCCGCAACATTCCAACGTTGCATGGTGGCCATCTTCCATGACATGATAGAAAAGACAATGGAAGTCTTCATGGACGACTTTTCTATCTTTGGAGATTCATACGACCAATGCCTCGATAACCTCGAACGAATGCTATCCCGATGTGAGGAAACTAACCTCGCCCTTAATTGGGAAAAATGCCATTCATGGTAACGGAGGGAATAGTACTCGGTCACAAAATCTCAAGCGAAGGAATGGAAGTGGATCGAGCCAAAATAGACACTATTTCTCGATTACCTCCACCATCCTCCGTTAGAGCAATCAGAAGTTTCTTAGGTCATGCCGGATTTTATAGACGGTTTATCAAAGACTTTTCAAAAATCTCAAGACCTCTAACAAAATTACTTGAAAAAGATGCACCTTTCATCTTTGACAAGGATTGCAATCAAGCATTTCTAACCCTCAAGGAAATGCTAGTCAATGCACCTATCATGATAGCGCCTAATTGGAAATTACCTTTCGAAATCATGTGTGATGCAAGTGACTTTGCAGTTGGAGCTGTCTTGGGACAAAGAAAAGAAAAGCATTTTCACCCAATTTATTATGCTAGTAAAACACTTAACGATGCACAAGAAAACTACACAACAATGGAAAAAGAGTTACTAGCTTTGGTATTTGCTTTTGATAAATTTCGTTCTTATCTTGTTCTTTCTAAAACAATAGTCTATACAGATCATGCTGCCATTCGATGCCTTTTCAAGAAACAGGATGCTAAACCACGTTTGATTAGGTGGATTCTACTCCTCCAAGAATTTGATATTGAAATCAAAGACAAAAGAGGAGCAGTAAACACCGCAGCAGATCACCTTTCACGCCTAGAAGACCCAGCTTTGGAGGCAATCAGGGACGAGAAAATCAACGAAAAATTTCCAACGGAGTCCCTGGAAATGGTGGAATACAGACAAGAACCATGGTATGCCGACTATGCTAATTACTTAGCTAGCGGTATAGTCACCAAAGGATGGCCACATCACCAAAGAAAGAAATTCTTTGCTGATGTAAAGCATTACTTTTGGGAAGATCCTTATTTTTTCAAAATGTGTGCCGACCAACTCATCCGAAGATGCGTACATGGTAGTGAAGCAAGAAGAAATCTCCGCCATTGTCATGAATGTCCATACGGAGGACATCATGGTGCCGCTAGTACCGCACGAAAGGTATTTGATTCAGGATTTTATTGGCCTTCCATTTACAAAGACGCTCAAAGTCTTGCTAAGACATGTGACGCCTGCCAAAGATCAGGTAATATTTCTTCCAAAAACGAAATGCCACAAAATGGCATTCTTGTTTGTGAAATTTTTGATGTGTGGGGACTCGACTTTATGGGACCTTTCCCATCGTCAAAAGGAAACAAATATATACTTGTGGCGGTTGATTACTTGTCTAAATGGGCCGAGGCCGAGGCACTTCCAACACATGATGGAAGAGTTGTGGTAAGATTTCTGAAAAAATTATTCTCTCGTTTTGGAACACCTAAAGCATTAATAAGTGATAGAGGTACCCATTTTTGTAATCATCAACTTGAAAAAATCTTAACAAGATATGAGGTCTATCACTGGGTCTCGACAGCATATCACCCTCAAACAAACGGACAAGCCGAAATGACTAATAGAGGTTTAAAATGAATACTTGAAAAAACCATACGGTTAAATAAAACGGAATGGGCTGATAAATTAGATGACGCTTTATGGGCTTTTCGAACTGCTTATAAAACAACAACAGGTACAACCCCATATAAGCTCGTTTATGGAAAAAGTTGTCACTTGCCAGTAGAAATAGCTCACAAGGCCTTCACGCTCCACAGTTTCATCAACCTCCCCATTACCAATACCAGCCTCACGGTGATCCGGGCCAATCCTCCTCACAAGGAGGTGGTTTTCCTAACTTCCAAAGTTTATATGATTTGTTGCAGGAAAACCTTATGTGCACCAGGAACACCTACAACCTTGCCAACAACACATACAACCGGGTCGGAGCCATTGAAAGAAACATCTCCGATATCCAAGATGACATCGGGAGCATCCGGGAGTACATGGCGGGGCATGGAGGAAGAGGTGATGACGAGGATGAGGACATGGACTAGGCAGGTGGAGTAGGAGCAGGAGCAGCTGGTTGGTGATCCCACAGGTTAACCCCCTTTTCTATCAAACAATTTCCGACCTGCGTGCCAAGTGTTGAACAATTTACTTTCCCTTTTACTCTTTTTATTTTTCTGCATTTGTTTTTCTTTTTAACTTGATGACGTGGATGTTAAACTTTGGTAATTTAGGATGTTTGCGATGGTTTGGTATGGTGTTTATTGATAAGACAGGTACATACGAGGCTTAGAGTACTAAATAGTAGTACTACTAAAGCCGGGACAGGAAAACCGAAGCCAGAAACCTGTTTTTCAACTTGGCAGATTGTCTACACGGGATCGTGTCCGGCCGACACGCCCCCGTGCCCACCTCCTAGATCTGTTGTTTGTTTAAATTCTGTAGATTTTTGCCAGACACGGGGTCGTGCCAAGCCAACACGCCCCCGTGTCCACCTTCTGTAAGTTTTCATTACTGGCACCTGAACACGGGTGTCTACCCGACACAGGGCCGTGTCCAGACCACCAGTAACACAAAATTTTGCTTTTCACACCTGTTTACACATTTGATCAACTTAAAAACTTGTTTTTGGGACACATTGAGGACAATGTGTAATTTAAGTGTGGGGGGATGCTAAAACCTTGAATCACCCCAAATTTTTTCAAAAATTTTCATTTTTTTTACTTGTCTAAGTTTAAGTTGGGAATTTCAAAATTCTAAAAAGGTTATATTTTTACAAATTTACAACCGATAGCGTCGTGATAAAAAGAACCAACATAAGAAAATTATGAAACGGCATGACAAACTTAGTTAAAATTTGATTATATATACTTGATCACATAAAAACCCATTCCCACAAAAGTGAGTTTTGAGCCTTTATTGAGCATATAATCACATATCTTTAAACTAAATGCTCATTTTTCGTTTCTTGTGTGAATAGCCGCTTGATTCTTACAACTCTAGAACTTGCCACGGCGATGCATTCCCAGTCCTTACCAACTTAAACCCGAGTAAGTAAATGATGGAGGCATTAGGACTAACCCTTTTTATTTCTACACCATTATTTTCTTTTTTTTACCACCCACCTACCCAAAATCCCCCTAGTCAACCCTTTGAGCCTAAACCTTTTCATTTCATAACCCAAACCAAACACCCTTTACCCACATAAACCCTTTTCGTTTTAAACCCTTTATTTTAGTAACAAAGCTCGGTTTTTAGTATGACTTGATTCAAAAAAAAAAATTAGGATGAAGCCAAAAGAAATAAACAAACAAGTTTATCAAAAATAACTTTGTTTGAAATGCTTCATCAAAATAAATTTTTTTTGAAAAATATCAAGTCTTATGAAAACCGACGCTTTTTACGCTTTTCGCCCTTTTACTAACCACTAACCCAACCACCCACATTTAACCCAAGCCTAAACCTTCACCCAAAAAGTCCTCTTGATATTTACAAAGGTATATAGTTAAAAAGGAGGAGGATTGATTGCTTGGCAAGCTTATGGTAGGAGTAAGTTCCATGCCGCTGTCGAGTGATTCACTAAAAATACATCTTCGGCCGAGTGTTGAGTGATTCCCCCATGAGGTATGTGAACTCGTATATAAATGGAATTTTAAAAAGGCATGTTATGCCCTAATAAGTAATTTATCTTATGAAACGTTTTTAATAAATCATGACGAATAGGATTGTAAATAAATAAAAATAAAACTTAATAACAAATCTTTGAAATCCCGACACTCTATGGCAAGCCCAAAAACCTTCTTTTCTACCCATTCCATTTGGGAGTGTAAAGCCACATTATAAAGAGTTTTGCTTGAGGACAAGCAAAGATTCAAGTGTGGGGGTATTTGATGTGCACAAAATGCAACATATAAAATACATCAATTGTGCCATAAAACTAACCCTTTTTTAGCACCAATGTTGGAAAAAGTGTGTTTTTGTCTTCCTTTTGTATTTTCAGGATTAAATGAGCTCAAATAAACAAAAGAAGCAAAAAGACAACTAAATCTAACACAAATGCAAGAAAAGGAACAAACGTGGCATGCTCGACCCCCTGACAGCATCTTCCCAAGCAAAACAAGAAGAACAGAAGGCTGAACACGCCCCGTGCTCAATGAGCACGGGGGTGTACCCAAGTGTCAGCAGAAAAGACAAAGTTGTAGAAGCTTCCATCGCCCACCACGGGGCCATGCTCAGCAGACACGGGGCCGTGGTCAACTATAAGATTCGCAGAATCCAGGCAAATCTTGATAGTACAGATATGCTTCTGCACACGGGGTCGTGCTCAGCGGACACGGGGGCGTGGTCAACTAATGCAGACAAACTGCAATTAATGAAGAAAGAGAGAAGGATGGACACGGGGCCGTGCCCGAGCTTCTGTTCAGCCTATAAATAGGAGTGCTTGGATCACTTGCAACTCATCCCTTGGCACACCACCTCTCTCACACTTCACCCACCACCCACCACCATCACAACACCATCATCCACCACCATCATCCATTGTCCATCATAGAGTGTGTGAGTCGTCTCGGGATCCAAGATTGATCGTAAGAGTTCTTGACAATCAAAGGTCATGTTTGCCTAAGTCTCTTACATCACTTGGTGAAGACAAGTGTTTAGTGTAATACTTTTTATTTTTAATCTTTTCGCACTTTTTATTTGGTTATGTATTAATGACTTTAATAACTAGTTTCTTATGTTGAAGGTTATTCTTCCTTATCGTTTGTCCGTGGTGTCTTGGCGTTATTTTACTGTCTATATAAAATAAAAGATTTTCACCATTCATATCTCCACGGTCTATATGGAGATATGTTGGCTACCTGGTCGGGGGTTAAGGGAACGGTTTGGTAAGAGTCTTGCCATTGTTCAGTGTATAGATCCTGCAAAGGACCTGGGTCAAATTTAGTAGGACCTCCTTCAATACCCACCGGTATTGGATGGCGGGGGTCCAAACTCTTTGATCCACTCATAAGTTAAACTACTATTAAAACTTTAACCCGACTACTTAGGACTGTATCCCTGCTGACTCAGACTACTTAGCCGAGGGTAACGTTGCCTTCAAAAGAGGGGCCTACCACATTATGCATTAATAACTTAATTAATTATCTTTCAATAATCTGACCCTTTAGGATTGTATCCTTACTGACTCAAACTACTGAGTTGAGGGTGACGTCACCTTCAAAAGAGGGGCCTACTACAATAACTAAGATAATCTCTTAAAATGTGCAAAAGTGCGGAAATAATCAAAGGTTACACTACACACGAGTCGGATCCAAGTGATTCATCTTGTCTATCTGTTTTTACTTTTATTTTATTTTTCAGCATTTTAGTTAGTTTTATTTTTCTAGTTTAGAAACCTTTTTCTAACTTTTTGATTTGATTAGACGTTGAGGATAAACTGGTACTAAAAGCTCTTGTGTCCTTGGACGACCTCGGTATCTTACCAACACTATACTACGTCCACGATGGGTGCACTTGCCCATATGTGTGTTTAGTGTTAGTAAATATCGTGTTTTATAAATTTAAAACTTGGCTAAAAAGTGTAAAAAAAGCTTAAAATATACACCCAAAATATATTACACTACACACGCATCATGGGTAGCTCAAACTTATTAAACTGGCTGAAAGTGCAATATAGCTTAAAGGGTAAAATGGTCCGGAAGACGACCAACTGTAGTGAATAGCAAAAAGCATGAAACAGTGTCACGTCTCATCACACTTTATGTGTGACTTCTCCCACTCAGCCGCAAAAGAGCATGTGGGAAGTGACACTCTTTTACCCGCAGGTCCGAAGCCTTCAACCTACCAAAAAGGGGAAGCTCCTCACTGCATTCTTGGATCACTAGTCAAAGGTTTCCTTTCATGGCTGATTTCTTCTCTATAAATAATAACACTTGTCCATTCGATCAGCTATTCCTGAAATCTCATTCTCTCCCTCTAGAACTTGTGCTTTACTTGTTCTGTTCTTCACTCACTTCAACACTATCACATTGCATGCAAACATTCTGGGTTGAGTCCCCTTCAATCCAGAATTCAAAGCAATCAATAGTAAGTGATTTGACCCTACGTATTGCATACGTGGGGGGACCCCGCGACCTGCGTTAGGCTAATCGGGACTCTTGAACCCTTTTGCCTAGCCGGTCTAACCACTATCCTTGGTCTTATATTTGTTGTAGCAACACTTAGGAAGCGGGAACAGTTTCAGCCATTCCAAATATTCCCACCTAAAGTGTAGCTTAAAAAATTAGTTTCCTACATTTTAATTCTCGTCTTCTTGTTATATGTTTATCTGAGTTTTACTTGTAATCGGAGAATTGCCCTTTTGTTTTTCTGATTTTTACTTGTAATCGGAGAATTGCCCTTCTTGAATCGGGCCGACTTAATTTTACAACTTTCAAATTCCCGTATCTATCAGACATTCTCAAGCGACTTTATGGAGCTTGTAGTTGCACATAAATTATATACGATTTGCACTCTTTTTTTTACAGCTATTAACATTTAATTGCTTGTTTCTTCTGTCCACTCTTATATAGTCTTTTTATTATTGAAATACGTTTAATAGCTTCCATCAACTGAAGTTAACTGTTAGATAGTGAATGTAATATGGGGGGTTAGACTGTAATAATGTGTTAGTCAGGGGGGTTAGTTGTAATATTGTAATAACAGTGGTTAGGAGTTAGTTGTTAGTTACTATAACTAACTAGTTGGTTAGGGAGAATGTAGCTGTGAATTGAACAATCTTCTTCTCTCCTGTGATTCTTCTCAATTTGTAGCTAACAATTGGTATCAGAGCTACCGATTCTCGGTGATTCTGTATATCAATTCGAATCAAATCAACACAATTAAACAATCGCTTCATTTCAATCTCGAAATCGATCATTGTTCGATCGATTTTTGTTAAAATTTCAATTCGAAAACCTTGAAATTGATCTTTGTTCGATTGATTTCTATCCGTTCTTTCAATTCCGAAATTAATCTTTGTTCGATTAATTTCTAAATCAATCAGTGAAGATGTCCACGCGAAGTCAAACAATGGAACAAAAGATACAAGAGCATGATACCACTTTACTTCGTTTGGAATCTGTGGCCACTAAGAATGCTGAGAATATAGCATCCATGAAAACTCAAATGGAAAATCAAATGAATGAAATCATTCGGAGTATTCAAGCTTTGAGCAACAATCAAGGTCATCTGGCACCACAAGGTCAGCAGCTTGTTGGTCCTTATCATAACAGCAACAATAGACTAATGGAATTTCCAAAATTCAATGGTGAGAATATTGAAGGATGGTTGTGCCGGGTAGAACACTTCTTTGATATTGATGCTACTCCTGAAAATCTTAAGGTAAAGTTTGTAATAGTTCATTTGGAAGATATAGCTTTACTTTGGCATCAATCATTTGTGAAGTCTAGGGGGGTAGTATCGAGGGTATGTTGTGGAATGAGGATAAAGGGTTCATTCTTGCAAGATTTGGGGTGGGTCTTAATCAGTATGCAATGGGGGCCTTGGTAGATCTAAGACAGACTGGGTCTTTGAGTGAATTTTGCAAGGAATTTGACTTAGCTTTGACTAGGGTCAATATTTGTGATGAATATGCAGTAAGCCTGTTTTTAAGGGCTGTTAAGCCTGAGATTGGTAATCCTGTGAAGTTGATTAGGCCAAGAAATTTACCGGAAGCATATATGTTAGCTAGGATTCAAGAAGACAACAATACCTCTTCTGTTAGTCAGGGCAAGTCTTTTAAATCTTCATACTCTTTTAGTTCCAAAAGCAGTGATTACACCAACAGAAATATGGGGGGTTCTAATACTCCTTTGTTACCTACACCAATCCCTAAGCCGAAACCCTTAAATGCTAGAAGATTATCTCATAAAGAGATTGAGGAAAAGAGGGCAAAAGGGGAGTGTTTTGGGTGTACTAAAAAATATACCCTAGCTCATGTATGCAAGAATAAACAACTGTTTTCTATTGAAATAGTGGAAGTGGATGAATGCAGTGATGACAATACTGGCCTCAACGTAATTATCTTGAATAGATTCACCATTTCTTTCTTTTCCGATCGCCTGAGAAAAGAAAGATCTTGTTGTTTCTTCAACAATTTCTGATCCACATCAAAGGGCCAGGTTTTTAGTAGTTCAGGGTTGCCGAGAGCCCCAGCATAGTCGTTTAGGCCGGTGAGTGAGATTTCTGCTCATTACAATCATCTCCGGGCTTCTTCGCACCTGGAATATTTCTATGAAAAGGTAAAAAAAAAACAGACTAGACGACTAGTCGCTTCTGGCGAAGCTTCTAGAAGGTGATGATGGCTCCTGTACTTGATCATGATCCATGCATTTCTTTAAATGCAATCGTGGGTGTTCCTTCTTATTCTACAATGAGGGTGACAGGGGCGATTGGGACTAAACCACTTCTTATTCTACAGTGATGACAATACTTTTGGTTCTTGCTCTATCTATTTAGTTGGTGTTATGTTCTTTGTTTTCAGGACCTAATGATTCGTTTATCATATGTTTTCCTGTGTGAATTAGAACTACTTTTTGTTGTGCTTTAATTAAATGGTGGATGTTAGTATATTTCAAGTAACCATCTTCGTTAAAGCTATTTTTTTATTTACATGGATATGTTTCTAATAGTAATCGCTAACGTTGTACCACATGTATGTGTATGTATGTGGCTGCTTTCACCGTCACCAAGGGCGGACCTAAAAGTCAACCCAAGGTGGGCGGGCGCACCCCCGGGGAAAAAAAATTAGTGCTAAATTCCGTCAAAAATTTCATCCGCACCCCTTGGAATTTTTAGGGTGATTATGTTGTTTATATATTTTTAGGTTGATTATATTGTTTATATATTTTTAGGGTGATTACAACTTACGTTATGATTTCTAGGGCTTGAATAGTTGAAAGTTAAAATTGAAACATTATGTTATGGAGCGATGAACTTATGTTATATAAAGAAAAAATTGCTTAAGAAATTAGTTTTAGATGATATTTTGGATAGATTTCAAAAAATGAAAACCCGTAGGGCGTCGACGTTTTAATTATGTTTGTAACAAGGTTTGACATGTTTTTTGATGATTATATAAATTTAGTTTGATGTTCGTTTATTTTACATGACCCGACCCGACCCGACCCGATACGAACCGATTTTTTACATATATACCTAGGGGCCTAAAATTTTTAAAAATGTTCCGCACCCCCATGGAAAAATTCCTGGGTCCGCCACTGACCGTCACCGTCGTCATAACTTGTTTTGATTCAAACCTAAACCCAATCTGCCATAAAGCCTGCATGGATAAATACAGGGAGCATGCTGTTCATTGTAAGGAGCTCCCTGGGTTCAAATATCGGCATGACTGGGTGAGGGATGCTTTAGGGGACATCTGGAGGAGAGCGGGGATTTCTGCCAAGAAGGAGGCCCCTGTGAATTTCCTTACAGATCCCATGGAAGGGAGATCTACATTGAGACCAGCAGATCTGCTCGTCTTTGGCTGGGCGGGAGGGAAACATGCTTGTGTGGATCTCACAGGAGTCTTCCCCTTAGCTGGTTTAAGGGAAAGCGGGTTTGTAGCAGGACAAGCTATAAGTAAAACGGAATCAAAAAAGGTGGATAAACACGCTAAAGCCTGTGCTGATAACCAACATGCATTTGTCCCCTTCGCTTTCGACACCTTTGGCTCTCTGATAACGCTCAATTTAGAGAGAGAATCTAGAGAGAGAGAGAATTCCCAAAATCAAGCTAACCCTAGGCGGGAGAGCCCTAACTGAATATAACGACTACTAACAACCGTTATTACAAATTTACAACATCAGTCCCTCAACTATTCTATCTTTACAATTACAACCCTAAACTTGTAACTAACTATTGTAACTAACTATGCTATATATCAATACCCCTCCCATATGAAAATTCCTTGTCCACAAGGACACCAAGCCCATTCATCACAACTGGAAAGCTGGAAATCGGAGCTGAAAATCATGCTTGATCTCCCACGTTGCATCCGCCAATGTTTGACCCACCCACTGCACCAAAACTTGTGACACTGCCTTGTTGCCCATTCTGATCACTCGTTGATCCAAAACCTTAGCAGGCTGAAGGGTAAATCTGGGAACTTGAGGAATAGGTGTCACTTGTACTGGAGGACCACTAGCAGCTTTCAACAAAGAAACGTGAAACACAGGATGCAGCTGGGATTCAGGTGGCAAATCCAATTTGTAAGCAACCTCGCCTATTTTTCCCACAACTAAAAACGGTCCATAATACTTCGGAGAGAACTTATTGTACCCAGCTCCCCTTAAAGACGTCTGTATGTATGGCCTTAACTTCAGATACACCCAAGACCCCTCCTGAAACTGTCTATCCGTTCTATGTTTATTAGCTTGTTGTCTGAGTCTATTTTGTGCCATAGCCAGTGTACTCCTCAAAATTTTAATTGCTTCTTCTCGTGAACACATTTCCTCATCTAAACTGGCCACTTTAGTATCTCGATGCACATAAGGCACATGAATAGGAGGAGGAATCCCATACAGAGCTTGAAAAGGTGTGGTCTTGATTGAAGTATGATAATTGGTGTTATACCACCATTCAGCCAACGATAACCAGTTTGCCCATGAATCAGCATAATGCAAAACCATACACCTGATATAAGTCTCCAAACACCTATTAACCACTTCTGTTTGCCCATCAGTTTGTGGGTGATATGCGGTGGACATTTGGACAGCAATACCTTGTAGTCTAGTGAACTCTTGCCAAAAATTGCTGAGAAATATGGAGTCTCGATCCGATACAATAGTAGTAGGCCACCCATGAAGTTTATAAACATTGTCAATAAAAGCTTTGGCCACTGAACTTGCAGAAATTGGCTGTGTCATACTCACAAAGTGAGCATATTTCGTAAGTCTATCAACAACCACAAAGATCACATTTTTACCTTTGGACTTAGGTAATCCTGTGATGAAGTCCATACTAATGTCAGAAAAGATGCAAGTAGGAATAGGCAGAGGTTGAATTAGCCCAGGAGAAGCTACTGTCTCATATTTAGCCTGTTGACATACACTGCAGGCTCTAACCCATTCCCTAACTGCCTTAGATTGCCCTTTCCAATAAAAGAAGCCTTTCAATCGCTGAAGTGTAGCATGATACCCTGAATGACCACCCACAATGGAATCATGACAATGTACCATGATATCTTTCCTTAATTGAACATCATTTCCAACCACCAATTTACCCTTCCTCTTTAATAAGCCTTGGTCCCAACTGAAATGTCCCATTTGTACCCCTTGTTGGAGTTTAGCAATAGTGTCTTTCAAGACAACATCACTTTCCCATGAAGACTTAATTCGACCTAACAATAATGGCTCAAAAGAAGAAATAGAAAGAGCATATAAGGAAGAACCTTGAACCCTTGACAAAGCATCAGCAGCCACATTTTCTACTCCTTTTTTATACTGTATTTCAAAGTCATAATGCATCAGTTTGATCATCCAAGAATGCTGAAGAGGAGTTGTAATCTTCTGATCAATCAAATACTTGAGACTTCTTTGATCAGTCTTAATGATGAAATGATTCGAGATCAAGTAATAATGCCATTGCTTGACTGCAAACAGAATGGCCAATAACTCCTTATCATATACAGACAAAGCTTGCTGTTTAGGAGATAGTGATTTGCTGATAAATGCTAATGGATGGTGGTTCTGCATTAAAACTGCCCCAATACCCTTCGAAGAAGCATCGGTTTCTACAATAAAGGGCTGATGTAAGTCAGGCAAAGCTAAGACTGGAGCATTACTCAAAGCAAATTTCAGCTGATCAAAAGAAGACTGAGCTGCCTCAGACCAAAGAAAAGAATCCTTTCTCAACAAATCAGTCAAGGGCTTTGCTATGACCCCATAAGAACATATAAACCTTCGATAGTAACCTGTTAAGCCCAGAAACCCTCTTAATTGTTTAACATTGGTAGGAATAGGCCACTGAGATACAGATTCTATCTTTGATGGGTCAGTGGACACCCCTGCAGCAGTGATAACATGGCCCAGATATTCAACCTTTGTACCCCCAAACTGCACTTTGATTTCTTCGCAAATAATTGGTGATTCCTTAAAGTGCTCAAGACCTGATTCAAATGAGTAACATGTTGCTCCATAGTCTTACTGTAGACTAGAATGTCATCGAAGAAAACCAACACAAATTTCCTCAAAAAATCTTTAAAAGTCTGGTTCATTAATGCCTGGAAGGTAGCTGGAGCATTGGTTAGCCCGAAGGGCATAACCAAAAATTCGAACAGGCCTTGATGAGTTCGAAAAGCCGTCTTATGAATATCAGGCTCAAACATTCGGACCTGATGATAGCCAGATCTCAAATCCAGCTTTGAAAAGACTGTTGCCCCCCCTAACTCCTCTAACAATTCATCAATTAATGGGATAGGAAACCTGTTCTTTATGGTGGCCTCATTTAACTGCCTGTAATCTACACACATCCTCCAGGTACCATCCTTCTTCTTAACTAAGACCACAGGTGCTGCAAATGAACTCTTGCTGCTCCTTATCACCCCACTGTCCAGCAATTCCTGTGTCATCTTCTCTATTACATCCTTTTGCAACGCTTGATATCGATAAGATCTCAGGTTGATTGGCTTTCCTTCATTGACCAGTGTAATCTGATGGTCACATGATCTTTGAGGTGGCAAAGACTTTGGTATTTGAAAAACATCATCATACTCCCTTATGACAGCTTGTAAGTTCTCATCACCCACTGTCTCAGACACATTGGATCCAAATGATGGTTGGCCTTCCATTTGAGATAGTTGTAATGCAAAGACTTGTGACTGTACTACCCCTGTTAGGCTGTTCAACATAGTAGCCATTCTATCACTTGAACACACCTTCACTTTGTTATTTTCAGTCCCTTTTAACACATATTCCTTCTCATCAACCTTAAACTTCATGGTAAGATCAGTGAAGTTCCAAACTATATCTCCCAAGGTTGCCAACCACTGAACTCCCAGCACCATATCATAATTCTCTAAGGGCAGTACTAAGACATCAGCTACAAACCATACCCCTTGCATCATCCACTTAAAATCTTTACATTTCAGCCCACATTTTAATTGATTACCATTAGCTACAGTTACTTTCATAGGCTTAACTTTTTGTAACTTGCACTTTAACTTGGTTATCAACTTAATGTCAATGAAGTTATGAGTTGACCCCGAGTCTGTTAAGATCAATAACTTCCTGGTACCCCTAGATCCAGTTATTTTCATTGTTGAAAATGAGGGAATACCTGTAATGGCATGCAAAGAAATATGAGGATTGTCTTCAATACATTCTTCTTCCTCAACCATTTCTTCTTCTTCCAAATCATCAGTCAACTCCAAATTGAACAATTGTTTGTTTCTGCAATTGTGGCTTGGTGTGAATTTTTCATTACACCAAAAACATTCACCCTTTTCTCTCTTTTCTGCCATCTCTTTGGTAGTCAATCTTCTAGTTGTCTTGGCTGGCAATTGATTTCCAGGCTTTGGACTAGGAAGCAATGGTAATGCATTGGCATTCATTGCAGAAGGTGGTTTAAGTTGTGGATTAAAAGATTTGTATGGGACATTTGAACTGTTAGAAGCAAATCTTTTGTTATGCAGATTCCCAAACAGAACATGGTGTAAATTTTCTTGCTGTTTAGAAATAGCATATGCTTCCCTCAAGTCTTTTGGCTTAAAAGCTTTGACCAAACACCTTATTTCCATCTTCAGCCCCCCCACAAATAGACTCACAGCATGATCTTGAGGTATTGATACCTTGTTTAGTAATGCATCAAAGGCATCACAATAGTCCTGCAGACTACCAGTTTGATGCAAATTTTTAAGCTCTTCCATCGCATCTTCCAACAAATCCATTGAAAACCTTGCAGTGGCTGATCGACTGTAATCCTCCCAACTAATATTATCAACTGTCAAATTATTGCTCTTGAAGTATCCTTGATGCCAGGGTAGAGCTTTACCCTCTAAGTTCACTACTGCATATCTCATCTTCAAGTGCTCAGGAGTACGGTCAACCTCAAAGAAGTGGTTGCACTTATAGATCCATCCTTCCACATCTTCACCATTAAATTTGGGAAAATCTAACCTCCCCAGTCTTGCTAATCTTGACTCTGGATTTCCTCCATTAACCACCATTCCTCTATTATTTTCCATTGCCGTTAACTTTTCCACCATTAGTTGCATTTGTAATTGAATCTGTGCCACTGCTGCCTTATTTTCTTCTACATTTGTAGTCACTGCTTGCATATTGTCACTCATCAACTGAGAATTTGCTTGAAGGTCCTGTACAATGATTTCCATCTTCCCAATTGCCAACTGACTATCCTTCAGCTGCTTCTCCATTTCTTGTTGTCGAGTGTTTGCCATATACAACGTATTACAGAGAATCGGAACCGGAACAATCGATTTCGATGAGTCGGAAATGAATCGGACCAAAAATGAAGGCGAATCAATCGATACAATGATTGATTCACAGAAGTGAATTGAACGGATATAACAAAACAGGTCACCGGAGCTTGATCGGAACAAGCTCTGATACCAATGATAACGCTCAATTTAGAGAGAGAATCTAGAGAGAGAGAGAATTCCCAAAATCAAGCTAACCCTAGGCGGGAGAGCCCTAACTGAATATAACGACTACTAACAACCGTTATTACAGATTTACAACATCAGTCCCTCAACTATTCTATCTTTACAATTACAACCCTAAACTTGTAACTAACTATTGTAACTAACTATGCTATATATCACTCTCTAGCTCCATAAGCTATCCGTTTGTTGACTAGGGTCCAAAAAGTTGTCCACAGCAGTTGCTCATCAACAGGGGGGCAAGGGTTTGTCTTTAATAGGCTAGGATTTGCTATTCAGAAAGGGGTAGCGGCGCAGCTTGTTGCTCACTTACCTGCGATATTGATGTAACTCGGCCAGTTCATATATATTCGAACTTTTCTTAAAAAAAATAAAAAAAAAAACCTAATTGATGGTCTAGCATAACTTCTGTTTTGCCAATTGGATTGTGGGGTCTTTCGGATTCAGATTATGGTTGTATCAAGATCTCATAATCAGTTTCAAAACTTAAATCTGAAAGGGATTTAGGACCATGATGTTATGTTGAAACATGCTATGTTCTCTAGGGTGGTTGGTGGCAATGATGACTGTTTGATTATGGACTTTAGATATTGTCTGGTGAGTGTTTTTCTTCATAGTTTCTTTTATTCCCTTGTGGTTTGTTTCTTTGTTTTGTGGGGTTGTCCTACAAAACACAAGAAAGATCCGAAACTCATAACCCCTTTTGAATTCTGGTTTCTCTAGAGGTGAGATTGCATCAACTAGCTTGCTGGCATTTTCTTGAAAGAATTTACAATTGCAAAAAAGGCAACAAGAAAGCATTAGACCTTGAGGTTGTCCCCCGACTCGCAAGTGTTGATAGTGCGAGTAGAGTTTATCCTCTTTTGTTAAATAAAGGGGAGTCTTTAAGCATTAGGAATAATCAAATTGCTGCAATCACCAAAGCGTTATCGTCGTCTTGTGGAAAGAAGTGGTTATCACAGGATTATTCGCATTAGCATCTTCGTTGTCTAGTTATGGTGTTCCTTACTGCATAGAAGCGTTTGTATCAAAGACATCAGGAAGTGTGAAAGTTGAAGGATCAAAGGCATATGTAGCTCAATCACCATGGATACAAAGTGGAAAATTATTTAACCCAATGAATGCTGCGGGAGCCATTCCAACTGTTCCCACCTAAAGTGTAGCTTAAATAATTAGTTTCCTACATTTTAATTCTCGTCTTCTTGTTATATGTTTATCTGAGTTTTACTTGTAATCGGAGAATTGCCCTTCTCGAATCGGGCCGACTTAATTGTCAATCCTATCAATTTTACAACTTTCGATTTCCGGTTTGTAGTTGCACATAAATTATACACGATTTGCACTCTTTTTTACAGCTGTTAACATTTAATTGCCTGTTTCTAGATTTTTACTTTCTGTCTACTCTTTTATAGTCTTTTTATTATTAAAATGTCTACTCTTATATAGTCTTTTTATTATTGAAATACGTTTAATAGCTTCCATCAACAGAAGTTAACATTTTTTTATTTTTATTTTTATTTTTTTGAAAAGTTAGTTTCATTAACCAAACACCAAAAACACCTCACGCCATCCTGTTACGAGAAGGAATAGGAAAAAGCCAAGGCAAAAAACCAATTACATCAAGTTGAAACTACACCACTTATCCCAATCCACACTTTTACATTTATGCCTATTCGTGAACCACAAAAAACCCAACGATTTCACCTCCGCAAGGATCTCTACAGCTTTACAATCTTTTTGTGAGAAAACCCTTTCGTTCCTCGCCTTCCATAATCTCTAGCAAGTTATAATAACCAAACCATGTATCTCTTCTCCTTTTATTCTTGATACAGCCGCATGTTTATGAGCTTCCAAAAGGTCCTTGATCGAAAACGTAAATAGGCGGTATTTTGGACCAGCTTGAAATTGCTTGCCACAACATCAACGCTATATGACACTCTGTAAATACATGGTCCACTGTTTCCTCCGCTTCCCCGCAGAAAATGCAAAACTGATCAGCGACAATAATATTCCTTCTTTTTATAGCCACGCGTGTAGGGAGTCTATGCAATCCGGCTCTCCACATAAAGATGTTACATTTTTTAGGGATCCATGGTCATTATCTTGTATCTCGTCCTGTATAATCAATTCTTTGACCGAAGCCGCTGAGAAGAGTTCCGATTTATGCCCCATCCAATGCCACGAATCACTGCAACTTCTCAGCCGAACCTGTTCCAATAAACTGCAGCATTCATTAAACTGCTGTAACTCGTCAACCGAGCCTGGCAGCGCCTTCCATTGCCAATTAAACCGGCCCAAATTATTGTGGTCCTTTAACCGATCATACACCATACATTTCTTCTCCCTTTCCAAGTTAAACAAGAGGGGGAATAATTGTTTTAAACTCTCGCCCCCTACCCAAACATCTAACCAAAAACGAACCTCTTTCCCATCCCCAATCACTCCCTTTATCCTTCCAGCCTCCCACTTTCCAGCTCTTATCAAATCTAACTATGTTACTCCAATTACTCGATAAACGAGAATTAGAAGGCAGCGCCTCCCACCTCCCTGTCCCTCCATGAATCGCTTCAATAGATGCTATTTAAAGCTGCTGCTGCAAATTGGGGATTTAAGGTCGCTAGTGCACCGTGGAACATGATACTTGTGAACTTTAGGGTGATGGGTCAGAACAGGTTTGGGTTAGAATGGGTCAAATTCAAAACAAGTGTAATCTGATTCGGGTCAGAACGGGTGCTGACCAAAATATGTTCGGGTCATAATGGGTTCCGACCAAAATAGGTTTGGGTCAAAACAGGCCGATTTCATATGGTATCTTAACGTATATAAACTTAAATGAACGGATATAAACAAACATATACGAACAGAAGGGTATAAATGAACGTATATGAACGAACAAAGGTGAACATACATGAACTAACGTAACATGTGTCCGTGTTATAAAATATACGAACTTCTCGTCAAACCATTCATATCATGAGGTTTGTTTACCGGACTATTTTATTATCGACTTTATGTGCTTTTCTACTGTTGCTTAACTTACAGCTCCTCTTGACCCATTGCAAATTTACCTTCTACAAGTCTCTACCCACTTTAACCCGTAGAGTGGGTCATTTGGATTATTTTGAACCGCTGGAATTGGCAGGTTAGCTCTAGGCTTGATCCTTATTTATTCTGTACACTGTTAATTAGCTATACATCTTCCGGTTCTGCATCCAATTGCACATCCCTCTTTTTTTTTCTTCTGTTTGATCATGGCTGATGGAAAGAAACCTGTGGACACTATTATCTTCACCCAGTTTACACCGTAACGAATATCCAGCACGAGGTTTGATTTTTGGACGCCACCAAGGTGTCGTACTCATCACAGGTTAAGTTGTTTACTCTTCACACAAAGGGTTATGAAGTTCTTCATCATATTGACGACACTCCACCCCCTACAAAAAATGAAAGGATTATCCAAAGTTTGAGTCCAAGATTGATGCTATCGTCCTACAATGAGACTGGGACGCTCATGCCCGGCCCAAATGGAGGGCGGGGTAATATATACATTTGTTTAAATCATCTTTATACAAAGTAGAAGTCTCAACTTCTAGACTTGGCAGCAACACCTTTTGTTTTCTGTTTCTTCTTTTAAAAGGTTGTCTTTCACATCCCCCAGTGAAAGGATTCGATCCCAGTTGTAATCTAGGGGCCAACTTGTTTTGCTCGCCCCGACCCAGAAATTTTTAGGAATTCTCCCGGAAGGCCTGGGGACACTGTCTGACGATTTTCTTGGGTTCGTGTTCCAGAGACAGTAACTGTCTTTGATGCGCATCAAAAACATCTTTTTAAACAACAAGGGCCCTCAAGTCGTGCTGCTGCTCTTGAACAAGAATTTATAAATCTAAAGCTTACTCGTTCATGCTCTTCTGTCTCTCGAAGCAATATGTCAGAAACTCAAAGAAACTCGCTGCTGTTGACTGCCCAATAGCCGAAAACCAGCTCATCCTATAACTTGTGCCTAATTATTTTGCCTAAATATTTATACAATATATATATAAATTGGGTCCCATGACTTTCCACCGGCAGAACTTTTGGTCAAGCTCGGCCACTGTTCTTGGGAAAACCCTTGCAGCATGTTGCAATCTGAAAAGCAGCAACAATTGGATCGGGAACCGGGTCAAGCTATTGACGCAAATGTGTCTTCTGACCAGCACAGGGAGGCTAGTACCTCAAAGAAACCTCTTTATGATTGCCTTCAATATGATCTTTCTAGTCTCTGAATCTTGTCATAATGAGCCATTCGGGTAACATGAGCGTTGCATTGGTGATAAAATCGTTACACAAAAATTGACCAACTCTACATTCTTCACTCTGTAGACCAACTGTGACAAACACAAAAATTGAATTTGAAGTGCACACTTGTATAATAATTATTCTTACATGCAATGCAACCAGAATAATAAAAACAAAAGCATTTCACTGTTTGCAGTTTCTTGCTCTAAAATAAGTTGACATAATTAAATTGTATTATTCTCTTGTGTGAAATTCTGTCCATCAGTATTACAGATTCTGCTTTAAATGGCTGTTTTCTTTTAAATCTTAACACATGTTCTTCCTATCAATTAATTAATTATTAGTCAATTTCAAAACGCAAATCAATACAGTTTATTGAAAAAATTAATGAGAAAGTACCTGTTATAATAATTCTGTGTTGCGGATGCTAACTGTACCAGAAGGCCATGTATTGCAACACATGCAGACGTAAACCATACAAATCAAGCTCCATCTAGAACAAAAACCAACTCAAAAATGTTGGGTGGAAAATCTGTTATGCCGAACAGTTCACTGACGTTCAGTTCGTTTTCATGCCTAGATTCAAGTTCGTAATCTAACATTTCCCCCAAAAAATATTGTGAAAATCAATTGCAATTTTAAAAATCTAAAAGTAACCTGACCAAAATTGAATAACAATTCTTCAACAAACACAAATGTTACCACCATCCAGTAATCACAATTCATCAGAAAAAAAAAAAAAAAAATTAAAGTGTATCTAATCAGACACATATACATACACATACAATTCATTATTCTAAATTTAAGCTCCATACACACAACAAACCACAAATCTGCCTGTAAAAGCAACAAAATCCGGCTTCTCAGCATCCATCATCCGCTTCAAAAACCGAGTCATGTTAAGATCGGAACACAGGTCAAATTCAGAGTTCAAAAGATATCTACATTGAGTCAATCCGCATAATCAACTGTTTTCATTCATTAACAAACGTATAACACGATGAGTTGAATTTGAAAGTTAACCTGAAGAAACTTGAACGTTCCGACAGTAGAGGAAGATCTGGATGCTTCTTGACTGTAATTTTGTGACTAGACTCCAGTAATCTGTTGTATAGCCTAGCTGCCGAGAAGACAACCAAGATTTAAACTTCGGGTAACATGAGTGTTGGTGATATAATCGTTACACCTGAACCTTTACAATTTTTTTTTTCCAAATTCTACATTCTTCACTCTGTAGCCCAACTGTGACAAACAAAAAAAAAAAAAAAAATTGAAGTGCCTGAAGTTTTGTTACACTTGTATAATATAATCATAATTCTTAGATACAACCAGAAGAATAGAAAAAAACATTTCACTATTTGCAGTTTCTTGCTCTAAGACCACGGGGTGTGGGCTTGGGTTTGGGGTGTGTGAACCAAACCAACGCCGCTTTAGCCACACCGGGCCAGCTTGGGTAGCGGCGTTGCCCCTCTGGCGTGGCTATGAAGCCTGGCGTGGGGCGGGTTGGGGAGATGATGTGGATGGCTGGGATTAGGATTGGCTAGCAAAAATCGACCGTTTGGGGTAGCCGTTGGGTAACGGCTAGTTTAAAATATATATATATATATATATATATATATAGGATAATGCTAGATAAAAAACCCTAAAATTCTTAGAAAACTCTGGAAACCCAAATGGGAAGCCATTTTTACCCAACCTCCCGACATTTTTTTTTTTTTGAAAAAAATTACACATGTAATATACATGTTTTAGAGTGTTTTGGGCCAAAAAAAACAAAAAAGCGCCGAAGGGATTTTTTTAAAAAAAATAAACAAATTTCAGCTCCTAACACGTGTTAAGCAAAAAAGACATAATTTCGCTGAAAATTGCTGAAACTTGTTTTTTTTTTTTTAAATATCCCTTCGGCGCTTTTTTGATTTTTTTGGCCCAAAAGTCTTAAAAACATGTATATTACATGTGTTATTTTTTTCAAAAAAAAAAATGTCGGGAGCTTGGGTTTTCTCGGGTTTTATATATATATAGGGTTTTCTATCTAGCCCTACCCTATATATATATATATATATATATATATATATATATATATATATATATATATAGGATAAGGATCATTACAGAACACTAATTATTGCGAGAACAAAAAGAACAACTCTAAATCACTAAATTTTGGGATTTAAGTTTCATATTTCTTAAATTTTATGTTTCTTAGATTCATCTGTGTATTATATATACATAAAAAAATCATATATTTTTCCTACACATAGTCTACATACATGTAGGTAATTTAGCCTACACATAACCTACATGTGTGTAGGTTATTTTAAAACTAAAGATTTTTCATATTTTGTTTTAAATTCTACTGTGAGAAACAATAAATCTTACATTTATAACATTTTCATTTACTTTTTAGGTTTTTAGGATTGAAAAATGAGTAATTCATTTTGTTCTGCTTGTTCTCGCAATATTTTGTGTTCTGCATAGAACCTTCCCCTATATATATATATATATATATATATATATATATATATATATATATATATATATATATATATATATATATATATATATATTTCTTTTTCAAACTTATAAATACTCACCTATTTTTTAAAACTTTTACCACCTCTATACTTTTCACCTTCTTCAATCTCTATATTTTTTGTAAATTCAACCCATAATCCTCTACAATGCATCTATTTAACCAAAACCTCGACCCGAACAACCCCTTCGCTTTCCAAGAGAACCCGAACCCTAGCCCGCCACAAAACCGCCAACCACCAAACCCGACCTAAATACCCCACGGCCAACCACAAGGTCTTGTATACTCAACTTGTCCCGAGCTAGCCGGAATGGCGTCGTATGTAGTTTTTTAGTTAGTTTGTTAATTTATTTAAATGAAATTTTAATTAGTTTAAAAAAAATAGCAGTGACATGCCAACCCAAGCCCCCCAACCCACGCCGCTACCACACCCCACTTTTTTTGGGTGCCTGTGTAGCCCATCTCCGCCACATGTCAACCCAAGCCCCCAACCCAAGCCCCACACCCAGCGGTCTAAAACATATTCCAAATAAAGTTGATAGATTATAATTGTATTTTTCTCTTGTGTGAATACTGTCCATCAATATTACTTTAAATGGCTGTTTTCTTTGTTTTTCTTTTAAATCTCCACACATGTTCTTCACATAAATTAATACAAAATTAATGAGAAAATACCTGTTATAATATATCTGTGCTGTCGGTGCCAAATGTACTAGAAGGCCATGTGTTGCAACACATGCAGACGTAAACCAAACGACTTAAGCTCCACCTAGAACAATATTGTCAGATCTTCCAATTGAGAAATGTTGGGTGGAAAATCTCTTATGCGTGTACCTTGTATATTTAACACTTCTAAACATTTTAAGTATCCTATTTCCTTAGGCAATTTCTCAACTAGAATACAGTCTGTAAGATGGAAACATTTTAGACGTTTCATCTCACAGATGCTGTTTGGAATATCTCGCAAGGATGTGCAATCCGTAAAGTGCAGCTCTTCTAAACACTCTAATCTGCCAATATTCTCAGGTAACTGCTTAAGAAACCGACAAGATTTAAACTGGAGAAATTTAAGATGTTTCAATGTAGCAATGCTATCCGGAACATGTTCAATATTTGTTGACAACAAATTTAGCTCCTCCAGACATTCTAACTGGTTAAGCTCCTTGGGCGCCTCTGGAATACTGCCTTCGAGAGTAAGCTTTCGTAATTGTACACCACAAATAATTCTTGATAAACTCGCAAGGTTTGTGCAAGCACATAGGCCAAGAGAAATAAGCTTTGCAAGATTTTCGGTCGATGAGAGTAGAAGTTCCTTGTAAGTACAATGAAAATGGAACTTAGGCAAATTATTGTCAGGGTGCAATGGGCATGTACCTAACGGCCTCGCAGTTAGATGTAATTCAGGTAAAGAACCACTCATAGGAAACCCTTGTTTAACTAAACAAGGTTTGAACATGACACTACCACTTAGACATCCAACCAGAGCATGAAATTCTACCAAGTTAGAACAATAATAAAGATCTAAGTGCTTAAGATAAGGAGACAGCCCAAGGTAAAGGGTTCTCAGCTTAGAACAACCAATGACAATTTGATTGAGCTCAGGACTTTCTGTGGACATGTGAAGTTCTAGCAAATCGTCACATTCTAAACTTAAATTTTTGAGATTCCGAGCCTGTGTAAGGTTAAGGGTTCTCAGCTTACACCATTGGAGTCTGAGGTGTTTGAGCTTTAGACTTTCAACAGGCATGTGAAGTTCTTCCAAATCCTCACATTCTACAACGTTTAGTGTGTCGAGATTCTGAGCCCACACAAGATCCAAGGTCCTGATAAGCTTACAATGACGGATGCTAAGGAATTTGAGCTTACTTACAATGGGCATGTGAAGTTCTACCAAATTCGAACATTGTCCAAGATGTAAGTTCTCAAGATTCTGAGTCCACATAAGGTTAAGGATTTTCAGCTTACACCATTGGAGACTGAGGTGTTTGAGCTTTAGACTGTCGACAGGCATGTGTAATTCTACCACATCCTCACATTCTTCCACTATTAGTATGTCGAGTTTCTGAGCTCGCACAAGATCCAAGGTTCTGATCTGCGTACAGTGACGGATGCTAAGGAATTTGAGCTTACTTTCAATGGGCATGTGAAGGTCTACCAAATTCGAACATTGTTCAAGATGTAACCTCTCGAGATTCATAGCCAACCCAATGTCCAAGGTTCTCAACTCACAATAACTGAGGTCAATGAATCTGATTTTATTTAGAGCCTATGCATCACGAGCAAAACAAAGACGAATTTGGAGTAATGGCAATCCAATAGATATATAGCATAAAAAAGAATCATGCAAAAATAAAACTGATTAATCATAATTTTACCTTTTTTTCTCCACCTATCCAAAGTTGATTGATATTGCTGTGATGCATTTCAAGGCCAACAAGATTGTTTGCTAGAATTTTTTTGGGTAAACACGTAAAAGGGTAACCATGCCAACATAAATATCGTAAACTATATGGTAGATGTAGGCTGTCTTCATCAATATTATCGTAGTTAAAGCTACGCCTGCGATAAAGATTACTTGAACCTTTCACTTCAAGAAATTCAAGTTCCTGCTTTTTCGAAGACCTCTCATGACAATAACTGGATCAAGAAATTCTACTGTCATACATCTTATTGCTTCAGTACCCTGTAATAAAAAAAAATTGACACAAATAAGTATATTTTAGTTTTCTCCTCCTTACAAATAAATGTGAACCTTACCTTGTCTTCAACCCATATATTCTCAGTTTCCTCCTTAATCCATAATCGGCTATGTCTGTTAGGCAAGTTGGGGTACAGACGACGAACAATATTCTTACCCATTTCTACAATATGGTCATGCATACCCAAGCGCCCATGTCTGGATAATCTTATAAGAGATTTTTGCTCAAGAACTCTTAAACCACTTCTGGCATGAAAATCACGACTTTCAAGCGCTCTGATAGCTCTTTCTTTCTCCCAACCTTTTAGTATGCATGCAACATCCAGAAATATTTCCTTGTAATCATCTTCTAGACCGTAATAGCTTATTTCCAGTATTTCTAGAGTTTCCTTCAAAGGAATTGTTTTTAGTCTTTCTAATGCATCTGTCCATTCAAGTTCATCTTTACCACGAAGAAATGAACCCAAAACTTTGATTGTCAAGGGAAGACCAGCAGCATAACGTACAACTTGGCCTGATAGCTCTTTGTAACCTTGAGTTGGAGCCTCTCTCCCAAATGCATACCTACTAAAGAGGCAATTTGCTTCCACATGTGATAATAGATTGACATCAAGAATCATGTTCATTGGAACACCGTGTGCTACCAACACTTGCTCTTCTCTTGTTGTAATGATAACTCGACTTCCCGGCTTAAACCAACTATGCTCGCCAGCTAAGGCCTCAAGTTGGTCTATGTGATCCACATCATCTAGAACAACAAGAACCTTTCTACTACACATCCTTTGTTTCATCATATTTTTTCCTTCATAAACACCATTTACAGTGATATCTTGATTTTTCAAGACATCTGAGGGTACTTGTTTTTGCAACGTCTTCAAACCGCACATTGGGTTTTTTGAATTTTCCCTAACATTCTCAACAAAGCTTCAGAGCCGTTCCAACGTTTTTTGAGGCCCTAAGCTGATACAAAAAATGAGGCCCCTTTTCTTAAAAAAAAAAACTCATTTTACTTTGGATGCACTTCATATCTGAAAAGCAGGTTAAACTAATTTGCATCTATCTAAAGAAAAGACATATAAACGAGCTGGTATATGCATAAAAAGTAGAAATCAACATGATGGAAAGAATTGGCATCATTTTGTTTCGCATCCAAGCTCAAATAGTAATTCTTTATGAATCTTTATTTATGTTCTTTAAGATGCTATCAAACTGAAACAACACATATCATATGCTACTTATGTTCTTTGGTCTTCACAATTACACTTTCTCAAATATTAACAAGAAATAGCAATTTCTACAGTAATGATAAATCACCAAGTTGTTATAACAAATAATTAATATTTCATATAACAATTGGCAAATGTAAAAAGAAATATAACAAAAAAAAAAAAAAACAAGTTTAATACCTGGCTGCCAATGTTAGTCTCACAAGCCACTTATCAATATAAAAAGGTCAGCAAATAATTGAAGTCAAGAGCATCAAGAAGCTAGAATCAGTCTTGCAAGCCGTTTAGCAATGTTGCAGAAATCGGAAGCCATAATCAGTCTTCTCTTGCAACTCACGAATCACTAATCAGGAAGTCAAGAAGCCAAAATCAGAATGATGAATCAGTTTCCAAAAATTCCATTGAGTGATTACCGATAACGATGAATGAGTTTCCAAGATAACTATCGAACTTTTCGAACGATTGCGTTCCCAAAATTTGATTTTTCCTATTCCCTCGCTTCCTAGCATCACCTATAATTTCTGCCAAATCTCCTTAATTACTATATTGTCGCCTAGCAACTCATTTTTTTGGGCCTTATTTGTTCAGTTTCAGCCCAAATCCAATAAACATACAAACAACTTCTTATCAAAATTGGAGGCCCTATAGTTTGGAGGCCCTAGGCCTTTGCCTAGTTTATATAGCCCATTGGGCCGGCTCTGCAAAGCTTGAACCTTCGAACTGAAAGGATATTTGATCAAAAACAACTCTCGCCAAAGTCGTCTTCCCAACTCCTCCCATTCCCTTGATCCCTATCATGCGAACATCATAGATATCAGTTTCCAAAGATGAAACTACATCTTTGACACGTCTCTCCATGCCTACTAATTTTCCATCGACGCTATAGTTAATACAACGTAGCTCTAGTGAGATCACTTCAACAATTTTTTGGATACACTTAGCTTGGTGCCTGTGCGTTAAAGAAGATTCAATAAGATTACTCAAACTCCCAAGTGAACAATTAATCTTAAATATATAACTTACAATCGCATATAGAGTAAATAATATAGTGATGTACTCATGCTTCATGTTCAATTAGGGATGAGCATTTGGTACTAGGTACCGGTACCGGGTATATTCGGTACCGGTACCCATTTTTCTTGTTTTTCGATACCGGTGCCGGTATTTATGGGTAAACACCAACAAATACCGGTACCGGTACCAATGATCCCCGTTTTTCGGCACCGGTTCAGTACCGAACAGGTACCATGCTCATCCCTAGTCTTTCAACAAGATTGACAATAAAAATGAGATACCCTGGATGTCCCTTATAAACATAGATTAAAGAAATAAAATGAAAGAAAGTAACAAAGATTAGATGGAATTTAGGTACCCATCAAAGGTGTTGTTCAACTCCCAGCCAGCCAGACTGGATGCTTGTTTCAGAGCATCTCTCCATCTCCCCGCAAGCTCTTCATTTACATGTTTGGCAAATGCTTCTCCAACTGCCCCACTTTGGTTGCGGACTTCAGTGGGTTCCACGTCATAAAAGACTGGGTAAGCAGTCTGTCCGTTCATCTCATGGCATTGCATAATCTTGACAAGCTCCTCTAAGCACCATGATGAAGATGCATAGTTCTTGGAAAACACAATAATGTAAAATTTCGAGTCTTCGATGGATCTGATGAGCTCATCGCTGATCGCTTTCCCTTTCTTGATTTCTTCATCATCTTTGTATGTGTAAATGCCTTTCTGCTTAAGAACATGATAGAGGTAATCGACAAAGTTCTTACGGGTGTCTTCACCACGGAAACTCAAAAATACATCATACTTGAATCTCTTTTGAATGGATGAAGATAAGTGGATGCCATTGAATGTATGCTTGAAAGATCGATCGGATAATAAGATGAAGTCTTTATTGGGTGGATACCAGTGGCGGAACTAGAAAAATTTTAGGGGTATCCAAATTTTTTTTTTTTTAACTAGGGTCACCCCTAAAAATTTGAGGGCCCTATGCGGCAAATAAAACAAGCTCTGAAAATTTTCTTTTACCTATGGTCATCCCTGAGAATTCGAGAGCCCTTAGGGGCCCTGTGCGACTAGTAAATATATATGTGTGTGTATGTATATATACAAGTTAAATAAAAAAATAAATAGTTATAATAAGATTTAGAAATTTTAAAATGGCATTTTAAGAAAAGATGTATTTAGTTAGGTATTGATACATGTGTTGTGAAACTATTTTTAAAAATAAATTTGCTAGTCAATCTTTCTTAATTGATACTGTATAATATAGTGTTACTCTCTAAGACCACCCGTAGTGGGGCGTTATTTTTAAAAAAAATTGAAAAAAAACGCCTAAAAACGCCCCCCACCCATTACACCGGGCGTTTTCCGGCGTTATATTTGAAAAAAAAAAATTCATCCCGACGTTATTAAGAAAACGCTGAAGTGGGTTAGGTGTGACCAATGGGATTGTTCCAAAAGTTTGACTAACCTGACATAGTTTACTTTTATTTTCTTTTTTCTTTTTTTAATCCTTTTTTCTATAAAAAATAATAATTATTTATTGATTGGAAGGGCCGTTATTGGGCATTATTCCCACTACGCCATTTTTGCAATAACGTCCCATGCTGGGGGCATTATTTTGTTCCACCACTACACATGATCTAATAAAGTGAGAGAATGAAAACAAGTTAATTATAGGATTCAAATATATCTTTATTTTTACCTTCTAAAACATATGTTAATTATCATTTTTTTATTAATGGGTCCACCGAATACACAAAACATTATCAAAAAGTTTATATAAAACTTTAAATGTTATTTGTTATTTTTATAGTTAATGTTAGGTTCGTAATAAAAAATATTCAACAAAAAAGTTAAAAACCGAAAACTAATTAGTTAAGTAAATCTAAACTTAAAAAAGTTAAATGATTACAATAAATTAAATAAATAAAGTAATTCAGAGTTTATAAAAAGGAAGTTTGACTTCTGACTTTAGAGATGTGTGTTGCTTTTTTATTGGTGCTCCTTTTTTTATGTTTCCCAATGTTTATTCTGAGTTCGTCTTCTCCGTTCATCTTCTACAATTTTTCAAGAAGGTGCCGCTGCAAATTTTGTGACCAGATTTTTTCGATTTTGAAAATTTCATTTCAATATTTCATCTTATCTTCACTTACATTCAGGGGTATCCTAATGTTTGCTTGGAGGTATCCCTAATAAATAAAACGGAGATTTTAAAAAAAAATTACACTACGTCAAAAAAGTTGAGGGGTATCCCGGGCTACCCCTAGTCTCCATGTAGATCCGCCCCTGGTGGATACGAAATGATTGAAAACAAACAAACCCTTCAAGAGTTGATATTAACAAGACCGGGTCTCATAACAGGTTTACGTGTTTTATGGTTTCAATTTTGTAACACATTTGGGTACTAACACCAAAATTAGTTAATTAAAGACTAAAATATCCTTATATTTTTTTAAGTTTATCAATGTAACACATATGAGTACTAACAGCTAATTTTATTTAAGTTTAAATCAATTTTACAAAATCTATTTATTTTTTTATTTTCATCTTTTTATTATATCTCTTAATTAACATAAAATCTATTTATTTTTTTCATTTTCATATTTTTATTAAATTTCTTATTTAACATAAAATCTACTTGTTACACCAGTATTTTTTTAAATAGATTTTTTTAATAAAATCTACTAGCTATATAGTTTTATGTAAATTAAAATTTTTACTCGTTTTAAATAATGTAAACCTTACTCATTTTCAATATTGGATAGATATGATTGATAATAATAAATATCTTTCATGTAAAAAAAATTAAGCCATTTTTTAACTCGTTTTTTTTGTTAATATACATTTTACAATTCTAGAAAAATATTTAATTTACATAAAATCTACTAGTTGCACCAGTAAAATCTACTAGCTATATAGCTTTATGTAAATTAAATATCTTTTTTTACAAAAAAACGAGTTAAAAGGGGCTTAAATTTTTTTAGTTTTATCTAAAATACCTAGCTATATAGTTTTATGTAAATTAAATATTTTTCTAAAATAGTAAAATGTAAATGAACAAATAAAACGAGTTAAAAAATGGCTTAAATTTTTTTTACATGAAAGATATTTATTATTATCAATCATATCTATCCAAAATTGAAAACGAGTAAGGTTTACATTATTTAAAACAAGTAAGAAATTTAATTTACATAAAACTATATAGCTAGTAGATTTTATTTAAAAAATCTATTTGAAAAAATACTGGTGTAACAAGTAGATTTTATGTTAAATAGGAAATTTAATAAAAATATGAAAATAAAAAAATTAAATAGATTTTATGTTAATTAAGAGATAATAAAAAGATGAAAATAAAAAAAATAAATAGATTTAAACTTAAATAAAATTAGGTCTTAGTACCCAAATGTGTTACATTGATAAACTTAAAAAAATGCAAGGGTATTTTAGTCATTAACTAATTAATTTTGGTGTTAGTACCCAAAGGTGTTACAAAATTGAAACCATAAAACCTAAACCTGTTAAAAAAAAGTTGGTACCCAAAGGCGAAATTAGGTATAAACCACAGAACCCATTTGTGTAATTAACTCATATAATAATTAGAGTTAAATGTCCGGAACCCTTTACCCAAAAAAAAAAAAAAAAAGAGTTAAATGTCCGGATAGTCGCTTTGATTTGGACTTTTTTTCATCTTTAGTCCCTAACTTTCTAAAATTACCTCTATAGAGCCCAACTTTTCAATTTTCATTCCCGAATAGCCCCTGGCGTGGCTGAGGGTTAGTTTTTTCAGTTAAGTTGGTGTAAAATGACTATAAAGCCCTTAAGTTTGTCTTTCAAGATCAATCATCTCCTTCATCACATTTCCCTTCTAAACGATGAAGGAGATGATTGATCTTGGAAGACAGACTTAAGGGCATTATAGTCATTTTATACCGACTTAACTTAGAAAACTAACCTCCATCCACGCCAGGGACTATCCGGGAACGAAAATTGAAAAGTTGAGGACAATAGAAGTAATTTTAGAAAGTTAGGGACTAAAGATGAAAAAACACCAAACCACAAGTACTATCCGGGCATTTAACTCTAATAATTATACATTGTTTTCGCCTTTCCAAAAAAAAATTTATAATCTGTTTTAGGTGCGTTTACTAAATAATTTTGACATGCATCATACTTTGGTTTTTGGTGCATTCAGATATACATTTTTCTCTCATTTGTCTAAATTAAAGAAACATTTTCAAGAAAATAGTAAAAAAATAAATCCTACAAATCGAAAAATTTTAGATGATTCTGACTTTTCTGATTCTTTTCGGAAAATACATATTTAAACACTATTTTATAATTTTGTTTTCTTCATTGAAAAGTCGTCTACAAGACACTCAAACACGCCTTCTACGCTCTAAAATAAACATTTTTTTTTTGATTTTAAATTCACTAATATAGTCGGTGGCAATTAATCTTAATAATTTTGGAGTTTTCTAACACACAATTATCCATAAAATCTTCCTTTATGTCATCAAAATAGCTCAAAAAAAAAAAAAAATTAGTCCAAGAAAAATGTTCAAAATCAATGTTAACAGGTATAGAACAAAATGTTCTTTCTGTAAGAAATCGAAGTAATTTTGATGTACTAAAAAAACAAGATGTTTCCCCTTTTATATGGGCAGAACCATAACATGTTTACCATATGTCACAACTTTTCATGAAAAAATGTGACAATTGGGGTGTAACCATTGCAGGTACATAAATAGGAAATCCAACGGAAACATTATCATTGGTAACTTTGTGGCTATCAAAGTTCCAAGTTCATACCGAAGAACAAGATATTACTGCATTATGCTGATGTTGCTACCTTTAGCTTAAGTTTCTACCTTAGACAAAATTGCTATAGGGCTGTAGCAACTTGTCCTCAAACCCCACAGGGGCCAGCCCCCTTAGAATCCCCATAACCCCAATGGTCTAATGATAAGAGAATACAGAGAGAAAGAGAGGGAAACCCAATTCAAGCATAAGTTGTTAGCTTGAGGGCTGTTTGACTTTTATTAACCGCTAATAACAAACTAACTATTACAAAGTATAACTTTAGTACCTCTAATATTATTCTATTACAATAATAGTCCTTAGACTATTAAAACCTATTCTATTATGTAACAATACCCCCTTTTTATCAATATTTTTGTCCTCAAAAAGTAAAATCAGGGAACCTAGTTTGCATATCTTCCAAAAATTCCCAGGAGGCTTCAGTCACAGGCAGCCCTTCCCAATGAACCAAAATCTTCATAGCTGCTTTGTTTCCTCTCTTAACCACTTGTCCATCGAACACTGCTCTAGGCTGCAAAACAAATCTTGGACCTTGTGGTAAATCAACAGTAGGTGTAATTGATCCATGGGCCTTCTTGAGTAAAGACACATGAAAGGTATGGTGAATTTGAGCAGTATCCGGCAGGTCCAACTGGTAGGCTACCTTGCCAATTCTTTGAAGGATCAGGAATGGCCCAAAATACTTAGGTGATAACTTCCTGTTATGATGAGTCCTTAAGGAGTTTTGAGCAAAGGGGTGAAGTTTAACATAGACCCATTCTCCCACCTGGAATTCTCTATCAGTTCTATGAGCATCAGAAAGCTGTTTCATTCTGTTTCTTGCAGAGTTTAAGTTCATTTTTAGTTTCTGTATCATGGCTTCCCTTTCTCTATGCAATTCCTCCACAGCAGCTATAGGGGTATCACCAGGTATATAAGGGATATGAAGGTTTGGTTTGATTCCAAACAAGGCTTCATGTGGAGACATTTTAATGGTGGAGTGCCAAGAGGTGTTATACCACCACTGAGCAAGAGGCACCCATTTGACCCATGTTAGAGGAGCATCCATACACATGCTTCTTAGATAGGCTTCTAAGCATCTGTTCAATACCTCTGTCTGCCCATCAGACTGAGGATGATAGGCTGAAGACATTGCCAGTTTTACCCCTTGTAGCTTCATAAATTCCTGCCAAAAAGCACTGAGAAACACTGGGTCTCTGTCAGACACAATAGTGTCAGGATTCCCATGGATTTTAAAGACAGTGTCTAAAAACACATTGGCAACTTTAGCAGCTGTATAGGGATGGCTTAAAAGTATGAAGTGACCATACTTAGTAAACCTATCCACTACCACCATAATTGTGTCTTTACCCTGGATTTTAGGTAATCCAGAAATGAAATCCATTGAGATATCACTGAAAATGGTTTTAGGAACTGGTAAAGGTTGTAGTAGCCCAGGGTAAGCGACTGTTTCATACTTAGCACTCTGACAAACTAAGCATTCTTTCACAAATCTTTGCACATCTTTAGAACAGCCCTTCCAATAGAATAGTTCCTTGATTCTTATAGTGGTAGGATTTACCCCTGAATGACCCCCCATAGGAGATGAATGATAAAGGATAATAATGTCTTTTCTTAACTCTTTATCATCAGCAATTAACAGTTTATTCTTCCTTTTCAATATTCTCCCATCCCAAGTTCTATTTTTTTATAATTGTCCCCTGCTGCAACTTGTTAATCAGCTCTTTGGTAATCGGATCTTTTTGCCATGATTCTTGAATCCTTGGCCACAACACAGGATTCACTGCACTAATGCTTATCTCAAACAAAGCCATACCCTGTACCCTTGATAAGGCATCTGCCACCACATTCTCTACCCACTTCTTATAACAGATTTCATAATCATATCCCAAAAGTTTAGAAAGCCATTTTTGTTGTAGAGGGGTTACTATCTTTTGTTCAAGCAAATGTTTCAGACTTTGATGATCAGTTTTGATTACAAAGTGTTTGGTCACCAAATAATGGTGCCAATGTTTTACTGCCATAATAATGGCAAGTAATTCTTTCTCATAGACAGATAAACTCTGTTGTCTAGTAGAAAGGGCCTTGCTAATGAAGGACAAAGGGTGTCCTTCTTGCATTAAAACTGCTCCCATGCCTTTGGTTGAGGCATCAGTTTCAATGATAAAGGTTTCTGAAAAATTAGGTAATTTTAACACAGGAGGAGAACTAAGTACCTGTTTCATGTGATCAAAGGCCATCTGTGCTTCCTTCTTCCATTTGAACCCTTCTTTTTTTAAAAAAATCAGTTAATGGTCTAGCCAGAAGACCAAAATTCTTAATAAATCTCCTGTAGTATCCTGCCAACCCAAGGAAACCTCTTAACTGTTTGACAGTGAGAGGGGTAGGCCATTCTTGTATTGCACTAATCTTAGCAGGATCAGTTGATACTCCTTCTTTGGTAATGATATGCCCCAAGTATTCAACTCTTTCACCAGCAAATGAACACTTAGACTTCTTTGCTTTTAAAGAGTTTTGCCTCATCAAATCCAAAACAGTCTTTAAATCAATCAAATGCTGAGTCCAACTATTGCTGTACACTAATATATCATCAAAGAACACTAATGCACACTTCCTCAAAACTTCTTTAAAAGTGGCATTCATTAGTGACTGAAATGTGGCAGGAGCATTTGTTAGACCAAAAGGTAACACTAAAAATTCATAATGGCCCTGATGAGTTTTGAATGCAGTCTTATGAATGTCAGGCTCATACATTCTTACCTGATGGTAGCCTGATCTGAGGTCCAATTTAGAGAAAATAACAGCCCCTTGTAGTTCATCTAATAGTTCTTCAATAAGAGGAATTGGGAAGACATCTTTCACTGTGGCTTCATTAAGTCTCCTGTAGTCAACACACATTCTCCAGGAACCATCTTTCTTCTTCACAAGAACCACAGGTGCTGCAAATGAACTGTTGCTGTGCCTGATTACCCCTGAATCCATTAATTCTTGTGTCATTTGCTCAATTACATCCTTCTGAGCACTATGATATCTATAGGGTTTCAAATTTAGATTGACCTTTTCATCTTTAAGCACAATTCTGTGATCAAATGGTCTTGCAAGGGGTAGCCCTTTTGGTACTTCAAAAATATCTTCATAGTCTTTTAACAAATCTGTCAACTCTTCATTTTCTTGTTCTTTACCAATCACTGGCTGATACATACTTTGAGAACTAGCTGAATCTTGAATCGTGAATAATTGAGCCTGCACTACCTTCTCTTCATCTTGAATTAAACTTGTAATTTTTCTCCATAGAAGATAGGCCCACATTCCTTCTTTTTGTTCCCTTTAATTCAAAATCTTGGCCAGCTACATTAAACTTCATAGTGAGGTTCTTGAAATTCCACACTATGTCATTCAATGTTTCCAACCATTGTATGCCCAACACAATATCATAATTGTCTAAATCAATGACCATCATATCAGCTGTAAACCAATTTCCCTGCATGACCCATTGGAAGTCTTTACACAGGTTAACACACTCTACCTTGTTACCATCAGCCACTGTCACTTGCACATTGGGAATTTGTGTTATGGGACATTTTAATTTCTGAGCCAAAGACTTGCTCATGAAATTGTGGGTTGATCCACTGTCCAATAATATGTACAAATATCTTGTTCCAACCATACCCACTACTTGCATAGTTGAGTAAGATGGAATTCCCATTAATGCATTCAGTGAAATTTGTGGGACACTTGGAATCAATTCTTCCTCTTCTATTTGCTGTTCATCATCCCTTCTTGATACTCCTCAATCTCAACCAAAAATAACTGTTTCTTGCCTTTACAAACCCTACTATGACCAGCCACATACTTCTCATTACAGAAGAAACATTCTCCCTTGGCTCTTTTATCATCCATATACTTGTTACTTACTTTCTTTGGTACAATAGCATTGGAAGGAACTGAATTGACAGGAGTTGCTAAAACAGGTTGCTTCCCAATGTTGGTCAAATTATTAGTTCTTGTGGAATTGTATTTGTGGCCAGAATATCCTGTACCACTCATATCTCCCCAACCAAGTACCTTATTTGACTGATTTTGCATTCTTGCCAAAGAATATGTCTCTCTCAATGTTTTTGGCTTAAACATTTTTACATGACATTTAATTTCTGGTTTTAAGCCTTCAATGAATAAACTGATTGTATATTCATCAGGTAGGGTTACCTTATTCAACAACAAATCAAATTCATCACATTAATCCTCTAACTCACCTGTTTATGTTAATGCTTTCAATGCACCCATAGCATCTTCTATTAATGTTGCTGCAAATCTTGTTGAGGCATTTCTTGTATATTCATCCCAAGTTATATCACTAATCTGTTTTCCTGTTGACTTCATAAAACCTTGATGCCATTGTAATGCTCTTCCCTCTAAATGGACAGCAGCATACCTAACCTTGTATCTTTCAGGGGTTTCATCAATAGAGAAAAAATGTTCACATTTGTACATCCACCCTTCCACATCATCACCATTGAATTTGGGAAATTCAACCTTTGTTAATCTGTTATTACAGACTCTCTCACCTTCGTTACGAGGAACCATAGTCCCCTGTTTCTCAATCTTTGCAAATGCAGCTTGCAATTGATCAAAGGCTGATTTAAGACTCAATAAACTTTCTTGAATCTGTACAGTAAACTGATCCAGCCTACTAACATCCTTGGCTATCTTATCAACTTCTTGATTACGAGTAGTTATTTTATTATGGATTTAAAGAGTTGAAGAGAATGATTGATTGAAAAGAGAAAATTGATTACAAGAATGGACAAATCTCGAATAGATCGATCCACTGGAATCGAATGATCCAAATGATCAATTCGATGGAATGAAATGATCAAGGAAGATCAATTCCTTGTTTCAAAAGGAAAAGAAAGCTAGGAATGAAAACAGAGTATGAATTGAAAAGAACAATGGAACAATCGAGGACGATGATCGGAATTAATGGTGATTGGCCGGAGCTCCGATGAGAATCGTGGCTCTGATACCAATTGATAGCCTGAGATTGAGAGAACACAGAGAGAAAGAGAGGGAAACCCAATTCAAGCATAAGTTGTTAGCTTGAAGGCTGTTTGACTTTTATTAACCGCTAATAACAAACTAACTATTACAAAGTACAACTTTAGTCCCTCTAATATTATTCTATTACAATAATAGTCCTTAGACTATTAAAATCTATTCTATTATGTAACATCTAAGGATTTAACCTGTGAGGATTTTTAATGCTTGAAATCACGATAGTCTTGATCAAACATACACTCTACATTCCCTTACTTAAATTAATATTTATTAGGGTTTCTCATTTGGTCCTCAGGTATCCGCGTATACTATATATATTTGTGGGCACTCGGGGGCAAAAGTGAAAGTGCAATAATTTTAACGTTATTTTACTAATTTCGTGAAAATAATGTTAAAAGCGAGACACGGTTAATCATGCATCGTGTGGTGGCATTGATAACCGAAAAACAAAGGGGTACATGCACTAATCGGCCTTTGTCTCAATTGCTAAGTGTATATTAGGTACTCGATAATTTTAACAAAGGGGTATATGCAAATAAAAAAACTTTGTTGCGTACCCAACTCAATACACATCGAGTACCTAATATACCAGTTAGTTAAAAATTATCCGTTGAAGTTCCTAAATAAATTCTTAGTCTTTTTATTTGCATATAATTTTATTACCAATTAGAAATATAAGAACTTAAAATTAGTGAACCGGTATATTATCTATAACCAGGACAAATATTAATAAAAAATAATGAAAAATATTTAGGACTATAGTTCGAGTAAACGGGTATGTTCCGGGAACCAATGTACCATGTCTGCGTTCTTTTTAAACTAACCCAATACCGGGCCTCATACCTTCCCGAAATTTTTGAGCCTCAGGTTTGCTCGGCGGGTTCGGTTTTTGCTATTCTTACTCGAACTTGAGGTGCTGGACCAAAAAATAAGTTTATATATTGTTAGGCCTACGTTTGGTTGACTCTTTCTATATTACTGCCATGGTTGGAGCCTTGGAGGGGATTACCCCAGCAAAGGCTGGAACAGTTTCAGTGCGGCAGCTACGTTTATTACCATTTTTTTGCATTCTTTTGTTGAACTTTTCAGCCTGCTGGCACGCATATACTAGGTGCCCGAAAAAGTTCTTAATTTGAATTCATTTTTTTAGATTTGAAGTTTGTTTACTGTTGGCATATATCAGCCCTCTTTTGAATCGGCCAGTCGCCTTTTGAGGACTTCATTTTCCTTCCTCAGTTTCATTACTTTCTGCTTTAGAGTTTCAACATGTCGACTAGAACTCAAATCCTGTTTGTTTTCAGCCAATTTTGTTCTGCTAATCAGCACTGCGAAACACACAGATACAAGATTAACCAAATATATTATTGCCAATGAAGGTTACCTATAAGGGTGCCAAATATCATACGAGTTTCAAGTAATCTTGGGTGACTTTCAACCTGTTCAACTTGTTCCGTTTTAGCTAGATTTAACCCATTTTAACAACTGAAGTATTGACCAAAATCGACCCGTTAACCCATAAACATAATCGACCCGTTAACCCATAAACTAAATCGACCCGCTAGTCATAATTCATAAACATGTTCATATTGAAGTTACCGTTATTTTATATGTAAGATGAACGTACATTCCTTTTCTAGACTCTGAAGTTTCCTATTCAAGTCATTTTTCTCTTCTTGCTCCATCATAAGACAATCTTTCAAATCTTGTATCTCATATTGATCTACAACAAAAAGGCACACATGTGAGTCTCAAAGAACATGTAAATAAAAGTCTTGAAATTTCAAATTAACTGAATAGAAGCTCACATGTGATTTCAACATCTGAATGAACCTGATCCAATCTTTTTGCTAAAGCTTCAACATGGTTCCTATGTGCAGCTAAATCTTGGTGGAGCTGGTTAATGGTTGTCTCATTTGCCTTTTTCTGAGCCAGATTATCTCTGTTTTACAGTAATTATATGCTAACCCAAATTGGTCAAGTAAAGTCTTTTAAAATGAAAACTTACTTTATTTGAACTTCCAGACCTTTGATTCTGTTCTCGTAATCATGCTTAAGCTGGTTAATCGCATTTATGAACTCCTGTTGCGAATTCAAAGCCGTTACTAAAGTATGCATAGTATTGTTACTACTAAAGAGTAAAGATACCACCTAAAAAGGAGGTGAAACAAACCATCTTTCACTGTAGAAATGCATATGGGTGTCTTTCCAGGTTGTTAGATTGTAAAAATATGTTGCGGCTAAATTCTAAGGATGTACAAATTACTTGATTAGGCTGTACTGTAAAGGAACCAAACAATTTGTTAACTAGTTGTGTTTCCTAGTTGATTGGTGTATTGGTTGTTTTTCGTGTTTGTTTAGTGTGCTTACTCACGTATGGCATGTCATACGGGAGAACTGAGGAGTGTATTTTGCTTCTCACTTGGTTTATTTGTTTGATATAAAATTCACCGGGGTAATCCTTTACCCAAAAAAAAAAGGAACCAAACAAGCACAAACAAGGATATGTTTGTGTTTGTTTAACCAAACTGAACTGCTGAACAAATAAACGAAGATGGACACATAAAACGAGCATATTTTTTTGTTCGTGTTTGTTTACGTCTGTTCGTTAATATTCTAAACAAACAAAAATGAATATAACAAATACAATGAACAGAAATAAAATTAATACTTAGAAGAGGGTTTCTAATTTCTAAACATCAGCAACTGATTGATTGAAGCTTAATGGGCTGATGGCACTCATAATGTGTTTGATCCACTTAGTATTATTACGATTTAAATAACCACAAGAGTTTGTTCGTATGGGGTAAATTATTAAATAAGTGAAAAATATCCTATCAATGATTCTTTAATAGCACACGTTAGCAACTGTGGATGAGAAATACTTGTTCATATTTAACAGGTCATATTGCATTGGAGTAGAACAGAAGTATCGATTGACTCAAGGCACAGGGTTTCAACAATGTTACGGTTTCAGTCATGTTTATAGTCATATAGTCACTTACATACTCTTTCTTGGTGTGTTCATCATTCACTCTCTTCAGTTCTTCTTTCAAGCTTTGACAGTCGTTCCTACGCTCAAGCTGTTTCGTTGAACAAAAGCACGGTTACCATATGCAACTCAACATCAAATTATACTAGAAACAAATTCAACTGATTCTAATAATCACATCACTCACCTGATTAGCCAGTTTGCTGATGGAACCTGTATACAACTTCATAACTCTCTCATTTTCTACGAGTAAATATTAAACAAACACTTCAAATCAAATCCACATCCTCAGTCCAAATAATAGTTCTGGCGCAATTAGGTTTTCATTTCGCTCGTTTCAAAATCATCATTTCAAATCTAAAGTATCCGATACTACTTACTCAACGGAAAATCAAATTTCAAATTACTTCTGTAACCTAACAAAATGCATGATTAGATCGATAAACAAAAAAAAAACTAGATTAACATCCACAAACAGCCTTACAGCTTCCTAAATCAGATGATTATAGTCCAATAAACCTAAATTTCACGAGAATGATCGATAAACAGAGAAAAACGAGACTATAATCCACAAACCGCCGTAAAATTTCGTAGAACAGATGATCGTATTTGAATAATACCTAAATTACACGAGAATACAGTAAATCAAAAGCGAAGCCGTTTTAGGTCATAAAACACACCTGATTTGAGAGTGTTGAGGGTGAATTCAACTGCTTCTCGCCTCTGGATTTCGGATTTGCGGCTTGATTGAAGAGTTTGAATGTCAAAAGTTTGTTTGATGAAATCCTACAAAAACGGTTATGGAATTTAGGTTTAGAGAAATTGTGATTGATTTGATCTGAAATAGCAGGTGAAGATTGAAGGTGTTACGGTATGTATCTGATCGAAATCGGAGAGAAGTGAGTCCAATGCTTCGTCGGAAGTTGCCGCCATTTTTGAAATCACCTCATCTTCTCTCTGTTTGGTTGGTTTTGAATGAAGTGCAAAGCAGAAATGTGGAGGGAGAAGATCAAAAAATAAGGCTCATTCTATTCCCACCCCCCTAATTCCTGATTACACCCTCTATTAAAAACATCACATCCATCAATCATTTAGTTTTTGTTTTTAGCCTGTTTTGTCTTTTTGTTGTCTTTTTTTATTCATTTATTTAATTATTAGTTATTTAGTATTTGTTTGTATTTGTTTATTAATTAGTTATTATTATTATTATTATTATTATTATTATTATTATTATTATTATTATTGTTTTTATGATATAGTATTTATTATTAGTTTTTATTGTTATAATTTATCAAATTATATTTATAGCTGTAACAAAAGCTATATAAAAATAAGTACTTTTTTACAAAATTATTATCATTTAATAATTTACATACCGAGGTTTAATCTATACTTCCCCCAAATGTAGCAGGTTGTGCTATCCAAGACTTATACATATTTTGACGTGATTCAAATATATTCTCCCAGCCAGCTGCATCATTTTCTCTCATTAATTTCCATAGGTTGTTTGTGCTGGCAATTGGATACTCTCCTTGCAATTCTACCATTATAAAATGGTTACCATTCACGTGTGCAATTGTAATTATTTTTTTTTCTGGGAACTCGTGAGGGCCTCTCCAAAGCGAAAAACAAGTAGAACTGTTTCTTTTTTCTTGAGATAAAAAATGAACGATCACATTAAACTTGTTCGCAATCAAGAATCCTGCCTCTGGCATAATCATCCAGTGTTTTTCAGGTGCAAACCCCGATCCTGACCAAGCCAAGGACGTGAACAAATCTTTGAATGAGCCTAAGAAAGCCTTAGTGTACTTATTTCTAAACTCGAGTAGCTCTTCCATCAGTGATCTCCGGATAAATAACCATTCATCTTCACCGTACCCGAGAGCAGAAGCTGTCGCCCGAAACCCACAATTTCCATCACCTAACACGTTATGTATGCGTGTAACATACGCATGGAAGATTTTTGGAATTAGATGAATATAGTTGTGTATCACCTGTGATGCTTGATCTTGGTTCAACCCCATGAAGTCATAGCCTGGCGCACTTGTAGAGTTGGCGAAAGAACTTTGTCCGACAATATCTTGGTTCAACCCCATGAAATCATATCCCGGTGTGTTTAAAAGGTTGGTAAAAAAACCTTGTCCGTCTGTATCTTGTGTCATGAACGGACTTGGTTCACCAGGATAGTCCTTGAATGGTTTTTTTCCGTAAATATCTTGATTTGTGAACGGACTTGTTTCACCAGGCACTTGATAGTTCACGTCTGGACTGATGTAACCAACATAATCATCAGTCTCTAGATACCCGAATGAACTATGTCTCCAAGGCTCTTGAGTGTAATCCTGCTCTTGATAATTCGTAAATGAACTATGCATTGCAGGCTCTTGAGTGTAATCCTGCTCTTGATAGTTCGTAAATGAACTATGCCTTGCAGGCTCTTGAGTGTAATCCTGCTCTTGATAGTTCGTAAATGAACTATGCCTTGCAGGCTCTTGAGTGTAATCCTACTCTTGATAGTTCGTAAATGAACTGTGCCTTGGAGGCTTCTGAGAGTAGCTTCGTTGAAGGGGCGGTTTAGGAATTGCAGGGTTTGGTATTGTTTGTTGTTTGGATTTTGTAGTTGGTCGTCCACGAGTATTTTTTTAACATCAGGCTCTTCAAGAAAAGGTATACTTGGATTGGTTAATGCTTTTAACTTTTGTAGTAAACTTTTCTTTCCAGGCATGGATCGATTATCGAAGGCTTGACTGAAGTTGCTTGTAATTTTGGAGGAATGATGTCCACGTTTGAGATTCAACGAGTGCATTCCACATTGTATTGAAGATTTTCCAATCATGATCCGTGGCGAAAAATGATTTGCAGTTTCTAAATATACTTTGAGAAACGTGCCACCTACATAGTAATCGGGTAGCATTCGGAAAAACTTTCTCGCATGCATTCATCAGAGCTAACTCCCTGTCCGTAACTATAACACGTGGTTGTTGCATGCTCCTCTCATCTAGAGTTGATTTTAAACAGTTTAATGCCCAAAGATATTTCTCCTCTGTTTCTTTACGCATAACTGCAAAAGCTATGGAGATTGTCTTGTTGGTAGAAGTTACACCAACAATTTCAAGAAAAGGCAATTTATACTTGTTCGTATTGTATGTGACATCCATAAGCAACACATGTGGAAAATCAAGGAAGTACTTTTCTGAATGCTATGATGAAACATAAATAGATCACTCTTTGAACAAGTTGTAGAATGAGTAATCACTCTTTGAACAAGCATGTAATAGCTGCCTGAACTCTTCCTCGAGCATTAACGAAGCCTTTTGAAGCAAAGTTGTAGAATGAGTAATCACTCCAATGCTGCTCTTAAGGTTTTTATTAGTGCTGAAAAACCGAACAATTTTTTTCAGTTGATTCACTGCTTCTAAATAACTCTCCAAATCTTCATGAGGACCTCTTTTTATCAATGTGACCATGTTGAAAGGTAAAAAAAAATGACCATGTTTGAATTTAATATAAAAAAAGGTAAAAAGAAGTAATAATTTGAAACCACGTTCCTTTTTATCAATTTTAATAATAATAATAATAATAATAATAATAATAATAATAATTCATTACTAATAGTAAATAATAATAATAATAATAATAATAATAATAATAATAATAATAATTCATTACTAATAGTAAATAATAATAATAATAATAATAATAATAATAACATATAAAAAAGACAATAAAATAAAATAAAAAAGACAACAAAAAGACAAAGAAAGACTAAAAACAAAAACTAATGATTGATAGATGTGATATTTTTATAGGGGGGGTGTAATCAGGAATTAGGGGGGGTGTGTATAGTATCACCCAAAAATAAGCCTAAGACCACCCGATTGAGAATTGATTTGGCCAATGAACCGTTGGCAACCGTAACTTTAACGGCTATTTTTTAAATTTTTAAATTTTTTTATTTTTTTAATTCAATATATATATACACACACTCACAATTCATATACACACTCATAACTCACAATACCTTAAAAATAAACACAACACCACACCACCTTCTTCAAAAATGGATTCCCCTACGCCTTCCTCATCCGTTGCCAATTATTATTACAAAGAGTTTTTAGCCGATGAGGGTGGTCCAACATACATGGTCGGTTCGGTATATATTCCAAACGAGGGTGAAGAAGAAGAAGAGGAAGATGAGGTAGGCGAAGATGACGACGAAGGCTAAGATGAAGACGAGTATGGCGAAAGCGAAGATGAAAATTAAGACGAATGGTATTATTTGTGTGAGTTTTAGTATTTATGTAATTTTTTTATTTAATTAAATATTACTTTTAATTTTCAAAAAAAAAAAAATTAAAAATCGCAAGGGGCATTACACCACTACATTCATTTTAAACTTCAAGCTCCATAATGGCTCTTTGCTGACTAGGCAGCCACATGTGAGATAATGCTCAAGGGATGGGCTTGAATTTTACCCACCACTGTAGGTCTAAAACGAATGGACATGAACACTTAAACGAACAGATTTTCATACCCGAGTTCGTTCATTAAGCAACTGAATGTGTTCATTTATGTTTAAAACGAGCCGTTCATAACATAAATGAATAAAAGCAAACATAAATGAATAAAAAGAAACCAAAGCTAATCCCAATTCGCTCGTACAAGTATAGATCCATAGCAAAATAAGAAGATTTGATGAAAAAAGATGAAGGTTTTTGTAAAAAGAGTGAAGATTTTCATAGAAATAGAGAAGTTTAGGTGGAAAAGATGAAATTTAAATGAAAATAGAGAAGTTTTGATGAAATCGGAGATAAACTCGTGTAAAATCGTAGTGGAAAACGTTGTGTAGCATGTAAAAACGATAAACCTTACCTGAAAATCGAAGGTCAGTAGTTCGGGAGCGAAAATGGAAGTAGTGGTGAAATGGAGAAGTGGCTTGGGTATTTATAGAGGAGGAGCATGCGCGCTGGTTGCCTTGTGCGAAGCCAGTGGCTTCGTACGAAACTGGGTGTCTTCGTACGAGGGGACCAGTTGAGTGTGGAAAACTTCCGTTTCGCGTGTAGGATGCTCGTTTTATGCGTTTTGTTGCGTTAGTTAGTTCGAGTACTTTAAGTATTTTACCGAGATATTAAGTGTTGCGTTGTGTTGCGTTTCGGGGTGATATTTCGAGTTGTGCGAGTAGCGTTTGAGCATTTTGAGCGATGCGTTGATTCTCACATTAACATGTTAAACAAATAAACACATAAGTAACACCAATAACATAGATAAATCCGCGTTTCGAGTTTGCGTTGAATTTGCTTTGCAATAAGCGTTTAAGTAACAAGCGTTTAAATGCGATGAAATGCGTTATAAGTGCGTTTGAAATATAGTAACCCATTGGTAATAATCCGAATCTCAGAGTACAAGCGTTTACAAGTGAAATAACGGTAAAATAGGAACAACCGAAAAGTCGGGTTGTTACAATGACGATGATGATGAAGCTTATGATTGGTTAGTTAGTTTTAACGACGAGTTGTTTGAAAGGTTTGATGGTTCTGTTGATGAGTTTAAGAGGATTAGAAGTAAAGAAGAGGAATCTGGTGTTAGGATTATGAGATCAGTTGATGATGATGGATTTCAGTTGGTTAAAGGCAGGAAAGAGAAAGGGCGGAGAGGCCTATTTGCAAGCTGAAGATGTCGGAGAGGATACTCGCTGGAGAGGATATCGACGAAGAGATACTCGCCGGAGATATGCGAGAAGGACGACGTCGAAGAGTGTGGCGTTTGAGTTAGGGTTTCGATTACTGCAATTGGGGTTAGGGTGATAACAGTGGTGGAGGGTGGTAGCAGGTGGAAGCGGTGGTGGCAGGGTGAAGGCGGTGGTGGCTGGTGGTAGGGTGGGCGGTCATCTTGAGGCTGGAGAGAAGAGAGAGAAAGGGAATTTAGAGAGAGAGAGAGATGTGCGTGCAAAGTTATTTCATAGAAAAGTCCCTAAGGATGTGAAATAACAAGAATACCCTCATGTGCAAGGCACATGACCATATTTAACAAAAAAATCTAACTGAGTTAGGGCTAAAGGACATAACGTGCATGATTTTGAAACATTAAGGACAAAACTCGTCAATTTTAAAGGTAAAGGACAACGCCTGAAATTTGGGACAAATATAAAGGACAAAACTTGTATTTACTCTTATTTATTTAATGAAATATTCTTTTAATTTTCAAAAAAAATATTAAAATAAATAATTGGGTAATCATTGTAAGTGACATTATACCACTACTGACTACACTCGTTTTTAACTGCAAGCCCTATAATGACTCTTTGCTGCATATGGGATAATGCCCAAGGGAGGGGCTTGAATTTCACCCACCACTGTAGGTCTAAAACGAATGGACATGAACACTTAAACGAACAAATTTTCATATCTGAGTTCGTTCATTAAGCAAATGAATGTGTTCATTTATGTGCAAAACGAGCCGTTCATAACATAAATGAATAAAAAGAAACCAACACGAATTGTGAATGTAGATATCCGAATTAAAATCTAAAATACTATTACCATTACAGAGAAACATTTCAAAATTAAACATATTATCTAAACAAGGTATATCTATCTAGGGGATGGTTCAAATGAAAACCACTTTTATTGTGAAAACTCGAAAACTTATTAAAAAAAGCCTAAAAAACACACAAATTTTTTTTTTTCAGTTTTTTTTTTATAAAAATCGCTAGTTTTTATATATAAAAAAACTTTTTTTCAAAAAAAAAAAAAATTGTGTAGTGCACATGTGTAATAATACACATGTGTAGTATTACACATGTGCACTACACAATTTTTTTTTTTTTTTTGAAATTTTTTTTTTATATAAAAAAACCTGCGAAATTTGGTTTGCAAAAAAAAAAAGAAAAAAAAAGAAAAAAGAAAAAAAAAATTGTATGTTTTTTTGGCTTTTTTTAATTAGTTTTCGAGTTTTCACAATAACTAGTGGTTTTCATTTGAACCTTCCCCTATCTAGGGGATCTATTCATATAAAAAAAACATCAATGTTAACCAGTTACACCTAAAACCATGCAGCCTTGGTTCAAACGAGTGGATGGGTTGTAAGCAAGTTAAACAGATCGTAAATGGTTAGTAGGCTGCAACAGTTGACGGATATTAGACTGATCAACTAAAAGAGTAAATTCTAATTATATTCATACACGATATGTCAGGAATTGTCACCCAAAAGATCGAATATCATCCAAGGAATTGTCACCATTAATAATATACACAAAAAAGTTTCTCGCGATTTTCGTTGGAATGTGAATTTTACAAAGATTGATCAAATATCATGTCAAAAAGGCCGAGAAGCGAGAACTGCCAAGCCCTTTACCACACCGACAACAAAGTTCTTTACAAAATGAACACCTGCAGAAATAGTTTTAAGCAATAATCATCAGTATAGTTGATTCAAAACAGAGACAGCAATTTCAACCTGTTTGTTTATTATCGAGACAATCAATAACGGGTCAATTTAGGTTAGAAGAAAACATGCCAAACGGGCCAAAGCCAGTACTTCAAATGGTTATATTATTATTTAGAATAAGGATTAATTTCATAAATACCCTTGTAAACATTACAAATATCATATATACCCAACAAAAACATAAAATATCATATATAACCAATTATAACTGATTGACTATTCTACCCCTTTCTATTATCCTTTTTTTTCATCTCTCATCATCAACAATTCTACATCCAGCCACCATCGCCGGCAACGCATCAAAAGGTTAAAACCATGTTCAACCATAACCACCTCCGCATCCATCATTGGTTCGTCTTCATCACCGTCGTCTATGTCCATCAACGTATCAGCATAAAAACTGGCGACCACCATGGATGAACAGATCTAAACCCATGTCTGACCTTTGAAAACCTTATCATGATACAAACCCACCTTAAAATAATGTAAGTTTTATAATCTTGGCACACAAATTATTCAAAGAAAATATATTTGTTGATCAATTTTGACCCGTTACCAATCTGTCCATTTTTGCACATTTAGACTCACCTGCAACAAGAATCACTATGATGATGTCCATAAGATCTGCTGATCGAATTTAGTCAAGTTTTCATCATCAAGTCGCTTCCATGTCTTAATCGTTTCAACTCCCAACCACTCGTTCTTCCCCTTTTTCAGTTGTGCAAGTATGACCCTACCTCGTCTTGACCACCCGGCTCGACCATAACCATGATACCCAAAACCACCACCATAACAAAACCATACACCGTTTAAATTCCCACAGAAATCGTTGAGGTGATCATGGCCTATAAACGCTGCTTTCACATCTCCCATTGACACGAGTGTCTTCAACACTCCAGAGTTCACTATAGAACATGCCACGTGTTCACGATATTCCCCAAAAACTTCCCTAAAAGGCCCGGAACGGATTTCTGGGATCGGGATATGGAAGAATGCTAGTGATGGAATCTCTTGTGATTGATGGTTTTCTTGGTTATGTCCCTGTTAGTGAGATCCTGCAACATGTTAATGAAATCTAAATCTAATGAAACCAACTCACAGAAGGGAGTTCATGGGTGGACCGTTTTGATAACAAATAATAACGGTTCTTGTTTAAGTACACGTCAAAACGGCTGGGTCAAGTTGAGTTGACTTTCTATTACTTTTTTGGTCCATTTTCTAGTTTTTGTAAATGATTAACCGTTAACGTGTTAATAATGTTTCACATAAAATGACTCATTTCATAAGCAGGTAAGCAACTTCTTTTGTTACAGGAAAAAAAAAACAAACAACTTTCAAATACTTCAAGAAAACCCTCAAACTTTCAAAAATTCCAATAAAACCCTCACACTTCCAAAAGTTTTACTTTTTTGCTGCTTGGCAAATGGGGCTGAATTGAATTCGCATTTAATCGGGTGCTTAGATATCAGTTTACCTGCTGTCAATGTTACTTTAATTCAAATTTCTTCAAGTTCAATGAAATTTTCTTGGCAAAAAGTTGGTTACTTGAAATGGAAAATTAACCAAAGTTGGTACCCTTTTTATGCAATTTACCCTTGTAAAAAATAGGGATATTGGATTTAAATAACCCAACTTTCACCAATTGGCCGATAACACTCCCAACTTTTGATTTGTACACCAGTACTCTTAACTTTCAACTTATTGGCCGATAACACTCCCTAACTAAATGAACCCTAACCCAGTTAGTTTTTGCTGATGTGGCATCTGATGTGGCCATTTTTGCTGACGTGGCATATGACATGTAGCTGATGTGGCATTTTTGATGGCGTGGCAGCTGACGTGGCATTTTTGATGGTGCGGCAGCTGATGTGGCAGCTAACATGGCATTTTTTGACGACGTGGCAGCTGACATCAGCTAACTGTGTTAGGGTTCTGCTAGTTAGGGAGTGTTATCGGCCAATAAGTTGAAAGTTGGGAGTGCTGGAGTACAAATCGAAAGTTGGGAGTGTTATTGGCCAATTGATGAAAGTTGAGGTAATTTAAATCCAATATCCCTAAAAAATACCATTATAGTAATTAAGAAAATATATAAATAAAATGGTTTAGGACGATGTATTCATAAAAAATAGACTATGGCCAAAGTTCAACCCGTTTGACTCATTTGACCCGCTCCCCTTACATCTAACTTTCTATTTGATACGTTCGAGAAAAAACACAACAAAAATCGACCCACAATAAGCGGGAAATAAAAGAAAAACCCAAATCAACCCATTGAAATTTCATTTCGATACAATATGCACAGTATACCTTAGAAGCACCACGTAGCCAATTAAGCTGAGACTCCTTGATCCATCCATACGTTCTAAACCCATCAACAACAGCTCTGTCCCCACTGTCTAGAAAGAAGAGATTGAATACGGTCTGGTTGGCCGACTGATACCCTGGGGGACCCCATACACTGAGATCATAGTTCCCGAACCCATCGATTTCTGTCATAATTTGTTGTTTAGTAGGGTCTGTGGGATCTTGAATTAACGGGTTGGGTTGTGAAAGCGAATAATCCATCAGGGAGATGAATGACATCAGTTCTTCACGGGTCATAGTTGATTCTTGGTCATGATTGCCCAAAACCGCTGCCCATGGAAGCCCAGAATCCATTGCTGGACCAAAAGCTTTGAATAGTGACTCAGCCGCATCATTAGTGCTTGACCCAAATATGTTATCACCTAGTATTGCACGAGAGAGAAAAATGCTTTTCAATACGAGTCATTACAGTTCTGTTATCTTTTTAGTACATTACTGTGAAAAGTTACTAATAATCTCATAGAATTGATCAAAAAACTAATCCGTAAATTCAGCTTATGATATCTTTAACAGATTTAACTAGGCCTGTAACGAACCGAAAGGGGCATGTTCGTGTCCGTTGGTTTGAGTTAAACCACACAATCAAACACGAACATTTAAACGAATGGGGTTTTCCTGAACGAACATGTACACATGTCGTGTTCGTTCATTTAAATTTGTTCATGTTTGTTCATTAAGAAATTGAACGTGTTCGTGTTCGTTTCTGTTCGCCCGTTAATAGTTTAAACGAACGGTTCACAAATATAAACAAACACAAAGGAACATAAATGAACGAACATAACTGAACATGAACGAACACCAACTAAAAGTATCTATGTTGTCAAAGTCGCAAGGCGCAGGCGAGGCGCATCAGCCTCGCCCGGAGCCTAGGCGCAAAAAAAGCGTGGGCTTTTTTAAGAAAAGCGCACATAGAGAAAAAAAAATATATAAAAAATATGTTATGCTTTGAAAATAAATAAGATTCCACATAGAAAATAGAAAAAAAAATTATATATTCCATTTAAGATCATGTAGCTAATAGTTAGTAGCAAAAGTTTAGGACTTATACACACGTAGTGATACCAAAAGTTACTAGGACTTATACAAACGTTTGCGGTTACTAAAGCATTTAAACTTATAGTTCATCATCAATCATCAAGACCATCATCAAAGTCATCAGAACTTCCATCAACATCAATTGGATAGTCAGCTTCAGCTCGCCTCGCTGCGCGCGAGCACCGTTTTTACAAAAAAAGCCCATTTTTGCGCCTAGGCTACCACCAGGCGCTATAGGCGCGCCTCGCTGCGCCCGAGCGCCTAGGCGCGCCTTTTGCGCTTTTGACAACCATGAGTACACGTGAACATGGAGTGACTGAACACTAATTTGTTGGGACTTGGGCCTAAAAAGTTTATAAAGTAAGCTAAATTGTAATAGGTGATGTTTTAGTTTCATTAAACTAGACTAAATTGTAATGGACCTAAATTATTTAAATGAGTACATAAACGAACTAACTTAAACAAACGTAGACTAACAAACATAAATGAATGTAAACGAACGAAATAAATGAACGAACATAAACAACTATAAATGAACGAACATAAATGAACGAACGACACATGTGTTCATGTTCGTTCATTTAGACAAAATGAGAAAAAATATTGTTCATGCTCGTTCGTTTATCAAATAAACAAACTTTTCCGTACGTTCAGTTCGTTTACAGGCCTAGATTCAACTTGGTAATCCAACATTTCCCCCTAAAAAAGTTATGAAAATCAATTGCAATTTTAAAAATCCAAAAGTAACTTGACCTTCTAAAGTCAACCAGTAGATCCTTCACCAAAATCAAATAACAATTCTTCACCAAACGCAAAATTATACCATCATTCAATAACCACAACTCATAAGAACAAAATTAAAGTGTATCTGATCAAAACATACATACATACATACACAATTCATATATATAAATCAACACTCCATACACACAACAAAACACAAAACCTACCTGTAAAAGCAATAAAATCCGGCTTCTCAGCTTCAATCATCCGCTTCAAAAACCGAGTTGTGTTAAGATCGGAACAGGAGTCAAACTCAGAGCTCAAAACATCTCTACACCGAGTCAATCCGGTTCCGTAATGCATATCGGCTACCTAATCAACACACACAGTCAACTGTTTACGATCATCAACAAACGATGAGTAGAATTTGAATGCTAACCTGAAGGATCTTGAAGGTTCCGTCTGAATTGAAGCGTAGAGGAAGATCAGGATGCTTCTTGAGTGTAATTTTGTGATGAGAGATGATTAATCTGTCGGATAGAAGCAAAATATGTAGCAGATTGAGTGAGATTGTGATTAGGGTTAGGTAGATGAACGATTGAATCCATTTTGTGCTGGATTGCATTGTTTGTGTGTGTGTGTGTGTGTGAGAGGTGAAATCTATTTGAGTTTGAACCCTGAAATTTAGCAAGTATGACCTCGTTGAAGTGGAGTTAAGTTTTTTTATTTATTTGATATGTATTTTTTTTTTCTTTGTAGGTTTAATAAAATAGGGTAAAGATCAGATAGTAAGTTTATTTTGGCTAGGAAGTATAGGAAGCAATCTTAGCCGTTCATCATCTTTTTTTAAATTTTTGGACGCGTGGGCTTTTCGTCTTTTTACATTATCATATCTTCGTTCTAATTCGATTATAGATTCTGTTACCTCTTTTTTTAGTTCATCACTCTCATAACAGAATTGAAGATTCTATAACCCTAAATCGCCATCGATCGCAAATTCACCTCTTTTCAAACATTAATCTTGTTTCGTTCGTCAATTCGATAACTTCAATGTCTTCGTCAGACTCTGCTGGTATGTTTAGCTTCAATTTTGAGTAATTTTTGTTATTTTGTCCAAATTTCATTGTTTTACGTTTTATAATTCGTGTTTCTGTAATTAATATTTGATTTTTCATAAGTTTAATTGTTATTGTTGTATAATTTAACATAATTTGTTTGTTTTGTTTCTTCATCATTTATTGCGTTTTAGTGAAGAGTTACGTTTTATGATATTAATTAAATTATATGCATACAAACTTTTAGTTTAAGATTTATGTAATATAAAGCTATAACTGTTATTGTTGTACAATTTTTGTTTGTTCATCATTTGATGCGTTTTACTGAATGTATTGCGTTTTATGCTTTTATCCATAATAGTTCATATACAAACCTTAAAGGTCTGTATTTCTAAATTATTATTAACATATTTTGAGATTTAACACTAAACACATTATTATACAGGTTGTATTGCGTTTTATGATTTTTTGTTAAGTGTTTCAGATCACATGATGCGTTTTACTGAACGTATTGCTTTTTATGCTTTTTATGCTTTTATAAACTTTAAAGGTTTGTATTTTTAAATTGTTATTAACATATTTTTAGGTTTATCCCGAAAAACATTATTCTGTAAGAGGTATTGCGTTTTATAGTTTTTTAATTGTTTTAGATAACATTTCCAAGTGGGAGGAACGTGTATGCATAAACAGTGGAAGAAAGTTTTTCAAACCTAAAGTCAGTGGATCTATTACACCTGCTGTTGGAATGTTTTTAAGTCATTTGAAGAGGCTTTTGCGTTTTATCAGAGATATGCACTTGCTGCAGGTTTTTCTGCAAGAAAAAGTACCTCTTATTGTCTGTTCAAAAGAAGGATTTCATGTTAGCAAAGAAATAGATTCTGGTTCAGTTGAGAATAGTAAAAAGATTGTTAGACGTAATAGAGGTTCAAAAAGAGTTGGATGCAATGCTCATGTGAAACTAATATCAGAGAACAATAATATGTTTAAAATCTACTACTTTGAAGAAGAACATAATCATATCTTTGTTGAAGATGAAGATATTCATTTCTTGCCGGCTGCCAGAAGTATCGATTATGTGAAAGAAAGTTTTATATCTGGATTGTCTGCAATCAATATTGGACCTGTTAAAGCATTCAATATTATGAAAACAATGTATGGTGGTTTTGGTGAAGTTGGTGCTAGTAAAGTTGATTGTAAGAATTATAGAAGGGATTTGAATCTTTACATCGGAGAGTATGATGCAGAAATGGTAGTTAGGCGTCTTATTAGGAAGAAAGAATGTTGTCCTGGTTTCACATGTGATTATGTTATTGGTGAAGATAGAAGATTGAAAGGGCTTTTCTAAGCTGATGAGCAATAAAAAAAATTATACAGTGTTTGGTGACATATTTGGTTTTGCGCTACTTATAAATCAAACAAGTAAGTTTATTTCATTTATTGCGTTATATATTCTATTGCGTTATATATCCTATTCTAATTTTTCTAATGCTTTTTTAATTTGATTTTTATGCAGGTATGATTTGGTTTTTGTACCATTTACTGGTATTGATAATCATTTTAGGAATGTCACATTTGGTGGTGTATTACTTGGTTCGGAGACTGCAGATTCTTATAGATGGCTTTTAAGGTGCTTTGTTAATGCTTTTGGAAGTGAGCCTAAAGTTGTTGTTACTGATCAAGATGCTGCAATGAAGAGAGCTATTAAGGATGTATTTTCAAGAAGTAGGCATAGGTTATGTATGTGGCATATATGGGAGAAATTGAAGACAAAGGTATTAACTGCGTTTTATGATATAACAAACTGCAATTTTATATTGTTTTATTATTGCGTTTTATGTATTATACAATAAGATCCCCTAACATTTTTATCAATAGAATTACAAAACAATTGCGTTTTACCATCATTGCATTATGTTTATCATTTTCAATATATTGGGTTTTAAATTATTGCGTTTTATGTTTAATAATTTTATAACTTTTTATTCAGGTTGGTCCTGTTTTGTCAGCAAACACTGATTTTAATACAAGAATGACTCATGTTGTTTGGAATGATACTATTATTCCAGAAGATTTTGAAACTGAGTGGCATTCAATAATGTCTACTTTTGGATTGGAAAATCATGAGTGGTTAAAAGATATGTACGATCTTCGATTTGATTGGATTCCTGCTTATTACCATGGAGAGGATTTGGCTGGACTTATACGTACTACGTTAAGATGTGAAAGCGAGAATTACTTCTTTGGTCAGATTTGCAATCCAAGATGTACACTTGTTGAATTTTTCACTCATTTTGAGACTGCAATGGATATTCAAAGGCATGAGCATAGGTAAAATGATCATGATACAAGGTATATTGAGTGTAAACCCTGGAGTGACTTTGTATTGGAGAAACAAGCATAAAAAATATATACCAAAACAATTTTTAAGGATATTCAGATTAAAATTGATGCTGCCATTACAAAGTGTATGTCAAAGTCTCTTGATACTGTGGGTGATGTTCAATATTTTGAAATAAAGGATTTCAGACAGCCATGCACATCTTTTTTCAATGTATTTTTTAAATTTATATTGTTTTAAATATCTATTGCGTTTTATTTTTCATCTTTTTTTTGCGTTTTATCATTATATGATCATATAGTTATATCTGTATTATATTTATTATTCATTGCATTTTATATTACATTTCACTAATTTTATATAGCTTTTTAATCTTATTTACAGGTGCAATACAACAAACAAGAAGATGGTTTAAGTATAAGTTGTTCTTGCAAACGGTTTGAACAATTTGGTATATTGTGCCGCCATATATTTTACGTATTATGGTATGATGATATAACTGAGTTTCCTAGAAGATATGTTCATAGAAGATGGATGAGAGATGTTGTTTCAGTTGGATCAAATCATTCCAATATTCGGTTTGATGAAATTGGTAGGAATAGTGAAATTGATAAAGTTTATAGAGAAATCGTTGTTGCAAATGAGTATGTGGTTAATAGGCTGGTTGGCGATTTAGATGAACTGTGTCGTTACAGGGATCATATTAAAAGTTATATTGATAAAGCGGATGAGGTTATGGTTGCTGCGCCGCCTCCTAGTCGCAAAGAAAGATTTGCTGATATTGGAGGGAACTTAGAAAAATCAGATTCTATGATTCGTGTCCCGATCAAAATAAGGACCAAAGGATGCGGTGTACAAAAAAGGATCAAGTCTAATCGTGAGATTGCAATTCAGAAAGCATCAAAGATCCAGAAATCGTGTCGTGTATGTGGTGGAAAAGGACATAACAGTCGCACATGTAAAGATAAGGTTTCTTCTAATGCTATAGGTTCTAGCAATGCAATGTAATTATGTATACAAATTCTGTCAAAATCAGATATCAATAAGTAAAAAAAATTTTGTCATTGCGTTTTATGATGTATAGGTTTCATCTCTTTTTGTTACTGCGTTTTGTGATATCCTTCATAAATATCAGTTTGTTTTGGTTAATTGCGTTTTATGATAACAACAATATATTGTTATTGCGTTTTATACATAGAACAATATACTTTAAATGGTATTTTTTGATTATTGCGTTTTATTGTAACACAGATCATAGATCAAATTAAACAAGAAATGCAAGTGGATATCATAAACATTGCGTTTTATACATAGAACAATATACTTTAAATTGTATTTTTTGATTATTGCTTTTTATTGTAACACAGATCATAGATCAAATTAAACAAGAAATGATGAGAACCCTAAGCTTCCATCAGGGATTTCCAAATCACTTATCAGCTTTTTTTGGTTAATTGCGTTTTATGATAACAGTATATTGTTATTCCGTTTTATACATAGAACAATATACTTTAAATGGTATTTTTTGATTATTGCGTTTTATTATCACACAGATCATACATAAAATTAAACAAGAAATGCAATTGGATATAATAAACATTGCGTTATATAGATGATGATAGTTTTTAAACAAAGATGATGTTTTCAAACCACAAAATTAAATAAAAAATACTAGCATGATCAGCTTCATGGATCAAAGTTTGTTTCTTCATCGGATGAGAACCCTAAGCTTCCATCAGGGATTTCCTCATCACTTTCAGATTCAACCCAAAGTTCAACCTGTGAGACTACTGCGTTTTGAAGCTTCTCTGCAAATTTGCTAGCAGAGTTGTTGATGATTGGTATTTCAGATAACTGCTTCAAAAAATTTAGATCCTCACTGGTAGATATGTCCTTTGGGTTATACATCTCCACATCACCATCGTCCCAAGTCACTGAAACTTTGAAAGTTTCCTCAATGAACTCCCAAGATGTAACCTGGGTATCTTCAGTTGCAGTTTGATTCGGATTACCATATCTCTTGTGTAGAATTCTGAACAGTGCGGCTGTTTGATCTGTGTAACAAGAATGTGGTATACCTATTTCGTTCATCCTTTTCAAAACATTTTCATTGCAGTTTTGAAGAACAGAAGCAACGGAATGGTATTTTATTTTTTTCCATCAAGGAATTGAAGAACGAAATTGCCTCTTTTAACCCACCAAACTGATAGTTGTTGATTAGCCATTTTAGGGTTTGTGTGTGTTGGGTATTTGGTGTATGATGAGAGCAATGTGAAAATAGTTTAGGGTTTCTGTTCTTATATAATCGATTGGTAGAGGAATTTGAATCAACTGTTTTAATAATAAAAATGATTATTTTTTATTTTTTTCTTTGAATTGATTGTTCAATCATACAATATTTTATATCAGGAATCCAAAAAGCTTTTTAAGGCTTTTTAAGGCTTTTGGTCTAATCAACTGTATCAATTTCAATCATACAGTATTCATATATTGTATATTATTATATTTTTTATAACATTTCGTTTTAGAAGATTATAATATATCATTTTTATGATTGTCCTTATTGTAATTATGTTTTTAATTTGTTTTTTGTGTTATAAAAATTGTAAAAACAATTCATTGCGTTATAAATTATATTGCGTTATATGTTTGGAAATGAATAATTAGAAAAAACATTGCGTTTTATAATAAGTAGCATTTCAAAACATATTAATAATTTAAATAGACAATGTTGAGTTATAACATACTATTAAAATGTTGCATTTTATAAATTGTATATATATTTTATAATTTTTTTTCAAAATAATGTTTAAATAATTTTAAAGGATACATATTGCGTTTTAAAATAACAAACAGATAAGTGCATTTTAAATATATCATCAAAATATTGCGTTATATGAAAAAACATTGCGTTTTATAATAAGTAGCATTTCTAAATCAAAGTAACTAGCAAGATCAAGAAAATAATGAGTTATATTAAAACCATGCTAAATGAAAAAACATTGCGTTTTATAATAAGTAGCATTTCAAAATCAAAGTAAATCAGCAAGAGTAAGCCTGTCTTTAATCCTATCTAAACTAGTGTCATAAGATTGTTTTTTAAGTTTCGCACTGAGGTCTCGAAACTTCTTTGAGTCCTCAATAACATAATCTCTTTGTTCGTTGATTTCATGCAATAATATCTTCGCGATGAACTTTCTTCTTAAATCTTCAAGTTGTGCGGTCTGCTTGTTGACTGGTTTTTTGTTTTTACCCTTCTTGATAATTGCAGGTTCTTCATATTCCACGTTAAACCCACAATCCCATTTTTCGACCGGTTCTCCATGATAACATTCCATATGACGCATAGTGAATATACCACAGTCAATGCCATTATATTGTGTCCTCCATTTCATCTGCATTCTAACAGGGGTTATTCCTTTTATATCATCTGCTTTTTCATGTCCAACAGATTTAAGGTAAGTTGCCAAAGCATTCCTCTACATAAAAAGAAACAAAACAAAAAGATTAGGTGGTTTATATTTGTGTTTTAAAAGCATAAGTAAGAATACTTACTGTATTTTCAGGCACATTCCCATATTTAGCTTCATTTGTTTCTTCTTTCGCACTGTTGTCAATGATGAATATTTGTTTCTCTTCAAGATTGAAGAGATCAAAAAGAAATGCTGTGAATAGAGGATCGGGACAAGGATAATTTTAAAATCCTTTATGCTTTTTAGCTTTGCACCTTGAAGAATTTTTTCTATGTTCATTGTTAATGCTTCTATCATCTTTTCTTTATTTTCAGTTTCTTCCTTATCACTCGATGGTAAAGCCTGCATAAAATTAAACAAATTAACATATTATTGCGTTTTATGAAGGTAATAAAACATACAGCTGCGTTTTATGAAAGGTAATAAAACATACAACTGCGTTTTATAAAACTTCATTCAAACAAAGTAAGCATTGCGTTTTATTAAAGAAATAAAACTGCAATTGCGTTTTATAAAACTTCATTCAATCAAACTTCAAAATACTTCATTATACGAATACAGAAAAATTGCGTTTTATATATCATACCAGCATTCGAATAGTACAGAAAAATCTTGGAGTTTTGTTGTCTTTTGATCTTCTTTTTTCTTCTTCATTCAAAATATATGACCAACAATTGATTACTTCTCCGGTGATTTCCAATCCTGGCCTCATTGTTTCAGCAGCATATCTATATAGAAATACATGATGTTTAATTTCAAAGAGAGTGTCCCTGCAAAAAAAAAAATAATAATAATTAAATTATAATATTTTTTATTTTTGTTTTTTTGTTTTAGTGTATATAAATGAATTTTTACATCATTTCTCCTTCTGCATGGAAAGCATATCCCGATATGTTGTTTTCGTGTGCCGTTCTTGCTTCCTTCATTGCTACTTGTCTTAGATAGTACGGTGAACAAAATACTTCTGGTACATTTTTCTCTCGATCAGGTCGTACCATCCTTGTGATTATTTCTTTTGTTTTGCTTATATCAGTTGTTGGTTGTTCTTGATGAACTGATTTTGCAGGTGTTTTATACGGATCTTCTTGTGGGTTGAGGAATGATGTGTTTTGAATTAGATCACTGATTTCCTTTTCAGTATCCTGTTCTTCAATTCTATCAAACATTGTTTGTATTCCAGTAATTTGAACATCTTTTTCGATTGATTTATTTTCAGATTCCGCTTGAATTTCGGTTTGTGCAGCGTGACGAGTAGCATCAACTTCAACTTCATTTTCATCAACATTTGAAGACAACTGAGAAATTTTCAAATCAAAGGATGGTACCTCATTATCTTGAATTTTCTTTTGATTTGATTTTTTTTCTTCTTCGTCTGTCTTTTTTATCATCTCCAACATTAATGATGGAGTTTCTTCGCTAAATGATGATTGTTCCATTGAAGGTTTTTCAATGTGTGTTTGCAGAATAGATGCAGGGTCATTGTCACTGATTTTTTCTGGATTGGAGGACTGGACTACAGCTGTGTTATCCTCATTGCGTTTTGCATCATCATCATCATTGCGTTTTATAATCAATGGAGTTGAAATGATTTGATTTTCAGTGTCTTCATTTTGGCTCAAATTTAGAAATCTTGATGGTGTTTCCATCATAGTTGAATCAATATTAACTTTCATGTGCTTTTTTGCTTGATGGTTGAATTTTTCAATCAATGACACCCATTCGTTTACTTTGTTATGAAGAGCTTCACTGTTTGGATATTCTTCGACAATCTCATCTATGCGTGATTGGATGTTTTCGAAAATTTCTTCAAATCCTTTTAAATGATCATCCAAAACAGTCACAAGATATTCTTCATGTGACTTTATCTTCAATGTTCTTCATATTTTCATCGCCACTTTTTGTTGAATGAATGTCAGAAAGACCTTCACTTTGATTTTGTGATGGCATGAAATTACGCAGTCGGCTTTGACTGTCTACCCACATTTTATCTTTATTTCCTATTGATGGTTTAGTGAAGAATTGCCCCCATGATCCTCCACTTTCTGTTTGTGTTTTCTCAGTTTCATTGGTTTTAATTGGGCTGTTTTGAACATTTTCTTGATTCTCTTGATTAATCCAGTCTGTTGCAGCTTTAAGTAAGGTGATTGGTTGTTCTTCAGCATCGTCTTCATCATTTTCTTCAGATTCATTTTCAAAAATTTCTTCGTTTTCATTCTCGGATTCAGTTGGATAAACATAAAATTCATCCTTTTCATCTTTCTTTTTTTGTTTATTCTTTCTGACTTTTTTCTTTTTATCCATTACAAGACATCTCCCCTCATTTTGCGCAACAATTTCCAATTCATCTTCAAATTCTCTTCAAATTCTTGTAATGTTGTAGAGTCAATTTTATCAAGAGAGAACTCTTCAGTGTTTTCAGCATCGTCAAATCCTTGTTTTTTGTAAGCATATAGTATCTGTATGAATCATTGCGTTTTAGAAAAATAATCAATTCAAATTTTGTTGCGTTTTAAAATATAAATCATTGTAAACAACTTACAAAACTAATGTTTTGTAACTTTAAATACATTGCGTTTTACACTAGCAAAGAATAGTTTTAACAAACAAAGAATATAAAGAAACAAAAATGAAAGATCATTGCGTTTTATAATATACATTGTGTTTTATAAAGTATAGTTTTAAACAAACAAAGAATATAAACAAGCAGCCTAAACAAGCATTCAGCAAATATGTAGCAATAGTGAAAGATCAGATTTCATACCGCTAACAATGCAATAGGTCCATTGAAGAGCTTCTCATTTCCAGGCCATTGTCTTCTTGTACGCCTTAAAACGGTCAGAATATATTCACACCAATTAAAATCCTGGGTTTTTTTTGTCACTTTTCATTGATGGCAAGAATCTTTGATTAACATTACTACTTTGCATTGCCTCCGCCATGATCGTAAAAAATATAACCAAGAAATTTAGTTTGAACAATCTTCCAAGCTCATTTCTTGATTTTAAATAACTAATCAAGTTGTGCGCATACATTCTCTTCAAAATATCTTTGCTGAATTGACCGCGCCAGAATTTAATTATAAGATCAGTGTCTTTTGATCTCTATTTTTCCTCAATCTCTGTTTTTCCATTTGGTATTTGAAATACCTTTTGGATAAATTCAGCTGTGATCTTAATCTTTTCATCTCCAGTATTTATCTCATCATTTTCAGCATCAAAGTTTTTACCAGCCAATATCCGAATTTGCATGGAACTGAATGCAGATTGAATTTTAGTATGCTCTCAAACCCTATTTCTGTAACAACATTCCTTTGCTCTTTTGACAAACCTTCAATATAATCTTTTAGATTATTGACTGCACATCTTATGTTGATTTTTTTCGTCGTAATCATAGTATGGTTATTGTTCTGGTTGTTCTTTTGTTTTATCTTTCCTCAGTGATCTCTTTGGTTTTGATTCTGCCTTTTCCTTCTTTTGATTTTTTGTCGGGTTAACTCTTGGTTGTGGATCAATAAAATCATCATCTGATACATTGAATTGTGTTAAAAACATATATTTTTTTCATGAAATTTGTTAAATGCGTTTTATGTTACCTGAATTTACTTGTTGTTGTTCGGAAGTATGCAGAACAATAGCTCGACTAGAATTTTTTATCATTTGAATCAGAAACTGTCTCTTCTGATGATTCTATCACCACTTTCTTTCTTCTCCTTTTTTGTTTTTCCTCTTGTTTTTTAACTTTAAATAGAATAATGAAACAATGTCAATTAACAAATTTATGATAAAACGCATTAGCTAACACTATAAAGATAAAAAGCAGTGATTCACGGGTTTTAGATAAAACACAATACTTTACATCATATTATTTAACACACCAAATTAACATTACATAATCTCATTTTTTATGATATATTAATATAAAACGCATTAGTGAACAATGTCAATTAACAAATTTATGATAAAACGAATTAGCTAACACTATAAAGATAAAAAGCAGTAATTCACAAGTTTAAGATAAAACGCAATACTTTACATCATATTATTTAACACATATTAATATAAAAGGCAATAGTTAACAACACATGTATCTCAGCAAATTCAAAGATAAAATGCAATATTCTAAAATTCGATTACAATTATCATAATAATAATCTCTTTGTTTCTGCAAGTTTATTAAGGTAAAACGCATTAATTCACAATATATAAATCCCATAAGAAGCATTAGTATCTTAGATCATAGTTTTAACATAAAACGCAATGTAGTCTCTACTAACAAAAATGTTAAGATAGGGGAAGATATAACTCATTAACTATTTTTCGGAACGGATATGATATATTAGGTCTAATGTACTTCATAAAACGTAACTTGAATTCAGTTAAAGAGCAAAAATAGATAAAATTACCATTGTCTGAAATATCTTTGCGTTTTCTAGTTCTTTGTTGTTTCATATTTGATTTTCGGCTAATATTTTCTTGTTCATCTATGTTCTCTTCAGCTGATGATGTTTTTGGCTTCTTTGATGATTTAGGGTTTTCAGAGACGGATTTCTTTTGAGTAACTCGAATGTAAACCTTCAAATTATCTCTCGACGACGCCATGAACTTCAATGGAGTATGATTTTCTCAAATTTCTGTATGTGTTTGATCGTTCAATGGAAGTGTAAAACGTAATGCACTTTTTTTCGAAGCGTTTCTGTGTATATTCAACGGCGGTTATTTTGGAATTTGACGATAATACCCCTGAAACCCCGGAGAGCGTGTTTAAATGACAATTTTTAATTTGATTTTGATCTAGACCGTGGATTGTGCAATTGGACGGTTATGATTGCTTCCTATCCTTCCTAGCGAAATAAACTTCCTATTTTATCTCCACCCTAATAAAATATATATATTTTTTTTACGGGAAGCATCAAATAGAAACTTTATTTTGGTTAGAAAGTATAGTAAGTAATAGAATTATGACATGTGGCAAAATTTAAAATAAAGAGCAAATGTATTTTAGTCAACTTTATCCAATTTTCTTCCTTCTTCTCCCTTAGTAACTTCAAAATCCACTATTTTCAAAACCCACCATCTTCAACCTTTTCTTCACTTTCTATCTCAATAATCACTACATTATAGTGCGATTTTCGTCACCAATCAATGATTCAAACACCCAAACCCAATTTAACTTCATACAATATCTCTTTTTTTCCTGTGATTTTGAAGCGAATCACTCGATCTGTTCGATTCGATCGCTGATAAGTCTTTCTATCATTCAAATTTCGTCAGTCGTTGAAGAAATCGACTTCGATCCATGTAAGAAATTCTTGAATTGCATTTTTACGATCTGGGTTTTTGAATTGAGTCATTGCGTTCTACGGGGGTTCCAAGGGTGGCAGGGGTCCGGGTATAGCGCCCCTAGGAGCAGGGTCCAAGGGGCAGAGCCCCTGGTTGGGGTCGGGCTACCTCATTTCGTAGACAGTTTTTGAGAGAACACTGGTTCAATGCGTTTTAGAGAAAACACTTTCTTTTGTGTTTTTAGGCCATTGCGTTTTAGAAAAAAAAACATTTTTAAGTGTTTTTTGGTCCATTGCGTTTTAGAAAAACACATTTTGAAGTGTTTTTAGTCCATTACGTTTTAGGTAAACACATTTTCATGTGTTTTCAATCCATTGCGTTTTAGAAAGAACACCTTTTTGTGTTTTTAGTCCATTGCGTTTTAGGTAAACATATTTTCATGTGTTTTCAGTGCATTGCGTTTTAGAAAGAACACCTTTTTGTGTTTTTAGGCCTTTGCGTTTTAGAAATAAGACATTTTTATGTGTTTTCTGGCCATTGCGTTTTAGAAAAACACATTTTTGAAGTGTTTTTTGTCCATTGCGTTTAAGGTGAACACATTTTTATGTGTTTTCAGTCCATTGCGTTTTAAAAGAACACTTTTTTGTGTTTTTAAGCTATTGCGTTTTAGAAAAAGACATTTTTAAGTGTTTTTTGGTCCACTGCGTTTTAGGAAAACACATTTTTATATGTTTTCAGTCCTTTGTGTTTTAGAAAGAACACTTTCTTTTGTGTTTTCTGGCCATTGCGTTTTAGGTTAAACACTTTTTTTTGTGTTTTGAGGTCATTGCGTTTTAGAAATAAGACATTTATTTGTGTTTTCTGGCCATTGCGTTTTAGAAATAAGACATTTCTTTGTGTTTTTGGTGCATTGCCTTTTAAAATAAAAAATCATTTTTTACGTTTTTTGTTCATTGCGTTTTACGCAACTGGGTTTTCGAAAAAAAATCGAAAATATAGCAATAATATACTTGTTTTAAAGATTAAAAAAACGCTCGTTTTTTTGGTGCAATTTTTATAAAAAAAAAATAATGTCGTATGAAAAAATTATTAACGTTTAAAAAATGGGGTGAATTGGAGGAGAGGGAAACTATTGTCCTGGATTGACTAGAATGCCCTTACACAAACTCACGCGCCTCTTTTCTTCTCTTCAATTTCACTCATTTAACCTTAGAACTTGATTCAATCAATTGATGGTCAAGATTACTTCTTAGCCTTCCTAGCCAAAACAACTTCCTATTATATCCTAACCCATGTTTTATATAGATTTTGTGATGTAAAATTATCTATATCTATACTATTTTATTAAGTAACTAGATTTTCTACCCTTATGGTAATTTTATATTGTTTACACATTTTGAAGCAACATGTACAAGAGAGTCAAGCTATTTTAATTTAGAGGGGGTAAACTTGCACATTGTCCAAAAATTTAAGACACTTTAGGGGCATTTAAGGGATTTCGACACCTTTGTTTAAGGATAAATTTATCTTTTTGTCACTATAGAATATGAGTATAAAGTCTTGAATTAATGAGCTTAATAAATCATTTAAAGTATTCGTTATTAGTATACAGAAATCAAAAGATGAGTATAAAGTCTTGAATTAATGAGCTTAAGGGTGGGCGGTATGCATGCGGGGAGTCGAGTTCACCGATTGGTGATGTGGTGTCGGGGTTCATTCGAGGAGCGGTGAATGGTTTGGGCGGTGTATACTCCCCGATGAAAGAGGGACAATTTTATGACTTTTTGAATTTTTTTGACCGTTTATCATCAATTTTTTTTTTACCGTTTGTCTTAAATAAAAAAGTTTGTTTTCTTTATTTAACTCACACTTTTTAACTCATTTTACACACCACTCTTTCTAAACAAAAAATTTCTACACCCACACCACACCATGGATGAACAAAATAAAGGTGAACCCAAGAAAAAAGGTTCTGCTAGCCGAGGATCAGATTCAAGAAAAAAGGTTTCGCAAACGAGACGAAGTGATTCTAGAGGTCCGAGCGCACCGGTTCAAACCCCATACGTTGAAGACGATGATATTGGTGAAGCAAGTGAGCCGAAAGAAAATGGAGTCAAGGCAGAGCGTCAAATTTGGACGAAAAAACAAGAAGAGGCCTTAGCCAAGGCATGGGTTCTGATGTGTGTAAAATGCAACATATAAATTACATCAAATGAGGCATAAAACTAACCCTTTTTTAGTAGTAATGTTGAAAAAGTGTGCTTTTGTCTTCCTTTTGTATTTTCAGGACCAAATGAGCTTAATTGAACAAAAGGAACAAATATGCGGCAAAATCTAACATAAATACAAAGAAAAAGAATAAACGTGGCATGCTCGACCCCTCGACAGCATCTTTCCAAGCAAAAACAAGAAACAGAAGGCTGACCACGGCATCGTGCCCAGCGAACACGGGGGCGTGGCCAGGTGTCTGCAGAAATTGACAAACTTGTAGAAGATTCTATTCCCAGCACGGGGGCGTGCCCAGCTCAACACGGGTCGTGGTCAACGATAAGATTCGCAGAATCTTGCAAATCTTGATAGTACAGATACGCTTCTACACACGAGTGATGGGTTTGTAAAATTTCATAGCTTAATGGTTTTAATTTCGGTTAATTACACGAAGTTACTTTCTAGATTACACTACTTTGATACGGTTTGTGTTTTGTAGGCATTGACGGGTTTAAGGTGCATTTTGGAGATTTACTGAAGCTTTGGGCGGATGTTAGATAGAACATAATTGAAGAAAATGCAAAAAGAGGCAAAACTGAGCTGAACTCTACGCCAGAAACAGTTCAAACTTCATTTTGGCTTATCCTGAGCTAGAAAATGAGTTTCGGGGCTTATAATATATGCATTTGGGGTAGCTCGACGAGACGAATCAAAATATATAGTTTTGAAGGGCCAGAAATTGACGCATTATCTGCTACACACCGGCTGATTAGTAAAAACAGGATTTTTTGAGAGAAAAAGTCAATTTTGGAAAAGGGAGTTCAAAAACACTAGAGGGGATCATTCCTAAGGATCTAACACATCCCCAACCTATCTAATCACACCTGATCCATCTCTAACACCACCTACCATTCACCTCTAACCTAGAACCCTAATCCACTCCACAATCACCATCTCCATCATCTTCAACCATTCTCCATCAAACCTTCAAACCCTAACCTCCACCACTCCTCAAGACTCAAGGTCATGGCTCCGTGTTCATGCTCGTCGGCCGGTGATCGTGTCCACTCAACCATGAGCGGCTAGTCTTTTTGGTTTCACCCCGGTGTAGATGTTGTAAGATTTTCTAGGGTTTATGCATTTGTATTTTGATTTGATTTTGTGATAAATTGTTTAGTATTTGAAACCTATGATAATTGTCGTGGATTTGAATTGAATTTGTGAATTGTCAAATGATTATATAATTTGACTTTGCGAAATGAATTTGTGCAGTTATGCCTTATCGTAGGTTAGGATTTACATGTCCAAGGTAATGAAGTGCATTACTGTCCGTTGTCTATGATGTCGATAGCAATTGGCACCTAAGCTTTGTGATAGTAATCCGTTAATCACTATATGCAATTGAATCAAGTTAAAACATGTGGGAACCCTAGGATTACAAGTATCGAACCGGGTGTGGAACTTGTTTCTAATTTCTTGTTTCAATCATTTAGTTTAGTTTGCAATATTAGTTAATCTAACGTTGTTTAAATATTATCAATTTGTCAGTTCACTTCGATTTCTTTTCAAACCAAACAAACAACTAAAAATTAGCAAGCTTCATAATCACATTGTACATTTTTGTAAATGGTCTAACTAGTCGAACAGGTCGTGCGATACTGACCACCTGATTTTCGTGGATTTGATACCCGACTTACCCTAGCTACCTAGGTTTAATTGGGTTTTTGACTGACTAAGACGACACGATCACGTCAAAATGGCGCCGCTGTCGGGGAGCTAGTGCGCTTAGTATTTCATTGCTTGTTCGATTTTAGTGTTAGTTTTCTTTTTTTGTATTTTTGTGATTTTACTTTGGGTGGTCGAGCTTGTTTGTGCAGATACATGTTTTGCAAGCACCATCTTTCGATATGAATTGGGTAGATGATGATCTGTGTGAGTGTTACGGAAGCGAAGAGAATTTATTAGAGGATTGTTCTGTTTTCTACGAAAAAGTTCAATCCTACAAGGATCGGGAAGACTACCTCAGCGGATTGTTTGAATATAGGAGGGCAAATTATGAAGATTTCAGTGGTCCATCCTCACATTATCCATACGATAGACCACCACTACCACCAAATTATCGAGAATATTACTATTCAGAGATGGATTACCATTATGAGCAAGAGCGGGGTTATAACAACTATGAACCCGAATTGCCACATTTCTCAAGTTACCGGGAGGAGTATGATGATTATTATAATGAATACCCTCAACCGGCATCCGAAGAACCTCAAGATTCAATAAGTTCCAAGCTCGATGCAATCATGAATGCTATCATTACTTCAAATCAAGAGATTAAGATGGAACTGAAGAAGGAACTTGAGGTGGGAGATAAAGCTCATGAAGCCTTGGCAAAGAAAGTGGGTCAACTCGCCGAAGAATTGGCTCAACTTAGACGAGACCAAGATATGTTGGCTAAGGGTACAATGGTGGATGGTAATGTGGTGGAAGAGGTTATAGATCTTCCGGAGCAAGAATATGAATGTTTGAACCAAGCGGAAGACATGACACTGCGAGACGAGTCGGATCCGAAAGAAGCCCATGTTCATATCCATCCTTCTCCCATACTTATCACTCCAACCAACAAAGTTGGGGATGTGGGTTCGGGTATAAGGATTCGAAGGGTGGCGTTGCAAGACCTTGGCCAATTTGTTAAGAAACGACCCCAAAGTTGCTTAATACGCATGCCGCGTAAAATAAAAAGATAGTGGATTCGGCATGCCAACTACCGAGCATATGTTGGAAATTCGGTAGGAAAATGCTCACTTCGACCACCTTGAGAGGAAAATTAGGTATGATTGTTGTAGAGTTTGTATTATTATTCGTTTTATTTTATTTTTCTAGCTAAATGAACTTTGTGGGTGTGTTCCCTATATAACCCTCACGAGACCTACTCGTCCTCCCGAGCTATTGGGAGGTTTAAAAGGGCTTGTTGCATAAGCTAAATGCAACCGTAATTCCTACGAAAGTGAGTTAGGTTTTTTTGTTATTGTAAATTATTTTTCCACATAAATCAAAGTGAATTAACGTATGACTTGGTAATATTTTCATAAAAGTGGTAGAACTAGGTATCTAATAAATTTTAATGGTTGTGAGAAGCATGCTTCTACACAAGGGTTAAGATTTGTAGGTACATTATGTTCGTGGGACGACCGCTTTCTTGAAGAGAAGAAGAGCACATGAGGAATGAGCTCAAAAATCAGGTGCATACGTTTCTTTTTACTTTTGATTTTTAGTTAGCAAATAAGTGGATTGTAAATTGTATTTTATTTTCCGAGGTGAAATTTTGGGGAGGTTAGCCGTGTCACATCCCTTGTGAGTTTTAAAACTCTAGTTCTTACACATTGAGGACAATGTTTACCTCAAGTGTGGGGATGGGGGAGTAAAAGTTTTCGATTTTTGACCCGTTCATTTAAACACTATACATTGAGGACAATGTTTACCTCAAGTGTGGGGATGGGGGGGGGGATTTCAAAATGTCTTTGTTTGAAGCAATCTAAAAAGCACAAGTAACTAAGTTAACGAGGGATGACACAACCCATTTGGTCTTTTGTCTTGGTCAAGTTCAAGTTAATTAGCATGACAATTATTTAGCGGGTGGTTATTTGGGAATAATCGGCCTAATAAACTAACACATCATGCATGTCACATACCATACCTTTTATATGTGAGGTTTTGAGCCACTTTTACATCATAGAATTACATATTTGTGTTTTCTTTGTTTGAGTAGACCATTAGTCACGTATTGTAGAACTTGCGACTTTTGATACGCTTGAGACCATAGACCGAATACAAGCACGAGAATGATTAAGGCATTAGTAAACCTTTTCCGTTTACACCATTTGCTTACCTTCACCCAAATAAATCCCCTAGTCGCCCACTTTGAGCCTAAACCTTTCGTTTGATCAACCCGTTTAGCCCACAACCATTAACCTTTTTTCTTTTAAACCCGTGTGATGAAAATTAGATTGTAGGTCTATTTGTTTGTATAGTTGTGCTTTACATTTTGCGAAAAAAAATCGAAAAATTCAGAAAGTTGTGAAAAAAAGAGAAAAATTGTTGAGAAAAATACAAAAATATGAGTAGTAGTTATTGAATAAAAGGCGAAACTCGTTGCCTCTTAGCTTGATGTTTATAGTTAATCATGTTAGATTAGTTGTTTTGTAATAAAAATCGAGTTTTCATCACCTTCGCCACTTAAAAACATCCTATTCCATACCCTTAACCTTGCCCCGTTACAACCCTTCAAAGCCCTTTTGACTTGTGCTTAGTATTCGTGTTCGGTGGTGGAGAATGATTGAGTTGCAAGCCTATGCGGGTACGTGTTCTAATCGGTTTTGAGTGATTACTTAGAAAGTGCTAATTCATTATCTAATTAGCCAAATTTTAAACCGAGTAGAGAGAACATTGTGAGGGATGTGCATGAATTATTAGTTTCAAGGGCGGGTTAATCTTGGATAACCATTTTTACATGATTAATCATTTATTGCTAAATAGGTCGAAAATTGTAAAAAGTTTGAACCGGGCATGACAATAGACCTTAACCTTAGTCTCGAGAATGGGGAGTGTATTTTTAGTTCGACCCACGTGAAAGTGAAAAATAGATTTGCTTGAGGGCAAGCAAAAGACAAGTGTGGGGATGTGATGGGTTGGTAAAATTCCATAGCTTAATGGTTTTAATTTCGGTTAATTACACGAAGTTACTTTATAGAATACAGTACTTTGATATGGTTTGTGTTTTGCAGGCATTGACGGGTTCAAGTGCATTTTGGAGATTTAATGAAGCTTTGGGCGGATGCTAGAGAGAACATAATTGAAGAAAATGCAAAAAAAAGGCAAAACTGAGCTGAACTTTGCGCCAGAAACAGTCCAAACTTCATTTTGGCTTATCCTGAGATAGAAAATGAGTTTCGGGGCTTATAATATATGCATTTGGGGTAGCTCGACGACACGAATCAAAATATAAGGTTTTGAAGGGCCAGAAATTGACGCATTATCTGCTGCACACCGGCTGATTAGTAAAAACGGGATTTTTTGAGAGAAAAAGTCAATTTTGGAAAAAGGAGTTAAAAACACTAAAGGGGATCATTCCTAAGGATCTAACACATCCCAAACCTATCTAATCACACCTAATCCATCTCTAACACCACCTACCATTCACCTCTAACCTAGAACCCTAATCCACTCCACAATCACCATCTCCATCATCTTCAACCATTCTCCATCAACCTTCAAACACAAACCTCCACCACTCCTCAAGACTCAAGGTCATGGCTCCGTGTTCGTGCTCGTCGGCCGGTGATCGCGTCCACTCAACCATGAGAGGCTAGTCTCTTCGGTTTCACCCCGGTGTAGATGTAAGATTTTCTAGGGTTTATGCATTTGTATTTTGATTTGATTTTGTGATAAATTTTTTAGTATTTGAAACCTATGATAATTGTCGTGCATTTGAATTGAATTTGTGAATTGTCGAATGATTATAAAATTTGACTTTGCGAAATGAATTTGTGCACTTATGCCTTATCGTAGGTTAGGATTTACATGTCCAAGGTAATGAAGTGCATTACGGTCCGTTGTCTATGACGTCGATAGCAATTGGCACCTAAGCTTTGTGATAGTAATCCGTTAATCATTATATGCAATTGAATCAAGTTAAAACATGTAGGAACCCTAGGATTACAACTATCGAACCGGGTGTGGAACTTGTTTCTAATTTCTTATTTCAATCATTTAGTTTAGTTTGCAATATTAGTTAATATAACGTTGTTTAAATAATATCAATTTGTCAGTTCACTTCGATTTCTTTTCAAACCAAACAAACAACTAAAAATAATCACATTGTACATTTTTGTAAATGGTCTAACTAGTCGAACAGGTCGTGCGATACTGATCATCTACTCTTCGTGGATTCGATACCCGACTTACCCTATCTACCTAGGTTTAATTGGGTTTTTGACTGATTGGGACGACACGGTCACGTTAACGGGGCCGTGCCCAGCGAACACGTGGGCGTGTGGAGCCTAATACAAACAATTGTAATTAATGAAGAATGAGAAAGTGGATGGCCACTGGGTCGTGTCCGGGCTTCTATGCAGGCTATAAATAGAGGTGCTTGGCTCACTTCAAAGGCATCCCTTGGCAAAACCACCTCTCTCCCACTTCACCACCACTTCACCACCACTCCACCACCACTACAACACCCACATCCACCACCATCATCCATCATCCACCTTAGAGTGTGTGTAGTAGTCTTCGGATCCAAGATTGATAGTAAGAGTTCTTGACAATCAAAGGCCATGTTTGCCTAAGTCTCTTACATCACTTGGTGAAGACAAGCATTTAGTGTAATACTTTTGATTTTTAATCTTTTCGCACTTTTTATTTGGTTTGGTATTGATGACTTTAATAACTAGTTTCTTATGTTGTAGGTGAAACTTCCTTATCATTTGTCCGTGGTGTCTTGTACTCTCTATATAAAATAAAAGATTTTCACCATTCATATCTCTACGGTCTATATAGAGATATGTTGGCTACCTGGTCGAGGGTTAAGGGAATGGTTTGGTAAGGTTGTTGCCTTGTTCAGTGTATAGATCCTGCAAGGACCTGGGTCAAGCTTACTAGGACCTCCTTCAATACCCACTGGTATTGGATGGCGGGGGTGCGAATGGCTTGATCCCCTCATATGTGAACTACTATTAATACATTAACCCGGCTACATGGGATTGTATCCCTGCTGACTCAAACCACTTAGCTGAGGGTAACGTCGCCTTCAAAAGAGGGGCCTACCACATTACGCATTAATAATTTAATTAATTATCTTTCAATATTCCGACTCTTTGGGATTGTATCCATGCTGACTCAAACCACTGGGTTGAGGGTAACGTCACCTTCAAAAGAAGGGCCTACTACTATAACTAAGATAATCTCTTAAAAAAATGCAAAAGTGCGGAAATCATCAAAGGTTACATTAAAGGCGAGTCGGATCTAAGTGATTCATCTTGTTTATCTGTTTTTATTTTATTTTTATTTTTCAGCATTTTTAGTTTTTATTTTTCATGTTTAAAAACCTTTTCTAAAACTTTTGATTTGATTAGATGTTGAGGATAAACCGGTACTAAAAGCTCTTGTGTCCTTGGACGACCTCAGTATCTTACCAACGCTATACTATGCTCACGATGGGTGCACTTGCCCATATGTGTGTTTAGTGTTAGTAGAATATCGTGTTTTATAAATTTAAAACTTGACTAATGTGTTAAAAAGGGCTAAAAATATCAATAAAAATATATAACACTACACACACATCAGGTTCATTGTTCTTTAAACAAGAAAAAAGGCAACTAACAAAAAGCGGACAGTTTTTGGAAAAAAAGTTCTCGAGCATTACAACGAAATGGTCGGCGGAAATACACGAACAGTTCATCAAGTACGTTCAAAATGGCTCCCTATGTTGACTAAGATAAACTACGTCAATGGCCTTTGGCAACAAGCGGTAACTTTTTTTTGAACATTTAATCAATATTTTCCATAACATTGTTTTTGTTTTTTTTTTTATTTTTTACTTTGTATTTGTTATATATGTAGGATCGTATTCGTGTTAGTGGGTATGGCGACGTCGAGGTCATGAATAGGGCTTTAAAAGATTTCCAATCAAAATATCCGAGTGCTTTTCATCATGTTAAGGCATGGGAGGTTGTTAGTAAACATGACAAATGGGCACCGATACCATTGTTGGGTGAAGATAGTGGAAGTTCGGGCCAAAAAAGAAAGTCGTCCGATTCGGGTAACTATAATATGGGTACACCGGGAATTGAGTTCACTAGCGATATACCCAACATAAATGTAGACCCCTCACCAACAAGACCACGAAAGAAAGATAAGAGACCTGCAACATCACCAACTGATAGCAAAACGGCTTTGACCAAGAAGCTCGCGCAATACACTCTTATGAAAGAAGAAAAAAAAAGCATGGGCGATAGAGTTGTCGAATATAAAAAAGAAACGTGAGGAAGACACCATAGCGTTGGTGGCGGAACAACGCGAGGCGGTGAAACAACTTTTGTATGATCGGGATTTGGAGACATTTACTAAGCCACACGACCATGCTTCACCTGAGATGTTGCCGTTTATTCTAGTGCGGAAATGGGATGTCGTAAAAAAATATAATTGGCCATGCAATTTCTAAAATTTAGGTTTATTATGGTTTAATTTTCTAGTTTTAAGTATGTAATGTGTTTTTTTAATTAAATGTACTTTTATTTTGTTTAAAATATGTCTTATTTATTAATGCATAATTTCTAGAAATAAAATATATATATAAAAAAGAAATAGATTACCCATGTGTTTGACCATTGCGAGTGATTGAGTGCAAAATGAGGAGTGGAGTGGGGACTTCACATGGCATGATATTATTTGCTAGAAAATAACTTAAACACTCACTAGTGATTGACCACTCTCTCCACCCTAATAATGTCACACCCCAACCGATGGCGGAATCATCGGGGCGTGGCACTGAGCGAAACAGATTGTTCAAGAGAATCCACAACAACTATAATATTACCAAATCCTTAACGGTAATATGCCATACGACTAACAGATAAAGTAAGAATAGTTATTACAGATAATTGTCTCAAAAACAACATAAACTGTTCCGACAACTCATAATTTATTCGTGGGTTTCTAGAACACCTAACTCGATTTCATCACAGTAAGCAAGCATCCAAAATACATGGCACATACGTTAAAATAGGTCAATACACATAGTGTAAAGGTGAGCATACAAGTTTAATAGCATATAGTAGCGAAAAGCGATTTACGCATAACCAGCATGTAACACGTAGAAATGTGAAGCAAGTAGGCTATCGACAATGAAATATGCACAGACATGATTGCGAGTTGTAGAATGCGTAACACATATCACCACTGTGACACGTGAAGTAATACCCTTAACAACCCCTATCCACGACACGTGCTGAGTCCAAACTATAGTACTATCGTTGCTAAGGTGTCAGGCAACAATCACTGTGTAAACATAACATATAAGCATTCATCGACTAACACGTATAACATGCAGAGCGGTTAGCGTATAAAAGTAGTTGCGTTGTGTGTCGATGTAACTTGATATTAGTAACGTATTGAACACCCAAAAGTGCGTTAAGCAAAAAGGGATCGAGTATACTCACAGATCGTGTTTAGTAAATAAACACAGTCTTGGATTGAAGGGAGCGCTTGAGAGTTAGCCTGATCAGAGAATGATAGTGTAAGCATTGAACAACGCGTAACGGTGCGTCGAGTGAGACAAGTGATCGGATAGTGGTTCGATTGGATGACCGTCCGGACGGATGGTCATCCGAACGGATGACCGTTCGGTCGGATGGTCATTCGATAGGAGTGGTGTGTTTGTAAGATGTTTTTAACTTTTAAAGTTTTCGTTGTAGTATACATAAGGTAATTCGATATGATGGTCATCCGGATGGATGGCCGTTCGATCGGATGGCCGTTTGATGGAAAACTGATATTCTTTAAAGTTTTGCAAAATTGTTTAAGTGTTTAACTTATAAAACCAAGGCACCTGGTCGAATAGTCGTTCGATCGGATGGTCGTCCGATCGGACGACTATTCGATTGAGCAACCTTCTATTTGAAAACTTTGTACAATCTGTTAGGTTGAAAAGTTTGCGGTTTGACGGAGGCGGCATGACAGCGTGTTAAACAACAGAAATCACATCAAGTCCAACTCGTTCGATCGGACGGGAATCACCCCGTTTGACCAGACTTAACTGTTCTTGACGGAGTTTCATATTCAACCCGGGAATCGGTCGTCTCTTCAGCAGAAATCCAATCTCAGACCGGTTCCCCACTAGAGAACGAGTAGAGAGCCCGAACGAGTCCAGATTCAAACGGTTTTGAGTAAAAAGTGAAGAATGTTGAAGAAAAGTTTGAAAATGTTTAGATTCTTGTCAAAATCAGTGTAAAATGTGTAGAAATCCATTAGATCCGAACCGTTCTTGATGAGATGAGGTCACACTTCAATGTTCATAAGAACTCCATGATGACGTCACCTTAGAAAAGCCTAAATCAGATGATTTCACGGTGGAAATGTAAGATTTGTTGGTGATAATGATGAGAAAGTGTGTGCTGATGTTAGAAGTACAAGATTTAGAGTGAAAACTTACAACAATCGCGAGGAATCGAGAGAAAAGAGGCTGAGAGTGAACGGGTCGGACGGAGCTGTCACATCAATGAACAGTTGATGTGACAGTAGGGTATTTATAGTGTGAGAGGAGAAAAGGTGGTGGAGGTTAAATGGGTCGGACGACTGTTCGATCGGATGGCCATCCGGTCGGATGTCCATTCGATCGGTTGGTCATTCGGTCGGACGACGCGTGTGGGTTAGTTTTCCGACTTTTGTCTCGTGCATTGAGCGTTGCGTTGCGTTGCGTTTAAACGAGTTGCGAGTAAGTGATGCGATAGTTTTAAACAATAGTTACACAAATAATATAACTAACACCTAACAACATAAAAATAAGTAAACTTGCGTTTAGCGTTTGCAATTAGATAGCGTTGCGATTGCGTTGCGAATAACACCTTTAAACATGTATAAACATGCACAAGTAAACGCATAATAACACACACATATAGAACAATACCAATAACTACGAATCGAGTTGCAGTGCGATAACGATGAGATAGCGTTAAGTAGATCAGCGTTTAATAGCGTTTATCGCATTGTTACTTCACATTACAAACAAATTGTAATTTAAAATAGCGTTAACTACTATATCGATTATCGAGTCGGAGAGTACAAGCAATAATTAAGTAAGAAATGACAGATCTGAACGTTGACTTTGACTTTGACTTGTACTTTGACTTCCCTCGGAATGTCGGGTTGTTACAGCCTCCCCTACTTTAGGGAATTTCGTCCCAAAATTAAGGCGCATGCGTAACGAAGAGTTGTGGATACTTAGCCTTCATATCACTCTCGAGTTCCCAGGTGAACTCGACGCCGCGTTTGCCTTCCCAGTGAACCTTCACTATAGGAATGCGTGAGCGTCGGAGTTTCTTGGTTTCTCGGTCCATGATCTCGACTGGCTTTTCCACGAAGTGTAATGTTTCGTCCACTTGTAGATCCTTAAGAGGAACATGTAAATTCTGCTCGGCTAGACACTTTTTGAGGTTCGAAACATGGAAAGTCGGATAGACGTTGCTGAGTTCCTCCGGTAGCTCGAGTCTGTAGGCCACTTTGCCAATTATTTCCAGAATCTTAAAGGGTCCAACGTATCGAGGCGCGAACTTTCCTTTCTTACCGAATCGGATCACCCCCTTCCAAGGTGAAACCTTTAGGAGTACGTAATCACCAACGTCAAATTCAAGGGGCTTGCGGCGTTTATCGGCGTAACTCTTTTGACGACTCCGAGCTTTCAAGAGATTGTCGCGTATCTGGAGGATCTTGTCAGTCGTTTCTTGCAATAACTCAGGACCGGTAATTTGCGCATCTCCGATATCGTGCTATACAATAGGCGATCGACATTTTCTTCCATATAATGCCTCAAATGGTGCCATTTGAATGCTAGAGTGATAACTGTTGTTGTACGAGAATTCGACTAAAGGTAAACGCGAATCCTAATTACCACCAAAATCTATCACACACGAGCGAAGCATGTCTTCTAGGGTGCGAATCATGCGTTCAGTCTGACCGTCGGTTTGGGGATGGAAAGCGGTACTTAGATTAAGAGTAGCACCTTGAGCGGATTGAAACATTTCCCAAAAGCGTGAGGTAAATCGACCATCACGGTCAAAGATGATATCACGAGGTGTCCCATGTCGACAAATGACTTCGTCGGTATAGATTCGTGCTAATAGTTCTACCTTAAAGTCTTCTCGTATCGGCAGAAAATGAGAAGATTTGGTAAGACAATCAACGATAACCCAAATGCTATCGTGACCTGATGGTGTTCGCGTAAGTTTGATAATGAAGTCCATAGCTATACTGTCCAATTTCCACATAGGGATCTCGGGTTGCACGAGTAAGCCAGAGGGTCTTTGTTGCTCAGCCTTGACTTTCGAACAAGTCAGGCACTTCGAAACATAGATAGCGATATCCTTCTTCATTCCAGGCCACCAATACCGAAGACGGAGGTCATGGTACATCTTGTCGGCACCAGGATGAATGGAATATCGAGACTTGTGGGCTTCATTCAACAATATCTCCCGAAGGTTATTGCGACCGTGGATCCAGATGCGATCGAGATAGTAATAGATACCGTTTGGTTTGGTGACAAGTTGGGTTTCAGCACCACACTTCTTCATTTCCTCTTTCAAAGTGTTCTCAATGAAGCAGGCGTGCTGAGCGTCATGAATTAGAGCTTCAAGGTCATGCTGGGCTTGGATATTACGAACGCTATGCAAATAGCTTCATCGGCTTAGAGCGTCGTAATCGTTGTAATCGTTGAGAAGTTCGACCCATCTGCGTTGGCACATATTCAGTTCCTTCTGGTTCAAGATATGTTGCAGGCTCTTATTGTCGGTGAAGACCGTACACTTAGTACCATAAAGGTAGTGTCGCCAAATCGTCAACACAAAAACAACTGCACCAAGCTCGAGATCGTGGGTTGTATAATTCTTCTCGTGGATTTTGAGTTGATGAGAGGCGTACGCGATAAACTTGTCCCGTTGCATAAGAACACAACTGAGACCGAGGTTAGAGGAATCGCAGTAGACTACAAAGTCGTCGTTTCCATCAGATAACGCGAGGATAGGAGCATTGCAGAGCATATGCTTGAGAGTTTGAAAGGCTTCCTCTTGTTCGGTTCCCCAAACAAAAGGTTGTCTTTATGAGTCAGGGAGGTAAGCGGGACAACGATTTTAGAGAAATCAGCGATGAATCGTCGATAATAACCCGCCAATCCAAGAAAATAACGAACTTCGGACGGGGATTTTGGTGTAACCCAACTCTTACCTGCTTCAATCTTCGCGGGATCGACGTTGATGTGTGTAAAATACAACATATAAATTACATCAAATAAGGCATAAAACTAACCCTTTTTTAGTACTAATGTTGGAAAAAGTGTGCTTTTGTCTTCCTTTTGTATTTTCAGGATTAAATGAGCGCAAATGAACAAAGGAAGCAAAAATACAGCTAAATCTAACATAAATACAAGAAAAGCAATAAGCGTGGCATACCTGACCCCTCGACAGCATCTTCCCAAGCAAAAACAATGGCTGAACACGCCCCGTGCCCAGCGGACAAGGGGGCGTGCCCAAGTGTCTGCAGAAAAGACAAAGTTATAGAAGCTTCTATTTCCCAACACAGGGGCGTGTCCAGCTCAACACAGCCGTGGTCAACGCTAAGATTCGCAGAATCCAAGCAAATCTTGATAGTACAGATACGCTTCTGCACACGGGGCCGTGCCCAGCGGACACGGGGGCGTGGTCAACTAATGCAGACAAACTGCAATTAATGAAGAAAGAGAAAGTGGATGGACATGGGGCCGAGCCCAATGGACACAGGGCCGTGTCCAGGCTTCTGTGCAGGCTATAAATAGAGGTGCTTGGTTCACTTCAAAAGCATCCCTTGGCAAACCACCTCTCTCCCACTTCACCCACACTCCACCACCATCACAACACCCACATCCACCACCATCATCTATCATCCATCATAAAGTGTGTGTAGTAGTCTTGGGATCCAAGATTGATAGTAAGAGTTCTTGACAATCAAAGGCCATGTTTGCCTAAGTCTCTTACATCACTTGGTGAAGACAAGAATTTAGTGTAATACTTTTGTTTTTTAATCTTTTCGCACTTTTTATTTGGTTTTGTATTAATGACTTTAATAACTAGTTTCTTTTGTTGAAGGTGAAACTTGCTTGTCATTTGTCCGTGGTGTCTTGGCGTTATTTTACTGTCTATATAAAATATGTAGGATCGTGAAACGACCTAACGAGTCGATCAGAAGAGTGCTTAGACAGAATCAGAGGCGGAATTCATTGATTCGGTCTTCGTTTAGCTTGGATTCACTATTAATTGTCTCGTATATTAATCTCTGAACAATTTACAATCACGTAGACACTTCGACAGCACCTCGGTGTCGGAATCAAGAATGTTACAAATGAAATCGTTTGAAGAGTATTTATAGGCCAAGCCCTTCCGTTTGAAAGTGACAAGACACCTTTCAAATGGACACAATCTTCAAACGGACACAACTTCAAACGGACACAACTTCAAAAGGTCAGCACTCTTCAAACGGACTACCCTATTCAAACGGACTGCATGCTTCAAACGGACTGGACTCAATCACGTCTAAAACCTACCCTATTTCTCGTATAATGTGCCCTGATCTATCAATTCTAGATAAGACTCGATACAAGACGAAGTCGACAGATGCATGCACCAACAGACTCCCCCTCAGATGTTGACGAGTCGCACGTGTCGAGTCTTCGCATCTTCAGTCTTGAACAGTCTTCTTCAGGAACTTTTCCTGGAATCATATATCTGGATCATTCTCTGGCTCTAACTTTCGTCAGACTCCCCCTTTCATCAAGCTGGGATCGCTGTCTGGAATTTGTTATCACCTTTGAAATCAAATCCTAGTTTTTTCAGTTTAAGCTCTTCTCAGGTTCTGAATTGCATCCTGGTTTTTCATAGCAACAGGATCAGAAACCTACACAACTCAAACACACGATTATAACAACCAATATTGTGATTCAACTAAATGAATCAACTAAACATTTGAGAATCTTTCATATTTAAAATTTATCAAAAATTTGAAACATTCCAAATTCTAATTCAAATTAATGAATCATCTTAAACATTTCAATATTTTCAACTCAAACACTCTTATCCAAACCATCAGTTCATCTTGTTTAGCCTTTGAGATTTTGAATATCAGCTCTTCAACATTAGTTGTCGAAATCTTTTTTTTTTGGAATTTTCAAAATATGTGACATAAAGTAGAAACAGAATTTTAAATGCAGAAATGAAATCTGTACAAACACTATTTTTATGAGTTCGTGCAAGAGGATTATATCAGTTTTTGAGATAAATCACTAACACTATTAAGCTCGATTTCATTTTAAGTTCTAAACAATTCACCTAGATTGTCAGTATATTTTTCCACTTAAATTTTCACACAAAGTTCAATTGATCCGAGATACGATATTAGTGTTTTAAAAACTTAAACTCAATCAAGTATCACTCCACTTGAATATACTCCCGTATCCAGATCCCAATATTCAGTCTTACAGGTGAGTATACCACAGATGATATCTGTAAAAGATATAACTTAAAGAGGTTAAATGCGAGGGCCGTGAGAGCTCAGATCGATACTTCCGTATGCGTAGAGAGATGACGGCTTCGACTTTTTGGTGTGTCCCCTTTAGAGGATCTTTTGCTTTCAACAACAATGATTATCAATTTTAATGTCTAATCAGCTGAGGGCTTTTGCTATGTTTCAAGCAATTTGCAGAAAGTATTATCCGGGGACTAGGTCAGAACTTCCATTCAGCAGAAGTCCCGGGATAATACCCCAGATATCACTGAGTATAAAGACCTAGTATATCAGAAAAAGGAACCTTTCAAACAAGATTTCGGGGGTTACCCATATATCCAAGAATAGTTAGTTACCCACGAATTAAGCAAGTTTGAATTTAGGTTTATATCACGTCACAATCTACTAAATGTGCAAAAACCTACTGACACATCATTAGTGAGACTGTTTATCACATTTTTGTCTTTACATTTCTTTAGCGTGTTATGATAGTCCACTGATGTACTATCATTTCCTCTTTTATGCATCAAAAACTCATTTTTCATTTTACAATGTTTTTGACTTTTTCAAATTTTCTTAGTTTTTTAAAATTTTTACTCCCCCTAAAATCAAAATATGTTTCAATTTTGATTTTCTGGGAAAATTTGAAACAAACTGTACAAACTTGACAACTTGATGAGAATCACTTCAATTCTCCATCCACCTGGCGTAAACAATCAGAACTCCCCCTCACAACAAACTATTTTCCCATTGTGATTTCAAAACACTTAAGTTTGTTTTAATCAAAATGGTTTTTCCCGGAAAAATTAGTTTGTTTTTACCGAACATTTGTAGGTACGGGGTTATCTCATCACCTTGTTCTCTTAATCACATGCACAGATTTATCGTTTTCTGATTTTACCATAAAAACCACTTGTAGAAAATCAAGTACAACTTAATGTCCCTGATTTACCACATGTAAGACGAAAAATCACCAGAGTGAAATTTCTCAAGAAATGTGCCGATTCATTTTCCACGCTTAACAACCTGGGAACTCCGGCAAGTCAGGTTTTTTCTATTTAAACAGATTCACCCAAGCCTGACGATCCTTGGGTGATTTTGAATTCTTGTTCAACAATGGTGGAAAGTTTGCATCATCCATTGTTAAACCTGAATTCTCAGATTTTACCTTAACAACCGGCTCCTCTGGCTTTGACGAACCAGAATCATTGCCTGAATGTGGCTTGTCTGACTTTGATGAGCCAGATTCATCGCCGACAACTTTCGTCTTCTTCTTTTCCTCTTTTGTCCTCAGATTTGTATCTGATGAATTCATCTTGCTTGACTTTGTAGTCAAGAGAGACGATTTATCAGAACTCTTATTAGTCCCAACAGGTGAACCCGAGGACAAAATCTTCTCTAGATACTCTCTCGCCTTCTTTCTCTTCTTCCTCAGTCTATCTTTCTGCCCCTGTGAAAGTGTCACTTTCGTTTCTTGAACTTTTGGTTCTTGAACTTTCTGTTCTTTGGGCTTGACATTGACTGGAATCTTTTCCATTTTCTGAGATTTAACCCTCGATCTTTCATTCAATCTCCTTAGGCAATCTCTGGCAATGTGGCCTATGATGTTGCAGTTAAAGCATCTTCTCAATTCAAAATACCGACTCTGGCAGTTAACAGCAATGTGTCCTTGATAACCGCATCTGTAACACATCCTGTTATCGTACCAGTTACCACCTTCGTACCAAACATTCATGTCGTAACACTGTTTGGCCTCGTGGTAGTCGTTTCTCCTCTTCTTAGCTGAATTTGGCTTTTGAGCACTGTGGTCAAACCTGCACCACTTATTACCAACTATTTTTGAGTTTTTGTTTTCTGATTTTTGATTTTGATTGGATGATTGATCTGATGAACTTTTATTCTCTTTTTGAATAATTTTCTCATTTTTAACTTTTTGTTTCTGTTCTGCTTTCTTCTTCAAAGGTTTTTGCTTAGAGCCTTCTCCCTTTTCAGTTGATTGCAGAACAGTTTCTTGAAATTTTTCTTTTAATTTCAAAAATAATTTTTGTTTTTCATTTTCATCATCTGCTCCTTCATCACAATCTTCAAATTTGACATTGTCAAAGTTTGTGACATTATCACTTATTGGAACAGAATTGATCGGTTTTGGACAGGGAATATTCAAATACTCTGAAGAAGTCACAAAACCTTTCAATTTCGTTTCAAGCTCGTTGATTTTCTTTCGAGCTTCCTCACCTTCTTTTTCAAGTCGAATAATCTTCTGAAGATGAGAATTTATCATTTTTTGCTTTTCGATGTTGTTTTTGCTAAACACATCTCTCCCATCTTCAAGAATTTTTATTTGACTTTGAAATTCTTTTTCCATTTTTAGTTTTTCATTTTCAAAATTTTTCAGTTTATCTTCAACAATTTTTGCATTTTCTTTCAACTTCTTGTTTTCAAGCTTTATCCAGAAATCTTCATCTTCTAAAGATTTCTGTTTGCTTGCAAACTCCTTTTCTTTTTCTTTCAAAACTTTGTCTCATAATGTTAAACTATTCAAGTTACTTAACAGTTTAACATTTTCAGATTTCAGTTTCTCACAAGTTTCCTGCAAAATAAGAATCTGTTTAACATCAGCTTGCTTTTCATCCTTCAACTTTTTGACTTCCAATGTCAAACTTTCCGCATCTTTCAAGAGTTTGCCATTGTCAGCTTCAAGTTTATCACATTTAGAGCACACAGATGCAGAACTTGAAGATTCATTCTTCACAAATTCTTCATTTTTTGAAACTTCCTTTGTTCTTGTCTTGAATGATCCTGCACAAAAAATTTTAACGAAATCAAGAGGATTCGCATTCCCATCAATATAACAACCCCTCTTGTTATCGTATTTCATAACATATTTTGCCCTAACACATTCAACAATCCTTTTGTTCATTTCGTCAATCACATCTAAATTCATATCCACTAGATGTTTTTCCAATTCCCTTATCAAATCTTTCCTTTTCTTTCCATTTTCAAATTCATGAGTTTTAAGTTTGTTGATGAATCCTTTCAGATGTAATTTTGAAAAATTTGAGTCCTTTCTTAAATTTTTCAAACATTCACCCCATTCAATAGGTAATGCATCTGCAAACTTTTCTATCTTTTCAGCATCTGATAGAAATATCTCATGATTTTTTAAGTATTCAAGTAAGACTCCATATCGGTTTTCTAAATCTTCCAATGTTTCATTTTTCAAGCACACAAAGTATTTAAACCTTTTCTCCCATCCAATCTTGTTCACATTTTTATAACTCTCATCTATAAATCCTCGATTCCAATCATTAAATCTCTCAAAATAATAATTTTCTTCTTCATCAAACATCTTTGCCATTTTTCAACCCAATCCCGATAAACTTCACACAAAACAATTTCAAGTGAAATATCAGTTTTCAAACGGAAAACCAAGTTCAAACTAGATCCCCTTTTCAAACAGAATCCTTTCAAACGGAACCCTTTCAAACGGTACACTTCAAACGGGATGGCTGCTTTCAAATGGGATGGATCAATTTCAAACGGAATAGACAGTTTCAAACGGCCAGTTCAAACGGAACAGTTGATTTCAAGCGAAATACCATGTATTTTCAAACGATCAGTCCAGTTTCAAACGATAGTTCAAACGAGATGGCCAATTTCAAACGAGATGACAGTTTCAAACGGTCGATTCAAACAGTCTGGAACTTTTTCAAACGATAGTTCAAACGATAGTGCAGTTTTCAAACGAAAATACTAATCCTCGTTCAAACTGACACCAGTTTTCAAGCCATTTTTACCCGTTTTTCTTCGAATTTTGAACTGATATTCTCAAGGATTTGTTAAAACACAATTATGCACGCATTGTGAAAGTTTCAGCCGATTTTAACCGTAAAAACTTGTTCAATTTTGAAAGAAAGTGTAGAAATCATAATTTTCTAGTGAAAACGAGCTAAACGGTAAGAACTCTTCCTCCTGAGCTCTGATACCACATGTAGGATCGTGAAACGACCTAACGAGTCGATCAGAAGAGTGCTTAGACAGAATCAGAGGCGGAATTCATTGATTCGGTCTTCGTTTAGCTTGGATTCACTATTAATTGTCTCGTATATTAATCTCTGAACAATTTACAATCACGTAGACACTTCGACAGCACCTTGGCGTCGGAATCAAGAACGTTACAAATGAAATCGTTTGAAGAGTATTTATAGGCCAAGCCCTTTCGTTTGAAAGTGACAAGACACCTTTCAAACAGACACAATCTTCAAACGGACACAACTTTAAACGGACACAACTTCAAACGGTCAGCACTCTTCAAACGGACTACCCTCTTCAAACGGACTGCATGCTTCAAACGGACTGGACTCAATCACGTCTAAAACCTACCCTATTTCTCGTATAATGTGCCCTGATCTATCCATTCTAGTATAAGACTCGATACAAGACGAAGTCGACAGATGCATGCACCAACAAAATAAAAGATTTACACCATTCATATCTCTACGGTCTATATAGAGATATGTTGGCTACCTGGTCAGGGGTTAAGGGAATGGTTTTGTAAGGTTCTTGCCTTGTTCAGTGTATAGATCCTGCAAGGACCTGGGTCAAGCTTACTAGGACCTCCTTCAATACCCACTAGTATCGGATGGCGGGGTGCGAATGGCTTGATCCCCTCATATGTAAACTACTATTAATACTGTTGGTGCACTACATCTGTTGATTTCGTCTTGGATCATGTTATACATTGTATTGTATAGATTAGGGCGTGTTTTACGAGAAAACTGGAGAGTATAGGTGTTTTTGAGAGTAGGTCCGCTTATATGGACATAGGAGGTCCGCTTATGTGTCAGGTCCGCTTATATGGACATAGGAGGTCCACTTATGTGTCAGGTCCGCTTATATGGACATAGGAGGTCCGCTTATTTGTCAGGTCCGCTTATTCGGACATGTCCGTATGTGGGGACCTACCTGCACTATAAATACCTCATAAGCGGATCTCATTTGTAACTTTGTCAAATTCCATACCGAAGTGCTGCCGGTGTGAAGAACGAGCTGTAAACATTGTCAAATCAATAAAATCAGTAGACTAAGTGAATTGCAAGCTGTCTCTACCTTCGTTTCTTGTTATTCCGCACCTGAAACGTAGTTGAACGCCTCTGAACGACTCATTCGGGTCGAATCACGATCCTCCAAGTGGTATCAGAGCTTGGGAGGAGGTTTTCTACAGAGAATAGCTGGAATTCATCATCATTTCTCACTTCTACATCTTCTTTCTTCATCAGAACGAGATTTAACGGTCGGAATCTGCTCAAAATTGCACAGATTGCGTGTTATTGGACATTGATAAACCCTTGAAAGTTTCAGACTGAAATACGGACTAAAAATGGGTGAAATCATCTTCGGACTTAGGTCCGCTTATTCAGACATTTGGTAGATCCGCTTATTTGACAGGGTCAAGTCCGCTTATTTGGACATCTTGTTTGTAGATCCGGTCCAAACTATAACAGGTCCGCTTCAAAGTGCGTCAGGTCCGCTCCAAATCGCATCTGGTCCGCTTCAAACTGCATTCAAGTCCGCTTTTGTGACATCATAGTTCCGCTTCAAAAGACACATCATAATTAGGTCCGCTCCAAAGGCCCAATATCAGTAGTTTGCTTTTCGGTCATCATTAGATCCGCTTTTATGACACATCTTGTTCCGCTTTTGTGTCTCTGCAACACCTAGGTCCGCTTTTGTGACCATCTAAGACACCTAGATTCGCTTTTATGTCAACCCAACATCAGGTTCTGCTTTTAAGGTCACAAAATCATAGTTTCGTTCAGTAAAAAGGTTATCGGCCCAATCACAGTAAACGGTTTATGTGTTTGGTTAATATTTGCGGCCCAATTATAAAAGTTTTAGAAAAAAAATCAAAGTGGTCAACCACCATTTTACGGCTCAATCATATCATATGGTTATTAGGTTGTTGTCGGCCACAATCAAATAACGGTCCAATAAGAATTGACACATTTAAAGGCCTAATGAGTATTTTGAACATTAAAGAAATTGTTGGACATATAAATCAAAAGTTTGCATGTAAAATGATAAAGAGCGGTCCAATCAGTAGTTACATATAAATAAGTTTGCGACCCTATCATATTTTAACAACCAAAACATCGGTCAAATCACATCCATGATTAGTGATATTCTCAGCACAATCAAAGATAGCCCATGTGACTAGTATTACAAAACACTTTGTGTCTTGGATTTTAGACATTAAAGAAATTCTGAACGACAAAGATAGCCCATGTGCTTATTTTAAAGTGGGCGGCCCAATCATTGTTATTGGATTTTGTTTGTAACAATAAGTTTGACAGTTCATGTGAACATTTATCTTGTGGTCCAATGATTGTTTAGTGATGTCAGTTAGTGGATTGGATGTTTAAAATTAAAAGGGTATCTTTGATTTGAACAATTAAAGAGTCACAAATGAAGGTGTGCATGTCGACCATTCATAATTTGAGGTTCAAGTATTGAATTAACATCCCATCTCATATTACACGGCTCAATCCCATATATTGCATAAACTTTAGAGGCCCAGTTTTTCGAAATTCTTTCAGCCAAGATTTGAGGATTCAAACAGGTTATTCACTTCACGCGTATTATTCACGAGGTCGTTTAGTGTGGTCAAGTTGCGCGAAAAGGTCCAATTCGTTTGAAAGTCATCATATCGATTGAAAGCCTGTACCAGTTTGTACGGTTTGGAGTTCACAATTGTCAAAAGTCCATCAGGTCGTTTAGAAGTCTATCAGTTCGCACGTAGTGAGTCTGTTCATTTGAAATTGATCCGAGTCTTAGCTGTCCGCACAGTGTGTCAGCCTTCTGTCCGCACAAGAATATTCATCAGTTCGAGTGATTCAGTTCGCACAGAGTATCGGTTTGATTCAGTTCCTTTGATAAGTGTTTTAAACTGATTGTGTTTTGTTTGTTTGTGTGTCGTCAGGTGATACAGGTGTGAAACATGGATACCGAGTTCTACAACGCATTTGCAACACCGTCTAGTCCAGCTGCAGTTGTTCAAGCTATGAATTTAGAAAATGAGACGGGAACCACCCAGAAACCCCCGAAATTGATGAGTATCGAAGAATACTACGGGTGGAAAGATCGATTCGAGAACTGGGTTCAGGCAAATCATCTCAGATCATGGGAATGTATACTGAAGAAGTACGTGTTGCCTCGAACGGAGTTGCAGGTTCTCAAAGAGCTTTCAGAGTTTACAGATCAAGAGAGGGTTATGTACAAAGCCAAGAAGATGATGATAAGTCTGCTTCAACAAGCGATCAAAGAAGACATATTCATTCTGTTACAGCATGATAAAACTGCAAAGTCAATTTGGGATGCACTTAAAGTCAAATTTGAGGGAAGCGAGAATATGATAAAGAGCAAAAAGGCACTACTAAAGAAAGAGTTTGATCTGTTCAGCAGTTTACCGGGAGAGGATACAAAGAAGTTGATCGAGAGATATTGTCATCTAGTGCGATCGATGTCGATGTTAAGTATTACAAAAGATCATGAAGAATGGGTGGACAAGCTTGCCGATGCTTTACCACAGAAAGAGTGGGGAACATATCTGATGATTTTAAAAAACACGGGTGTTTATGATGGGTTAACAATTTCTCAGTTTATCGAAAAGATAGAGAGTCAGGATCTGGAATAGCAGAAGATCGCGAGGATGAATAGTCCAAGTGGTCAACAGGATGTGAAGATGTACTATAAAGGTAGCATTCCAGTTCCTGAAGCTGAGAGAAGTTCGAAAATCCAAACTGCTTTCAGTGCTGGTGAGTCAACGGAAAAAGCTGATCAGAGTTCGACCAAAAGCAGCAGCGGATTCTCATCATATCCAAGTGTCAATCCTAAAGAGTCAAATACAAGCTTTCAGTCTCAAAGCACGAAAACTGGAAATGGTTACGTGATTCAATGCAACATTGCTCTAAATCTTCCAGAAGGTCAAAGCTTCTCAGAAGACACTGCTAAAGATCACATGGCTATACTTGGTTCTGTATTGTTATCTTATGAGGGTCTAGTAGCTGGTCGGATCGGAAATCCTATGCTCACGAAAGAGGATTACGACCAAATAGACGCCGAAGAGATGGAATTAATGGATATCAAATGGTGTCTTGCAAGTGTTCTTCGACGCGCTGAAAAGTTCAAAACAATCACCGGGAGAAATGACTTTCTTGATGCTCATGTATCTACTTTAGGTTTTGATAAATCTAAAGTTACTTGTTTTCGATGCAGGGAGAAAGACCATTTCAAATGGGAATGCAAGAATAGAGAAGCTAGCGGTGCTCAGAATCCATTTGGTAAAGACGATTACTACAAGAAAGCCATTTATCAGCAAGTTGGTCAATCACAAGACTCACAGACGGCTCATGGTAGAAAGATTGAAGATTCAAAGAGAGCATGTTTAGTGAACTTCAACTGGAGCAACTACATATCTCCTGATAGCAAAGCCTGTTTAGTTGATCAAGATGATGAACAACTACCTGAAGGTTTCAGCTGGGATATGTTTATTGATGAAAAAGGAGACTTCAAAGCTTTCATTGCAAAGATTGTCAGAGAACCAGATATGTTTACTACCTGGATGAAGTCTATTGGAGTGAATGTAAAGAACGAGCTGTAATCATTGTCAAATCAATAAAACAGTAGTTTAAAGTGAAGAACAAGCTATCTCTACCTACGTTTCTTGTTATTCCGCACCTGAAACATAGAAGAACGCCTCTGAACGACTCATTCGGGTCAGATCACGATCCTACATGGAAATGAAGACTGAAAGTGATGCTGAGGAGAATGATAAGACTGTGAAGAGTGAGGAAGAAAAGTCTGTTACTTCTGACGAAAGCTCAGAAAGTTCTGATGAAAAATCACAGAGTTCAGATGAGAGTGAACAAAATGTTGTTAATTCAGAAAAAGAAGTTGTATTTGATCAAACACCGTCAGATTCTTGTTTATCAGATGCTGATTCAGAAAAATCTGTACAGTTTGATCAGTCTCCAGTTGATAGTAGTAGTGATGATAAGGAAGAAAAACATATCAATATTGCAAAATCTCATCTTTCTCCTAAAAGTTTTCATTTCTATTTTGCAGATCGCTTGGAGAAACTGAAGGAGAAAAGAGCTGCTAAAGAACAACAAAAGAAATCTGAAGATGATGTTCAAAATGTTGAAAGTGTTGCTGAGAAGATTACTGAAGTTGAGAAAGTAATTGAAGCTGAGAAGGTGAAAGAAGAAGAAAAGGTGATTGAAGTTGTGAAAACAATCGAGGTTGAGAAGATTGTTGAAGTTGTCAAGCCTTGCACAAAGTGTTCGGAAGCTTGCAAGGAATGTGCAGCAAAAGATGACATAATAGCCGAGTACGAGAAGAAGAAGGAGCAGTTACTGTTCAATCTCAACTATGTAAAAGAATCATATGATGTCTTGAACAAAACAGTAACTGGTCTCCAAAAGACAAACTCAGAGAGAGAACAAACACTAACGATGATGAATGCAGTCATGATGACAAAGCAGAAAACTATCAACTTTTACATCGAAGAAAGTGCTAAGTGGAAGCAAGAGTTGGAGACAGAAAAGATCGAGAATGAGAGAATTAGACGTTTGTTACAAAGTTATTCTAGTTCTGATTATCTCATTGATCGTATTTACCCAACTGTTGCAGGTATGGAAGCTTTTCAAGACGAGAAGCAAAAGAAGAAGAAAGATTGTGGTAAGAAACCGACTGTTAGCTATAACAAGTGTCCGCCTCCAATTTGGGAAGGGTATTCTCCTAGAAAACCAAACGAGGAGCAACTTGAGAAAGCAGTCAATATAAAGCTAAAAACCGACACAACTGACGTTTTACCAGATAACATTGATGTCACGTTTACCTCGTCTGATACCGATTATGAGTCTGAGTTAATTAAAAAGGTGGTCGATCAGGTGTTGGATACTGATGAGGAGTCCGAGTCAAAATCTGAGTCTGGAGGGTCAAATTCGTCTGTCAACAGTCAAAATTCGTCGGTTAAACGGTCTTACAGTAAAGAATTTTTATTATCAAAAGCAAATTTGGATGATGAAACATTTGAAGTTGTCTACACTTTAAATGATTCGGACAAATTATACTATGACAACGAATTTCCAATAAGAAGTGTTCGCTTTGACATGATCAAAAAGGTTTTCAAAATGACAGAAATCAATATTTCTGAAATAAAAGATTTGAATCTTACTGAAAAACCTAAAAAGTACACTTCAAGAGTTCAACAACGTCTAAACAAGAAAAAGGGTTACAATTCTGGTTCTGGTTTTCAAAAGAAACCTAACCAAAATCGTAGCTACAAAAAGAAAGGATTAGGCTTTGTTCCACCAGAAAACTATAAAAATGATAAAAATTCTAAAACAAAAACAGAATTTGTGTCAGGTGGAAGCTCAGAAGACGAACAGAAGAAACCATTCTGGAGACAGTCAAATCAAGAGTTTCTTGCTGAAAGAAAGAAGAATGGAACTGAAGTGTTTTATCAAAGAGAGACTCGAACCTGTTACAAGTGCAATGAAGCTGGTCACATTGCATGGAACTGTTCGACAAATGCAAAAACAAAACATGGAGTTTCTCAGAAATTAAAAGAAAAAATTGTTGATGTTGAACCACCAACCAATAGACTTAAAAATTTTTGAAAATTCAAAATATGAGGTTGGTGAGTGTTCGAAGAAGAATTTTTACAAAAAGAAAGAAAAAGACAACCAAGTGTGGGTTGTTAAAAAGAATGATGAAAATGTCGGCGATGGATCTGGTTCCACAAAGCCAGAAGAGCCACAGGTTAAGGAGAAAATTTCAGTGAATGATGATGATTTTCCATCACTGAAATTTGAAGAAGTTAAACAGAAAATTTGGAAAAGTTGATATTTCAAAACTGTTTTACACTGAGAAAAAAGAATTTGATGTCGAGAAAACATTTAATGGAAGTGTAAAGAAAATTTTTGGGAAAATGTTGAATGGGAAAGCAAAGGGGGTTAAAGATTTTTATGCGACTAAAAAGGCAACATACAACCCCACTGCGCAAGAGTTGAAAGCCATCAAGTCTGAAAAGACTTGGATGGAAGTTTGTTTCCCATAGAAGTCTTAGGACTTCGCCGGAGATCCCAAGTTTATATCGTGGATCAGGAATCGGCATCATTCTAGTGGTTGAAAAGTTTGTTTGAAAGATTTTAAATAGTGTTTGAATTTTACAGATTGAAGGACTACACCAGAGCTTCCAGGTTGGTAATCGAGAAGCAGTAATCGGCATCTTTCTGTCTAATTTGACATGTGGTAAAGAGGTTTCTGTAGATGTCTCATTCCTACAGGAAAACCTACAAGTGGTATTATTTGGTTTATTTACAAGTGGTTTTTGTTGGTTATACTTTGAAGAGATTATGTTTACAAGTGATACAGAGGTTTCTCAACTGCAAATAGTAAATCAGGGACATTAAATTGTACTTGATTTACTATACATATGAGATTGATAAACAAGATGATGAACCATATCCCCATGCTTCACAAGTGGTAAACTTAAAAAGTGGTAAAAACAAACTCATTTTCCGGAAAAATCATTTCGATTAAAACAAACTTAAGTGTTTTGAGATCTAAATGAGAAAATGGTTTGTTGAAAGGGGGAGTTCAGATTGTTTATGCCGAGTGAATGGCGATTTGATGTGATTCGATGTCAGTTGTCAAGTTTCTGTATAGTTTGTTTTACATTTTAGTTTTCAAGTGGGTCAAGAGTCTAGTAGTTTTCAAATTTCCTTTGAAATGTGTTTGCATTTTAGGGGGGGGGGGTAGGAAAATTTCAGAAAATCCAAAAACATCTGAAAATTTAAAAAGACAAAAATATGATAAAATTCAAAATTGGGTTTTGTTGTGAAAAGAGGAAATGATAGTACATCAGTAGGCTGTCACAACATGCTAAAGAAATGTAAAGATAAAATGTGATAAACAATCTCACTGAGGATGTGCCAGTAGGTTTTTACACACTTAGTAAATTGTGACGAGATATAAACTAAATTTCAAACTTGCTTGTTCTGTGGGTTAACACAAACTTGGATATATAGGTAACCCCTGAAATCTTGTTTGAAAGGTCCTTATTCTGAGATACTAGGTCTTTATGCTCAGTGATATCTGGGGTATTATCCCGGGACTTCTGCTGTATGGAAGTACTGACCTAGTCCCCGGATAATGCTTTCCGCAAAAGCTTGAAACATAGCTTCGCCTTCAGCATGCTGATGAAACAATAAAATTGATAGCCGCTGCTGTTGAAATAAAAAGATCCTCTAAAGGGGACACACCAAAAGTCGAAGCCGTCATCTCTCTGCGTATACGGAAGTATCGACCTGAGCTCTCACGGCCCTCGCATCTAACCCCTATACAAATATCAGCTGTGGTATACTCACCTGTAAGACTGAATATTGGGATCTGGATACAGGAGTATATTCAAGTAGTGAGACACACGAATAAGTCAGTATCTAAGACATTAACATCGTATCTCGGATCAGTTGAACTTTGTGTGAGAATTTCAGTGGACCGATATACTGACAATCTAGGTGAATTGTTTTAAACTGAAAATGTAATCAAGCTTAACGGTGTTAGTGACATGTCTCATAAACTGATATGATCCTCTTACACGAACTCACAAAAATATGTTTGTAAATATTTCATTTCTACATTCTCGTATTTTTACAAATAGTGTCAGTTACTTTCTTTCAGAAAATCCAAAAAGATTTTGTGTGTGTTTTAGCATAAACTTTTGAAAAAGTCAAAAAGTTTTTCGACAACTGATGTAGGAAAGCTGATTTTCAAAATTCCGAGTGCTAAACATGATGACATTGTTGTGAGGGAGAGTGTGCTTTAAATGTCAAAAAATTTTTTTAATCAACAAGTGGTTCATCATAGAGAAAGTAATTTGAGGGAGAGTTGTAGTTGGTGCACTTATTTCTGAGGAAGAGTTAGTGTTGATAATTTCAAATTGTTATTTTTTAGAAAATTTATTTCTGGGTTAAGAATGTGCAGGAATAGCCAGGTTTCAATCATGGATCTGAAGATAAAGTGCCAGGTCTCGATTCCTGAAGACCTCTGATTGAAGAAAGCCAAGTTTCGATCCTGGAAATCAATCTTGAACCTGTGAAGGCCAGATAACGATCCTGAAGATGTTACTGAAGAACAAAGGAATGCCAGTAAATCGAGAGGGGGAGTTTGAAGACAGAGAGAGAGAAAAGCCCAGAGACTGATCAAGACTGAAGATGTGAAGACACAGCGTAGTCGTGACTCAATGGACGACTCCATCAACATCTGAGGGGGAGTCTGTTGGTGCACTACATCTGTTGATTTCGTCTTGGATCATGTTATACATTGTATTGTACAGATTAGGCGTGTTTTACGAGAAAACTTGAGAGTATAGGTGTTTTAGAGAGTAGGTCCGCTTATATGGACATAGGAGGTCCGCTTATGTGTCAGGTCCGCTTATATGGACATAGGAGGTCCACTTATGTGTCAGGTCTGCTTATATGGACATAGGAGGTCCGCTTATTTGTCAGGTCCGCTTATTCGGACATGTCCGTATGTGGGGACCTACCTGCACTATAAATACCTCATAAGCGGATCTCATTTGTAACTTTGTCAAATTCCATACCGAAGTGCTGCCGGTGTGAAGAACGAGCTGTAAACATTGTCAAATCAATAAAATTAGTAGATTAAGTGAATTGCAAGCTGTCTCTACCTTCGTTTCTTGTTATTCCGCACCTGAAACGTAGTTGAACGCCTCTGAACGACTCATTCGGGTTGAATCACGATCCTACAAATACATTAACCCGGCTACTTGGGATTGTATCCCTGCTGACTCAAACCACTTAGCCGAGGGTAACGTCACCTTCAATAGAGCGGCCTACCACATTATGCATTAATAACTTAATTAATTATCTTTCAATAATCCAACCCTTTAGGATTGTATCCTTGCTGACTCAAACTACTGGGTTGAGGGTAACGTCACCTTTAAAAGAGGGGCCTACTACTATAACTAAGATAATCTCTTAAAAAGTGCAAAAGTGCCGAAAACATCAAAGGTTACACTAAAGGCGAGTCGGATAAGTGATTCATCTTGTCTATCTGTTTTTATTTTATTTAGTTTTTAATTTCATGTTAAAACCTTTTTCCAAAATTTTGATTTGATTAGACGTTAAGGATAAACCGGTATTGAAAGCTCTTGTGTCCTTGGACGACCTCGGTATCTTACCAACGCTATACTACGCTCACGATGGGTGCACTTGCCCATATGTGTGTTTAGTGTTAGTAGAATATCGTGTTTTATAAATTTAAAACTTGACTAAATTGTTAAAAAGGGCTTAAAATATAACTAAAATTATATAACGCTACACACGCATCAAGTTTTTGGCGCCGTTGCCGGGGACACAAGGATTTTAAGAAAGCTTAAAATCAACGGCCTAATCAGTTTTTCAAAACCTTTTTAAAAAGCGCGCACATTTTCTGCATTTTAGTTAGTTTTTGCATTTACAGTAGACTGAACACGGGGCCGTGTTCACTGAACACGGGGTCGTGCTGCACATTTTTTTAAAACTCCAAGATAAAGAGTCTGAACACGGGGCCGTGCTCACTGAACACGCCCCCATGCTACTCAAAACGCCCGGATATAGAATCTGAACACAGGCCGTGCTCACTGAACACGGGGCCGTGTCCAGCCTCTGTTCATGTTTTTATTTTTGTTTTCTGGTCCCAAGACTCTATTGTGGTCTGATGAGTGATTCTTATGGATCAATACTCAGGAGATTACAACTACACCTATGAGGAGGATGATTATAGGGAAGATTATTGCACCATTTGTGGTAACCCTCACTCGGTACAATATTGTGACCTCTTTGAACCATCCACTTCATACACCTACTATGAGGAGCCCAGGTACGAGCCGTCCACTTCATATATATCCTATGAAGACCCAAGGTATGAACCTTCTCCCTCATACTCATATTTTGATGAACCAAGGTATGAGCCTTCATACTCCTTTGAGGAACCAAGATATGAGCCTCCACCTTCATATGCTTATTATGAGGAACCATGGCGAGAACAACTCACCTCATATGAGTATTATGAAGAACAAAGTTACGAACCTTATCCATCATATACTTACAATGAGGAACAATGGTGTGAACCATCTACTTCATATGAGTATTATGAGGAACCAAGGATCGAACTTCCGGATTCAAGCTTTGAGGATCCAGATCCTTACTCTATCAGCCACATAGCCGATAAGATAATAGAACACATTAAAACTATCGAGCGCTGCATAAAGGAATCCCGCGTAAGGGAAGAGGAGTCCCACGCAAGGGAAGAATTAACTTGTAAAAAAGAAGAGATAGTTGAAAATGTAAAAATGGAAGAACAAGTAAGTGAAAAGCCGACATATGAGTTAAACAACAAAAAAGGTGAGTCCGACAACGTTAAAATTCAAGAAGAGTCTAATTTTAAAGAAATTAATCTCTTGTCACCTTCTTTCAAAAATCATTGTTTAGTACCCACTCATGTTAAGCTTTTAAAAGAGTTAAATACTAACACTAAAATTGATGAAACGGTAAGCGTTAAGTTAACAAATGATCAAACTTCGCTAATAAAAGAAGATCCATTTGAAATTAACATTACACTGGTTCCATGTTTTTTTCAAAATTCCTTTATTAGTAATATTACAATTGATAAAGATCTTTGTGTTAATATAATGCCAAACTACATTTTCGAGAAATTAAGTGTTAGTGATTTTTCTCTACTTCAAATACCCAATTTTCTATCTAATTGGAAAATAATAAAATCAATAGGGGTAGTTGAGGATGTCTTGGTCCAAACAAATCAAATGGTAATCCCAACCGACTTTGTCATCCTTGATGACGCTCCTCTAGTGTTGGGACGACCTTTTGTAAAGACCCACGAAGCCTTGAAAAATCGGAAGTACAACAATCTATCTATTCAACTAGGGGCATTTAAAAAGAGTGTCGATCTTGAGCGTTCAATGAAATATCCATTCGGCAATAATGACCCCCTAATTGAAGATGAAGATGAACCACCCGATACAAGAGAAGAAATTGACCACTTTGTTGAAGAAGAGGTCGCCATAGAAAAAACCTTTGTGGTTCTTGATCAAAAAGAGCAACCAAATAAGGAGTCTCCTAAAGACCCACCTCTTGAGCTCAAAGAACTTCCAAAAGGTTTGGAATATGCTTTTCTAGATAAAGATGGTAAATCACCTATAATTATTTCGTCAAAATTAACTAGTTTAGAAAAAGAAAAATTAATTACGCTTTTGAAAAAACACAAAAACGCGATCGCTTGGAAGCTTGTAGATATTAAAGGCATAAGTCCTTCCATGTGCACGCACAAAATTTTAATGAATGATGACTATAAATCGGTAATACAACCACAACGTAGAGTAAATCCAAATGTCCAAGAAGTGGTTAAAAACGAAGTTATCAAATTACTTGACGCCAGACTTATTTACCCAATTTCTGATAGTCCTTGGGTAAGTCCCGTCCAAGTAGTTCCAAAGAAAGGAGGTATGACGGTAGTAACTAATGAGAAAAATGAATTAATACCAATAAGAGCCGTCACAGGATGGAGCGTATGTATAGATTATCGTCGATTAAATGAAGCAACGAGGAAAGATCACTTTCCTTTGCCTTTCATTGATCAAATGTTAGAAAGATTATCCGGTCACAAATTTTATTGTTTTTTAGATGGTTTTTCAGGTTACTTTCAAATCCCGATAGCACCCGAAGACCAAGAAAAGACAACATTCACATGTCCCTATGGAACTTTTGCTTATCGACACATGCCTTTTGGTCTATGTAATGCCCCCGCAACCTTTCAACGTTGCATGGTGGCCATCTTCCATGACATGATAGAAAAGACAATGGAAGTCTTCATGGATGACTTTTCTATCTTTGGAGATTCATACGACCAATGCCCCGATAACCTTGAACGAATGCTATCCCGATGTGAGGAAACTAACCTCACCCTTAATTGGGAAAAATGTCATTTCATGGTAACAGAGGGAATAGTACTCGGTCACAAAATCTCAAGCGAAGGAATGGAGGTTGATCGAGCAAAAATAGACACTATTTCTCGATTACCACCCCCATCCTCTGTTAGAGCTATCAGAAGTTTCCTAGGGCATGCCGGATTTTATAGACGATTTATCAAAGACTTTTCTAAAATCTCAAGGCCTCTAACAAAATTCCTTGAAAAAGATGCTCCTTTCATCTTTGACAAGGATTGCAATCAAGCATTTCTAACACTAAAGGAAATGCTAGTCAATGCACCTATCATGATAGCGCCTGATTGGAAATTACCCTTCGAAATCATGTGTGATGCAAGTGACTTTGCAGTTGGAGCCGTCTTGGGACAAAGAAAAGATAAGCATTTTCACCCAATTTATTACGCTAGTAAAACACTTAACGATGCACAAGAAAATTACACAACAACAGAAAAGGAATTACTAGCCGTGGTATTTGCTTTTGATAAATTTCGTTCTTATCTTGTTCTTTCTAAAACGATAGTTTATACAGATCATGCAGCCATTCGATATCTCTTCAAGAAACAGGATGCTAAACCACGTTTGATTCGGTGGATTCTACTCCTCCAAGAATTCGACATTGAAATAAAAGACAAAAGAGGAGCAGAAAACACCGCAGCAGATCATCTATCGCGCTTGGAAGACCCAGCTTTGGAGGCAACCAGGGACGAGGGTTTCTATTGATTATCAAACTTGCGTATTACAACCAACCAAACCCTAATTCGTCTAAGACTATGTCTCTCACGAAATTCCTCTCTCACACAACTGTTTTGGCTGATTAACTGATTAACTGATCAACCTAAACCCTAAAGCCTAACCTTGTTTATATAACACAAGGTTTGCTATTTGGGCTAGGGTTTCCTACATGGGCAAAGCCCAATTCGTTTCCCCTTGACCCAAATGGGTTTAGTTTAGCCCAAACACTATAAACTCACTATTACAAAGCTAAACCCGCTAACTGTTTATCGTTTAACTAATTACAAGATATCCAAAGACCAAATCTAAGCTGTTGTCACAAACATGCACCAACAAAATCAATGAAAAATTCCCAACGGAGTCCCTAGAAATGGTGGAATACCGAGAAGAGCCATGATACGCCGACTATGCTAACTACCTAGCTGGCGGTATAGTCCCAAAAGGATGGCCACATCATCAAAGAAAGAAATTCTTTGCTGATGTAAAGCATTATTTTTGGGAATATCCTTATCTTTTCAAAATGTGTGCCGATCAACTCATCCGTCGATGCGTACATGATAGTGAAGCAAGAAGAATTCTCCGCCATTGTCATGAAGGTCCATACGGAGGACATCATGGTGCCGCTAGTACCGCATGAAAGGTATTTGATTCAGGATTTTATTGGCCAACCATTTATAAAGACGCCCAAAGTCTTCTCAAGACATGTGACGCTTGCCAAAGATCAGGTAATATTTCTTCAAAAAACGAAATGCCACAAAATGGCATTCATGTTTGTGAAATTTTTGATGTGTGGGGACTCGACTTTATGGGACTTTTCCCACCGTCAAAAGGAAACAAATATATATATTTGTGGCGGTAGATTACTTGTCTAAATGGGCCGAGGCCGAGGCACTTCCAACAAACGATGGAAGAGTCGTGGTAAGATTTCTGAAAAGATTATTCTCTCATTTTGGAACACCAAAAGCATTAATAAGTGATAGAGGTACCTATTTTTGTAACCATCAACTTGAAATTTTTTTTAACAAGGTATGGGGTCTATCATCGGGTCTCGACAACATATCACCCTCAAACAAACGGACAAGCCGAAGTGACTAATAGAGGTTTAAAAAGAATACTTGAAAAAACCATAGGGTTAAATAAAAAAGAATGGGCCGATAAATTAGACGACGCTTTATGGGCTTTTCGAACAGCGTATAAAACAACAATAGGTACAACCCCATATAAGCTTGTCTATGGAAAAAGCTGTCATTTGCCAGTAGAAATAGCACATAAGGCCTACTGGGCAATTAAAACGTAAACTTAGACTTAGAAATTGCCGGTAAAAATCGATTTTGCCAATTAAATGAATTAGACGAATTAAGGAATTATGCATATTCTAACTCTGAAATTTATAAGGAAAGAATGAAAAATTTACATGATAAACACATTAAACCTAATGAATTTCGAGTAGGAGATCAAGTTCTATTGTTTAATTCACGACTTCGATTATTTCCTGGTAAATTAAAGTCTAGGTGGTCAAGACCTTTTTCCATCACCCATATTTTCCCACACGGTGCAGTGGAAACTAAATCTCGGAATGGAATTCCATTTAAAGTCAATGGCCAACGACTGAAGTTCTATTAAGGATTTATTGAGGATGAGAAGGAAGAAATCTTAAAGTCTAGGTGGTCAAGACCTTTTTCCATCACCCATATTTTCCCACACGGTGCAGTGGAAATTAAATCTCGGAATGGAATTCCATTTAAAGTCAATGGCCAACGGCTGAAGTTCTATCAAGGATTTATTGAGGATGAGAAGGAAGAAATCTCGCTACAAACGGTCGAAGAATGAAACAAAGGTTTAAGCATCAACATCGTACCTTGTAAGTTGTGAACATCGGGAAAACATCTAAATTGGTAAGATTTCTAAAACCAAGTTTCGGGAAACAGGGCACTCAAACGAGCACTTAAAAAAAATTAATTTTTGCCGCCCACGGGGCCGTGTCCGCGCAACTGTCGGGGATAAAACCCCTTTTTTCGTTCATTCTTTCATTTCAACACGCCCCGTTTCCCCAAGAACTCTCTGGTTCCGGCGAAAATTCCTGCAGATTTCAACGTTTCCCCTTCTTCTAACAACGTCAAGGTATGATTCTATCCTTATAATTAGTTAGTTTAAGCACTTGCATGTAGTTTAACATCAAGATTTGGGGAAAAATCTAGGGTTCTTCAACTTGAACCGGACAAACCCTAAATTTTTGCTTAGATCTGTTAGTATTAGCATAGATACATGTTATAGGAAGTAAATCAACTTGTATTATTTGTAGATTTGCCCAATTTCTCATAAAAACCCCAAACCCTTGTTTTTGAACCGAAAAAGATGAAATTGAAGGGGTAAGCGGTTTGTTTTGAGAAAAACGGCAATTGGGGTTTCATTTTCGGGGAAAACCGCCCCTATTGGACCATAAATGTTCAAATTTTCGGGACCGGGTCGAAAAATGGGAATTTTGGGAAACAGACGCCTGGACACGGGGTTGTGCTCAGCAAGCACGGGGGCGTGTTGTGACAACTCGAGTTTCCAAGATTCCACTTTCGCATTTATTGCACGTTCACTGCTTGTTTAGTGTTTACTTGCATAATCGGTTTGCTTTGTAACTGTGTACGTGGTGACTTGATAAAAAGGTATTGTGATTATTGCATGTTATGTGTTATCTTTCGAATGATTTGACAAATACATGAACTTGGTGATGAAACTGTAAATTGTTTTGAGATGGGTGTGTTTTATGTAAAAGATGTTACTTAGGGGATGAGTAGAGCAGTTAGTGAAATCTTAATCACTCATAACCCTAATCCCCTTCACTAATCATTCACACAATCATCATACGTACCTAAGATTCCTCTCCAGTTCTCTCTACAACCATCCTCTTCATCATTGGCACAAGTCTTCTGCATCAATCTTGATCTTTCAATCCATTTAGAATCAATCCAAGGTAATTGTTTAATGATTGTTTGTTGTTATCAATTCTTGATTATGTGATTCATGTAAACCCTAGTTCTTCACATACTAGTTCTGTATTTACTGATTGAATTCTGATTATTGTGAAATGATGTTGATTAGTTGTGTAATCGTTTGCCTGATGTCAAGATACATGATATGTTAGAATTGTTGATTGATAATTGGATTACAGATGTATGAAATTAGGGTTGTTGATCGTAGTTTTCTACAAACGTAACTGTTCTATGGATTCTGTGACATGATCTTGGGAATTCACGCATGATTGAAAAGTCTGAGTTTTAGAATGATTAAAAGGTCCGAACTTTATATTGAATGGACATGGTCTGAATTTTATAAAGGACACAAGATGTCCGAGTTTGTTATAGAGATTCATGTCCAACTTTTACTTGCTTTATACATGTCCGACTTTTACAAATATGTTACATGGTCTGAGTTTTAGGCTAAGAAGCCTAGTCCGACTTTTGTATAACATTTATATCCGACCTTTGTATGATATATAGGTCCGACTTTCATGTATGCTTAGTTAGGTCCGAGTTTTGTGATAATCACATGGAGTCCGACTTTTTGAATGACATGGGATCCGAACTTTATGTAAGATATAAGGGATAGGGTCTGAATTTTATAAGGCATCAAGCCCCTGTCCGAATTTTTAAGGGGGGAACCCCATGGTCCGACTTTTGTTTCAGGGAGGGGGGTCCGAGTTTTAAAAGGGGGGGATGTTGTCCGATTTTTGATATGCAAACATAAGGGGTTATGTTGCCTTATCCGAACTTTGTAAGGGCCATGAAGCTTGTCCGAGTTTTGCTCTATACACATGGTCTGAGCTTTTTAACCTATGATACCCTTGTCCAAACTTTTAAGTGAGGTGCCTTGTCCGACTTCCTTATGTGATATGCCATGTCCGACGTTTGAATGCTTGAAACATGATCCGATCTTTTGTTGATGCTATGTGGTCCAAACTTCATGTAATATGAATAAGTGAATAAGTGTCTGAGTTTAATGCAAACACCAGTGCTAAAGCCTACTGTATGTTCTGTATATAATTGTATGCTACTGTATGTAACTGGATGATCCTGTATGTGTGAACAATCTCTCTCACATCATTCTGAACACAATTATCACACAGAACACAATTGCTTGGATACCAAAGACTTGTAAACCCTAATTGAATATAAACACTTACATCGAGTTATGTGCAATGTATCTAGGTCGTGTGTAAAGGACCTAACTATTAATTAACACTAGAAGCAATAACATACCGAGCAAAACAAGGTGAGTTCACACTCTTACTAAGGCATGGGATTCCCGGGGATAGGGAATGGGTTGAATGATGGAATTGAACAATTACTCATACATACACGGTTACTAGACTATCTACCATGGTCCTCAGGTTAAGCAGGACACTTACGTAAAACCTACGTAAACAAGTACAGATTACTGTCTTCCGGAGTCAGGAAGGACACTTACGTAAAACCTACGTAAACAAGTACATATTACTGTCTTCCGGAGTCAGGAAGGACACTTACGTAAAACCTACGTAAACCCCCGCGTACCCCCGTCCTCGGTTGTGAAGTATACTTACGTAAGACCTACGTAAAGCTAGTGCGTACTACTGTTCTCGGGTTATGAAGAACACTTATGGTTACGAATAGTCTAGTGTAGATGCAAACATGGGAAGCCCCACCTATAGAACATACTATCGCCCCAGTAGAGCCACACGTTACAAACGAACTTACTATTACGAACTTACTTTCTGTGAACTCGCTCAACTAGTTGTTGATCCTCTGTTACATGCCTTGCAGGTCGTTAGGTATACATGGAGCTTGCACAGGGAGGCGCGGTCGTTGTGGACAAGGATCGTGAATGCTTTGATTTAACCTTATGACATTACACACTTTATTTATGTTGGGCTTTTACTCATATGCTTCCGCTAAACGTTGTATTTATACTTATGTTTTGAACACCTTTCATATGGAATGGTTTGGTTTAATTACATTTACTTTTACTTTTTACATTGTTCTATATGATTGGTGGCTTGATCCTGGTCAATTACGCCTCCAAGCGGTGATACTCCGCGTGTGGATTTTGGGGGTGTGACAGATTGGTATCAGAGCCATTGGTTATAGAGAACTCGGTTTTAATAATGGGGAAAACGTTTTTATTAAAACCAGACTATAACCAGTACAGTGCTCAACGATCCACAACGACGCCTCGCTCCACGTGCAAGACTCAACATCCTAGGTAATAACGTTTATGTTTATTGCCTACTTGCTAGAATTACGTAGAACTTTGCTCATGGTATGCTTAGATTACATTGTCTGCTATTCGTTATTGCTTGAGTACACTTGTGTGCTTACTCCCTTCTGTCATCGCACTATTCGCAAACCTTTCTCACTTACGTTACATTTGCTATGAAGATCATGGCCGGACGAATCAATTTGACTCAAGCCCAGTTGACGGCTCTCATTAACGAACGAATTGCTGCGGCACTTGCAGCCATACAAGCAGGAGGTATGCCCTGCAGTCGTAACTAGGATCTTTAGATCCTACACTCCTAAACCAACTCTTGTGTTTAACCTTGTCCTATTCTTATACACAATAGGTCAACAAGCTCAGCCACCTGTTTACACCTTCAAAAATCTCAAGGATTGCCGACCTAGTACCTTCAGTGGTACTGAGGGAGTTGTAGGCCTCCTCCATTGGTTCGAGAGGCTCGAAACTGACTTTGAGGTGTGTGATTGCCCTGAGTCTCGTAGGGTAAAATTTGCTACTGGAACACTCGAAGGTGCTGCATTAACCTGGTGGGAAGCACAGGTTCAAATGTTAGGGCTGGCAGCTGCTAATGCCACCCCCTGGAACGAGTTCAAGGACCTAATTAAGGAAGAGTTTTGCAGTCGAGAAGACATCCACAAACTAGAGGTAGAGTTCCTCAACTTACAGATGGCGGGGTCTGAAATTAAGGCTTATACGAAGAGATCAAATGAATTAGCCACATTTTGTCCCGCTATGGTAGACCCTCCCACCAAACGCATCGAGCTGTATCTCAAGGGTCTGGTGCCCGAAATTCAGAGTCATGTGACCGCAGCCAATCTTGGCACTATCCAACAAGTCACTCGGCTTGCTCATCGTCTCACAGACCAGGCAGTAGAACAAAACAAACTACCAAAACGTGTTAAAGCTGCTACTACATGTGCTTCTAGTGACAACAAACGCAAGTGGGATGGAAACCTGAGCAAGGGATTAATTCCAGTTCAGCCTCTGGCGCAGCAGCAAAAGATAGATGACTACCAGAGTCCCAGTCAGCAGTTTTCTGGTAGTCGTGGGCAGAGTGGATATCGAGGAAATCATCCAAAGTGTAACAGATGCAATAGGCACCACAGCGGTCAGTGCAACAAGGGTCGTTGCCAGAGGTGTCTCAAGATAGGTCATGAAGCTATGGATTGTCGAAGCTCACGCCCTGTAACTCAAGAACAGCAACGACCGCCTCAGTCTCCACAGAATCAGCAGCAACAATAGAGTTTTAAAGGATGTTTTCAGTGTGATGCTAAAGATCACTACAAGAGGCATTGTCCGCAAATAAACCAGGACCAGACTCAGAACCACGACCATGGAAACAGGGACGACAATGGGGATAGCATTGGGGGAAACAATGGAAACAATGACGCCGGGGCCGCGTGTACGTGATTGGTCAGGGTGACGCAAGGAACGATCCTAACGTATTAATAGGTAAGCTTCTTCTCGACGACTTTTATGTTACTGTCTTGTTTGATTTGGGTGTGATACCAGTTATATGTTCTTGAAAGTTAGTCAAATGTTAAAACGTGCACCAACTCCCTTGAACACCAAACATGTCGTAGTGTTAGCTAATGGTGAAAGTCTAGAGGCCACACATAGTTCAGGGTTGTAATCTTATCCTCGCTGGTCAGACGTTCTCTATCGACCTCATTCCTATAGTTCTGGGCAGCACCTATAGCTCGCGCACTGTATCGCTTAGCTCCATCGGAATTGGAAGAACTATCGACGCAGCTACAAGAATTCTTGGGTAAGGGATTTATCCGACCTATCTCTTCGCCTTGGGGAGCTCCAGTATTATTTGTGAAGAAGAAAGACGGTACATTCAGAATGTGCATTGATGTTCGCTAACTGAACAAAGTCATGATGAAGAATCGCTACCCTCTTCCACGTATTGACGACTTATTCGACCAGTTGCAAGGGTCGAGCTTCTACTCCAAGATTGATCTGAGATCGGGTTACCATCAGCTGAGAGTCCGGGATGAGGACGTCTCCAAAACAGCTTTCAGAACTCGCTACGACCACTACGAGTTTCTAGTCATGCCATTCGGGCTAACGAACGCACCGGCGGTCTTCATAGATCTTATGAACAGGGTGTGCAAACCTTATTTAGACAAGTTCGTGATTGTTTTCATCGACGACATTCTGATCTACTCCAAGAGTCAGGAGGAACACGAGCAGCACTTACGACTTATCTTGGAACTTCTTCGAAAGGAACAACTGTACGCCAAGTTTTCAAAATGCGACTTCTGGCTTCGTGAAGTCCACTTTCTAGGCCATGTGGTAAACAAGGATGGGATTCATGTTGATCCATCCAAGGTAGATTCGATCAGGAACTGGCCTGCACCGCGTACACCAACGGAAATACGCCAATTCTTGGGTTTGGCGGGTTATTACAGACGGTTCATCAAAGACTTCTCAAAGATTGCGCAGCCGCTTACTTTACTGACACAGAAGGGTGTCACCTATTGTTGGGGTAATCCCCAGGAAACAGCTTTTCAGTACCTAAAGGATAGGCTCTGCGGCGCACCTATTCTCTCATTGCCAGAGGGCACAGACGATTTTGGTGGTCTATTGTGACGCATCGATACAGGGGCTTGGTTGTGTACTGATGCGGCGGGTTAAAGTTATTGCCTACGCTTCGCGGCAACTTAAAGTTCATGAACGGAACTAAACTACGCACGATATAGAGCTGGGAGCTGTTGTTTTTGCGCTCAAGATATGGCGACACTACTTGTATGGTACCAAGTGCACTATCTACACCGATCACAGGAGTCTCGAGCATATCTTCAAGCAGAAGGAATTGAACATGCGTCAACGACGATGGGTCGAGCTGCTGAATGATTACGAATGCGCTATCAAGTACCATCCAGGCAAAGCCAATGTTGTGGCTGACGCTCTCAGTCGAAAAGATACTTTACCTAGGCGCGTGCGAGCACTGCCGCTTACTATTCAGTCTAATCTTTCTGCACAGGTACGAGATGCTCAGGTAGAAGCATTGAAACCAGAAAACGTAAGGGCTGAAGCCTTACGTGGCTCAAGGCAACGATGGGAACAGAAGGAAGACGGCGCCTACTACGTAACGGGGCGTATTTGGGTCCTACTATATGGCGGTTTACGAGAACTTGTAATGGATGAAGCTCACAAGTCTTGCTACTCGGTACATCCAGGTTCGGATAAAATGTACCACGATCTTAGAACTACGTACTGGTGGCCTAACATGAAGGCTCACATAGCAACTTACGTTGGCAAGTGTTTGACTTGTGCGAGAGTCAAGACGGAGTACCAGAAACCCTCAGGCCTACTTCAGCAACCCAGGATACCACAGTGGAAATGGGAAGAAATTTCCATGGATTTTGTTACTGGGCTGCCTAGATCCCAACGTGGGAATGATACTATTTGGGTGATCGTAGATCGACTCACCAAGTCGGCTCATTTCTTGGCTATCAAAGAAACAGATAAGTTATCTACCATAGCAGACGTCTACTTGAAGGAAGTTGTTTCGAGGCACGGAGTGCCAACTTCTATTATTTCGGATCGGGATGCACGATTCACTTCAGAACTATGGCAAGCAATGCACAAATCTTTTGGCTCTCGATTAGACATGAGCACAGCTTACCACCCTCAGACAGATGGGTAGTCTGAGCGCACTATCCAGCTCTGGAAGACATGCTTCGGGCGTGTGTCATCGATTTCGGCAACAGCTGGGAAAAACATCTCCCGTTGGTGGAGTTTTCGTACAATAACAGTTACCACACCAGCATTCAAGCCGCTCCATTCGAGGCATTGTACGGACGTAAGTGCCGGTCACCTCTCTGTTGGGCAGAGGTGGGGGATAGTCAGATCACAGGTCCAGAAATGGTAGTTGATGCTACTGAACGAATAGCACAGATACGACAGCGCATGGCGGCAGCTCGCGACCGTCAGAAAAGTTACGCTGATAAGCGCAGGAAGCCACTCAAGTTCCAAGTTGGGGATCGAGTGCTACTCAAAGTCTCACCCTGGAAGGGTGTGGTTCGTTTTGGTAAACGAGGCAAGCTCAATCCGCGGTACGTTGGACCGTTCGAGATCATTGAAAGAATAGGCAAAGTAGCCTACAGACTAAACCTACCAGCTGAAGTCGGTGCAGTTCACAACGTATTCCACGTGTCGAATCTGAAGAAGTGTCTGTCAGATGAGACCCTCATAGTTCCTTTGAAGGAGCTCACTATCGACGAGCGGTTGCAGTTCGTCGAGGAACCAGTAGAAATCATGGACCGGGATGTTAAGGTCCTCAAGAACACCAGAATACCTCTTGTACGAGTTCGTTGGAACTCCCGTCGTGGCCCAGAGTACACCTGGGAACGAGAAGATCAAATGGAACTCAAGTATCCCCAGTTATTCGAAAACCGTGCAACCACTACTGAGGCTGAAGCTACTACTGCAGAATTTCGGGACGAAATTCCAAACCAACGGGGGGATGATGTGACACCCCAGGAAAACCAGTAAACGATGTAACTTACCTAGCTTCCTCAGTAACTACATGCTAAATTTCGGGACGAAATTTCTTTCAAGTTGGGGATAATGTGACAACTCGAGTTTCCAAGATTCCACTTTCGCATTTATTGCACGTTCACTGCTTGTTTAGTGTTTACTTGCATAATTGGTGTGCTTTGTAACTGTGTACGTGGTGACTTGATAAAAAGGTATTGTGATTATTGCATGTTATGTGTTATCTTTCGAATGATTTGACAAATACATGAACGTGGTGATGAAACTGTAAATTGTTTTGAGATGGGTGTGTTTTATGTAAAAGATGTTACTTAGGGGATGAGTAGAGCAGTTAAGGAAATCTTAATCACTCATAACCCTAATCCCCTTCACTAATCATTCACACAATCATCATACGTACCTAAGATTCCTCTCCAATTCTCTCTACAACCATCCTCTTCATCATTGGCACAAGTCTTCTGCATTAATCTTAATCTTTCAATCCAATCAATCCAAGGTAATTGTTTAATGATTGTTTGTTGTTATCAATTCTTGATTATGTGATTCATGTAAACCCTAGTTCTTCACATACTAGTTCTGTATTTACTGATTGAATTCTGATTATTGTGAAATGATGTTGATTAGTTGTGTAATCGTTTGCCTGATGTCAAGATACATGATATGTTAGAATTGTTGATTGATAATTGGATTACAGATGTATGAAATTAGGGTTGTTGATCGTAGTTTTCTACAAACGTAACTGTTCTATGGGTTCTGTGACATGATCTTGGGAATTCACGCATGATTGAAAAGTCTGAGTTTTAGAATGATTAAAAGGTCCGAACTTTATATTGAATGGACATGGTCCGAATTTTATAAAGGACACAAGATGTCCGAGTTCGTTATAGAGATTCATGTCCGACTTTTACTTTCTTTATCCATGTCCGACTTTTACAAATATGTTACATGGTCCGAGTTTTAGGCTAAGAAGCCTAGTCCGACTTTTGTATAACATTTATATCCGACCTTTGTATGATATATAGGTCCGACTTTCATGTATGCTTAGTTAGGTCCGAGTTTTGTGATAATCACATGGAGTCCGACTTTTTGAATGACATGGGATCCGAACTTTATGTAAGATATAAGGGATAGGGTCCGAATTTTATAAGGCATCAAGCCCCTGTCCGAATTTTTAAGGGGGGAACCCCATGGTCCGACTTTTGTTTCAGGGAGGGGGGTCCGAGTTTTAAAAGGGGGGGATGTTGTCCGATTTTTGATATGCAAACATAAGGGGTCCGACTTTTGATTATGTTGCCTTGTCGAACTTTGTAAGGGCCATGAAGCTTGTCCGAGTTTTGCTCTATACACATGGTCCGAGCTTTTTAACCTATGATACCCTTGTCCAAACTTTTAAGTGAGGTGCCTTGTCCGACTTCCTTATGTGATATGCCATGTCCGACGTTTGAATGCTTGAAACATGATCCGATCTTTTGTTGATGCTATGTGGTCCAAACTTCATGTAATATGAATAAGTGAATAAGTGTCTGAGTTTAATGCAAACACCAGTGCTAAAGCCTACTGTATGTTCTGTATATAATTGTATGCTACTGTATGTAACTGGATGATCCTGTATGTGTGAACAATCTCTCTCACATCATTCTGTACACAATTATCACACAGAACACAATTGCTTGGATACCAAAGACTTGTAAACCCTAATTGAATATAAACACTTACATCGAGTTATGTGCAATGTATCTAGGTCGTGTGTAAAGGACCTAACTATTAATTAACACTAGAAGCAATAACATACCAAGCAAAACAAGGTGAGTTCACACTCTTACTAAGGCATGGGATTCCCGGGGATAGGGAATGGGTTGAATGATGGAATTGAACAATTACTCGTACATACACGGTTACTAGACTATCTACCATGGTCCTCAGGTTAAGCAGGACACTTACGTAAAACCTACGTAAACAAGTACAGATTACTGTCTTCTGGAGTCAGGAAGGACACTTACGTAAAACCTACGTAAACAAGTACATATTACTGTCTTCCGGAGTCAGGAAGGACACTTACGTAAAACCTACGTAAACCCCCGCGTACCCCGTCCTCGGTTGTGAAGGATACTTACGTAAGACCTACGTAAAGCTTGTACGTACTACTGTTCTCAGGTTATGAAGAACACTTATGGTTACGAATAGTCTAGTGTATATGCAAACATGGGAAGCCCCCACCTATAGAACATACTATCGGCCCAGTAGAGCCACACGTTACAAACGAACTTACTATTACGAACTTACTTTCTGTGAACTCGCTCAACTAGTTGTTGATCCTCTGTTACATGCCTTGCAGGTCGTTAGGTATACATGGAGCTTGCACAGGGAGGCGCGGTCGTTGTGGACAAGGATCGTGAATGCTTTGATTTAACCTTATGACATTACACACTTTATTTATGTTGGGCTTTTACTCATATGCTTCCGCTAAACGTTGAATTTATACTTATGTTTTGAACACCTTTCATATGGAATGGTTTGGTTTAATTACATTTACTTTTACTTCTTACATTGTTCTATATGATTGGTGGCTTGATCCTGGTCAGTCACGCCTCCAAGCGGTGATAATCCGCGTGTGGATTTTGGGGGTGTGACACGTGTCCAGCCGATTTCAGGCGAGCATGGGGTGTTTTCTGCGAAAATTTCACTGTTTCGAGCTAATTGTTTGGTGTTTTCTTTCAGATGGCCAAGAAATTTACCAGATTCCACGCAAGTGAGTTGGCTGCTCAGGCGCGGTATGATGTGCTAAGAACTAGGCCCGAGGAAAATCCCCGACAGGTGTGCATGGACACTCTTGAAGCAGTGAACCAAATAGACCACTTCAACAACATTGTCACCGGCCCACTACGAGCTGCTCTCTGCACTCGGCTTCACCCTGTGCATGAATACAACATGGAATTTTACAGCACGTTCGTCTTCAAGATAAGAGCGGATCCGTTTGACAATGAGGGGGTAGATTTCCGTTGTGCAGGGACCATGTACTCGATGTCAATCGCACAATTTGGGGCAATTGTCGGGTTGTACTCGGAAGAGGATGCTAGAGATGAAGAGAACACCGGAGGTCTCCGCGAGATTCCAGAAAACCAACGCCAAGCTGCTTGGGCTCAGATCGGGGAGGGCAACTATAACCCGAGCCGAACTAAGAGCACAATGTTGAGGGACCCTCTCTACCGCTACATCCCCACGGTCCTCAGCTACTCACTCTGCCAGAGACATGACAGTGGTGGTGTTGTAGGGTTGCGTGATCTTCTAGTCCTCCATTGCATTCACAACTGTGTCAACGTCGATGTTCCATACTGCTACTCCGTAACATGCACTTGAACCAACTTGCTACTCCCCCGAATCCTATCCTGTTTGGAGGGTGGATTTACCGCCTTTTCAGACACTTTGTGCCAAGGATGCCGAGGTCCTTTCAAAAGGGACCGTGGTCGGGAAAAGTGGACATGGTCATTTGCCGCTCCATGAACTTAATCAATGAAGCGGATGACAGGACGGTCAGGTTTCAAACAGTTCAAGGGCATGCATGGAACCCTAGAAAAGGTCTCGTCCTACACGCTTCACACATCCGTCCTCCTCCCCAGTACCACTACTAGCCCCATGGTGATCCGGGTCAATCCTCCTCTCAAGGAGGTGGTTTTCCTAACTTTCAGAGCTTACATGATTTATTGCAGGAAAATCTTATGTGCACCAGGAACACCTACAACATGGCCAGCAACACATACGCCCGGGTCGGAGTGATAGAAAGAAATATCTCCGACATGCAGGATGATATTGGAAACATCCGGGAGTATATGGCGGGCCACGAAGGGGATGATGATGATGAAGACGAGGACATGGATTGAGTGGGAGGAGTTGGAGGTAACATAACACGGTTGGAGGTCTAACAGGTTAATTGATACGTGGTTGTAAACCGGTGCTTGTTATTGTTTAACTTAACGTTTTTACGTAAGTTTTAGTTTCGAATAGCCTACTTTTAATCAAGAATGTGTTTTTGCAGGTTTGATGAAGTTTAAGGAGCTTTTTGGGAGCTTTACGGGTCACTGGGTCGAAAACCGGAGCACCGGGATGCGTTACGGATCAATCAGGAGTACAAGGAGCGAAAAATGGAGAATTGGATTTTTAGGGGCCGTCGGCGACGGGGGTATACCCGTCCCGGACGGGTCCCAGAAAGTCCCGTAGGCACATTTTGGCCGTATCCAGACATTTAGGCCGTCGGAGAAAAGAGATCAAACCAGGACCCGTCGCCGACGGGTTGAGGGCCGTCGGCGACGGCCTTTCAAATGCTGAAACGCGAAATATGTTGATTAAAGGGTTAAGCTCGATGGTGATTGGCCAGAACGCATTCAATTCGTAAGTTACACATTATTTGGAGTTTGAAAACCATTCTTGGAGCCATCTTTCATTTATCTTTCATCTCCAATTCCACCTACTATCGATCCTACAACCGGAATCAAGAACAATTCATCATCATCTTCTTGATTTCAAAACCCTAGCTTCACCAATTCCCCAATCCACCAATCCACACTTCCATTCACCATCATCATTCAATTAAAACCCTAACCTTCATCCATCATTCCATCTTCACGCTTCACGATGATCCAAGTCAAGCTTTCAACATCCGGTGATCAAGTTTCTTCGATCATGCTCGGCTAATTCCTTGGAGGTTTCACCCCGGTGTAGACTTTTGTAAGGTTTAGGGTTTATTATGTTTTGTTAATTGTTTTGTGACAACTTGAATTGCGTTTGAATCTTAGACAATTGTCCTACGTTGGTATTGAATTTGCAAACTATCGAGTGAATGATTAAATTTGACTTTGTGAAATGAATGCACGTATTTATGCCTTGTCTTTTGGTAGGATTTGCTAGTCCAAAGTAACGAAGTGTATCATGGTCCGTTGTTTACGACGTTGATAGCGATTGACACCTAAGCTTTGTGATTGCGACCCGTTAACGAACTATTTCAAGTAAAGCTAATTAAAATACATAGTAACCCTAAGTCTTGTAATTGTTGAAACCGGGTGTGAACCTTGTTTTCTTATTATTGTTCAAACAATCATTTTCAATTCTTGCATCTAGTAATTTTGAGTAGTTAATTTAATTAACCATTTTAGTAGTTATAATTCACATCTTCCAATCAAACAAAAAACACAAAAACATATCTTAGCAAGCTTCATAAAAGTGACATTTTCTACATTTCATTCAAAGTCCATTTGCAAACCACATACTCTTCGTGGTTCGACCCCTCACTACTACTAGCTATTTGTTAAGGGTATTTAGGGCTTATAAATATTATCTTTGACCGGAGCGCGACACTCCGATCAAATTTTGGCGCCGCTGCCGGGGAGTGCGTGCGCTTTGTGTTTAGATATTGTTTGAATTATTGTGATTAACTGTTTAATTTGTTTTGCTTTCTTTTTGTATTGTCTTTTTCCTTGTTACGCGGGGTGTGTTACTTGTGCAGGTTACAGGTAGTGCATGCGTACACGGAATTCCGGGAGGACTTCACCTCTAGTCTACGAACCGGAAATTGAAAGACTCGCAAGAAGAAACCTAGCAAGCCGGTTAGAAGCAACTCTTGCTTCTAATCAAACCAACCAAACACCACCACTCTCACCGACCATTGAAACCGATTCAATGGCAAACCACAATTCCAACCAAGAATTTAACCCAAACCAAAACCTCAACCCAAATCAATTCCAATCCCGAGGAACCTTTTATCCCGCTCAAGAACAACCGGGTGGTAACACCAATGCAAGACCACCTACTCCACCTTTCCGAAACCAAAACACCAACAACACCCAACGAACACCTCAACAACAACCTCTTCACCGACAAGCATCGTTACCTATTAACCTTGATGATCGGAATGTCAACTCCGATCGAAGAGGTAACCGTGATCGCGGCAATCCCGCAAATGAAGACCCGTTTTTCAACATCGACGATTTAAGGAATGCAATTCCCGATGACGAACCGTATAGTGTTCCCGGTTATCAATCGCCGGAACATGTAAGCATTCATACGGAAAATTCGGACGATGGGGGGTATTACGATGATCGAGCTAATGATGATGAAGATTGGGGCTACGTGAATAGGGGAAACGTATACAATGCTCGAAGGTACGACGATGAGGAGTTTGGGTATCAAAACGCCAATTATGTTGGGGAAGATGATTATGGGTACGGAGGTGGAAGAAACGATGGCTATGGGAACAACCGTCAACCACAAAACAATAACCAACGGAACCGGAATGAAGGGTTTTACAACAACAATAATAACAACAACAATGTAAACCCTGACCGGATTCCTCGTTTTGTGGGAGGTGGTAACCCGAGGGATAATCGAAGAGAGGATCGAAGGGGTGGAAGACGGGATAATCGAAGACCGGTCGATCAAGAAGTTAATGGGCCACAACGTCGTCAACAACCTCCACGGGGAGTAAATGACCGTTTCCGACCGATAGTGACCGAGAACAATTCTCCGATAGTATGCGAAAGGAGGATGTTTGATTGTAAGCCGCATTACATCAACATCCTTCCTCATTTCAACGGGAGGTCCAATGATGAGCCGTACACCCATTTAACGGAGTTCTCGTCTATTTGTGATACTATTGGAGGACATAATTTCGCACTAGAGGAAGTGAAGCTTCGGCTATTTCAATTTTCATTGAAAGATAAAGCAAAACAGTGGTTCCTTACACTTCCGGCCAATAGTATTCGAACTTGGGAACAAATGCAACAAGCGTTTTTGGATGAATACTATTCCATGGCCAAGACCGACGATGCTAGAGATGAAATTCGGTCATTTCGTCAACTTTCGAGTGAGCCTCTACATGAAGCATTCACCCGATTCAAAGAACTCATGAGGAGATGCCCACATCACCAAATAGAAAAATGGGAATTGGTGAAATGCTTCGTACGGGGTTTGGATGATGCAACTTGGAATCGGCTTGAGACGACAAGCAATGGTACACTCTTGAGCAATCATGAGGATGACGATTGGGAATTTTTGGAGAGGATGAGCAAACGATCCAAAGAAAAAGAATCGGCCGATAGAGCCAAAAGGCATCCGGTTTCCCGGTCACTTCCCGATCTCGATTCCAAGGACCGGATTTCCACCTTAGAACGGGAAATAGCTCAATTGAAAAAGAAGAAAGAGGTGAATGCGGTTCAATTTGCGGTTTGTGAAGAATGTGGGGATATTGGGCATGCGACGGAACAATGTCCAACGGGGGCGAATGACTACACCGAAGAAGTTAATCAAGTGTATGGGGACCGAAAGCAATATGACATGAACTCCAACACTTACCATCCGGGCTTGAGAAATCACCCTAATTTCCGGTATGGTAATGCTTCAAACCAAATGAACCCGAATTTTCAATCGGGTAACCAAGGAGGTCAAGGTGGGTCTTCGTACAATAATCGTCAAGGTGGTAACCAAGGGGGTTACCAAAGGAATTACAATCAAGGGGGTAACCAAGGGTATCAAAACCGTGAATGTAATTATCAACGAGGTTACAACCAAGGCGGAAATGGGAGTAGTGCTTCAAACTCTCAAGGTGATGACTCAATAAATTCGAAATTTGATGCTATTATGAATGCTATCAATCATTCAAATCAAGAGATGAAGAAAGAGTTTGAGGTATGAGATAAATCCCATAAGGCGTTGGAGAAGCAAGTGGGGCAACTTGCTCAAGAGATGGCTCAAATTCGCGGAAGTGGAGGAGGACTTCCAAGCGACACTACGGTGAACCCTAAGCATCATGGGTCGAGTTCGAAAAACACACGTGAGGTACCCATAAATAAAATTTCTTTACGTAGTGGTCGAGTGATAGATAATGGTGTTGAGCCACCATCACCCAAGTTTGTTGAAGGGGTGGTGGAAGATGCGAGTGATGATGAAGGTAGTAACGGTCGAACGGGTCAAAATAAAAATGAATTAAAACTTAACAAAGATACACCCGTTGCGACCGTTCCCGTCCCAAAGGCTAAGGACAAGGGTGTGGAGGGTAATACCGCCCCTTTTCCCGAAGCTCTTTTGGGACCATCTAAGAAAGTGGTAAACAAAAGAGGCCCACATCAAGAAGAGATGTGGGAAATTTTTAAACAAGTTAAAATTAACTTACCACTCTTAGATGCAATCAAACAAATACCTTCATATGCTAAATACTTGAAGGATTTATGTACCCAAAAGAGGACTCACAAGTTTCCTAAGAAACTTGATTTAACCGAAAATGTGAGTTCGATTCTTTCGGGTGCACTTCCACCAAAACTTCAAGATCCGGGGGCGCCCATTATTTCAATACAAGTGGGTGAATTCAAAATGACACGGGCACTTTTGGATCTTGGGGCAAGTGTGAGTATCTTGCCGGGTAGCTTATATGACCAATACGATTTTGGTCCACTTCAAGTGTCTAACACCACCGTGGTGTTAGCCGACTTGACCCCTAAACTACCCCGTGGGATAGTCACGGATGTAATAGTCAAGGTCGAGGACTTTTACTATCCGGTGGACTTTCTTGTATTAGATTATGTTTCTTTGGACCGAACCAAGCAACCAACGGTGATCCTTGGTCGACCATTTTTGGCAACATCGAATGCCCAAATTAATTGCAAATCGGGCACGGTCGACATGACTTTTGGTAACCGGCGGTTGCGGTTAAATGTCTTTTCAGGATTAACGGATCCTCTAGTTGGCGATGAATGTTACATGGCGGACATCGTTGACGAGTGTATACCTCTATGTGACACTAGTGTCGAAGAGGAAAACACAATAGAGGAGTGTTTCATGTTTGACAGGTTGCAAGGAGAAACAAATCGTAGCATGGATGAAGGGATGAAAGAGTTGGAGGTTATGGCGGCAAAAGAAGGAAGGCCCACTTGGACACATCAAGTGGAAAGTCTTCCGGAAAGCATAGACACGAAGTTGAAGCCGTCATTGGAAGAACCTCCGGTATTAGAGTTGAAGGTGCTACCCAAGCATCTTAAATATGCTTATGTGGGTGAAGGTAGCACGCTCCCGGTAATTATTGCATCCAACTTAACCGGGGAGCAAGAAGAAAAGTTGATGAAAGTATTGGTCACCCATAGAGCCGCTATCGGGTGGACCATTGCGGATTTGAAGGGAATTAGTCCCTCGGTGGTGATGCACAAGATCATCACGGAAGATGGTATGAATCCTTCTCGCGACACACAAAGAAGACTAAACCCAAATATGCGAGAAGTAGTGAAGAAGGAAGTATTGAAGTGGCTAGATGCGGGTATTATATACCCTATCTCGGATAGCCAATGGGTGAGCCCGACACAAACAGTTCCTAAAAAGGCGGGTATTCAAGTCGTCACAAACGACGCAGGTGAAGAGGTCGCCACTCGGCCGGTAACCGGGTGGCGTATTTGTATTGACTATAGGAAGTTGAATGCCGCAACTTCCAAAGACCATTTCCCTTTGCCATTTATTGACCAAATAGTTGAGAAATTGGCCGGACAAAAATTTTATTGTTTTCTGGATGGCTACTCCGGATACAATCAAATTGCTATACATCCGGAAGACCAAGCAAAGACTACCTTTACTTGTCCATACGGTACTTTCGCATTTAGGCGGATGCCGTTTGGACTTTGTAATGCCCCCGCCACCTTTCAAAGGTGTATGATGAGTATCTTTTCAGATATGGTGGGGGAGTCTTTGGAAATCTTCATGGATGATTTCTCAATATTCGGGTCATCATTTGATACATGCCTTGACCAACTCGAAAAAGTTTTGAAAAGATGTGTTGAGAAAAATCTTGTTTTGAGTTGGGAGAAGAGCCATTTCATGGTTCAAGAAGGGATTGTGTTGGGGCATGTAGTGTCTAGTCGTGGGATAGAGGTTGATCGTGCAAAGGTGCAAGTTATTTCTACCTTACCCTATCCCACGAATGTTAAGCGTATTAGATCGTTTTTGGGTCACGCGGGGTTTTATAGAAGATTTATAAAAGGGTTTAGTGATATAACCAAACCCCTATGTAAATTATTGCTAAAAGATCAACCGTTTGAATTTAACCAAGATTGTCAAAATGCCTTTAATGTGCTAAAACAGAAATTGGTTGAGGCCCCAATCTTGCAATCACCGAATTGGTCGTGTCCATTCGAAATTATGTGTGATGCAAGTGATTATGCGATGGGGGCCGTGTTGGGTCAAAGGGTAGATAAGAAACCGGTTGCCATTTACTACGCAAGTAAGACCCTCTCGGATGCGCAATTGAATTACACAACTACCGAGAAAGAGCTACTTGCGGTGGTATATGCGTTGGATAAGTTTCGTGCTTATATATGGGGTACTAAGGTCATTGTTTATTCTGACCATTCTGCAGTTAGGTATCTCATGGACAAGAAGGATGCGAAGCCGAGGCTAATCCGATGGGTTCTCTTGTTACAAGAGTTTGACTTGGAGATCCGAGACAAGAAAGGGAGTGAAAATGTGGTTGCGGACCATTTGTCTCGGTTGAGTGTGGAGGATTCTTCCCGTGAAGAAATCAATGAGAATTTTCCTGATGAGCAAATTTTAAAAGTTGGAATATTACCATGGTATGCTAATATTGTCAACTATTTGGTTACAGGTGACTTGCCGGCTCATTGGGATAGAAGGAAGAGGTTGCACTTCCTATCTCAAATCAAGTATTACACGTTGGAAGAACCGGACTTATTCAAGTTTTGTCCGGATCAAGTCGTTCGAAGATGCATACCCGACGAGGAGATTCCTAGCGTCCTGATGCACTTGCATTCATTTGCTTGTGGCGGCCATTTCAGTGGTCACAAAACCGGGCAGAAAGTGCTCAATAGTGGCCTTTACTGGCCGACTATTTTCAAAGATGCTTTTAATTTCGCTAAGAATTGCATAGAATGTCAAAAATTAGGGAGTATATCAAAGAGGGATGAAATGCCCATGCAACCGATCCTCATTGTAGATATTTTTGATGTGTGGGGGATCGATTTCATGGGCCCATTCCCTAATTCGCATGGCAATTTATACATTTTGGTGGCGGTCGATTATGTATCCAAATGGGTCGAAGCGATTGCCACCAAAACGAATGACCACACCGTTGTTTGCAATTTTGTTCAAACGAATATAATTTCTAGATTTGGGGTTCCCCGGGTGATCATTAGTGATGGGGGATCTCATTTCAAGAACTTTAATTTTGGCAAACTCTTGAAACGGTATGGTGTTGACCATCGAATTGCTACTCCCTACCACCCACAAACAAGTGGTCAAGTTGAGGTTTCCAATAGGCAAATAAAAGAAATTTTGCAAAAGACCGTTCGACCCGACCGAAAGGATTGGTCAACGAAGTTAAATGACGCTTTATGGGCTTATAGAACGGCTCATAAAACACCTATTGGGACCACTCCTTATCGTTTAGTTTATGGGAGGAATTGTCACTTGCCGGTTGAGCTTGTGCATCGTGCTTGGTGGGCTATTAAAGAAGTTAACATGAAATACGATGATGCAGGTAAAGAGCGGAAATTAAAGCTTTGCGAGTTGGAGGAGATTAGGGAAGAAGCGTATGAGTGTGCCTCAAAGTACAAGGATGACATGAAGAGGGCACATGACGCGAAGTTGAAGCCAAAGGAGTTTGAAGTGGGTCAAAAGGTTTGGCTCTACAATTCAAGGCTTAAATACTTCCCGGGAAAGCTCAAGAGTAAGTGGATGGGCCCGTATGTGATTACACGGGTCGGAAGGCTTGGAGATGTTACAATCAAGGACCCGAAGGACGGGTCGAAGCAAACGGTTAACGGGCACCGCCTTAAACCATTCCTTGATGGTAATGAAGAGAAAAAGGACGCAAATGTGGAGTTGGTATGTTTCTTGGTAAGCGTGCCAACATATGAGGTGAAGTAAAAGGACCGGTAACACTTTTTGTAAAGTTATGTATACTTGTTTAATTGTTTGCGTGTTTCCCGGATTATCGTTTCAATTCCTACTAATCCGTTGCGATTGTGTGAAGTCTAGACATTACGAACGGGTCGTGAAGATACAAGGTATGTTCTTAGACTTGTTTATGTGTATTGAGGACAATACACGAAATTTTTGGGGGGTGGTAGGGCCATTAACGATGTCCGTTTTAGGAATTTTTTAATAATTTTTAATAAAACATTTTTAATAATTTTTAGGAATTTTTTAATGCACATAGTCCCTTTATTAAAACTTCATATTTTTCCTCATATTTTTCGAAAAAAAAATATATATAATAAAGCACAACCCGTCGGCGACGGGGTGATGACCGTCGGCGACGGCTTCACCTTAGTTCCCGTAGGCACCTTTTTTCCGTAGGCAGATGATTAACCCGTCGGCACCAGAACCAAAAATCCCAACCCGTCGGCGACGGGGTCTTGGCCGTCGGCGACGGGCTCCCCATTTCGTTCCGACGCTGGTTCGTTCTAACTCGTTTAAAACCGATTCAAAACACTCCAAAACCTATTCTAACATAACCCAAGTGCACTTGTGACCACATAATTCGACCCATATCATTCCCACCTCAGTTTTTACCACAAATTTCCTGCACCTTCTCTCACCTAACTTCCTTCTTCCATTCACCTTCTTCATCTCCTACCTCAAAACCCTAGACCTTCAAGCTTTCATAACTCTCTCAATTCTCCACTAAATCCACTGATTTTTGGGTCCATCTTGGGTAACTTTTCACGACGAACAAAACCCCCAACACGGTTTTCATCAATTCTTGCTATTGTGCGAGATTTCTGGGCGTGTTCTTTAGGGTTTTTGAAAGGGTGTTCATCAAATTGCTTGTTTGCCATCTTTTCTTAGTTCTTCTTGTCTAACAACACCAAAGGTATGGATTCTTCTTAAATTTATGCTTGATTATTATATATTAGTGTTTTTCTTCCGAAATTTTAAACTTTTTGGTTTAAGAGTAGGTTGTTTAGACAATGTATGATGTGCTAGCATGATTTTGAGCAAGATTAGTTGTTTTGAATGGAATTTGAGTATGTCATAATCATAGTAAAGTGATTACACTGTTATGAACATGATTGAACATGAAGATGATGTTGACTTTTGTTGAAATTATAAGATATTGTAAGATTAACAAGAGATTAATAAGTTTATGATAAAGTGAGCGACTTTTGAAGTTTAAAGAGGCGATTTTGCGTTTACTTGTTAATTAAATTGTCAACATCATACCTCATGTTCAAAGTTTGGGAGTTAATGAAGGTTGAATCTATATTGATGTTTTGTTTGTTTGTGATTGTAGTCATGGCGGGAAGCAAGAGACAAAAGACTACAGGTCAAGCTTCATCATCCGGGATTGGGTCTTCTTCCGGTTTAATACCGAAGAAGTGGGAGCAAATAAGTTCCGTGGAAGAGAATGATCCGAGGTTGTACAGGCAGGATTGGGAATGGGCAAAGTTCAGGGATAGCCAAAGTGCTAGAATTTGGGATGACGAGAAGAACAAACAGTTGTCGAGCTATCAAGATAGAAAGTTAGAAGCTAAATTGTGGAAGTGGAAGATGGTGAATGGAGTGAACACGTCGGTTCCAACAAGAGTGATATGTGAACGGACCGTGAATGTAGAAGAATTCCGGAACATCGGGATTGTACAAATGTTTAAGCGTTTAGGATGGGAAAGCGTTCTTGATTGGTGCGAAGATAATACCTCCAGGATTTACTTATCGGAGGTATGTGAATGGTTGTCCACATTGAGGCTCGTAAACAAGAATGAATCCCCTTCACAGTGGAAGTTAGTGGGGAAGACTACTCGCGGGAGCATGACGATGTCTTTCGAGACCATGAATCGTATTGCTCGTTTTGACTCTTTGGGAGCACAAGCATATGACTACCCCACCATCGAGCAGTTTTTGGATAATCATTTGAACATCAATGACGGTGAGCAGTTGATAGATGTTATCTTGCCGACCCACCCAGGGGGTGACATGAAACGGAAGCATATGTCACTTGAGGGAAAGATTTTGCAGGGGATCTCGGTTGAGAACATATTGGCAAGGTTTGGTGATCGCGGGGGAGTGAGAGTAAGTGATTGCAGGGTGGTGCATGCTTTACTGTATGGGACCCCAACACTGTCGTGGAGGCACATAGTAATGATGAACACATGGGCTACCAGGGAGTCGTCCCAGAGGCGGTTTATTCCGTATGCACGCCTCATTAGCGCCATGATTGTGCAGCAAAATTGCTTACCCTTGGAAGCACTATGGGTCTCTAAGCCAGTGGAGGAATTTAACGTGGCTTACATGAAGAAAAATTGGAAGATAGAGGTCAAGTTCTCGGAAATAAGTATGTTGTGACCGATGAGTTGGGGAACAAGTATGAGGTCCGTACTTCTGGGGCACCACCCGTGCAGGAAGAAGACGTGGAAATGGGTGAAGAAGAGGAGGAAGCTGAACCCTCCGGTGCACAAAGGCCAAGGCAACGATATATGCGGCCACATAGGGAGATTAACGCAGAGGTGGCAGGTTTTGTGACCAGGAGGCGGGTGCCCTCCTATAAAAATTTTGATCGGGGGCAACAGGAGATATATGACAATGTCTCCGCATGTATCGGTGAAGGACGGGAATACAATCAAAGGAGAGAAGCTTGGCAGGGGTCTCACGGATCCGCAATGCAAGAATATTGGGCGGCTCAAGAAGCCCAACGTGAAAGAATGAACAAGTTTATAGAAGAACAAGAACTGTTCCAAGCCATGCAAAGATCACACATGGAACAGTTGGCAAAGATGCAGGAGGATGAGGCTGCCCGAAGACGGGCATGGGAAGAAGCGGAAGCGGCGCGTCGACAACAAGAAGAAGAATTGAACCGCCGCCGTTGGAGTGCCATGTACGTCTCTCAACAGATGGCGCTTAATGTAGGTCCCTCGGAGGTTGAGGATAAACCTATTCCTTGTTATGTTTAACACTCTAGCAAGTGCGGAATCCAAGCTAGAGTGCAAACCGAAGTTTAGATGAAAGCAAAGTAACAAGAGAAAGAGTAGACAAGCAATATATCAAAGTTTTCTCTTGTATTTCAGTGGACACGGTTACAGCCCTTGACCAAACTGAAATGCTATCTTACAAGACCTTGGGTTCACTCACAAAATGCTCTCAATATAAACTTGAACAACTGCTAAAGAACTTTAACAACTGACTGTGAAGTGAAACCCACATGGGATATATATACCCATAACAGTTGACATGCACGAAGGATAAGCAGTTCTGGTCGAAGGATCATCTATCGACCAGAAAGTCCATCGAAAGACTCCGAAAGATCCATATGTACCTCGAAGGATGATATATCCTTCGAGGTCCATAAGTATCCAACGAAAGATCATCTTTCGAGGTCATCGAAGGATACAATCCATCCTTCGATGACATCCTTCGAAGCATACATATTAAACACAAGGTGTTGACTGTTTGACCAAGTCAAACCAGGAGGATGGTTGACTTGGTCAAATATTTAGTCAAACTCTTAAACAAATACAACAAAAAAACGTAAACACAACAGACAAAAGACATCGTTTTATACATTACAAAATACAGACAAAGTACAGACACAAGTGCACCAACAAACTCCCCCTTGGCAGTAGCTTTGTCTCGGTCTTCGTGTCTCTAAGTCTCTGACGTCCTTTCCACTGTCAAATGATGTGATGACCATGCACTTCCTGCGTTGACCAGCAGATAGAAGCAGTATCGGGCCATCCTTTGAAACTTCATAGCTTGATCTCGATCCTGAACTAAGTAGTTTATCTCATGATCCTTCAGAACAATAATATCCGATCTGGATATGTTAGTAATCCACATCGGATCTATTATCCTGAAGTTCTCCTGACTATCTCTGAAGAGGATCACCGCTTCTCCAGTATCAGCATCGTAAACCCAGCAACGGAAGTTTCCAAGAAAGTCGGTCTTCATCTTCAGCAAGGGTATCTTCTTCATCACCTTGGGAGGATCATATACCAAACGTTAACGAGCTGTGTTTGTCTCTGGATCAAGTGTAAACCTGATCTGCTCGTATCTGGGAAAATGTGGCTTGTACAGAGGATCCTTCCAACCCAATCTCCTTTCCAACCTGATTTTCTTAGCGAACAGATCCACCATCTTTTCTTCGCTCCGATTGATGACATCTAGTTGGGCTAACACTGCAACATCATAATATGGAAGTGTGAGAATACTGAGGAGAGTTCTGAAATACTGAAGACCCGTTTCTCTTTTCACGACCATGCAGTGAAGATCTTTGACAAACATCCAACTAATAATGCGACCCCGAGCCCGATTCTTCTCCAGCATCATATAGTTAACCTGTTCCAAAGGAGCGAGCGGAGGAGGATTCCTAGCAAGGAAATCCGCTCGCCATTCATTCACGGTTTTCTCACGGTTTTCTTGAGCTGATGGCGAATCAGAAGAAAGATTGGCGGACTCTGCAGTCTTTTCAGCCACAAAATCATCATCAAGGGCATTCACCTCCGCATTGTCCTTTCCAACATATACAGGACGATGGATCCGAACCGATGAAGATTTCATCTATTGAAGAGAAATCGGTTTGATCCTGAACTAACGGAGTGTTATCAATCATGCTTACTGCAATATCATCCAATTCCGTCAGAGCCAGTATCTGTTCATCCGACATTTCAGAAACATATTCTCCCTCTTCTAACATTTCACCCGTAACTGGATGAAACTTCTGAGCACCTGAGGATTCAGGGAGATCTGTAAACGTTTCTGCTTCAATACTAATATGTTCAGGCCCTGTAGATGTTTCCAGTGTCTCTGTCTCCTCAGATGGCCCAGTGGTAGCTGTTGGAGGAGCAGAAGGAGTGTCTTGAGGTGTACCAGATCCAGCTGCAGCACCGGATGCAGTTGCACCGGAACCTGAGGCAGTTGTTTAATCTGGATTAGCAGCATCATCATCTTGATCATCCTCACGCCTTGAGGGAACTATCCCTAAGGTTTTACACCTTTCACTCCACAGTGTACCAACCCTCGAATGAACCTTATTGAAGTTTGTATACATGGGTTTGAAGGCTTCCATCAGTCTATCATCACGACTACTTACCTTCTCCCTCAACGCTTTCGCCTGAGTCTCCAAGTTAGTACTATGCTTTTTCATAATCTCGACCTCCCTATCTCTTTCCTTGTTTGCCTGTTTTAACCTTTCAATTTCCTCAGCCTGTTCCTTGATTTTGATATTCTAAGCTTCAACAATTGAACACAGATGATTGTGTGCCATTACATCCTGTTTACGCTGGACACGGTATTCTTCAATAGTTCTTGTGTGTCGACCAACTATAGATCCCAATTCACTGACTTGTTCAATCAGGAATTGTATCTTGTCAGCTTCAGAAAATCCAGACAAGGTTTCTGCCAGAGTTGGCCTTGAAGGCTCAGGTCTTGAAGAACCAGACTGACCAGCCTGACCCGAAGCACCTGTAGGACCAGTAATAGTGAGAGGGGGTCGAGCATGTGTACCTGAGGTGGGAGTTGCAGGCGGCTGTTGATCAACAGTCACCGTGCGTGTCCCAGAAGACCTCTGAGGAGAAGACATTAGCTCCAACGTCTCTTTTTCAGTAAATTGATCACCAGAGGGAGGAAACTGCTGCTCAGGAGCAGATGAAGGCTGGACAGATACAGGAACAGAGGAATCACCAGCAGCTTTCTTTGACGCACGAGTACCTTGTCGTTTAGCTTTCCTCTTTCTGATAAAACCCGGAGAAGTAAGGACATAATCCTCATCCCTGTCAGATTCTCCAGTTCTAGCTGTCTTCTCTATTCGCTCAAACCGGGGATTCCCGCGACTATCAAATACTTTCATCATCCCTGGAGGAGGAGGATTATCATCCTCAGACGATGAACCACCATCACCCGAACCTCCTTCCTCATCAGAAGATGAGCTGCTTTCATCAACTACCTTTCTTGGCTGATCTACCTTGCCTTTACCCTTGTCAGTCGCAACAGTACCAGACTGACCTGCAGCACCACCATCTCCACCTGTACTAACACCTGTTTCAACAACCACAGCACCACCATCACCACCTGCACCAATACTAGCATCAGGCTCTACAAACTCTCCCTGAACTTCTTCAGTGGCAATATTAACATCCACTTCAACACGTGCTGGAGCACTAGAACTCCCAGCAGACTTCCTTGATGCTTTAATTCCATGTTTAGCCCCAAGCTGCGTGTCTGCCAAAGCGATCAATCTTGGCTCTTCATTATCAGAGTCACTTGTGTCTCGCCGCCATTTGTGGTTCTGTGGTGCCTCGTAGTTAGGAATATCAAGATGACCAATAAGTTTCCTAATTGGGTCCGATTCCTTATAGGCGGCCATAGATTTGAAGATCAGCAGAGTGCGTTCGTTCATTGGATTCACAGGAAGAACATCTGCCTCGGCTTTAGCAAGATCAGGAATCTGAACATCTATCATCATCTGCAGAAACCTGGGATATAACCAGAACTTGGTGGATGTTCGTTGTGTTGGTGACGGAAGTGGCCTTCGAGCGTTTTCCTTCAGATTGTCGAAGATATACCGAGATATGTTGAACGGCTTGTTCAGAATCAGCGCCGTAAACAATCCAGTCAAATCGATCGGTGACAGATCATACCCAGAACGCTTGTTGCTTAGGCAATGAATAAGAATATGCAACAGGAACTTGTATCGAAGCGGCATATACTTCTTGTTGATCTGATTGGCAAGAACGTCGTCGCTGTACCGCAGCCTCATCAGTAACCCCCGCTGACACTGTAAGTCTATAGAAGTTGGATCTTCAGGTTGATCTCCAAGCTGTAGACGTTCTCTGATAGTGTTTTCCGTTATAACCACGGGTTTTTCAGCAACTGTTGCCCTGATCACTTCCTTATTTTCCACCGTTTCAATCACAGCTGAACTCCAGAACGCTTTGATGTGCGACTGATAGGCAACGTGCTGTGTTGTGATAGCATAATTGATGCGCGCCCTATGAAGATACTCCATGATTCCAGTAAACTCAGGACTGATACTGCCTTCCGGTTGTAAATACGCAGCCATGTTATGTCTAGATTCAGACATAGCCTCAACTTCCGATTTCTCCTTCTTTGTTGGCTTGGCCCGCTATTTTCTTACTTTCGGTGCTATTTCTGTATAATAACACATTGACACATAATTAGAAAAGTCAAATTGTCAAGCTAGGGTTTCATACTTAGAAAAATTTCAATTTCTTGAAAATTTTCTAAGTATTGAACCCTCGAAGGATCACATCTATCCATCGAAGGATTGATCATGGCACGAAGGATGACAGATGGTTCGAAGGATGTTAGTCAAGCTCGAAAGATGTCACTTATCTTGAAGGATGTCAGCCTTATCGAAGGATCATCTTTCGAATAATCAAGAGTTTTGAAAGATATCTTGATCATTCGAAGGATTGATCAATCGAAGGATGATCCTTCGAGATATCTAACATCTTTCGAGACTCACCTCGAAGGATGTTGTTCAACACATCTATCGAGGTGATGAGTCATCATCTATCGTCATCATCTTTCGTTTTGACTACCGGCAACACTGTTCAACGGCAAGTTTTCCGGTGGGGTTTTAAGTGTTTTCCGGTGACAGTTTTAAATTTTGTTCAAGTGTGTTTTATGCCAAAACAAGAACAACACTACGAACCATTTCACACCATCAACAGTTTGACCCAACCCGGACATGAACACCCACACATGCTATTGATCCAAACCATGAACCCTAACCATTTCCTCTGTTTTACCCAACCCAAACACCTCTGTTATCAAGATTCAATCCAACAATTTGAACATACACAAACAGATATAAGATTATCACATGATCATCAAAAACAATCACTGATTCATAAACAATACATTCAGATTTCACAAACCTAAAATAAGAACACTAAAGTATAAAGAACATGATCAATGAAATGTTCATGATGTTTTTGTTTTAATGTTTGTTAAAGGATTAAAATATAATCATCCTACCAAATGTTGTTTAAGAAATCCTGATATCTCAACAGATTTTGAAAATTTTGGCAGGGGTTCGAGAAGATGAGAGGGTTTTTGAGATGAATTTTGAAACTGTGAAGTGTGCAAATGAAGAAGATGACCTTTTATACTATGACCTCGAAAGTCCAACCGCCTCGAAGGACTCAAAACCATTCGAAAGATGTAAAGCTGTCTCGAAGGATGACCTTTGGCTCGAAGGATCCCTATTTGGCTCGAAGGATCCAGATATTTGAAAGATCTGGATCGAAGGATACCAGATATTTTGGAATCCTTCGAAAGGTATCTTTCGACCTAAACAATCTTTCAAAGGATCTGGTCAACTCGAAAGATCAATTGGTCAAAACTTTCGTTGACCAGAACATCTTTCGACTGAGACAGTTGACTTTCATTGACTTTCTTGACCATCTGATCTTTCGAGGGCCATTGCTTCCTCGAAGGATCAGATTTCCCACCAACACTTTAGATTTTTGGGAATTTCAATTTAAACCCTTCAAATTTTGGAGGTTTTCAGAAATGACCATTTTGAAAAGTTGTCCGTTATGAAGTTCTGCAAAGGTTAGTTTTATGAAGTATCTCGGCTTGTCAGGTATCGGATCGAGCACCAACATCAGTTAATCAAAAATAATATTAAATGGAAAATCTTTTCGGATTTTGAAGTTTGATAAAATAAAAGGCAACAATTTTAATATCCTTTGAATGTTATCAAACGACATCACCGCTAATGTCGTGCTGATATGCACCAAACGACAAAAACTTGTTTAAAAATAAAGCAGTAAATAAATATGTACCAACACAACAATATTTTTGCGAGTTTCTGGTGAAGAGAATCATATCAGCTGCGGTCTTCTGTCAAAACACATTTCCTTTTAATTCTTTTACAGAAGTGGATAAGTATTCTACCACAATTACCGATATTGTTATCCACTTAAACTCAACAATCAAGTGTAATCATAATACAATGAGATACGTTTAAGGTATGATTTATACTTACCGACCGGTGTTCATCCACTCACGACACATTCCCGTATCAAGGTATGCACGAGAGTTCATCTTACTGGGGAGTATACCATTTATCATCCGTTTTTAACGTATATATATACAATGTGAACAAGTCACTTATTTGAGTTTGAAAACAAGCCCTATGTGATAGAATCACTTATTGATGAGGAACTTGATTTTCGATGCATGAGGGCAAAGGAGCAAGTCCGTGAACAGGTCAGTACTTCCGTACAGCAGAGAGACGAACTTGACTCCCGGATAAATGTGATATTTTATCACTTATTTTGATGGACATGTGATTGTTTATCACTTATTGAGGTCGAATGCAGTATGAGATATGTACACGTATGTATGGTATCATGGAAGAACTTAGACTTTGTCTTTTATAGAAACAACCATGATACCCAGATGATAAACAGCATAAACCCCGAATATCTCAGAACCTCGGCAATCTATCAAACGAAATTTCGGTACCAAGACCATATGCCAATGAACGGTTCCCACACGGTTTTCAGTCTGTTATGTTTATATCTCCTGCATACTTTAAAATGATCGTGAGTCTACCGGTACATCATTAGTAGAGCTACTTATCATTTTCTTTTTCTTTTGATTTCTAGAAACATGTTTCAACCGACCTCTGATGTAATATCACTTTCTCTTATATTACCAAGAAACTCATTTTTGTTTTTCTATTGTTTTTGTGTTTTTCTGAATTTTCTCCCCCTTAAATGCAGAAAGTAAATAAATTAAAGACATATTTTTGTATTTTTGTGGTTTTTCAATGTTTTTGTATTTTTCTTGAAACTTTCTCCCCCTAAAATTCAAAAATAAAGTAAAGTAAAAATATTTTTGGATTTTTGGTTTGTAGAAAAATATTTACAAAAACGATTTTCTGATGTCGGTTACTCTTGCTTCACCTTAATGCCGTTTACCAAAAGTAAATAATCAAATCTTGATTTATCAAATGCTTTGGTAAAAAGGTCGGCACGTTGGTGGTCGGTATGAATATGAACCACATCGATAAGTCTCTTTTCAAAACAATCACGTATGAAGTGATATTTAATATCGATGTGCTTCGTTTTCGAGTGCTGTACAGGATTTCTAGTGATCTGTAAGGCAGCCTCATTATCAACATAAATAGGAGTAGTTAGGAATTCAAAACCGTAGTCCCGCATCTGTTGTTGGATCCATAGAACCTGGGAGCAGCAACTAGACGCAGCAATGTATTCTGCTTCACATGTAGACGTAGCCACACATGTCTGCTTCTTGCATTGCCAAGTGACTAGGCGATTGCCTAAGAACTGACATCCTGCTGTAGTTGATTTTCCATCTTTCTTGCAGCCGCCGAAATCAGAATCACTGAAAGCTTTGAGATCGAAGTTATCATCCTTAGGGTACCATAACCCGGTGTCAGGGTAACTCTTCAGATAACGAAAAATCCTTTTGACAGCAGCATAGTGAGAGACCTTCGGATTCGCTTGATACCTAGCGAGAAGACAAGTTGGATACATAATGTCGGGTCTTGATGCGGTGAGATACATTAAGGATCCAATCATAGCACGATAAAGTGAAGAATCCACAGCATCCCCTTCTTCATCCGGAGTAATCCCGTGATTCTGCGGAAGAGGAGTAGAAATTGGCTTCGTATCGGACATCTGGAACCGGCTCAAGATGTCTCCGACGTACTTGGTTTGATGGATAAAAATTCCAGATTCGGACTGATTAACTTGCAAACCCAAGAAGAACGTCATTTCACCCATCGCACTCATCTCGAATCGATCTTGCATCACCTTTTCAAATTCCTTGCACAGCTTATCATCGGTAGAACCAAAGATAATGTCATCGACATACACTTGTACCAACAGAAGATCTTCACCTTTTTCTTTGATGAAGAGGGTACAGTCGATCAAACCTCGTCGAAAACCATTGCTGAGCAGGTAGGTAGACAACGTTTCATACCAAGCCCGAGGTGCTTGATGAAGACCATATAACGCCTTGTTAAGAAGTAAAACCCTGTCAGGATGTAATGGATCTTCAAACCCCGGTGGAAAAGCACTTTTAACATCCATCTGGTACACCTTGAATTTCTTAAAGGATGCGTAGGCTAGAAAGATTCTAATAGCCTCCAGACGAGCAACAGGTGCATACACTTCATTGTAGTCAATACCTTCAATCTGACTGAAGCCTTGAACCACTAACCTTGCTTTGTTTCGGACAACAATCCCACGGTCGTCCTTTTTGCACTTAAACACCCAGCGAGTTCCGATCTTTTTGTAGTTGTCGGGCCTATCAACCAATTTCCATACGCCCAACTTCTCGAACTGCTGAAGTTCTTCTTGCATGGCTTCCACCCAGGAATCATCTTTCAATGCCTCCTTCCAAGATTTAGGCTCTTCTTGGCTAACATAGCAGGCGAAAGACCAATCATTTTGTTGTCCCGATTCTCGTATCTCAGCATACAAGCCAGCATTTTCGTTGTTTCTGATTTGATTTCTTGTCCTTACACCACTGAGAACATCACCTATAATATTCTGCTGAGGATGAATGTTATGAATTCGGGTTTCAGTAACTGGAGGAACTTCAACATTTGACCTCAAGTTATTGATATTTAAATTCCCGATATCATTCTGAAGCTGGTGAGTTGTAGAGGATGATGCATTTTCTTCTTTGATAATTGGTGCAGACACTGGATCCGTTGCTTCTGAAGTACCTTGAACCGGACTCAGTGCTTCACCATCATTTGCATCAACATACTCCTCATCTTCCGATGACAAATTGTAATCGACAGTATCATTAAACACCTCATTTGAAGCGAGATTGTTGACAGAAGAAGATGCTTGTGAGTCAACAATTATTGGACGAGCTAACTGAGAGCCAGTCGCATTCTCACTTTCAGACAACATTTGAGCAATTGCATTGTCATCATCAAATGTCGGCAGATTAAATGAGTCGAAAAGACCATCATAATCAAACATCCATGGATCTCCAGAAGGCTTCGGAGGATTAGAATATCTTTGAACTCTTACTTCACCCCATTCTTCAATCCTTTTGGTAGTCAGGTTCCATACTCGCAGATTAGGAGTAGCATACCCAAGGAAGTAACCTTCGATAGCTTTGGCACCAAACTTCCCGTCAGGCTCAATCATGGTACATGGTGCACCAAAAGGTTCTAGATATTCCAAGTCAGGAGTCTTCTTGTGTAGGAGTTCGAAGCACGTTTTTCCATGTCTTTTCACTGTGAGAACCCTGTTTAATGTGTAGCAAGCCGAGGCAACAGCTTCAGTCCAGAATCGAACTGGAAGCTGAGACTCAACCAACATGGTTCTTGCAGTCTCAATTAAGGTTCTGTTCTTTCTTTCAGCGACTCCGTTTTGTTGTGGCGTGTATTGAGAGCTGTATTCATGAAGGATTCCTTTTGCAGTGCAAAACTCATCCATAACCCTGTTTTTGAACTCGGTACCGTTGTCGCTTCGAATTCGCCTCACCTTTAGATTATACAGATTTTCCAACAGGGTGATCAAATTCTTCAGAATTTCTGGAGTCTCACTCTTGTGGACCATGAAGTCAACCCATGAAAATCTTGAGTAGTCATCAGTAACTACCAAGCAGAAAACTTCTCCGTGCACACTCTTGTGTTTGACTGGGCCGAAAAGATCCATATGCAAACGCTCGAGTGGCATGTTGACAGTGTTAACCTTCTTCAATGGATGAGATTTCTTGGTCTGCTTTCCTTTCTGACACGGCACACAGACATCTTGAAGTTGAAAGTTTTTCACATTGACACCTCTCACCAAGTTGTTTTTGACAAGGTGATTCATTTTTCTGAGGTGAATATGACCCATCCGTCTGTGCCAAGAGATCGTCTCCTTTTCAGTGGCTTTTGAAATAAAGCAAGTAACTTGTTTTGACTGAGTTATTGCTTGGCTCATATCAAGGACATACAAATCATTAACTCTTGGTGCTGATAAGAGAATCCATTCTGCGGGAATTTTGAATCCTGGCTTCAGCACATAACAACCGGCATCATCAAAATGCACGGTGAACTTCTTGTCGCAGATTTGAGAAACACTCAGAAGATTGTGATCCAACTGTTGCACATAATTGATTTTGTCGAAACTCACAATTCCATTAGAGATCATTCCCTCGCCGGTGATATACCCTCCTTTGTCTCCAGCAAACGCAACATATCCTCCTCTTATACTTCGCACATCGAAAAGAAGACGATAGTCGCCAGTCATGTGCCTGGAAGCCCCACTATCAACGATCCAAAGACTATTGATAGTTCCTCCTGGAGCCGCCTGCACATGCAATTAACACATCAGTTTGAGAGGGGGACCCAAGCCTTTGTTGACTTGGGTCGTCCTTGATCATCAAGGAAAGTGATCTCAATCACTTGATGATTAGGAAATAAAACCTCAGGTGCTCCCCCTGACTTAATTACCTGTTTTTGTTTCCAAGCTTGTTGTCCTGTACCAGTATTTGTTTTAATTGTTTTTGCCTTTACTGGTTTTACACTTGTAGGTTTAGCTTGTACAGGTTTTTCATCCTTGACCTCTGATTTTAAGGCCTTCTCAATTACCTTTTTGTTCTTTTGTTTTACCTTCTTTTCCCTTTCTTTCAAGACACGTGGGTCTTGTTTCGGGGAAACCGGTTGTTTTTGGTAATTGGTTTCTTGGGGAGCACTTGTTTTTCCCTTCAATTTTTGCAAGTATGGGCAATATCTTACAATGTGCCCAACTGTTCCACATTCAAAACACATTCTCCGCTCTACAAACCTCGGAGAAACGTGCTGATGACCAGACTGAGAACCAGACATTGAACTTTGTGATCTAGATGTGCTTGGTCCTAAGTCACATCCATTGGTGTGTTGGGTATAATTGTTGTCATCATTTCTCTTTAAAATTCTAACTTGTTTTACAAAATCAATGTTAGATTTATTTTGAAATGTTTCAAGTTTGTCCGTACCCTTTGATCCAACAAAGTTCAATTTCTGTTCTCTTTTCTTGACAGGAGCTCTTTTGTTTTGCACCTTTTGAACCTTAGGTTGCTCAACTTTAGATTGTTGAATCTTAGGTTGTGCAGCCTTAGATTGAGAAGCCTTAGACTGCTCAACTTTAGGTTGTTGAACCCTTGGTTGTTCAGTCTTAGGCTGCTGAACTTTTGGTGCTTGAGTATTCTTGTTTTGAGCCCTCTTTTCCTGTACCTGGCCCTTACCCTTTCCAGAATTCACTTGTTGTTTTCGCTCAACTGGCAGTTTTTGGTTTCCGTATTGTTTTCTAATTAGCTCACACGGAATTGGTTCACATTGAGTGACCGTCACTTTGTTACCTTTGTTTCCCAAAAACTTATCAGTTCGTCCTTCAAAAATTTTCTCAATTAAATCTTGATTTACATTTTTGATTGGAAAATCTCTGTCAGAATAGATTTTGCTGTCTCCCTTGAGCGTATACAACAAGTTATTCTTTTCAATGCTCGGTACACAGGGCTTCATTGCCTTTGGTGTTTCAGCCTTACTCGGTTTCACTGGTGGATCACACAAGATGTGATTCTCAATTGGAATGTCTGGTGTAACCGAGTTAGGCTGTGGTTTCTCATTTTCTTCAGATTCATCGTCCGAAGAATCAGCATCCTCAATAATAGGAGAACTCTGTTCCTTAACAGACGATGAATTTTTCACATTCTCAGATTCTGATTGACCTGAGGATGATGTACCAGTTGTGAACCCGAGGCCTGCTGCAAAGTCATCTAGACCGAGTGGCACAGTAGGTTCAAAACGGGGCATATCCTCGTCATTAGGCAACTTGGAGTAATTGTGATTCATCGGGGGAGGGCATGATTTGTAACCAATACATTTTGCATCCCCCTTTTTCCTTTGAACATCAATAATGTGATCCAAAACATAGCGGGAATTGGAATAGCTTTCCAATTTCTGCTTAATTGTCTCACATTCACATCTAGCTGTAGCTAACTCTACCATCTGTTTTTCAATTGTGTCAATTAAATTATTGTTTGCATGTTGTTTTCTCAAAACAGCCTTTTGTAGTTCAGAAACATCATGTTTTAATGACGCCATTGTTGCTTTAAATTCCTTTTCATTTCTGGTTAAAAACAAGTTAGCCTCAGTTGCTTTAGACAGATCAACAATCAATTCTTGATTGTGTTTGTGTGTGATTTCAAACAGACTTTCCTTTTCTGCATATTCTAGACATTTAGCACATTCAACAGCAGCAGAAATAGAGTCAGGTTTAGAATCACATACCTGAGAGGTTTGTCCTTCAACATGAGCCATAAAGGCTGTATGAAAAGAAAAAGATCCATCTTCAGAGAAAAATTGAGAAAGCTTCTCGGAAGTTCCAGCAGCTTTCTAGCAAAGAATAGATCTTCTCTTGCATAATGCTTCAGCATCAGCCAATAACTCATCAACCTCCAAGTCTAAAGCCTCACTTGATAAATCACCTGCATCAAGTGATTCCCCATCCAAACTTCCACTATAACCCGAGCTATCTTCATCTTCTGAAGATTCATCAGCAGACACGGGTTCTACAACCTTTTCAACCACCTTGGCGTAACATGCTGTTCCACCATTTCCTCCTTCACCAAGCTGAAGATTCCAGTTGCAAATCTCATCAGCTTGAACAACTAATCCCCTGTGGGGATTAGAGTTTGTGGTTCCAGATGTATTTCCTCCCACGGGAACTATTTGTCTGTCAGAATTGTTCGGTTGTTGCTGAGGCTGTCTTTGATTCCTGAAAGGATTCTGATTGCCTTGCTTGGGTGGCTTCTGACATTCCCGCTTGAAATGACCCTTTTCACCACAGTTAAAGCAGGTGACAGCATTCTTATCAAAACCATACTTGGTGTTGTTGTTGCTTTCCAAGTTGGTTCTCCCCGTTCTCTCCATAAACTCTTTAGCTCTACGAATAGCACTAGCAAGAGCCCACTTTATATCCATCATCTCAAACTCTTCTTTGTCAACTTGCTGGTAATCTTCGTTGGTTAGATTGATATTTCCAATCTGACCTGCAACCAATCCACAGTAAGCACTAACCAAGGTGTTAAACATCTCCATATGCTCCTTGGCTATCTCGACACTGACTTTTGAAAAGTTTGAAGTGTCCAATCTGACAGTGTTCGGATTGGAAGTAGCTTGAAAGCTTGAAGAACTTCCATAAAATCCTTGCTGTTGTGGTTGTTGCTGTTGAGCTCTGTTAGGATCCAAGAAAGGCGGTGGTGTGAATTGTTGAGTTGTCTGTTGTTGTTGTTGTTGAGAAGAAGAATCTGGTCTTGAATACATCATCGTGTATGCTGAAGGATCAAATTGATTTGCTGTTGAAGGTCCGGTGTTGGAGATGAACGCTGTTTGAAGCTTAGCATGCTGAGAAGCTGGCTTTTCTCCAGTAATACCACCTGCAATCCCAAAATACATCTCTGGATTCCGAGGAGTGATTGTTCTTTTCGCCTTGAGCTTTTCTTCCACATCTTTGTTTTCCAATTTCTGTATTAGCTCATAAACGGTGATTGTGTCCAGAACACCGTTTTCCTTTAGGATCTCAAGATAACTGCTCCACTTTGCTGGTAAGCCATCAGCAAATCTCTTCACCATTTCTTGTGGAGTGGCAGTGACTCTGAAGGCAAACATTTCACTCAACAGATGATGAAATCTTGTAGATAATTCTGCCAAACCCTCGTTCTCCATACACGTGAAACCTTCAAACTCTTTCTTCAGCAGCTCTTGCTTGATCTTCCTTGATTGAGCGTTTCCTTCACACCGTAACGTGAGCATATCCCACAAGCTTTTAGTACTCGTGCAATAAACAAACTGGTGGTATATGTCTCTGTGAAGAGCTTGCGTGAGAATCATGAATGCTTTCTTTTCCAACTCAAACTTCTTCTTATCATCATCAGACATTGTGCTGTAAGTTTCTGGATTTGATCCTGCAACTTCCAACTCATTTTCAAATGGAGTGAAGAAACACATCCATAGATCTTGACCTTGCCCCTGAACATAAGTTCTCAGCCTTTCTTTCCACCATCCCCAATCATTGATGTGATTTAGTTTTGGCGGTTTTGTGCTTGTACCAGTTTCACTATCGTTCTGCATCATTGCTTGAATGCTGCTGCTTTGATTAGTGACCAATGCCCATTGATTTGCAGTTATCATTGCAGCTTGAGTTGGGGCAATAGCCTGCATCCATGCAGTTTTGTTGAACTCTGGCGCAGATTGCGTGGTTGATGATTGCGTAGATGATGACTGTGGAGTCAAAGTTGTTGTAGTCCACGCAGATGGATCCCATTGACCGTTTGTTCCCATTTTATAATTAATATATTAGGTGAAAATTAATTTAAAAAAAATTGATTTTCACAAACTATGTTAAAAATTGAAGGATAACAAACTGTCGAAGGATCTTGGATCGAAAGACCTGAAAATCACAAGTTGTTAAGTTTAAAAAGATAAGACTCGAAGGATGCTCGAAAGATGACACTTGTTCGAAGGATCAACAGTGTTCGAAGGATCACTGTTGAGTTTCGAACAATCACTTCGAAAGATTCTCCTACACGAAGGATCCTTATCTTTCGAAGGGAAACAGTAACTCGAAGGATGTATCTTTCGAAAAGATTCCTTGACTCGAAAGACAACACACTGACTTCGAAAGATGTTCGAAGGATGGTTATCTGTCGAATCTCCTTGATCGAAGGATGATCTTTCGAGTTCGAAAGGTATCTTTCGAACACGTCTGACACACAGACAGAAAGGACGACTGGTTGGTGAAAAGGTGATGTGGTTGGTGAACCAACTTTCGGCAGAAGGGATGTTTCTGCACCAACTTTTCACCAAGTCAGATTTGACTTTAAAAAAAAATGCCCAAAAAGGAAGTTTCTTATCCACAACCAAGCAACCGGAGTTAAGCCGGAAATTTGGCCGGAAAATAGCAAACCTTTTCAAACAAGATTTTCAGTTACCCAAACCTTCCCGTAACACACCCGGTTAGTTTAGAACACGTTTTTATGGTTAAAAATGCAAGAAACACACTAAAAACGGGTGCTAAACCAAGAAAGTTTTTGTCCAAACACAACCAAAGTCTTGCACAAACCCGGTTTTAACAAGGAAAAGAGCCACGGCTCTGATACCACTTGTAGGTCCCTCGGAGGTTGAGGATAAACCTATTCCTTGTTATGTTTAACACTCTAGCAAGTGCGGAATCCAAGCTAGAGTGCAAACCGAAGTTTAGATGAAAGCAAAGTAACAAGAGAAAGAGTAGACAAGCAATATATCAAAGTTTTCTCTTGTATTTCAGTGGACACGGTTACAGCCCTTGACCAAACTGAAATGCTATCTTACAAGACCTTGGGTTCACTCACAAAATGCTCTCAATATAAACTTGAACAACTGCTAAAGAACTTTAACAACTGACTGTGAAGTGAAACCCACATGGGATATATATACCCATAACAGTTGACATGCACGAAGGATAAGCAGTTCTGGTCGAAGGATCATCTATCGACCAGAAAGTCCATCGAAAGACTCCGAAAGATCCATATGTACCTCGAAGGATGATATATCCTTCGAGGTCCATAAGTATCCAACGAAAGATCATCTTTCGAGGTCATCGAAGGATACAATTCATCCTTCGATGACATCCTTCGAAGCATACATATTAAACACAAGGTGTTGACTGTTTGACCAAGTCAAACCAGGAGGATGGTTGACTTGGTCAAACATTTAGTCAAACTCTTAAACAAATACAACAAAAAACGTAAACACAACAGACAAAAGACATCGTTTTATACATTACAAAATACAGACAAAGTACAGACACAAGTGCACCAACACTTAATAACACCAAAGTGTTGCATGATCAGGAGCGACACCATAGAGACTACCAAGCCGGCCTCCCCTACGCCGAGCACTCGGGGTGGACAAATTACTCCGATCTTCCCTATCCTCAAGGCCCATCCGACCCGACTCCGCATTGGCCCGAAGCGGTAGGGTCTAGCTTCGTTCCAATCCCGTACCAACCACCGCCCCAAGGGGAGCAAAGCCCCTTAGATAACTATAGGGAGATGTTCGAGGCTCTCACTGGTTATCCATACCAACCCAACCCGCCAATGGATCCAAACGAGCGATATCAGCGGTAGAGGTATGGTATGTTTTATGTTGTTGTTGTTGTATAGTTTATTCCGTTATTTCTTTTCGTTTTTATTTAATTTATGTCTAGTTAAATGAACTTTGTGGGTGTGTTCCCTATATAACCCTCACGAGACCGACTCGTCCTCCCGAGCTATCGGGAGGTTTAAAGGGCTTGCGTGCATATGCTAAATGCCGTCGTGATTCCTACGAAAGTGAGTTAGGTTTATTGTTGTTGTAAAATATTTTCCACATAAAATCAAAAGTAAAATAATGTATGGCTTGGTAATATTTTCATAAAAGTGGTAGAACTAGGTAGCTAATAAATTTTAATGGTTGTGAGAAGCATGCTTCTACACAAGGGTTAAGATTTGTAGGTACATTATGTTCGTGAGACGACCGCTTTGTTGAAAAGATGAAGAGCACACGAGGAACTAGCGAAAAACCAGGTGCATACGTTTCTTTTTATCTTTGATTTTTAGTTAGCAAATAAGTGGATTGTAAATTGTATTTTATTTTCCGGGGTGTAATTTTGGGGAGGTTAGCCGTGTCACATCCCTTGTGTGTTTTAAAACTCTAGTTCTTACACATTGAGGACAATATGTACCTCAAGTGTGGGGATGGGGGAGGAGTAAAAATTTTCGATTTTGACCCGTTCATTTAAACACTACACATTGAGGACAATGTTTACCTCAAGTGTGGGGATGGGGGAAAATTTCAAAAATTTTTCAAAATGTCTTGTTTTCAAAGCAATCTCAAAAGCACAAGTAACCAAGTCAATGAGGGATGTCACAACCCATTTGGTCTTTTGTCATGGTCAAGTTCAAATTAATAAGCATAACGGGTATTTAGCGGGTGGTTATTTGGGAATAATTCGCCTAAGGAGCTAGTAATGTATGCATATCACATATCATGCCCTTATACGTGAGGTTTGAGCCACTTATATATCATAGATTCACATTTACATGTTTCTTTGTTTGAGTGGGCCGTTAGTCGCGTATTGTAGAACTTGCAATTTTTGATACATTTGAGACTATAGACCAAATACAAGCACGAGAATGATTAAGGCATTAGGTAAACCTTTTTCTCTTTAAACCATTTTTCTATCCTTACCCGAACAAATTCCGTAGTTGCCCATTTTGAGCCTAAACCTTTCGTTTGACCACCCTATAGCCCATAAACCTTAAACCTTTTCTTTTTAAACCCGTGTGATGAAAATTCGATTATAGGAGTCGTATTTATATAGTTATTCTTGAATGTTGCATTGTGAAAAAAAAAGGAAATTGTTGAAGAAAAACACAAAAAGAAGCGTTAGTAGTTGTCAAATAAAAGGGTAAAAGAACATTACCCATAGTTGATGTTGATAGTTCACTTTTGTTTAGAATAGTCTTTTGTAATAAAAATCGAATTTTTCATCACCATAGCCACTTTAAAATGTCCTATTCCCTACCCTTCGCCTAGCCCCGTTACAACCCTTCAAAGACCTTTTGACTTGTGCTTAGTATTTGTGTTCGATAGTGGAGAATGATTGAGTTGCAAGCCTATGCGGGTACGTGTTCTAATCGGTTTTGAGCGATTAATTGTTGAAATGCTAATACATCATATATGTTAGCGAAAATTTTAAGCCGAGTGGAGAGCACATTGTGAGGGATATGCATGATTTATTAGTTTTACGGGCGGGTTAATCTTGGATAACCATCATTATAAGTGATTATTCACTTAACCGGTAAATATGTGAAATGTGTAAAGAATTTGAACTTTTGTATGACAATAGACCTTAACTTCTGTCTCGGGAATGGGATGTGCATTTGTTGTTCGACCCACGTGAAAGTAAAAAGCAGATTTGCTTGAGGGCAAGCAAAAGACAAGTGTGGGGATGTGATACGTGGTTGTAAACCGGTGCTTGTTATTGTTTAACTTAACGTTTTTACGTAAGTTTTAGTTTCGAATAGCCTACTTTTAATCAAGAATGTGTTTTTGCAGGTTTGATGAAGTTTAAGGAGCTTTTCGGGAGCTTTACGGGTCACCGGGTCGAAAACCAGAGCACCGGGATGCGTTACGGATCAATCGGGAGTACAAGGAGCGAAAAATGGAGAATTGGATTTTTAGGGGCCGTCGGCGACGGGGGTATACCCGTCCCGGACGGGTCCCAGAAAGTCCCGTAGGCACATTTTGGCCGTATCCAGACATTTAGGCCGTCGGAGAAAAGAGATCAAACCAGGACCCGTCGCCGACGGGTTGAGGGCCGTCGGCGACGGCCTTTCAAATGCTGAAACGCGAAATATGTTGATTAAAGGGTTAAGCTCGATGGTGATTGGCCAGAACGCATTCAATTCGTAAGTTACACATTATTTGGAGTTTGAAAACCATTCTTGGAGCCATCTTTCATTTATCTTTCATCTCCAATTCCACCTACCATCGATCCTACAACCGGAATCAAGAACAATTCATCATCATCTTCTTGATTTCAAAACCCTAGCTTCACCAATTCCCCAATCCACCAATCCACACTTCCATTCACCATCATCATTCAATTAAAACCCTAACCTTCATCCATCATTCCATCTTCACGCTTCACGATGATCCAAGTTAAGCTTTCAACATCCGGTGATCAAGTTTCTTCGATCATGCTCGGCTAATTCCTTGGAGGTTTCACCCCGGTGTAGACTTTTGTAAGGTTTAGGGTTTATTATGTTTTGTTAATTGTTTTGTGACAACTTGAATTGCGTTTGAATCTTAGACAATTGTCCTACGTTGGTATTGAATTTGCAAAATGTCGAGTGAATGATTAAATTTGACTTTGTGAAATGAATGCACGTATTTATGCCTTGTCTTTTGGTAGGATTTGCTAGTCCAAAGTAACGAAGTGTATCATGGTCCGTTGTTTACGACGTTGATAGCGATTGACACCTAAGCTTTGTGATTGCGACCCGTTAACGAACTATTTCAAGTAAAGCTAATTAAAATACATAGTAACCCTAAGTCTTGTAATTGTTGAAACCGGGTGTGAACCTTGTTTTCTTATTATTGTTCAAACAATCATTTTCAATTCTTGCATCTAGTAATTTTGAGTAGTTAATTTAATTAATCATTTTAGTAGTTATAATTCACATCTTCCAATCAAACAAAAAACACAAAAACATATCTTAGCAAGCTTCATAAAAGTGACATTTTCTACATTTCATTCAAAGTCCATTCGCAAACCACATACTCTTCGTGGTTCGACCCCTCACTACCACTAGCTATTTGTTAAGGGTATTTAGGGCTTATAAATATTATCTTTGACCGGAGCGCGACACTCCGATCAAATTTTGGCGCCGCTGCCGGGGAGTGCGTGCGCTTTGTGTTTGGATATTGTTTGAATTATTGTGATTAACTGTTTAATTTGTTTTGCTTTCTTTTTGTATTGTCTTTTTCCTTGTTACGCGGGGTGTGTTACTTGTGCAGGTTACAGGTAGTGCATGCGTACACGGAATTCCGGGAGGACTTCACCTCTAGTCTACGAACCGGAAATTGAAAGACTCGCAAGAAGAAACCTAGCAAGCCGGTTAGAAGCAACTCTTGCTTCTAATCAAACCAACCAAACACCACCACTCACACCGACCATTGAAACCGATTCAATGGCAAACCACAATTCCAACCAAGAATTTAACCCAAACCAAAACCTCAACCCAAATCAATTCCAATCCCGAGGAACCTTTTATCCCGCTCAAGAACAACCGGGTGGTAACACCAATGCAAGACCACCTACTCCACCTTTCCGAAACCAAAACACCAACAACACCCAACGAACACCTCAACAACAACCTCTTCACCGACAAGCATCGTTACCTATTAACCTTGATGATCGGAATGTCAACTCCGATCGAAGAGGTAACCGTGATCGCGGCAATCCCGCAAATGAAGACCCGTTTTTCAACATCGACGATTTAAGGAATGCAATTCCCGATGACAAACCGTATAGTGTTCCCGGTTATCAATCGCCGGAACACGTAAGCATTCATACGGAAAATTCGGACGATGGGGGGTATTACGATGATCGAGCTAATGATGATGAAGATTGGGGCTACGTGAATAGGGGAAACGTATACAATGCTCGAAGGTACGACGATGAGGAGTTTGGGTATCAAAACGCCAATTATGTTGGGGAAGATGATTATGGGTACGGAGGTGGAAGAAACGATGGCTATGGGAACAACCGTCAACCACAAAACAATAACCAACGGAACCGGAATGAAGGGTTTTACAACAACAATAATAACAACAACAATGTAAACCCTAACCGGATTCCTCGTTTTGTGGGAGGTGGTAACCCGAGGGATAATCGAAGAGAGGATCGAAGGGGTGGAAGACGGGATAATCGAAGACCGGTCGATCAAGAAGTTAATGGGCCACAACGTCGTCAACAACCTCCACGGGGAGTAAATGACCGTTTCCGACCGATAGTGACCGAGAACAATTCTCCGATAGTATGCGAAAGGAGGATGTTTGATTGTAAGCCGCATTACATCAACATCCTTCCTCATTTCAACGGGAGGTCCAATGATGAGCCGTACACCCATTTAACGGGTTCTCGTCTATTTGTGATACTATTGGAGGACATAATTTCGCACTAGAGGAAGTGAAGCTTCGGCTATTTCAATTTTCATTGAAAGATAAAGCAAAACAGTGGTTCCTTACACTTCCGGCCAATAGTATTCGAACTTGGGAACAAATGCAACAAGCGTTTTTGGATGAATACTATTCCATGGCCAAGACCGACGATGCTAGAGATGAAATTCGGTCATTTCGTCAACTTTCGAGTGAGCCTCTACATGAAGCATTCACCCGATTCAAAGAACTCATGAGGAGATGCCCACATCACCAAATAGAAAAATGGGAATTGGTGAAATGCTTCGTACGGGGAATTGCGTGCCATTTGTTGAACAATTTACTTCTCTTAACACTTTTAATTTTCTGCATTTCTTTTCTTTTTATTTTGTGATGTGGATGATGAAACTTTGGTAAATTAGGATGTTTGTTATTGTTTGGTGTGGTATTTATTACTAAAACAGGTACCTACGAGGCTTAAAGCACTGAACATTAGTGCTACTAAAGTCGGGACAGCAAAACCGAAGGCAGAAACCTGTTTTAAATGTTTGCAGTTTGTCCACACGGGGTCGTGCCCAGCCGACACGCCCCCGTGTCCACCGCCCAGACCTGCTGTTTGCTAATTTATGCAGACTTTTGCCCAACACGGGGTCGTGTTCACCAGACACGCCCCCGTGTCCACCTTCTGTAAGTTCTCGTTGCTGGCAATCTGACCACGGGGCCGTGCTCATCCGACACGGGCCCGTGTCCAGATGCCCAGTAACATAAATTTTTGTTTTAACACACCTTTTTACACATTCAATCAACCAAAAAACTTATTTTTGGGACACATTGAGGACAATGTGTAATTTAAGTGTGGGGGGGGGGATGCTAAAACCTTGAATTTTGCAAGTCCTAGTTACAAGCCTTACACAAAACTCTATTGGAACCGCTGAACACCCCAAATTTTTTCGAAAACTTTTCTTTTTTTTTACTTGTCTTGGTTTAAATTGGGAATAACACGTTCTAAAAAGGTTATATTTGTACAAATTTACAACCGATAGCGTCGTGATAAAAAGAACCAACATAAGAAAATTATAAAACAGCATGACAAATCTAGTTAAAATTTGATTATATATACTTGATCACATTAAAAATCCATTCCCACAAAAAGTGAGTTTTGAGCCTTTAATTGAGCATACAAATACGATCTTTAAACTAAATGCTCATCTTTCGTTTCTTGTGTGAATAGCCGCTGGGTTTCTTACGACTCTAGAACTTGCCATGACGATGCATTCCCGGTCCTTATCAAATTAAACCCAGGTAAGTAAATGATGGAGGCATTAGGACTAACCCCTTTTTCTTTCAACACTATTATTTTATTCTTCTTTTACCACCTACCCAAAATCCCCCTAGTTAACTCCTTTGAGCCTAAACCTTTTCATTTCTAAACCCACAAAACAAACACCCCTTACCCACCAAAACCCCCTTTTCATTTTAAACCCTTTATTTTAGTAAAAAGCTCGGTCTTCATGTGACATTCCTTATAAAAAATGAAGTTTAGCAATAAACAGACAAGTTCCTCAAAAGAAACTTTGTTTGAAAAAAAATGCTTCGTTTGAATAAAAAGTCACAAAAACAAAAGGTTTTACGAAAACCGACACTTTTTACGCTTTTTGCCATTTTCTACTAACCACTAACCCAAGACCACCTACCTTTAACCCAAGCCTAACCTTTCCCCAAAGTCCTCTTGATATTTACAAAGGTTTATAGTTAAAAAGGAGGAGGATTGATTGCTTGGCAAGCATATGGTAGAAGTAAGTTCCATGCCGGTTTTGAGTGTTTCACAAAAATACATCTTCGGCCGAGTGTTGAGTGATCTCCCGTGAGGTATGTGAACTTGTATATAAATCGAATTTTAAAAAAGGCATGTTATGCCCAAATAAGTAATTTCTCTTATGTAATGTTCTAAATAAATCATAATGAATAGGATTGTAAATAACATTAAAATAAAGCCTAATAAAGATCTTGGAATCCTGACACTCAAGACAAGCCCAAAAACTTCTCTTCTACCCATTCCATTTGGGTGTGTAAGCAACATTAAAAAGAGTTTTGCTTGAGGACAAGCAAAGATTCAAATGTGGGGGTATTTGATGTGTGTAAAATACAACATATAAATTACATCAAATAAGGCATAAAACTAACCCTTTTTTAGTACAAATGTTGGAAAGAGTGTGCTTTTGTCTTCCTTTTGTATTTTCAGGATGAAATGAGCGCAAATGAACAAAATAAGCAAAAATACAGCTAAATCTAACATAAATACAAGAAAAGGAATAAGCGTGGCATGCCCGACTCCTCGACAGCATCTTCCAAAGTAAAAACAAGATATCAGAAGGCTGAACACGCCCCGTGCCTAGCGGACACGGGGGTGTGCCCAAGTGTCTGCAGAAAAGACAAAGTTGTAGAAGCTTCTATTTCCCAACACGGGGGCGTGCCCAGCTCAACACGGTCGTGGTCAACGCTAAGATTCTCAGACCCCAAGCAAATCTTGATAGTACAGATACGCTTCTGCACACGGGGCCGTGCCCAGCGGACACGGGGGCTTGGTCAACTAATGCAGACAAACTGCAATTAATGAAGAAAGAGAAAGTGGATGGACACGGGGCCGTGCCCAATGGACACGGGGCTGTGTCCGGGCTTCTGTGCAGGATATAAATAGAGGTGCTTGGTTCACTTCAAAAGTATCCCTTGGCAAACCACCTCTCTCCCACTTCACCCACACTCCACCACCATTATCTATCATCCATCATAGAGTGTGTGTAGTAGTCTTCGGATCCAAGATTGATAGTAAGAGTTCTTGACAATCAAAGGCCATGTTTGCCTAAGTCTCTTACATTACTTGGTGAAGACAAGCATTTAGTTTAATACTTTTGTTTTTTAATCTTTTCGCACTTTTTATTTGGTTTTGTATTAATGACTTTAATAACTAGTTTCTTTTGTTGAAGGTGAAACTTCCTTATCATTTGTCCGTGGTGTCTTGGCGTTATTTTACTGTCTATATAAAATAAAAGATTTACACCATTCATATCTCTACGGTCTATATAGAGATATGTTGGCTACCTGGTCAGGGGTTAAGGGAATGGTTTGGTAAGGTTCTTGCCTTGTTCAGTGTATAGATCCTGCAAGGACCTAGGTCAAGCTTACTAGGACCTCCTTCAATACCCACTGGTATTGGATGGCGGGGGTGCGAATGGCTTGATCCCCTCATATGTAAACTACTATTAATACATTAACCAGGCTACTTGGGATTGTATCCCTGCTGACTTAAACCACTTAGCCGAGGGTAACCTCAACTTCAAATGAGGGGCCTACCACATTACGCATTAATAACTTAATTAATTATCTTTCAATAATCCAACCCTTTAGGATTGTATCCTTGCTGACTCAACTAAGATAATCTCTTAAAAAGTGCAAAAATGCGGAAAAAAATCAAAGGTTACACTAAAGGCGAGTCGGATCCAAGTGATTCATCTTATCTATCTGTTTTTATTTTATTTTATTTTCATCATTTTTAGTTTTTATTTTCATGTTAAAACCTTTTTGCAAAATTTTGATTTGATTAGATGTTGAGGATAAACCGGTATTAAAAGCTCTTGTGTCCTTGGACTACCTTGGTATCTTACCAACGCTATACTATGAACATGATGCGTGCACTTGCCCATATGTGTGTTTAGTGTTAGTAGAATATCGTATTTTATAAATTTAAAACTTGACTAAAGTGTTAAAAAGGGCTTAAAATATAACTAAAATTATATAACGCGACACACGCATCAACGTGTATACCTTGGCTATTGACGATATGACCGAGGAATTGAACCTCCTCTAGCCAAAAGTCACAATTGGAGAACTTGGCATAGAGTTGATTCCCTTGGAGTAATTCGAGAACCACACGTAGATGTTGCGCATGTTCGGCTGTCGTTTTCGAATAAATAAGGATATCATCGATAAACACGATGACGAAGCGGTCGAGAAAGGGTTTACACATGCGATTCATCAAATCCATGAAAACCGCGGGTGCGTTGGTTAGACCAAAGGGCATAACGACGAATTCATAATGGTCGTATCGGGTTCAGAAAGCGCTTTTAGGTATATCTTCTTCCTGAATTCGTAACTGATGATAACCTGAGCGTAAATCGATCTTCGAGAAATACGTAGCGCCTTTAGAAGGGCCTACTACTATAACTAAGATAATCTCTTAAAAAGTGCAAAAATGCGGAAAAAAAATCAAAGGTTACACTAAAGGCGAGTCGGATCCAAGTGATTCATCTTATCTATCTGTTTTTATTTTATTTTGTTTTATTTTCATCATTTTTAGTTTTTATTTTCATGTTAAAACCTTTTTGCAAAATTTTGATTTGATTAGACGTTGAGGATAAACCGGTATTAAAAGCTCTTGTGTCCTTGGACTACCTTGGTATCTTACCAACGCTATACTACGAACATGATGCGTGCACTTGCCCATATGTGTGTTTAGTGTTAGTAGAATATCGTATTTTATAAATTTAAAACTTGACTAAAGTGTTAAAAAGGGCTTAAAATATAACTAAAATTATATAACGCGACACACGCATCAACGTGTATACCTTGGCTATTGACGATATGACCGAGGAATTGAACCTCCTCTAGCCAAAAGTCACAATTGGAGAACTTGGCATAGAGTTGATTCCCTTGGAGTAATTCGAGAACCACACGTAGATGTTGCGCATGTTCGGCTGTCGTTTTCGAATAAATAAGGATATCATCGATAAACACGATGACGAAGCGGTCGAGAAAGGGTTTACACATGCGATTCATCAAATCCATGAAAACCGCGGGTGCGTTGGTTAGACCAAAGGGCATAACGACGAATTCATAATGGTCGTATCGGGTTCAGAAAGCGCTTTTAGGTATATCTTCTTCCTGAATTCGTAACTGATGATAACCTGAGCGTAAATCGATCTTCGAGAAATACGTAGCGCCTTGCATTTGATGAAACAAATCGTCGATTTGGGGTAAGGGATAGCGATTCTTGATAGTAAGCTTATTCAGTTCCCTATAGTCGATGCACATTCGGAACGATCCATCCTTCTTTTTGACGAAAAAGACAGGTGCGCCCCAAGGAGATGTGCTAGGGCGAATGAAGCCTTTTTTCAAGCAATTCCTGGAGTTGACTCGAGAGTTCAAGCATTTCAGACGGAGTGAGACGATAGGGAGCTTTAGTAAAAGGGTTAGCTCCAGGAATGAGGTCGATACAGAAATCAATATCACGAATCGGGGATAAACCAGGTAAATCGTCAGGAAAGACAGCAGGAAAATCACGAACTATAAGCACCTTTTCCAATGACTTCTTTTCCTTTTCCTCCGCTACTACGATGTGCGCCAAGAAAGCCTTGTATTCCTTTCGGAGATACTTGCTCGCTTGTATGCACGACATGAGTTTAAGTTCCTTCGAAGATACTTCGCCATAAACACAGAGTCGGTAGCCATTAGCAAGAGAGAAGCGAATCATCTTATCAAAACAAACGACTTCAGCACGATTCTCACAAAGAAAATCCATGCCTACTATGATATCAAAACTACAAAGTTGCATCGGAAGAAGGTCGATCGGGAAGACGTGATTGTTGAGTTCAAGCGTACAATCACGGAGAACAGAACTAACGATGACGGTTCTTCTAGTGGCAATTTCTACGTCGAACGTCGTTGGGAGGTTAGTGCGTTTATGATTTAGGAGCTTTCCGAATTCATTAGCGGACATTGATGTTGAATGCTCTGCCGCAGGTTGCTTGTTGAGTTGGCTGCTGCTAGGGGTGTTCAGAATTCGTTTCGAATTCAAAAAATTCGAAATTCGATTAAATTCGATTCGATTATCAAGAATTCGTTTCGATTATAAAAATTCGAATTTGAATTCGATTCAATTCGAATAAAGTAAATCGAATACGAATCGAATACGAATTTATAATTTCAAATTCGATTCGATTCGAAATTCGAATAAAAATTATATTTTTTATTTATTATTTTATATATAATACAAATATCACTTTTATTGGGCTATAATATAAATTATTTCATAAATTATTCCATGTATTAAAATTACCGATCATCAAACCCACTACATGACCTATAACTAAAACCTAAGTAACAAATCTATTAATAGATTTCGAACCTTAAAAATATTAACTTATAATGTGGAGTGGTAATTCCCGACTTCTCATTTTGAATTTTAAACTTATGGTACTTTAGCTGCATTAAATTTTATGTTTCATTTTGATAGTTTTTTATATGTTTTAAAAGAACCTGGATCAAATCGAATTTATTCGAATTCGAATTTTTAATCGAATACGAATTGGGTTTTTTATTCGAATATGAATTTGAATCGAATTGGGTAGATTTTAATCGAATTCGAATCGAATACGAATTAAAGGAAAAATAAAAATTATTTGAATAATTCGAAAATTCGATATTTGATTCGATGAACACCCCTAGCTGTTGCTGCTGCTGAGGCTGCTGCTGTTGATGTTGTTGCTGCGCTGGTTGCTGTTGTGGCTCTTGCTTCACCACTCGGTTCGGGCAGGCGTTTGCTAAGTGGTTTGGATCACTACATGCAAAGCAGGCTCGTGCGTGAGCAGTGGGAGCAGGAGCTGCTTGAATACCCTGAGGAGCGGGAAGAGGAGCTGGCAGTGCAGGAGGAGCTTGAACTAGAGCTTGACGGGGACCAGTACGGCAGTTAGCTGTAAAGTGCCCGTAGAGGTTGCAGTGGACACAAAATCGGCAAGCGATCCCAACAGGATGATGGTAAGTCCAAGTAGGGCACAGAGGGTGCGGACCGGTATATGCACGCTTTGCAGGCGGTGCGTTGGTCACTGGTGCTGCTACTTGGCGGTCCTGACTATGAGGTTGGGCAGGGACAACATTGAGAGGAGCGGTGGTGACTGCACAGTTCTTGTTGTTGTTGTTCCTCTTGCACTTGCGGCGTGAAGATTTCGATCCTTGAGATGCGGCGATTTCAGGAGCGGGAGTAGCGGTGACTTGGTGGAGACTTTTGGTGGCGTTCTTTAAGTAACAAGCCATAACTCGCTTATCATTGATTTCTACAGCGAGTTGATAAGTCTCTTCGATGGTAGTTGTCTTGGCGGCTTGCACGAAATCAGCAAGACAATCAGGTAAAGCGTGGTTGTATTTCTTGATTGTGATGTCGGGAGTTGAGACTTGGTTGGGACAGATGATGCTGAGCTGCTTAAAGCGAGCAGTAAGACCAGCATTGTCGCCACCTTCTTGTTTGATGTTCCAAAACTCGTTCTCCAGCTTCTAGAGCTCATGAGGGGGACATAATTCTTTCATCATGATTTCCTTCAATTCCTCCAAAGAAAGTCCATAGGCTGCATCGTTACCACTCCTCTTTCGTTTGGCAGTCCACCAGTCCAGAGCCCTGGACTGAAAAACGACAGTTGCGTAAATAGTGCGGAGGTTGTCTGGGCATCCGCTTTGACGAAGAGTGACTTCAATTGAGTTGAACCACTGAAACATGGTGCTAGGCCCGTCTTCACTAGTGAAGTCCTTGGGGCCGCATGCCTTGAACTGCTTGAAGCTAAAAGTAGCTCGGGGCGACTCAGTCTTAGATTCCTCAGAGGTCTTGCTACCGACTTCGTTGATTTCGCTGACGATTTGCGGAATGACCTTAGCCATTTCCTTGGCGACTAGCGATGCGATGCGTTTGTCAGCGTGGTTGCGGCGGGTAGCACGAGAGGAGTGCGATCCAAATGACGACATTGTCTGCAACAGACATTGTCATAGGATAGAGACACGATTTCGATTAAATCGAGTATAGTCTAGCGTATCTCCAAAAGCTACTTTATGTAAAGCACAGGAACACGTCTAACACATAGGCACATAATCACGTAGGCACCTAAATCACATAGGCACATAAACACATAAGCACATAATCACGTAGAGCACAGAAGTACGTATTCAACTATATTTTGCATGTATTCACCTACATATATTGCACGTATTCACCTATCATTCAAGTTTCGCGAGCGCGTTCGAGAGTAGCGAGTGCGAGGAGCGAGTAACATAAGCGGGTAACATAGCATGCGAGGGTGCATTGATTGTCTGCGATTTGTTAGCATGTTGAGATAAATATGCAGTGCGAGTTGTGTATGTTTATCAGTGCGGCAAGCGAAAAGCGAATAAGTCTCCAAAAACCGAAACACTAAATTATTTAAAACCACATAAAACACATAAGACCACACATAAAAGTGATAAGGCGTAAAACCAACAATTGCGGCTTGAAATCGAAAATAGAGTATCTTGGGTTTGAGACATCGACTACCCAAAGTGATTCAACTATTCACAAGGACTTCGAGTATACGCTTTGGCCTATTAGACTGTGCTCCCTCACCGGCATACGGTGCATGGCACGCATCCTTTCGGTTACTCACTTAACTCGAGTCATTGGAATCCATCGAGACTTTGGTGAGAGTTTTGTAAAACCAAATAGAGAACGGAACAAGTCATTAAGATGCGGGTTTCACCCCTAACTTAACAACTTTATTCCTGGTTGTGTGATAAAATCATGAGAGAGATAGGGAGAACTTTGTCGAGATATGGATTTCACTCCTGACTCAACGCAAATTCTCGTGTTTATAGTAAAAATGCATGTCGATCGAGCGATCTGATCGAGAGTTCGCGGTTTTCACACCTAATATCGACTAAATCACTTGTTTATTTTTGAAAAATTGTGTGTGTTGCTAGCCTCAGGAAAGGCTAAGTGGTGGTGTCCCAGCCTTAGGAAAGGTTGGCTTTGCGCGAAGCTGTAGTATGCGATGTTCGCACAAGAATAAGTTCGAGAGAATAACAGAAATAGGCTCGCGCGGAACCACTACTGGGTTCGCACAAGGCGGTCTGTTGGTACTTAGACTATAGACTAGGTAATTTCTAAGACATCGAACCCGGACTAGGTCGAGATTCGCCTAATTCCCTATAGTTATGGCTCTGATACCAATTTGTCACACCCCAACCGATGGTGGAATCATCGGGGCATGGCACTGAGCGAAACAGATTGTTTGTGACAACTGTGCTCTGTAATCATTGTACGATGTAAAACAATGTTGATTATTAATAAAACAATGTGCTTTGGTGTTATTATATGTGTTTTGATGTATTATGTGTGTATTTGTGTTTGGTGATTTTTACAATTCGAGTCGATTCCAATTTCAAGCTTTAGATCGCTTTCTGGAAAGTTATACGCGAACTGGTGCGTAAACGCAGTCAGTATAACGCAACAAACATTATGGAATAGTGACATAGGCTTAACATACCTTAAATAACCTCCACATAACTTAGAAATAATTTCTGGATGGTTTGGTGTGTTAAAATCAACTTTGTTCGATCGCAGGGACTATTTGTGTCAAACTGCGAAACTATACCAATTTGTATAGTAACGAACATTCCGGAACTTGATCATAAGTTAAACATACCCTAAATATCCTTTACATAGCTTAGAAATAGGCTTTGAGGGATTCGGTATGCTAAAATAAACTTTATTGATCAATAGGGACTGAAAGCGTCAAAAAGTGCACAAGTTTGCATTTTCGCGCATATTTTACGTTCTGAATATATCCGGACATCCAAAAATTCATGTAATCATTAAAATATTATGTTTTAGTATGTGGCATGATAAAATTCCATTCGTCGCTTAATTTGGATTGTTTTTGCGTTCGTTACGACTCCCGTCGTAATTAACCGAACAACGCGATCGTACGACCAAACAAACCGACATCCGAGATATTTTTGAGCATGTTTTGAGTTCCCTATACTTTAACATCATTTTAGAGCCTTGAAATGAGGTTAACGGGGCTTAAACGTGTCAAAAATGAGCCGAAATGTAAGTTTCTGATGTGCTGGGACCTGTTTTGACAATCTGCCAAAGTTGGCCAGGCGGCCTGCGTAAGCCAAGCTTAATTCTTACGCGGGGTGCGAGAGCCTGTCAGACAGAAACTTCAGATTCAGCAATCTGGGCTAAATTCAGGGGTTTTAATGTAATATTTGCAATACCTGGAGCTGGTTTTCGACTTCCATTGTATTCTAATACCATTAACCCACATGTATGGCCAAGATTTCACCCTGTAAACACTTGGAATCATCCTATTGATCCTAACTTCCTATAAATAGCAAGTTTCCTCATTTGGGTTTTTCACAACTTGATTCAATCTCTGCTCTAAGTTGAGGTTTTAACACCTCATACCTGAGTAATTTTGAATCAAAACACCCTCTTGGACCCTTTGTAAGTCCTCTTCTTGCTTGTTCTTGTATTTCAAGCATGAAAGTCAAACAAGTTTGACTTTCAGCTTTGACCAAGTCAATGGTCAACACAAAGTTCCGTTGAACTTTGCAACGTGAGCGTAATCACGATGGTTATAGTCCCTTGTGACTATACCTACTGATTACCACGTTGACTAGGCGTAGTGACGAGTCGTAGTTTCGGCCAAAATGCGTGTTTATGCGTATTTTGTAACCAAACTACTCTAGGGTATCAAAACCGTTTGTTGTGATATCAAAACCTGTTTTCTAACTTAACTAAAAATGTTCTAGCATGTTTAGCTCGTCACTCTTAGTTTGGTGCTTGTGTAGAGTCGTAAGTCAAGCGGACTAAACACCCGCTTAGACTTTCGAACACGACCTGTTTGGTCGATCGTTAGGATCCGACCAAACATGTTTAGTGACCATAGTAGCATAGGGAATAACCTTTCAAGATTATACCTTATGGTCACTTAGGTTTAATTAGTCGCATGATAGGTAGTTATATGCCTTTGGTAAATTACCAAAATACCCTTTTCATACATAATTGGTAATTAAGCATATGTAACCTAAACTTTTGATACGTAACTAATTATGTAACATAATTAAACATGTATGGGCATATAATACTTGTCATAGGACTAGTTAGACGTCTCGAACGCGCTTTTGCGTGCACAACGCGTTAAAGTAGCGTAAGCTACTTTAATGGGTCGCGATGGGTCGAAAGCACATAGGTTAGGTTTCAATTTAGAATGTAGGCTTTGTTAAACCATATCACATGAGTTCCAACACTCATTTGGTTTACAAGACCTCATTCTGTCCGATCTTCCGATTTAGGCGTCTATTGTTTGACTAGTGGTTCGATTACTAGGTGCTGTTTGATTTCTCTGGTTTGCTCGAGTTTGTTGAAGTTCTATTGATCGAGGATACTTTGCACTCCATGTGAGTACATAGTTCCCCTATTTTACTGTTTTCAAATGTTTTGGGGTGATTCATATGTACGAAATGTTTTCAAGGTTTAAACGACGATTTCAAAAACGATTAAAACGATTTTTACTAAACTAATAACGATTTCAATAATTTGAACGAAACTTGATGGTTGTAGTTACATAACAAATGACATTCATTAATTTTGGCCCAACCGACCAGTATTAGGTTATGGTACCATAGGATCTGACAAATCCCGTTACTTTACTACACCCATGGTTATGTGGGGGGTTGTGGGTAACGACTGAATCTGATGTTTGTTAACTTACCCTTTGGTGGTTTGTTAACTCGAGAAGCGATAAACGAGGTGATCGAGTCACGAAGGTTTGAATGTTATTAACGAGACGACCATATATAAGTTATCACAATTAAAACGATTTAAACGATTAAACGATTTGGAAACAATTTGGAAACGATTTGGAAACGATTTGGAAACGATGTTAAACAATCTGGGTAAACGATTGGTTTTTGGCTGGTGTTTAGATAACGGGACGGGTATAATGTGGTGAAAACATGGTAGATACGCCGCTGGTACTTCTTATATATAAGTGTTTTCAACATATTATATACCGTGGCGTTATTTAGTTCACTTGGGTAAACGATTTTGGAACGATATCACACAAACGTTGTTTTCGAAATAATACGAGTTTTATTAACGAGATTTTATTAACGATTTAATACGAGATGTTTTACAAATTACTTTACTAAAAAAATGTTTTTGGGTTAAGAATCATGGCTACGAGATTTTATAAACTATAACCCGCTTGATTTGAGTTGGTTAATTAAGTTGCAATATTACAATCTTTTCAAAACAAAGTTTTTAAATGAAGTATTGCAACATTTAAACTAGCCATGAATCCGACACTCCTATAAAATCCATGTACTCGCTAGCATTTCCTTGCTGACTAAGTTTTTACATATGTTTCAGGTGTTGTTGCTTGATGTGGTTTCTAGGATGCATGCGTCTTGTAGGATCTGAACAAGACCTTAGTGACATAATAACAATGATAGTCGATATTTAACGTGTTTGTTATGTGTCAAGACAATGTAATGTTAATATTTTCAATAAAACGAAACTCTTTGTGTATCCATGGTTGCGAAACAATAATTCTGTTGCAACATTCCCCGACGTTTCCGCCGCGGTTTTGTTGTTTTAGTGCGGTCGGGGTGTGACAGAAGAGTTGGTATCAGAGCCAATGGTTATAGGGAATTAGGTTATTAGTAATGCTTTGACCTAGACTATAACTTTAGGACCCTAACACAAGTCTACTTGTGTTTAGATTTTAAAACAAAACCGTCACCTATCCTTAGGTGATAACCACAACGAGAACACAAATCCAAATCTGCTTCGAAAATTAATCATCCGTTCTAGGATGATTGATTACTAGGTTTTGAACCCTCTGTTATATGGTTTTGAACCCTTTTGAGTTTTCAAAATCTCGTCAAAGTTTGGGTCTAAATAGTGTGAACACGTGCAAACTGGAAGGGTGAATGCCTGTACCCTGAGTTTTCTGTCTAAGGCTAGAGTGTTCGTACAAATCCACATAATCGGACCAGTCACTCTTACCTGGGAACTCTTAGGGTGAGTGTTCACTTATAGGCGAGCATGTCTTCGCGATGCATTATTTTGATTCATTTACTTTGATTAGTCACTGCGTGTCGTTTGTTTGTTCGAGGTAACGAACAAATGATCGCCTTCCTTGTGTTTTGTCGATACCTCTTTTTGCTTTTTCCTGATTATCAACCTTACTCGTTTCTCATATTTCCTTGTTAGACAATGCCTCCTCGACGTGAAGCACAATCTTTTACTATTGAAGAAATCGCAGCCCTAGTCTCTCAGCAAGTGGCTGCTGTGCTTCCCGGTGTTGTGACTCAAGTCCATGAGATATACAACAATAACAATAATAACAACAATAATGCACAGTGTAATTTCAAGAACTTCAATTCTGCTAAGCCGCTTAAGTTTTCTGGGTCGCAAGGAGCAACTGCGCTCCTGCAGTGGTTTGAGAGTATCGAGAACACATTCAGGCACGTGCAGTGTCCGAATGCGCGTAAGGTTGAATTCGCTTCGAGCGTGTTTGAGAAGCAAGCGCTTACCTGGTGGAATGGTATTATGCGCGATAGGGGTGCCGAGGTGGCATTGGCACAAACATGGGAAGAGCTTCGAGCTCTCATGATGAAAGAGTTTTGTCCCCGTCACGAGATTCAAGCTTTGGAACGAGAGTTTGACGATTTAAAGCAAGATGGGGCTGAACACCGTGCATACACGGATCGTTTTGAGGAACTCAGTCTATTGTGTCCCACCATGGTTACCCCACCAGACAAAGCAATCGAAAGATATATCGATGGTCTACCCGATTCTATACTGGATATTGTGACCGGTGTTAATCCTACTACCCTTCGTCAAGCAATCGAGTTGTCTACTACCCTGACTGAGACTCAAGTCAGAAAGGGGAAACTCACCCAAAAGGGGGATAAAAAGAAGGCGACTGATTCTGGGAAAGACAAGAAAAAGGGTAAAGGTAAAGAAGGTGAGTCGTCGAAGAAATCAAGGAAGCGAAAGGGTGCCCAGAATTTCGTTGTAACGGCACAGACTAATCAGAACTCATCGGCTCAACCTTCTACGAAAAAGGCGTATGCTGGTACCGCACCTCATTGTGCTCGCTGCAACGGTCATCATGTTGCACAGCAAGCTTGTAAGCAATGCACGACGTGTGGTAAACTTGGGCATTTGGCCAATGTTTGTCGATTAGGACAAAATCAGGTTGCCCAGGTTCAAGTTCCGGTACAAGGGAATGCTGCTAGATTCCCACCAGGTTCATGTTTCAATTGTGGAGAGTTTGGACACTACCGCAACAACTGTCCAAGGCTGGTGAATGCAAACGCGAATGCTAATGCGAATCCGAATGCGAACGTCAACGCCAACGTGAATCCTGCTCGAGGGCGAGCATACAATTTAAATACAAACGAAGCAAGGGCTGACAACGAGGTTGTCAATGGTACGTTTCTTGTTAACAATCAACCCGCATCTATTCTTTTTGATTCTGGTGCCGATCGAAGTTTTGTTTCGTTATCTTTTGAACCTTTGCTTGCGATACCTAGAACTAAATTGAGGAAACCCTTATTTGTCGAAGTTGCTACTGGTAAACCTCTTGTCCTCGATTCTGTTATTGTCAGTTGAACCTTGATAACCATCTTTTTCCTATCGACCTCACGCCAATGCGACTTGGGAGCTTCGACATTATCGTTGGAATGGATTGGTTAACCAAATACCACGCTGAGGTGGTATGTTTCGATAAGATTGTTCGTATTCCTCTTCCGTCTGGCGATGTTCTGGAGGTTCGTGGCGAGAAACCTTCAGGTGGATTGAAGCTTATGTCATGCATGGAAGCCCAAAGATATTTGCGAAAAGGATATGTTGCCTTCCTGGCACATGTCACCGAGGAGAAAAGCAAAAGTAAGAGTGTTCAGGATATTCCGATTGTTCGGGATTATCCAGAGGTGTTTCCTAATGAACTGCCTGGTTTGCCTCCAGTTCGTCAAGTTGAGTTTCATATCGACCTTGTACCCAATGCCAACCCGATTGCAAAGGCACCTTACCGTCTTGCACCATCAGAAATGCAAGAGTTATCGAAACAGCTTCAAGAGTTATCTGATAAAGGATTCATCTGTCCGAGTTATTCACCTTGGGGAGCTCCTGTCCTCTTCGTGAAAAAGAAAGATGGGTCTTTTCGAATGTGTATCGATTATCGTGAGCTTAATAAGCTTACCATCAAGAATCGATATCCCTTACCTCGAATTAATGATCTCTTTGACCAGCTACAAGGTGCTTCATGTTTTTCTAAGATCGATCTGCGTTCTGGGTATCATCAACTTCGTGTTCTCGAAGAAGATATTCCCAAAACTGCTTTCCGCACGAGATATGGGCATTACGAGTTCACAGTCATGCCCTTTGGTTTGACGAATACTCCAGCTATCTTTATGGACTTAATGAATAGGGTCTGTAAACCATATTTAGACAAGTTCATTATTGTGTTCATCGACGATATCCTCATTTATTCGAAGACTCGAGCCGATCACGAGCAACACCTTCGCTTAACGTTGGAACTCCTTAAGAAGGAACAACTTTTCGCTAAATTCTCCAAGTGTGAATTCTGGCTTAAAGAAGTTCAGTTTCTGGGTCATATAGTCAACAAGCAGGGTATTCATGTGGATCCATCTAAGATTGTTGCTATTAAGGATTGGAGTACGCCAGCGACGCCTACAGAGATTTGATCTTTTCTTGGTCTTGCTGGTTATTATCGTCGACTCATTTCTAATTTCTCGAAGATTGCGGTTCCCCTCACTGCTTTGACTCAGAAGAATAAGCCTTTTGAGTGGGGACCCAAGCAAGAAGAAGCGTTCCAAACGCTGAAGCACAAGTTATGTAATGCTCCTGTTCTATCTCTGCCCAAGGGAAGCGATGATTTTGTTGTCTATTGCGATGCGTCCAACTTAGGCCTTGGTTGCGTCCTCATGCAACGAGGTAAAGTTATTGCATATGCCTCTAGACAGCTGAAAATTCACGAGAAGAACTACACAATTCATGATCTTGAGTTAGGAGCTGTGGTTTTCGCGCTTAAAATCTGGAGACACTACCTCTATGGAACGAAGTGTGTGGTTTTCACAGACCACAAAAGTCTCCAGCATATTCTTAATCAGAAAGAGCTGAACATGAGGCAACGACGTTGGGTTGAACTTTTGAACGACTACGATTGCGAGATTCGCTACCATCCTTGTAAGGCGAATGTCGTAGCCGATGCGCTTAGTCGAAAAGAGCGAGTCAAGCTTCACTCTGTCCAAGCTCTATCCGATATCCAATCTCGTATCCTTCAAGCTCAACGATCCTGTGTGATCAAGGGTTCATTGAAAGATGAGCTACCGCTTCAACTTGAGCTTAAGCTCGAAAGGAAAGGCGATCGTTTATTCTACTTCAAGGATCGTTTGTGGATTCCAAAACAAGACGATCATCGCACCCTAGTGATGGACGAATCTCACAAGTCTCGATATTCTATCCATCCTGGTGCTGATAAAATGTACAAGGATCTTCGTACTAAGTTCTGGTGGCCTGGTATGAAGAAAGATGTTGCCTTGTATGTATCGAAATGCCTAACTTGTCTCAAAGTCAAGGCTGAACATCAACGACCTTCTGGTTTGCTTATACAACCAGAAATACCGGTTTGGAAGTGGGAGAGCCTTGCGATGGATCTCATCACTAAGTTACCACATACATCTAAAGGTCACGATGCTATTTGGGTTGTTATCGATCGATTAACGAAGTCAGCTCATTTTCTTCCGATTCGCTAGGATCTATCTGCTAATAAACTTGCAAAGATTTATCTTGATGAGATTATTTCACGACATGGTGTTCCTTTGGATATCATTTCCGATCGTGATGCTCGATTTTTATCTCATTTCTGGAAGACCATGCAATCTGCTATGGGAACCCAACTAAATCTAAGCACTGCTTATCATCCCCAAACAGATGGACAATCCGAGAGGACGATTCAAACTTTGGAGGATATGCTTAGAGCATGCGTGATAGACTTTGGTGGAAATTGGGACTCTCATCTACCAATGATCGAGTTCTCTTACAACAATAGTTATCATGCTAGCATCAAAATGGCACCATTCGAAGCTCTCTACGGTCGAAAATGTCGTTCACCTGTCTGTTGGAACGAGACCGGTGAAGCTCAGCTTACTGGACCTGAGCTCGTTCTGGAAACAACAGATAAAATCAAGAAAATTCGCGATAATCTTATGACAGCTCGAAGCCGTCAAAAGAGTTATGCGGATATGCGACGCAATCCCTTAGAATTTCAAGTCGGAGATCGTGTCCTGCTCAAGGTTTCACCTTGGAAAGGAGTCGTGAGATTTGGAAAGAAAGGAAAACTTGCACCTCGATATGTGGGACCATTCAAGATTGTGGAAAGAATTGGGAAGGTTGCCTATCGACTAGAGCTACCTCTAGAGCTTGGAAATGTTCATCCGACTTTTCACGTGTCCAATCTACGAAAGTGTTTAGCTGACGCTGATCTTCACATACCTCTCGACGAGATCCAAATCGATGAAACGATGCACTTTGTCGAGAAACCCGTGGAGATAGTGGACCGTACATTCAAGCAGTTGAAGAACAAATGGATTCATTTGGTTAAAGTTCGTTGGGAGTCCAAACGTGGCCCAGAATTTACTTGGGAACGTAAGGACCAAATGATAACGAAATACCCGCATTTGTTTTCACAAGCTTCCTCTAGTTAAAATTTCGGGACGAAATTTCCTGAAGTAGGGGAGACTGTGACAACTGTGCTCTGTAATCGTTGTACGATGTAAAACAATGTTGATTATTAATAAAACAATGTTCTTTGGTGTTATTATATGTGTTTTGATGTATTATGTGTGTATTTGTGTTTGGTGATTTTTACAATTCGAGTCGATTCCAATTTCAAGCTTTAAATCGCTTTCTGGAAAGTTATACGCGAACTAGTGCGTAAACACAGTCAGTATAACGCAACAAACATTCCGGAATAGTGACATAGGCTTAACATACCTTAAATAACCTCTACATAACTTAGAAATAAGTTCTGGATGGTTTGGTGTGTTAAAATCAACTTTGTTCGATCGCAGGGACTATTTGTGTCAAACTGCGAAACTATACCAATTTATATAGTAACGAACATTCCGGAACTTGATCATAAGTTAAACATACCCTAAATATCCTTTACATAACTTAGAAATAGGCTTTGAGGGATTCGGTATGCTAAAATAAACTTTATTGATCAATAGGGAATAAAACCTTCAAAAAGTGCACAAGTTTGCATTTTCGCGCATATTTTACGTTCTGAATATATCCGGACATCCAAAACTTCATCTAATCATTAAAATATTATGTTTTGGTATGTGGCATGATAAAATTCCATTCGTCGCTTAATTTGGATCGTTTTTGCGTTCGTTACGACTCCCGTCGTAATTAACCGAACAACGCGATCGTACGACCAAACAAACCGACATCCGAGATATTTTTGAGCATGTTTTAAGTTCCCTATACTTTAACATCATTTTAGAGCCTTGAAATGAGGTTAACGGGGCTTAAACGTGTCAAAAATAAGCCGAAATGTAAGTTTCTGATGTGAAGGGACCTGTTTTGACAATCTGCCAAAGTTGGCCAGGCGGCCTGCGTAAGCCAAGCTTAATTCTTACGCGGGGCGCGAGAGCCTGTCAGACAGAAACTTTAGATTCAGCAATCTGGGCTAAATTCAGGGGTTTTAATGTAATATTTGCAATACCTGGAACTGGTTTTCGACTGCCATTGTATTCTAATACCATTAACCCACATGTATGGCCAAGATTTCACCCTGTAAACACTTGGAATCATCCTATTGATCCTAACTTCCTATAAATAGCAAGCTTCCTCATTTGGGTTTTTCACAACTTGATTCAATCTCTGCTCTAAGTTGAGGTTTTAACACCTCATACCTGAGTAATTTTGAATCAAAACACCCTCTTGGACCCTTTGTAAGTCCTCTTCTTGCTTGTTCTTGTATTTCAAGCATGAAAGTCAAACAAGTTTGACTTTCAGCTTTGACCAAGTCAATGGTCAACACAAAGTTCCGTTGAACTTTGCAACGTGAGCGTAATCACGATGGTTATAGTCCCTTGTGACTATACCTACTGATTACCACGTTGACTAGGCGTAGTGACGAGTCGTAGTTTCGGCCAAAATGCGTGTTTATGCGTATTTTGTAACCAAACTACTCTAGGGTATCAAAACCGTTTGTTTTGATATCAAAACCTGTTTTCTAACTTAACTAAACATGTTCTAGCATGTTTAGCTCGTCACTCTTAGTTTGGTGCTTGTGTAGAGTCGTAAGTCAAGCGGACTAAACACCCGCTTAGACTTTCGACCACGACCTGTTTGGTCGATCGTTAGGATCCGACCAAACATGTTTAGTGACCATAGTAGCATAGGAAATAACCTTTCAAGATTATACCTTATGGTCACTTAGGTTTAATTAGTCGCATGATAGGTAGTTATATGCCCTTGGTAAATTACCAAAATACCCTTTTCATACATAATTGTTAATTAAGCATATGTAACCTAAACTTTTGATACGTAACTAATTATGTAACATAATTAAACATGTATGGGCATATAATACTTGTCATAGGACTAGTTAGACGTCTCGAACGCGCTTTTGCGTGCACAACGCGTTAAAGTAGCGTAAGCTACCTTAATGGGTCGCGATGGGTCGAAAGCACATAGGTTAGGTTTCAATTTAGAATGTAGGCTTTGTTAAACCATATCACATGAGTTCCAACACTCATTTGGTTTACAAGAACTCATTCTGTCCGATCTTCCGATTTAGGCGTCTATTGTTTGACTAGTGGTTCGATTACTAGGTGCTGTTTGATTTCTCTGGTTTGCTCGAGTTTGTTGAAGTTCTATTGATTGAGGATACTTTGCACTCCATGTCAGTACATAGTTCCCCTATTTTACTGTTTTTAAATGTTTTGGGGTGATTCATATGTACGAAATGTTTTCAAGGTTTAAACGACGATTTCAAAAACGATTAAAACGATTTTTACTAAACTAATAACGATTTCAATAATGTGAACGAAACTTGATGGTTGTAGTTACATAACAAATGACATTCATTAATTTTGGCCCAACCGACCAGTAGTAGGTTATGGTACCATAGGATCTGACAAATCCCGTTACTTTACTACACCCATGGTTATGTGTGGGGGTTGTGGGTAACGACTGAATCTGATGTTTGTTAACTTACCCTTTGGTGGTTTGTTAACTCGAGAAGCGATAAACGAGGTGATCGAGTCACGAAGGTTTGAATGTTATTAATGAGACGACCATATAAGTTATCACAATTAAAACGATTTAAACGATTTAAACGAGTAAACGATTTGGAAACAATTTGGAAACGATGTTAAACAATCTGGGTAAACGATTGGTTTTTGGCTAGTGTTTAGATAACGGGATGGGTATAATGTGGTGAAAACATGGTACATACGCCCTGGTACTTCTTATATATAAGTGTTTTCAACATATTATATACCGTGGCGTTATTTAGTTCACTTGGGTAAACGATTTTGGAACGATATCACACAAACGATGTTTTCGAAATAATATGAGTTTTATTAACGAGATTTTATTAAAGATTTAATACGAGATGTTTTACTAATTGCTTTACTAAAACAAATGTTTTTGGGTTAAGAATCATGGCTACGAGATTTTATAAACTATAACCTGCTTGATTTGAGTTGGTTAATTAAGTTGCAATATTATACTCTTTTCAAAACAAAGTTTTTAAATGAAGTATTGCAACATTTAAACTAGCCATGAATCCGACACTCCTATAAAACATATGTACTCGCCAGCATTTCCTTGTTGACTAAGTTTTTACATATGTTTCAGGTGTTGTTGCTTGATGTGGTTTCTAGGATGCATGCGTCACGTAGGATCTGGACAAGGCCTTAGTGACATAATAACAATGATAGTCGATATTTAACGTGTTTGTTATGTGTCAAGACAATGTAATGTTAATATTTTCAATAAAACGAAACTCTTTGTGTATCCATGGTTGTGAAACAATAATTCTGTTGCAACACTCCCCGACGTTTCCGCCGCGGTTTTGTTGTTTTAGTGCGGTCGGGGTGTGACATTGTTCAAGAGAATCCACAACAACTATAATATTACCAAATCCTTAACGTTAATATCCCATACTAATAACAGATAAAGTAAGAATAGTTATTACAGATAATTGTCTCAAAAACAACATAAACTGTTCCGACAACTCATAATTTATTCGTGGGTTTCTAGACCACCTAACTCGATTTCATCCAGCAAGAAAGCATCCTAAATACTTGTCACATACGTTAAAATAGGTCAATACACATAGTGTAAAGGTGAGCATACAAGTTTAATAGCATATAGTAGCGAAAAGCGATTTACGCATAACCAGCATGTAACATGTAGAAATGTGAAGCAAGTAGGCTATCGACAATGAGATATGCACAGACATGACTGCGAGTTGTAGAATGCGCAACACATATCACCATTGTGACACATGAAGTAAAACCCTTAACAACCCCTGTCCACGACAGGTGCTGAGTCCAAACTATAGTACTATCGTTGCTAAGGTGTCAGGCAACAATCACTGTGTAAACATAACATACAAGCATTCATCGTATAACACGTATAACATGCAGAGCGGTTAGCGTATAAAAGTAGTTGTGTTGTGTGTCGATGTAATTTGATATAGGTAACGTATGTAACACCCAAAAGTGCGTTAAGCAAAAAGGGATCGAGTATACTCACAGATCGTGTTTAGTAAATAAACACAGTCTTGGATTGAAGGGAGCACTTGAGAGTTAGCCTGATCAGAGAAGGATAGTGTAAGCATTGAACAGCGTGTAACAGTGCGTCGAGTGAGACAAGTGATCGGATGGTGGTTCGATCAGATGACCGTCCGGATGGATGGTCATCCGGACGGATGACCATTCGGTCGGATGGCCATTCGATGGGAGTGGTGTGTTTGTAAGATGTTTTAACTTTTGAAGTTTTCGTTGTAGTATAAATAAGGCCATTCGATCGGAGGGTCATCCGGACGGATGGCTATTCGATCGGATGGCCGTTCGATTGAAAACTGTAGGATCGTTGTTTGACATGACTGAGTCGATCAGAAGAGCTTTAAATCGGATTCAAATGCGGAATCAGTGAAACGGATGTGGAAACAGCTTGATACTATAAAATCTGTCACTTATATTGATTTTAACATCAATTACAACCTGAACAGATTTCGGCAGCACTTCGTTACAAATCCAGAAGTCGCGTCTACCGAAAGAATGAACAGTGCCCTATATATAGTGGAGGTGATTTCGCTCCTAATGATCAAGTGTCATTTGGGGCGAAATCAGCACCTTCTGATTTCGCTCCAAATGGCATTTGACCATTTCGAGCGGAATCACAAGTATCTGATTTCGCTCCAAATGGTCTTGGACCATTTCGAGGGGAATCAGCACGATATCCTCTATTTTCTGTTTCTCAATCCTCGTGCACTGGAAATCCTATCCTATCCTATTACATGATACAAGACGAAGTCAATAGACATAATGCACTAACAGACTCCCCCTCGGATATTGACGAAGTCTTCAGTGTCTAGGCTTCATCATGACACATCTTCAGTCTTGATCATTCTGCCTTCTCATTTAAGTTGTAACATTATAAGCATCCATCAATCTTTCTCTTCTTCAGCATCTTCAGGATCTTTTCCTGGTTCTTGCTTTATCATATTCTTTAGGCTCCCCCTTTTTGTCAAGCTTCCGTGCTATGGGATCGACACCTAGCTTTTCATCTACAAGCTCCTCTTTGCTTCAAACTTGTCTTCAGACTCCCCCTTAGACTCTGCTCTCGGGATCGTAGTCTGGACTATCTGCAAACACTCAAACATTTATAAATATAATGTTTTCAAATTCAATCATATTCTCTAATCCACTCCCCCTATCAACAAACTAAATGATTTAGCAGCATTAAAGAATCTAACTCCCTCACAGTTAATCATCCAAGTCCAAATTAATGACCTTGGAGATATCACAAACTGTTTTTGAAATTTTTTATTTTAATTCAAGTATCAAATTAATGAACTTGTTTTATTTTCAGAAACACAATCAGCTTACTTAGATTTTGAAAACTCGGCATTTCAGACATCGGTTGTCGAAAATAAAGCAGAATAAAAAATTTTTGTATTTTTCTGAAAATATAAAGCAGTAAAGAAATATGTACAACCAGATTTACAGACAATATTTTTGTTTGAGAATGCGTCAGAGGATCATATCAGTTTTTGACAAGTCACAAGTACCATTGAGCTTAGATACACTTTAAGAATTAAACAATTCACTTAGATTGTCGATATACTGATCACTTAAATTTTCACACAAATTTCAACTGATTCAGGATACGAATTAGGTGTTTTATGAACTTAAACTCATTCATGTGTCCCACCTCTTGAATATACTCCCGTATCCAGATCCCAATATTTAGTCTTACAGGTGAGTATACCACAGATGATATCTGTAAGGGGTTAAATGCGAGGGCCGTGAGAGCTCAGGTCGATACTTCCGTATACGCAGAGAGATGACGGCTTCGACTTTTGGTGTGTCCCCTTTAGAGGATCTTTTTTTACAACAGCAATGATTATCAATTTTATTGTTTAATCATTTGTGCTGAGGGCTGCGCTATGTTTCAAGCAATGCGGAAAGTATTATTCGGGGACTAGGTCAGAACTTCCATTCAGCAGAAGTCCCGGAATAATACCCCAGATATCACTGAGTATAAAGACCTAGTATCTCAGAAAGAGGGACCTTTCAAACGAGATTTCAGTGGTTACCTATATATCCAAGTAGTGTTCCCCACGAAATAAGCAAAATTCAAACTTACTTATGTTTATATCCCGAAAAAATTTACTAAATGTATAAAAACCTATCGGCATATCATCAGTGAGACTGTTTAACACTATTTAGTCATTACATTTCTTTAGCATACTGTAACTGTCTACTGATGTACTATCATTTCCTCTTTTTACACAAAAACTCAATTTTTGAATTTTATCATGTTTTTGGCTTTTTCAAATTTTCTAATGTTTTTGTATTTTCTGGCAATTTTTCTCCCCCTAAAATGCAAAATCATTTAAAGAAATTTGACAAACCGATACTGATAGCTTTGTCTCGCCATCCATGTTCTGCTAACTGTGCACTGAATTACACTAAAAGTAGTAATTACCCCCATGATTTACAACACATTGATTTTTACAGTTTGAAAACCGTTTTTCAATCTGGTGAAAGTAATCATGTTTGTTCAGCCGTGAGGGTTTCGACGTATTCAATCAACACATATTTTTGAAATTTTCTATTTTTGACAAAAATTAAAAACAAACATATTTTTGGTTTTTCAAATTTTAACAAACTAAAAACATATTTTTGGTTTTTAATTTTTCTAATTTTTAGGGTTTTGAAAATATTGTTTATTTATGTACAGAAAAACAAATAAACTCCCTGTTCAACCAACACAGGGTTCAGCAGCCTCCTCCTCTCGTTGTGCCAGGCTGCTCCAATCTTCAATCTCATAATCTTCAGTATTCTTGAGCACCTGCACATTCAACAATTTGATCATTTGAACAATTTAGCCCAGGTCTGTTGAACCTTAGGCATTTCAACACAATAATTGTCATTCAAAGCGGGAAATTCTGTCATTTTTCACCAAAATTTTCTCAATTTTAACTTCAACTTTCTCATCTTTTACCAAATCAACATGTTTCTTAACACTCCATGTTTGACCTTTTGGTGATCCTCGTTTGTAAAAATGTAAATCTTTTTGAACACTTTGTTTTTGAACAACATTAGGTTTCCAGAATTGTTGTGGTTTTGTCATATCAACAGATGTTTTCCAGCTTTGTGTTGTTCTAAATCTGGGTGTGTGAGAATTCCAGGTTTGTCTTGAATCGAACCTGTTCTTGTTTGATTTCCAATTTTGATTTGAATCAAACTTGTTTGTATTGTACCTCCAAGTTTGTTTCAAATCAAATCTGGTTGACCTTTGTCTCACATTCTCAGATTTTTGTTTCTCAGCATCAATCTTCTTTTTGTCAACATCCACAGGTTTTAGATTCAGACACTTGCATGCAAGATGTCCTTTATGATCACATTTGAAACATGTTCTCATGGACACATCTTTGACCTGTGGTTGCTGCTTTTTCTTTTTAGACAAAAACTCATCATTAGATTGTCTCAATTTGAGTTCTTTTTCTTCATCTAAACTGTTTCCTTGAACAAAACTCATTTTTGCCTGATAATTTGGCGTTTCATTTTTGTTTCGATTTTGTTTCTTCTTATAACCCAACCCAGCCTTCATGTTCTTCTTTTTGAAACCAGGTTTGTTATACGAACCTTTACAACTCTTACCAGCAAACTTTGAAATCTCATACTTCTCAATCTCAACCATTTTGAAAACTTTGTCAACCTTTTCTGAAATCACATTCTGAATCGGGAATACAACATCTAAGAATAATTTGTCTGATCCAATCATGGTATAAACCAATCCCTTTGAATCATCATTCAAATTTTTCTTGGATTTTGTGTTCTTCAGATATCCATCATGAAGATTTCCTTCATCTTCATCTTGTGATTCAGATTTACCTGTATCAACCGACTCTTCTTTCAACACACTTTCAACGACTTTACCTACCACCTCTGAATCATGAGAATCATCAGATTTGGAATAGGTTATGTCAATGTTGTCTGGCAATTGGTCTACCATGTTGAAAGCTTTTTCGACCTTTTCCTCATCATAAAATGCAAACTTTTCCGGTGGTGGAACTTGATGAAACTCTGAGCCAATGACTTTCTTGTTCTGCTCAGACTCACCATCACCCGGTTTTATATTGAAAATCCGTTCAAGCACATATGACGACACGTGATAACTTTTTAACTTGTTGTTATCCTGTTCTAGATCAGCAATCTGTTGCTTTAGCTTAGCAACATCCTCAATATAGGAATTAACAACATCTTGTTTTATAGCATACATTCGTTTAAGCTCTTTAGTTGTTTCAGAAAGATAATTCATTCTTGCTTGAGCATATTTCATTTCATCTTTCACTTTCTCATATGACTCTTTTGTAATGTGATATGATAATTTCATTGAGTCATATTCCTTTTTCATTTCTTGACAAGCAATTTCTTTTTGTTCACATTCATTTGTCATTTTCAAAACATTTTCTTTCAAAACTTCATTTTCTTGTTCTAATTTGTTACATTTTTCTGAAATTTTTTCATCATTTTCTTTAAAAACTTTTTCTTTTTCTAGCATCTCTTTGCATTTTTCTTTGAAAATGTTTTCAATTTTTGTGAATTCAAGATCTCTTGTTCTGAATCGCTCATCTTTTTCAGTACAAGCTCTGCATGGTTCCATGCATTTCTTGCACTGATCAATCAGTTCCAAGTTATCAGAATCAGGATTTACCTCAGTGATTGGCACTTCGGTGTTTTCAGCAGCTTTTGTCTGCATCTGATCAGCATCATCTTGTTTCTTTTCAACACTAACTTCCTCACCAGCGTCACCATCTTCCAAATTCTCATTCTTTTCTTCTTTCTCTACCTCTTCTTCAATCTGCTGTTCTTCAGTAACAGCTTCTTTCACAACTTCAACTGCTTCTGTTTTAACCTCTTCAGCAACTTTCTTCAAATTATTCACCATTTCTTCAACATTCTTCTTCATTCTTTCTGCATCCCTTTTTCTTAAACAAGATAACATGGCATATTTGATCTCCTTTTCAAACCTCTTAGCGTATGTGTCATCTTTCATCACATTTCGATAATATTCGGCTCTCAATGGGATTATGAGAAGAACATCATCAAAAATTATGTCTTTCTTTGGAACAACCGGTTCTCCTTCTCTGTTGTAGTAACATTCTCTCTTCTTATCCCATCTTCTATTGCTGACAGCACTCTCATACTCTTCCTGCATCTCATCCATTCTGTTGTAGACCACGTTTCTTTCTCGATAAGTCTTCTCACTCAAGATCTCTTCTCGAGTTTTCTCTTTGATCTCAACTTTTTCTTCACGGATTTCAGCAGTGTCTTTGTCTTTGTTTTCATCTTGAATCTCAGCAACAAAAACAAACTTTCTTTCCTCTGTCATAGCTTTGCCATGAGCTGTTTTTCGAACATTCTCCAGACGATCTTCTTCTGGACAAATTGAGCTCCAATCAAAACCTTCATCGTCTTGAATTACAAAACAAGCTCTTGATTTTTCTCTTGGTTTGTCTTCAATCATTTTTGGCTCTTCTCTGCTTCGGTGATAGATCGCCTTTCGGTTGTAATCATCATTGAACGGATGTTCATTTCCACCGACTGTAGAATTAGTGCATTCTCTTTTGAAGTGACCTTTTTGCTTACATTTGAAGCATGTCACTTTGGATTTATCAAATCCAAGCTTCGTTGATGCACCTCCAAGAGATTGTTTCCTGGTAATCTCCATATACCTTCGAGCTCTTCGAATACAACTAGCTAAACACCAACGGATGTCAATGAGTTCCATCTCTTTCGGATCGATCTGGTCGTAGTCTTCTTTGGTTAACTCAGAGTTTCCAATTTTGCCAGCTACTAGACCTTCATATGACTCCAGAACAGATGCAAGGAAACTCATTTGTTGCTTAGCTGCATTAATGCTCATTGCAGGAGAATTCTTCAATTTGAGAGCAATGTTGCACAGAATTTCTTCAGCTTCATCAGAATTTGACTTTGAAGATGAATGATATCCAGGATGATGACTTATTGACGTTGTTTGTGGTTCTATCATCTTCTCACCACTAAATGTTGTTTTTGGTGAACCAACGCCTTTATCAGAAGGTACACTGCCTTTGTAGTACAAGCCAACATTCTGTTGATGTGAAGAACCAGTCATCTTGTTCTGTTTTTGCAGCTCCAAGTCATGACTTTCAATCTTTTCAAACAAAGAATCAAGAGAAATTTCATCATATGAAGCATCATTTTTTAAGATAAAAACAAACGTTTGCCACTGATCAGCTCGTGGTAACGCTTCAATCACTTTATCTATAAGTTCCTCTCTTGTTTTCTCAATTTTAAAACGTTCAAGTTCAATTTTGAGATGACAGAATCTCTCTATCATTTGCCTCACTGACTCTCCTTTTAAACTATCAAACAGATCAAATTCTTTTTTAAGTAAAGCAATTTTGTTCTTTTTTATCTGTTTGCCACTCTCAGCTTTAACACGTAAAGCTTCCCAAACCGATTTAGATGACCCATTATGATTCAGCAACACAAAGATATCATTTCTGATTGCCGTTTGAATCAAAGCAATCATTCTCTGTTCAGCTGCATATTCCGCTTTGTCATCTTTTGAAAATCTCTTGAACGGTAGTTCTTCGTTTTTGTCATCTTTTGGCCGTTCGTATCCAAACTCTAGACAGAACCAGCTTTCATGGGCATACGTTTTCGCCCAGTTAATAAACCGTTCTTTCCACCATGTGTAATCCTCAATGCTTTCCAGAGTTGGTGGTTTTGAGTGAGTTCCGTAAAAGTTATCATGCTTGATGTTTTCATTGATTGCCTTCGTGATGGTTTTTGGTGTAACATTTGTAATCTCGGACGATTCGGATGTGAACACGTTGAAAAACGTGTTGTAGAATTCCTCAGCCATGATTTAAACCTGAACAGATAATCAAACAAACAAAATTAGTACAATCAATATCAAATAAACTGAAACTGACTGATACTTGATCGATGTGAAATGATCTCGACACGAAAATTTCACTTTTGGAGCGAAATCAAGATTTCTGCAACTTGGAGCGAAATCAGATTTTTCAACTTGGAGCGAAATCAGATTTGCAACTTGAGCGAAATCAGAGATTGACACTTTGGAGCGAAATCAGGATTTTGATTTACGAGCAGAATCACTTGAATGTCAATCTGGAGCGAAATCACAATCTTTATATCTCAGGAGCGAAATCAGACTGACATTGGAGCGAAATCACACATTGTCCGTTCGAGCGAAATCAAGTCGAAGTCCAATTTTGTCCATTTTTAGTCCGAATTTAGGTATGAAACTTTCAAGGGTTTATCTATGTCCAATTTTAAACAATCTGTGAAAATTTGATCAGGTTTTGTCCGATAAAACTTCCTGAAATGATGAAAGAAGGTGTAGAAGTCAGAATGTGAGCGAAATCAAGCTAAACTCTTCTTCCTGTGCTCTGATACCACTTGTAGGATCGTTGTTTGACCCGACTGAGTCAATCAGAAGAGCTTTAAATCCGATTCAAAGGTGGAATCAGTGAAACGGACGTGGAAACAGCTTGATATTATAAAATCTGTCACTTATATTAATTTTAACATCAATTACAAACTGAACAGATTTCGGCAGCACTTCGTTACAAATCCGAAAGTCACGTCTACCGAAAGAATGAACAGTGCCCTATATATAGTGGAGGTGATTTCGCTCCTAATGATCAAGTGTCATTTGGGGCGAAATCAGCACCTTCTGATTTCACTCCAAATGGCATTTGACCATTTCGAGCGGAATCAGCACGATATCCTCTTTTTTCTGTTTCTCAATCCTCGTGCACTGGAAATCCTATCCTATCCTATCCTATCACATGATACAAGACGAAGTCAATAGACGTAATGCACTAACAAAAACCGATATTCTTTAAAGTTTTGCAAAATTGTTTAAGTGTTTAACCTATAAAACCAAGGGACCTGGTCGAATAGTCGTTCGATCGGATGGTCGTCCGATCGGACAACTATTCGATTGAGTAACCTTCTGTTTGAAAACTTTGTGCAATCTGTTAAGTTGAAAAGTTTGTGGTTTGATAGAGGCGGCATGACGGCCTGTTAAACAACGGAAATCACATCAAGTCCAACTCATTTGATCGGATGGGAATCACCCCGTTCGACCAGAATTAACTGTTCTTGATGGAGTTTCATATTCAACCTGGGAATCGGTCGTCTCTTCGGTAGAAATCCATTCTCAGACTGGTTCTCCACTAGAGAACGAGTAGAGAGCCCGAACGAGTCCAGATTTTAACCGTTTTGAGTAAAAAGCAAAGAATGTTGAAGCAAAGTTTGAAACACTTTGAAAATGTTTAGATTCATGTTGAAATCAGTGTAAAACGTGTAGAAATCCATTAGATCCGAACCGTTCTTGATGAGATGAGGTAACACTTCAATGTTCATAAGAACTCCATGATGACGTCACCTTATAATAGTCCAAATCAGATGATTTCACGGTGGAAATGTAAGATTTGTTGGTGAAGATGATGAGAAAGTGCGTGCTGATGTTAGAAGTACAAGATTTAGTGTGAAAACTTACAAGAATTGCGAGGAATCGAGAGAAAATAGGCTGAGAGTGCACGGGTCGGACGGAGCTGTCACATCAATGAACAGTTGATGTGACAGTAGGGTATTTATAGTGTGAGAGGAGAAAAGGCGCTGGAGGTTAAATGGGTCGGACGGCTGTTCGATCGGATGGCCATCCGATCAGATGGTCATCCGGTCGGATGTCCATTCGATTGGTTGATCGTTCGGTTGGACGGCTTGTGTGGGTTAGTTTTCCGACTTTTGTTTCGTGCGTTGAGCATTGTGTTGCATTTAAATGAGTTGCGAGTAAGCGATGCAATAGTTTTAAACAATAGTTACACAAATAATATAACTAACACCTAACAACAAAAAAGTAAGTAAACTTGCGTTTAGCGTTTGCGATTAGATAGCGTTGCGATTGCGTTGCGAATAACACCTTTAAACATGTATAAACATGCACAAGTAAACGCATAATAACACACACATATGGAACAATACCAATAACTGCGACTCGAGTTGCGGTGCGATAGCGATGAGATAGCGTTAAGTAGATCAGCGTTTATCGCATTGTTACTTCACATTATAAACAAATCGTAATTTAAAACAACGTTAACTACTATATCGATTATCGAGTCGGAGAGTACAAGCCATAATTAAGTAAGAAATGACATATCTGAACGTTGACTTTGACTTTGACTTGTACTTTGAATTCCCTCGGAAAGTCGGGTTGTTACAAATAAATCATTTAAAGTCTTCGTTATTAGTATACAGAACTCAAAAGTCCTTACTATATTCCTAAATTAATATAATATGAATCATTTCTAAACTTGAAACTGAAATTATATTTTTGAGTTCTTAAGTCCTTAATAGTCTCACGACAGATGAACACCGAAGAACCTATGAAAAATGTTATATTTTGAAAACGAACATGACTAGGTAACTGACTGAACCTGTTTATTTCTACATAACTATATCATAACACTTATCTTTGTTTATTAAACTTTATTCTACGTTTTGTACTTTAAACATTTTATATTTCAATATATAAATAAATTAGTTATGGCATAATGTTATTTTTTAAAACCGGTATGAAGTTTGAACGAACTAAAAATGAAATTGTTTGTCAATCAAGACTCATTTTAAAACATAAAATTAATCTATTAACGGATGGAAATTAATTGATAATCATGTGAGAAATTCAAACGCTTGTCTGCTTTGATGTTCTATCCTATAAAATGATCCAAACCATATGGTCTTTCTCGCAAACTTTTCAACACTCTTTCTATCTCGCAAACTGTCCAGAAATCACACTGCCTCCAGAAAATCTTGACAACCGCCATCGTCACCGCCGCCTTCGTTGTCGTTGTTTGATCGAACCGGATTTGAAAGCCATCATTGATACGTGGTTGAAAAGCGGTGCTCGTAATTGTATAACTTTATATTTTTATATGAGTTTTAATCTGGAATGGCCTACTTTTAATTAGATTTGTGTTTATGCAGGTTTAACGAAGTTGAAGGAGCTTTTCGGGAGCTTTACGGGTCATCGGGTCGAAAACCGAAGCACCAGGATGCGTTACGGGTCAACCGGAAGTATTGGAAGCGAAAAAACAGAAGCGTGCAAACGAGAGCCCGTCGTCGACGGCCTGGGCCCCGTCGGCGACGCCTTCCAGAAATGGCCGTCTGCACCTTTGTCCCGTATCCAGATCTATAAGCCATCGGACGAAGGCATCAATTCCACAGCCCATCGCCGACGGGTTGAGGGCCGTCGGCGACGGCTTATAAAAACCTGAAATGCGAAATTTTGTAACTTAGGGCTTGAACTCGAATTCCATTGGCTAAAGAGGCATTAACTCGGGGGTTACACTAATTTTTGAGTTTTGAAACACATCTTGGAGCCACATTACAAAAACCATCACCTACCATTCCATCGGAATCATCAACAATCATCACAACATCCGGATCACCATCTTAATTCTTCATCATCCCCAATTCACCTCCATAACCCTAGTTCTTCATCCATTCACCACTTCACCATCATCAATCATTCCATAAACCTTAATTCTCCACCATTCCTTCATCCTACAAGCTTCAAGATGACTCCATCCGCATTCCAAATATCCGGTGATCAAGTTGAATCAACCATGAGCGGCTAATCATCTCGGTTTCACCTCGGTGTAGGTAGTTGTTAATTTTAGGGTTTCAATCTGTCCTTGTTTCATCTTAGTGACAATTTGTATTTGGTTTTTGAAACTTTTGACAATAGTAGTACATTTGTTACGAATTCGTGAATTGTCGAACGATGTTAAAAGTTATGACTTTGCGAAACGGTGATATGTAATTGTACGTTGTCGTTGTTAGGATTTACTTGTGTTGATTACAAAGTGTCTTTTTGTCCGTTCTTCGGGGCGTTGATAGCTAGTAGCACCTAAGTCACGGTACACTAAATCCATTAATCAAATGCATTTGAGTTGAAACTAAAACTTGTAGAAATCCTAGGTTAACAATTACCGAAACCGGGCGTGATTCCTTTTTATCAATATTGTTCTAGTAACCATTTTTCTTGCAATCGTTAATTAGTAGGTGTTAATCATTCTCATCAATTCATTTAGTTAAAAATCATATCTCTCAATCAAACGAAAATACAAAAATACTTTAGCAAGCTTCATAAATCGTGACAATTGTTTTAATTCATTCAAATCCACACACAAACCACATACTCTTCGTGGTTCGACCCCTTACTACCACTAACACATTGTTAAGGGTAATTTGGGCTTATAAATATTATCTTTGACCAGAGCGCGACATTCCGATCAAATTTTGGCGCCGTTGCCGGGGGAGTGCGTGCGCTTTGTGTTTGGATATTGTTTGAATTCGTGTGATTAACTGTTTAAGTTGTGTAGCTTTCTTTTTGCACTTTGTCTTTTTCCTTGTTACGCGGGTGTGTTACTTGTGCAGGATACAGGTAGTGTATGCATACGCGGAACTCCGGGAGGACTTCACCGTTAGTCTACGAACCGGAAATCGAAAGAGTCGCAAGAAGGAACCTAGCAAGCCGGTTAGAAGCAACTCTTGCTTCTAATCAAACCAACCAAACACCACCACTGACACCGACCATTGAAACCGATTCAATGGCGAACCACAACTCCAATCAAAACTTCAACTCCAACCAAAACCTCAATCCAAATCAATTTCAATCCCGAAGAACCTTTTATCCCGCCCAAAACGTCCAACCTATACCTTAAGAGCAACCGGGTGGTAATGTCAACGCTAGACCACCCACTCCACCTTTCCGAAACCAAAATCCCAATAATACCCAACGAACACCCCAACAACAAACCCTTCATCGACAAGCGTCGTTACCTATCAACCTTGATGATCGGAATGTCAATTCCGACCGTAGAGGTAATCAAGATCGCGGCAATCCCGTGAATGAAGACCCATTTTTCAACATCGATGATTTGAGAAATGCAATCCCCGATGATGAGCCTTATAGTGTTCCCGGTTATCAATTGCCGGAACATGTAAGCATTCATACAGAACACTCGGATGATGGGGGTTATTATGACAATCGTGTAGACGAAGTTGAAGATTGAGGGTACATCAATCGAGGTAACGGTTACAATGCACGAGAGTATGAAGATGAAGAAGTTGGTTATCAAAATGCCAATTATGTTGGGGATGAAGACTACGGGTATGGGAATAGGAGGAATGACGGTTACGAAAATAACCGCCAACCATGAAATAATAACCAAAGGAACCGAAATGACGGGTTTTACAACAACAATAACAACAATGGCAACCCTAGTCGGATTCCTCGTTTCGTGGGAGGGGGTAATCAAAGGGGTAACCAAGGTGGAAATCGAAGAGACGATAGAAGAGATGATAGGGGTGGTGATCGAAGAGATAACCGAAGGCCGGTCGATCAAGAGGTTAACGGTCCACAACGTCGTCAACAACCTCCACGGGGAGTGAATGACCGCTTTCGACCAATAGTCACCGAAAATGACTCTCCGATAGTATGCGAAAGGAGGATGTTTGCACTACATCAATATACTTCCCCACTTCAATGGGAGGTCTAATGATGAGTCGTATACGCATTTGGCGGAATTTTCTTCAGTTTGCAACACTATCAGGGGTCACAACTTTGCCTTAGAGGAGGTCAAACTTCGATTATTCCAATTTTCACTAAAGGATAAGGCAAAGCAATGGTTCCTCACACTTCCCGCAAATAGTATTCGCACTTGGGGACAAATGCAACAAGCTTTCCTTGATGAATACTACTCAATGGCGAAGACCGATGACGCTCGTGATGAAATTAGGTCTTTTCGCCAATTATCGGGCGAACCGTTACATGAGGCCTTTACAAGATTTAGAGAAATGATGTGAAGATGCCCTCATCATCAAATCGATAAGTGGGAGTTGGTTAAATGCTTTGTACGGGGTCTAGATGACAATACATGGAACCGACTTGAATCAACAAGCAATGGGACCCTTCTAAGCAACCATGAAGACGATGATTGGGAGTTTTTGGAACGAATGAGCAAGCGTTCGAAAGAGAAAAAATCGGCCGACCGAGCCAAGAAGCATCCCGTTTCCCGGTCACTTCCCGATCTCGATTCTAAAGATCGGATTTCCACCTTAGAACGGGAAATGGCTCGAATGAAGAAGAAAGAAGTGAACGCGGTTCAATTTGAAGTGTGTGAAGAGTGTGGTGATATTGGGCATAGAGCGGAACAATGTCCAACAGGGTCGGGTGATTACACCGAGGAAGTCAACCAAGTGTATGGGGACCGAAAGCAATATGACATGAACTCCAACACTTACCATCCGGGCTTGAGAAATCACCCTAATTTCCGGTATGGTAATGCTTCAAACCAAATGAACCCGAATTTTCAATCGGGTAACCAAGGAGATCAAGGTGGGTCTTCGTACAATAATCGTCAAGGTGGTAACCAAGGGGTTTACCAAAGGAATTACAATCAAGGGGGTAACCAAGGGTATCAAAACCGTGAAGGTAATTATCAAAGAGGTTACAACCAAGGCGGAAATGGGAGTAATGCTTCAAACTGTCAAGGTGATGACTCGATCAATTCGAAATTTGATGCTATTATGAACGCTATCAATCATTCAAATCAAGAGATGAAGAAAGAGTTTGAGGTACGAGATAAATCCCATAAGGTGTTGGAGAAGCAAGTGGGGCAACTTGCTTAAGAGATGGCTCAACTTCGCGGAAGTGGAGGAGGACTTCCAAGCGACACTACGGTGAACCCTAAGCATCATGGGTCGAGCTCGAAAAACACACGTGAGGTACCCATAAATAAAATTTCTTTACGTAGTGGTCGAGTGATAGATAATGGTGTTGAGCCACCATCACCCAAGTTTGTTGAAGGGGTGGTGGAAGATGCGAGTGATGATGAAGGTAGTAACGGTCAAACGGGTCAAAATAAACATGAATTTAATAAAGATACACCCGTTGTGACCGTTCCCGTCTCAAAGGATAAGGACAAGGGTGTGGAGGTTAATACCGCCCCTTTTCCCGAAGCTCTTTTGGGACCATCTAAGAAAGTGGTAAACAAAAGAGGCCCACATCAAGAAGAGATGTGGGAAATTTTTAAACAAGTTAAAATTAATTTACCACTCTTAGATGCCATCAAACAAATACCTTCATATGCTAAATACATGAAGGATTTATGTACCCAAAAGAGGACTCACAAATTTCCTAAAAACTGGATTTAATCGAAAACGTGAGTTCAATTCTTTCGGGTGCACTTCCACCAAAACTTCAAGATCCGGGGGCGCCCATTATTTCTATACAAGTGGGTGAATTCAAAATGACACGGACACTTTTGGATCTTGGGGCAAGTGTGAGTATCTTGCCGGGTAGCTTATATGACCAATACGATTTTGGTCCACTTCAAGTGTCTAGCACCACCGTGGTGTTAGCCGATTTGACTCCTAAACTACCCCGTGGGATAGTCACGGATGTAATAGTCAAGGTCGAGGACTTTTACTATCCGGTGGACTTTCTTGTGTTAGATTATGTTTCTTTGGACCGAACCAAGCAACCAACGTTGATCCTAGGTCGACCATTTTTGGCAACATCGAATGCCCAAATTAATTGTAAATCGGGCACGGTCGACATGACTTTTGGTAACCGTCGGTTGCGGTTAAATATCTTTTCAAGATTAACGGATCCTTTAGTTGGCGATGAATGTTACATGGCTGACATCATTGACGAGTGTATACCTCTATGCGACACTAGTGTCGAAGAGGAAAACACAATAGAGGAATGTTTCATGTTTGATGTTAGGTCCGGTTTCGTAACCGATTCGATTGCGTAACGACACGTTCGACGTGCGGAATCCGTGAACGTGTGTGACCGAACACACGAGATCGTACAAATGTCGTGATTCTATTGATGATGTAACAAATACAAGCTCCGTGAATCACGTTTTGCCACTTTCTCTCTCTAGTTTCTCTCTCTAAGCACCTAGCTTCTCCAAGCTCTAATGTGGCAAAAGTTTTTTAACTCTTAACCTAAGGCTCCTATTTATAGGCACAAGGTTATAAGGGATTCCCCTTATTTACAAGTTTGCCACCTTGCCTATTTCTCTATTAATTACAATATAAAGCCTATTTTACTTCTATTTCAGCTACGATTCTGATTGACGCAGGCGATAGACATTACTGCACTAACAGACTCCCCCTTGGATATTGCCGCAGTCAATCTGTAGTCAAACTCGTAGCGATTTGTTTTTCTCTCTCTCTGAGTCTTCTTGAAGATTTGACGGTATCAGCAACCATAGACTCCCTCTTTCTCGAACAAAATCCCCGTGGATCTTGTTTTTGAGTTTCCGTTGCTCCCCCTCTCTCTTAGACTCCTTTTTCTTCAGGCTCCCCCTTTCGTCAAGCTTCCGTGCTTTTGGGATCGACACCTGCTTTCCGATTACAAGCTCTTCCAAGAACGATACCTGGCTCTTTGAATCCACGCTTTCGTTTGCATTGAGCTCGTCTTCAGACTCCCCCTTAGACTCAGCTGTCGGGATCGTAGTCTGGCTTTCGTCGTTTTACAAGTTCAGGACCACTTCCTGGCTTTGTTCTACATCTGCTCAGGACTTGAAACCTGGTTAACCTGCATATCCTCTACCTCACAATAAGTTTCACAAATTTATAACCAATTAATTCCCGTAAACTTACCGGTAGATATCATTTTCAACAAACATATTAGTTACATCAAGTTCAAATAAATGACCTTGATTAACCAATATACACAATCTTTCAAACCATTTATATATGACATTTAAAGCTTTCAACATATTCTCCCAAACCTGTTCATCATGTTTAGCACTCGAATTTTGAATATCAGCTCTTCAAAATCAGTTGTCGAAAATCTTTTTGACTTTTCAAAATTTATGCTAAAACACTCCGAAAATCTTTTTGGGTTTTTAATTTTGAATGAAATGCAGAAAACAAATATATACAAATAATATTTTTGTGAGTTTGTGTAAGAGGATCATGTCAGTTCTTGAGACAAATCACTAGCACCGTTAAGCTTTAATCATTTTAAGTTCTAAACGATTCACCTCGATTGACGATATAGTTGTCCTCTTAAATTTTCACACAATTTTCAATCTATTCAGGATACGATTTAGATGTTTTAGGAACTTAGCTCAATTCATGTGTCTCACCTCTTGAATATACTCCCGTATCCAGAATCTCAGAATTAAGATCTACAGGTAATTGTACTAAAATGATGTCTGTACATAATTTAGGGTATGCGAAGACTGAGGGATCTCAGGTCGATACTTCCATATACGCAGAGAGATATCAGTTTTCGACTTTTGCAATTTGTTCCCTTTAGAGAATCTTTTCAGCTACAACAGATGATTATCAATTTTATTGTGTAATCAATCTGAGGGCTTTAATGCTATGTTTCAAGCATTTTGGTGAAAGTATTAGCCAAGGACTAGGTCAGAACTACCGTTCAGCAGAAGTCCCGGAATAATACCCCAGACATCATAGAGTATTAACACCTAGTATATCAGAATACGAGACCTTTCAATCGAGATTTCAGGGGTTACCTATATATCCAAGTAGTGTTCCCCACAAATTTCGCAAGTTTTGAAATTTTAGGTTTATATCCCGAATAAATCTACTAAATGTACGAAAACCTATCGTCACATCATTAGTGACACCGGTTTATCACTCTTAACAATACATTTCTTTAGCGTGCAGTGATAGTCCACTGATGTACTATCATTTCCTCTTTTATCAACAAAACTCATTTTTGCTTTTTCAATGTTTTTGGAATTTTCAAATTTTCTAAATTTTCTAATTTTTTTTAAAATTTTTCTCCCCCTAAAATCAAAATATGTTTCAATTTTGATTTTCAAGGAAAATTTGAAAACTGTACAAATAAAATGACAAACTGATATCGAATCACTTCAATTCGCCATTCATTTGGCATAAACAATCAGAACTCCCCCTCACAACAAACTATTTTCCCCTTGTGATTTCAAAACACTTAAGTTTGTTTTAATCAAAATGGTTTTTCCGGAAAATTAGTTTTGTGTGACATTTTATAAACTCGGGGTTTCATCACATTGTTTTTCATATTATCACTTGTAGGAAAGATGAATCAAGTACAACTTAATGTCCCTGATTTATCTTTTGAAAGACGAAAAATCACCATAGTGAAATTTCTCAAGAAATGTGCCGATTCATGTTCCACGCTTACCAACCTGGGAACTCCGGCAAGTCAGGATTTTTTCATTTAAACAGATTCACCCAAGCCTGACCAGTCTTGGGTGATTTTGACAATTTTACCTCAAAACTTGGCTCTTCTGGTTTTGACGAACCAGAATCATTGCCTGAATGTGGCTTGTCCGACTTTGATCTGTCAGATTCATCGCCGACATGTGGCTCCTTTGTTTCCGAAGAAACAGATTCATTGCCACTAAATGTTACCTTCTTCTTTTTCTCCTTTTTCTCCTTGATTACCCGCAAAACCCACATATCCACCATTAATGTCATTCACATTATATAGCAATGCGGTCTTCCCTGTCATATGCCTTGAAGCTCCACTATCCATTATCCACCTGGATACAAGTTTTGGAAGATCCTGCACATAACAAATGGTCCGGTTTTGCTCCGATTCGATTGCGTAACGACACGTTCCTTTTTCTCCTTTTTCTCTGTTGTCCTCAAATTTGTAACTGATGAACTCGGCTTGTTTGACTTTGCAGTCAATTGAAGCGATTCATCAGTACTTTTATTCTTACCAACTGAAGAACCTGAGGACAAAATCCTTTCCAGATATTCTCTGGCCTTCTTCCTCTTCTTACGCAGTCTGTCTTTTTGCCCCTGAGAAAGTTTTACTTTCGTTTCCTGAACTTTCTGTTCTTGAACTTTTGGTTCTTGAACTTTCTGTCCTTTGGGCTTGACTTTGACTGGTTTCTTTGCCTTACTTTGAGATTCAGCCCTCGATATTCCCATTGATCTCCTTGGGCAATCTCTGGCAATGTGTCCTTGAATTTGGCAGTTAAAGCATCTTCGCGTTTCATAACTCCAATTCTGGCAGTTAACAGCAATGTGACCTCTAACTCCACAAGAGTAACACACTCTGTTATCATACCATATATCATCTTCATTCCAAATGCTCAGATCATAACATTGTCTGGCTTTGTAGTAATCTGCACTCCTCCTCAATGTTGGATTTGGCTTTGAAGCACTGTGGTCAAACCTGCACCACTTATTACCAACATTTTGTGAGTTTTCATTTTTAACTTTTTGTGATTTTTGAAAATGATTGGATGATTGATCTGATGAGCTTTTATTTTCTTTTTTAGGATTTTTCAAATTTTTATCTTTTTGTTTTTGTTCCACATTCTTCTTTACAGGTTTTTGCGTTGAGCATTCACCTTTCTCAGTAGACTGTAAAACAGTATTTTTAAACATTTCATTTAATTTCAAAAATGTTTTTCTTTTTTCTTCCTTTTCTTTTTCATCATCAGATTTGTCATCACAATCTTCAATTTTGACTTTGTCAAAATTTGTGACCTTGTCACTTATTGGAACAGAATTGATCGGTTTTGGACAGGGAAAATTCAACCTGTCTGATGAAGTCACAAAACCTTTCAATTTCGTTTCAAGTTCATCAATCTTGATCCTTGAATTCTCAGCTTCATTTTCAAGCTGTGATATTCTTTCAAGATAAGACTTGATTGATTTTTCATTTTCAATTTTAAGATTTTCAAGAACAGATTTTTCATTTTCCAAGACTTTTAACTGTTCTTGAAATCTTGTTTCACTCTCTTTTAAATTTTTGTTTTCCAGTTTAATCCAGAAATCTTTTTCAAACTCAGCAATTTTCTTTTGAGCATCTACAGCTTCATGCTCAAGTCGAATGATTTTAGCAAGATGAGAGTTTATTTCGCTTTGTTTTTCCAAATTATTCTTTCCAAAAATATCTCTCTCATCTTGTAAAATCTTCATTTGACTTTTGAAATCATTTTCCAATTTTTTAAAATTGTTGTTTTCCAATAACAAACTCTCAAGACTCTTTAAGAGTTTGTCATTATCAGATCTCAATTTCAGAATCTGTTCGCCATCAGCTTTCTTCTCGTTTTTCAGGGTATTGTTTTCCAATGTCAAACTCTCCACATCCTTCAAGAGTTTCGCACTGTCGGCTTCTGATTTTTCGCATTTCGAGCATACAACTTCACATTTTGAAGTTTCATCCTTCTTAGATTCTTCAATCTTTGTTATTCCTTCTCTAACCCTGTTGATTAATTCACTAAACTCATCCAAACTTATATTTTCTGAGTTTCTTTCTATTTCATCTAATAACTTTTTCTTTTTCTTTTTCTCTTCTTCATCTCCCCACCATTTCTTTTGCCAATAATCATCCTCTTCTTTGTATTCCTGGATAATGGCTTCAATGTCTATCTTCTTGTGGTCGACAGCAATGTTACCATATTCATCCAAATAACACTCTCTATCTGGATCCCATCGATTTGCACGTTTTGCTTCCTCATAGACACCTGAGAGTCGGATGATCTTTGCTTCAGCAACCATTTTTCGATATGTATACTTCTGTTCCTCTGTACGATTATCTTTCCACGGAATAGGTTCATTTTTCGCCATGAACTTGAATTACCTTCTAAATTCCTTCGTGTTACCTTTGATTTGACCTTTAATTTTCTTGATTAACTTTATTGTATTTCATATGTAATCAATAATGGCTGACAATCAAAATCACGTGCAATTCATGATGCTCAATAAATTCTCGTGCACTATGCAAATATGATCAATTAATAGTTTTCTAATTCAGAATGTGGCCGACAATCACTTTTATTTAATCTGATAAAGTCACTTTTTGATCCCATGCATTGTAAGTTGAAGTGAATGATGTGTCATGAAACGATTAGCTTAATCGAACGGTGGACAAGACATATGTCAGTGATGATAAATGCTATTCGATTGGTTGAATAGAGTGGTGAATCGAATAGGATTTGCTATTCGATCGGCTACACCAGCCGAACAAAATATGCTGCTGTTCGATCGGTTTGGCTAACCGATTCAGTTTCACCTTTTGTGCTTTGCTGTTCGATCGGTTTAGCCAACCGATTCAGTTTGCTGTTCGATTCAAAGGTATGCTAGCCGTTCGAGTGGCTTAACCGAACGAGTGTCCTAACCGAACGAGTGGCCTAGCCGAACGAGTGGCCTAGCCGATCGAGTGGCCTAGCCGATTGATGAAACTTCCTAGCCGATCGATTAGCACTTTGATAGCCGTTCGAGTAGGCTACTCGATTGAGGACACAACACAAACAAATCACTTCACGACAAAACTCGATTAAAGTGCTATATCCAACACTTTCTGATTTTGATATCCGCTATTATATATATGAACTTTTAAAGGGGTGGCAAACCTCAACGATTGGTTATCTAATGATAGTGGGGCGGTGTATATTAACAAATCATAAAGTGGGGCGGCACCGTTTTGATATAAAAAGATGTATTTGACTTTTATTCAACCCCAAATAGTGTGCTTTTAACAGAGATAGATTCGTTATGACATCAGATCACATGCCCCTAAGATATTGTAATTAATGAAAACTGATAATGAATGATGTGCTGTGAAACAATTAGCTTGTTCGATTGAGATGTGTTGACACGTATTACTGACACCTTTCAAATTATCACAATTTCATTTGACCGTTCCATTCATCACATGCATTTCTGAAAATTTTCACTGAATTATGTTGTTCGATTGAGTAAATATGACGGTGTCACGCTGTTCGATTCAAGTTGTGAGTGATGCAAATCGTGCAGGTTACACGTGCTATTCGATCGAACAGGGTCAAAGTCAACAATGTCAGATGATGTTGCTGTTCGATTGGTTATATGAAACGGTGAATGGATTCCTATTCGATCGAGGCAGCTAACCGATCGACTAGGTCAATAAGTCAACCTTTTTGCTGTTCGATTGGTTGACAAAGACGGTGATTCCTAGCCGTTCGGCTAGGTCAACCAGTCAACGTTTTTTTTTTTTTTTTTTTAATGAATGTTATGCTTTGGATCGAGTAGCCTAGCCGATCGGTTAGGCTAACCGATCGGTTGGCATTCAACATGAACAAATGCAGCAACAGTCACCATATCCCAATTTTTTCGAACAGAAAATCCAAGATTTCTCTCAAACGGCTTCGAATTAAGATCTGAAAATTTGTAGGCTTGTAGATCAATCACTTTCGCACAACATATCCGAAAATCAGCAATTTTCGACCGTGAAAACCTGTTCAAATCGTCAAAATTCAGTTAATAACGTGAAGAACAAGTAAAAATGAAGAAAATTGACAAATCTGAATGAAATTCGAATCTGTTTCTGATGAAATCCAGTACGAATCTGTGCGTTTGATCTTCGCAACCGAGCACCTGCTCTGATACCACTTGTTAGGTCCGGTTTCGTAACCGATTCGATTGCGTAACGACACGTTCGACGTGCGGAATCCGTGAACGTGTGTGACCGAACACACGAGATCGTACAAATGTCGTGATTCTATTGATGATGTAACAAATACAAGCTCCGTGAATCACGTTTTGCCACTTTCTCTCTCTAGTTTCTCTCTCTAAGCACCTAGCTTCTCCAAGCTCTAATGTGGCAAAAGTTTTTTAACTCTTAACCTAAGGCTCCTATTTATAGGCACAAGGTTATAAGGGATTCCCCTTATTTACAAGTTTGCCACCTTGCCTATTTCTCTATTAATTCCAATATAAAGCCTATTTTACTTCTATTTCAGCTACGATTCTGATTGACGCAGGCGATAGACATTACTGCACTAACATTTGACATGTTGCAAGGAGAAACAAATCGGAGCATGGATGAAGAGATGAAGGAATTGGAGTTTATGGCGGCAAAGGAAGGAAGGCTTACTTGGACACACCAAGTGGAAAGCCTTCCGGAAAGCATTGACACAAAGTTAAAACCGTCATTGGAAGAGCCTCCGGTGTTAGAGTTGAAGGTGCTACCCAAGCATCTTAAGTATGCTTATGTGGGTGAAGGTAGCACGCTCCCGGTAATTATTGCATCCAATTTAACCGGGGAGCAAGAAGCGAAGTTGATGAAGGTATTGGTCATCCATAGAGCCGCTATCGGGTGGACCATTGCGGATTTGAAGGGAATTAGTCCCTCGGTGGTGATGCACAAAATCATCACGGAAGATGGTATGAGTCCTTCCCGTGACACCCAAAGAAGATTAAATCCAAATATGCGAGAGGTGGTCAAGAAGGAGGTGTTAAAGTGGCTAGATGCGGGTATCATATACCCTATCTCGGATAGCCAATGGGTGAGCCCGACACAAACAGTTCCTAAAAAGGCGGGTATTCAAGTCATCACAAACGACGCAGGTGAAGAGGTCGCCACTCGGCCGGTAACCGGGTGGCGTATTTGTATTGATTATAGGAAGTTAAATGCTGCAACTTCCAAAGATCATTTCCCTTTACCATTTATTGACCAAATAGTTGAGAAATTGGCCGGACAAAAATTTTATTGTTTTCTGGATGGTTATTCCGGATACAATCAAATTGCTATACATCCGGAAGACCAAGCAAAGACTACCTTTACTTGTCCATACGGTACTTTCGCATTTAGGCGAATGCCATTTGGACTTTGTAATGCCCCCGCCACCTTTCAAAGGTGTATGATGAGTATCTTTTCAGATATGGTGGGGGAGTCTTTGGAAATCTTCATGGATGATTTCTCAATATTCGGGTCATCATTTGATACATGCCTTGACCAACTCGAAAAAGTTTTGAAAAGATGTGTTGAGAAAAATCTTGTTTTGAGTTGGGAGAAGAGCCATTTCATGGTTCAAGAAGGGATTGTGTTGGGGCATGTAGTGTCGAGTCGTGGGATAGAGGTTGACCGTGCAAAAGTGCAAGTTATTTCTACTTTACCTTATCCCACGAATGTTAAAGGTGTTAGGTCGTTTCTAGGTCACGCGGGGTTTTATAGGCGATTTATTAAGGGTTTTAGTGATATAACAAAGCCTTTATGTAATTTGTTGTTAAAAGACCAACCGTTTGATTTCAATGAAAATTGCCAAAACGCTTTTAACAATTTGAAAGAGAAGTTAGTTGAGGCCCCAATCTTGCAATCGCCAAATTGGTCTTTACCGTTTGAAATAATGTGCGATGCAAGTGATTATGCGGTAGGGGCCGTGTCGGGACAACGGGTTGACAAGAAACCCGTTGCCATATACTACGCAAGTAAGACTCTTTCGGATGCGCAATTGAATTATACAACCACCGAAAAAGAGCTACTTGCGGTGGTATATGCATTGGATAAATTTCGGTCTTACATATGGGGTAGTAAGGTGATTATTTATTCTGATCACACTGCAGTTAGGTACCTCATGGAGAAGAAGGATGCAAAGACGAGGTTAATCCGATGGGTGTTGTTGCTCCAAGAGTTTGATTTGGAGATACGGGACAAGAAGGGTATTGAGAATGTGGTAGCGGACCACTTGTCCCGATTGATGGTTGAAGAGGATCCGAAGGCCTTAGAAATCAATGAGTCTTTCCCAGATGAGCATATAATGAAGCTAGATAAATTGCCATGGTATGCTAAGATTGTTAATTATCTTGTTACAGGTGATATGCCAGCACATTGGGATAGACGGAAAAGGCAACACTTCATGTCCCAAATCAAGTACTATCGGTTGGAAGAACCACATTTTTGGAAGGAGTGTGCGGATCAAGTTATAAGAAGATGCATTGATGACGAAGAGATTCCAAGCGTGTTGCAGCATCTACACTCACTTGCATGTGGTGGTCACTTTAGTGGTCACAAAACGGGTCATAAAGTGTTAAATAGTGGTCTTTATTGGCCTACTATTTTCAAAGATGCAAATGAGTTTGCCAAAAATTGCATAGAGTGTCAAAAATTAGGGGGTATTTCAAAAAGGGATGAGATGCCCATGCAACCAATCCTTGTAGTCGATGTTTTTGATGTATGGGTATTGATTTCATGGGCCCATTCCCCAATTCCTATGGCAACTTGTACATCTTGGTGGCCGTTGACTATGTGTCAAAATGGGTCGAAGCAATCGCCACCAAGACAAACGACCATTCCGTGGTTTGTAATTTTGTCCAAACTAATATTTTTTCAAGGTTTGGTATTCCTCGTGTCATCATAAGTGATGGAGGATCTCATTTTAAAAATTTTCGATTTGGAAAACTTCTAAAACGGTTTGGTGTTGACCATTGGATTGCTACCCCCTATCACCCGTAAACAAGCGGGCAAGTTGAGGTGTCAAATAGGCAAATCAAAGAGATTTTGCAAAAGACCGTGCGGGCGGACCGTAAGGATTGGTCAATTAAATTGAACGATGCTTTATGGGCCTACCGTACGGCACATAAGACACCTATTGGCACTACACCTTACCGATTGGTTTATGGTAAAAATTGTCATTTACCGGTTGAACTTGTACATAAATCATTATGGGCTATTAAGGAAGTGAATGTTCAATATGATGATGCAGGTAAGGAACGGAAGCTCAAGTTATGTGAGTTGGAGGAGCTAAGGGAGATGGCATATGAATGCGCATCTAAGTATAAGGATGGGGATGAAAAGAGCGCATGATGCCAAGTTGAGAAAGAAAGAGTTTGAAGTAGGTCAAAAGGTGTGGCTCTACAATTTGAAGCTCAAGTTCTTTCCCGGAAAGCTCCGAAGTAAATGGATGGGACCCTATGTTGTCACCCGGGTCGGACAATTGGGTGATGTTACTATCGAGGACCCGAAGGATGGGGTACGGCAAACGGTAAATGGTCATAGGCTAAAACCGTTTCTTGATGGTAACGAGAAGTTAAATGAAAACAAAGAATCGGTGAGCTTCGTGGCAAGCGTTCCGGTTTACGAGGGCAAATGAAAAGGACCAGTAACATTTTGTGTAAAGTTATGTTCAATTATTTAATTGTTTGAGTATTTTTGATATAATCGTTTACGTTTCATGCTAACCCCGTTCGATTATGTGAAGTCCGGATATCCCGAACAAGTTTTGAAGACGTAAGGTATGTTTTTAAGCTTACTAGGTGCATTGAGGACAATACACGACTTTTCGGGGGGTGGTAGGGCCGTTAACGGTTTGCGTATTTTAGAAATTTAACTCATAAAAAAATCACAAAAAGATTTTTAATAATTTTTAGAAATTTTTATTGCACATAATTCCTTTATTAAAAGTTAATAAAATTCCTTCTATTTTTTTTCAAAAAAAAAAAATTTTTTTGAGGAAACCGGTGCCCGTCGGCGACGGCCATGTACCCGTCCCGGACGGGTTGTAGAAAGCCCCGTCGGCATCAAAATCCCGTATCCAGGTTAATAACCCGTCAGCCACATTTGGGTTTGCCCTTACCCGTCGGCGACGGGGTGGGACCCGTCGGCGACGGGGTGGGACCCATCGGTGACGGGCTGTCATTTTGCTTCCGACGCTGATTCGTTTTAACACGTTTAAAATCGATTCAAACCTCTCCAAACCTCATTACAACATATCTCAACTTCAATTTTGACCACATAATCACCCCACATTCCTTACCTATTACTTAGAACCCCACAAATTCCCTGCCCTCTCTCTCCTAACCTACATAGCTTCTCCATCTTCTTCATCCTCTACCTTAAAACCCTAGCAACCTTCAAGCTACCATAACTTTCTCAAATCTTCATCAAATCTTCTGATTTGTGGGTCTATCTTGCGTGATTTTTCAAGAGGAACAAAACCCCCAACACGGTTTTCATCAATTCTTGCTATTTTGCAAGATTTCTGGGCGTGTTACTTAGGGTTTTTGAAGGGGTGTTCATCAATCTACTTGTTTTACATCTTTTCATAGTTTTTTCTTGTTTCAACAACACAAGGTATGGATTCTCCTTAATTTTATGCTTGATTATCATATATGTAGTGTTTTTCTTCCGAAATTTTAAACTTTTTAGTTTAAGAGTAGGTTGTTTAAACAATGTATGTTGCTCTAGCATGATTTTAAGTATGATTAGTTGTTATGAATGGAATTTGAGCATGTTATAACTATAGTGAAGTAATTACACTTGTTATGCACATGATTGAACATGAAGGTGATGTTGAATGCATTGTTGAAATTATAAGAAATTGTAAGTGTGACAAGGAAATTGATAAGTATATGATAAAATTGGCGAGTTTGGAAGTTTAAAAATGCAATTTTACATTCACTTGTTAATTAAGATTTCAACATCACATATCATGTTCAAAGTTTGAGATTCTAATGAAGATTGAGTTTATATTGATGTTTGCTTGTTTGTGATTGTAGTTATGGCTGGTGGTAAGAGACAAAAGACTACAGGCCAAGCTTCATCATCAAGGGTCGGTTCTTCTTCCGGTTTAATACCGAAGAAGTGGGAGCAACTAAGCTCCGTAGAGGAGAATGATGCAAGATTGTATAGGCATGATTGGGAGTGGGTGAAGTTTAGGGATAGCCAAAACGCTAGAATTTGGGATGATGAGAAAAACAAACCGTTGTCGGGTTATCAAGACAGGAAGTTAGAGGCTAAGTTATGGAAGTGGAAGATGGTGAATAATGTGAACACTTCAGTCCCAGAAAGGATAATATGTGAACGAGTTGTGAACGTTGAAGAATTTCGTCAGATTGGGATTGTGCAGATGTTCGAACGGCTAGGTTGGGAAAGTGTTCTTGACTGGTGTGAAGATAATACCTCCAGGGTGTATTTAGCGGAGGTATGTGAATGGTTATCTACCTTGAAGCTCATGAACAAGAATGAACCTCCATCGCAGTGGAAGTTGGTGGGAAAGACTAATCGAGGGAACATGACAATGTCCTTCGAGACGATGAATTGTATCGCGCGTTTCGACTCCTTAGGAGTACAAGCATATGATTACCCACCCATCGAGCGTTTCTTGGATAATCATATGAACAATGATGACCCCGAGCAACTGATAGAAGTTAATTTACCGTTCAACAAAGGGGGAGAAGCAAAAAGAAAGCAAATGTCGCTTGAGGGAAAGATTCTTCAAGGGATTTCAGTTGAGAACATCTTGGCGAGGTTTGGTGATCGTGGAGGTGTTAGAGCGAGTGACTGTAGGGTGGTGCACGCTTTGCTTTATGGAACCCCAACATTGTCATGGAGACACATAGTGATGATGAACACGTGGGCTACTAGGGAGTCGTCCCAGAGGCGTTTTATTCCGTACGCACGCCTCATTAGCGCCATAATTGTGCAACAAAATTGCTTTCCCCCATCCCCACACTTGAGGTAAACATTGTCCTTAATGTGTAGTGTTTAAATGAACGGGTCAAAAATCGAAAACTTTGCTTACCCCCGGAATCACTATGGGTTTCTAAGCCGTTGGAGGAATTTAATAAGGCGTACATGAGGAAGAATTGGAAGATAGAGGTTAAATTCTCGGGGAACAAGTATGTTGTGACCGATAATTTGGGTAACAAATATGAGTTCCTTACTTCAGGGGCACCACCAGCATCGGAAGAAGATGAGGAAATGGGTGATGAAGAGGAGGAAGCTGCACCCTCTGGTCCACAAAGATCCAGACAGAGATACATGCGGCCACATCGGGAAATCAATGCAGATGTGGCGGGTTTTGTGACCATGAGACGGGTGCCCTCCTACAAAAATTTTGATCGGGGACAGCAGAAGATATATGACAATGTCTCTGCTTGCATAGGTGAAGGTCGAGAGTATAACCGCAGGAGGGAAGCTTGGGAGGGGTCTCATGGACCCTCAATGCAGGAGTATTGGGCGGCTCAAGAAGCCCATCGGGAGAGAATGAACAAGTTTGTGGAGGAGCAAGAATTATTTCAATCAATGCAAAGATCACACATGGAATAGTTGGCAAAGTTGCAAGAGGATGAGGCAGCCCGAAGACGGGCATGGGAAGAAGCAGAGGCAACGCGTCGAAATGAAGAAAGAGAATTGAACCGACGCCGTTGGAGTGCCTTGTACGTGTCTCAACAAATGGCGGTTAATAACGGCAAAGTGCTCCACGATCAGGAGCGGCACCAAAGAGACTACCAATCCGGCCTCCCATATGCCGAGCACTCGGGGTGGACAAATTACCCCGACCTTCCCCACCCACAAGGCCCATCTGATCCGACTCCGCATTGGCCCAAAGCGGTAGGGTCTAGCTTTATCCCGATCCCGTACCAACCGCCGCCTCAAGGGGAGCAAAGTCCCCTCGATAACTATAGGGAGATGTTCGAGGCCCTCACTGGTTATCCATACCAACCCAACCCAACAGGGGATCCAAACGAGCGATATCAGCGGTAGAGGTATGGTATATTTTATGTTGTTGTTGTATATTTTGTTCCTTTATTTCTTGTCGTTTTTATTTAATTTCTGCCTAGTTAAATGAACGTTGTGGGTGTGTTCCCTATATAACCCTCACGAGACCTACTCGTCCTCCCAAGCTATTGGGGGGTTTAAAAGGGCTTGTTGCATACGCTAAATGCAACCGTGATTCCTACGAAAGTGAGTTTGGTTTGTTGTTGTTGTAAAATATTTTCCACATAAAATCGAAGTAAAATAATGCATGGCTTGGTAATGTGTTCATAAAAAGGGTAGAACTACGTAACTAACAAATTTTGATGGTTGTGAGAAGCATGCTTCTACACAAGGATTAGAATTTGTAGGTACAACATGTTCGCGGGACAACGATTTTTATGAAGAGACGAAGGAGATATGAGCATCAAGCGATAAAAATCAGGTGCATTTGTTTCTTTTTACTTTGATTGATAGTTAGGAATAAGTGGATTGTAATTTGTATTTTAATTTCCGGGGTGAAAAGTTGGGAAGGTTAGTCGTGTCACATCCCTTGTGCATTTTTAAAACTCTAGTTCTTACACATTGAGGACAATATGTACTTTAAGTGTGGGGATGGGGGAGTAGTAAAAGTTTTCGATTTTTGACCCGTTCATTTAAACACTACACATTGAGAACAATGTTTACCTCAAGTGTGGGGATGGGGGAAAATTTTCAAAAATTTTTCAAAAATTTCTTGTTTCAAAAGCGATCTTAAAAGCACAAGTAACCAAGTCAACGAGGGATGGCACAACCCATTTGGTCTTTTGTCATGGTCAAGTTCAAATTAATAGCATGACGGGTATTTAGCGGGTGGTTAATTGGGAATAATCCGCCTAAGATACTAGTATATCATGCATATCACATATCATACCCTTATACGTGAGGTTTGAGCCACTTTTATATCATAGAATTGCATTTACATGTTTCTTTGTTGAGTGGACCATTAGTCGCGTATTGTAGAACTTGCAACTTTTGATACGTTCGAGACCATAGACCGAATACAAGCACAAGAATGATTAAGGCATTAGGTAAACCTTTTCCTTTTACACCAATTTTTATATCCTTAACCAAAAATTATCCCCTAGTAGCCAACTTTGAGCCTGAACCTTTCGTTTGACAACCCACTTAGCCCATAACCATAAGCCTTTTCTTTTTAAACCCGTGTGATGAAAATTCGATTATAGGAACTTAAGTGTGTATAGTTGTGATTCATTTATAAAAAAAATAAAAAAAATTCAGAAAATGTTGCGAAAAAGAATGAAAAAAAGCATTGAGAAAAACACAAAAAGATGTGCTAGTAGTTTGTTGAATAAAAGGCGAAAGTTGTTGCCTCATAGTTGATGTTTATATTTAGTTTTGTTTAGTTTAGTGGTTTGTAATAAAAATCGAATTTTCATCACCTTAGCAAAAAAAAAATCCTATTTCTTACCCTTAGCCTAGCCCCGTTACAACCCTTACAAAGACCTTTTGACTTGTGCTTAGTATTTGTGTTCAGTGGTGGAAAATGATTGAGTTGCAAGCCTATGCGGGTACGTGTTTTAATCGGTTTTGAGTGATTACTTAGAAAGTGCTAATTCATTATCTAATTAGCCAAATTTTAAACCGAGTGGAGAGAACATCGTGAGGGATGTGCATGAATTATTAGTTTCAAGGGCGGGTTAATCTTGGATAACCATTTTTACATGATTAATCATTTATTGCTAAATAGGTCGAAAATTGTAAAAAGTTTGAACCGGGCATGACAATAGACCTTAACCTTAGTCTCGAGAATGGGGAGTATGTTTTTCGTTCGACCCACGTGAAAGTGAAAAATAGATTTGCTTGAGGGCAAGCAAAAGACAAGTGTGGGGATGTGATACGTGGTTGAAAACCGGTGCTCGTAATTGTATAACTTTATATTTTTATATGAGTTTTAATCTGGAATGGCCTACTTTTAATTAGATTTGTGTTTATGCAGGTTTAACGAAGTTTAAGGAGCTTTTCGGGAGCTTTACAGTTCATCGGGTCGAAAACCGGAGCACCAGGATGCGTTACGGGTCAACCGGAAGTATTGGAAGCGAAAAAACAGAAGCTTGCAAACGAGAGCCCGTCGCCGACGGCCTGGGCCCCGTCGGCGACGCCTTCTAGAAATGGCCGTCGGCACCTTTGTCCTGTATCCAGATCTATAAGCCGTCGGACGAAGGCATCAATTCCACAGCCCGTCGCCGACGGGTTGAGGGCCGTCGGCGACGGCTTGTAAAAACCTGAAACGCGAAATTTTGTAACTTAGGGCTTGAACTCGAATTCTATTGGCTAAAGAGGCATTAACTCGGGGGGTTACACTAATTTTTGAGTTTTGAAACACATCTTGGAGCCACATTACAAAAACCATCACCTACCATTCCATCGGAATCATCAACAATCATCACAACATCCGGATCACCATCTTAATTCTTCATCATCCCCAATTCACCTCCATAACCCTAGTTCTTCATCCATTCACCACTTCACCATCATCAATCATTCCATAAACCTTAATTCTCCACCATTCCTTCATCCTACAAGCTTCAAGATGACTCCATCCGCATTCCAAATATCCGGTGATCAAGTTGCATCAACCATGAGCGGCTAATCATCTCGGTTTCACCCCGGTGTAGGTAGTTGTTAATTTTAGGGTTTCAATCTGTCCTTGTTTCATCTTAGTGACAATTTGTATTTGGTTTTTGAAACTTTTGACAATAGTATTACATTTGTTACGAATTCGTGAATTGTCGAACGATGTTAAAAGTTATGACTTTGCGAAATGGTGATATGTAATTGTATGTTGTCGTTGTTAGGATTTACTTGTGTTGATTACAAAGTGTCTTTTTGTCCGTTCTTCGGGGCGTTGATAGCTAGTAGCACCTAAGTCACGGTACACTAAATCCGTTAATCGAATGCATTTGAGTTGAAACTAAAACTTGTAGAAATCCTAGGTTAACAATTACCGAAACCGGGCGTGATTCCTTTTTATCATTATTGTTCTGGTAACCATTTTTCTTGCAATCTTTAATTAGTAGGTGTTAATCATTCTCATCAATTCATTTAGTTAAAAATCATATCTCTCAATCAAACGAAAATACAAAAATACTTTAGCAAGCTTCATAAATCGTGACAATTGTTTTAATTCATTCAAATCCACACACAAACCACATACTCTTCGTGGTTCGACCCCTTACTACCACTAACACATTGTTAAGGGTAATTTGGGCTTATAAATATTATCTTTGACCGGAGCGCGACACTCCGATCAATCATCACCACACACACAACCATTTTATTTGGAAGAATGTTTTGCTCGGTGGATATAGCAATCTGTTTTAAGTTGCAAAACAGGTTAGAAAACTATCTTTTAGACTCTTTACGAACCTTATTATTTGGAATAATAGAAAGTGGAATTTGAAAAGAGAATTTATGATTGACATTGTAATTGGAGTCCATAGATTACGATGAATTTGCTTGTTTTAATATGCTTTTATTCTGTTTAGGATCGACTAAACAAATTTGGTAGACCTCTATTTCAGGAGTTCAGGTTTTTTCCATAACAATATAAAAAAATCAATAATATATGCTTTAGCATCATATTATAATTTAACATGTGAAGTTAACAAAGTATTGTTTATGTATAAGTTAAAAACACGACTGAACATAGCATTTGATTAACAAGTGTTTAGAAGTTGAACAAAAAGTGTTCCTTCACTTTCACATTAAGAATCATGAATATGAAGATCCAACACTTGATTGAATGGGATTAGTTTAACAAACACCCCCTCCAAATGAATTAAAAAATCTAATTTGATGGAAAGACATATGTGCAGTGCAGGAATGATTCATTCTGTTGTGTGGTGCACTCGCCCGCGACACTTTCCAATGATCTATGTAACACCCCAAAAATGTTTTAATGTGTATATGTGTGTAAAAATAACTAGAAAACATAACTTAGTTAGAATATATGTGAAATATTCCCTTATGAATGAACTATGACCAAAGTTGAAGTAAACACATAATTGGAGGGACTAAACTTGTACAAGGAGAAAGAAAATTATTAAAACAAAATAAGAAACACAAACACACATATCTGGTGTGTGTGTGTGTGTGTGTCGCTCCAAACAGGAGAAATGGGAAGAAACCCTCACAAATCTGAAGTTTGTAAAATTGGAAAGGAAATTCAAAGAAAATCGTATGCATGAACCTGAATTTGCAACCATCTAAGCTTACTCAACAAGTGGTAAGATGAATTTCATAATCTCATATTTTGTAGAAAGTGGGTTTCAACCCCTCCATGAGTTCATATGAAAATTGTGTAAATGTGAGTTAGGATTACACTATAGAACAAGAGTTATGCTTAATTTTGGTCATTTGAATGATTTAAAGTAGAAACCCAATTAATGTAGTATTATGATGAATGTGATGATCATGTAGATGCAACTATAAGTAATCTTGATGTGTGATCTTGAATGAATAGAGAATTCAAAGATAAAATCGATGTAGATTAAAAAGGATATGTGAATCTGATTAATTATAAGGGGAAAGTGAATATGGTGCTGTTAGGCGTGTAAGCTTACACGAAAAACCAAGCAAAACTACGTCGTTTTGATTAAATCTAACTAAATATATTAAATCTTTCTATTTATTGTTTATTTTTCGTCAGTATCGCCACTAACTGAGTCCGTAGGAATAAATTCAAACATTTTAACAATCTCAACAAAACTGGGCATTTTCTTTCTTAACAAATATTTGTTAACCTCCTAATTTGGTGGATATTTGAATTATTAACAATGTGTTTGGGATTATAATTTATAATCATGGAGAAACCTTAATTTCCTAGAGTTCTTATTATGTTTCTGGCTTGACAGATCCAAATTGGGAATCAAAACTCTAGTTTCTCAGTTGATACTCTTACCAATTTTGTGAGATGGGTGGTTGCAACTCTAAAATTGTAGAAGCAATGTTTTTAAAGAACAAGACCACGAAGGATAAAATTGAGGTTGGTAAGTTTTCATTTTTCTCTTTTATAGTTAAAGTCTTAGTCGCAACCAATGGCAGACCCAAGCATAAGCTTGGGTGGGCGGGTGCCCCCCTTAAAAAAATAGTGTGTTTTTTAGGAAAAAATCCCAACCGCCCCAGGAATTTGTTATTCCTAAACGAGTCATGAAGGGTATAACAAACATACCCTGTCTCCACATTGGATCAAGAACAAGTTTGGTTGAACTTCTCGTTCGCACCCCCAAAAAATAAATCTTGGGTCCGCCACTCGCAACGGGTTCTCAACGAAATTGTCTCCGGCAAAAGTTCTGGCACCGAAGAGAGCTCTAATTTGACGCCAAGAAGAAACTTCCCCACGCCGTTTCCTCATCCTTCTCCGGCCGAACACGTTAAGTCGGTGTTGAAATCACGACATAGTTCGGTGAAGCTGGATGATGCAGCAATACGGAAGGGAATGAGGTGGAAGGAATTTCCGAATTAGAAAAAAAATCGCTTCTCAAAACATCTTGTATAGGAAGTAAGTGGAAGGGATTTTGGAAAATCATCACACATTTTTCTGATCAATTTGGAGAAATAAAGTTACTGGCCAAATTTTGATATAGAAAGAACAATAAATAGAAAGATTTAATATATTTAATTAGATTTAATCAAAACGACGTAGTTTTGATTGGTTTTTCGTGTAAGCTTACACGCCTAACAGCACCCTATTCACTTTCCCCTAATTATAATAACCCATGATATGGACTAGTAAAAGTATGCTTACATACTTGTACCTTATGCTTTGTTAATGTAATGCACACCAAGGGTTCGATGAAATGCTTAAAGTAATAAATGTGTAAATTTCCAAAATCTGATGATAACATTCATGTTTAGAATATGAGAAATCATTATATATGATGGAATAGATTTGTTGGGCTAAATGAACGGATGCGTTTCATGTAGGCGTGAAAGAAGAAGGCCTAAGCACCAAGAAAACGGAAAGCTCGCAAGACCGAGGTATGTTACTTTATGCATACCCTTTTATTTCGTTATTACAATGTTTATATGTGAAACTCATAGTAATGTTTGTTTACGGTAAATCAAAGTATGTGGTTTAACCCGTTATGAACGGGTCATAGGAATGGAATTATTATGTAAAAGAATGAATCCTAAGCGACCCGTCATGAACGAGTCGAATGGATGAGAGGCTATGCGAAAAAGATGAGTATGTATTAACCCGACATGAACTGGTCAAATTGGATGTACATGTTAAATAGGAGATGGATATATTTGATCCGTTATAAACGGACCAAATGAATATATGAGTTATGAATACGTTTAATCTGTTATAAATGGATTAATCGAATGTATGTGTCGTTCAAAGTTTGAAGTATGTATTGACCCGTTATAAACGGGTCAAGTAAATGAGAATGTTTACGAAGGCATGAAATGGATAAGTATGGGCTCACTAGAAAGGGGACTATTGAACGCATGGTTCATGAATCGACTTCGATTAGATACTTATTAAAGTTAACTAATAACGTTGATGGTAGAAGTAATGAAGTAAGCTTGTATGATGAATAAAAGTTAGTTTTGTGTTCATTGGTATTGATAAAGAAGTTTTGTTATGTTGTAGGTAAATCCGCTCTTTAGGTGGCTTGGCGAACTTAAAACGAACACATTATAAATCCGCCCACAACGCGCTTCCGAAAGTAATGTTTGAAAAAGGGTTGAAACTTTTGTAATAATTCTATTAAGTCGAAAATATGTAGTTTTTGTTGCTAAAATGTTTAATGGTGTTTATGATTAGAATTGTTATAACTAGTCGATGTTAATATGGTTTATCTTTTGGGTCAAGTTTAAAATTTCGAACGTTATGTAAGGAAAAAGTTAGTAGTGATTTCCAAGTTCTTTTTGTGATTTATCGTTAAATGGTTGCATAAATATAGGGGCGTTTTAAGTTGGTATCAGAGCCGAGGTTTGAGGGATTCAAGCACAAGTAACAATACTTAGACTCAAACCGACAGCTCGCGCAATGGGTGTGTTCGCTCCAGGACCGCAAAAGAGGTAAACGTTTAAGTTTTCAGTAAATATAAGTAGATATGATGTGTTATCGGTATAAATTTTTAAGCTTGGTAAGTGGGAAAGTAAGAATGGGTTTAATACAGAGAGTTATGGGACCCGTATGGTCGGAACCGGGCTTGGAAAATGGGCAGAACGACAAAAATTGAAACTGTAGCGAAACTGGCATTAGGCTAGGCGTCGCCGAAGTGACACCTTAGCGTCGCCAATGCGACCACCTTTGCCGACGCCCAAAAACACTGCCTACGTAATTGCTTTGCCGACGCCATAAACCAGAAGGCGTCGCCGATGCGACTTGCTGAACCAGCTTGCTGTTTTGTTCAATTTTTCATGATTTGGACCCCCATACTTTCCGAAAGTCTATTTTATAGTCCCGTTAAGTTTTCACAGGATATAACATGATATGTAGGGTCATAAAATTCGAGAATGATGGAATAAAATTAGTGAAAGACTAATGTGATGGTATGAAATGACATGTAATGATCAGTGAATGTAGAATGTTAGTTTGAAATATATCGATGTAAATGAGAACAAAGTGAATGTAGACGAAAGTGAATTGACATGTTAAAAAGAATGTGAATTGCTAATGAAATGAAAACTTAATTGTGTAGATGGCGGACGGAAGAGACTTGAATGACGACGATATAGCACGTCAATATGCATTAAATGAGAAAGTTTCGGAAGTGGTGGAAAAGGCTATACAAGCCAACCTTCCTCAATTAGCTCAAGAAGTAGAGAGTCGTGTGTTAGAAGCAGTTGAAGTTATGATGACAAGTAAGACTGAAGACTTAAAAGAAATGATCAGGGAGTCTCAAAGCAAAAGTAAGGCACGTAGATGTACGTCTAAGGATTTCATGGCATGCAACCCTTCATCGTATGACGGAAAGATAGATCCGATAACATGCCAAAGATGGATCTCTAATATAGAAGCAGTGTTCGTACAAAGCCGGTTCAATAAGGAAGACCAAGTAATGTTTGCTACGGGCCAACTCCAATTACAAGCTAAAGATTGGTGGGATGCTCATTGTAAGGAAATGGGTGAAGACAAACTTCAATCGATGACATGGCAAGAATTTAAGGAACCTTTCCTAAAATATCATTGCCCTCAATCGGCTGTCGATAGGATTCAGGAGGATTTCTTACGCCTCCGACAAAAGGAAGAACGATCAATGAAATAACCAATATCTTCTTGGACAAGATGAAATTTTGTCAAGATTTCGCGAAGACGGAGAGAATGAAAATCAATCGTTACCACGCCATGTTAAAAGCTGAATTTAGGGAATTCATCACTCCCTCGAAGTGTGAGACTCTTGACGAACTCATAAATTGGGCTCGAGATAGAGAAATTGAACTTAAAAGGCAAGAAGAACGTGGAGAAAAAGGTCATCAGAGAAAATTTCTAACCCAAACCCTTCCAAGAAGGCAAAATTTCAAGACCTTGGCAAGAAAGAAAAATCAAAAGTGGAATCCCCCATTGCAAGACTTGCAGAAAACTTCATATTGGTGAATGCCTTTTAGGTAAGAAGGGATGTTATAACTGTAGACAAGAGGAACATCCATATTACAAATGCCCCAATAACCCGAAGACATGTTACAATTGTTTTCAATGGGGTCATGTCAAGGCGTAATGTCCTAAACTCCAACAGGGAACAAAAAAGGAAGGCAAGAAAGAGGAGACCTCTAAGGCACGAGGAAGGATGTTCCAAATTACATCCGAGGAAGCCAAAGTTCATCCGAATCTTGTTTCAGGTATTTTCTAGTTAAATTCGTTGCCTGTGTACGTATTGTTTGACACCGGGGATACTAGATCATTTGTTTCAAATGAAGTTATCCATCACCCCTCGTTTAAGATTGAAAAGATGTCAATGCCTTTAGAGGTAGAAATAGCCGACAGTAAGTATGTAGGAATCATAAGATTACGATAGAGGATGAAAAGTTTGATATCGACCTTGTACATATGGTTTTGGAAGAATTCAAGGTAGTAGTGGGTATGAATTGTATGGCCCGAAACCATGCGGAGATTCAATGCGAAAGTAAAACTATTTATGTACAATCTCCAAATGGGAAGCGACTAAGCATTCAAGGAGAGAGAGATGTAAAAGCAAAACTTTGCACCATTTTTTAAGCCGTCAAATATGTACGTAATGGAAGTGGGGCATTCTTAACCTACGTAGTAGATGCCAATCAAAGTTTTCCAAGGTTTGAAGATGTCATGGTCGTGAACGAATTTCCTGATGTGTTTCCAGAAGAATTATCGGGACTTCCACCTGAACACGAAGTAGAATTTCATATCGAATTAAATCCCGGAGCAAAGCCGGTAGCTAAGGCTCCGTATAGGTTGGCTCCCACTAAAATGCGAGAATTAATGACACAATTACAAGATCTACTTGACAAGGGCTTCATATGTCCGAGTGTGTCCCCTTGGGGAGCACCCGTCCTATTTGTAAAGAAAAAGGATGGGTCGATGCGTATGTGCATCGATTACGGGGAGCTAAATAAACTTAAAGTGAAGAATCACTACCCTTTACCTAGAATTGACGATCTCTTCGATCAATTACAAAGGGCGAGCTGGTTCTCGAAGATAGATTTACATTCAGGTTATCATCAAGTAAGAGTGCGAAAGGAAGACATAGCGAAAACCGTATTTAGAACTCGATATGGACATTATGAATTTTTAGTCATGTCCTTTGGGTTGACGAACACACCAGCTGCATTTATGGACCTTATGAACCGGGTGTGCAGACCCATGTTAGACAAATGTGTAATCGTGTTTATAGATGATATTTTGGTCTACTCTCGAAATAAGACCGAGCATGCAAGACACCTATGGGAAGTACTTGAAACACTCCGAAAGGAGAAACTCTATGCAAAATTCTCCAAATATGCCTTTTGGCTCAGGGAGGTGTAGTTCCTCGGCCACGTAATAAACGCGAAGGGTATCTTAGTAGATCAAACAAAAATTGAGGCCGTAACAAAATGGGGTTTTCCAAAAAAAAAAACCCAAGCGAAGTAAGGAGCTTTTTAGGCCTTACCGGCTATTATAGAAGGTTTATCCAAAATTTTTCAAAAATAGATTTACCCATGACAGAATTAACAAGGAAGAAATAAAAGTTTGTGTGGGGCAAAGAACAAGAAGAAGCCTTTCGAACGTTAAAAGAAAAATTGTCAAGTTCCCCGGTGCTAACTCTACCAGATGGGATGGAAGATTTGGTCGTCCACACAGATGCTTCACATTAGGGGTTGGGATGTGTTTAATGCAAAAGGGAAGGGCTATTGCGTATGCTTCAAGGAAACTTAAACCACGTGAAGGAAACTACCCAACTCACGACTTGGAATTGGCGGCGCTAGTATTCGCCTTAAAGATTTGGAGGCACTACCTGTACGGGCTAAATGCACGATCTACTCAGATCATAAGAGCCTCAAATACTTCTTTGAACAGAAAGATTTGAATATGAGGCAACGAAGATGGCTAGAACTCATTAAAGATTACGACTGTGACATCCTTTATCACCCGGGAAAAGTAAACGTCATAGCAGATGCTTTGAGTCGAAAGGAGTACCCACCCCAATCCGAGTGATATCTATGAAGATGATAGTTACGCCTCACCTTCTTGAGACGATACGAGATGCTCAAATAAAATCATTAAAGGCAGACGATCCAAAGAAAGAGAGAACGAAGGGGATAGCTGACAAGCTGGAAGAAAACTCGATTGGACTCAAAACGAGATTCGGTCAAATTTGGATACCGTGGTTTTGTGAAGTCAAAACCACATTACTCAAAGATAAACAAACAAACTTACATCCCTGTAGGGAATACTATACACACTCACATCCCTATAGGGGATGCTTTACAAACTTATATCCCTGGAGGGGATATGTTACAAACGATAGTTTAAACTTGATGTTGGATAATCTAGTCAACTCTATCACTTGAGTCCCATCTTACTACCGAACTAGTTGCTTGGAGGGCAACGGGGTACTAGCTGATAGCGTTATTAGGCTTGGCAACCTAACGACGTACCTAGATAGGATGGGCGTGAACTAATGACCTTAACCACATGACCAATGTTGATAGGCATTGGGGGAAGGGCAAACAAACAGTCGTCTTGCGGTATCGAGTTATTATCAACATGTCTTTAAACTAAACACTGGACAACTAACCATTAACCAAAACTGTGAACTTGCCAGCTTTATGCTGATACACTTTTTCTGCATGCTTGCAGGACGAGGAAGTTGGATGAAACTCGAAACAGGGCTTTGCCTGGGTGGAAGCGAATCTCACAGTCGTAATAGTTTGGGTCTTGCAGTCAGGGATGCTGGAGTGGTCATGGGTCGTGATACATGGAAAGACGAGATATGTCGATTTATTTTCAAACATTATGGTTTTGAATTGCCTAAACAATAAAGTATGCTTCCGCTGAACGTAACCTTGTTTTTAAATGAATGTTTTGAGATATACTATTTACATTGAATGGGAATTTTTATCTATTATATTATAGTTATTTCAATGTGATTGGTGGCTAGATCCTGGTACGTCACACGCCTCGCGGGGGTTTCCGCATGTTCTTGGGGGTGTGATAGTTTGGTATCAGAGCCACTGGTTATAGTGAAATAGGTTTTAAAACGACTTTTATAAAACCAGACTATAACCGAACAGTTCCGAAATCGACCATGACACTCAGCTCCAGATTGCAAGGTTCGTCTTTTATTTACTGTATGCATTACATGCCTAGCTTACACTTATAACATTGCATATGGTTACATACTCAGCATTACAGTATGATTACATGTATTACTTGCTTACATTATGATGCATCGTTAGTATGAGATAATCTTTAGACTTTTGTGATCTCTACTATTTTGACAACATCCGTTTTAACACTCGAATCTGAGGAACCTTTTGGCACATGTTAAGAGGAATTGGGATGAACATGAAAAACACATTATCATTATGGGTTCACATATAATAATAATGTGGGGTGCATGTGAGTCCCAGTGAGACTTAGCAAGTGCGAAAGGGGTTCTGACCCATTATCTGACATAATGGGAGATTCAGCAATCCATAGAAGTCATACCGATAATTGACTTCTACTTAATCGTGATCCTTACCCTTTCCACTCATCTCATGGATGCAGAATCATGAATGGACATGGTGGACGTACTGGTGGATGCGGTGGTGGCTGCGGCGGTGGACATGGAATATCGTCATGACTCAGGCGAAGCTGACCTACTTAATTAATACACGTGTGCCTGAAGCCTTAGCAGCTCAGCAGGCTGGTATGATATATACCAGACGATTCTTGTTCCTTAGTTGTATTACCCGACTCTCATTCGTGCGTTGCACTCTCTTTCGTCTCCAGGTCAACCTCGGAACCATAATCAGAACTTTCAAGACGTTCATGGATTGCAAGCCTCAGACATTCAGTGGAACCGAAGGAGCAGTGGGACTACTTCGTTGGTTCAAAAAGGCTGGGTCAGTTTTTGCGATGTGTAACTGTCCAACTGGGGACATGGTAAAGTATACTTCAGGCACTTTGGAGGACGGTGCCTTGACCTGGTGGAATGCCTAAGTTTAGATGCTGGGTATCGAGATGGCGAATAATACTACTTGGGATGATTTCAAAGAGCTGATGCGGGAGGAGTATTGTCCTCGCGACGAAATCGAGAAGCTGGAGAATGAGTATTACAACCTGAAAATGGTGGGGTCGGAGATCGAAGCGTATACGAAACAATCTCATGAACTTGCGAACATGTGCCCAAACTTATCACGCCCACCACACAGAAGGATCGAGTTGTACATCAATGGGTTAGCGCCTCAAATCAAGGGGATGGTCACTGCAGTGAACCTTGATAACTTACCCCGAATCATCCAACTAGCTCACAAGATTACCGATCAGGAAGTCGAGCATGGCTCGTTACCAGCACGTGGTACTGCAACAACTTCTGCCACTGATAACAAACGTAAATGGAACGATTCGGATAAGGCGTCCAACGCAACCCAGCGACAAAAGAAAGCAGATACCAACAACAACCGTAACTTCAACCAGTCTTCACCTGCCAACCAAAACCAGAACAACAATCAGAACCAAGGCTCTTACGTGGGTAAGCAGCCGAAGTGCAGCAAGTGCAACTACCACCACTACGGCCAGTGTACTCGTGCTTTTCAAAGGTGTGACAAAGTGGGTCACATGGCAAAAGACTGCAGAGCCCCGTTCCCAAAGCAACAACAGCAGCAATATCCGCAGCAACAGCAACCACTACAGCAGCAACAGAGAGGGCCATATCAAGAGGGATTGACCACAATTGAATCAAAATGCCAACAACAACAATGGGAACAACAACCACCAAAATAACAATAACGCTGGGAACAATAACAACAATGAAATAATGGTGGAAATGGTGCTCGTGGGAGGGCATTTACCATTGGCGCCGGTGATGCCAGGAACGATGGCAACGTTGTGACCGGTACGTTTTCTGTGAACAATCTTTTCGCCTCTTTATTATTCGACTCTGGTGCCGATTGGAGTTACGTATCTTTGAGATTCAGTACACTATTAGAATCAACCCCTATACCCCTTGAAACCAAATACATTGTAGAATTGGTTGACATCAAGTCAATTGAAGCATCTCACGTTCACGTGGGGTGCAAACTCAACCTCTCAGGTCAAGTGTTCGACATTGACCTTATTCCCGTCACCCTTGGTAGCTTTGACGTAGTCGTTGGTATGGACTGGTTGTCCCTCTCCCTGGTGGAGATTCATTGTCTGTTCAAGGTCACCGGAGTGGTGCTACTGTTGGCATCATTTCATCCATGAAAGCCCAGAAGTGCTTACGGAAGGGTTATCCTGCTAGTCTAGCACTCGTGATCGATACTCGGTGAAGAGGTATGGTCCCAAGTCCATGCACATATGGCAGGGACCACACCACTTTTATCCAGCATGGCGCCTACATCAGCAGAACATATCCAGAAGCTTCTGGAAGAAATCGCAGGTGACACCAAAGATGCTCCTCCAGACAAAAAGGACAACACGTGTCACCAGTAATCGGGCGCCAGCTGGGCCTGCAAGATAATCCTAGGACAGGCCGACAACCACTGCTACAATTCTCGTAACTGGACGAATAACGACGCGCCATTCCATCCACTACTCTGAGTGCCACAGAGGAGACCAAGAGGATATTCCTCTTGGTCGGACAGCTGGCATCCGACAGCAGCTGGCAAGGCCTTCCCTCCCTCCTTCATCCTTCTGCTATAAATAGGTCACTCCTCCTTCAGGTTTAACATTCTGCTCTCTCTCTCTATTTCACCTACAACACACACTATTCTCCTCAGAACAGTACTTATTCTCACGCCGGAGGGTGGTCACAAGGAGAACCCCCATATTCCCCTCCTTGTGGCGAGTCACCGATGTTCTGTTTTGCAAGAATCCAGCAGTCGGTGAGTGGAGAAAGAGATTGAACCCTTAATCACGAGATGACCCAGCTGATTAGCCTAAGTGTTAACCAGTGTTTCATCACTCAGTCTGAGGAAAAGAAGATCGAGAACTTTCCAGTCGTTCGTGACTTTCCTAGCGTGTTTCCTGAAGAACTTCCAGGATTACCTCCACATTATCAGGTGGAATTCCAGATTGAACTCATGCCAGTATCAGCTCCGATTGCTCGTGCTCCTTATCGTCTTGCACCGAGAGAGTTGCAAGAGCTGTTAAATCAACTCCAAGAACTATTGGATAGAGGTTTTATCCGACCCAGTTCTTCACCATGGGGAGCCCGGTCCTATTCCTAAAGAAGAAGGACGGATCCTTTCGTATGTGTATCAACTATCACAAACTCAACAAAGTGACGGTTAAGAACTGTTATCCTCTACCTCGCATCAACGATCTGTTTGACCAGTTTCAAGGGTCAAGCTTCTATTCAAAAATCGATTTAAGGTCGGGCTACCATCAGATGAGAGTCCAAGAGAAAGATGTTCCTAAAACAGCTTTTCGAAAGCGGTACGGCCATTACGAGTTCTTGGTCATGCCATTCGGGTTAACCAACGCACCAACGGTATTCACGGATCTCATGAACCGTGTTTGCAAACCGTATCTTGACGACTTTGTCATTGTGTTTATCGATGACATCTTGATCTACTCTAAGACCAAGGAGGACCACAAGCGGCACTTGCTTCTTATCTTGGAACTCTTGAGGATGCTTTACAAACTTATATCCCTGGAGGGGATATGTTACAAACAATAGTTTAAATTTGGTGTTAGATAATCTACTCAACTCTAGTTCCATCTTACTACCGAACTAGTTGCTTGGAGGGAAACGGAGTATTAGTTGATAGCGCTATTAGGCTAGGAAACCTCACGACGTACCTGGAGAGGACGGGCGTGAACTAATAACCTTAACCACATGACCAATGTTGATAGGCATTGGGGGAAGGGCAAACAAACAGCCGTCTTGTGGTATCGAGTTATTATCAACATGTCTTTAAACTGCTTGCAAGTCGATAGATATGATGATTTTGGGACTTGCAGTCAGGGATGCTGGAGTGGTCATGGGTCGTGATACATAGAAAGACGAGATGTGTCGATTTATTTTCAAACATTATGGTTTTGAATTGCTTAAACAATAAATATGCTTCCGCTGAACGTAACCATGTTTTTAAATGAATGTTTTGAGATACACTATTTACATTGAATGAGAATTTTTATCTATTATAGTTAGTTCAATGTGATTAGTGGCTAGATCCTTGTACGTCACACGCCTCGCGGGGGTTTTCGCATGTGGTATTTTGGGGGTGTGACGTATCCTTCCCTGATGTTGCTTGCAGGGTTAGCCTTGCCTATTTAGGTATGTTTCAGGTTTGTGTGTCTCGAGGACACCTTTATACTTTGTAGAGAGTTGTCTAATCAGTTTGACTTATTCAATTCAAGTCCTAAGGTTGTACAGTAACCTTAGCTTCCTGTCACCAGCTGTTGGTGTGTCAGCTTCTGACTTTCAGCATCTTTTTTCTAGTTTATGTTTAGCGCTCTTTATTTTATTTTCACGATTGTCATTGACTTTGACTTTGCTGACTTGGATCTCCGAGTACCCACGTCATCAATGTTATTTCCGATCTCTGTGCATTTCACTGCTCCACCGGAAATTCCTTTTGCTCCTACCGTACTCCAGCTTGGTAGTTTCCTCCGTCTGTCCAGAGTTGTAACTTTTTCTTTTATTATCACTAGTTTTAAGTTTTTCTTTTCACTTATAACTACGATGTTTATTAGTATACTGTTGCAACATTTCTGTTTTTCTTCACATCTCGATATATTTTTTTTAAACCAAATTGTGAATAGTAATGGATAAGTAATCCTAGCATAAATGAACATGTTACTAAATCTACCTTGATTTCGTTATTATAATAATGTAATGTTCTAATAAACTTCCAAACGGTTGATATGTGCTTATTTTGATCTACATTTCCATTAATGTATTGAACGATATGATATATATATATATATATATATGAATTTTTTTTGTTTTTTTTTATCGTGACAAACCGAGCCGATATTATTCTAACAACTTCGGTACATGTACAACTAATACATATTATGGTTTCCAGTATAAATTACAATAAAAGTGGAGTTATCCACAATAGAGTATCTTGTAAGATTAAATATATTATGTTGTAATATTAATCTAGTAGCCGTTATAATCATTTACATTATATGGATCAAAATATATAATAACCTATTAAATAATTAGTTGGTAATTGTTGATGGATCATATTACCCTTATTAACTAATTAGGTTTCCTCTTGCGTGCATATATAAGGAGATAATTAGAGGGTTAAAAGGTTAGACACTAATCACAATAACATCATCACAAAATCACCCCCCCCCCCTCTCCATAACCGAATACCCTTTTCGGTTCTTCATCACCATCATTAGTTTGCACCCTAAGGAGTAACCTGATCAAGTTGACAATCATGTCAAACTCTATTGTTGCGTCTTCATCTGGATTCTCTGCTGGCCTATTCTATAATCACGGATATGTTTTCATGTTTTCCATTATATATAAACAGAACTGATCAACCTATCTTTATTATATCGTAAACAATAGCCATGGTTGACACCGTACTACTACCATGAACGATAGAACTTATATCGTCCGGAGTCCGGACAATATTGGTACCAGTACCAGTGTTCGTTTCTATCTCTTTTAATTGCTATATTAAGTGTCAGTATTGTACTGCCATCGTAATACCGACCGAACTCCCGCTGCAAGATCTGGGATAATTCTACTAATCAATTGTATGGCTCGATATATTAATAATAGTGATTGTTGATGCAACAAATACAAGTCCAATGGTAGTAGCTGGGTTGGTTAGGCAAAAGGGTTGAAGGGTTCAACCTTGCCTAACGCAGGTCGTGGGGTCCCCCCACGTTTGCAAGACGTGGAAGGAGGTTTACTAGTTTATTGTTGTCATTTGCTGAAGATCCTTCTCTGAAATGTACTCAGATTCGGAAGTGGTAGCAAATGGAATGTGTGTGGTGGATGTGAAAAGGAGTGACTTGTATGTAAGCAAGTACTCCACATGAATGACCAGAGATTAGAGAATCAGAGCTGGCCAGGAGATGTTTTCTGAAGTAAATGAAGTGTCAGTTTATAAGAGAAGACATCTCCCGAAGTATAATTTATTAGACTAGTAACCTTGCTTGCAGTGGAGGGTTTCCCCTTTCGGGGGTTAAAGGCTTTTGACCCCTGGATAATAGCGTGCATTGTGCAGACCTGCTTTGCTTTTGCGGCTATGGGTTGGTGAAGCGATCTCCGGATGTGACTGGCCACTGTTTCCGCCTCGCTTTTCCCATCTCACAGCTTTTCAACCATTGAACCGTTTAACCATTTGAGCATTTACATATTTAGTCATTTTATTTAGTCTTGGGCTACCCCCGTCATCAGCCCCCAAGTCAGAGGTTTTTGGGTAATGAGCTCAAAGACTTCTGACTTTTATGCATGTATTTTATTGTCTGAAGGTTTCGAGGGTTCGTTGCTTGAAGGCTTAAAAGGTTGAAGGCAGTTAATATTTGAATTTGAATTTTAAATAACTGACAATTGATTTGATTGATGTATGGCAGTTGATAGGGTGGCGGTTTTGCAGAAGTTACTGTTTGCCATTATTACCCCTATTGTAGGTTTACATTTATTTTATATATGCAAATCCTATCCGTTTTATTCATAATTTTTCCAAGTTTCTGCCATTTCCTTCCTTCTCTAAGGTTAGTTTCGGTTTCCTTTACACCTTGCATTCTTCATTTTCTGTTTTTCAAAAATGGGTGCTCGTAAGGACTTAGCCAAATCTTTTTCTCGGTTAACACAAGAGGAGGTAGATTTATTTTGTATGGAATATGGTATTGATAGAAAATTTAACCCAATTGCTCCTGCTTGTGATGTTCCTGTTGATAAACCGATCCCCGGTTCGATTGCCCTTTACTGCCGTCATTTTCAATTTTCGAATCTTCGTTATCCCTTTTCGCTTTTTGTTTTGAACTTGTTGGAGTATTATCGGGTTTCTTTTGGGCAAGTTCATCCGAAGGGGATGGCTAGGGTTTTGCATTTTGAGGTTTTGTGTCGTGCTCTTGGATATGATCCTTCCTTGTTGCTCTTTCGGCGGTTTTTCCGTTTGGCCAAGAATGGCGAATGGTTCACCTTTGAAACATCAAAGGTTGATTCTTGCCTCATCTCGTCTATGGTTACAACACTTGGGACCTGGAAGGATCGCTTTTTCTGGGTTTCCGAGTCTATTATTCCTTTCAAGATGGTGTGGAGGCATCCGGATGGTGTTCTCAATGATCCGGAGCCCTCTGAATCTGAATTGAATGATGCTTTTCTTACAGCCATCCGGGGGTGCCCTTCGAGGGTTCGTCCCTTCCCTGAACATTTGTTAGTTCTTTTAGGGGTTAGTAACATTTGGGGGAAGGCCGATCGGGATCCGGTATTAATGATAAATGGCGTGGGTATGCATTTTCCCTTTTTGCATTTTTTCTGACTTATGACTTATTTGCTTTTGTTTTGTTTTTTGTAGTCATGTCTGCTTTAGATTTTTATCAAAAGTGATGATACTTCTGATGTTGTATTTGGGGATGCTCCGTCTGTTCCTCGCGAGAATGTTGTGGTTAGAACTGCTGAGCAACGGTTTGAGGGCACAGGTTATGTTAGTGTTGCCAACGTCAAGGGTTTTTCTAAGTCCAACGTTCCTAAGTCTTCGACCCGCCGATCTTCTCGTCGGTTGTTGAAAGCTGGTCCTCAATCCACTTCTACTGAACCAGTGTACTTGATTGATGATATTGAAGTTTCGGAAGATCAAGGTGGTGAAGCAGGTGCCGAGAAGGATAAAGAATTAGTTGTTCATGGTAAAAAGGTTCCAGGCAAGAAGGTTGTTGCTACCCCTGTTCAGGAATCTTCAAGCAGGGACGTTGAAGGGTTAGATCCGGAAGGGATTTATGTGCCTACTTGGTTGGTGAAGAATGATGACAGCTTCAAAGATGCTGCTGTGTGTGAGGATGCTCTTAGTCACATTGCTCCTCCTTCAGTGCACAAGACCATTGCCGGGATGGATGATGACTTGATGTTGTCTCGGATGATTTTGAGTACTTGCAACCTTGCTGCTATGCTTCCTCAAGTTATTGCCCGTTTTCGTCAAAGGATGCAGGAATATGAAGAATTTTCCAAGAAGAAGGATACGATGAAATCCTCCATGGCCTCGATGAAAAAGGAGATAACTGGTTTTGCAGAGAAAGAAGCAGCATGGGAGAAGAAGGTTAGTGACTTGAAGAAGATGCATGAGATTGAGATGGGTGATTTGAAAAAGAGTTTTGAGGCTAACTTATTGAAGTTAAAAGCTGACCGGGAGACTTTGGCTGTTCAGCAACAGGCTTTTCGTGAGGAGAAAGAGGGGTTGAAGGCTTCAGTTGCTCGTTCTACCACTGACAATCAGTGGTTAATTGAGCAAGGTTTCCAGCAGGTTGTTACTTATCTTTTACATTCCAAGGAGTTCAATTCTGCCCTTGGCGATGTTTATACTAAGCTTCTCAACCTGGGGAAACACCAAGGCCTCATTGCTGGTTATAAGCTTCATGAATCCGGCCATCCTTTGGAGAAGTCACCTCTATTTCGTCCCGAGGCTTCTGACATTTTTAAAGGCTCCATTGAGCAAATGGAGAAACTGACCTATCCCTACATCCATCAAGTTTCTGCTTGTTTTGGTAAGCCTCTTACTGTGTTGCAGGACTTGAAACCGGAGGGCCTAAATGAAAAAGTTTGTGCCGAAATCTTGGGTTCTCTTTCAAGGAAGAGATCCTATTCGGGGGATAGTGATGATACCCTTTCAGGTCAGCCGGATGTTCCTAAGGATGCAAGCTTGGAGGCTTCAGCAGTGGGGGTGATAGAAGTTTAAAGACTAAGAAGCTGAAGAAAACAAAGAAGACCAAGGGCGAAGGTTCTGGAGTTTCCAAGTCTGTTGATTCTTAATTCGTAGCTTTCTTAGCACTAAAAACAATTTATGGTTTGTAACCCTTAAACAATATTAGGTTTTCAGGGACCCTTAAGGTTTCTGTTGGTTGTGTTGAAGGCCTGTGTGACCGTTTGAACAATGGTTGGATTTGCAAGTTACTAGGACTTGCCTTAACTTATGTTTGGAAGTCTTTTAGGGCTTTCTTTGACATGGTATGATGTCCTAACTTTCTTATTTATGTTATGTTTTTAGACGTGTGTCTGTTTTTGTTAAGGCAGTCTGTTTCGCTTTAACCTTCCAAGCCTTTTGGCTGTCTGCTAGTAGGTTGAAGCCTTTAGGGTTTCGAGTTGTTACTCGGGTGGCTTGAAGCCTTGAAGGCTTCTTAGGCTTGTGGCCTGACTTGGTTTGTATCTTTGTGATTTTTGTCCAAGTGATTTTGTTCTTTTAGATTCTCTTTGTCCTTTTGTAACTTTGTCTTTGTCTAGTTTGTGATGCCCTTATGTTTGTCATACCTAGAAGGGTTCAGTGCTACAGACACTTAGCCTTGGTATTTTTAACAAGAAGATCTAGCACCTATCCTTTTTATTATTTCTTTGGTTTTCACTTGAATTTTTCAAGCCTTTTTGTTGATTATATTTTTAAGGCTTAGGGAACATTTGGTGTAGGCTGTTCACACCCGTCTATGAGACAATTTTAGGTTTTCTTAACAAGTCTCATGGAGTTGTATTGATTTAGGAACTCACCCCTTATATAGGTTCATTCAACCCTTGAACCTATTGAGCGATGTGTCCTGGGAGCTCATCCCCTTACATGGCCCTTGCCATGGAGTTTTTTGCTAGGTTCTCAACCTGATCTTAGGATAGAAAGACAAGTTTGATAATGCAACTTCATTCATTTCAGCAATACTTGCTTTTTACAAAAGACATTCATAATTCTGCTTGAAATACATTTTGATACAAACCAAACTTTCCTGTTTAAACATGGAACCTTTTCAGGGTTTTGCCGTTCCAATGCCTTGGAAGCTTTTTGCCTTCTGAGTCAGCCAGCTTGTAGGATCCACCTTTGTGTGCTACAAGGATGGTGTATGGGCCCTCCCATTTTGGGCCAAGCTTTCCTTGATTTTCTTTCTTTCTGGCTTCGTTGTTTCTGAGGACCAGGTCCCCTGGCTTGAAACGTTCGTTCTTGACTTTTTTGTTGTAGTAAGCTTCCATCTGTTGCTTGTATTTGGCCTCTTGTATTGCGGCTTGATCTCTTGCTTCCTCTAGGAGTTGTAAATTCAACATGATCTCTTTTTGGTTTGTTTCGGGATTCATGTTGACAATTCTTTGGGTTACAACTCCTATCTCAGCGGGGATCACAGCTTCGGATCCGAATACCAAGCTATAAGGTGTTTTCTTATGGCTTGTTTTTTCGGTTGTTCTAATTGCCCATAGGACACTAGGCAATTCTTCAAGCCAGTTGTTTTCGTATCTTCCCCATCTTGTCTTGATGCCTTCTACTATGCTTCTATTTGTTCTTTCCACCTGACCGTTTGATTGCGGATAAGCCATTGAGCTAAAAACCTGATTGATTTTGTATTCCCTGCACCAAGTGCTGAAAGGCTTTTCAGCAAATTGTCTTCCGTTGTCAGTGACAAGTACTCCCGGCAATCCATAACGGCAAATGATGTTTTCCCAAACAAAGTCAATGACCTGTTTTCCCGTGATTTTGGCAAGTGGTTTGACTTCGGGCCATTTGGTGAAATAATCTACTGCCACCAGTAAGAATTTTACTCCCCCTTTGCTTGGGGGAAATGGACCAACAATGTCCATTCCCCATTTGTGGAATGGCCATGCCGAGGTTATTGGGACTAAGTCATGCTTGGGACTTCTTGGAATTGGTGCATGAATTTGACAAGCATCACATTTCTTCAATTCTTCGATTGTATCGCGGTGCATTGATGGCTAGAAATATCCAAGGTTCATGAGCTTTGCAACCACCGACCTAGCTCCAAAGTGAGCTCCACACAAACCTTCATGAATTTCTTTGATCAAGTACTTGCTTTGCTCCGGACCGACACATCTTAACAAGGGAGCAAGGTAACTCTTTTTGTAAAGGGTTTCTCCTTGTAGTACGTATTGCCTTGCCTTGATCTCAACCCTTTTAGCTTCTACTTGATCATTTGGCAATTCACCATTTTTAAGGAACTTTTTGATGGGAGTCATCCAGTTTGGATCTTCTTCGGTAACTACATCTTGAATTTCCAATTCATCGATTGATGGGGCCTTCAACACTTCTACCAGCACCTTCTTGGTAAGGCGGGCGAAAGTGAGAGATGCAAGCTTACTTAGGGCGTCAGTCTTTTTGTTTTGAGATCTGGGGATCTGTTTGATGTTGCATGCCTGGAAGGTACTCATCAGTTCCTTGGATTTTTCTCTGTATTTTTTCATGTTGGGTTCCTTAGCTATGTAGCTATCATTCACTTGGCTTGAGACCAGCAACGAATCTGTGAACACTTCAAGCTTTTCGATCTTCATCTCTTTAGCTAGCCTTAGGCCAGCTATTAGTGCCTCGTATTCAGCTTCGTTATTGGTGGTCTGAAAATTAAAACGGAGAGCATATGTGAATTCCAGCCTTCTGGGTTGATCAAAATTAACCCAGCCCCTGACCCTTCAACGCTTGAAGCCCCGTCGGTAAAAAGCGTCCAGGCTTCAGGGTTGGAGGGTTCAGTAGTGGTAGCGTTTACTTCAGTGATTGCCTGGTTTGGGACTTCCACAATGAAATCGGCCAAGACTTGTGCCTTGATAGCTTTTCTTGGGACACAGGTCATGTTATGCTCACCCAGTTCTATGGCCCATTTGGCTAATCGCCCCGAGTTTTCAGGTTTTTTCAAGCACACTCTTAATAGGTTGGTCGGTGACCACTTGTATGGGGTGTGCTTGGAAATACCTTCGAAGCCTTCTAGCTGTTTGAACTAGGGCTAGGGCAAGTTTTTCAAGGGGAGGGTATTTTATTTCAGCTAACTTTAAAGTTTTGCTGAAAAAATAAACGGGTACCTGGGCCTTGTCTCGCTCAATGGTGAGGACTGCACTGATGGCCTCGTCAGCAATTGAGAGGTACACCGATATTAACTCCCCGGTTTTTGGTGCCGCGATATCTGGTAGGGAAGCTAAATGTTGCTTCATCTGGTTGAAAGCTTCTTCAGCTTCTTCAGTCCATTTGAAATCCTTCTTGTCTGAGCAGTTCTTGAGCGTTTTGTAGAAGGGCAGAGATCTTTCGGCCAACTTCGAGGTAAAACGCTTCAAGGCTGCAAGCTTCCCGTTTAAGCTTTCAACCTCCTTCTTGGTTTTTGGTGGTTTGGCTTCGAGGACGGCTTTCACTTTGTTAGGGTTGGCTTTGATGCTTTGCTTTCCAACAATGTGACCCAAGAATTTTCCCTCCTCGAATCCAAATGAGCATTTTTCCGGATTAAGCTTCATGTTAACCTTTCTGAGGTTCTTGAAAGTCTCTTGAATATCATCAAGCATTTGATATTCCGTCTTGCTTTTAATCACCAAGTCGTCAACATATGCCTCCATATTTTTGCCAATTTGGCTTTCGAAGGCTTTGTCAACGAGTCGCTGATAGGTAGCTCCTGCATTTTTGAGGCCGAAAGGCATCTTTTGATAACAAAAGATCCCTTTGTCCGTGTGAAAGGCTGTTTTTTCCTCATCCTCTTTCTTCATGAGGAGTTGGTGATAACCTTTGTATGCATCAAGAAAGCATTTGAACGAGTAACCTGTGAGGGAGTCAACCTTGAGATCAATTTCCGGTAGTGGGTAGCAATCTTTAGGACAAGACTTGTTAAGATCCTTGAAATCTATGCACATCCTCCAAGAGTTGTCAGGTTTCTTGACCATAACCGGGTTTGCAACCCATGATTGGTACTTGACTTCTCGGAGAATATCGGCCGACACAAGCTTTTCAACCTCTTGGCAGGCTGCCAGACTTCTCTCGGGTGCCAGGCTTCTTTTCTTTTGGACCACCGGCTTGACATCCGGTGGTATTCTTAATTCATGCTCGGCAATGTTCCGAGGGATCCCGGTCATATCTTCTGGGCACCAAGCGAATACATCGCTGTAATGTGTTAGCAATTTTTCAAGGTCTGAAAGGGTCTCTTGAGAAAGATTTGGATTGACCCTTATTCGTTGTTCAGGGTACCTAGGGTTTATGACCAACCTTTGCCTGTCTTCTTCGCTGTTTGAGTTTTCACCTTCAATCATGTAAGCTTCCTGAGAGGGTTGAAGGGTTGCTATGCCCCTCTCGGTAGGAAATTTAACCGTGCCATGGCCAACAGACACTGCCATGTAAAATGCACACTGTCCTGGTGTAAGTCCCCTTGATGTTATGGATCGTCACAGAATCGTCTTTCCAATCAAGAGTGCGGAATCCTCTTGATCAGAATTAGCAGAAAACGTGTAGGAAACAGAAACAGCAAATCACTTTCAAACCGGGTTTTATTGATTATCTATCAAGACTGATTACAATCAATCAAACCCTAACCACAAACCCTAATTTCGTCCAAGCAAGCACTCTCACGAAATTATGTCTCTCAAACTCTGTTTTGGCTGATTAACCTAAACCCTAATGTCTAACCTTGTTTATATAACACAAGGTTCACAACTGGGCTAGGTTAAAGACTCCTGGGCTGCGAATTGGACAGGCCCAATTCGCCTCCCATCACCCAATCCTTTGGGTTTAGTTAGCCCAAACATTACAACTAACTAATACAAAGCTAAACCCGCTAACTGTTTATCGTTTAACTAATTACAAGATATCCAAAGACCAAATCTAAGCTGTTGTCACAAACATGCACCAACAAACTCCCCCTTGACAATAGCTTCATAAAAACTTTGTCTTGAGTCAATCAAAACTTTGTCTTCAGTCTTCTTGCAATCTTCAAGTAGTCTCGCACTGTCTTTGGTCTTTGGATAGCTTCAGCTTCAACAGCTTCTGTCAGCAACAGATGACTCCCCCTAAGCTGATGCATCCAATCACCAAATCTTCAACACGTTAGCGTTTGAGTAAACTCCAGTTCAGCATTTGCAAAGCAATCTTCAACTCTTCAATCTTGTCTGCAATATAGAAAGGAGGTTCTACCATGCAGCCTATCAAACTCTCATCTTCACACTTCACAGCAACTTCTCAGCAACAAACCGCTTCAATCTGTATACTATAAAACAAACATCTCGAGAAACCATAAGAATTTTTCAACATAAGTTAAATAAATTATTATTTTTCAAGAGATTAGTAAAACTGTATAACAGATTAAGCCTTTTCAACTTATCACCAACACGTAAAACTTTTCAACACACAAGAACCTGCCTGATTGAAAATTTTTGAACTCACTTACTAACACCGTCTCCCCCTATTGGTAACAATTCCTCCTCGAATAACAGTTTTCCGTACGTTAAGAATTTTAAACAGAAAATGACATATTTTTGGATTTTTATATTTTTCTGAAAGCAAGTAAATAACAAAAACAATAAACACTCTATTTTTGTGAGAATCACTGGTAAGAAGATCATATCAGCACAAGCAAACTGTTTCACACAATCATATAATTCTTTATTTAATTTTTCGTGAAAAGCAGTTCAAGACGATTACCAGTGTGTTTGTCCACTTAAACAAAATGCATGAACATTTCAAGTACCATTACCATATGATACGTTAAGGTAATATTATTTACTGAAATACGAGCGTGTCCCACTTCAGGATATTACCCCCACGATCAAGGTATGCACAAAGATTCATCGTAGTAGGTGAGTATACTGATATCATCCTTCAAGATATCATGACTGTGTCTAGATCTGCATAAAATCTGTTTTATCATGTTTTAATTGCTTAACTATGAACACCCACATAAATACTAATCAAATCCTGGAAATATAAACAGCACACTCTATCATGCAAGTATCTTCCCTACCACATATTTCACAAGTCCAATCCTGAGTTCTGAAATCTTAACTGGGAATAGGTTGAGAAGAGAACAGAATAGATCTTTAGTAGAGATGGTATAATATACAGATCAAATGAGATTTTCTCAGTTTGATATAGGTTTCTTGGGTTTCTTTTGGGCACTTGAGGGCCTCTTTCGGGTGTATTAGATCTATAGCGCGACAACGAACAGCTAGGTCAGCATGTATCTGGATGCAGCAGAAGCTGTCGTTGCCTAGCACCTCCAGGTCAGCATATATCTGGATGCAGCAGAGGAGGTACACGACTTTTTTCAGAGAAGATTTCAGAATCAGATCAAAATTGTGTGTATCGGGAAATATACAGACATTCAAATAGAAATGAGCTAATTCCAAGTGACTATCTTTCCTGGGGTCATGTACAATTTTAGTTCTAACAGACAGACAGCCAAGATATCCCTAATTAAAACAACAGTATAAAGACCCAAAACTTCAGATTTTGGCAATCTATCAACGCAAGAATTAAGGTCATTAAACCATACACCACTAATGTGTTCCCCACTCATATTCAGTTCATTTAAGTGTATATCACCTTGGTAAGTTGATTATTTCATGCTTTTGCCTACTGGTACATCATATGATGAAGCTGCTATCACACTTAAGCAATTTAATTTCAAGTTCAGTGTGACAGTCTAACTTGCTGATGTACTATCATTTCTTCTTTTTCACACAGTGATAACTCATTTTTGATTTTCTAATTTTTTTTATGTTTTTGATTTTTCAATTTTTTTTTATTTTTTTTTAAGAAAAACAGTAAACTATTTACAAAAAAAATTCTTATGAAAAACCAGTTATTCAGGATTCCTCATCCCGTTGAGTTCGACTAAATGTTCAAAGCGAGCCCTGTCAAATGCTTTAGTATAAAGATCTGCCAGGTTATCCTCTGTGTCGACTCGATGTAATTCAATCAGTCGCTTTTCAGCACAATCCCGTATAAAATGATGACGTATGTCAATATGTTTTGTGCGACTGTGGTTCACGGGATTATTAGTTATTGAAATAATGGCATTATTGTCTATCATAATAGGAGTACGAGTGAAATCCAAACCGTAATCGCGCATCTGCTGTTGAATCCAGAGAACCTGAGAGCAGCAGCTTCCAGCAGCAATATATTCAGCTTCACACGTAGAGGTAGACACACAGGATTGCTTCTTGCATTGCCAAGACACGATCCTGCCTCCTAAGAACTGACAACCACCTGTTGTAGACTTTCTGTTCGACTTGCATCCTCCAAAGTCTGAGTCAGTGTAAGCAACAAACGTCAGATCACTATCAGCTGGATACCACAACCCAAGTTTAGGTTTCCCCTTCAAGTAACGAAGAATCCGCTTCACTGCTTTCATGTGTGACTCTTTAGGATTCGCCTGATATCTGGCACACAAGCATACAGCAAACATGATGTCGGGTCTTGAAGCAGTCAAGTACATTAGAGAACCAATTATTGCCCTGTATTGAGTAGGATCAACGTCTTCAGTACTTTCATGATCTGGGCCAAGATTGTGATTTTCACATATGGGTGTGTTGGAAGTAGTGCAATCATTCATTTTGAACCGACTCAAAATGTCATACACATACTTTGTTTGATGAATAAACATCCCATCCGCCTTCTGTTCAACTTGTAATCCCAGAAAGTAAGACAGCTCACCCATAGCACTCATTTCGAACTTGCTCTTCATCACCTGCTCGAACTCTTTACACATGCTTTCATCAGATGACCCAAAGATGATGTCATCCACATACACCTGTACCAGCAGAAAATCTTCCTTCTTCCTCTTGATGAACAGTGTACTGTCAATCTGACCTCTTTCAAAACCATTCTTTATCAGATGTGTAGACAGTGTCTCGTACCACGCCCTGGGAGCTTGATGTAACCCATACAAAGCCTTATCAAGTTTGTACACTCAATCTGGATAATCTGGATCAACGAACCCATCTGGTTGTGAGACATACACCACTTCTCGGACTTTCCCGTAAAGAAACGCACTCTTCACGTCTAGTTGGTAAACTTTGAAGCCCTTGAATGAAGCAAAAGCCAGAAACAAACGAATTGCCTCCAACCTTGCCACTGGTTCAAACACTTCATTGTAATCAATCCCTTCTTGCTGATTGAAACCTTTGACCACCAATCGAGCCTTGTTTCGCGTGACTATACCTCTTTCATCCTTCTTGCACCTAAACACCCATTTAGTGCCAATTTCTCTTTCACCTTTAGGAAGATCAACCAACTCCTAAACCTTCAACTTAGCAAACTGGGCCAATTCCTCTTGCATAGCTTCAACCCATGAATTATCTTTAAGAGCCATATGAATGTTCTTCGGCTCCTCTTGGGAAATAAAGCAACTATACAAGCACTCGTTCACTATCCCAGTCTTCTCAATCGACACAAATAAACCAGTATTCGCTGCTATGCTTCTTCTCGTTTGAACACCTGCAGTAGGATCTCCAAGTATCATGTCAACTGGATGATCTCTATTTGCTCGTGTAGTAGCAACCGCATCGACTTCCAAATTGTCACCAAGGTTTGATCCAACCTCCCCCTGAATATGCTGATCCGCAAACGGATTAATGAAATCCTCCCCCTGATTGGGTTCGGGTTCATCGTCACTTGAATCAGTATCAGCAGCATCTTGGGAAGTTTCAGGAGCATCTGTCATATCAATATTTGATCTAGGCATGAACTCTCCTTCATCATCTCCATTTATCACTGTTTGAATCAGCTGAGACTCGTCTGCATTGGAAAACTCAGGAATATTAAATGATTTAAAAACACTTTCATAATCATATAATATAGCTGGTCCACTCGTTGACTGTTGAGGTTTGTAAGAAGTAATTTCTACATTAAACACAACCTCAATTTTACCAGTTTTTAGATTAAAAACCCTTTTATTCGGTGCGCCAGGTACGTAACCTAGAAAGTAGCCCTCGTCAGCCACCTCACCGAATTTTTGTTTATCTTTACTTCGCATAATGGTGCAGGGTAATCCAAATGGTTCAAAGCCTTCTAAGTTTGGTTTCTTGTTAAACATTAATTCATGACAAGTTTTGTTAAAACGTTTAACAGTCAAAACTTTGTTTAGGACATAGCAAGCTGTATTCACAGCTTCTCCCCAGAAAAGAACTGGTAGCTTAGAATCTGAAAGCATTGTCCTAGCGGCTTCAATCAACGTCCTGTTTTTCCTCTCAGCAACTCCATTCTGTTGAGGCGTATAAGGAGCAGAATATTGATGTTCAATTCCCTTGCGAAGACAGTAGAGATCCAGAATACGATTCTTGAACTCCGTGCCATTATCACTCCTTATCCTCTTGATCTTTGCATCATGGACGTTTTCCAATTTTGTAAAAAGATCTATCAACATCTCTGTTGTCTCATCTTTTGTACCTAAAAAGAAAACCCATGAATAACGTGAGTAATCATCAGTGACAACTAAACAATAGTACTTTCCACCTATGCTCCTCACGTTCACTGGACCGAATAAATCCATGTGAAGTAATTCGTAAGGGGTATCTATGGAATTTACTGTTTTTGATTTATGAGGTTTCTTATGTTGTTTTCCCTTTTGACATGGAAGACATTTGTCTTCCACTTGAAACCTCCGCAATGGAACCCCTTTCACTAGCTCATTTTTAACAAGATAGTTCATTTTGCGATAGTGAATATGGGCCATGCGTCTGTGCCACAACATCGATTCAGCTTCAGATGCTTTTGATAGTAAACACGCCACCACTGCAGTTGGATCCTTAGCACCCATGTCCATGACATAAGTGTCATTTCTCCTTGGCGCTCGCATCACTATCCAATCGTCCGGTATCTCCAAACCTGGTTTCAAAACTAATGCTTCAGTCTTGGTAAAATGGACCGAGTGACCCTTGTCGCAGACTTGTGACACGCTCATAAGATTGTGTTTAAGCTGCTCCACATAGTTCACTTTGTCCAGTGTGATCTTCCCATTGGTCACCTTTCCTCGTCCAGTAATTCTACCACCTTTAGCACCCGCAAAATTCACATGTCCTCCATCATAATCTTCAAATTCAGACAACAACCTCGCATCCCCCGTCATGTGCCTAGAGCAGCCACTATCAACATACCACAAGTTGATAATCCTCCTTAGCAGCTCCTGCACACACCAACCAAAAGATTAGTTAGATTGGGGGACCCAAGCCTTAATGGTCTTGGGTCGTCCAAATTCACCAACCACCGGAACATCCATCCAATATCCATTACTCCTAACTGGAGTCTTGGATCTTAGACCTGTTGGAATTTGATTTTGACTTCCACTAGGTCTTTGGTCATGAGGGTTCCTATGTGTGTTTGGACTATTTGACCTTTGAAAATTTTGATTTTGATTCCAAGAAGCATTATTGTTGTAATTTCTAAAGCCATTGTTATAAAAATTTCGACCACCATTATTTTGGTATCGATTTTGATATTGACCTTGACTTCTGAAATTATTTGTATTTTGATTGTTCATTCTTGGTGAACTGCTTCTAGGTCTCTCGAATCTGCCTGGTGGAGATCTAGGCTGAAATCTAGGTTGATTTCTTTGAAAACGAGGAACTTGTGGAGTTCCTTTTTCAGCCTTATCCACACCAACAACAACCGGCTCTGGTTGCTTAGGAGCAGATTTCTTTGGAGAGTTGGACTCTCTCTCCTGCTTATCACCATTCTTCTCTGGTGACTTCTCTCTCTTCCTCTCATCCACCCGTGCTTCATTCTTTTTGTTAGGACAGCAGCTAGCTACATGTCCTTTGGTGTGACATTTGAAGCACGACATCCTTTTCGAAGACTTCTTATCTGAAGCCTTTGAACTAGATTCAGGCTTTGATGATGATGCTTTAGAAGAATCTGGTTCAGTTTGCTTAATTTCAGAATTTTCTTTGTTTTTATTTTTAGCAAACTCTACGTTCGATTCATTTTCAATAACAGCTGTCTCATTTTTCATGTCACTTCCTTGAACAAAATTTATCTTTTTAGCAAAAGTCGAATTTTTATTCTTAGGTTGTGAAGTGTTCTTTTTCAAAGTTGGTTTGCTGTTATTATCCTTCTTAGCATCACCTCTCTCAGACTCATCACATCGACTTGCTGTGGAACTACTTGGTGCTGTTGACATAAACTTTGTTAGCTCATCTTCATCAGGTAGGAATGAATAATCATGACTAAGAGGAGGTGGGACTTCATTATAGCCTTGGAATCCCACACTAGTCTTGTCATTACTCTTCTTTAACCCACCCATCATATGTTTCATAACAAAAGTAGAATCCCTGAATTGATCCAATTTCTTTTCAAGTTCAACAATTCTGAGTTGAGCATCTGACAACTCTTTGTTTTTATCAGAAATCTCTTTTGTTTTTTCAGCCATCATGTCATGAGCTAAGTCTATGACTTGAAGTTTTTCATTTAATTTGCAGGTTACGGCTTCAATTTCACTTTCATAACCTTTTATTTTCTTCAAGTATGACGTTTCATTTCTTTTAGCAAAAAAGTTTGATTCTTTAATGTTAGACATTTCGCTTACCAAACTTTTGTTTTGTGCAGACAACCTGTCAACCTCACCCTGTAGTTCACGACATTTTAAACACACAGAATTAGATTTTACCTCTCCTGTTTGTTTGTCAAGGTTGGCCATTAGAGCTGCAAGCTGAGCTTCCAATTGTTTATACTTAGCATCCTTTTCCTCAGCTTCTTTTTCATATTCAGACTTTTGTTTTGCATCTTCAGCACCTGTTGTCTGATCAACCTTCTTTTCTTCAGCTCTATTCTCTACCTTCACCTCAGCATCCACTTTCACTTCTGCATCATCTATTTTAGCTTCACCATCATCGACTGGAGTAATCTCTGCCATGAATGCTTGAGTGACATCCCCATCATTTTCTAAGTGAATGCTCCAATCATATGAACCCTCTCTTGCAGTAGAGATCAACGCCTTTGAGCTAGAGTTGTTTGATGCATTCCTGTTGTTTGAACTCTGGCTCGAATTATCTTGCTTTTGTTTCTGACATTCCCTAGCAAAGTGCCCATAACTTTGACAATTAAAGCACCTCACTTTGGTCTTTTCGAAACCAACACTCCTTCCCACAAACTTTCTTCCTGTTCTGTTCATGAACCTTTTCACACGCCTAGAAATCATGGCCATTTGCCATTGCAAATCCATCTCTTCAAGATCATCAGGGTCAATCTGATCATAGTCTTCATCTAAAGTAGCAGGATCAGAAATCTTTCCCTGAATATAGTTTTCATAGGAAGCAACAAACGAAGCAAGCAGAGCCAGATGCTCTTCAGCAGACTTCACACTCATTGGCATTGACTTAGCAGTAGTACTCTGCTTAGAAGCTGATGTTTTCTTAACTCCTGATGATCCTCCCGAAGCAGCAACAAAACACACATCACCATCCTGATTCACCAAAACCTGCTCATTCTCACATGATAAAAACGCAGTAGCAGAGTCGCTAGAAGCGTTGTGAGATGAAGAAGATGTAAGCCCATTGTAAACAGCCGAATCTTGAACCTGATCATATCCAGTATCTTTCTTCTTCATGCTGAGCTCATAAGCTCTCAACTTTCCTACTACCTCTTCAAGCTCTTTTGTTTCATAATCTGCTTCACCCTTGATCATTAAAGTGTAGATATCCCACTTAGTAGGCAAAGCATCTAGCAGCTTGTCATTCTTCTCTACGTCAGAATAGCAATCGATCTCATAATTGTCCATTTCTGACATCAGATGGTAGTAACGAGTAATGACGTCTTCAAGTGACTCATGCTTATGTACTTGAAAACAGCAAACTGCTTCTTCAGTAGATCAATCTTGTTCTTCTTGACATCAGCATTACCAGCGTATCTTTTCTCCAAAGCATCCCACATATCCTTTGAGTTAGTGTACTTCTTGAAGGTATGTTTGATGCTGTCGGGTAACGACATTTTGATTGCAGCCAAGGCTCTCTTTTCAGCCTCATACATCTTTTTATCATTATCTTGCATGTTCACATATTCAGTTCTACGTGGTCTGCCCTCAAAGTCATGTGTAGGATTCACGTACCCATCTTCGATGCATATCCACATGCGCGTATCCTGATATTCAATGAAGGACTGAAAACGATCCTTCCATGTCAGATAATTTTCCACCTTCATCATCTTAGGTGGTTTGTTGGTAGTACCAACCTCATGCTCCATCTTCAACAACTCGTTCAAAGTAGACATGTTTGACATTTTAACGTTAATAGACTGAGAAAACCGTACAAAATTTGTCCGAAAACAGTGGTTACCAAATTACACCGTTAGAATCGTCTCGAAAAGACGAATCCAATGATATATAATGTCAAAAACTGAATTCGAGATTTTTTTTTTTTTTGTCCTAAAAATCACACGAGTTCAACGGTGCAAACGGTTCTGTCCAACGAGCTACGGATCAATTTTTATTTTCAAAACACTGAAAATTTTCCGGCGCTTGCCAATGGAAATTCCACCCCTTAACTCCTCTACTAATTTCGCTAGTTCTAACTTAATTTCGCTGGTTCTCAGTTAATTTTGCTGGCCAAACTGTTAAATATGCTGGTCTAGTTCGCTGAGATGTTCAAGTTCGCTGATCAGTTAATTTCGCTGGTCAAGTCAAATTTGCTGGTAAATTCGCTATAACGACGACTGGTAAAGTCGCCGAAAACCGTAATAATTTCGCTGTGAAAACTATACGGTTACCAAAGTCGCCTTTGGATTTAACTTCGCCGATCACCGAGGTACTTAGTGACAAAATCGCCGGAGAATTAATTTTGCTGGTCAGTCAGCGAAATTGATCAAAATCGCCAGTTAAATCTGGAAACTTGATCTGTTCGAAAATTTTGAAGATTTTTCTGATTTTCTAACAACTTCCTGCACAATCAAAGCAGCAAATCAGCAAAAAATTTCGAAAATTTTTCAAGAACAGATTGAATAAACTTAAGAACACGAAGAACAGTCTTCGAATCTTCAAGCCTTTTCAGCCAAAATCCTTCAAACAGTCAATCAGAAACTATCCTGAAAACCTGCAAATCAGCAAACAAACAAACCAAAAGATCAAACAGCCAAAAAAATTTCGAAAATCTGTATCAAACCAAGAAAAATTTCGAAAATTTATAAACCCTAATTTTCAGGTTTATCAAAAATTCCGAAATCACTCCCTGTTTCTGCAGCAAACAATTCTGAACCGAGCAACCAAGAGCCTAACGCTCTGATACCAATTGTAAGTCCCCTTGATGTTATGGATCGTCACAGAATCGTCTTTCCAATCAAGAGTGCGGAATCCTCTTGATCAGAATTAGCAGAAAACGTGTAGGAAACAGAAACAGCAAATCACTTTCAAACCGGGTTTTATTGATTATCTATCAAGACTGATTACAATCAATCAAACCCTAACCACAAACCCTAATTTCGTCCAAGCAAGCACTCTCACGAAATTATGTCTCTCAAACTCTGTTTTGGCTGATTAACCTAAACCCTAATGTCTAACCTTGTTTATATAACACAAGGTTCACAACTGGGCTAGGTTAAAGACTCCTGGGCTGCGAATTGGACAGGCCCAATTCGCCTCCCATCACCCAATCCTTTGGGTTTAGTTAGCCCAAACATTACAACTAACTAATACAAAGCTAAACCCGCTAACTGTTTATCGTTTAACTAATTACAAGATATCCAAAGACCAAATCTAAGCTGTTGTCACAAACATGCACCAACAAATCAGCACTGCCATGTAAAATTTAACCGTGCCATGGCCAACAGACACTGCCATGTAAAATGCACACTGTCCTGGTCTTCCGATGATCACGTCATAGCTTGAGGGGATGTTGATAACCACAAAGGTTAATGGTTGGGTTCTTTCTTTTAAACCTTCGCTGAAACAAACATTAAGGGTCAGCTGCTCTAAGTGCTTGAGGGGTATGTCAGCGATACCTTTTATAGAGGTTCCAGAAGGTTGAAGCCTTGAACGTTCTTCATTACTCAAATGGTTGAAGAATTTTTCGAACATGATCTCAGTGGCTGCCCCAGTATCTATGTATGCCTTACATGTTTGCAGCGTTCCCACGGTAGCTTCTACCACAAGAGGGCTAGAAAGAGGGTCTTTCTCCGTAGGGGGGAAGCAGACACACTGAAGCTCCCAAGCTTCCAACCGCTGTCTTTTATGAGGAACCCTTCCATCGAGATTCACCATATTGACTTCCTTACCCTTTCCTTCAGCCATTTTGTCCCGGACTCCCTTTACCAAATGAGCGAGTTCTCCGGACTTAACAGCCTCTTCTATTCTTTTCTTGAGTTGGAAGCAATCATTGGTGTGGTGACCTTTTTCTTCGTGGAACTCACAGTATTGGGTGGAGTTCTCGTTTTTCCTGCTTTTGGGGAGAGGCCTAGGAGGACGAAAGTTCTGTTTAACTTCTTCTGTTGCAAGGATTTCTTGAGGGGTCTTTGTGAGTGGTGTGAAACTTATGCCTTTTTCCCTGCTTGAAGGGTTCCGGCCCTCAGACCTTCGAGGGTCTGAACCCTTTGGCCGCCTGTCATAGGAGTTGAAGTTCCCCCTTTTTCTAGCTGGGCTATTGCTTCGCCAGCCGGATCCTCTTTTCCTTTGTTCTTTAATGTCTACAGCCTCCTCTCCCCGGATGTGAGCTTCGGCCCTTTTAAGAGCCTCTTCCAGGGTCTTGGGCAGGGATTTGTTGAAATCTCTTGTGAGATATTTAGAGGTGATGGCATTCATGAAACCAGCCACTCTCATTTTTTCGTCTGCCCCTAGAGACTTTCCTTTTTGTATCGTTCAATGAACGCACGAAGACTTTCATCATCACGTTGTTTTATCTGTAAGATCACTGTTGCGTCTTTGACATATCGCCTTTGTTGGGAGAAATTGGCCAGAAAACCCTTGCTTAGGTCGTCAAAGCTTCGAATGGTTTGAGCAGGTAGGTCGTTGAACCAGATTCTGGCGGATCCAACAAGAGTTTGCATGAACATCAGGCAACATTCAGCGTTTGACCATTTCTCTATCCGGGCTGCACCAGTGAAGATCTGAAGATGGTCCTCAGGATCTTCAGTCCCATCGTACGTTCTGATGTGGGACGGCATCTTAATCTTTGATTGGAAATCATAGTCGGCTATCTGCCTTGAAAAGCATGAAAGGTTACTTGGCTTGTAAGGTTTAGCCAAGTCTTCTTCAGCCCTTGCATCCACATTATTGCCATTGCCGTAATTCCCCTGAGTGGCTAGCACCTGATTAATGAAGCGTTGCCACGGGAAGTTGGCCATCATCTGGGTCATCATATTGGGCATGAGGTTGAAGCCTTGAAGGCTTCCTGGACCAACCGAGCAGTTTATTCCAAGAGGGGTGTTCATAACAGCGCTTCGTGCTAAAGGGAGCACGGACAGAGCTTGCTCCCACGTGCTTGTTACAGATGCTGGATAGCTTGTTACTGGGGACTGTAGGAGCTGGTCAAGTGTTAGCTCATGTCCCAAAGGAGCACCACTAGTAATCGGTTGGGAAGAGAAGATAGGATGCACTGTAGGATTTGTCATAGTGGATAGATAAGGGTGAGGGTTTGAAGGATTACTGGGACCAGCCTCACTTCTTATAGTAAAAGGAGGTAGAGGTGGTCCGGGAGACAGTGTTGGTTCAGGTTCGTCATAGTCTAAACGAATCCTCACTCCTTTTTCTCTTTCTTTACTCACATGCTGGTTGAGAAGTGACCTTAATTCAAGGAAATTGTTTGCAACCCCCTCGGGGGCAAGTTCAACACGTGTTGGGGTGTCAGAGACACCGATATTGGGAGATGAGACCCCGGATCTGGACGGAGTTGGTGTGTTGAAGGTGAGTAACTCGGGTGTGCTCCCCGGAGTTGAGAAAGATGTTGGTATAGCCACGTGAGCTTGGCTACTACCCGGAGTAGAAGTGTTTGGAATCTGATTTACTTCTCCCGGAGATCCGCTTTCAGACATGGTGATTTTAAGTGAAGAGAGCTACACTACTAGGTCTTTTTTTAGAAGAAATAGCGGCGTAGCCCCACGGTGGGCGCCAACTTGTTGATGCAACAAATACAAGACCAACGGTAGTAGATGGGTTGGTTAGGCAAAAAGGTTGAAGGGTTCAACCTTGCCTAACGCAGGTCGTGGGGTCCCCCCACGTTTGCAAGACGTGGAAGGAGGTTTACTAGTTTATTGTTGTCATTTGCTGAAGATCCTTCTCTGAAATGTACTCAGATTTGGAAGTGGTAGCAAATGGAATGTGTGTGGTGGATGTGAAAAGGAGTGACTTGTATGTAAGCAAGTACTCCACATGAATGGCCAGAGATTAGAGAATCAGAGCTGGCAGGAGATGTTTTCTGAAGTAAATGAAGTGTCAATTTATAAGAGAAGACATCTCCCGAAGTAGAATTTATTAGACTAGTAACCTTGCTTGCAGTTGAGGGTTTCCCCTTTCGGGGGTTAAAGGCTTTTGACCCCTGGATAATAGCGTACATTGTGCAGACCTGCTTTGCTTTTGCGGCTATGGGTTGGTGAAGCGATCTCCGGATGTGACTGGCCACTGTTTCCGCCTCGCTTTTCCCATCTCACAGCTTTTCAACCATTGAACCGTTTAACCATTTGAGCATTACATATTTAGTCATTTTATTTAGTCTTGGGCTACCCCGTTATCAGTGATATCATGATATTTGAGAAAAAAGTCGAAACAAGATTTCATCAAAATCTGATGAAAACGACACTTTTGTTTGTAAAATTAGATAAAGGGAAGATATATTATGCTTTTCAAAAAAATTATCAACCACTAAAAATAACGACAAATCAACGTTGTCGCAAGTATGCTATAATTTGAGCACAGAACAAAGAAAAAAGCAATCAATGTCCAAAATCAAAATCATGTTATTAATGTTGTCTTGGTCTCTCTCTCTCTCTATATATATATATACATATACACACATCCCTATTATATATATAGGGGTTTGTTAACCTACAATTTATGTTAACGTACGATGCGTACGAGATTGAGTTACAACATGCGGCTTTTTACTCATAACATGCATGTTTTTTTATAGCATGCGATTTTTTTTCATTTTCAACATGCGGTTTTTTTTTTTTTTGGTTTTTTCAATTTGCATGTTTTAAAACTTTACAACATGGGGGATTTTTTTTTTTTTTTTTTTGAAATTTATAACGTGCGGACTTCAAATCTCGTACGATAAGACATATTGTACATTACACTTTCACTATATATACATATTTTTTCTATCTTTTTATTAGAATGGCTTTTGCATGTGTTTATATAAAAATTATGTGAAAACGTGTTTTTACATGTAAAATTTGTGATTCCCTGCATTTTTGTGTTTCCCTAATAACCTCACCCAATATATAATAACCCAACATATAACAACTAGTAGGGGTCAGTTAACGTACAATATTCCTTAATGTACATTGGGCACGAGATGAAATTACGCATGTTATAAACACATAAAACCCTAATCACACATGTTGAAAAAACATAAATCACGCATGTCACGCAAACATAAACTCAGAACACATGATTCTCCGACATCATAAACTCGGAATCTTCATTTAGACTTCACAAATTCGGAATCTTCATTCTTTCACAAACTCGGAATATTCATTCTTTCAACATATGTAATTATGTTTTCAACATGCGTAACTCGGAATCTTCATTTAGACTTCACGTACTCGGAATCTTCATTCTTTCACAAACTCGGAATCTTCATTCTTTCAACATGCGTAATTATGTTTTTAACATACGTAATTTCATCTTGTGCCCAATATACGTTAAGGGATATTGTATTTTACACATTTACACAACTAGTAAGACTTGTAATTGGTATGAAGTTATGTGAGAATGGAATGAATTATTATTATGTATTTGGTAGGCAAGAAAAATGAAGGAATAAAATTAGTGGTGAGTGGTGGTGGTAGTGATTGTGGATGGTTATAGGTGACGGTGGTGGGTGGTGGCGGAGGCGGAGGCGGCAATGGGTGGTGGTCACAGCGGCGAGTGGCGAGTGGCGGTGGAAGCGGCGACGACGGGAGGTGGTGACGGGGTGGTGGTGACGGCCGTCAGTGGTAGTTGGTGGCGGCGGTGGTGGCGGTGGTTTTGGCGTCGACAGTGGTGGTGGGTGGTGGCAGCGGCGGTTGGTGGTGACGGTGGGTGGCACGTTGGTGGGTGGTGTCGGCGGCAATGGTGGCTGTCGGGGTGGTGGCGGAGGCGGTGACGGGTTGCGGGTGGAGGCGGCGATGGCGTCGGTGGTGGGTGGTGGCGAAGGTGGTGGATTGTGGTGTTGTTGATGAGTGGTGCAAGAGATGATGGAATGAAAAAAAAACATCGGGGTGGATATAATGATTTTGATGGAATGAGATGCCTTATAAAATTGGTGATTCCATTTCATTGACCAACCAAACACCATTTTCTTCATTCCCTCGTAATTCATAATGATCCATTCTATTCTGCATTTCATTCCTGCATACCAAACACTAGTGTATTAATTGATGATTATCCGTATTCAAATACACTATAGTGTTTATTAATTTACATATAATGGTCAAATCATTAAGGAACTATAGTGTATTCTTTAGTGAATATCATCAATAAATAAACTATAGATCCTAATGATATTAACATACGCTGTATTCAACTCAGTGTAACAAATCGTTCGGTTCTAGTTTAAACTCACTCATATCTACAAAATTACGATTTTGATACAAAATAAATAATCAAATATGACCTATTATTTATTATTCCATCAAATCTTTCGAAATAATAAATTACCATAAACCCAATAAAAAATGATGGTGAACTACAGAACTAGGTAGGTTCGATACAAAATAAATAATCAAATAGGACCTATTATTTAATATCTCATCAAATCTTTCAGCATTATAAATTGCTATAAACCCAATGAAAAAAAATTAAATGATGGTAAACTAGGTAGGTTCTAAACATGATGATAACAAATGCTTATGGAAAGCATAACATTTAATTTTATGGTAGATTTTCAATCATATTTTATCATTTCTTCTTTCGTAAGCATCATAATAAATATCAAATTGGTAGAATAAAGTAAAAATCCATATCAACTAAAAGACTGAAAGTGATATGCCAACTAATTACACTCATCACAAATACCATAAAAAACTTAATTTCCTCACATATTTCTCAAGAGAAAATAAAAAAATTAAATTAAAAAAAAAGCAGGAAAATTGTAACCTTTCTCAAGTATGCAGTCCTTAACAAAAGCTCAATTATCACAATTCACACAACACCATTAACAAAACAATCCCAAACAAGATCATGGGATGCAACATAACATAACAAAACCAACTATACACCTATCATATTTTGGTCAAACTTTGACCTACCAAGTAGCAAAACCCTACACGGGAATGACATCGGGATTTGACGAGTCATCGCATCTCAAAACGATGCCATCTAGGCTTGTGGGAAGCATACATGTAGCCCATTGACATCCAGTTGGAATCGGCTCGGGTGGAGGAACAATCATCAACACATTATCATTTCTTTGAACAACTCCCATCACACTCACACTGCTTCCCTCTTTAATATACCTACGTTTTCATTTACAGCCAAACATAAGCATCAAGGATAGAAATTTGTTTAAGTAGATCGGTCTTGCGGTTACTTGTTCAACAAGAAACGACAAACAAAGCATATATATAAAAAAATACCCTTCTTTGAGTCGCATCATACGATCATCACTAGATAGGTTCTTCTCAGCGAGCCATCTTATAAACTGTGGGGAAGCATCTTTGTTGGATTGGTTGATATCAATAACAACGGATTCCTCAACGTATGGAGTCACACGGGCCCCATAACCAGTCTTAACTAACGCCCTCAATCCCGATTGGAAATCAGATATATAGAAATCGACAACATGCCTCTGCAAGTATGTACAGAAACCACACAATCAAGAATCTCTTACAAATATCAGTTAAAACTAGTTTAAAAAAAGTAAATATTTAATTATCAAATTCACCTCCACGGAACGAAGACCCCATGTGAAACGTTGATGTGAGGGATTAGCAGCTTTTGAATCCCAGCCGCGATATTCATATAACCTCGTGGATGTGTAAACACATCTGGGAACCCTTTGGAACGATGACTCCAATGGTACATTTCCGCAAGTAACAACCTTTAAAGAAATCAAGATTTTCTTGATCAGCAGAAGCAGCTTTATAACGGTGTAGAGATGTTACTCAACAATAAAAAAACATAAATTTTCCAAATAAAATAAGATAATGTCACTGAATTAGGGGACCTGATTTCCATTATAGTGTTATAAAAAATATTTAGATCATTAAACAAATAAATAAATAAATAAATAAATAAGGTCCCCCTTGCCAGAACCTATCTATATCTATATCTATATCAATTCGGATACAATACAAAAAGCATAACTGGGCCAGAAAAATAACTGATTAAAGATTAAACATTAATATTTCTGTGACGGAGTCGCGACGCGACAACTGTAATGGTTATGAATAAATATAAGAAAAGAAAGGTTGAAACTAAAAAGCATATAAAAGCCATAAATAAATAAAAGGAAGGACATTTATTCCAATTAATAACTTTTTTATTGAGTGAACTTTTATCAAGTTAAAGACACATTTTACCACTTTTTAATATCCCATAAAAAGCCCTAAAATCGTACAAGAGTGAATTCTCCTATAAAATCCTAACCACCCAAAATGTAACAAAAATGTGACCATTTTACTCTCATGTAACTTATATATATATATATATATATATATATATATATATATATATATATATATATATATATATATATATATATATATATATATTTTAATTTCAAATATATATTTCATTCCAATCATTAGGACAAATTACATAAGGCAGGTAAATAAAATTTTAAAAATCACAAGAAATTTTTATGAATTAAGGCAAACCAAATTATGGTGTAAATCTACAGGTCTTCATATTTCTTAACATGAAATGTAAGCTAACTTGCTAATATTAAATTCAATGCAAAAGAAATTGAAATTTTAATAAGATATCTTCAAATTATATCGTATTTGTTTCAAATTCATATATATTTTTAGTAGTTTTCAAGACGAACTAAAAAACTGTCAAACAATTGAGTATATATAGATGTATGCATAAACGTGTGTGTATTTGTGTAACATACCCCGGAAACCTTGACAAATTGGCCGTCTTTTGCTGTTCTAAGCTCAACGTCCGGATACTCAGATATGAACTTAACGACAGCTTTTCTACCCCGAAACATATTCCAAGCGAAAGGCAGGCTCACGATAGCAAAAAGAACACCGACAACAATGAGAAGAATCGGATTACCAACGGCTGCAAGTATAAAAACTGCAGAAATAAATCCCATCACAAACAGCAAAACTATGGACCAAAAAACTAGCTTCGGGAAGCTGCTGAAGAACGAATATGAACCCTCTTGGCTCAAATGAGTAACCGCTTGGTTCTTAACCATTGAAGAGGTTCGTGATTTGATGAACGCCGAAGAGTCTAACGGACCCGATGACTTTCGTGGTGCGCCCGAGGAGTTAAGTGGTCCAGACAAAATCGGCCCGGATGTTATAAGACCCGTGGCAGGGAGAACAGGGAGAGGTCCGGAATTTTGGCGGGAAGAGGAAGTCAACCCTTGACCTTGAGATGCGTATGACTTCCGTATCGGTTCTCCGTGTTTGTTTAACGGGCCGGAAGTGCTCTTTTTCATTGAAGATGAGCCGGTAACACTGCTTGATAACGAACTCATTCGGTTCATGGAATGGGAATGGGAATGTGATGATAGTTGGCCCGAATGACTTGTATTGCCACTACTCATTGACCCGGTTCTTAACGGGCCACTCGTTAGCTGTCCTGATTTTCTCGGCCCGTCAAACATCTTTCCTAGTTCGCCGGACTTCTTTATGTCACCGCCAGTGTAAGGCACTGCGGCGGAGAACATTGTTGGCGCCTTTTCTTTTGGTGGCTCCGGCCGCCCTGATACGTACAACCCATTGTTTAACTGATGAGACGTGATCCGAGAACTCATTTGCGAAGATCTTAACGCGAGACTTGAAATTGTAGTACGAAAAGGACCGGTTACTAATTTCTATGAATGCTCCAACCTACACAAATAGTATTGCATCATAAGCATTATTAATCATTCCAAGAATCATTTAACCTAAACATTTCATTTTTTTAACTAACCATGTGAGATCATTAGTAAACATTTTAGTTTTGGGCTAAAAATCTATAACTTTTTATTCTAAAGGGGCCGATGCATGATGCGCGCGCATCATGTATGCGAGGCGTTCTTTATTTAAAAAAGAATACTAAAACATTATTTATAGATAATATATTAATTGTTAACTTTAAAACACTAAAATATAAGATATTCTCTTTATCTCTGGTCAGATTTGTTCAATCGACGGCCTACCTTGTTCAAATACTCAAACCCACATTTTAAAACCAAACCGTTGTTAACTTTTATAAAATAACATATTAAATTGTTAACTTTTAAACACTAAAATATTATATATCTCATTATCTCTAGTCAGATTTGTTCAATAGACGACCTACTTTGTTCAAATAGTCAAACCCACACGTTTTAAAAATTAACTTTTACACATAATATAATATATTAAATTTTTAACTTTTCAACAATAATAAAATATATAATATTCTCGTTATCTCTAGTCAGATTTGTTCACTCGACCACCTACGTTGTTCAAACACTCAAACCCGAGCATTTCAAAACCAAACTAAGGGGGTAGGGGCGCCCATCACTCACCACACACTCATCACTCACAACATCCAATCAAGTTTCGCCACGTCATCGAGCTTTATTCCATCACTAGTGGTGGATTTTAGTGGAAATGCCCATCACTCACCACACAAACATTTACCATTGAAAAACAAACATCACGGGGGCGCCCCGTCCCCCCTAAGCTATCTAATTTTGCATATCAAACACAAATCAAGATCCAGTTTCACCATAACATCAACTACTACAAAATCAGTAAAAAATAATAATAATTAAAAAAAAAAAAAAAAACCCTCAAAAATTCAGATGCAATCAGTAACATTTCACGGATCCAAAATGAATAATAATATTTATCCCTAAATCCCAATGTGAAGCAAAATACAGCATTAGCAGATAAAATGTGAACCAAATTAACCTTTAAAATCAATCTTATTTTGCAATTGAACATCAAAGTATCGGAAAGAAAAGAGAAAAAGAATGGATTTAGCAAAGTAAAAGATGAATGTACATTGAAATTAGAAGCCCTAATGAAGTGTAAGCAATTGAAAAGAGTAAAGAGTAAGAATCAAACATGTAAACAACAGTGAGTGAGTGAGTGAGTGAGATGATAGCATGTTGACATACCTGGAGTGAAACATGGTAGAGAGAGAAAGAAAGAAGAGAGAGAGTAAAATGAGGGGTTTGTTTGTTTGTTTGCAAATTGCAATTGAAGGGCAACCAACAGGAAACTGCACTCTGCTAGTGTGTATATATATGGGTCTAAACTTATCAATAACAAATGGCTTTCTCATATAAATATATTAATTAATTACTAAATGACTTGTCATAAAATCTGTATAAAAATATGAATAAAAACTAACGTATTTAAAGTTATATACATAGATACTTTTATGCATTGCAAAATTTGTATTCTCCCTGTTTAATTATAAGGGAGACACCTTACTACCACACAAGTCCTTTAAGAGCGTATAAAATAGTATATATTAATAATATAGAGAGAATTCACATCTTATTCTTATTCTTTATCTTGATCTATAACTAAAAATCATCATTCCTGTAATTTATCTATCATTTGGTATAATTATATGGAATGAGTAACTAGTAAATATACCAATTTTATGTAGTTTTCCATGTAATTTTATGGATAAGGTTAAGTTTAAGGATGAGTTGTAAGTTGTATGAGTCTTTTAGGTTAAAACCTAATTTTTTTTTCGTTAAAATTAAAGGATTAATAATTTTAACAATTAGGGCGTGATGCTCCCAGAGTAGAATCTACATCTCTATATCATTTAGCTAAATATTGCTTTTCTCTAAATTTAACTTTAATTTTTATTTAGGGTTATTGGATTTTGTCACTCTTAACTATTAGGTATTGCCTGCTGTCACTCCCAACTATCACTTCTGCTCCCACCACTCCTAACTTAACACTTTGTGTGTTTTGTCACTCAGGTTGAGTGGTTTCTGGCTCCCCTTTTGTCTTTTACGAGCCGATGCACCTTTAGCCATTAGTAATTCACAAAATGTTAGTCTAATATCACCAATAACACTAGTCAAACACTAAGAAATGTTAACCTGCGGGGTGACACAACACACAGAGTGTTAAATTGAGAATGGTGGGAGTCAAAGTGATAGTTGGGGGTGGCAACGACCAATACCCAATAGTTGATAGTGATAAAATCCAATAATCCTTTTATTTACCTACCACATATAATTCTGACGTTCTCCATCTCTAGGGGTACAAACAAGTCGAGCAAAGCCCAAACTAGGCTTGAGTTTGATTAACTTATGAATGCTCGAGCTTGACTCAATTCGAGCTTTGTTTCTAAAGCTCAGGCTTAGCTCGTGGATAGTTTCTCAAACTCGACCTTGGCTGGAGCTCGGCTCGTATATTAATTATTAATTAGTTTATATTTTATAATTATTGTTTTTCATTTATATAGAACATAATATATATCTATAGTTATTTTATCATGATTTTCAAAATAATAATTATTACTATATAGATATAGTTAGTGTGTTAAATAAAAATTATATAAATAATAGGTTCGTATAGGTTTGCGACAAACTCAAGCTTCGTAAATGAAGCTCGGGTTCTAGCTAACTAACTAAACAAGTTTATTTTTAAACTCAAGCTCGAACTTGTTAAATTCGGCTCGTTTCAAACCTTTTTCAAGTTCATCTTGAGTTGCTTGACTTGTTTACACCACTATCCATCTTTTTCTATATTTTATTAATAAACACTTCTTTTATTATATTTTATATATCCTATAAATAATGGATTTTTATATTCAGAAATCAACATTTATAAAGCTCTAGATTTTAAAAATAAATATGAAGATGGAGACTTTGATGAAGATGTAAAATGAAAGAAATCTTTAAAATTAAAAAAAAAATAAAGATAGATATACAAATGTGAATGCCCTAGACAGAAAAAAGAAAAAAAAATAGCTAGTCAAATTAATGATGATGTAATCTAGAGGATGCAAACAAGTCTTACTATTTACGTCTTTAGATTATGCAAACAAGTTTTACTATTTACATCTTTAATTATGCAACCAGTCTTGTCACATACATCTTTTGATGGATCTTTTTATTTTTAATTTTTATATATTTTATTGATATAAGAATTTAAGTTTTTTAACTTATAATATATAAAGGGTATTAATAAAGTTACACTCTAAAATATTATTTTCACACTCTTTATACGAGTCGTATAGTGTATACGATCCATATAGAATAATCTAACATGGCAAACATTGGGTCGTATAATGCTATATAGCTCGTATAAAAGGAGAAAATATTGGGTCGTATAACATTCTATATTGGTCGTATAGCATTATATGGGTCATATAACATTTTATACGGGTCGTATAATACTATACACATCGTATAAATGGAGACAAAAAAAACATTCTCTGACAATTTTCTTGTACAGCATTCTCCTATACAACCCGTATAAGTCTATACGGGTCGTATAAATGTAGTGTGTGAAATTAAGATTTTGGGGTGTGAGAATAACGAGAGCCTATGTGAAATATAATATGTTATATCAATTTCTAGTTTACCAACTATAAATTAGCAACTTACTTGTGTTTAGGGGTGTTATTGTGACAACCCGAGATTTCAAGTTCTTTCCTATACGCATCACTTGTGTCACAATTCTGTTTTACAATTTGTTTTACGTGGTGTCGTGTGTAGTTTATTTAATGATTAAAGTAGTCTGATGCTTGGTTGTTAAATGTGTGATGATTAATGTTTAATGTGTAATGGAAACCCAAGTCGACGAAGATTAGGTCTTCGTCACAACGAACCTTCGACGAAGGTTGATTCTTCGTCACACTCACAATGTGGTGAAGAATCATTCTTCGCCATGTGATACTTCGCCGAACAGGGACTTCGGCCCAGGTTAGTTCGTGGCCCCAAATGGGCCGGACTACTATTTTAATTGTATAATCCCTCATAACGTAACTGTAAACACAAGAATTGGCAAAACCCTAGCTCTCCTTCTCTCTCAAACAAACCGACGGCAGCTTTGGTTCTTCTCGAAGGATCGTCTTGATTCCTACCTTGTTTTCTCGGTTAGTATGTCCTTATCGTCATTCGACTGTGATTCTCTTATTGCACATGGTTGTGTGGTTACGTACTAATGTGTTAGGGTAATAGAATTTATTGTTGAACGATTGATAATATTATGAGATGTCATAACACTCGGGTAATGGTTGGGGTTCGATGGGTCGTGGACTCATGGGTCGGTATGAATGGTTGATGTTGTTAAAGATGTGCATAATATGTATTTGTGAATGTCTGTGTATATTTGTGAATGTGTTGATGATGAGTAACCTGATGATATGAGCATGATAATTGATCCATCTGATTCATGATCATACGCGAATGATTCGGTAATGATTAGGGTTTATTAGTGTGTCACAAAACTATGAGTCAAATGAAACTGCCATGGTTAGGGTTGTGAGAAATCATCACTAACTATGGATGTGCAGCAGTGAAGGAATCCCCACAAAGAGTCCAGGACGACGAAGAATGATCCTTCGTCGGCTGGCCTTCGACGAACCCCAATGAACCTTCGTCGCCTTCACTCTGACGAAGAATGAGTCTTCGCCAGAGGATTCTTCGCCGTGCTCAACCCCGACGAAGGATAGTCCTTCGTCAGGGGATTCTTCGCCAAGGGAGCATTCCACGAAGATTAAATCCTTCGTGGAGATGTTGTAACTGTGTAAACCAACATAACAGTTTATGATGCATTTGATTATGGATGTTTGGTACTTATGAAAGCTATGGTTGTATGTTAATAAGAATGAGAAATCTGGTGTGACTTGTGTGAATGGCAAACCCACCTGTTATGTGTGTTATGTGACATGCACATAGGATGTGGACTTGTATGAGAATTGGATATGTGCTACATGTTGCGTAGCGATCTTTGTGATGAATGCAATCTGTGATGAATATGTGACTTGATTGATTAAGAAACTGACTTGATTGGTAACCACGGTAGGGTTTGGTTGATTAACTGGAACGGGTAACTTGATAAACCGAGCAAATCTAAGGTGAGTTCACTCCTCTTGAGCATGCGTCCCGGTGGGTGGGACAATCAATGGGTATTCCTGAGAGGAATAAGTCTTTTGGGTAAAAACTGGAATGTTAGATAATACACTCATTTCCTATCACCTTAAGTCCCATCTTCTACTGAATAGTTACCTTAGAGGTAACGGGGTATTAGTTGATAGCGCTATGTACCTGAGAGGACGGGCGTGAACTAATGACCTTAATGATGACCAATGCTTAGATAGGGGGCATTGGGGATTGGCAAAATAATCTGGAAGCCATCTTGTACGGTACTCCAGTTATTATCAACAATATTAACAATGAACTTAACTAAACACTTGGCAATTAACGTTTTCGTAAAACTATGAACTCACCAGCGTTGTCTGATACACTTGTTGCATGTTCGTAGGTCGTTAGGTACTATGGACAAGGGACTTGCTATCTAGGATTGCTGGAGTGGTCGTGGGTCAACTGCTTGGATACGCTTGAAGGGCTTACTGTTTTTACATACATTTGGTTTTGAAGCACTTAAACAATGAATTTCTATTTGCTTCTGCTGAACCTGTTAAAAACTTGTGTGATGACTTGAAATGTTTGATTTAATAAATGGGAGTTTATTTTAATAATTTGTGAATAGTTCAATGTGATTGGTGGCTAGATCCTGGTACGTCACACGCCTAGCGGGGTTTCCGTATGTGGTATTTTGGGGGTGTGACAGTTTGGTATCAGAGCCACTAGTTATAGTGAACTAGGTTTTAAAATGTTTTTATAAAACCAGACTATAACCGAACAGTTCAGAAAATCGACCATGACACTCAGCTCCAGATAGCAAGGTTCGTCTCTCGTTTACTTATTGCACAGTATATCTAGTGTACACATATGCATGATATTGCATGTGAATTGCACACTTAGCACTACAGCATGAGTTCCTGTGTCACTTGCATACGTTATGTGTTTGATAGTACGACGCTCCTCTAAACCTTCATGATCTATGTTGTGGTGTTTTGTCTTGCTACTCGAATTTGAGGAACCTTTTAGCACTAGTTGGGAGGAGCTGAGATAAACATGCAAATTGCATTATTATTATGGGTGCACACATAATAAAAATTTGGGGTGCATGTGAGTCCCGGTGAGGCTTAACGAGTATGAAAAGGGTTCCGCTCTGTTGTCTGATGTAAACTTAGTAGTCTGTAGAAGTCATCATTGATGTTTAACTCCTACTCAATTCCGACCCTTAACCTTCTCCACTCTTTTTGTATAGAGTCATGAGCGGACGAAATGGTGGACGTGGTGGAGGCCGCGGCAGTGGACGTGGCAACATTGCTATGACTCAGGCCGAATTAACCAACCTGATCAACACTCGTATGGCTGAAGCCCTAGCGGCTCAGCAGGCTGGTACGATATGTGCCAAATACTCTTTATTCTTGTGTCGCGTACTCAACTCTTACCCGTATGTTGTATTTTCTTTCGTCCTTAGGTCAACAAGTGAATCGGAATCAAAACAACCCGCCTGTTTGCACATTTAAAACGTTCATGGATTGTAAGCCACGGACATTCAGTGGGACTGAAGGAGCTGTGGGGCTACTTCCCTGGTTTGAGAAAGCCGAGTCAGTCTTCGCTATGTGTAACTGTCCCGTGGGGGATCGGGTGAAGTATACTACAGGCACATTGGAGGATGGTGCCTTAACTTGGTGGAATGCCCAAGTGCAGATGCTGGGCATCGAAATGGCGAATGCAACTACTTGGGATGATTTCAAGGAGTTGATGCGGGAGGAGTACTTTCCTCGTGACGAGATTCAGAAACTCGAGAACGAGTACTATAATTTGAAGATGGCAGGGTCTGAGATCGAAGCGTACACGAAACGGTCACATGAGCTCGCGAACATGTGTCCTAACTTATCACGACCACCCCACCGTAGGATTGAGTTGTACATCAATGGCTTAGCACCACAGGTCAAGGGTTTGGTCACTGCGGCGAATCTTGACAACTTGCCTCGAATCATTCGTCTAGCTCACAAGATTACTGATCAGGAGGTGGAGCGTGGCTCGCTACCACCACGTGTTTCTGCAACTGCTGCCACTACTGCTACAGCTACTACTCCTGCTAGTGACAGTAAACGCAAATGGAATGATATGGACAAGATGTCCAACTCGAATCAGCCGCAGAAGAAGCCAGACAACAGTATCAACCGCAGTTTTAGTCAGTCATCTTCTGTGAATCAGAATCATAGTAACAATTCGAATCAGGGCTCTTACGCAGGGAAGCAACCTAAGTGTAAGAAGTGCAACTTTCATCATCGTGGGCCGTGCACCTGAGTCTGTCACAGGTGCAACAAGGTGGGCCATATGGCTAGAGATTGCAGGGCCCCACTCCCAAGACAACAACAGCAGCAACCCCCACAGCAACAGCAGCCACAACAATAGGAGAGGCAGCAGCCTCTGCAGAATCAGGGAAATCGTAAGGGGTGTTTTCAGTGTGGAGACGAGGGTCACTTTAGACGGGATTGCCCTCAACTGAATCAGAATACTGGTAATAGCAATAACAACACTGGGAACAACAACAACGGAAACAATGGTGGGAATGGTGCACGTGGAAGAGTGATTACCATTGGTGCTGGGGAAGCTAGGAATGATGGCAACGTTGTGACTGGTATGTTTTCCATGAACAATCTATTTGCTTCTGTTTTATTCGACTCTGGTGCCGATTGGAGTTATGTGTCTTTGGGGTTCAGTCGTCAGTTAGGGTTGACTCCTACACCTCTTGTAAACAAGCACGTAGTAAAATTAGCTGATGGTAAATCGATTGAAGCTTCACATGTTCTTTTTGGGTGTAAAATCGATCTTATGGGTCAAGTGTTCGATGTTGACCTACTTCCCGTTACTCTTGGAAGCTTTGATGTAGTCGTTGGTATGGACTGGTTGTCTAAACATCAAGCGGAAATTCTCTGTAAAGAGAAAATCGTGTGTATCCCTCTCCCCAGTGGGGAATCCCTGTCGGTTCAAGGTCATCGTAGCGGTGCAATGGTTGGCATCATCTCAGCCATGAAAGCCCAGAAGTGTCTACAAAAGGGCTACCCTGCTATTTTAGCACTTGTTACTGATACTCAGCCTGAAGAAAGGAAAATCGAAGACTTGCCTATTGTTCGTGATTTTTTTGACATTTTTCCTGAAGAACTTCTTGGTTTACCTCCACGCCGTCAGGTAAAATTTCAGATTGACCTTACACCAGGAGCAGCCCCGATTGCCCGTGCTCCTTATCGTCTTGCACCAGGAGAGTTGCAAGAGCTGTCAAATCAACTCCAAGAACTGTTAGATAGAGGTTTTATCCGACCCAGTTCTTCGCCTTGGGGAGCTCCAGTTCTGTTCGTGAAGAAGAAAGACGGGTCCTTTTGTATGTGTATAGATTACCGTGAACTCAACAAGGTGACCTTCAAGAACCGTTATCCTTTACCACGTATCGACGATCTGTTTGACCAGTTGCAAGGGTCAAGTTTCTACTCGAAGATCGATTTAAGATCGGGCTATCATCAGATGAGAGTCCGAGAGGAGGATGTCCCTAAGACAGCTTTTCGAACGCGGTATGGCCATTATGAGTTTCTGGTTATGCCATTTGGGTTGACAAACGCACCAGCGGTTTTCATGGACCTCATGAACCGTGTGTGCAAACCGTATCTCGACGATTTCGTCATTGTGTTTATCGATGACATCTTAATTTACTCTAAGAGCAAGGAGGACCACGAGCGACACTTGCGTCTTATCTTGGAGCTCCTGAGGAAGGAGCAACTCTACGCTAAATTCTCTAAGTGTGATTTCTGGATTCGAGAAGTACACTTCCTTGGTCACATTGTTAATGAAATGGGGATACACGTGGATCCTGCTAAGATTGATGCCATCAGAAATTGGGCGGCACCGAAGAATCCTTCGGAGGTGCGACAATTTCTCGGTCTCGCTAGGTACTATCGCAGGTTTATTAAAGACTTCTCGAAGATCGCTCAACCTCTTACCTCGTTGACACAGAAAGGCATGGTATATTCTTGGGGAACGAAGCAGGAAGATGCTTTCCAGCTCTTGAAACAAAAACTCTGCAGTGCACCAATCTTGTCATTACCTGAGGGTACCGAGGATTTTGTGGTGTATTGTGATGCTTCTATTCTGGGTCTCGGTTGTGTGCTAATGCAACGCGAGAAGGTGATAGCGTACGCTTCTCGGCAGTTAAAGGTTCATGAGAAGAATTACACGACTCACGACTTAGAGTTAGGGGCCGTGGTCTTTGCATTAAAAATCTGGAGGAATTACGTGTACGGTACTAAATGCACTATTTATACCGACCACAAGAGCCTTCAGCATATCTTTGATCAGAAGGAATTGAATATGCGATAGCGTCGCTGGGTAGAACTCTTAAACGATTACGACTGTGCAATCAAGTATCACCTAGGTAAAGCTAACGTTGTAGCTGATGCCCTTAGTCGAAAGGAAACAATACCCAAGCGTGTACGAGCCTTACAGCTCACTATTCACTCAAATCTTCCTGATCAGACCCGTTCGGCTCAGACTGAAGCGTTGAAGGAAGAAAACATGGAAGTTGAATATTTGCGGGGCATGGAAAAACGACTCGTGGAGAGATTAGACGACATTTATTATTTTATGGAACGGATATGGGTTCCTTTGTATGGCAATCTTAGAGAGCTCGTGATGGACGAAGCGCACAAGTCTCGATACTCTGTTCACCCAGGTTCGGATAAGATGCATCAGGACCTCAAAGTCTTATATTGGTGGCCGAAGATGAAAGCTCATATCGCGGCGTATGTGAGTAATTATTTGACTTGTGCGAAAGTCAAGGTAGAGTATCAGAAACCCTCAGGCCTGCTCCAGCAACCAGAAATACCCTTGTGGAAATGGGAGCAAATTGCTATGGATTTCGTCACTCGTTTGCCAAGAACTCAAAACGGAAACGATACCATCTGGGTGATCATTGACCGTCTCACAAAGTCAGCGCACTTTCTAGCAATCAAGGAAATGGATAAGTTCTCACAACTTGCTGCTATCTATCTAAAGGAAGTGGTTTCTAGGCACGGGGTGCCAACCTCTATTATCTCTGATCGTGACCCGCGTTTCATATCGGATTTGTGGCAATCAATGCATAAATCATTCGTCTCACGTCTTGACATGATTACTGCTTATCACCCGCAGACGGATGGTCAAAGCGAACGAACCATCCAGACACTTGAAGACATGTTGCGAGCATGTGTGATCGATTTTGGTAAGGGGTGGGAGAAACACTTGTCGTTGATAGAGTTCTCCTACAACAACAGCTACCATACCAGCACCCAGGCAGCTCCGTTTGAAGCATTGTACGGGTGAAAATGTCGTTCTCCCATTTGTTGGGCTGAGGTGGGTGACAGACAGATCACAGGACCGGAACTTGTACTTGAAACTTCAGAGAAGATTGTCCAGATCAGAAACCGTATGGTGGCAGCGCGCAACCGTCAGAAAAGCTACGCTGACAAGCGTAGGAAACCCTTGGAGTTCGCTGTAGGCGATCGTGTTATGTTGAAAGTCTCACCCTTGTGGCGCGCTTTGGGAAGCGCGACAAGCTTGATCCATGTTATGTTGGGCCATTCAAAATTCTGGAGCGAATCGGTAAAGTGGCCTACAAGCTCGAGTTACCTGCTGAGTTGGGTAACGTTCATGATGTCTTTCATGTTTCGCAACTGGAGAAGTGTTTGCCCGATGAAACACTCGTGGTACCACTTCAAGAACTGAAAATCGACGACAAATTGCAATTTGTCGAAGAACCCATCGAAATTATGGATCGGGAAGTCAAGGTCCGAAAACATAGTCGAATTCCAATCGTAAGAGTTCGTTGGAACTCAAGACGTGGACCGGAGTTCACGTGGGAATGCGAGGATCAGATGAAGCTCAAGTATCTACAACTACTCCCAACTGACCAATCTAGTTCTGATGCAACTCGTGAATTTCGGGGCGAAATTCCCTTTCAAATTGGGGATGACGTGGCACCTGCGGAAAATGTCACACCCCCAAAATCCACCCGCGGAGTAACACCGCTTAGAGGCGTGACATGACCAGGATCAAGCCACCAATCATATTGAACATTTCAAGTATTAAATAAAATTCAACCCATCAATATAAAAGGTGGTCAAAACCAACCATAGTTAAAGTATAGCGGAAGCATAATTGTGAAAAACCCAAACATAAGTAATAAGTTCATAAAGTGTAAATGTTTAACATGGAACTCAACAGTCCATGTTCCCACAACGATCGCGCCTCCCGTGCAAGCTCCTTGAATACCTAACGTCCTGCAAGGAATGTAACAGAGAGTCAACAACAAAGTTGAGCGAGTTCACAGTTGATTAATCAGTTAATGTATTCGTTCAGGTATCGTAAATTCGTTTCATAAACATGCAGGATCTACTAGGCCAATAGTATGTTTGGTTAGTGGGGGCTTCCCATGTTGTATGTACTAGACTAGTTGTAACCATAATTGTTCTTCTTAACCCGAGAACAGGAGTACGTACGAGGTTTACGTATGTTTTACGTAAGTGCCCTTCTTAACCCGAGGACAGTGGTACGCGTGAGATTTACGTAGGTTTTACGTAAGTGCCCTTCTTAACCCGAGGATAGTAGTATGTATGAGTTTACGTAGGTTTTACGTAAGTGCCCTTCACAACCTGAGGACAGTGGTACGTACAAGTTTACGTAGGTTTTACGTAAGTGCCGTTCGCTATCCGAGGACGATGGTATGTAGTCTAGTAATAGTGAAAGTACGAGTAATTGTTCAATCCCATTCCCTACCCACCGGGGAATCCCATGCCTTGGAAGAGTGTGAACTCACCTTGGTTTGCTCGGCAGATAAACAAAATGGTCACTTGAGTTATATATGGTCAACCACGTCCTAACATGGTTACCATACCAAGTCAGGTCTACGCTTAAGTATTGCACATAAGCTAACAGGTTACGAACACGTATTGATCATGGCAAACACGTAGAGCACGTTAACAGTCAAAATCACACATGATACCCACATTGTGCGACTCGGATGATTGGGCTCTTGAACTTATACGAGCCCAATCATCTTGTGCGATCCAAAAATGGAGCCCAAAGTCAACCGGCCCAACCTATTGTGCGATCAGCATAGCTTGTGCGATCCACAATGGGTTGTGCGATCTGATCCAAACCCGGCCCAAAATAATAATACAATCCAAAGACTTGTGCGGCCCAAACATTTAGCAGTTAACAAATCTTGTGCGGTCCGGATGGACTTGTGCGATCCGGACGACTTGTGCGACCGGGTTTTTGGGCTTTAAGGCCCAACTGTATAAAGAGTCCAAGTGGTTTGTGTGTGGCCCAAGCCTTGTGCGATCGGCACTGTCTTGTGCGATCCACAAGGTCTTGTGCGATCATGCATAAACTGATTATACACGGTGCTTAGTGTGATAGTACGTTGCTTGTGCGATTGTCTTGTGCGATTAGATCAGATCTTGTGCGACCGACAAGCTTGTGCGATTGGTTAACTAATTCCCGTAATTCATGCAATCAGTTACATTGTTTCCATTATCCGATTTAGTCAACAATCAATCGGTTACTCTATTTCCATAATTACGATTTATCAATCAACACAAATTAATAGTTTCTATCCACCCAATAATCGATCAAAACATGGTTTTATCAATTTATTCATATGAACCCTAACTAAAATCATCACATCAACCATGCATAATAGTTTAATAGATTCAAGGTCTCGATTACTAACATGCATCCTAACTAGCGATATCCGAATACACTTTCATGGTAGCCGATTTACACACATTCAGTTCTAGATCATCATCATACAAATCCGACTCCTATGAACACTTTCAAACGTACATGAGAGCCGATTCAAGAACATCAAACATTAACAGTTTACATCACTACCAATCATATATCACCCCTATATCATCATGTAAAGTATATATATATTACAACATCATGCAACATTAAAACACTAACCGGTTATAGATGAGAACAAGGATTGATCCGAACACAAAAGCTTCGGTGGAGAAGGGTATGCTGCCGTCGGCTTCGCGAGGAGAGAAGGAAAAGAATAGGGTTTGTGTGTGTGTTGTGTTTTGTTACAAATGAGAAGCAACCCCACACATGAGTGCTTGTATGCGTATAAAAGGGAGTGGGCCGAACCCTTAATTGGCTGCCCATTGGTTTCGGATACAAGGAGTGCAAGATTGGGCCGAGGGATGTGTATGACAATGAACGAGTTGTGCGGCCCAACTGACTTGTGCGATCGGGTTGTGTTGTGTGATCGGTTCGTTTATGTAAATACATTCCCATAACACAATATCAAACATAACATTCCATTATTCAACTAAGTTCACATATCACATAAGGTTCAAACAAGTTACACTAAGTACAAAGAGAGGTTTGAGATACGAGTTGTCACATTATCCCCAAGTTGAAAAAAATTTCGTCCCGAAATTTGGTACGTACTCACTGAGGAAGCTAGTTAAATTGCATGGTTTTCCTGGGGTGTCACATCCTTCCCCCGTTGGTGTGGAATTTCGTCCCAAAATTCCATAGTAGTTTCAGCCTCAGTAGTGGTTGTACTGTTTGCGAACAATTGGGGGTACTTTTGTTTCATTTGGTCTTCGCGTTCCCAGGTGAACTCTGGGCCGCGACGGGAGTTCCACCGAACTCGAACGAGAGGTATTCTGGTGTGCTTGAGGACCTTAACATCCCGGTCCATGATTTCAACAGGTTCCTCGACGAATCGCAACTAATCGTCGATAGTGAGCTCCTTCAAAGGAACTATGAGGGTCTCATCTGACAGACACTTCTTCAGATTCGACACGTGAAAGACGTTGTGAACCCCACCGAGTTCTGCTGGTAGGTTCAGTTTGTAAGCCACTTTGCCTATTCTTTCTATGATTTTGAACGGACCGACATACCGCGGATTGAGCTTGCCTCGTTTGCCAAAACAAACTACACCTTTCCAAGGTGAGACTTTGAGTAGCACTCGGTCCCCAACCTGGAACTCGAGTGGTTTCCTGCGCTTATCATTGTAGCTTTTCTGACAGTCACGAGCTGCCGCCATTCGTTGTCGTATCTGTGCAATCCTTTCAGTCGCGTCTACCACAAGTTCTGGACCAGTGATCTGACTATCACCCACCTCTGCCCAACAAAGAGGTGATCGGCATTTACGCCCGTACAATGACTCAAATGGAGCGGCTTGAATGCTGGTGTGGTAACTGTTGTTATACGAAAACTCCACTAACAGGAGATGTTTTTCCCAGCCGTTGCCGAAGTCGATAACACATGCCTGAAGCATGTCTTCTAGAGTCTGTATAGTGCGCTCAGACTACCCATCCGTCTGGGGGTGATAAGCTGTGCTCATGTCCAAACGTGAGCCAAAGGATTTGTGCATTGCTTGCCACAGTTCCGAAGTAAAACGTGCATCACGATCGGAAATTATGGAGGTGGGCACCCCGTGCCTCGAAACCACTTCCTTTAAGTAAATGTCTGCCAGAGTAGAGAACTTGTCTGTTTCCTTGATGGCTAAGAAGTGTGCAGACTTAGTGAGTCGATCCACGATCACCCAAATGGTATCGTTACCTCGTTGAGATCTAGGCAGGCCAGTAACAAAATACATGGAAATTTCCTCCCATTTCCATTGTGGTATCTTTGGTTGCTGAAGTAGGCCTGATGGTTTTTGATATTCCGTCTTGACTCTCGCACAAGTCAAACATTTGCTGACGTAAGTTGCTATGTGGGCCTTCATGCTAGGCCACCAAGTTCTAAGGTCGTGGTACATCTTATCTGAACTAGGATGTACTGAGTAGCGAGACTTATGTGCTTCATCCATCACCAGCTCGCGTAAGTTTCCATAATGTGGGACCCATATACGTCCTGTTACGTAGTAAGCCCCGTCTTCCTTTTGTTCTAATCGTTGCCTTGAACCGCGTAAGGCTTCAGCCCTGACGCTTTCTAGTTTCAATGCTTCTACCTGAGCATCTCGAATCTGGGAAGGAAGACTAGACTGAATAGTGAGTTGCAACGCTCGTACACGCCTAGGTGTAGTATCTTTTTGACTGAGGGCATCGGCCACCACGTTGGCTTTGCCCGGATGGTACTTGATGGCACATTCGTAATCGTTCAGTAACTCGACCCATCGTCGTTGACGCATGTTCAATTCCTTTTGCTTGAGGATATGCTCGAGACTCCTGTGATCGGTGTAGATGGTGCACTTGGTACCGTACAGATAATGTCGCCATATCTTAAGCGCGAAAACAACAGCTCCCAGCTCTAAATCGTGCGTAGTATAGTTTCGTTCGTGAACCTTAAGTTGACGTGACGCATAAGCAATGACCTTGTCACGTTGCATTAACACACGTCCGAGACCTTGAATGGATGCGTCGCAATAGACCACAAAATCGTCCGTGCCCTCTGGCAATGAAAGGATAGGCGTGCTGCAGAGCCTATCTTTTAAGTGCTGAAAAGCGGTTTCCTGAGTACTAACCCAACGGTAGGTGACACCCTTCTGTATCAGTAGCGTAAGCGGCTGCGCAATCTTCGAGAAGTCTGTGATAAACCTTCTATAGTACCCTGCCAAACCCAGGAATTGGCGTATTTCCGTTGGTGTGCGAGGCGCAGGCCAATTTTTAATCGAATCTATCTTGGATGGATCAACATGAATCCCATCCTTGTTTACCACGTGGCCTAGGAAATGGACTTCACGAAGCGAGAAGTCGCATTTCGAAAACTTGGCATACAGCTGTTCTGTTCGAAGTAGTTTCAAAATCAGTCGTAAATGCTGCTCATGTTCCTCCTAACTCTTAGAATAGATCAGGATGTCGTCGATGAAAACAATGACAAACTTGTCTAGGTAAGGCTTGCATACTCTGTTCATAAGATCCATGAAGACTGCAGGCACGTTTGTTAACCCGAATGGCATAACTAGAAACTCGTAGTGGCCGTAGCGAGTTCTGAATGCTGTTTTGGAGACGTCCTCATCCCGGACTCTCAGTTGATGGTAGCCTGACCTCAGATCTATCTTTGAATAATAGCTCGACCCTTGTAATTGGTCGAACAGGTCGTCGATGCGTGGAAGAGGATAGCGATTCTTTACGGTCACCTTGTTGAGCTCACGGTAGTCGATGCACATCCTGAAGGTACCGTCTTTCTTTTTCACAAATAGTACTGGAGCTCCCCAAGGCGAAGAGCTAGGACGAATGAAACCCTTATCCAAGAGTTCTTGCAGTTGTTTGGATAGTTCTTCTAGTTCTGATGGAGCTAAGCGATAAGGTGCTCGAGCTATGGGTGCTGCTCCAGGAGCTAGCTCGATCTGGAATTCGACCTGGCGATGAGGCGGTAGTCCAGGTAAGTCTTCAGGAAACACCTGAGGAAAATCGCGTACAACTGGGATATCCTCTAATCTCTTCTCCTTCATCGATGCGTCAGTAACGAGTGCCAAAATGGCAGTGTGGCCCTTTCGTAAACACTTCTGGGCCTTCAGGAAGGAGATGATGCCAACCACGGCACCACTCTTGTCGCCTTGAACTTCGAGAGGTTCTTTACCAGTACGGAGAATACGAACAATCTTTTCTTTGCATAGGATCTATGCTTGCTGCTGGGATAACCAATCCATCCCAATGACGATGTCGAAACTACCCAGAACTATGGGAATGAGATCGATAGAGAAAGTCTGACCAGCGAGGATAAGATTACAACCCTAAACTATGTGTGTGGCCTCTAGACTCTAACCGTTAGCTAATTCTACGACATGTTTGGTGTTCAAAAGTGTTGGTGTGCGCTTGAGCATTTGACTAACTTTTAGAGACATATAACTGGTATCCGCACCCGAATAAATAATACAGTAACATAAAAGTCGTCGAGAAGGAACTTACCCATCACTACGTTAGGATCATTCCTTGCATCACCCTGACCCAGCACGAACGCACGACCCCTAGCACCGTTGTTTCCATCATTGTTTCCCCCGTTGTTGTTCCCATTACCCTGATCATTGTTATTGTTGTTGTTCTGGTTTCGGTTTAACTGGGGGCAGTGTCTCTTGAAGTGACCTTCAGCGCCACAATGAAAACATCCCTTGTTGCCCTGTTGCTGATGCTGATTCTGCGGTGTTTGGTGCTGCTGCTGGCGATCCTGAGCTGCAGGCCGTGGGCTCCTGCAATCCTTGGCCTCATGACCCATCTTGAGACACCTCTGACAACGACCCTTGTTGCACTGGCCACTGTGGTGTCTGTTACAATTGTTGCACCTTGGGTGATTTCCTTGATATCTACCCTGCCTTTGACTACCAGAAGATTGCTGACCAGGGCTCTGGTAGTTATCAGTCTTTCGCTGCTGAGCCTGGGACTGAGTTGTAACTGAACCCTCGCTGGAATCCCCATCCCATTTCCGCTTGTTGTCACTGGGAGTAGCGGAAGTAGTAGCATTAGTAGCACCGATACGTTTGGGCAGCTTGTTCTGTTCCACTGCCTGATCTGTGAGGCGATGAGCAAGACGAGTAATTTACTGGATAGTAGCAAGGTTAGCATAGGTCACATGGCTTTGAATCTCTGGTACTAAGCCTTTGAGGTACAGTTCAATACGCTTGATGGGAGGGTCCACCATAGTTGGACACAAGATGGCCAGCTCGTTTGACCTTTTCGTATATGCCTCAATCTCTGACCCCGTCATTTTCAGATTAAAGAACTCCACTTCTAACTTGTGGATGTCATCAATTGTGCAGTATTCCCGCTTGATTAGTTCCTTGAATTCGTTCCAAGGGGTGGCGTTAGCAGCTGCCAATCCTAAAATCTGAACTTGCGCATTCCACCAGGTCAGCGCAATGCCTTCGAGAGTACCAGTGGCATACTTCACCCTGCGAGCCTCAGGGCATTCACACATCTCAAATACGGACTCGAGCTTTTCAAACCAATGGAGGAGTCCAACTGCTCCTTCAGTGCCACTGAAAGTGCTAGGACGACGGTCCATGAAAGTCTTGAAGGTGCATACAGGTAGCTGAGCGTGTTGACCTCCTGCTTGTGCGGCTGCAGGTGCCACAGCAACTTGTTCGTTAATCAGAGCCGTCAACTGGGCTTGAGTCATGTTAACGCGTCCACTCATGATCTTGATAACAACAGGGAAACATGAGTGAGAGAGGTTCGCGAAAGTGCGATGACAGAAGAGAGTAAGCACGCATGCATTTCAAACAATAGTCGCTACCTTTATCTAAGCATACCATGAGTAAGTTCTATGTAACTAACAAGTAAGCAATAAAACATAAACCATATCACCTAGAATGTTGAGTCTTGCACGTGGAGCGAAGCGTCGTTGTGGATCGTTGAGCACTGTTCTGGTTATAGTCTGGTCTTAACAAAAACTTTTACCCCTTATTAAAACCAAGTTCGCAATAACCAATGGCTCTGATACCAATCTGTCACACCCCCAAAATCCACCCGCGGAGTAACACCGCTTGGAGGCGTGACATAACCAGGATCAAGCCACCAATCATATTGAACATTTCAAGTATTAAATAAAATTCAACCCATCAATATAAAAGGTGGTCAAAACCAACCATAGTTAAAGTATAGCGGAAGCATAATTGTGAAAAACCCAAACATAAGTAATAAGTTCATAAAGTGTAAATGTTTAACATGGAACTCAACAGTCCATGTTCCCACAACGATCGCGCCTCCCGTGCAAGCTCCTTGAATACCTAACGTCCTACAAGGCATGTAACAGAGAGTCAACAACAAAGTTGAGCGAGTTCACAGTTGATTAATCAGTTAATGTATTCTTTCAGGTATCGTAAATTCGTTTCATAAACATGCGGGATCTACTAGGTCAATAGTATGTTCGGTTAATGAGGGCTTCCCATGTTGTATGTACTAGATTAGTTGTAACCATAAGTGTTCTTCTTAACCCGAGAACAGGAGTACGTACGAGGTTTACGTAGGTTTTACGTAAGTGCCCTTCTTAACCCGAGGACAGTGGTACGCGTGAGATTTACGTAGGTTTTACGTAAGTGCCCTTCTTAACCCGAGGACAGTAGTATGTATGAGTTTACGTAGGTTTTACGTAAGTGCCCTTCGCAACCTGAGGACAGTGGTAAGTACAAGTTTACGTAGGTTTTACGTAAGTGCCCTTCGCAATCCGAGGACGATGGTATGTAGTCTAGTAATAGTGAAAGTACGAGTAATTGTTCAATCCCATTCCCTACCCACCGGGGAATCCCATGCCTTGGAAGAGTGTGAACTCACCTTGGTTTGCTCGGCGGATAAACAAAATGGTCACTTGAGTTATATGTGGTCAACCACGTCCTAACATGGTTACCATACAAAGTCAGGTCTACGCTCAAGTATTGCACATAAGCTAACAGGTTACGAACACGTATTGATCATGGCAAACACGTAGAGCACGTTAACAGTCAAAATCACACATGATACCCACATTGTGTGACTCGAATGATTGGGCTGTTGAACTTATACGAGCCCAATCATCTTGTGCGATCCAAAAATGGAGCCCAAAGTCAACCGGCCCAACCTATTGTGCGATCAGCAGAGCTTGTGCGATCCACAATGGGTTGTGCGATCTGATCCAAACCCGGTGTAAAATAATAATACAATCCAAAGACTTGTGCGGCCCAAACATTTAGCAGTTAACAAATCTTGTGCGGTTCGGATGGACTTGTGCGATCCGGACGACTTGTGCGACCGGGTTTTTGGGCTTTAAGGCCCAACTGTATAAAGAGTCCAAGTGGTTTGTGTGTGGCCCAAGCCTTGTGCGATCGGCACTGTCTTGTGCGATCCACAAGGTCTTGTGCGATCATGCATAAACTGATTGTACACGGTGCTTAGTGTGATTGTACGTTGCTTGTGCGATTGTGTTGTGTGATTAGATCAGATCTTGTGTGATCTGATCTTGTGCGACCGACAAGCTTGTGCGATTGGTTAACTAATTCCCGTAATTCATGCAATTAGTTACATTGTTTCCATTATCCGATTTAGTCAACAATCAATCGGTTACTCTATTTCCATAATTACGATTTATCAATCAACACAAATCAATAGTTTCTATCCACCCAATAATCGATCAAAACAAGGTTTTATCAATTTATTCATATGAACCCTAACTAAAATCATCACATCAACCATGCATAATAGTTTAATAGATTCAAGGTCTCGATTACTAACATGCATCCTAACTAGCAATATCCGAATACACTTTCATGGTGACCGATTTACACACATTCAGCGCTAGATCATCATCATACAAATCCGACTCCCATGAACACTTTCAAACGTACATGAGAGCCGATTCAAGAACATCAAACATTAACAGTTTACATCACTACCAATCATATATCACCCCTAAATCATCATGTAAAGTATATATATATATATATTACAACATCATGCAACATTAAAACACTAACCGGTTATAGATGAGAACAAGGATTGATCCGAACACAAAAGCTTCGGTGGAGAAGGGTGTGCTGCCGTCGGCTTCGAGATGAGAGAAGGAAAAGAATAGGGTGTGTGTGTGTGTTGTGTTTTGTAACAAATGAGAAGCAACCCCACACATGAGTGCTTGTATGCGTATAAAAGGGAGTGGGCTGAACCCTTAATTGGGTTGCCCATTGGTTTCGGATACAAGGAGTGCAAGATTGGGCCGAGGGATGTGTATGACAAGGAACGAGTTGTGCGGCCCAACTGACTTGTGCGATTGGGTTGTGTTGTGTGATCGGTTCGTTTATGTAAATACATTCCCATAACACAATATCAAACATAACATTCCATTATTCAACTAAGTTCACATATCACATAAGGTTCAAACAAGTTACACTAAGTACAAAGAGAGGTTTGAGATACGAGTTGTCACAGAAAATCCACAGTCATCCTGATTTAACATCTTGCCGCTTTGGATTACTTGTTAAATTTCAGGACGAAATTTCTTTCAAGTTGGGGATGATGTAACAACCCGAGATTTCAAGGTCTTTCCTATACGCATCACTTGTTTCACAATCCTGTTTTACAATTTGTTTTACGTGGTGTCATGTGTAGTTTATTTGAATGATTAAAGTAGTCTGATGCTTGGTTGTTAAATGTGTGATGATTAATGTTTAATGTGTAATGGAAACCCAAGTCGATGAAGATTAGGTCTTCGTCACAACGAACCTTAGACGAAGGTTGATTCTTCGTGACACTCACAATGTGGCGAAGAATCATTCTTCACCATGTGATACTTCACCGAACAGGGACTTCGGCCCAGGTTAGTTCGTGGCCCAGAATGGGCCAAGCACTATTTTAATTGTATAATCCCTCATAACGTAACTGTAAACACAAGAATTGGCAAAACCCTAGCTCTCCTTCTCTCTCAAACAAACCGACGACAGCTTTGGTTCTTCTCGAAGGATCGTCTTGATTCCTACCTTGTTTTCTCGGTTAGTATGTCCCTATCGTTATTCGACTGTGATTCTCTTGTTGCCCATGGTTGTGTGGTTACATACTAATGTGTTAGGGTAATAGAATTTATTGTTGAAAGATTGATAATATTATGAGATGTCATAACACTCGGGTAATGGTTGGGGTTCGATGGGTCGTGGACTCATGGGTCGGTATGAATGGTTGATGTTGTTAAAGATGTGCATAATATGTATTTGTGGATGTCTGTGTATATTTGTGAATTTGTTAATGATGAGTAACCTGACGATATGATCATGATAATTGATCCATCTGATTCATGATCATACGCGAATGATTCGGTAATGATTAGGGTTTATTAGTGTGTCACAAAACTATGAGTCAAATGAAACTGCCATGGTTAGAGTTGTGAGAAATCATCACTAACTGTGGATGTGCAGCACCGAAGGAATCCCCACGAAGAGTCCAGGACGACGAAGAATGATCCTTTGTCGGATGGCCTTCGATGAACCCCAATGAACCTTCGTCGCCTTCACTCTGACGAAGAATGGGTCTTTGCCAGATGATTCTTCTCCGTGCTCAACCCCGACGAAGGATAGTCCTTCGTCAGGGGATTCTTCGCCAAGGGAGCATTCCACGAAGATTAGATCCTTCGTGGAGATGCTGTAACTGTGTAAACCAACATAACAGTTTATGATGCATTTGATTATGGATGTTTGGTACTTATGAAAGCTATGGTTGTATGTTAATAAGAATGAGAAATTTGGTGTGACTTGTGTGAATGGCAAACCCACCTGTTATGTGGTTTATGTGATATGCACATGGGATGTGGACTTGTATGAGAATTGGATATGTGCTACATGTTGCGTAGTGATCTTTGTGATGAACGCAATCTGTGTTGAATATGTGACTTGATTGATTAAGAAACTGACTTGATTGGTAACCACGATAGGGTTTGATTGATTAACTGGAACGGGTAACTTGATAAACCGAGCAAATCTAAGGTGAGTTCACTCCTCTTGAGTATGTGTCCCGGTGGGTCGGACAATCAATGGGTATTCCTGAGAGGAATAAGTCTTTTGGGTAAAAACTGGAATGTTGGATAATACACTCATTTCCTATCACCTTAAGTCCCATCTTCTACCGAATAGTTACCTGAGAGGTAACGGGGTATTAGTTGATATCGCTATTAGGCTTGGCAACCTCACACCGTACCTGAGAGGACGGGCGTGAACTAATGACCATAATCATGACCAATGCTTAGATAGGGGGCATTGGGGACGGGCAAAATAATCTGGAAGCCATATTGTACGGTACTCCAGTTAGTATCAACATTATTAACAATGAACTGAACTAAACACTTGGCAATTAATGTTTTCGTAAAACTATGAACTCACCAGCGTTGTCTGATACAGTTGTTGCATGCCCGCAGGTCGTTAGGTACTATGGACAAGGGACTCGCTATCTGGGATTGCTGGAGTGGTCGTGGGTCGTACTGCTTGGAGACGCTTGATGGGCTTACTGTTTTTACATACATTTGGTTTTGAAACATTTAAACAATGAATTTCTATTTGCTTCCGCTGAACCTGTTAAAAACTTGTGTGATGACTTGAAATGTTTGATTTAATAAATGGGAGTTTATTTTAATAATTTGCGAATAGTTCAATGTGATTGGTGGCTAGATCCTGGTATGTCACACGCCTAGCGGGCTTTCCGCATGTGGTATTTTGGGGGTGTGACAGTTATACTTAATGCCTAGGGAGTTTTAAAAAAAATGATATTTTTTTTACTTTTAGTTTAAAAGTATTTGATCAGTTACTTTAAACCCAAAGCTATTTAAAATTTTACTTTAAATCCAAAACTTTTCATCCTTTTCAATTTAACTTCAAAATTATTTTACTTTCAATTTGGTCCCTTATACGTTTTATCTTCCGTAATTTTTTTTGTTTTACGCTTCGTTCTAAATTTTGCAAGTTAACATGGAGCAATGTGTGTGTGGGTTTCAATATTTTACATTTCGTTTTACGTTTCATTCTAAGTTTTGAGACTTAACACGATGCAACGTGACTGTGTGATTCGATGTTTTAACATCGTCTACTCTTTACCCGTTTGACAGATTCATCATAACGTGTTGATCCTAGATCAACTTAGTTATTATTTTCTATGTTTTACGTTCCCGTACAATTTCTTCGCATTAACACACCGCAAATTCAGTGTTGGTTGTCGCTCGCAGTGATATGACATTGATGTTATTTGGCACGGTTTTATGCCCCCGCCGCAACGCGAGGGTGCTTAATACTAGTTGTAATCAAGTATAAACTGGCATTTCATCTCGTGTGTTGCGAGGATATTCATACAGTTCTGGAACGCGACACAGTTGTCAAAAAAGGCTTAGATTTGTTTATCGCACTTCAATCGACTGTAGAAGATGTTGCGAGTGGAACATCTGACTCGTTGTCCTCAAAATTTGCCTTTCCAAGATGTGGTATTTAACGTTAGTCATCATATCCTCTTTAAAATTGAAAGAAGTTAACTGATACAAAAGAAGCTGCAAATGGGAGTGTAACGCCTCGTTTTTTGTAACTTTCCTTATTTAGAAAGTTTGTCTTGTATTCTATTTTTTGGAAACTTGTATTCTCTCGTAATCGTATTTCATTTTTAATCATTGTAAACCGAGGCTTCGATCATGATAAAACTTGATCATTTTATGAGGATTATACTTTGATTATACGTTCTTGTTTTACATTCATCTTATACCTATACGTGTTACACATTCGTCTCTCTCACAAATTCGTACTGTATTAAATACAACCCGTAGTAAAATAAGTGTCTTCATACTTATATTACCTACAAATACTTAATCATACATTTACAATACTCAACCCATGCTTTTATATACATTTTATACTTATAACATGGCAAAATATTCAAGTTGTACCTTAAAATACATTACACATCAAAGTGTAGGGGCTGAATGTATCAAAAACGAAAAACAAATCAAAGAAGTCCGGGAAAGGGACGCCGCGACACGCGGACCCCCTTCTGTCGCGACGCGCGAAGCCCGTGAATCCGCAGCAGCTTCATTTTTTATTACGGGATTGGTTCCTTTTTCTCATCCAACTCCCACCTAACTCTCTTTAGAACACAATTAACACTAACCTTAACACTCCCACTATAAATAGCACCTCCCTAACCCTCTTTTCACTTTCCAAACACTTCTAAATCATCAAATCACTCTTAAAATTCATAGAAATTCAAGAACAAGGTAGAAAGCCTTCAAGTACAAAAGTGAGTCAAACTCACTTTCTTCCACTTTTCTTCACCATTTCTTCTTCTACAAAGCTTGGAACACCTCTAGGAATGTTTTCATAGGTTTACCATGGTAAACCAAGGTGGAACAACACCATTTTGAGGTCCAAACTTTCTGTTTTGGAAGATTTATGGTTAACTTTTGATAAACTCAACTTTTCTAGTTGAATCTCATACCTAGCAACTTCCTAAACCCATCTATGGCTTGGAACTTGTTTTGACTCTTACAAGTTTAGAGGTACAAACAACCTCTAAACTTTCTATTCATTAAGGTTTAAGACAACCTACAAGTGATGGAAACCATCCAAGTCTACCATAGTTCATATGGCAAGACTTGTGCTTTGGTGAAAGTGTGAACCTTGGAAGCTTGGGCTATCTTAACTTGTTCCACACCTCACTTGATGTTTTACTTTGCTATTCCCAGTGGCTTTCTAGTCTCAAAGTAACATAACCTCGTCTAGCCTCCAACACTTAGTTAACTATTTCCATGTTGTGGTGGTCCACCCGGGTTAGGTCTTACTTGGCTACTTGATGATGTATTAGTTGTTATTTCTTTTCATTCATGACCCTCTGAATTATCCTTGTGATGATTTGTGTAGTGGTGAATCATACAATGAGGTTAATCCTCCACGCTTGACTTATATGACAATCTATGAAACACATGATGGACTTAGTTTTAGGATTATTATATAACTATATAAATATATGTACATATATGAACATGGCCAACTTTGTGATAATAATCGGTTCATGATTATTTGTCATAAACTTAGGCTAACTTATCTATGATTCTAAATCTCTCGTTGTTGATTCTAATGGGCAAACTAGGACCCATGAAATCACATACAACTTAGTGTTAAAACGAGTACTTAGACTAGATATACTTTTATGCACACATACTTTTGTACTTGAATTCTAAATCCCAAATCCAACCACTCCATAAATGTCGTATGAACTTTCACCTTCAATTCCTTAATCTCAAACAACTCGTCACTCACGGATAATCGGAAAGCCTTTGCAAACTTGAGAGTATACATGACCCCCTTTTCCTTTTACACTTTTGGGTGCAATACGTTATACTATTTAAACACACGAAATCATACTTTACGCTTAAATCACAAACACAAACACAAACAATGCAATCATACATGCTTAAATATGTGATACTGGATTTGTATACTTGGATGATTCTTTTGTGCGATTTACTTGTCGTTAACTTTGTACGAGCCTCCTCTTAACATGTATAGCACTATAGGAGTAACGCACTGCCCGTATTCTTGAGGTCATGGTAAGTCTTTTATCTTGCGGTAATCAAAGGCTTGACTTGTTAAATTGCATGCCATGTTTACATTAATCTCATTAACTATTTTTGCCATGTGGATTGTTCAAATTATTATACATACATGCTAGTACTCAAAACTTGTATACTCGCCAATACTTTTGTATTGAATTATTATACTTTAAAACATATTGCAGGATTTTTGATGATGATGATGATGATGCACGAAATCTAGTAGGATGCCTAGAAATGCACCAAAGTTTAATTCAAGTTTATTAGATTAGTCATTCGATAATTGTTGTAATTTGTTCGTTTCAAACTTGTTGTATTTCTATTTTGAAACAATGTACTTGATATTAGCAATGAAATGAAATTATAATTTAAATACTTGTCACAATTAGTGTTATGAAGTCTCGAGAAATCTCGTTCATCTCACTCCGATATTTCCGCCATCGGTGGGGGGTGACAGGGAGCCACAAACATCATTGCAAGGGTGTAAGGTTGAAAGCTAAACATCCTTCACATGCTCAATCGTGGCAACTTATACAACCTTTATATGCTAGTCGTGGTACACCAAATTTCAAGAGTAGTAGTAAATCATTATTATCCATGTATATAATAACACTTGGTTGGTAAATTCATCATCGTTTATGAATCACATAGATTGAACGGATTCATTAGGCTTAGAAGGTGTAAACGGAACAAATCACCATGGCTACAATGGAGGTTGTAAGCAAGCACCCACCATCCCCCAAATATGCCACACCATGGTGAGATCTTCAACCTAGTTTCCATCCATACTCTTATCATCGCCTTATTCCTTGCATCAACTCTAACAAACGAGAACAAAAACAAATATCAGCATCAAAAGATGCCCACAAACCACCAAACTACCTTTTTACCAGAAACCCTAATCAACAAAAACACTAGAAAACTGATTTAGAGATTATCATAGAAATTCAATACGTAGGGTTACAACCAGGAAACAAATTCAATGACTTCTCTTGTAACGCCTCACTTTTCGCAGCTTTCCGTTTTTAGAAAGTTCATCTTGTAATTCTATTTTCGGAAACTCGTTTCCTTTGTAATCGTATTTGTCACACCCTGACTTTTGCGGAAGCGTGATTATGTGTGACTTGCTTAATATCATTGCATTCAACCATAACAAACATCTATATGATAAAACTAAAGATGTTCATCCATTAAAATAGTTTAAAACATCACAAACAACATTGTCTTAAAACATAGACTTCAAATATGAATACAAACCATGCAAATTGTTTTAAAGTTCCATAGGGACTCGACAAAAGACTTTAAATAAAACCAGGCTTTGGAAGATGTGTCTTGTCCAGGATAAGACACACTATCCAAACCCTAAGTCACCGGATGACATCTTTTATTCTCAACATAACTTGAAACCTCCAAACGCCCGCCAGATCCACATTTAATTCCCTGAAATATATGTAGTTTGAAAACATGAACAAAAGTTGAGCGAGTTCATGTGTTTTGTATGTGTGCACGAATAAACCTTTGAAATCCTTGTAAGTATGTATGTTTGTAAACCCCGGTATGAAAGCAAACAAGGAAAATAGATCGATTAATGGTTTGCAAGGCCATTAATATGTGTGACGTGATGCAGGAAGGCTCAAACCTAGCAGATTTTGCACCGGGCTTCCGGTTGTAAGACATAGTCACCTCATGGGCCAAACCCTGGTCCACATGGGCGGGGCCCGCTACACCCAAATAGATCTATCACTCATGTCCCTCGGTCCTACAACGAGGATTAATGGTCTTAAGCGTTATACCCACCACTCACATGATCTAGCAGTACCTTTCCTTAGCTAACCATACCATGTATAAACGTTTGTAATCAATTTGTAACATGTACTTCACCCCCGAAGTTATAAAACCGAAAACAGTTAAAAGAAAAGGGGGACATGAACTCACAGTCTTCCGTTCTTCGTATTCAACGGTAACTCAAAGCTTCTTCCGGTGTACACGACTACCTACAACGTACTATGATCTATTAGACGAGCGGGTCGTGCCTTGACTTAGTATTAATTAGTGTCTTTGAGTTATGTTTCTTTGTGTCTTCAATATTATTCCAAGTTATATAATTGTTTGCTAAAATAATAAATATTTTAACGTAAATTATATTTATCAAATTTGGAATATTAGTTAAAATAATATATTTTAACTTGTTACTTTTCAAGTATTTATACATGTGTATCCTTCCCAAGGATGGGTGTATTTGTATTCGTATTCTTATACTTGTATATTTTTGCCATGTATTGATGTCGTATTCCGGAATGTATTTATACGTACGAAAATACGTATTTTCATTGTGTTTATTAAGTATTTTCACACTTAACCTTTCCGGAATAATATCTCTAGTAAAAATACATTAATCTATATTTCCAAAATATATATTTTAAGAAATATTACTTAGAAAAATTATTTATAATTTTTCCCTTGGCAAAAATATTTATAAATTTCATATATGTCTCAAAAATAATATATTTTCAAGTCTAACTTAGAAAATATATATGAACTTATTTTTCACTCAAAAATAATATATTTAAAGTTTATTTAATAAAATACATTTTCTCTCAAAAATAATGTATTTCATGTTTGTTTGAGAAAATATATATTTCTTCCAATAATACATCTTCTAATAATTTCAAGAAAAATATATATATTTTAATTGCCCAAAAATAATATATTTTCCCATGGTCAAAAATATGATATAATTTGTAATAATTGTAAAAATCATATTTTTGTTCTCTTGGTGTCCAAAATACTTATTACCAAAATATACTTATGAATAAATTTTCCAGAATATATTGTAAGTTATATTCCTTTGTTCGGTTTCACCAATATTTTGGGTATCCTTGTATATTTATTCCTTGAAATTTTGGTAATATTTTGGATTGTAATTTTTGGTACTTTGATGAGTTATATTATTTCATATCCTAAAATAATATAACTAATACACATAATATACAAATAATCACACACATGGTGACATCTAAATATATATTTTCCTAAATACATATTTAGTCACTTATATTTATAAAAACCAACCTCCAATATTTATTATTTTTGTAACAAAATTTTAGGCAAACTTTATGTGAAAATCCATGGTTTGAAATATACTTGTAAATATTTGTTTAGAAATATTTTTCTAAGTGTTTAATTTTTAGAAAAATTTTGCCATAGCTTCCCCTAAAAATGGAGGTTTCCATGTCTTCAAGGCATATCATTTTCTTTTGTAAATCAACACAATCAATCAACAATCAACAATAAACAATCTACACTTACCAATTTTGCCAAAAACAAGCATAAACTACCACTTCATGAACTTGAAAATTTATAAAAATGTGTAGTAACTTACTAGTGTGTTAAGTAAGCTTAGTTACCCTTTAAAGTGTGGTTGTTTATTTAAAAACTTCATTTTTAAAGAAAATAGTTCTTTACAACTTGTGATCACATTTTCTAAAAATGCTTCTTCTTGGATTTTTCTTGTTACATAAGTGTTTCTACACTTGTTTAACCTTTAAAAATGTGGTTTATTTATTTAAGAACCAAGATTAAGTAAACTTTGTATTTTTAACTTGATTTCTTGAAAAATCATCCTTGAAATCTTAGATCTACAAGACTTACATCTTACTTTAATCATCATTTTACTAAGAAACAATTTATTCTTTCAAGTTCATGTCTTTCATGAGGATGATCTATTAACCTCTAACATTTTCATCCTCTCATCTTGCTAGATTATGTTTTTAATCATCATCTAGCAAGATCATATGATGATCTACATCATTATCATAAACAATCAATCATCAAGTATCACAACAACACATAAACATCAAGATCTCTTATGATTTTAAGCTTATGTTCATGTTTCATCTTCTTGATTCTTAGTGTTCTTCAAGATTAACATCATGTACCTTCTTTTAACCACTTAAACAAGATGTAAAATGAAGAGTTTAGTGTTCTTACCACTAGCTCAAGGCTAGGAAGAGAAGAAAAGAAGTGGATAAAAGCAAATGGTGAAGGTTCTTCAACTTCTGAAAGCTCCTAGCTTCCTTGTGCACCTTCTAACACCCTTGTATATGCTTGGAATTGAATGAAGATGATTGAATGATGGTGGTGGTGTTGTTGTTGCTCTCGGCCGTGAACAAGAAGGAGAGAAGGAGAAGAAGTGAAGTGTGGTGTGTGGTGAGTGATGAGAGTCTTGATCTTAAGGGTTAACTTATAAACTCCTAACTTCACAATTTACTTTGGTTCTTATGTCTTTAAATCACCAACAAGATCTAATATTTAATCAAAAGAAAATCACAAGGTGGGTCCCTTGTTGGGCCGTCCACTAGGTGGGGGTGGTATAGGCTAGGTTTAAACTATAAGTTAGTTAATAGTTAGATTTCAAGTATTTGGTTAGGGATTTAGTTATTAGATATTTACTTAGTGTGTTATGATGTTCGGGGACCATAACTAGCTTGGTAATGTTAAAACAATGCTTCTAGTGAAAATTTGGTGTTTCGGGTAGTGTCCGGTTGTTCGGTTGGTTACCGGTTTGTTAAGGTGCTAAACTATGCAGTTTAGTGTGCTTTATGTTACCTTTTGTGACACTTTTGATTCCCGACACTTAGGAAAGCATTCAGGACCATTTAACCATATTTCTGCATGATATTAGAGTGTTTAAATGCTGATTTATGCTGATTTTTGCTGAATTCAACACTTTATGTGAGTTTTAGGCACTTTCCGGCACTTAAACTATCTCTAGGAAAGCAGTTTTGTGATCCTTACTTTCTTACACACTATACTAGTGTATTACTTGGTTTCTGGCTCATTCTGTGTCTCAATACAATGTCTGTCCATGTACTGAACTCCGTCAGCATTTTCTGATTTGTCTGATAACTGTGCTAACTGTATTTCGTGCATCATTTGAATCAATAAAGTTCTCATGAAATAATGATATGACATTAAGCAATATGTGATGCACATGTATGTATCATAGTAATAATCAGAAGGCAATTCAAATCATTAATTTGTAATTTAGCACAATCATTAAGCACTAATCATGGTTTAATAGTTGTACAGATACCTGGAATTTTGACAGTTGTCACAGTATTTCGTTTCAAGCCATTGTAAATCCGAGACTTTAATCGTAATAAAATTGAACTTTTATGTGAAATAAACATTGCTTATACATCGATACATACATTCGTTTGGTACATGATTCATAATTCTCATGAACGTAAGCTTAACTCGTAAACAATTATCGTGTATTCGTAATTCTTAAACGCTCCATGCATACAAACGCTTAGTTATTCAATTACAAGGCTAACGTATATATTTTTCACTTGATTGGTATCTAAACATAAGTTATACAAACTTGTTTGTTATACACACTTATTTATCACATACTTTGTGTCATTAAAACATGTTTATTTTACATTATGGACCTTGTTACATGTTGGTTACCTATTAAATGTAATGTGTCACATTAATAAACATCAAATGACCATCTAATATGTTACAAAAAAATAAAAGATTATAACCTGCCCAAGGCAGTCCGATCGTGTGACAACCCTCACAAATCCAGGTATCCGTACGAATTAATTAATATTTAATTAGTGCTTAATTACTGTGCTTGATTTCAATTATGATTAAACTGCTTTCGGTTTTCTGATACATACATACCCATGCATCACATTTTATACTGTCACTCTATTATTTACACACAAACATTAGTGACAAACTTGATGCACGAAAGCACAGTTAGCACAGTGAGCGGATAACCCAGTAAACATGCTGACAATGCCAACACTAGACAAACATTGTTTTTGAGGCCAGTATGAGCCAGGAATAGAATACTACACTAGTAGGGAGTGTAGGGAGGTGAGGACCATAAAACTGCGTCACTAGGTGATAGTTATAGTGCCCGGAAGTGCCTAAAATATACTTAAAGTGCAGAATTCTGCACTAAATAAACAAAATTCAGCATTTAACAATGCTAGTAAAGTGCAAAAACTTGGCAAAATAGTCCTAGACACTTTCCAAAGTGTTGGGAATTTAATGTGTTACTAAAAACAATATAAAAGACACTTTAAAGCTTTATTTAGCACTTTAACGGATCAACATCCAACCGAACAACCGGACTTTACCCGGAACATAAGAATATTGCCAAACACGTTGTTTTTACTTTTCTGAGCTAGTTAGGGTCCTCGAACACCCTAACACACTTTATATTAGATAACACATAATAACATACTAACTAAACACTTTAAACTTAACTAGATTGTAACTAGTTCCATCACAACCCAACCCCCTACCCCCCCCCAATCGACGGTTACAAGGGGGGGGGGACAACCCCCACATTCTTTTGATTATTTTAATTACATATGTTGGAAGATTAGGGACATTTTACATGTTGGTTAAACATGAGAATTGGTTTGTAAATAAGCTTTTTGGGTAATCATCTTCATTTCATCACAACCCATCAAACAAACTTCTCTTCCTTTCTCCTTCCCCACCTTCGGCCGCCACCCATCTCCACCATATCACCACCATCAACTTTCATTCAAGCCATTTTCCATACAACCAAAGGTGCAAGAGGTCCAACAAGCAAGCTTGGTGCACTCGGAAGCTCAAGGACCACCCTAGTTTTCTTTTATCCACCACTTTTACGCTTTGTTTTCCCCTAGCCTTGTCCTAGTAGTAAGTGCTTAAAAACTTCATCTTGTTCTTATTTTTAGTGGTTAAAAGATGATTGAATGGTGAAATATTAAGAAACACAAAAGAACATAAACTAATCTTGAAACATAAAGGATAAAGAGTGGATAAAGAGAAGATGTATGGTTAAATGATGTTGAAATCATGTTGATCTTGTGTTGTTATGATTATTGGATGATGTTTGTTAGTAGAAGTAAGATGGTTCATCATCTAAGACTTGCTAGATCATGTTCAAGAACATGAACAGTAAGATGTAAATGTTAGAGATATGAAGGATGATGAAACCATCTATACATGAACTTTGAACTTGAATAAATATAAGATTTCTTGAAAAATAAGGTAATAAACTTGTAGATCTATAAGTGGTATTTCGAAAGAACCAAGTGAAAAATACGAGTTTTGTTAAAACTCGGATCTTGTATGAACTAAACACAATTTTAGTGGGTAAACAAGTGTAGGAACACTTGTGTAGAAAGAAATTCCACAAAGAAATATTTTTAGAAAATATGACTAGAAGTTGTGAAAATACACTTTCTTTAAAAATAAAGTTTTTAAGAAACTAATCATATTTTTAAAGATAACAAGACCTACTAAATATGTTAGTAATTTACTGCATATTTTTACAAACTTCCAAGTTCACAAGTTTATGGTTCATGTTTATTTTTTGTCAAGATTAGTGATTAAAGATTGTATATTGTTGATTGTAAATTGTTTGATTGATTTTACAAAAGAAAATGATATGCTAAAAAGCATGGACACCTCCATTTACAGAGGAAACTCTAGCGAAATTTTTCTAGAATTACAACACTTAGAAATATTTTTCTAACAAGCGTTTACAAATATATTTTTAACTTGGTTTTCAAAATAAACTTCGCCATGATTTTTATTACAAAAACACAAAGTCTCGGAGGTGGATTTTCATAAATAAAATTTGTTAAATATATATTTAGAATATATTTTTTATAATAAAACGCTTGTGTGGTTGTTTGTTTATTGTGTGCATTAGATATATTATTTTTAGGGTAAAAATAATATAACTACTTTACATCACAAAAATTACGACCCCAAAATAATACTAACGCTCTCACAAAATAAATATTTAAATTACACAAGTATTGTTGCAACGCGAACTTTAAAACGTAATTTATGTAGTATTTCTGAAAAATACTCTTGTATGTATATTTTGATAAGTATTATTTTGGAAAATGTATAAGATAAAATATAATATTTTTGGGAAAAATATATATATATTTTGGAATTTAAAACAATTTAGACTAGTGATTAAAATATATTTTTCAAGTGAGACTTAAAAATATATTTCAGAATTATAAAGCATACATGTATTATTACCCCCATCCTTGGGAAGGAAATATACTTATAAAATAAATAAGAAGTGTAAATACGAAATAGTTGTCTAACTATTTCCCAAAAACGTTAAACCTTAAGCCAAGGCACGGCCCATCCGTCTAATAGGCATTAGTACGTGTCACTCGTCACGCAGCAGATTGAGTTGGAGATTGACGTTTCTGGATACGCACTTCTGTGAGTTCATGTCCCCCTTTTTCTCTTTACTGTTTTCAGTTTTATACTTCGGGGGTGAAATACATGCGACAATTATTACAAACATTTATTACATGGTATGGTTAGCGTAGGGAGGGTTTATACTACTAGATCATGTGAGGGGTGGGTACAACACTTGAGGCCATTAATCCTCGTTGTAGGACCGAGGGACACAAGAGTGATAGATCTATTTGGGTGTAGCGAGCCCACACCCGTGAGGCCGGGGAGGCCCATAGAGGTGATCGTGTCTTACAGCCAAAGCCCGGTAACAAATTTGCTAGGTTTGAGTTTCCCTGCACTTTCTCACACATACCAGTGGCTTTGCAACCCATTGGTGATCTCTTTTTCCTTATTGCTACATACTAGGGACTTTTATACATACTTTAAAGGTTTATTCATACTCACTTTTACATGAACTCGCTCAAATTTTGTTGATTTTTCAAACTACATGTATTTCAGGAAATTAGTGGATCTGGCACGGTATGCATCACGCCAAGCTGCGTAGGAATAATGATGTCATCCGAGTTTAGGAAATGTGACCTTTGCCTGGACGGTTACAAGTCTTAAACTGTGTTTTTATTCATGTCTTTTGTTATGTCGTTGAACATGTTTTAAATTATGTCATGTTGTAACCACTTTTAAGTGTCGACTTTTTAAAACAATGTTGTCGTGTTTACTTTAAAAACTTGATGAATGGATGAACATCATGTGTTTTACTTTCATATAGCATTGTTATGATAATTGCTATGGTATTAAGAAGTCACACCAAATAAACCCACGCTTCCGCAAAAGCCAGGGTGTGACAGCTTGGTATCAGAGCATTGATCTTAGCGAACTAGGATTCTTTCTCGAGTCTAGACTATGATCACTAGGGCTCCCACGAAAACATTTTTACACTGCATACACTAAAACGTCCAGATCCAGGGCACAAAACATTTTTACGAACAAAAAGTACAAACACTTTTTTTTCAAAATGTATGGTTCAGTCTTAGAGATTGAGGGAGTTCAGCCCTAGAGGCTGGGGAGGTTCAGCCATAGAGGCTGGGAAGGTTCAGTCATAAAGACTGAGGGGCCAATCTTAGAGATTGGGGAGGTTTAGTCTTAGAGACTGGGAGGTTGGTCTTAGAGGCCAGGGAGTCAGTCTGAGAGGCTGGGAGGGTAGTCTAGAAGACTAGGAGAATTACTTGTTTGCTTTATGGTGACTTACATGTTTATTTAATCTTATGTTGATTATTTGTGCATACGTGTGGTTGTGTTACAGACATCACGCCATCATCCTCAGACACAGGAGTATCAGACACATTGGATCCTATGGCGATTGTGTCAGATGACGAGATTCCATCAGAGCGAGAGGTCTACACATCAGACACCACCAGCACTGACGACGATGATTTCCAGCCATTCGCGCTGCCTGACGTCGGAGTTGAGCCTGCTGATGGCCTTCCTGCCGGGGATTTACCACTTGCGGTGATCCCTGCTCCTATACCGCTTGCTGCTTTTCCAGTCGTAGACATGCCACTCGATGTCGTTTCTGATGACGACATTGATCTATTCGAGGAGGATCCGCCTGAGGCTGACCATGAGGGCGGGGCCCCTATTGATGCTGATGTTATTCTTCCCATTACTAAGGCCCCTGTAGAGGAGCTTCCTGTTGGTTCACCTGTCCCAGATTCATTTGAGTCTGTAGCGTCTGCATCTTTGCACGACCTGGGAGTGCAGCATCACTCTCCTGACGCCAACCCTGACATGGCGTTATCAGCTGCACCTGCTCCCACACACGAGTACGAGTTTGACCACGAGGTCGATGATGATTTGGATCCAGTCTTTCCCCCTGACTTCGATCCTGACCAGGAGATCGAGTTTATTCACTTGGACCAGCCCTTAGAGGCGCCCGTAGCTCCCATTGACCCTTTGTTTGACATCCCAGCTGATTTTGATATGGATCTTGTTGACCCGGAGCCTGTTGTGGCCCCAGAGCCTGTAGTTGCTCCTGATCCTGCACTGGAGCATGACCTTGTTCATGACGATGCACCAGCCATTGCACCTCTTGTTAATGATATACCCATCGCTGATCTCCCCGTTGTTGCTCCACCGTTGGTGGATAATCCTGTTGTTGATGCGCCGTTACCTGATCCCGTGCCGGTATTGTTTGACCGTGCACCTTATGCTGCTCATATAGACCCTCGTTATGCCGACACCCGCAACGGGTGCATCGATGATGATGACAATTAACCACCGTATGTGCTGCCTGTCACTCCCCAGTAGCACCCGTGTCTGCACCCACTGATATCCCGTTGGTTCCCCCACACACCACAGATGCTCATCGCATTGATCTTCCATTACGTTCCTCCAGGACATACCGCCACCTCGTCCTGGAGAGGGGTCATCGAGGCAGCCGCCTGTTTCTGCTCCACCCATGTTGTCATCACCTTTTCCGTTCACACCTCAGTTTCCCCATGTTGCACCACCTACTGCACCATCTTTCATGCCATCGAGCGAGCCATTTTTATAGACTACGCCCCCTATCATGCCATTGTCTGATCCGTACCACCCGTACCATGTTGGGTACTCTACGAAGGACATACTTTCATCCTTGATGATACAGCAGGATTCCTTGACACGTCGTATTCAGGAGTTGGAGAGAGCTCCACGACCACCTTGCCATTGTCAGACCCCATTTGCAGCACCGCACACTCCACGTCCACTTTCACCTGATTCAGACGTCCGTTTCTTGACATCTGAGCAGCAGATAGCATATTTGCTGCGCGTCTGTTGTGCTTTAGAGGAGGACTGGTTACATATACGTCACTTGCTTTTCTCTCGTTTTCCTCCTCCTCCGCCATCAGCATAAGCATTTTGGTTCGACGCAGGTAGAGTTTTGGTGAGAAGACCGCGATTGTGCCGACTATACAGTTTCTTGAAGACCGCATTTTGATGTCATGACTTTTGACGTTTAGTTTTTGGTTGTTGTAGATGACTAGATAGTTCGGACAAGGGCGATGTGGCCCTTAGTCACTTTTGATGTACGATACAGTTAACAAAACTTGTAAACATTGTATTATGGTCTTGATTTTATGATAGCACAATCGCAGTATTCTCATTATATGTGTTGTTGGATTGATTGTTTCAATTTTATAACATGAGATGTTATGTGCTTGATTAATTTATAACATGAGATGTTATGTGTTTGATGAATGTTATTACGTACGTATACTATTTACTTACTATGACCTGACCAACGTGAAACATCTTTTAGAAGATGCCTCCAAGACGTGACCCGCGCATGCCCACTAATGAGGCAGAACTCCAAGGGATCATTGCTGCAGCTATCGCGCAATACGCTGCCTCTCATGCAGAAACAAGTGGAAATATCTCGCACAACCATGGCAATAACAATCCACCCAATGGTAATGTTAAGTCGTTTGAGATATACTATGATACATTTGGATATTTATAGCACGTTCGCTAATACCATTTGTAAATTCAAACGTATGTGCAGGCTGCACTTACAAGCAATTTCTCGATTGCAAGCCCGTGAATTTCGACGGCACGAGAGGTGCTGTTGCATTTGTAAGGTGGGCTGAGAAGACTGAATCTGTCCTTAGAATGAGCAAGTGTGCTCCTGAGCAACCAGTGACCTACATCTCAGGGTTGTTTCTGGATGGAGCCCTATCTTGGTGGAATTTGCAAGTGCAAACTTTGGGTGAAGCTGCTGCTTATGCGTTATCATGGAATGAGCTGAAGGAGCTCATGAGAAGGAAGTACTGCTCACGTGCTGAAATTCAGAAGCTGGAGACCGAATTCTAGCACCTAAAAATGGAAGGTCCTAAGATTGCTGAGTATGTTCAGAGATTTCACGATTTGTCCCATGTAGTACCATACATGGTCACACCGGAATTCAAACGTATTGAGCGCTTTATCTGGGGATTGGCGCCTCAGATCATGAGTATGGTTACTACTTCCAAGCCTGCGACAATCACAGAAGCCATTGACCTTAGTGTGGCACTTACTAAGGAAGCCATTCGGTTGAACAAGTTCTCGAATTCTGAACCAAAGAAGAAAGAGACTCATGTGGAGTCGTCTGGTGAAAATAAAAGGAAATTTTCAAACTTCAAGCAAGGTACCAGTAATGTGAACAAGAAGGGTGAATCAAGCACACCGGCCAGAGCTGCAACCGGTGTTGAGAATAAAGGAAAGGGTTACATGGGTACTCTGCCCAAGTGTAATACGTGCCAGCGCCATCATACTGGCTAATGCAGATTGAGGAAGTGTGAATCATGTGGAAGGAACGGCCACACGAAGGATACGTGTTGGGCCGGAACTGGTGCTGGGCGTACTTGTAATCGAGGTTATGGGAATGGTAATGGAAACCGCCAGCAGGGAGGAAACGGCGGAAATGGAAACCAGGGAAACGTTGCGAATCAAGCTGGGAATGGTAATCGCAACCAAAACAACACTCAAGCTGGAAACGGAAATGGTAATGGTCGAGGACCCGGATGATTTAATTGTGGAGAAGTTGGGCACTTTAAGAAGGAATGCCCAAAGCTGAATCAAGCCCGTGGAAGAGTGTTTAACATTGGAGCAAGGGAAGCGCGCCAGGATCCCAACGTTGTCACTGGTACGTTCCCTATAAATCAATGCTTTGCATCTGTTCTGTTTGATACCGGTGCCGACTATAGCTGTCACACCCCAACCGATGGCGGAATCATCGGGGTGCGACACTGAGCGAAACAGATTGTTCAGAAGTTTCCATAACAACTATTTATATAATCCAGATAAAGATACGTCCCATACCGTATCCCGAATAAACAAACATATTATTACAGATAACAACTAAAGAAGTAATTCTATTCCGACAACTCAGATTCATATATTATTACAGCAATTGTTTATCTGCTTCTAGACCCCTATTTTATTGACTTTCTGGCTGTAATGCCAGAGGACAAGATCTATAGACAACTATGCCTTAGACGCTTGTTCTTGGCAGACAACTATTTGTTGGGGGCTTCTAGAAACTTATCCAAGCCTCGCTTTCCTAGCAAGTAAGCATCCTAATTACCTGTCACATACGTTAAAATAAAGTCAATACATAAAATGTAAAGGTGAGCATACAAGTTTGATAATAGCATATAGAGTTCGAATAATTTACGCATAACCAGCACGTACACAGAGGAAAACGAAGCATGTTAATTATCGACATGGACTTCATCAACAACATACTTCATAAAATTTGAAAAGTGTGGGGGCCATGTGTTAGCCGATCGGCTGGCACGGCCGATCGGCTGGTATGTTCGATCGGCTGGGCTGTTTGTTTGAACAGCCTAGCCGTTCGGCCAGCATCTCTGACCTGGTCGGCCTTTCGTCTAACACTTGGCTGCTTGATTTGATATGATTTTGAGGTATGTTGATAACGAGTTGAACCATAGAACACGGGTTCTTACTAGTTTCACTGGTTCGGACAGGAATCACCCAAGTCCGGCCGGTGAACTGTTCGGAACGTCGGTTTAACGTTTAACCCGAAATCGATGAACCTCGTGGGTAGAATCTGAATCTTAAACCTCTTGATTGTTAGAATGGCTAGTCAGTTGGGTCAAGCTTCGTTTCTATCGATTTTAAGGTATTGAGTGTAAAAGAGTTGAAAGAAAGTCGGGAAAGTCCTTCTCTCAATTCTTTCCACAGTGAGATATGTTAAGATTTCAACGAATCCTAGTTTATTTATGTGGAAATCGGTTAGATCTAAGCCATTCATGGTTGAATGATGCCAAAACATGATGTTCTTGAAGAACACCATGATGACATCACCCAAGAACACCTAGATCTTGGTGATTTCACGGTTATAATCCAAGATTTGAAAGATAGAAAGGTGTAGAATCATGCAATGATAAAAAACGTACACGAATTAGAGTGGAAACTTACCGGAGTTGAGAGAAATCTGAGAAAAGGTGAAGAATAGGAGCTGGCCGGTCAGAACTTTCCAAAAGTGGAAATGAAGACAAGGACAGCCCTATTTATAGGCTTCCAAAAGGGGAAAGTGGCAGCCGATCGGCCAGGGGCTCCGATCGAATGGGCTGCTCGATCGGCTAGGAAGATGCTAGCCGATCGGCTGGCCTGTTCGATCCGGATGCCTCCTGTTCGATCCGCGACCCACTTTGAGTATTTCGCGACGATTTTCGATGTTTTGATTTCGATGGACGATGATACAAATACGATAGAGTTCCTAGTCAAATTACTTTCAGTCCCAACTACTATATCTAACATACAATCTTCTATAAGTCACGTTTCGATGTCGGTTTTGATTGAGTTTGATTGCTTTTCGAGTTTCGATTCGAGTTTCGATTGATTCGCTTGAATACCACACCAAACACATAAATAAACACGCACAAGTAACACATAAGGCACACACACACGTATATCCATACCGGGGTTCACACAATTCGAGTCTCGAGTTTGATTGATGGATCGATTAGCTTGATTATTGATTGATTAACTTTATCGCGTTGTTACTTCCTACTATTCATAGTCGTAAATCGGTTGCATTGATTAAACATTCGATCATTTCATTTATACAACACTTACTCCACATAATACAAAAATAAAAAGAACATTAACAGTCAAAGAAGTCAAAGTTGACTTGGACTTTGACTTTGACTTTGACATTCGAAAACACGAGGTGTTACAGCCTCCCCTTGTTTAGGGAATTTCGTCTCGAAATTAGGTCGAAGGCTATACAACACCGTGATTTACCAATTTGATGCTTCAGATCTATTTATTTAAACAACTGCGGGTACTTGGCCTTCATGTCGCTTTCGAGTTCCCAAGTGAACTCCGCGCCTCGTTTGCCTTCCCATCGGACCTTCACGATCGGGATGCGAGAGCGTCTGAGTTGCTTGGTCTGGCGATCCATTATTTCGACAGGCTTTTCCACGAAGTGTAACGTTTTGTTGACCTGAAGATCGTCGAGCGGTACGATTAGATCGTGATCAGCAAGGCATTTTCGGAGGTTGGAGACGTGGAAAGTCGGGTGGACGTTACTGAGTTCCTCCGGTAGTTCGAGTCTGTAGGTGACTTTTCCGATTCTTTCCAGAATCCTAAAAGGTCCAACATATCGAGGCGCGAGTTTTCCTTTCTTGCCGAATCGGACTACACCCTTCCAAGGTGATACCTTTAGGAGTACGTAGTCACCGACTTCAAATTCCAGGGGCTTGCGTCTTCTATCGGCGTAACTTTTCTGTCTATTCCGAGCTTTTACCAAGTTGTCTCGAATCTGGTGGATTTTTTCAGTCATTTCTTGTAGGATCTCGGGACCGGTTAGTTGCGAGTGACCGATCTCGTGCCATACAATAGGCGATCGACATCTTCTACCATACAAAGCCTCGAAAGGTGCCATTTGAATGCTGGCATGATAGCTATTATTGTACGAGAATTCCACTAAGGGCAGGTGTTTGTTCCAACTACCACCAAAATCTATAACACACGCTCGGAGCATGTCTTCAAGAGTACGGATCATTCTTTCAGTCTGTCCGTCGGTTTGAGGATGGAATGTAGTACTCAGATTAAGCGACGTACCAAGGGCCGCTTGAAACGTTTCCCACAATCGCGAAGTGAACCGAGCGTCACGATCTGAAATGATGTCACGAGGCGTACCATGATTACAAATGATCTCGTCGGTGTAGATTTGGGCTAGTCGCTCCACCTTGTAGTCTTCTCGTATCGGCAGAAAGTGAGCTGATTTCGTTAGACGATCGACTATAACCCAAATACTGTCGTGACCTGATGGTGTGGGCGGGAGTTTTGTTATGAAATCCATAGCTATACTCTCCCACTTCCATATGGGTATCGGCGGTTGTTCGAGTAAGCCAGAAGGTCTTTGATGTTCAGCCTTGACTCTTGCACAAGTTAAGCAACTTCCAACATATAGGGCGATATCTCGTTTCATGCCCGGCCACCAGTACTTATAGCGTAGGTCCTGGTACATCTTGTCTGCGCCGGGATGAATAGAATACCGGGACTTGTGGGCCTCATTCATGATAATCTTTCGCAATTCGGTCCGCTTAGGGATCCAAATTTGGTCCAGATAATAGAATATCCCATCGGATTTGCTTACCAACTGAGCTCCATCGTGATAGATTCTCTCTTTCTTCAATGTACGCTCGTTGAAGCAAGCATGTTGAGCTTCACGAATAAGGGTTTCGAGGTTGTGCTGGGCTTGGGTGTTTCGGATACTGAGCACGTAACTCTTTCTGCTGAGTGCGTCAGCAACCACGTTCGCCTTGCCTGGGTGATAACGAATCTCACAGTCGTAATCGTTGAGAAGTTCTACCCATCGGCGTTGACGCATATTAAGCTCTCTCTGATTAAAGATGTGTTGTAAACTCCTGTGATCAGTGTAGATTGTGCACCTAGTGCCATACAGGTAGTGTCGCCAAATCTTCAATGCAAAGACAACCGCGCCTAGCCTGAGGTCATGGGTTGTATAGTTCTTCTCGTGGATCTTGAGCTGACGAGATGCGTAGGCTATAACCTTGTCTCGCTGCATGAGAACACAGCCGAGACCAATGTTAGAGGCATCACAGTAGACAATGAAGTTGTCGCTTCCGTGGGGCGGCGTAAGAATCGGAGCGTTGCACAGCATATGCTTGAGGGTTTGAAAGGTGGTCTCTTGTGCGTTTCCCCACACAAAAGGCTTGTCCTTATGAGTAAGAGCGGTAAGCGGCACAGCGATCTTGGAGAATCCTTCAATGAATCGTCGATAATAGCCCGCTAGTCCGAGAAAAGAACGAACTTCTGACGGGTTCTTAGGCGTAATCCAGCTTTTGACAGCTTCAATCTTCGCAGGATCGACATGGATACCCTGACTATTCACGATGTGACCCAGAAACTGAACCTCCTCCAACCAGAATTCGCACTTGGAGAACTTGGCATAGAGTTGGTTCCCCTGGAGTAACTCGAGAACCAAACGTAGATGTTGCGCGTGCTCGGCTTTCGTTTTGGAATAAATCAAGACATCGTCGATGAACACGATGACGAAACGGTCAATATAAGGCTTACACACGCGATTCATCAGATCCATAAAAACCGCGGGTGCGTTGGTTAGACCAAAGGGCATAACAACAAATTCGTAATGGCCATAACGGGTTCGAAAAGCGGTTTTAGGAATGTCTTCCTCTTGAATCCGTAGTTGATGATATCCTGAACGTAGATCGATTTTAGAGAAACATGATGCACCTTGTAGCTGATCAAACAAATCGTCAATTCGGGGCAAGGGGTATCGGTTCTTGATGGTTAGCTTATTCAATTCCCGATAGTCGATGCACATCCGGAACGACCCATCCTTCTTTTTGATGAAAAGGACTGGCGCGCCCCAAGGAGAGGTGCTTGGGCGAATAAAGCCTTTTTCAAGTAATTCCTGGAGTTGGTTCGAGAGTTCCCTCATTTCGGATGGTGCGAGTCGGTAAGGGGCTTTAGCAACGGGATTAGCTCCAGGAATGAGGTCGATGCGGAAGTCGATATCACGACTTGGTGGTAGTCCGGGAAGATCGTCAGGGAACACCTGAGGAAATTCACGAACCACTGGAACGTCTTTGACTTCAACTTTCTTTTTCTTTTCCCTCTCCGCTACTACAATGTTGGCCAAGAAGGCTCGGTATTCCTTGCGGAGATACTTGCTGGCCTGAATACAAGACATGAGCTTGAGACCTTTCGACGTCGTTTCACCGTACACACACAATAGGTCACCATTTGCGAGCGAGAATCGAATCATCTTTTCGAAGCACACTACTTCAGCATGGTTTTCACGAAGAAAGTCCATGCCTATTATGACGTCAAAGCTTCCGAGTTGCATTGGAATAAGGACGATTGGGAAGATGTGATGGTTGAGTTCGAGAGTACAATCACGAAGTACTGAATTAACGGCAATAGTTCTTCCCATAGCGACTTCGACTTCGAATGACGAGGACAGATAAGAGCGCTTACGACTAAGGAGTTTCTCGAATTCAAACGACACAAAGCAGTTATCGGCTCCAGTATCAAACAAACATGATGCATAAATACCATTCACAAGGAACGTACCATTAACCACGTTGTTATCTGGATGAGCCTGGCGGGCATTGATGTTGAAGGTTCGGGCATGGGCTGCTTGCTGCTGTTGCTGAGGCTGCTGTTGTGGTTGTTGCTACTGGGGCTCTTGCTTAACCACCCTGTTCGGGCACCTGTTTGCAAAGTGGTTAGGGTCACCACATGCAAAGCAGACTCGAGCATTGGCTGCAGGGGCTTGAGCTGCTTGTTGGCCTTGAGGGGCGGCAAGTAGAGCTTGGTTGACAGTAGCTTGAACTGGGGCTTGAGGAGGACCATAGCGACAGTTCGCAGTGAAATGCCCGTAGAGGTTGCAGTGAGCGCAGAAACGACAAGCCAGACCCACTGGATGGTGATAAGAGCATGTCGGCCAGAGTGGGTGAGGGCCTGTGTATGCACGCTTTGCTGGCGGTGCATTGATCACTGGAGCTGAGCGCTGGTGCTGTTGCTGCTGTTGAGCTGGTACAGCTTGGAGAGGAGCAGCAGTAGTTGTCACAGCACAGTTCTTGTTGCTGGAGCTGTTGTTGTTGTGCTTCTTCTTCCTTCTCGACGACTTGGAGGGTTGAGCAGATGAGTCGGTGGGTGCTGCAGTGGCTTGGTGCAGTGACTTGGTTTGCTTATCCCAGAAACCAGACTTTACCCGCTTGTAATTTATCTCAGCGGCGAGTAGGTAGGTTTCTTCGATCGTTGCTGGCTTGGCGGCGTGAACAAAGTTGGCTACACAGTCGGGTAGAGCTCGAATGTACTTCTTGATGGCTTGATCCGAGGTCTTGACTTGATCGGGACATATGATACTAAGCTGCTTGAAGCGAGCAGTGAGAGCAGCGTTGTCTCCGTCCTTCTGCTTGATTCCCCAGAACTCGTCCTCCAGCTTTTGGCGTTCATGAGGAGGGCAGAATTCGTCGATCATAATTGCCTTCAACTCCTCCCATGTTAGCTCGTAAGCTGCATCATTTCCGCGCATGTTTCGTTCGGCCGTCCACCAGTCTAGAGCATGGGACTGGAAGACGCCTGTAGCATTGAGAGTGCGGAGATGCTTAGGACATCCGCTCTGGCGCAGAGTGACTTCGACTGAGTCGAACCGGTGAAACATGGCTGTAGGACCATCTTCGCCAGTGAACTCTTTTGGTCCGCATGCTTTGAACTGCTTGAAGCTGAAAGTAGCCTTGCTTGAATCCTTAGGGTTTTCAGCTCGGGATTCCTCCGACGTTTTGCTAGCATTTTCATACACCTCACTCACGGCTTTCGCCACTTGCTTGGAGATGATAGCAGCGAGGCGTCGGTCTCTTTTTTCTTGGCGAGTAAGTGGGGTTCGGTGTCCGGACGACGACATGGTCTGCATTAGACATTGTCACGAGACTCAACACAACGAAATCAAATCTCGCCTCACACGTCTACTATTATCTAAAGCTTAGAATCACGTCGAAGCACATATCACGTAAACACTTAAGCACATAACCACAAATGCAAGCAAGCACATAATCATATAAACACAAAAACACGTAAACAAGTAGAGCACAGAAGCACATAGTCAAGAAAGGTACATACGCATTCAATCACAGTGGTAGTCAGAAAACAGAAACCTATTCTTCAAAGCTCGCGTGTCGTTCGAATGGCATGTCGAATAGCATCGTGTTAGCCTAACTTAGTCGTATAGCATAATATAGTATGATATCGTCTAGAGTTGCGACAACTGGATGTCGAATTGAGATAGAACAGCAATTGCAAGTCGTGTGTGTCGACTGAAATGATAGCAAAATCGAATAACATCCCAAAATATAAACACAAAAACAGAGACAGCATACACAAACACATAAAAGTCAACAAGTCATCAGAGTACACGGTTGTGGTTCTCAGAATCGAAACACATAAAATCGGGAGATAGATTGTCTGTGGCTACTAGACATCGACTACCCTAGGCAACTCGACTATTCACAGTAGACTTGTAATCACTTTCGACTCTAGAGGTCGTGTTTCTGCCTCGATTCTTGGACATTCCACACGCGTTCCCTGGGTCATACTCGTGAGTTCAGGTCGTTGGAGTCCATCGAGGCCTTGGTGAGATAATTAAAGTCCAGAACAAACTGCCAAGGTTAGGGTTTCACCCCTTAGCTTAGCAATTCCTTCTTTATTCTAAGAAAATTTAAGGAGAAATTTCGTCAAAATGGGGGTTTCACACCTGTTTTGGTATAATTCTCCTCGTTTATTGGCGAAAATGTCGGGATGAAGGAGTAATATCCCCATAAGCCAGTCAACTTAGTCGGGAGTTTGTGGTTTTCACACCTATTCCTGACTGAATCGTCTTTAATTGAAAAATCGAGTGCAGTGATAGTGAAGAATTGCAGAATAGGCACATAAACTGGGTCTTGTTGGTTCCTAACTATAGTCTAGGCCTCTAAGACAGCGACTCGGACTAGGTCGTGTCTAACCTAATTCCCTATACTTATGGCTCTAATACCAATCTGTCACACCCCAACCGATGGCGGAATCATCGGGGCGCGGCACTGAGCGAAACAGATTGTTCAGAAGTTTCCATAACAACTATTTATATAATCCAGTTAAAGATACGTCCCATACCGTATCCCGAATAAACAAACATATTATTACAGATAACAACTAAACAAGTAATTCTATTCCGACAACTCAGATTCAAATATTATTACAGCAATTGTTTATCTGCTTCTAGACCCCTATTCTGTTGACTTTCTGGCTGTAATGCCAGAGGACAAGATCTACAGACAACTATGCCTTAGACGCTTGTTCTTGGCAGACAACTATTTGTTGGGGGCTTCTAGAAACTTATTCAAGCCTCGCTTTCCTAGCAAGTAAGCATCCTAATTACCTGTCACATACGTTAAAATAAAGTCAATACATAAAATGTAAAGGTGAGCATACAAGTTTGATAATAACATATAGAGTTCGAATAGTTTACGCATAACCAGCACGTACATAGAGGAAAACGAAGCATGTTAATTATCAACATGGACCTATCGATACCAATGACTGCGGGTTGACTGTCCGAGACGGTTCGCAATGCATGATTACCACTGTAATCCATGCAAGTAATTGTCCTTAACAACCCCCGTGTAAACGGGTGCTGAGTCCAAACTATAGTACTACGTCGTTAAGGCAGGTAGACAACATTCCACGTGTAAACACAATCAACAAGCATTCATTAAGTCACGTAATACATGCATATTGGTTAGCGTTCAAATCATTGGAGTAGTGTGATCGTTTGTGTTTTGATATAAGCAACGTGTGTAACACCCAAAAGTGCTAAAAGCAAAAAGGGATCGAGTATACTCACAGTGATTGATTATGGATTGAAGGGAGCGCTGAGAGTAGGGTTCGCCTGAATAGTTCGATAGCACAACAATGAGTAACGTGGAAAATAAGACAAGTGTGAATGGATCGAGTGGGCTGGTCGATCGAACGGCAGGTTCGATCGAACGGGCTGTTCGGTCGGCTGGTATGTCCGGTTGGACAGTCCTGTTCGATCGGCCGGTAGGCTCGATCGGCTGGTCCATTCGAGTGGATTGTTTCTTCCTCTGGTGTGTTTGTGTTTGAGGATTTGAACTTTTGAAGTTTTCGTTGCAGCATTTGAGAACACTGAAGTGTTCCTACCTTTCAAGTCGGTCGATCGAACGGTCTGTTCAATCGGCCGGCTTAGCCGATCGGTTAGGACTTCAGAAGTAGTTCTCTGTGGGATGTCACTCGATTGAACGGCCTGTTCGATCGGCTGACACACCATACTACGACGAGTTGTAAAAATGATTAAGTGTTGAAGCATAGTATCTCATGATCCGAAGAGTAATGTTTACCAGTCGAGTAGCGTATTCGATCGAACATCACTTCATCAACAACATACTTCATAAAATTCGAAAAGTGTGGGGGCCATGTGTTAGCCGATCGGCTGGCCCGGCCGATCGGCTGGTATGTTCGATCGGCTGGGCTGTTTGTTTGAACAGCCTAGCCGTTCGGCCAGCATCTCTGACCTGGTCGGCCTTTCGTCTAACACTTGGCTGCTTGATTTGATATGATTTTGAGGTATGTTGATAACGAGTTGAACCATAGAACACGGGTTCTTACTAGTTTCACTGGTTCGGACAGGAATCACCCAAGTCTGGTCGGTGAACTGTTCGGAACGTCGGTTTAACGTTTAACCCGAAATCGATGAACCTCGTGGGTAGAATCCGAATCTTGAACCTCTTGACTGTTAGAATGGCTAGTCAGTTGGGTCAAGCTTCGTTTCTATCGATCTTAAGGTATTGAGTGTAAAAGAGTTGAAAGAAAGTCGGGAAAGTCCTTCTCTCAATTCTTTCCACAGTGAGATATGTTAAGATTTCAGCGAATCCTAGTTTGTTTATGTGGAAATTGGTTAGATCTAAGCCATTCATGGTTGAATGATGCCAAAACATGATGTTCTTGAAGAACACCATGATGACATCACCCAAGAACACCTAGATCTTGGTGATTTCATGGTTAGAATCCAAGATTTGAAAGATAGAAAGGTGTAGAATCATGCAATGATCAAAAACGTACAAGAATTAGAGTGGAAACTTACCGAAGTTGAGAGAAATCTGAGAAAAAGTGAAGAATAGGAGCTGGCCGGTCAGAACTTTCCAAAAGTGGAAATGAAGACAAGGACAGCCCTATTTATAGGCTTCCAAAAGGGGAAAGTGGCAGCCGATCGGCCAGGGGCTCCGATCGAATGGGCTGCTCGATCGGCTAGGAAGATGCTAGCCGATCGGCTGGCCTGTTCGATCCGGATGCCTCCTGTTCGATCCGCGACCCACTTTGAGTATTTCGCGACGATTTTCGATGTTTTGATTTCGATGGACGATGATACGAATACGATAGAGTTCCTAGTCAAATTACTTTCAGTCCCAACTACTATATCTAACATACAATCTTCTATAAGTCACGTTTTGATGTCGGTTTCGATTGAGTTTGATTGCTTTTCGAGTTTCGATTCGAGTTTCGATTGATTCGCTTGAATACCACACCAAACACATAAATAAACACACACAAGTAACACATAAGGCACACACACACGTATATCCATACCGGGGTTCACACAATTCGAGTCTCGAGTTTGATTGATGGATCGATTAGCTTGATTATTGATTGATTAACTTTATCGCGTTGTTACTTCCTACTATTCACAGTCGTAAATCGGTCGCATTGATTAAACATTCGATCATTTCATTTATACAACACTTACTCCACATAATACAAAAATAAAAAGAACATTAACAGTCAAAGAAGTCAAAGTTGACTTGGACTTTGACTTTGACTTTGACATTCGAAAACACGGGGTGTTACAATAGCTTTGTATCGTTAGAATTTAAGAATATTCTTGGGTTAACTGCTAGTAAGTTAGATGTTCCATACTCAATTGAACTAGCTAATGGAAAGCTAGTTGAAGCGAATGAAGTTGTCAGAGGATGTGTAATTGAGCTGGGAGAACGCGAGTTCACAGTGGATCTACTACCAGTCGAGTTGGGAAGCTTCGCCGTGGTAGTAGGGATGGATGGGTTGTCAAGCAACAAAGCCGAGATTGTTTGTCACGAAAAGACCATTCGTATCCCAATACAAGATGGAGAGACGATCGTGGTTCACGGAGAGAAGCGCGATACGCCTCTGAGAATCATTAGCTGTCTGAAAGCTAGAAAATGTTTGCAGAAGGGATGTGTTGCCTTCTTGGCACACATCGTGGATGAAGAAGCTAAGATCGAAGACATCCCAGTGGTAAAGGAATATCCTGAAGTCTTTCCAGAAGACTTGCCAGGGTTGCCACCTCAAAGGCAAGTTGAGTTCCACATTGACTTAGTTCCAGGCGCCGCGCCTGTGGCTAAGGCACCCTACCGACTTGCGCCTTCGAAGATGCAGGAGTTGTCAATGCAACTCCAGGAGCTGTTAGATAAAGGGTTTATCAGACCAAGCTTCTCACCTTGGGGAGCTCCAGTTTTGTTTGTTAAGAAGAAGGATGGTAGTTTCGTATGTGTATCGACTACCGGGAACTGAACAAGTTGACAATCAAGAATAGATATCCTCTGCCGAGAATTGATGACCTATTTGATCAGCTTCAAGGTTCAAGTTTCTACTCAAAGATCGATTTGCGATCAGGTTATCATCAGCTGAGAATTCAAGAGGAAAATTCCCAAGACTGCTTTTAGAACTCGATATGGACGTTACGAGTTTTTGGTGATGCCGTTTGAGTTGACAATCGCGCCAGCCGTTTTTATGGATTTGATGAACATAGTTTGTAAGCCGTACCTCGACAAGTTTGTGATTGTGTTCATCGATGATATTTTGATCTACTCGAAGACGAAGGATGAGCACGAACAACATTTAAGAGCTATTTTGGAGTTACTTAAAAAGGAAAAGTTGTATGCCAAGTTCTCGAAGTGCGAGTTCTGGTTACGTGAAGTCCAATTCCTTGGACATGTGGTTAATGGAGATGGAATCCATGTGGATCCCACAAAGATCGAAGCAATCAAGAATTGGGAGACTCCAAAGACGCCAACTGAGATTCGGCAATTCTTAGGTTTGGCTGGTTACTACCAAAGGTTCATTGAGGATTTCTCAAAAATCACTCAACCTTTGACTTCCTTCACCCAGAAGGATAAGAAGTTTGATTGGGGAATCAAACAGGAAGAAGCGTTTCAGTTGTTGAAGGACAAGCTTTGTAATGCACCGATCTTGTCGCTACCCGAAGGAACGGATGATTTCGTGGTATATTGTGACGCTTCGCATCAAGGTTTGGGTTGCGTATTGATGCAGCGACAAAAAGTTATAGCATACGCGTCACGCCAGTTGAAGGTTCATGAGAAGAATTATACCACGCACGACTTGGAATTAGGCGCAATGGTATTTGCGTTGAAAATTTGGCGACATTATTTGTATGGTACACGATGTACAATCTTCACGGATCATAAGAGACTGCAACACATATTCGACCAAAAGGAGCTTAACATGAGACAAAGACGTTGGGTCGAATTGTTGAACGACTACGGCTGTGAGATCAAGTACCATCCGGGGAAGGCGAATGTGGTCGCCGATGCCCTAAGTCAAAAGGAAAGGATCAAGCCCATAAGGGTTAGGGCTCTAGAAATGATTGTCCAGACAGATCTCTCATTGCGCATTCGTGCCGCGCAAAAAGAAGCTCTCAAAGAAAGGAATGTTGAGAATGAATATCTCCGTGGGATGGAGAAGCAATTGGTACCAAACGAGGAAGGAACGTTATGTTTCCTGAAACGAATTTGGGTTCCTCTGTTTGGTGGATTGAGAAAGGTTATTTTCGATGAAGCTCACAAGTCACAGTACTCGATACATCCCGGAGCGGATAAGATGTACCAAGATCTTAAGGATTTCTACTGGTGGCCTAGGATGAAAGGCGATGTTGCAGTTTATGTTAGCAAGTGTTTAACGTGCACCAAGGTAAAAGCTGAATACCAGAAGCCTTCAGGTATTCTACAGCAACCTGAGATACCCAGATGGAAATGGGAACAGATTTCAATGGATTTCATAACAAAGTTGCCAAGAACGCCCAAAGGTCACGATACTATTTGGGTAATAGTAGACCGGTTAACGAAATCTGCGCACTTCTTGCCCATCAGAGAAAAAGACAACACGAGCAAATTAGCTGAGATATACATGAAAGAGATCGTTGCACGTCATGGAGTGCCCCTCTCAATCATCTCTGATAGAGACGGAAGGTTTGTGTCAAGGATTTGGCAATCCTTTCAAGAAGCATTTGGATCTCAGTTGAACCTGAGTACAGCTTTTCACCCGCAAACAGACGGACAGAGTGAACGAATGATCCAGGCATTAGAAGACATGCTGAGAGCTTGCGTAATGGATTTAGGCGGAAGTTGGGATACTCACCTATCATTGGTCGAATTTTCATACAATAACAGTTATCACGCAAGTATTCAAGTCGCACCATTCGAAGCTCTTTATGGACGCAAATGTCATCACCAATTTGTTGGGCTGGCGTAGGTGATAGACAGCTAGTTGGCCCGGAAGTGGTTCAGGAAACCACAGACAAGATTGCACAGATCTGAGAACGCATAAAGGCGGCTCGCGATCGACAAAAGTGTTATGCGGATCGAAGAAGGAAACCTCTGGAATTCGAGGTAGGAGACATGGTTTTGTTGAAGGTTTCACCCTGGAAGGGTGTGGCACGCTTTGGAAAGTGTGGAAAGTTGAATCCGCGATACATTGGCCCATTCAGAATCCTGCAAAGGATTGGGCTTGTAGCATACAAATTGGACTTACCTGCTGAACTTAACGATGTTCATGATACATTCCATGTATCAAACCTGAAGAAGAGTCCGACTCAAGAGACTGTTGTCATTCCTGCTGACGAAATTCATATTGACGACAAGCTCCACTTTGTCGAAGAACCCGTTGAGGTTACTGATTGGAAGATAAACAAAACGCGCAGGAGTGGTGTCAAGCTCGTCAAAGTTCGATGGAATGCAAGACATGGTCCAGAATTCACATGGGAACGTGAGGATCGTATGAAGGAGAAATACCCCCATTTATTTCCAAAGACCCCTGCAACTAGAAGCAGAGTCTAAAATTTCGGGATGAAATTTTCTTAACGGGGGGAGAATGTGACAACCCTCACAAATCCAGGTATCCGTACGAATTAATTAATATTTAATTAGTGCTTAATTACTGTGCTTGATTTCAATTATGATAAAACTGCTTCCGGTTTTCTGATACATACATACTCATGCATCACATTTTATACTGTCACTCTATTATTTACACACAAATAGTGAAAAACTTGATGCACGAAAGCACAGTTAGCACAGTGAGCGGATAACCCAGTAAACATGCTGACAATGCCAGCACTAGACAAACATTGTTTTTGAGGCCAGTATGAGCCCGGAATAGAATACTACACTAGTAGGGAGTGTAGGGAGGTGAGGACCATAAAACTGCGTCACTAGGTGATAGTTATAGTGCCCGGAAGTGCCTAAAACATACTTAAAGTGCAGAATTCTGCACTAAATAAACAAAATTCAGCATTTAACAATGCTAGTAAAGTGCAAAAACTTGGCAAAATAGTCCTAGACACTTTCCAAAGTGTTGGGAATTTAATGTGTTACTAAAAACAATATAAAAGACACTTTAAATCTTTATTTAGCACTTTAAAGGATCAACATCCAACCGAACAAACGGACTTTACCTGGAACATAAGAATATTGCCAAACACATTGTTTTTACTTTTCTGAGCTAGTTAGGGTCCCCGAACACCCTAACACACTTTATATTAGATAACACACAATAACATACTAACTAAACACTTTAAACTTAACTAGATTGTAACTAGCTCCATCACAACCTAACCCCCTACCCCCCCCCAATCGACGGTTACAAGGGGTGGGACAACCCCGACATTCTTTTGATTATTTTAATTACATATGTTGGAAGATTAGGGATATTTTACATGTTGGTTAAACATGAGAATTGGTTTATAAATAAGCTCTTTGGGTAATCATCTTCATTTCATCACAACCCATCAAACAAACTTCTCTTCCTTTCTCCTTCCCCACCTTCGGCCGCCACCCATCTCCATCATATCACCACCATCAACTTTCATTCAAGCCATTTTCTATACAACCAAAGGTGCAAGAGGTCCAACAAGCAAGCTTGGTGCACTCGGAAGCTCAAGGACCACCCTAGTTTTCTTTTATCCACCACTTTTACGCTTTGTTTCTCCCCTAGCCTTGTGCTAGTAGTAAGTGCTTAAAAACTTCATCTTGTTCTTATTTTTAGTGGTTAATAGATGACTGAATGGTGAAATATTAAGAAACACTAAAGAACATAAACTAATCTTGAAACATAAAGGATAAAGAGTGGATAAAGAGAAGATGTATGGTTAAATGATGTTGAAATCATGTTGATCTTGTGTTGTTATGATTATTGGATGATGTTTGTTAGTAGAAGTAAGATGGTTCATCATCTAAGACTTGCTAGATCATGTTCAAGAACATGAACTAGTAAGATGTAAATGTTAGAGATATGAAGGATGATGAAACCATCCATACATGAACTTTGAACTTGAATAAATATAAGATTTCTTGAAAATAAGGTTATAAACTTGTAGATCTATAAGTGGTATTTCGAAAGAACCAAGTGAAAAATACGAGTTTTGTTAAAACCCGGATCTTGTATGAACTAAACACATTTTTAGTGGGTAAATGTCACACCCCGACCACGTAAAACAACAAAACGTGGCGGAAACGTCGGGGAGTGTTGTAACAGAATCATTGTTTCATAACACATGGAAATTTGAAATTTTGTTTTATTGATTAACTGAGTTACAATGTCAAAACAAGCAAAGAAATATAACATAATTATCTAGTCTTGCATCTTTTATTGTCACTAAGGCCTCGTCCAATCCTATGTGAGCATGCATCAATATCATCATCAAATATCATTAATTATTGTACCTGAAACACATGTGAAAATACACCAGCATAAAAATGCCGGCGAGTACATAGGTTTTGTGAAAATAGGATTCATGACTTAAGTTTAAGAAAATGTTTAACGAAAACTTGTCATGATTCCAGTTTAAGTGTTGGCTTTTATAAAATGTTTGAAAAGCGATAATAAGGTAGATGATATGTCAAAGAGTAATGTATGGTTAAATGACTAACCAAGTAAAAATGAGTTTGTATAAAATAAGTTGTTTGTAAAACAATGTCTTGTGAAAAATATGTCTAAACTAAAATGATTTAAACAACGCTGCAATATGTAATATCATACAAACACTTATATATAGGAAATACCAGCGGCGTATCCACCATGCTTGTATCATATTACACGTGCCTCGTTACTTAAATCACTTACCCAAACCAACCACCAATGTCAAATGTCTATGTTTAAACCAATTACCAAATGTATTGAATAATATGTCAAATGTTTATGTCCAAGTGTAAATCATGTAATGTGTAACCAAAATGATATGTATGGCTAGTTAAATGCATCAACTAAACCATAGGTGAAAAATGCACAAAACAAAGTATTGAAGTAAAACTTGGTTTAAATCAAAGTTATGTTTTGTGGAAATGCATGCTATACTGATACAAACACTTATGCAGTATGTTAAACGCATACATTCAAGCCTTGAGACAGCAGGATAACCTTAGAGTAAAGGTTATCAAAGTGAAATGTTTTCGGATTCAGTCATTCCTTACACCCAAACAAACCTAGGATGTCAGGAACGGGATTTGTCAAGTCCTATGGTACCATTACTTACTACCGAGCGGCGTAGCTAATGTTAATGAATGTAATAAAGAACCGTTAAACAAACCAAATGTTATACCGAATGTAAGCATGTGATGTGATGTGAATTTACTAAGTATGGACTAAATGAACATACATAACATGAAAAGGTAAATGTAAATCAAATGTGCTAAGTATGCTAAGTTAACACACAAAGCAGAAAAGTCATGTAAAACAATGTGCTAGCATGTTAAGTAAACATACATAGCAAAAGAAATGTAATGTAAAACAACGTGCTAGCATGTTAAGTAAACATACATAGCAAAAGAAATGTAATGTAAAACAACGTGCTAGCATGTTAAGTAAACATACATAGCAAAAGAAATGTAATGTAAAACAATGTGCTAGCATGTTAAGTAAACATACATAGCAAAACATAATGAAATCATGTACTAATAGTGTACTAATGAACATAGCAAGTATAAGTTGTGAAAACATGGAAAGCATGAAAGTAACAAGTAGGCACATGTGTTTCACCCCAAAATGTTTGAAAAACAGTAAAAGAGGGGACTATGTACTCACTTGAGGGTGCTTAGAAGTCTTGAACAACAACCAAGCAAAGCTAGAGGGATCACGGAATCAAACGGCACTCTATATAGATAACTACATAAATAACCGGACCTAAATCGGGATCGGATAGTATGAGGTTTCGTAAACCAAATGAGTATTGGAACTCATATGATATGGTTTAACAAAGCCTACATACTAAAATGAAACTTAACCTAAGTGCTTACGACCCATTACGACCCGTTTAGGTAGCTTATGCTACTTTAACGCGTCGTTCGCGTAAAACGCGTTCGGAATGCCTAACTAGTCCTATGACAAGCAAGATATGCCTTAACATGTTTAATATTGTTTCCAAAACAGTTTATATGTCAAAAGTTATGTTACATAGGCTTAAAATGAATTTTAGCGCAAAAAGGGCATTTTGGTAATTTTCCTAAGGCATAATAACTACTTATCATACAACTACTTAAACGACGTGACCATAAGGTATAACCTCGGAAGGTTATTCCCTATACAACTATGGTCACCTAAAGTGTTTGGTCGGATCCTAATTATCGACCAAATGGGTCGGGTTCGAAAGTATAAGCGATTGTTTAGATTGCTTACCTTACGACCCTACATAAGCACTAAACCTATAGTGACGAGCTAAACATGTTAAAATATGTTTAACGAGGTTAGAAAACAGGTTTGGCATCAAAACAAACGGTTTTGATATCTAAAGTAGTTTGGTTACAAAATACGCAAGAATACGCATTTTGGCCGAAACTACGACTCGTCACTAAGCCTAGATAACGTGGTAATCAGTAGGTATAGTCATTAGGGACTATAACCATCGTGATTACGCTCACGTTATGAAGTTCAAATGAACTTCATGTTGACCATAAACTGGTCAATGCAGAAAGTCAAACAAAGTTTGACTTTCATGACAAAAACGAACAAAAGCACGAAAGAAGACTTACAAAGGGTCCCCGCAAGATTTGATTCCAAGTAATCTCAGGTAGGAAGTGTATAAACACAACCACTTAGAGAAAAACTCAGATCAAATGTGGGTTTGTAAGTGAAATGGAATGGGGTATATATAGTTTTCGTAGAACCGTTAGGGTCGTTTCTTGATTCCCGTGCTTCGATCTCAACCTTACACTTGTACCCACTGATTTGTAATACCATGTGCACCCCTGAATGAGCCCATAGATTGCCCAAAACCATTTGCAAACATGGAGAACAGCTGGAACAAGCTGGAAGCAAGTTTTTGATCTCTGGCACCTGCTTACGGACCGTAAGAGGATGTCCATACGGTCCGTAAGGACCCTGCAGGTTAGCAAGTTTGAAATTTGGCAGAACAGGCCCCTGCAGCTCCAAACTTGGTTTTTAATGCATTTTTGACCCGTTTAAGCCCCGTTAACCCCATTTCAAGGCTCTAAAATGAAGTTATAGTATAGTGAACTTGAAACATGCTCAAAAATATCTCGGATGTCGGTTCGTTTGGCCGTACGGTTGCGTTGTTCGGTTAATCACGACGGAAGTTGTAACGGACGCAAAAAAGATCCAAATTACGCGACGAATGGATTTTTATCAAGCCAATCACTAAAACATAATATTTTAATGATTACATAAATTTTTGGATATCCGAATGTATTCAGAATGTAAGATATGCGCGAAAATGCAAACTTATGCACTTTTTGACGCTTTTAGTCCCTGAATGAGCATAAAGTTTATTTTAGCATACCGAACCCCTCAAAGCCTATTTCTAAGCTATGTAAAGGATATTTAGGGTATGTTTAACTTATGATCAAGTTCCGGAATGTCCATTACAGTACGAATCAACATACTTTCGCAGTTTGTCAAATTTAGTCCCTGTAAGCGAATAAACTTGATTTCGGCACACCAAACCTTCCAAAACTTATTTCTAAGTTATGTAAGGGTTATTTAAGGTATGTTAAGCCTATTTCACTGTTCTGGAGTGTTTGTTTCATTAAACTGGTTATATTTATGCATCAATGCGCGTATAACCTTCCAGAAAGCGATTTAGAGCCCGAAATCGAACAAGAGTTGATATGTGCAAATGATACACATATTTATACAAATCACAAGTATGAAATACAATATTTCATTGGTGTGGTATTTGTTTGATGGTTGACATGACACAGGTGTCACAGTCTCCCCTACTTCAGGAAATTTCGTCCCGAAATTTATTTAGAGGAAACTTGTGAGAGTTTGAAACATGAAATTGAAAAGATCAAACAACAGTGGTTAGAGTCCTGAACTTCTAGTAACTTTAAATAACATCATGCTTGCAATGTGAGAGGAATACTTATATACAAGTATATAAAGTGTTATTGGTGCGTCCACCGTACCTCTATTACATTGTTCGCATTTCGTTATGGTTGCCACTATCGGTTCTTACACGTAAAAAGTCTTACTGTGGTTCCCGTGCACTGAACTTCGTAATTATGTATGCATCCATAATTACGTAATTCCTTGCATAGTCACGTAGTGCATCTTATAATGTGTAGGGGAGGAAAACAATGAACGAGCTTGTGATGATTGTGATTAGACTATACTGGTGTTCTTTTTAATTGAGTCAATAAATGATTTCCAAACCGCCAAGGAGTCTTTTCAGCTTATATCATCACATGTCATTCTCAACCAGATTCTGAATCAATCCTTTGACTAGACCACTCAAAGGGTCTCTTTTTGAATCATGGAATGGTACTATATAATCCAAGGGTCTTGACTATCACGTAGAAGCCCAATAAGGATTTAAGGTAGTACCTTTTTGAATATCCTACTACGAATCCCTCATATAAAGATATGAAAGGTTCTACGAGGATTTGGATAACGAATATCTAGAGTATACAAAAACACAAAATGCATAAAAGAGAACACAAAATGCATAAACACATAATCACATAATTGTTTAACTTGATTTTAAATTTGTTATCATTTTGTTAATTGCGCACAAGTATTTAAAGCACACTAGGAACCCATTCCGTGGATTTCATTTGGTACTTTAAACATTATCAAGAATCTAACTATGAATATAGAAAGATCTTAAAGAGAGAATTCGATTTCGATTGTAAGGAACCGAAATGTTCGAATTAAGGTACAAGGAATCCAATTAAGAATTCTGATTTGAATGACAATTATCCACAAGGATCTAATTGTGAAGATAAAAAGATCCCATGTGGATTTTGGGAATTGAAGATGTTTTGAAACCTTGCACTGGATGTGCTTAAGTCAAAACATGAAGTAAAAAAAATGCTTATGAAGTTGAGATGCTAGATATGCCAAGGCGACATATGAAGCGGAATTTGAAGGTTAAGTCAATGTATGAGGAAAATACTTTGAAAACTATGCATGGGGTTCTAAAATGTGTTTAATGTTTTTGGAAACCTTATATATATATAATACTTTTGAAATCATAAAGTAGGTGTATTAGGTAGGTATATTTATAAAAATGTTTAAAAAAATCATGCGGGATGAATTTTGAAATTATGTATAAGGTTTTTGAAAACATGAATGATGCTTTTGAAATCATGCACTTGATATAAGTAATTATAACGTATTAATAACATTTTGAAATCATGAAGGTCGTTTTTGAAAACATAGACAATGTTTTTGAAATCATGGAGGTTGTTTTTGAAAATATAGACAATGTTTTCGAAAGCATGCATATGATATGTTAAGTAAATACACTATATTAAAAACGTTTTTGAACTATATATAAAATGTTTTTGAAGTCATGAAGGTTGTTTTGAAAACTTATGTTATGCATGTTGAAAAATCAGAACGTAATGGGTATGAGATTTGAAAATACCCTTAGTTATCTAACCAGGGATTCAAAGGCACAGATGTGCAAAAGCACGATTACTCATAATGTCACTTTATTTCATGTACTTTGTTTCTTAGAATGAAACGAGTACTTAGAATTTTCCAAGGGAATCATGAGCAAACAAAAGAATGGGAAACTCACAAGAGTAGTTTGTAAGGAACATAGTTCCTTAATGTAGATATTACAGGGAAATGCCATACACACATGTAACTACACTTGTATATCAGAATTGCGAACAACGACTTTTATTTATGAACAAAACAGATTGTTTCACGATACACGAAAACAAAATAAACAAAGGCATAAGACAGCAACTTCTTTTGCTCGGCCAATGCTCATCCAAGGGTTGGATTTACATTGACAATGTTCGGGCATTTGTTCCTGAAATGGCTCGTCTCACCACAGTTGTAGCAAGTACCAGACGGGAAACGGGCTTGAGTAGGGTTGACTTGGAGTTGGGTAGCAGCAAGGTTTATAGCAGCTTTGTTTTGGATAACAAAGCGGCATATGTTAATTAAAATGTCCCCATCGTCCACAGTAGGTACATTTGGAGCAGGGTATGAGGTTTAAATGATGACGGTTGCATCGCTTGCACCATGGAGCAGCTCCTAAGTACGGCTTCCTAGCTGGTGGCGCCGCTACCTGGCTAGGTCCCGCTTGATTGGGTGTAACTGCTGCGGGTTTCTCTGAAGCCTTACGCTTTCTTGATTTTGGTGCAAGCCTGTCTTCTGCTTCCTTCGGTGACTCTTGAGTGGCTCCATTTTTGAGACGAGACATGGCAATGCCTAGATCCACAGACTTCAGTATCACTTCGCCTATTTGCTGGGCAAATTTGGCTGTTTGCTCGGACATTTGACCGCTGCTGAGGTAAAGAGACATTCTAGAAGAAAATGAAAGGTATAGGAAGAAACAAATGAAATGTTATCTGATAACCAAAACAGGAAGGCAATGCATACGAATTGCGATCATTTGTTTGTTACCTAAGGCAAACAAATGAGACGGTGACAAATCAAAGCAAGCGGGTCATAATAATGTATCGCTGAAGACATGCTTGCCTATAAGTGAACACTCACCCCAAGAGTTCCCAGGTAAGAGTGACTGGTCCGATACTGCGGATTTGTACGAACACTCTAGCCTTAGACAGAAAACTCAGAGTACAGGCGTTCACTCTTCCGGTTTGCACGTGTTCACATTATTTAGAACCCAAAACCTTGACGAGATTTTGAAAACTTAGAAGGCACTAGGCCAACAATCAAACTGGAAGGGTTCAAAACCATATAATAAATCATCCTAGAACAGATGATTAGTTTTCAAAGCGGTTTTGAAATTTATGTTCTTGTTGTGGTTGTCGCCTAAGGATAGGTGACGGTATTGTTTTATGACTAAACGCAAGTAAACTCGCGTTAGGGTCCTAGGAAGGTTATAGACTAGGTCAAAGCATTACTAATAACCTAATTCTCTATAACCATGAGCTCTGATACCAACTTTTCTGTCACACCCCGACCACGTAAAACAAAAAAACGTGGCGGAAACGTCAGGGAGTGTTGTAACAGAATCATTGTTTCATAACACATGGAAATTTGAAATTTTGTTTTATTGATTAACTGAGTTACAATGTCAAAACAAGCAAAGAAATATAACATAATTATCTAGTCTTGCATCTTTTATTGTCACTAAGGCCTCGTCCAATCCTATGTGAGCATGCATCAATATCATCATCAAATATCATCAATTATTGTACCTGAAACACATGTGAAAATACATCAGCATAAAAATGCCGGCGAGTATATAGGTTTTGTGAAAATAGGATTCATGACTTAAGTTTAAGAAAATGTTTAATGAAAACTTGTCATGATTCCAGTTTAAGTGTTGGCTTTTATAAAACGTTTGAAAAGCGATAATAAGGTAGATGATATGTCAAAGAGTAATGTAAGGTTAAATGAATAACCAAGTAAAAATGAGTTTGTATAAAATAAGTTGTTTGTAAAACAATGTCTTGTGAAAAATATGTCTAAACCATTTGCAAACATGGAGAACAGCTGGAACAAGCTGGAAGCAAGTTTCTGATCTCTGGCACCTGCTTACGGACCGTAAGAGGATGTCCATACGGTCCGTAAGGACCCTGCAGGTCAGCAAGTTTGAAATTTGGCAGAACAGGCCCCTGCAGCTCCAAACTTGGTTTTTAATGCATTTTTGACCCGTTTAAGCCCCGTTAACCCCATTTCAAGGCTCTAAAATGAAGTTATAGTATAGGGAACTTGAAACATGCTCAAAAATATCTCAGATGTCGGTTCGTTTGGCCGTACGGTTGCGTTGTTCGGTTAATTACGACGGAAGTTGTAACGGACGCAAAAACGATCCAAATTACGCGACGAATGGATTTTTGTCAAGCCAATCACTAAAACATAATATTTTAATGATTACATAAATGTTTGGATATCCGGATGTATTCAGAATGTAAGATATGCGCGAAAATGCAAACTTATGCACTTTTTGACGCTTTTAGTCCCTGAATGAGCATAAAGTTTATTTTAGCATACCGAACCCCTCAAAGCCTATTTCTAAGCTATGAAAAGGATATTTAGGGTATGTTTAACTTATGATCAAGTTCCGGAATGTCCGTTACAGTACGAATCAACATACTTTCGCAGTTTGTCGAATTTAGTCCCTGTAAGCGAATAAACTTGATTTCGGCACACCAAACCTTCCAAAACTTATTTCTAAGTTATGTAAGGATTATTTAAGGTATGTTAAGCCTATTTCACTGTTCCGGAGTGTTTGTTGCATTAAACTGGTTATATTTACGCATCAATGCGCGTGTAACCTTCTAGAAAGCGATTTAGAGCCCGAAATCGAACAAGAGTTGATATGTGCAAATGATAGACATATTTATACAAATACCAAGTATGAAATACAATATTTCATTGGTGTGGTATTTGTTTGATGGTTGACGTGACACAGGTGTCACAGTAAACAAGTGTAGGAACACTTGTGTAGAAAGAAAATTCCACAAAGAAATATTTTTAGAAAATATGACTAGAAGTTGTGAAAATACACTTTCTTTAAAAATAAAGTTTTTAAGAAACTAATCATATTTTTAAAGATAACAAGACCTACTAAATATGTTAGTAATTTACTACATATTTTTACAAACTTCCAAGTTCACAAGTTTATGGTTCATGTTTATTTTTTGTCAAGATTAGTGATTAGAGATTGTATATTGTTGATTGTAAATTGTTTGTTTGATTTTACAAAAGAAAATGATATGCTAAAAAGCATGGACATCTCCATTTACAGAGGAAACTCTGGCGAAATTTTTCTATAATTACAACACTTAGAAATATTTTTCTAACAAGTGTTTACAAGTATATTTTTAACTTGGTTTTCAAAATAAACTTCGCCATGATTTTTATTACAAAAACACAAAGTCTCGGAGGTGGATTTTCATAAATAAAATTTGTTAAATATATTTAGAATATATATTTTATAATAAAACGCTTGTGTGGTTGTTTGTTTATTGTGCGCATTAGATATATTATTTTTAGGGTAAAAATAATATAACTACCTTACATCACAAAAATTACGACCCCAAAATAATACTAACGCTCTCACAAAATAAATTACACAAGTATTGTTGCAACGCGAACTTTAAAACGTAACTTATGTAGTATTTCTGAAAAATACTCTTGTATGTATATTTTGATAAGTATTATTTTGGAAAATGTATAAGGTAAAATATAATATTTTTGGGAAAAATATATATATATATATTGGAATTTAAAACAATTTAAACTAGTGATTAAAATATATTTTTCAAGTGAGACTTAAAAATATATTTCGGAATTATAAAGCATACATGTATTATTACCCCCATCCTTGGGAAGGAAATATACTTATAAAATAAATAAGAAGTGTGAATACGAAATAGTTGTCTAACTATTTCCCAAAAACGTTAAACCTTAAGCCAAGGCACGGCCCATCCGTCTAATAGGCATTAGTACGTGTCACTCGTCATGCAGCAGATTGAGTTGGAGATTGACGTTTCTGGATACGCACTTCTGTGAGTTCATGTCCCCCTTTTTCTCTTTACTGTTTTCAGTTTTATACTTCGGGGGTGAAATACATGTGACAATTATTACAAACATTTATTACATGGTATGGTTAGCGTAGGGAGGGTTTATACTACTAGATCATGTGAGGGGTGGGTACAACATTTGAGGCCATTAATCCTCGTTGTAGGACCGAGGGACACAAGAGTGATAGATCTATTTGGGTGTAGCGAGCCCACACTCGTGAGGCCGGGGAGGCCCATAGAGGTGACCGTGTCTTACAGCCGAAGCCCGGTAACAAATTTGCTAGGTTTGAGTTTCCCTGCACTTTCTCACACATACCAGTGGCTTTGTAACCCATTGGTGATCTCTTTTTCGTTGTTGCTACATACTAGGGACTTTTATACATACTTTAAAGGTTTATTCATACTCACTTTTACATGAACTCGCTCAAATTTTGTTGATTTTTCAAACTACATGTATTTCAGGAAATTAGTGGATCTGGCACGGTATGCATCACGTCAAGCTGCGTAGGAATAATGATTTCATCCGAGTTTAGGAAATGTGACCTTTGCCTGGACGGGTTACAAGTCTTAAACTGTGTTTTTATTCATGTCTTTTGTTATGTCGTTGAACATGTTTTAAATTATGTCATGTTGTAACTTGTTTTAAGTGTCGACTTTTTAAAACAATGTTGTCATGTTTACTTTAAAAACTTGATGAATGGATGAACATCATGTGTTTTACTTTCATATAGCATTGTTAGACAATTTCTATGGTATTAAGAAGTCACACCAAATAAACCCACGCTTCCGCAAAAGCCAGGGTGTGACAGATCGCAGGTTTCAGGGGGGGGGGGATTTGGTTTGTTTTAATTGCAATCTCCCAACTAAACTCATTCAATGCCCAACCAACTCAAACCCTAAACCCTTACCTATATAATGAACACCTTCCCAACCATTTTTACCACTTTTACAACTCTTAAAACACTCCAAAAACTCTCCTAAACTCAGCTTGTTTCAACAGATTTGAGCAGAAACTTTCAGCTCTTCTAAGTGAGTTTCAACTCACTTCTTCTTCCATTTCTTCTTTGTTCTTTCTTCTAAAACACTTGGATAACCTCTAGGAAGGTTTTCACAAGTTTGCTTGGGCAAACTAAGGTGAAACCTCATCATTTTTGAGGCCCAAAGTGCAACAAACTTTCTGCTTGTTTTTATCTTTTTATATGTTCATGTTTTGATAGAAAACTTGGTGGAATCTTGTTCCCACCAAGCTCACAACTTAGTCTATGGCTGTGGGTTTGTATTTAGGGTATTTCCATCAAAGTAGTGGGTTCAAACACCCATTTTATTTCTGTTTATACATGTTAGTTGAATGATGAAAACAAGCACAAGTCACCATCTTCCATATGATGAACTTGTGACTTGTGAAGTGTGAACAAATGGAAGCTTTGGCTTTCCAAACTAAGTTCCACTCCTTCATTCCTAACTTGTGTATGGACACTCTTATGACTTGCAAGAATTAAAGTACCTTAGCCCCGTCTAGCCTCTGACACTTAGGATTACCTTTCCATGTCATGTTGGCACACCTTAGGTTGTAGTGTACTTGGTCACATGAGCCTTATTAGATTAGATTTATTTTCTTGTTATTCATGACCCTCCTACCATCTTCATGATGGTGTGTGTAGTGGTGAATCATATAACGAGGTTTCAAACCTCCATGCTTGACAATACATGATACTACATGATAATACATTATTGGACTTAGTTTTAGGATGTTATTATTACCGTATAAACTATAAGTAACTATATAAAACATGGCTGAGTTTGTGATGTTAATCAAGTTATGATTAATCGTCATAAACCAAAGCTAACATATCAAAGATTCTAGGGTACTTGTTATGATTCCAAAAGGCAATTTGGGACCCATGAAACCACTTAATATGGTGTCATAAACAAACTCTTAGAACTTAGATATTACTTTCATATATACATACTTTTTACTACTTTAAATTCCTAATCCGAATCTTCTATTCCAAATCCGTTAACTTACGCACCTTCGTTTACCTTTGTAGGGTGACTCGGGGTTCCATCCTCAAACCTACAACTCTTCGTGGGATTTCAAAGGAAGCTTTGCAAAACCGTGAGTACACTTGACCCATTTTCGCTTTACACTTAGGGTGCAATATGTTAACCTTATCAAAATCACAATACATTATACTTTATGCAATGCACAAAACAATCCAAATACATGCAAACTTACTTGTTATACTTGATTCATATTCTTGGGTGATTATACTATAGTCATTAACTTCGTACGAGCCTCCATTTAACATGTATAGCGCTATAGGAGTAACACACCACCCGTGAACGAGAGGTCATGTTAAAGTTTCATTTTTATTGCGTAAACAGAGGGTTGACTTGAATATTGCATGCCATTGATATGTTAATCTTGATAACTTAGGTTGCCATGTGGATTCGTTTTAAACACTTTTATACTTATGCTATATACTTAAACTTGTGTACTCGCCAATGCTTTTTGTGTTGAACTATACTTTTTAACATGTTGCAGGTTGATGATGTTGATTATGATGAAACCTAGTAGGGACGACACTAGAAACGCATCTTTAAATTTCTAGAATAGTTATCTCATTTTTGTTGAACTTGTCGTATTTTGTCATTTCTGTCACACCCTGACTTTTACGGAAGCGTGATTATGTGTGACTTGCTTAATATCATTGCATTCAACCATAACAAACAACTATATGATAAAACCATGATGTTCATCCATAAATTAAGTTTCAAAACATTGTAACTATCATTGTTTAACCACAAACCAATACTTCAAGTTTGAAATACATAACAACCGAAGTTTGAAGTTCCATAACGGATTTGACACGTTACAACGATAAAACAAGGCTTTGAAATGTATGTCTCATCTAGAATGAGACATCCACTCCAAACCCTTCAAAAGGTGGGATGACATCATTTATTTGGAAGACACAACTTGTAAAACTTCATCGCCCGCCAGATCCATTTCAGTTCCCTGAAATACATGTAGTTTGAAAACATCAACAAAAGTTGATCGAGTTCATGTGTTTTGTATGTGTGCACGAATAAACCTTGTAAACATTGTAAATATGTATGTATTTGTAAGCCGGTATGAAAGCAAACAAGGAAACAAATCAATTAATGGTTTGCAAGGCCATTAATATGTGTGACGTGATACAGGAAGGCTCAATCCTAGCGGATTTTGTACCGGGCTTCCAGCTGGAAGACATAGTCACCTCATGGGCCAAATCCCGGTCCTCATGGGTGGGGCTCGCAACACCCAAATAGATCTATCACTCATGTCTCTCGGTCCTACTACGAGGATTAATGGTCTTAAGCGTTGTACCCATCACTCACATGATCTAACAGTTCATTCCTTAGCTAACCACACCATATGTAAACGTTTGTAAACAATTGTAACATGTACTTCGCCCCCGAAGTTATAAAACTGAAAACGGTTAAAAGAAAAGGGGACATGAACTCACAGTCTTGCGTCTCGAATCCGATGTAACTCAAAGCGGCTACTTGTTCACACGACTACATACAAACGTACTATGGTTTATTAGACGGATAGGTAGTGCCTTGACTCTTAGTCTTAATTAGTATCTTTGAGTTAAGTTTCCTTGTGTCTTAATATTTTTTTCCAATTTATATAATTATTTGTTAAAATAATAAATATTTTAACTTAAATTATATTTATTAAATTTCGGAATATTTGTTAAAACAATATATTTTAACTTGACACATTTATGTATTTGTACATGTATAACTTCCCCAAGGATGGGTGTATTTATACTCGTATTATTTAAACTTGTATATTTTTGCCAAGTACCGGTGGCGTATTCCGGTGTATTTATACGTACGAGAATACATATTTTATTGTGTTTATTAAGTATTCTTATACTCAATTTTTGTATTAATTTTTCTGGAATAATATTTCTAATAAAAAAATCACCAATATATATTCTTAAAAATATATTTTTAAGAAATCATTTATATTGGTGAATTTTTTATTATTAAAGGCAAAAAAGTCATTTCACATGCATTTAACTAGATAACTTAACGTTCATCAACCGTAGGGACTATCCGCGTAACAAATAATCAAACCATAGAGAGCATACATGTAATTTTAGAAAGTTGGGAACTAAAGATGAAAAAATGACAAACCACTAGAACCATCTAATAACAATGATAAACCATAATTAAAAAGAGATTTTACCAAGGACCATAGTTGGCAATCTTACAAGACAAAAGCCATAAAAAGAAAAGTAGACTAAAAAATAGGGCCAACAAGAGCAAATATATACATACCCACCACTGGCAGTACACTGCAGTTTCGTTCTGGTTCCCCTTGCAAACAAACAAACAAACCCCTCATTTCACTCTCTCTCATGATCAACCATGTTTACACACACTCACTCCAGGTATGCAAAAATACTATTTCCTCAATCTGTACTCCATTTCTCCTATTTCAATCTGCTACAAATCCCTCCCTAGGGCTTATAATTCCATCAACAATCAATGTACATTCATCCTCACTTCACTTCCTTAAATCAAATCCAATACATGTTGTTTCCTTATTTAGATTCAAATGCCGAAGATAATAGTTACGAAATTCGTTTCAGAATTTCAGTTTGTTGTACCTAATTTTGAATATGTTGTGTACTTTGCTTTATATTTACTTTTTGTTTGGTAGAACAGCTCGGATCTGAACTGTAGGGTTTATAATTTTGTAATTTGTGCGGATATGTGGCTGTGATTTTGGATCCGTGAAATGTTACTGAAAGTTGTTCTGGATGCTTTAGTGATTGGTTTGTGTTGAGTTTGTAGTGACTTGTGATTGTTGTTTTGCTGCGAATCGGATCTGGATTTGTGTTTATTTGATGATGATTTTGCTTGTTTTTGTTCGGAAGTTATACGTGAATTAGAAGGTTTCTGATCTCATATGCTTTTCATTTTAGTTATAATATTTGTTTTTTTTTTTTTTTAAGATTTAAGAGTGTGCACTATTGTAATCGGTAATTCGGTATGCAACTTGTGATGTAATTTGCTAATGTTTCTTTCTTAGTTTCTGGCTGCTTGATTTTTGCTATTTTTGATTGGATACAAATAGCTAAGGCTTTTGATTTCGTTTGAAATTCAATGTACAATCATCGTTTGGTTCGGGAAATCACGTGCTTGTTTGTTGTTTTCGTTTAGATTCCAATGCCGAAGATCGATAGTTCAGAAATTCATTTTGTTGTACCTAATTTGAAATATTTGTGTACTTTGCTTTATATTTACTTTTTGTTTGGTAGAACAGCTCCGATTTAAATAGTAGGTTTTATGATTTGAGTCGAAATGTGTATATGATTCTGGATCCGTGAAATGTTAGTGAAACTTATTAGGATGTTTTGGTAATTAGTTTATGTTGAGTTTGTAGTATTTTTTGTTTTGGTGTAAATCGGATCTGGATTTGTGTGTGTGTTTGGTTTGCTTTATTTGATGAGGATTTTGCTTGTTTTTGTTCCAAAGTTACACATAAATTAGAAGGTTTATGACCTCATATGCTTGATTTTTGCTATATTCAATTGATTACAAATCCCTAGGGATTTTGATTCCGTTCGAGAATCAATGTACATTCATCGTTCTGTCTGTTAAATCAAATCATGTACTTGTTGTTTTCGTTTTAGAATTTCAATTTGACGTACCTAATTTGAAAATGGTGTGTACTTTGCTTTATATTTACTTTTTGTTTGGTAGAACTGCTTGGATCTAACCACCACTAGGTTTTATAAATTGTGCCTATATGTGTTCATGATTTTGGATCCGTGAAATGTTAGTGAAACGTATTTAATTGTTTTGGTCACTAGTTTATGTTGAGTTTGGCGTAATTGTTGTTTTGCTGCAAATCAGATCTGGATTTGTGTTTATATTTAATTCGCTTTATTTGATGAGTATTTTGCTTGTGTTTGTTCCAAGGTTACGCACAAATTAGAAGGTTTCTGATCTCATATGCTTTCCATTTTTATTATAATTTGCTAATGATTATTAATTTCTCGGTTGTCATGTGTAATTTCTAGTTTATGAGATTATAATGGTTCATCCTGTTCTTTGAATAATTGATCAATCTATGTACTAAAATTTTACAAATGTAATGTGGTACTTTGTATGTTGATTTATAGGATGTTTGGATTTGCAATCGAACTGCATTAATCAGTAAATCTGATTATGATTCTTAGTATTAGTATAACAAGATCTGGGTAATTCGGGAATGTGCTGTTATAATAGAATTAATTACAGAGATAATTGTAAAATTACTTAACTACCCCTAGATTTATTAAGTTGATCATCAAATTATCTTATTATAGTTTTTTAATATAATTCTGAAAATGGACATCCAAATACCCCCTTAGTACTTGGTAGCGGTAGTACACTACAGATGAATGTATGTGAGAAATAGTTTTTCTTATATGAGGTAATTATGCCAATTGTTGAAATAATTGGTTTTTCTAGTGACATCCAAACATCCCTTAAGCTACAAGCAACATATTACTGATTTTTCAAGTCACATCACAATAATCGCTTTTAATGCTAATGATGCAATATTTTGTGTAGGTTTGATCATACATAAAAAACCAGCATTCAAATTCATCTTCTTCTGTTACCAACATCTTCACCAATGAGTTCCCGCTTTCCATCTCATCAGTTAAACAATGGTTTATACGTATCAGGGCGGCCCGAGCCGCCAAAAGAAAAGGCACCGACAATGTCCTCCACCGCAGTTCCGTACACAGGCGGTGACATTAAAAAGTCCGGCGAACTAGGAAAAATGTTCGAAGGGTCAAGAAAATCCGGACAGCTAACCAGCGGTCCGTTAAGAACCGGGTCTATGAGTGTTGGGAATGCAACTCACTCGGGCCAAATTTCGTCACATTCCATGAACCGAATGAGTAATCTATCAGGAAATGTTCCAGGATCAGCTTCAATGAAAAAGACCAGTTCTGGCCCATTAAACAAACACGGAGAACCGATACGAAAGGCGTCTGGGCCTCAAGGTCAAGGGTTGACTTCCGCTTCACGACAAAATTCTGGACCTCTCCCTCCGGTTCTCCCTGCCACGGGTCTGTTAACATCCGGGCCGATTTTGTCGGGACCACTTAACTCATCGGGTGGACCTAGAAAGTCGTCAGGTCCGTTGGACTCTTCAGGATCGATTAAATCACGAACCACTTCAATGGTTAAAAACCAAGCGGTTACTCATTTGAGCCAAGATGGTTCACATTCGTTCTTCAGGAACTTCCCGAAGATAGTTTTCTGGTCCATGGTTTTGCTGTTTGTGATGGGGTTTATTTCTGCAATATTTATACTTGCAGCCGTTGGTAATCCCATTCTTCTCATTGTTGTTGTTGTTCTTTTTGGTATTGTGAGCTTGGCTTTTGCTTGGAATGTTTACCGGAGTCGAAGTGCTGTTATCAAGTTTATATCTGAGTATCCAGACGCCGAGCTTAGAACGGCAAAAGATGGCCAGTTTGTCAAGGTTTCTGGGGTAAGTTACACAAATACACACACTCTCTCTCTCTCTCTCTCTCTCTCTCACACACACTCACACATAGATTTGAAATAACTTTAGAAATTGTATATACACTAATACATTTTGGTCTCTGATCTTTCTATTTGAAACCAGGTTATAGACCCGTGTATTACGCGGGGTTGTACAATAGAAACGGTATAGTTATATATTATTTAAAAAAAACTACGTATTTTTGTTACCATATGACAATTCACACAACTAACTTGAATTTATTACAAAAACCGGCCTATGTTAATTAGTAACATTGAAATACCATAATAGCTCATGGATTACATGGGTTGGGAGAAAGAGTGGCGTTATTGGACATGTGGTTGCCACGTCGGCACGCGTCAGAAAAGTGGGGTGGTGCAAAAGATGGAGGAGTGGGAGTGGCGTTTTTATTAAAAAAACAACCAATTAAAAGACACCCAGAATCCACCCACCAATCAAGAGCCTCCACCTCACAACCCAAATGCCCCCCACGCCGGTGGAAAATTCCCTGCCCTCATCACCACGCCATGTCCACACCACCACAAGGGGTGGTGTTCCCAGCGTGGAAAGGCCACCATGCCACTTTTCCACGCCCACACTGTGTGTCTTAGAGCCATGGAGGAATTTGGGAGGGAAAAAAATGATGAGGTGAAATATGATGGTGACATGTGTCCAACTTTGTATTTATTTATTTATTTATTTATTAGGTAGACTGTATTTTTATATTCTTGAAAAACACTTATACACTATCGTAAAGCTGCTTCTGTTAATCAAGAAATTTTTTATTTCTGTAAAGGTTGTTACGTGTGGCAATGTACCATTGGAGTCGTCATTCCAAAGGGTTCCCAGATGTGTTTACACATCCACAAGTTTATATGAATATCGAGGCTGGGATTCAAAAGCTGCGAATCCCACACATCAACGTTTCACGTGGGGTCTTCGTTCCATGGAGGTGAATTTTATAATCAAATATCAATATTTTATTTATTTATTTATTTTAACTGATATTTGTATAAGATTTTTAATTGTATTTTTTCTGTAAATACTTGCAGAGGCATGTTGTGGATTTCTATATATCTGATTTCCAGTCGGGATTGAGGGCGCTTGTTAAGACTGGTTATGGGGCCCGTGTGACTCCATACGTTGAGGAATCGGCTGTTATTGATATCAACCAGTCCAACAAAGATATGTCCCCACAGTTCTTAAGGTGGCTGGCTGACAGAAACCTATCTAGTGATGATCGTATGATGCGACTCAAAGAAGGGTATTATTCTTTGTAACCTTTTGAATATACGCTTTGTTTGTTGTTTCTTGTTGAACAAGTAACCGCGAGACCGGTCTACTTAAACAATTTTTTTAAATTTGATGTTTCTGTTTGGTTGTATATGAAAATATAGGTACATTAAAGAGGGAAGCAGTGTGAGTGTGATGGGAGTTGTTCAAAGAAATGATAATGTGTTGATGATTGTTCCTCCTCCCGAGCCGGTTCCAACTGGATGCCAATGGGCTACATGTATGCTTCCCGCAAGCTTAGATGGCATTGTTTTGAGATGCGACGACTCGTCAAATCCTGATGTCATTCCCGTGTAGTGTTTTGCTGCTTGGTAAGTCAAAGTTTGACCAAAATATGATAGGTGTATAGTTTGGTTTTGTTTTGTTTTGTTACATCCCATGATCTTGTTTGGGAGTGTTTGTGTGATTATGGAGTCGTTTTTTTGTTGTTGGAAACTTGATACTTATAAAGGAGGTCACATTTTTCCTTGTTTTTTTATTTTTTATTTTTTCCTGAGAATGTTTAAAGAATTTGAGATTTTTATGGTATTATATGTTTCACTGTTTGCGAGTAGTGTTTTTATACAAAATTATATATAAATTTTATTTGGTTAACTCCTCTGTGTCTTGTCTTTGTTTTGTTCTCTGGTGTAATTGCCTCTTAGCTTCTTGCTAAAGGCTTTTGTTTGGTGGAATGATATCTTCTCTTTGGCTGGCCAAAAAAAAAAAAAAAATATATAAATTTTATTTCATTGTAAATTTAAGACTTCTCGTTGTGTGAGGTTCCGGGATGAACAAAAATCCTAAAATACCGCGAGTTTGAAAACAGTCAGGAACGACTTTATGAGTTTAAAACAATGAAGGGTTCTAGCCTTGAAGGTAATTTTTATGTTGGTATTGCAAATGATCATTGGTGGGTGTTTAGGATTTTTTTATTTTATTTTATTTTATTTTATTTTATTTTTTTGTGAGGTGGGGTTAGGTTTTTTTGGTGAGGTATAGTTTTTTTTTTTTGTTGCGGGGGGGTGGGGTAGGTGTTTAGGTTTTGGGTGGTGTAGTGGGTTTAGGTTATTGGACACTTATCACTCTATAAATCCTTCTTACACTTCTTACAATTAGGAGTCTTTGTAGAATAACTTAACCCTTCATATATTTAGTTATAGGTTAACGATTTTTTACTATAACTGTTCATAACTCGATACAAGACATAACTGGCAATATTGACGGGTACTAAATGGTGAAGACTAGAGATGAGCGTTTGATACCGGGTACCGGACCTGGTATATTCGGTACCGGTATAGGGTAAAACACCGGTAAATAAATAGTGGTACCGAACTGGTATATTCGATATCAATATCGAACGGATACCATGCTCATTCCTAGTGAAGACTTCTAGAAATCATAACGGGTCATAAATGGTGAAGACTCATAGAAATCATAATGGGTCACAAGTCACTACGGGTGTAACTAGGACTAACAGGAGGTTATAATGGGCTATAAAGGGTCATCATAGATTCATAGGTATGATAAACTCGATAACCTCATATTAAATCTTAGAGTGTATTATTTAAGTCATAAAATGGTATACTGCATCATATATCGTATGTTGTAAATTTACCTATTGAGAGCATTCACAATGGATCCTCTCTAAACCACCGGGAATCCCATGTCTTAGAAAGTGTGTGAACTCACCTTGGTTTGCTCGGTTAGATTCTCAAATATAGCTAACAGTCGAGTTCGGTCAATCACGTCCTGATATAATTACCAGTTAATCATTTAGTGGTTTTCAAATAGAGCACAAAGTTCCTACACGTATCTATCACATAACATGTATTACTTTAATAGTTTATGCCCATGTAAACTCCCCATCTATTCCCATTCACAAATAAACATACGACATTGCACATAACACTTTTATCGACACATAACATGTTAGATCATTCATGGATAACATACTCGACATTTAGACACGCAAATTATTACCTATTTCATTTCAACTTAAATATCCGAAACTGGGCTGTTTTCGAGCATTTTAATAAATAGTTATCTTATTTCAAAAATTCCCAACTTTTTACAGAAGGTGCTAAACGATCCAAATATTATTTTGTAAAAATCTCGGGATCCGATTCATTACCAATATTTTATTAAAAATCATTTCCGGAGTGCAATCAGATTCATTATTTTCTGACTGCAGTCCACGGAATAATTCATTAAAAATTCATTGTAAGTCGGATTGATGAAATTCCAGTGGGACAATTACTACGACATCAGTGTCCATCTACAGTACCAATTTCATGATCCAATCCTACCCAGGTTTCAAGTTATGACTGAAAATATAACACCCATTTATTGCTGTAAAAACTCAGCTTTAGCTGCTGTTACAAATCGGGTCTTTAAAAATAGTAAACGAAGTCCAAAAATTATGATTCCAGTGCCATTAGAACCGTATTTCATAATACATAAATCTAGACTTCAGAAAATACATTTTTCGTTAAGTTACCGTCTGGTTACAGCCAACTGAAGTTGGCTGTAAAAACCAACCAGCTTTCTGTTTCAACTTTTAACTTTCTAACTTGTGTTCGATTGATTCCGTTAACATGTTTAGTGATCACAACAACATCAAACATCAATATTAACCAGCAAAATCATCAGAAAATCAACAAGAATCATAACAACACAAGATCTACATGATTTACACACACATCTTCTCTTTATCCATCTTTTATTCCATATGTTCAAGACTTTAGTTTATGTAGAAATCAGAGAGCAGTTAAGTAATTCCACACAGTCGTCAAACACTTTAATTATCAATAATAAATTGTACGGAATACATGAGATTTTGAGGGTTGTCACATTCTCCCCTTGTTAAGAAAATTTCGTCCCGAAATTTAGCACGTGGTTACTGAGGAAGCTAGTTAAGTTGCGTTGGTTTCCTAGTTTTCCTGGGGTGTCACATCATCCCCCCGTTGATTTGGAATTTCGTCCCGAAATTCTGCAGTAGCTTTAGCCTCAGTAGTGGTTGCGTTTTTCTTAAACAGCTGGGGATACTTGAGTTTCATTTGGTCTTCTCGTTTCCAGGTGTACTCTGGGCCACGACCGGAATCCCAACGAGTGTAAATGGTTGTGAGTAAAAGAGAGAGAAAAAGGAGAAAAAATTACTCTTCACAAGTAAATTTGAAAAAGATATTGTTCACCTCATTTTTTTTAATAATTTTAAAAGTAGTTGTGAGTGGAGAGAAAAATATGATAATAAAAGTATAAACAAATATTATTTAATTGAAAAGGCGAGAAAAATAATGTTTTTTAGTGTAACTATAAAGATGGAGAAGAAGACTCAATTGTGAATGCTCTGAGATTTGTAGGACCTAATGAGTCATGACCCGTTATGACCTTACATGCTTATAATAAGATGTATCATTATCGGTGTGTGCCACACTGTTAGGAGCCACTATAAGTCGTTATGGTTTGTATTGGTTGTTAATGGGTTATTCGGGTCATATTGGGTTATAATCCGACTATATTTATTTAATTTATAAGTTAATATGAATATATTTTTAGTATGTGTTTGTTATTCATTGGTATTTGAGCAGTTTTTTTTTTTTTGTTTTTTTAGTTGTTCTTCCCCCTTCACTCTAGCTATTATGGATCCATATTTTGTTAAAGAACGTACAATTTTATGTTACCAGAGATTATGCTATGAAATTAGCATGTACAATGTATGCTTGGTACTGCGATTGGTTATTTGAAATATTTATGTTGCTTTATGGGATAGATCAAATACATAGTCTCCTAAAAACTGGAAGTCGTAGGAAGGGTATTAAATAGACTCCGATTGACCTCATTTAAGCGACATTGAGACTGTTTCGTCGAACTCTACAACATGCGATTTTAGGTTTTCGCTTTTGGATTTTTACTTGTAGATTTTAAAATTTTTGTTTAGATTATTGTGTCTTTTTATTTAACATTGGAGTTAATTACTGTTTTCGTCCCTGAGGTTTGTCAAAAATAACGGTTTCAGTCCATTAGTTTAAAAATTGCGATTTCAGTCCATTAGTTTCATTTTCGTAACCATTTCAGTCCACTAACTTAACTCCATCCATTTATTTTGTTAACTTTGAGTTAACTAACTAATTCAGGGACGGTTTGCGTCAGTTTTAGAAACACAGGGACTCAAGTGTAAACTCTAAAACATTAAAACAAAAAAAATAATAAATTCCAAAAAATCAAAAAAATTCCAAAAAACCAAACAAATTCCAAAAAATTCTAAAAAATAATAAAAATTCTAAAAAATCATAAAAATTCTAAAAAATCCAAAAAATCCGTTTCGGCGCGAACTGTTTCGAACCCGAACCGTTTCGAGCTGAACCGTCCGTACCGTTTCGACCCTAACCGTTTCGAGCTGAACCGTTTCGAGCTGAACCGTCCGTACCGTTTCGACCCTAACCGTTTCGAGCTGAACCGTTTCGACGCGAACCGTTTCGACTCGTACCGTTTCGAGCCGAACCGTTTCGACCCGTACCGTTTCGAAGCCGAACCATTTCGAGCTGAACCGTTTCGAACCGAACCGTTTCGACCCGTACCGTTTCGAAGCCGAACCGTTTCAAGCCGTACCGTTTCGAACCGAACCGTTTCGAGCTGAACCGTATCGAACCGTACCATTTCGACCCGAACCGTTTCGAAGCCGTACCGTTTCGAAGCCGAACCGTTTCGGTTCGATACGGCACGGTTCGATACGGCACGGTTCGCGTCGAAACGGTACAGCTTGAAACGGTTCGGTTCGATACGGCACGGTTCGGTTCAAAACAGTTCAGCTCGAAACGGTTCGGTTCGAAACGGTACGGCTTGAAACGGTTCGATACGGCACGGTTCGGTTCGAAACGGTTCAGCTCGAAACGGTTCGGTTCGAAACGGCACGGTTCGGTTCGAAACGGTACGGCTTGTAACGGTTCGGCTTCGAAACTGTTCGGTTCGAAACGGTTCAGCTCGAAACGGTTCGGCTTCGAAACGATACGGGTCGAAACGGTTCGGCTCGAAACGGTACGGGTCGAAACGGTTCGCGTCGAAACGGTACGGGTCGAAACGGTTCGCGTCGAAACGGTTCCGGTCGAAACGGTAGGGACGGTTCAGCTCGAAACGGTTCGGGTCGAAACGGTACGGGTCGAAACGGTTAGCGTCGAAACGGTTAAGCTCGAAACGGTTCGGGTTCGAAACGGTTCGGGTTCGAAACAGTTCGCGCCGAAACAGATTTTTTGGATTTTTTAGAATTTTTATGATTTTTTAGAATTTTTTTATTTTTTAGAATTTTTTGGAATTTGTTTGTTTTTTTTGGAATTTTTTTGATTTTTTGGAATTTACTATTTTTTTTGTTTTAATGTTTTAGAGTTTACACTTAAGTCCCTGTGTTTCTAAAACTGACGCAAACCGTCCCTGAATTAGTTAGTTAAGTCAAAGTTAACAAAATAAATGGATGGAGTTAAGTTAGTGGACTGATATGGTTACGAAAATGAAACTAATGGACTGAAATCGCAATTTTTAAACTAATGGACTGAAACCGTTATTTTTGACAAACCTCAGGGACGAAAACAGTAATTAACTCTTAACATTGTGTCTTTTCCATTTTACGTCATTGTGTCTTTTTTGTGACTCATTATGTCTTTTTTCCTATTTGCATGAGCCGCAAAAAAACACAAATGTAGAAAAAACACAATGCTATATAAAAAGCAGTGATATAAACAACAATTCTAAAATCTACAAGTTATAAATCCAAAATTGAAAACCTAAAATCTCATATCGTAGAGTTCCTTGAGATAGTTCAAATGCCACTTAAATGATATCAATCAGAGTTCGTTTGATACCCTTCTTACGACTTCTTATTTTTAGAGTAGTTGTCGAATAAAAACGTATTATATTTGACCCCACTTAGTTTTGAACAATATGTATGTGGAAACGTGGAACATCTAGAAAAGTACATAAAATAAGCACGAAAACTTTTATTTTTTAGTTGATATGTATTTAAAAATACGCACGTAGAAAAATAGTTTTTTTTAAATAAAAGTGCGAAAAGGGGTAAACTCTAATTTAGAAACTCGAGGGGATATAAAAAGAGATTTTATGAAAAATTAACGAACAAAAATTATTGAAGAAAAATTAATTAGTAAAAAACTTAATAGACTAAAAAAGTATATTGTATATGGTACAAAAGTAAAAGTAAAATTGAAATATTAGAAAGAAGGGGTTGGTGTGTATAGCTTGTAAAATAGAGCAGGGGTTAAAAGTACTAATTCATAAAGTTGAGGGTGGATTTGTGGGTGTGTAGAAAAGTAGAGATGAATTTGTCAAAATATAAAAAGGGAGGATCATATCAAATCTTGTTATATCATAAAAGAGTTTGGGGGAAAGGAATGAAAAACTTGAACCCAATTCCTATAACGATAACGATGAATATGAGCATAACTGAAATTAGACTATCATTTTAATACTACATGAGTTAAAACTATAAATTTTTAAAATATAGGGTGTTTGTGGTAAATACCACCAACATTCTCATTTAAGATATCGCGAAAGCGTTTACATTTGACTTAACAAGTATATAAAAATACACAAGTAGGAAAAATGGTTGAACTCTAATTTAGAAACTCGAGGAGATAAAAATGACATCTTGTTAACGAACGGAAATTACTGAAGAAAAATTAAATTAGTAAAAAACTTAATAGAATAAAACATATATTGTACATGATACAAAAGTAAAGGTAAAATTAAAATATTAGAAACTGAAAGGGTTAGTTTGCATAGCTTGTAAAATGGAGCACGGGCTAAAAGTACTAATTCACAAAGTTGAGGGTGGATTTGTGGGCGTGTAAAAAGAAGAGCTGAATTTGTCAAAGTATAAAAAGTGGAGGATCTATAAGCTTTTAAACAGTTAGTAGTTTTTACATATCTATGCTCTAGAAATTGAGTTTTATTTATTTTTTTAAACGTTTAGTAGTGTTTACATATCTATGCTCTAGAAATTGAGTTTTATTTATTTTTTTAAACGTTTAGTAGTGTTTACATATCTATGCTCTAGAAATTGAGTTTTATTTCTTTTTTTTTCTTTTGTGAGAAAAAAAACTACACACACATGTTGTCACATTAAAATTTTATATTTTTCATTTAATACTGTGAGAATATAGTCAAACAATTATTAAGAAAAAGCGATTTTTCACCATATAATTCAATTTAAATAATTTTTTTAAGATAAAAAAGTCATAATGTTCAAAATAATAAATACTGTTTTCTGATCAACATGGTAGGAATTATATTTTGTAAGATAAGAGATCATGGGGTAAGGATAGTGTAAAAAGGGTCTAAAGTGTGAGAAGTGTATTATAACACTATATATAATACTATATAACACCATATAAACACCGTATAACAATATGTAACACCATATAATACCATATAACACTATGTAACACTTTATAACATTATATAACAAATATAATACTATACATCTATCATAGACATGCTATCAGACACCCTAGAGTGTTATATTTGTTATATAATGATATATAGTGTTACATAGTGTTATATGGTATTATATGGTGTTACATATTGTTATACAGCGTTTATATGGTGTTATATAGTATTTATATAGTGTTATAATACACTTCTCACACTTTAAGCACTTTTTACAGGATCCTCTACCAGAGATCATGTACAAGAGAGAAATTTTGTATGAAGTGTAGGAGAGAATCATGACCACGTATTCGTTTTTCTCCATTTAAGGAGGGAATAATATAATGGTCTTTTTTCCATTTAACTAGTTTACTCCTTGATTTTCAAACGGTTGTAACTTTTTCATACGTTAATATATATATATATATATATAGGGAGAAGATCATGCGAGAACCACCTCTTATTGTGAGAACCGCGAGAACCAATGTGAACACACCAAAAATGCCTAAAAATAGCTAAAAAACACACAATTTTTTTTAATATTTTTTATATAAAAATCGCTACTTTTCGAAGCCAAAAAAATTTTAAAAAAAAAAAAATTTTTTTTGGCCACTAAAAGTAGCGATTTGAGCATAAAAAATATTAAAAAAAAAATTTAGAAATTTTTTTTTGATTTTTTTAGGTTTTTTGAGGGTTTAGTTTTTAGCATTTTAGCTTGGGGGGGGGGGTTAGTTTTTTTTAGGTTTTTTTGGGGGTTTTAGTTTTTAGCTTTGGGGGGGGGGGTAGCTTGGGGGAGGGGGGTTAGGTTTTTTTTTCTTTTTTTTGGGGGGGGGGGGTGGGGGGGTTTAGGTTTTTTTTGGGGGGGGGGTGGGGGTTAGGTTTTTTAGGTTTTTTTTAGGTTTTTTTAGATATTTTAGGTTGTGTTCACACTGGTTCTCAAGGTTCTCACAATAAGGGTGGTTCTCGCATGAGCCCCTCCATATATATATATATATATATATATATATATATATATAGGGTAAGGTTATTGTAAAAAAACCAAAAGTGTGAGAAAGGTAAGAAAGAATCTCAGCCATTAGATCTAAATTAATTGAAAAGGGTAAACACGTAATTTTATCATTAATTCAATTAAATAAAAACTTCCCATAACTACCACCTTAATTATAGGAAGTATATAACACCATTCAACAAGTATATAACACCATTCAGTAAGTATATTGTTATTCAGCAAATATATAACACCATTCAGTAAGTATATAACACCATTCAGCAAGTATATAACACCATTCAGTAAGTATATAAACCATTCAGCAAGTATATAGCACCATTCAGTAAGTATATAAACCATTCAACCATTAGATCAAATTAAAATTAATAAAAGAAACCGCCAAGGTTAAAATCGTCCAATGCGAGATCAAAACCCCTGATAATCAGCACACAATAACTCACAATCATACCGTAAACCCAAAATCAACATTACATTCTCCTTCTCCGAAGTTCCCTACTACTCTCCGTTGCGATTCAACTAAGATTCATGAGTTTTGAGAAACGAAGCAAAGCAAACAACGACAGACCAGAAGCGAAGAAGATGAATCCAGGTAACGATTTGCATTTGCGATTTTATAATGGAATATACAGGGACTTGAATGTCAAATGCGATTTTGTTTGTTTATTAAGGTTTTAGACTGAAATATATAGTTTTATAAGATTAGGTATTGTTCATAACTACGATTTTGTTAGGGTTTATGACTGGTATGGTTATTTATTAGGTTTTGCATGATTATTCAGTTTTCTTAATGATAAGCTGATATATGTGCGATATGATATAGGGTTTTGGGAGGGTTTTGAATTACAAATGCGATTTTATTTGTAGAAGTTTTTTTTCTTAGGTTAGGTTGAGCATGCGAATTGATAAAATCCTCCTGCGATTTCATATGATTAGTTAGTTTTAGGGGATTATGATTAAATTATACATGCGATTTTATATTTTTTTAGTTGTCTAAAACATGCGATTTATAAAGATTGGCTAGTTTTGGTAATGCTTAACTAAGACATGCGAATTGATAACTCATGCATGCAATTTTATCACATAATGACTTAGGGTACATGATTAACTAATAAATGCGATTTAATGGTTTTTGACTTATAGCATGTGATTTTGTAGAAATAGATTCTGATGATGACTTTGAAGGCCCAATATCAACACTGATAAAAGTTAACAAAAATAGAAAAAGAAGGATTGTTGAAGAAAGTTTTGAAGAGAGTGACTTTGTTAAGCTACTCCCAAAAAAGAAAAAAAGATGACAGGAAATCTAAGATACAGACAAAAAAACATTCAAAAAAGGTGGAACCACCTAAAACAGAACATAGGGAATTCTTCAAATATAGCAACGAAGCAATGCTGCTGAGATGCCAACCTAACTCATATATGGATACTGTGAAAATTTCTTCAAAAAAACAGCTTGATGAGGTGAAGAATATGGGATTTGGAGCTATTCTAGATATGAATATCAACCATATTTCGACACGATTGGCATATTGGCTAGCAAGAAACTTTGACGAGAAGTTCGATAAGCTAAACGTGGGAAAACATCAAATAAAAATAACATCGGACACAGTTTATGAGGTATTTGGAATACCAAAGGGGCCAAAGCAGGTTGAAATAATAGCCGATAAGAGAAAAGTTAAAAAGCAGAAGAAAATTGAAAAGATTTAAGAACTGGGAAATGCTGTCAGGGATACATTCATCAGCCAATGGTGGAAAACACGAGAATTACCCATGGCTTAATTGCAAATACAATGGAAAATCAAAGAGATGGGGGGAGCCTGTTTAGATTAAATTTCCTTGTGTACTGGACGACGTTCTTTGCGGAGATTACAAAGGCAACAACTGCAAATGATAGATGTTTGCTTGGTGTAGAGGCTTTGAGGAAATACAGAATCTAGATTGGTGCTCATATCTACTTGACACTTTGCGTCGTACACGAGTGGGCTGGAAGAACTATAAAATATAGTTCGTAGGACCTGTTGCCTTTCTTACGGTATGCATTAGTACATATCAAAACATATTTAAAAGACTAGATTGTTTTGTTATATAATTAAATGATCTTGCGATTTATACAGCTTCTATACACGCATGAGTACAACAAGAGGCTTAAACTGTTTGAGAAAGTCGTGGAGATACCAGTTATTCGTTATATCACATCTTCGGAGATTGATAAAGTCGAAGAGCATATTTCGGATAAACGGACCTGTGTGGACATCAAGTGAGAGTGAAAATGAAGAAGAAAATGAAGAAAAAGAGGGTTGTTCAACGGAGGAGTATACACTACGACCACCGGTTGACACCACAATAAGCTACAAAAGAAGGACTGCACGTGCAGTACAAAACGTAGAAACTGGGGAAGAGCCAAAAGATAACGAGAACATTGATGATTTCATGGATTTCAGTTTTGAAATCCATGAAATGTCTCAGTTGAACCTTGAGATGGGAGTTGGAACACAGACATAGAAAATGATGGATCATTGCAACACTCCTGTTCAACTTTCACCATCGGTAATCTACGACACAGCCCACGAACGAGAACGAGAGGCTTCGAAAATCAACAAAAAGGTAAGCGCAAAAAAATATTAATTTCACTTAATCCATTTATATTTAACATTTCAATTGATAGTATCTTAACTCGAAAAATATTACAGAACCTGTTGAAAAAAATGAAAGCCAATGTCAAAAAATAAATTAAAATGGTTCAAGATGTTCAAGGGATGAACAACTTAGTTTCAGAAGCAAGAACTAAGTGTTTTTGGGATCCGGAGATTATGGAGGCCTGTACGCAGTGGGATGAGACACTTCGGAATAATCCCATTTGTGTGCCGCCTGATTCGGTTCAAGAGAATGAAACTGCACCCTCTCATGTTCATCAAGAGCCTGAAAATCCAGCTTCTGAAGTTCATCATGAAGTTACTACAAACGAAGAAGGTAGACAGAATGAAGAAGCTCACACAGAATGAAGAAGCTCACACAGTAATATCCAATGTTTTGGTACAATTGGAATCAGAAGGTAAAACATGCGATTTCAAAATTAACACATGCGAAATTATGAAAAAATCACTATTTTTTATACACATGCGATACCTAAAAAAACACATGCGATTTCTGCCAAACACTTCACATTTGATTTCGCATACAATGTCATGTATACCATGCGATTTTGATTCTGATGTATTAAAATTCAATAATTTGTATCTATAGGGGTACTGCAGCCAGATGATGAAGGATTGACAAATAAAGATGATGGATGAGTGACAGACACCCTTATTGCAAACATTCAAACTGTCGAAACAGGTGTATACGCTTACAAACCACCTGCCAAAGGTAAAAAAACACTTTATATTAGAAAAAATTAAAAAGAACAGAATATTATATTTCTTAATTTACTCTGGCATGCAGAAAGTGGTGAAAACGATACTATTATCGAAGAAACAGTGAACTTGACAGAATCTACACAAAACATTCAAGAAAAAGAGCCAGAAGTGGAAGCAGTTTCTTTAGGAGAAACTACACAAAAAGACCCTCAACAAACCGATTCGAGTATCGAAGTTGAGAAGGAACCGGAAGTTGAATGCCCTCAGGTGACGGCTGAGGAATTGTAGTTTGTTGAGCTGCTTTTGAGCCTGGGACCCAGAGTGGAAGAAAATAAGGAAAAAAAACCTGCTAGGGGGAGAAAAAACTCAAAGCCAAAGCAAGTTCCAAAACAAGTTCTACCAAAGGGGTTAAATGAACTCCTTTATAAGACAACAGAAGCAACCAAAATTCGAGCTGAGAAAAGATGTGCTGAGCTTGGAGACGCATTTTGTTCCCCTTACTGCAACAGAGTGGTAAACATGCACGAAGCACTCTTGAATCAAGAATTGAGTGTGATCCGACATACATTTGCTACATTTGCAGACATAGAGTAAGTAAAATGGTTATATAACTAACAAACATCTAAATATATACACTCAAAATATTAATTATTTATTTTTTGCCTGGCAGAGATGAACTTTACCGATCAAAAACTGGGGTTTACACATTCAAAGCTATCTTTGAAAGCTTGATGTAACACCTCGGAAATTTACGTCCAATAATGTATTGACACGTGGCATAAGCTTTGGATATGTGAAAATATACTTTAGAGGGACTAAAGTTGACAAACAGTGAAATTATGGAATATAAGGGTCCAAAGTGTCAACAATGGATAAATAGGCTCTACAATAACCCTACACGGTGTTTATAACCCTAAACGGATGAATCATGGATCATACGAAGCGGAAAATATAAGAAAGTGAGGAATTACAAACTACAGGGACTAAAAGTGTCAACATGTTGAATTTATACCTCTGAGTGATCTTTTGGCAAACCCGAAGCTTTGTAATGCTAAAATATACTCACTAGAATATGTGGTAAAAATTTCGTGAAGTTTCGCTATCGTATGAGAAAGTTATGATCAAAACCGTACATGAAGGGCTAAATGCGTCAACGTCGAATTTCATGACTTTTCGGGTGAGCGCAAAGTTAACCGAGGACTTTACCATGTTGGTAAATGTCCCAAGGTCCTTAAAAATCAAGTTTGAAGGTCTAATGAGCAAGATAGAAGGCCAAAACCTCGTAATCAAGGACCAGGGACCAAAACGCAAAGTTTAAAAGGATTTTTGGTGGATCAGAAGGTCCAGGCGACCCGCCTGGAGCCCCTTACGCGGGGCGCGTGGTCTGCCCAGCGACAGAAACATAAGGACAGCTGCCAGTTTGATCAAATTTCGAGTTGGTTACAGCTTTTATCACCTCCCAACCTCACCAATCGAATTTCATGCAGCTAGGGACACTTGTATGCATCTCATATCAGTCCTAGACTCACATGGCAGCCTCTAATCAAGATCAAATCTGCATATAAGGGTCTTGAGTTAGAAACATATGAACACTTGAACTTTCAAAAATTCACAAGAACGATTCTGGAGCTTTCTGGTCGTCAAGGCTGCTTCATAGTGATCTCTAAGCTTCATTAGGACTCTTGTAAGTATTCATACCCTTCTCTAATTCGTTCTAGCTTAGATTATTAGCCGAAAGTCAATCCGTCGTATCTCTAGTTTGACTTTTTTTGATTAAACGAAAATGGCTCAGTCATTTCTCAAATTGAAAGTACCTACAAGTTGGTATTTATGTGGGAAACAAACCCTCAAAAGGGTATTTTCTGATTCCCACTCTAAGCATGATTATTGTCGAGTCAAAGTTGTTCTTAAAAAGTCAACAGAACGTGTTTTTGCAAAATCTAGCATAAATAGTAATGTAGGTTACATGCAATCAGTTTGATCATCAAAATAACTTTGTAATGAATGTAAGAACATGTTTTATCATGATCAACTCGACAATTTTTAGTATAAACCCGGATTGGAACCGAAAGTCTTACAAAATGACTTTTTCTTTGACTCTCGATTCGGATCCGTGCATGCATGTTTGAGATCTGCCTTAGAGCTTATTTTGGACCATTTTTATATATGTGCAACTCTCTGAGATTTTAAGACTTGGTTCAACACTTGTCCGATTCATATGCATGTTACCGGTTTATGCTTAAATATGACTATTTTGCCCTTTTTGCTATAAAACGTGATTTTTGGAAAAGTGAAAGAGTAGAAACCTTTATTACTGATTTATAAACTTGCACCAAAAAAATTTGATATCAGCTGGAGGTCCAGATTTAGAGTTATGCCCGATATCGTAAATCTAAAGCTTTATGTTAAATAAACGGCGTAATTAGCGTATAACCTATTTAAGCCCACTTTTTGATACCAAACTTTTTACCAACTGATGTTATATAATATTTTGGGATTTTTGAAAATTTTTATTTAATTTTTGGCTGATCATATCATAGGTCTCTAAGTTTAATTCGGTTAATACCGGTTTTGACCTTTTTGGCCATAAAATGAGTTTTATAAACCCTTTTGACCCGAAACCTTTTTCTACTGATTTTATTTGTTGAATAAAATATTTTGAGCCTTCTGGAATTATAAAAATCTCAGCTTTCTTTTAAAAACCCGGAAACGGCTCTAAATCGCCTTTTTAAGCGTTTTTAACGCCTAGTATGCACTATAACCATATTATACATATAAGTTTGACACCTACTGATATTCTTAGTATATTTTTATAAAATAACAGTAAGTATAAGTTTTTGAACTCAGGTTTCCAGTTTTGACATTTTTAGCCCTTGTGAAATTACCAAAATACCCCTAAGGTGCATAGTTTGATTTTAAATGATAAGTTTCATATATGGGATATACCCTACTGTTATAATATGTTAAATTAAGTATTTTTACTGTATAAATCAGACCTACAACTCAGATTACAAATTTAACTCATTTATAATCTTTTAAATGACCAAAATGCCCTTATAAGGCATAAGTTGAGTTTAAACTCATTCAGGGCATAATAGAACATAACTTACTGATATTATGACATATATAGAGCATATTATCTCAGGAAACTTGCATATGACTCTTATGGTTACCCGTAACGCTCTTTTAGCGTTCGGTTCGGTTTATGTAACTAGTTTGCATAAATTAACCGAAACGGGTCAAACATTATCATTTTTGTCTCAAAATCCAGAATGTATTTAGCATACCCATATTATACAAGTATTCAAACTTGTCGGGTCTAAATCACATTCTATCCGGTCTTCGCTTAATCGTGCGTTTGAACCGTATCGTCCTTAACTAACCGATCTAAGTTTAGACTTAAATAAAGATCCGTTAGGAATCTAATAGGTTATATAAACCTTTGTTCCAGAATAGAAGAACCAGTAAAAGCTACCTTCACTTGCTAGTTGTGATTTATACTTACCGAGGTAAATACATTTAACTTATTTTCCCTATACGGGCTTGGGGTACGGTATATAATATACCGCTTGGTCCGGCATCGAATTCTTTAATCGAATAGTGGTTAAATTTATTGAGATGCCTTGTTTTGAATGTGTATTATTGCTCAAAGCCTTTGGGGGGTTGATGACCATGTCCCGGATATCCTTGGCATCATCTTACGAGATGGCCACGACCTGAGCACGGGGTGTAGGCGTACACCCGTCAGTGTATAACTCTATATTGTGGTGTCTCTATTAATCTTTAACCCGGAACGAACCGGGCTACTGAACGCATAAGTAATATGTAAATCCTTTACAAGATTATTATAAATAATTATCCCAAGTTATAAAAATACTTTATGCCATGTGCATCTAAATCAATTTTCAATCATTTTCAAAATGAGTCAGTTAAATTGTATTTACCAGTGTAAACTGACGTATTTTCCCAAAAGGTTAAGTGCAGGTACTACACGTAATAGGCTGGCTGTCTTCTAGAGCGTCCACAATAAGTCTCGCAAGCTTGGATGACAATAAATCTGTTGAACAATATCTCATTTTATTTTGATCCGCCTGTGGATCCGTTTCAACTATTAGTGATATTTGATATTACACTTTATTAAAGTTGAAATGAATCTATCTTTGCTTCCGCTGTGCATTCATATATTGTGTTGTTTGTCTATGATGATGCCAACTACGTCACTATACTCCCCACCGGGCCCACCGGTGACACGTGGAAATTAGGGGTGTGACAGGTTGGTATCAGAGCCAACTCTGAGTGAATTAAACACTAGCCTTTTGTGTTTAATCTCAGTTACACAATTGCACATTCCTCGATTCTCGAGTCTAGACAAAGAACTTAGGAAAAATTCAAAATTTGTTTTATTTTCTAACTTTGTCTTATATATATTTTGTTGTGTCACTTGTTTGATTTTTGACAGGTTCACAAAATGCCGCCACGTATGAGAGGAAGAGGAAGGGGACAAGGAGCATATGCAACCTCACATGATCATGAAGCCGGCCCTTCGCATAGGCGAACACCTTCAGACTCCCATAACGCAGATGCTCGAAACCTATGGAGGTCTTTTGCTGAACCCGCAAGGCACTTCGCTTCACTGAGTACCTCACCTACTATACCTCACTCCTTTGGGCCTCATTCAGAAAATGAGCCCCACAACTCCCATCAATCCTACATACCTCTCCAAAACCACCAATCACCTTTTGATTACCCAGCACCTGTCTTTCAGGGCCTGTTCAACCCTAATGATTATTTGGGAGAACCAATGGGTTATAACCCACTTGGACCTGAAGACCACTTTCCGGGTGGCAACAAGATGGATATCGATGAGGATACCGATCCTTCCATGCCACCGTCTGGAACACCGAACCACCCCATCGAGATTTCAGATGGGTCACCGTTTCTGGGATCACCTTACAATGGTCCCGACAGTTTTGAGGAGAGATTCAAGCAGCATGACTGGGTGTTTACCCCTAGTTACCATAACTCTCCCCTGCACCATTCGCATCACAGCTCTCCCTTGCACTCCCAGCAGCAGCCTCAGCAGCAGCCACAGCAGCAGCAGAATCCCTCTGAGGATTCCTGGCGTAACGTGGTCACTCCGCCGCCGCCACCACCTCCGGTTTTGCCTCTCCGCCTCCGAGGCGAAGAGGAAGGAACGCACGGATGTCTACACGAGGGGGAATACGCATCGGCACCCCTCCACATTCAGGTAGCAGCCGATACTCGCCACTTCACGAAGAGCCAGAGATGGGAGAATCTTCGCATCCCGTCTGAGAAGTAACTTCTGCGCCAATCGCGCCACCACCACCGCAGAATTTTGGAGACCCAATCCCTGCTTTTACTAGCGCGACCGCATATAATCCCTTCGAGCCGACTTTTCCCCCAGGTTATAACTATACAGAGGATCCCTACTGGGTAGCTGCGAACTACAACTCTCTCAATCCGGAAGGTACTTTTGGAGGTCCCTGGGCTACGGGACAATCGACCTATGGATACCCATCATATGGATATCAGCAGCCGCAGCCTCCTCAACCGCCGCAATATCAGATACCACCGCCGGCACCGATAATGTCGCCGCCACAAGTTCAAGAAATCCTTCAGGGGATAAACGATGTGCGACGTGAGATGCGGCATGAGTTACGGGAAGAGCGTCGGCACAATCGTGGGATGTTTAAGAAGATGGTGGATTTGATCAAGGGAAAAAGCAAGAAGGACTACTAAATCCTTTGTTTGCTAGTTATTTAATCATGTCCCTACGAGGACATTTACTTCTGTACTCTGCCCCTGCGTGGGTATGTTTTTCCTTTCTGTTCTACCCCTGCGTGGGTATGTTGTTTCTGTTTGACCCCTGCGTGGGTTTGTTTGTTAGTTTAGCCCCTGCGTGGGTATGTTATTTGAGTGAAAGTCCCGTTTAGGGCAAACTTTTGTTAGTTAATTCTATTTGAAATGGTTAATTTAAGTTTTTCATTTTTTAAATTATATGCATGAATATAATATATACGAATAAATGGAAAATAGCAATTATTATTTTAATTCACCATTTTAATAATAAGAATCTTAAAAAGGTAAAACCTAGCTTGAATGTCATATTAAAGACCTGGCCAATATGGTAGAACCTGTTTAAAAAGATTCAAATCTCTGTTAACATCTGTAAACATGTTAACATTCTTGGCTAGTGTGATCCGCAAAATCACACATGTCACCCTTTTTATAAATTGTCCAATTTATATTACATATATATCTGATTGTGACGTAATGCCTACGGGTTATAATTAATGTCATATAAAACAAAAAGACAGCCGTGGTTTATAGACCCCCTGCCAAGAAAAGGATTGATTGTTTTAATTATTAAAATTTTAATCCTATAGAATCTAAAATCAAATTTAGAATTTGTCCAAGTGACTAGGCCTATTGTGCCAATATATATTTCATTCTCAGGTAAAATAGCTAATAAAAAGTCCTGAATGAAATTAATTAACAAATTAACCAATATGGCTCTTATTTACCATGGTTAATGAATCGTCAAGAACGATAACACTGTTTAGGCTTCTAAATAGACCTTGTCCTTACTTTTATGTAGCACCTAAAGCCAGATGGCTAAGTCTGAAGAAGTAAACAGTCATTCAGAGGAAGGCCCAGATAACACTAGAATACATATAACTGGTGCGGAGCTACAAGCATTAGTAGAAAATGTTGTTGCCAAAGCCATTGAAAGGCAATATAGTGAACCAAGTAGGACCCGAAGTAGGGCCCGGTCCGCGCTACATTCCAAGACCAAGGGTCATTCGGAGGCTCATACCAAACCACTCTCTAAGAAGGATGTATCTAAGAAAGATGAGCTCAAGAAGGATGATGAGCGACATTCATCCAACCAAAACAGTATCCCGTCAAAGAAGGATGAGCATAAGTCAGAACCACGTGATAAGTCATGTACCTACAAATACTTCGTCTCATGTAAACCCCGGGACTTTACTGGGGAGAAGGGAGCGGTTGACTGCATGACCTGGTTGGACGAAATGGATACAGTAGTAGATATCAGCGGGTGTGCTGATCGGGATGTAGTGAAGTACGTATCCCAATCGTTCAAAGGGGACGCACTAGCGTGGTGGAAATCCCTCTTACAAGCTGCCGGAAAGGCCACACTTTACAGTATGTCATGGGATCAGTTCGTAGCCCTTATTAAAGAGAATTTTTGCCCACAACACGAAGTTGAAAGGATCGAGTCAGACTTCGTATCTTTGGTGATGAAAAATCTAGACTGCCAGGCATACCTCACCACTTTCAATACCCTATCTAGGTTGGTTCCATACTTGGTAACCCCAGAGCCGAGAAGGATTGCCCGTTTCATTGGGGGTTTGGCCCCTGAGATCAAAGCAAGTGTTAAGGCATCAAGGCCTATAACGTTCAGATCAGTAGCTGATCTATCCCTCTCTCTCACCCAGGACGTAGTCAGATTGAGAGCACTTAAGAACTCGGAAGAGAATAAGAGGAAGCGTGAGGACGATACCTCACGGAGATCGGAGAAGAGACACCGAGGGAATAACGACCACAGGAAAGGGTCGGGATTTAAGAGAGATGGGCAACAATCAGGGGATAAGCCCAAATGCAAAACTTGCAAGAAGAACCATTTTGGGAAGTGTCGATTTGAGTTGAAATCCCAGTCTCCCGTGAGACCCTGTGGAATCTGCAAATCTTCTGATCATACGACTTTGAAGTGTAAGGGTCTGAAGGATGCAACATGTTACGGTTGCAACGAAAAAGGGCACATAAAGTCTAATTGCCCAAAGAACGCTAAGAAAGCCGATGATGGAAAGAAGACCAATGCAAGAGTCTTCAAGATGGACGCTAAGGAAGCAGTTCAAGATGACAACGTTATTACAGGTACTTTTCTTGTAAACGATGTTTTTGCTAGAGTCTTGTTTGATTCTGGAGCGGATAAGTCTTTTGTAGATAATAAATTCTGTGAGTTGTTAAAATTACCTGTAAAAGCCTTAAGTGTGAAGTATGAGGTGGAATTAGCTGACGGAACCATAGAAACCGCCTCAACTGTTTTAGATGGATGTGTTATATCCATTAGGAATCACTCTTTTCCATTATCCTTACTTCCCTTTAAGCTAGCCGGTTTTGACGTAGTGATAGGTATGGATTGGTTGTCACATAACCAAGCCCAGATTGTGTGCAACAGAAAGCAAGTGATAGTTAAAACTCCGTCTGGTGAGTCACTCACTATTCACGGAGATACCCAGCATGGACTGCCCGAGCAAGTGTCCATGCTCAAGGCATCCAGATGTCTGCAGAAGGGTTGTGTCATTTACATGGCACAAGTTACTAATGATGAGCCAAAGCCAAAGATTAAAGATATCCCTGTCATTTCGGAATACCCTGAAGTGTTTCTGGAAGAACTACCTGGTTTACCACCAGATAGGCAAGTGGAGTTTCGAATTGACATCATTCCGGGTGCGGCGCCAGTAGCGAGAGCACCATATAGGTTGGCACCAACGGAGATGAAGGAGTTAAGGACGCAGTTAGATGATCTGTTAGCTAAGGGATTTATTAGACCTAGCTCGTCTCCTTGGGGAGCACCGATTTTGTTTGTCAAGAAGAAGGATGGATCGATGCGTCTGTGCATCGATTACCGCGAGCTTAATAAAGTCACCATCAAGAATAGGTATCCTTTGCCTAGGATCGACGATCTGTTCGATCAGTTGCAAGGGGCAAGCTACTTTTCAAAGATCGACTTGAGGTCGGGCTATCACCAGTTGAAGGTCAAGGATGAAGATGTTCACAAGACAGCGTTTAGGACTCGTTATGGACATTACGAGTTCTTAGTGATGCCTTTTGGGCTCACTAACGCACCAGCCGCATTCATGGATCTCATGAATCGCGTCTGCAAGCCTTATCTGGATAAATTCGTCATCGTCTTTATTGACGACATCCTTATCTACTCTAAGAACCAGGCTGACCACGAGAAACACCTTCGTTGTATTCTCAAACTTCTACATCATGAGAAGCTCTATGCCAAATTTTTAAAGTGCGAATTTTGGCTTCGAGAAGTCCAATTCCTTGGACATGTGGTAAGTGAGCGTGGAATCCAAGTAGATCCCGCTAAGGTAGAAGCAGTTATGAATTGGCAAGAGCCAAAGACACCTACCGAGATTCGCAGTTTTCTAGGATTAGCAGGATACTATAGGCGATTCATCGAAAATTTTTCAAGGATTGCTGCGCCCCTAACTTCGTTGACACGTAAGAAGATCAAGTTTGATTGGGGCCCTAAGCAGCAGGAATCCTTTGACATTCTGAAGAAGAAGTTGAGCAATGCACCAGTGTTAACATTGCCCGATGGTATAGAAGAATTCGTGGTGTATTGCGATGCGTCACACACTGCTATGGGCTGTGTACTCATGCAGAGAGGCAAGGTCATTGCCTACGCTTCACGACAGCTAAAGGTGCACGAGAAAAACTACACCACCCACGACTTGGAACTGGGTGCCGTTGTATTTGCACTGAAACTATGGAGACACTACTTGTATGGAACCAAGTGTGTAATCTATTCGGATCACAAGAGCCTTCAACATTTGTTCAATCAGAAGGACTTGAACATGCGACAAAGGCGATGGATGGAAACTTTAAATGATTACGACTGTGAGATAAGATACCATCCAGGCAAGGCAAATGTAGTTGCTGACGCCTTAAGCAGAAAAGAAAGAGTAAAGCCGATAAGAATCAATGCCAAGCGCATCGAAATCAGGAATAATTTGAACGAAAGGGTGTTAGCTGCACAGAAGGAAGCTGTGTTGGAAGCTAACTATCCTGAAGAAAAGCTAGGAGTAACTGAGGAGCAGTTATCCTATGACAAGGATGGGATGCTAAGACTGAATGGGCGAATATGGGTTCCAGTTTATGGAGGACTTCGAGATGTTATCCTCCAGGAAGCCCACAGCTCCAAATATTCCGTTCATCCTGGTGCTGATAAGATGTACCAGGATCTAAAGGCAAACTACTGGTGGATTGGTTTGAAGAAGTCTGTAGCTAAATGTCTGACTTGTGCGCAAGTCAAAGCTGAGCATCAGAAGCCGTCAGGTTTGCTTCAACAACCTGAAATTCCCACATGGAAGTGGGAGATGGTGACGATGGATTTCATCACCAAATTACCCAAGACAAGGAAGGGAAACGATACTATATGGGTCATAGTAGACAGGCTGACAAAGTCAGCTCATTTTCTACCCATTAAGGAGACTTATAGCTCCAATATGTTAGCTCAATTATATGTTGATAAGATTGTAGCGCTGCATGGTATACCTGTGTCTATTATCTCTGATAGAGATACTAGATATACGTCACATTTTTGGTAGAGTTTCCAACAATCTTTGGGCACTCGTTTAAATTTTAGTACGGCTTATCATCCACAGACTGATGGTCAAAGCGAGCGTACTATTCAAACTTTGGAAGACATGCTACGTGCATGTGCGAGTAGTTGGGATAAGAACCTACCACTGATCGAATTCTCCTACAACAATAGCTACCACACCAGCATAAAAGTTGCGCCTTTTGAGGCCCTATACGGTAGAAAGTGTAGATCGCCTATTTGTTGGGCGGAAGTTGGAGATGTCCAACTAACAGGACCAGAGATTATTTTTGAGACGACGGACAAGATTGTCCAAATTCGCGATCGTTTGAAAGCTGCCAGGGATAGGCAGAAAAGTTATGCGGATCCAAAGCGTAAGCCTTTTCACTTCGAAGTAGATGACAAAGTATTGCTTAAGGTATCACCCTGGAAGGGAGTGATGCGATTTGGTAAGAAAGGCAAGTTAAGCCCGAGATACATAGGACCTTTCGAGATTGTCGAACGCGTCGGATCAGTTGCTTATAAGTTAAACTTGCCTGAAGAACTTAGCGCTATACATAATGTGTTCCACATCTGTAATCTGAAGAAGTGTTTCACTGACGAATCACTGATCATACCGCATACAGATGTACACATAGATGAAAGCTTGAAGTTTGTGGAAAAACCATTGTCGATTAAGGATCGACAGGTGAAGAAGCTCCGAAGAAAGTACATACCTATTGTTAAGGTCAAATGGGATGCCCGTAGAGGTCCCGAATACACCTGGGAGGTAGAATCCACAATGAAAGAAAAATACCCTCATTTGTTCCAGTAAATCTCGAGGTCGAGATTTCTTTTAAGGGGGTGAGGATGTAACACCTCGGAAATTTACGTCCAATAATGTATTGACACGTGGCATAAGCTTTGGATATGTGAAAATATACTTTAGAGGGACTAAAGTTGACAAACAGTGAAATTATGGAATATAAGGGTCCAAAGTGTCAACAATGGATAAATAGGCTCTATAATAACCCTACATGGTGTTTATAACCCTAAACGGATGAATCATGGATCATACGAAGCGGAAAATATAAGAAAGTGAGGAATTACAAACTACAGGGACTAAAAGTGTCAACATGTTGAATTTATACCTATGAGTGATCTTTTGGCAAACCTGAAGCTTTGTAATGCTAAAATATACTCACTAGAATATGTGGTAAAAATTTCGTGAAGTTTCGCTATCGTATGAGAAAGTTATGATCAAAACCGTACATGAAGGGCTAAATGCGTCAACGTCGAATTTCATGACTTTTCGGGTGAGCGCAAAGTTAACCGAGGACTTTACCATGTTGGTAAATGTCCCAAGGTCCTTAAAAATCAAGTTTGAAGGTCTAATGAGCAAGATAGAAGGCCAAAACCTCGTAATCAAGGACCAGGGACCAAAACGCAAAGTTTAAAAGGATTTTTGGTGGATCAGAAGGTCCAGGCGACCCGCCTGGAGCCCCTTACGCGGGGCGCGTGGTCTGCCCAGCGACAGAAACATAAGGACAGCTGCCAGTTTGATCAAATTTCGAGTTGGTTACAGCTTTTATCACCTCCCAACCTCACCAATCGAATTTCATGCAGCTAGGGACACTTGTATGCATCTCATATCAGTCCTAGACTCACATGGCAGCCTCTAATCAAGATCAAATCTGCATATAAGGGTCTTGAGTTAGAAACATATGAACACTTGAACTTTCAAAAATTCACAAGAACGATTCTGGAGCTTTCTGGTCGTCAAGGCTGCTTCATAGTGATCTCTAAGCTTCATTAGGACTCTTGTAAGTATTCATACCCTTCTCTAATTCGTTCTAGCTTAGATTATTAGCCGAAAGTCAATCCGTCGTATCTCTAGTTTGACTTTTTTTGATTAAACGAAAATGGCTCAGTCATTTCTCAAATTGAAAGTACCTACAAGTTGGTATTTATGTGGGAAACAAACCCTCAAAAGGGTATTTTCTGATTCCCAATCTAAGCATGATTATTGTCGAGTCAAAGTTGTTCTTAAAAAGTCAACAGAACGTGTTTTTGCAAAATCTAGCATAAATAGTAATGTAGGTTACATGCAATCAGTTTGATCATCAAAATAACTTTGTAATGAATGTAAGAACATGTTTTATCATGATCAACTCGACAATTTTTAGTATAAACCCGGATTGGAACCGAAAGTCTTACAAAATGACTTTTTCTTTGACTCTCGATTCGGACCCGTGCATGCATGTTTGAGATCTGCCTTAGAGCTTATTTTGGACCATTTTTATATATGTGCAACTCTCTGAGATTTTAAGACTTGGTTCAACACTTGTCCGATTCATATGCATGTTACCGGTTTATGCCTAAATATGACTATTTTGCCCTTTTTGCTATAAAACATGATTTTTGGAAAAGTGAAAGAGTAGAAACCTTTATTACTGATTTATAAACTTGCACCAAAAAAATTTGATATCAGCTGGAGGTCCAGATTTAGAGTTATGCCCGATATCGTAAATCTAAAGCTTTATGTTAAATAAACGGCGTAATTAGCGTATAACCTATTTAAGCCCACTTTTTGATACCAAACTTTTTACCAACTGATGTTATATAATATTTTGGGATTTTTGAAAATTTTTATTTAATTTTTGGCTGATCATATCGTAGGTCTCTAAGTTTAATTCGGTTAATACCGGTTTTGACCTTTTTGGCCATAAAATGAGTTTTATAAACCCTTTTGACCCGAAACCTTTTTCTACTGATTTTATTTGTTGAATAAAATATTTTGAGCCTTCTGGAATTATAAAAATCTCAGCTTTCTTTTAAAAACCCGGAAACGGCTCTAAATCGCCTTTTTAAGCGTTTTTAACGCCTAGTATGCACTATAACCATATTATACATATAAGTTTGACACCTACTGATATTCTTAGTATATTTTTATAAAATAACAGTAAGTATAAGTTTTTGAACTCAGGTTTCCAGTTTTGACATTTTTAGCCCTTGTGAAATTACCAAAATACCCCTAAGGTGCATAGTTTGATTTTAAATGATAAGTTTCATATATGGGATATACCCTACTGTTATAATATGTTAAATTAAGTATTTTTACTGTATAAATCAGACCTACAACTCAGATTACAAATTTAACTCATTTATAATCTTTTAAATGACCAAAATGCCCTTATAAGGCATAAGTTGAGTTTAAACTCATTCAGGGCATAATAGAACATAACTTACTGATATTATGACATATATAGAGCATATTATCTCAGGAAACTTGCATATGACTCTTATGGTTACCCGTAACGCTCTTTTAGCGTTCGGTTCGGTTTATGTAACTAGTTTGCATAAATTAACCGAAACGGGTCAAACATTATCATTTTTGTCTCAAAATCCAGAATGTATTTAGCATACCCATATTATACAAGTATTCAAACTTGTCGGGTCTAAATCACATTCTATCCGGTCTTCGCTTAATCGTGCGTTTGAACCGTATCGTCCTTAACTAACCGATCTAAGTTTAGACTTAAATAAAGATCCGTTAGGAATCTAATAGGTTATATAAACCTTTGTTCCAGAATAGAAGAACCAGTAAAAGCTACCTTCACTTGCTAGTTGTGATTTATACTTACCGAGGTAAATACATTTAACTTATTTTCCCTATACGGGCTTGGGGTACGGTATATAATATACCGCTTGGTCCGGCATCGAATTCTTTAATCGAATAGTGGTTAAATTTATTGAGATGCCTTGTTTTGAATGTGTATTATTGCTCAAAGCCTTTGGGGGGTTGATGACCATGTCCCGGATATCCTTGGCATCATCTTACGAGATGGCCACGACCTGAGCACGGGGTGTAGGCGTACACCCGTCAGTGTATAACTCTATATTGTGGTGTCTCTATTAATCTTTAACCCGGCACGAACCGGGCTACTGAACGCATAAGTAATATGTAAATCCTTTACAAGATTATTATAAATAATTATCCCAAGTTATAAAAATACTTTCTGCCATGTGCATCTAAATCAATTTTCAATCATTTTCAAAATGAGTCAGTTAAATTGTATTTACCAGTGTAAACTGACGTATTTTCCCAAAAGGTTAAGTGCAGGTACTACACGTAATAGGCTGGCTGTCTTCTAGAGCGTCCACAATAAGTCTCGCAAGCTTGGATGACAATAAATCTGTTGAACAATATCTTATTTTATTTTGATCCGCCTGTGGATCCGTTTCAACTATTAGTGATATTTGATATTACACTTTATTAAAGTTGAAATGAATCTATCTTTGCTTCCGCTGTGCATTCATATATTGTGTTGTTTGTCTATGATGATGCCAACTACGTCACTATACTCCCCACCGGGCCCACCGGTGACACGTGGAAATTAGGGGTGTGACACTTCTACAGGAGTCAGTACGTAGCATCAAACAGAATAGATGCATTTGTGGATGTTCTAAACCTTGAAGAGAAAAAGAGGGATAGAAAATTATCACCATACAGACTCTTCTTGTTTAGCACAATGATGGTATGTTTTCATAAACATTTTGGCATTTGAAATTAAAACAGTAAATGCATATTCAATGATTTCGCATACTAATTATAGTTAAATCACATGTAGAATAGTAGATAGTTTTCCTGTGAAAACAAAAAACAACATTTCTCATACTGTTATAATTTCGCATATGGTATACATACTATTCACATGTGAAAAATTTCCATTGTTTAGATACCTTTTAATACATTACTTAACTTTGATTCTAATTACATAACATACAGCCGGATATCTTTTGCGACGAGAAGAAATACAGAGACAACCAACGTCTAAACATATTTGCCTCAAATTTTGAAGACATCATACTAAAATATGAGGTAAAAAAACTTGATTCGGTTGACCTGGTGTTTATTCCGGTACTTCAAGTTGACCACTTCTATGTCTTATGCTTCCACTTGAAATCCGGCAAAATTGAGCTGATTGACAATTCAGCAGCTGAACAAGAGTTTGAGTAAAGATACAAGGGGCTTCCAGACACACTGGTAATACAAAAACTTATACATATACATGTTATATATTATGTAAAAGCTACTAACACAATGTTGCTATGTTACAGAGAAGGGTATTGGTTTTATACCTACAAAAGGCTTTAAAACCAACACCGGCTATAGAAGAACTTGCAACCTTAGTTATAGAAAGAAAAGAGATGGATTGGAGGACGAAGAATAACGGCGTAGACTGTGGAGTGTTTACGATGCGTCACATGGAAACATACAAAGGAGAGAAAACACCATGGGTGACTGGATTTGTGAAAGAAGATGAAGTAAACAACAGACATAATTCACAACTTCATCTCCTAAGGCACAGATATCTCAGTAAAATCATTTTATCCGAACACAATATGCATCGTGAACTAATAATTAAAAAGGCAAATGCTTTTGATAAAAGGCCAGACAAAGAAAGGTATATGAAAGATTTGGAGAACATAATCCCAGCTAGGATGAGTGCATATTTTGGAAAGCAACAATAAACTTGTTTGATGTTGGATTTATGTTGAATATTTAGACTTGTTATATAACATTAGTCTTTTTAATTTCGCATATATTATTTATAAAATCGCATGTTTGACATTGAATTGCTTAAAATTTGCAAAATAGGGGAATATACACATGCGGAATAAAAAATCCATTCCATAACACAACATGCGAATTTATTTAAACATGCAAAACTTGGATATTTTATTAAAACAAAGCACTAAAATAAACAAAGTTCATTCAAAAGATGAAAGAAACTCCATTTTCATCTTCATCGAGCATCTTAAGATAGTTATTGCATCCGCCAACTCTTTCAACTGCTTCTCATCCCTCTCACCAAGATCCACCATGAACATAACAGCAATTTCTTGAAGACTACTTACTTGCATCTGAGATAGCAAGTTTAGAATTTCTTGTCTTCTCTTCATGTTTTCTGTTACACGAGAAATGTTGCTCTCCCACATCTCTTGACATGATCGATCCACCTATAATGTATTAACACGTGTCATAAGCTGGAACGTGTTAATGAATACTATAGAGGGACTAAGGTTGACAAACATAGAAAGTATGTGAACTCAAGGGTTCGAAATGTCAAAAAGGGATAAATATACTTTACAGTAACCCTACATGATGCTCGTACCTTCAAACGAATGAATCGTGGATCATACGGAACTAAATGTGGAAGAAAGTGAGGAATTACAAACTATAGGGGTTAAATGTATCAACATGTTTAAGTTATACCTCTGAGTGACCCTTTATCAAACCCGAGGCTTTGTAATGGTAAATTATGCTCACTAGAATGCACGATATAAATTTCATAAAGTTTCGTTATCAAATGAGAAAGTTATGATCGAATTCGTACATAAGGGGTTGAAAGCGCCAACGTTGAAAGTTAAGACTTTTCGGGTAGTAATAAAGTGACCAAGGACTTAACAAGACGGGTAAAAGTCACGAGGCCCTTATACGTAAGTAAGAAAGGCCCAAAATGCAAAGTTACCCCTCCGTAAAACCAAGAGCCAACTGCAATAATTGAAAAAGATTTGAAAATCTTACAACAGGTCTCAGGCGGGCCGCGTAAGATATAGCAAGGGCTTACGCGGGCCGTGTCAATAGTGCGAAGATTTGATTTCTGTCAGTGAGATTAAGGCGGGCCGCGTAAGCCTTGTTAAGGTCTTACGCGGGCCGCACCAGACTCCCAGATGCAGAATACGTGGGCAGCAACACTGTTTGGTGTTTTAACCGACTTTAAACATTATTGCAACAGCATGGGCGCCCCCTAAACGACCCCTAGGCCTCAGAGACACTTGTTGATGATCTGGTTACACTTGTAGACTTGTGTGTCATGATCTAATGCATCCATGATCACTATAAAAGGCCATGAGATGCAACCATTGTAACCACACCTTCATTCAACACTTCTGATCATTTCTGGAGCTCAAGTGTCTTCACTAAGCATCTCTGGTCGTGCATAGGACTTCAGTAAGTGTGCTTAACCCTTCTTAGTTAAGTTTTTGCTTAGTTTTAGCTTAAAAGTCAATCCGTCGTAATTAACGATTGACTTAACAATTAATCACAAATGGTCCAGTGATTAGTCAATCAAAGATAGTTATATGTTGGTAATTATGTGGGCATTAAACCCTTAAAAGGGCACCCTCTGATTCCCATTCTAACTAGTCCAAATGTCGGGTCAAAGTTGCTTAGAAAAAGTCAACAAAACGCTAATTTTCGATTTATCGCATAATTAACAATGTAGATGGCATGTAACCTGTTTTATCACTCATATAACTTGATAATAAGTATTATAACTGGTCTAAGCTTGTTTGATCCGACCATTTACTGTTTTGACCCGGTTCGGAACCGAAAGTCGCAAAACTTGACTTTTGCTTTGACTTTAGTTCTGACCCGTTTTGGTATGACTTAGATATGCCTTAGGACTCTCTTAGGACCAGGTTACATGATGGTATAACCCTCTGTGGCTGGTTCGTTGTTTGCCCGAGTCGTTTGCACATTTTCCGTTATATGCTTAAAGTTGACCATAATGCCCTTTTGACCTTAAAACAAGAATTTTGGATATGTGAAAGGACAATAACCTTAGTTACTAATTTCTAAACATGTCCCTAAAATTTCATGTCAATCCGAGGTCCAGAATAGGAGTTATGCTAAAAAGCGCAATTAAGGAAACTTTAGTAATTAAACAGCGCAATTAGTATAAAGCCTATCTAGACCCAAATTTCGACACCACACCCTTTACACACTGATGTAGAATAATATTTTGGGATTTTTAAAGATTTTTAATTGTTTTTAACCTGCTCATGACCTGCGGTTATGGCGTTGATTCGGTGAATACCGAATATACCCTTTTCGGACCTAAAATGAGTTCTACATGGTATTTTGACCCGAATCCAATTGCTACTGATTTCATATAATAAATAAAGTATTTTGAACTTTATAACCTGGTCAGAAAACTCAGATTTTCCGGTATAACCCAGAAATCTCTTTTATAATCTTTTAAATGACCAAAATACCCCTACGGGGCGTATATTGAGATTAAACTCGTTATGGGCATAATGGAAGGTATCCTACTGATATCACAACCTATTTAGAGCATATTAACTTAGGAAACCTGTGTAGGACTCTTACGGTTACCCGTTACGCCGTTTACGCGTTCAGTTCGGTTTATGTAACTAGTTTACATAAATTAGCCGAAACGAGTCAAACCTTGTCATTTTTGTCTCAAAATCCAGAATGTGGTTGGATTACCCATATTATACAAGTCTTCAAACTTGTCGGGTCTAAATCACATTCTATTCCGGTCTTCGCTTATTCGTGCGTTCGAACCGTATCTTTCGTTAAAACTAACCGGTCTAAGTTTAGGCTTAACTAAAGACCCGTTAGGATTCTAATAGGTTATTATAAACCTTCGTTCCAGAATAGGAGACCCGGTAAAAGCTACTTGCAATTGCTGTTTGTGAAATATACTTGCAAAGGTAAATACGTTTAACTTATTTCCCTATACGGGCTTGGGATACGGTATATAAAATACCGCTTGGTCCAGCATTGAATCTTTAATCGATTAGTGGTTAAATCATTGATATGCTCTGTTTTGAAATGTTTTGTTTACTTAAAGCCTTTGGGGGGTTAATGACCATGTCCCGCATATCCCTGGCATCATCTTACCAGATGGCCATGACCTAAGCACGGGGTGTAGGCGTTGTAACACCACGTAAAAACGTGTCCAGTTATATATAGACACGTGTCCCGAACCTTGAACGAGTGTATTCTTGTGAGGGACTTAAAGTGTCAATATGCTAAACTCGAGCCTCTGAGTGACACTATGTGGATAATATATTCTTAATCGAAAGGTTAACTGAATTATAAAAAGCCATTTGTGTATATTTATAAAAGTAAGGCTACGGAATTTAATGTGTCAACATGTTAAGTTTACCTCTGAATGACCTTTTAAGAACATTTCCGAAAGCTTTATAAAATATACTATATACACATCCATAAATGGCTATTTGAGAAGTTGTAAATCTCAGATTTTAGAAATGGTTCACACTTCTATTCTAAAATATGATATTCTTGAGCAATACCGACAATTTCTTCATGTGTTGGCAATCTTTGAAAACTCCAAGGGGACACATTGCATGAACACTCAGAACTGATCACTTGGACTATTACACTGAACATGGGTCAAGAAATCAGACATGGAAATGCATGGTGAAGTGTATAAAAATTATAAAAATTTTTGTCCTCTGGTCAACGGTTACGGACCGTATAGCCTTAGGCTTACGGTCCGCAAGGAGGTAACTGGCGATGAAAATCAGGTTCGGTTACGGATCGCATGAATGGTATCTTACGGTCTGCAAAACACGGATACGGACCGCAAGACCTTCTGCTTACGGTCCGTAAGAGCGTCGCTAGGCAGAATTTTTGGACAGATGTATGTTCTTGCCTTCAAACCGACTTATAGTGACTTGTTATGAAACCATGGACTCTTAGACGGTAATTATAAACCACTAGGACACCTGGGGTGATCCTAGGGCCCTCATAAACACCTGGAAGTAGGGGTGTTCAAAACCGGATATCCGAAAATTCGGATATCCGAATTTCGGATATCTGAAATTTTCGGATACTAGATTTCACTATCCGAAATTTCGGATACGGATTCGGATAGTGAATCGGATATCCGAAAATCCAACTTTTTATTTAATTTTTATTTTTTTATTATTTTTTTGTTGTTTTTTTCATATTCGGAAACGGATATTCTGGATAGTTTCGGATATCCGAATGTAAATTTTCGGATATTTAGGATATTTTTCGGATACTTCGGATATTTTTCGGATATTTTCGGATATTTTTCGGATATTTCGGATATTTTCGGATACTTCGGATATTCGGATATCCGAAAAAAATGAAAATTAATTTTTTCGGATATTTCGGATATCCGAAATATCCGAAAATTTTGAAAATCACTATCCGAATCTGAAAAATTCGGATATCCGATTTTTCGGATATTTCGGATTCGGATATCGGATATTTCGGATCGGATTTTCGGATACGGATACTTTTGAACACCCCTACCTGGAAGTGATCCAAGATCATGGGATTCACTATATAAGGAGTATTAGTTCATAGGTTCATAACTCACAATTGCAACAACTTAAGTTTGGGACTTGCTCTGGAGCTTTCAGCAGTAACAAGTGGACTTGAAGTGTAGAAAAGATTGCTAGGACCATTAGTAAGCTTCTAATTACTCCTTTAAGTTGTTTAATTAGTTTAATTACTTAAAAGTCAAACTTAATGTTTAATTAGTTTGACTTTCGTTTTAATTACATATGGCTTAACCACTGATCAAATTGAAAGTGGTTATGAAACCACATTAGTATAGGTGATTAACCCATAAAGGGGTGTCCCCTAATTATCTTGTTTGACTGGTTAAATGTCGGGTCAAAGTAGTTTGACAAAAAGTCAAACTAGACAGAATTGACTAAAATGATTAAAATTAATAAACCAGAGGTTCTAAATTATAATATGACAATCTAATGACTCGGTAATGACTATATAAACATGTTTTATCAGTCCTAATCCGACAATTAATCATCTAAGGGCAGATTATAACCGAAAGTCGCAAAAGCTTGACTTTTGCTATGACTTTCAGTTCTGACCCATTCAAGCTTATTTCTTCCATGTTTTAAGCTTCCATTAGGACCATATTACATTGTAGTATAACTCTCTGAAGTTATATTGCATGGTGCCTAATCGTTTGTAATTTATGCTCTTGATCGTAATTATGCTCATTAATGCCAAAAACACCCTTTTTGCATAAAACCGAGACTTTTAGCAATGTTAATGAACTAAAACCTTTGCTACTGACATTAAGACATGTCCCGAAAATTTGACATCAGTTTGAGGTCTAGAATGGGAGTTATGCTCAATAGCGTAATTAAGGGACTTCTTAGTAATTAGAAAGCGTAATTAGCATAAGGCCCATCTAAACCTGATTTTTGTCACCAAACTTTTTACCTACTGATGTTAAATAATATTTTGGGATTTTTAAAGATTTTTATTTATTTTTAAACTGAACTTAACATAGGATTATAGCCTAGTTTCGGTAATTACCGATTTTACCCTTTTCATGCATAAAAGGAGTTTTACATAACCTTTTGAAGCCAAACTTTTTGCTACTGATCATAAATGATAAATGTATTATTTTGAGCCTTATAAACTGACCAAAACATCAGATTTCCTATTTTTATCATATTAGCCCTTTAAATCGCACATTTAGCGTTTTTAGCACCTAGTTTGGGTCAAAACTATATTTATCATTTAAAACTCATAACCTACTGATGTTTTAAAATAATTTACATAATATTACAGTAAGCTAATGTTTTAAAACTCAGAAATCTATTTTTAACCCTTAAAAGCCTATGCAAAATTACCAAAATACCCTTATGGGACCTATTTTGGTTTAAATTGTTTTTGGGCATAAATGTTGATATACTACTGATATATTAACACCTTATGAGCATAATAATGATTAAGACCTGTTTATAGCTTGTCCGGTTACCCGTTACGCATGTACGCGTTCGGATCGGGTTACGTGACTAGTTTACGTAAAATAGCCGAAACGGGCTTAACCTTGTCATTAAAACCTCATTTTCCAGAATGTGTTTAGTTTACCCATAATATACAAGTATTCAAGCTTGTCGGGTCTAACTCACATTCTATTCCGGTTTCCGTTTAATCTACCGGTTAGGTCCGTAAGATTTCTTTCTAGCTAGTCGGTCTAAGTCTTTGACTTAAGTAAAGACCCGTTAGCATCCTAATAGATTGTAACACCCCCAAAATACCACCTGCGGAAACCCCGCGAGGCGTGTTACACATCAGAGTCTGAGCCACCAATCACATTGAACCAATAGTAAATACTTAAATAAAACATGTCATTAATAGCCAAGATTAAATGTCAAACACAATATTAATTCACAAGAGTTATGTAGCGGAAGCATATGATAAGTTGTTTAGTAATTGTTTCAAAATAAACTTAAAACCAATGTATCAATTATAAACAATCCAGTAACTTCGATCCATGACCACTCCAGCACGCCCAGATAGCAAGTCCATGTTCCAAAGTTAACGACCTACAAGCATGCAAACAAGTGTGTCAGACTACGCTGGTGAGTTCAAGGTTTCGTTAACGAGTTGTGTTACCAGATATATGTTAATGCGATTCATTGTTGTATTACGATGTTGCTCATGTTAGTTACCCTAGGGACTACGCCCTTACGTAACCGAGGAGTGTGCCTCTTAGCAACCCACTATGTTGTTCAGTTAGTTACCCTAGGGAAAACGCCCTTACGTAACCGAGGAGTGTGCCTCTAAACAACCATAGTGAAACCCAGATAATTAGTTCACCCCCGTCCTTACGGCCCGGTGTGAGGTTTCCCACCTAATAGCGCTATCAACTAATTACCCCCATTGCCCTCCAGGCAATAACCAAAACCGATTAAGTTGTTTACCCAATGTTTCCCTTCCAAATGTTTACCAGTTGTCCCAAACCACCGGGACGCATGCTTGAGAAAATGCAATGAACTCACCTTGGTTTGCTCGGCAGATTATACCAAAGTTACTTGAATTAAAAGTGATCAAACACGTCCTAACAGGATTACCATACAAGTCAGGTTTGGTTCAAGTAATGCACGTATGTTTCACATAAGTTACACGTTTTCAAACACGTATAGATCATAGCAACAGTTTCCAGTTAATCAGGTGTTTAACATATTCAAACATGTGCGATTAAACAATTGGGCTCATTAACAATCTTGTGCGATCCGCTAGGATTGTGCGATCCACAATGGGTTGTGCGATTGGTCACTAACCCGGCCCAAATAACATCAGTAATCAAATAGCCTGTTCGGCCCCATAAGTATACCCGGCCCAACATAAGAAGCCCAAAACATATTGGCCCAAGGATAAACATAACGTAGAAGCGACTTGTGCGGTCCGGCCGAGTTGTGCGATCGCAATTGGGTTGTGCGATCGAGCTAATCCAGCCCAAACTGTTCATCCGGCCCAACGTTACACTTGTGCGATCCTAGTGGTCTTGTGCGACTGACTTTGTGTGACCGGCTTGTGCGATCAGATCAGGTCTTGCATGACCTGATCTTGTGCGACTGAGTTGCCTTGTGCGTTCGGCCTCTTGTGCGCTCGGGATCGGATTTGTGGGATTGTTTAACTAATATCCCATAATTCAAGCAATTGGTTACAATTATTCTTAAAGTTTCCAAGTTTACAATCAATTAACAAAATCAAAGATTTTATTCCAACCCTTAATCGATCAAGCTAACCAAATTATCATTCCATCCACCAGAACCCTAGTATGATCATATGAACAATATCTATCAATGTGCAATCGAATCAAACCTTAAAACATAACAACATACCGGCCGATTATATGCATAACCCGATTCACTAGCACAACAACAAGTTATTAATCCGGAACGCATATCATAACAACAATTTAATCAAGCATCATTGAATCGGTTTGAAGTTATTCTCATGCAATTCGATCCACAAGAACATCTATACACGGTTCATATTGTTTATCATAACAATCAATCCTAATGGTTTTAATACAATTATGTAATCACAACATCATTTAACAACATATCAATATCAACCACTAACCGATTGAAATCAAACAAGGGGAGGTGAGCTGAGTGAAAGGCAAGATCTTCGATCCCAAAGGTTGTTCGCCGTCGAGTTTGAGAGGAGGGGAGAGAGCACTAGGGTTTTGTAACTTGTGTTTTTGTGTAACCAAATGAGAACAACCTCCTAAAGTTGTGTGTATGTACGTATAAGAGAAGTGGGCCGAAACCCCTAATGGGCTGCCCATTGGTTCCGGTTACAAGGAATACGGCCCAAGGCCTTGTGCGTTCAAGTAGGTGTTGTGCGTTCGAGAGTCTTGTGCGGTCGGGTCACTTGTAAAAATATACATTCACATAAAATAAACATAACATTCACATAAAATAAACATAACATTCAACCAATATAGTTCAGTTCACGTGAGCACGTAACGTTACACAAAGTGGGTTTAAATTACGAGTTGTCACAGTATCCCCAACTAAAAAGAAATTTCGTCCCGAAATTTGGTACGCACTCACTGAGAAAGCTAAATAAGTTAAAGCAGCTAGATAAGTTAAAACTAGGTAAGTTATATCGTTTGCTGGTTTTCCTGGGGTGTCACATCATCCCCCACTTGAATGGGAATTTCGTCCCGAAATTCACTAGTTGCATCAACATTAGATTTGCTAGGTTTCGCCTGGTCGTTGGGGAATAGATGTGGATACTTCTGTTTCATCTGGTCCTCGCGTTCCCACGTGAACTCTGGACCACGTCTTGAGTTCCAACGAACTCTCACAATTGGTATACGGCTGTGTTTACGAACTTTAACCTCCCGATCCATAATCTCAATTGGTTCTTCGACAAACTACAATTTGTCGTCTATTTTCAGCTCTTGAAATGGTACTACTAGTGTTTCATCAACCAAACACTTCTTTAGCTGCGATACGTGAAATACATCATGGACATTACCCAACTCAGCAGGTAATTCCAACCTGTAGGCCACCTTTCCAATTCGTTCCAAAATTTTGAACGGTCCCACATAACGAGGGTTTAGTTTGCCGCGTTTCCCAAAACGCACCACACCCTTCCAGGGTGAAACCTTTAACATAACGCGATCATTAACTTCAAATTCCAGCGGTTTACTACGCTTGTCAGCGTAGCTTTTCTGACGGTCGCGAGCTGCGGCCATACGGTTTCTGATCTGCACAATGCTTTCTGATGCTTCAAGAATAAACTCAGGGCCTGTGATCTGACTATCACCCACCTCATGCCAACAGAGAGGTGAACGGCATTTCCGTCCGTACAGTGCTTCGAACGGAGCTGCCTTAATACTTGAATGGTAGCTGTTGTTGTAGGAGAATTCTATCAACGGTAGGTGCTTCTCCCATCCTTTTCCAAAGTCGAGTACGCATGCCCGAAGCATATCTTCAAGTGTTTGGATGGTGCGTTCGCTTTGACCATCCGTCTGCGGGTGATAAGCGGTACTCATGTCGAGTTGGGAACCAAACGATTTATGCATTGACTGCCATAACTCTGAAGTGAAACGCGGATCTCGGTCTGAAATGATAGAAGTTGGCACCCCATGCCTAGAAACCACTTCCTTAAGATACACTGCTGCCAACTGAGAGAATTTGTCTGTTTCCTTGATTGCTAGGAAGTGTGCCGACTTCGTGAGGCGATCAACAATCACCCAAATGGTATCGTTCCCAGCCTGGGTTCGAGGTAGCCCTGTCACGAAATCCATGGCGATCTGTTCCCACTTCCATGTGGGTATCTCTGGTTGCTGCAGTAGACCTGAGGGCTTTTGATGTTCTGCTTTGACTTTAGCACAAGTCAAACATTTGCTGACGTAGGTTGCTATATGAGCCTTCATGCTGGGCCACCAGTAGGTAGTTTTCAAGTCGTGGTACATCTTATCTGATCCAGGATGTACAGAGTAGCGTGATTTATGTGCCTCTTCCATTACAAGTTCCCGTAAGTTGCCAAAGAATGGGACCCAAATGCGTCCAGTTACGTAGTAAGCACCGTCTCCCTTTCGTTCTAGTCGTTGCCTCGAGCCGCGTAAAGCTTCAGCTCGAACGTTCTCTGGTTTCAACGCTTCCAACTGAGCGTCTCGTATCTGGGAAGGGAGGTTGGACTGGATTGTGAGTTGCAATGCTCGTACACGCCTAGGTGCATTATCCTTTCTTCTGAGGGCGTCAGCTACAACGTTCGCCTTGCCCGGATGATACTTGATGGCACATTCATAATCGTTCAATAATTCCACCCATCGTCGTTGTCGCATATTCAATTCTTTCTGGTCGAAGATGTGCTGGAGACTCCTATGGTCGGTGTAGATGGTGCATTTGGTACCGTACAGATAGTGCCTCCAATCTTCAACGCAAATACCACCGCTCCTAACTCCAAGTCGTGTGTCGTGTAGTTCTTCTCGTGCACCTTCAGCTGACGAGAAGCATAAGCTATTACCTTCTCGCATTGCATCAACACGCAACCGAGACCCTGAATTGACGCGTCACAATATACCACAAAATCTTCGGCGCCCTCTGGTAAAGACAAGATCGGTGCACTGCAAAGTTTCTGCTTCAGAACTTGGAAGGCCTCTTCCTGCTTCGTTCCCCAAGAGTACGTTGTGTTCTTTTGTGTCAGCGAGGTGAGAGGTTGCGCGATTTTCGAGAAATCTTTAATGAACCTTCGATAATACCCTGCGAGACCAAGAAATTGTCGCACCTCAGACGGAGTCTTTGGTGCCGCCCAATTCTTAACTGCATCCACCTTTGCGGGATCCACATGTATCCCTTTCTCGTTAACAACATGCCCAAGGAAGTGCACTTCTCGAATCCAAAAGTCGCACTTAGAAAACTTCGCATACAACTGCTCCCTTCTCAAGAGTTCCAAGATGAGACGTAGGTGACGCTCGTGATCTTCCTTGTTCTTGGAATAGACTAAGATGTCGTCAATAAACACTATAACAAACTCGTCGAGATATGGCTTGCATACGCGGTTCATGAGATCCATGAAAACCGCTGGTGCATTGGCCAATCCAAACGGCATGACCAAAAACTCATAGTGTCCGTAGCGCGTTCGAAAGGCTGTCTTGGGAACATCCTCTTCCCTAACCCTTACCTGGTGATAACCCGACCTTAAGTCGATCTTTGAATAGAAGCTTGACCCTTGCAACTGGTCAAACAAGTCGTCGATGCGTGGTAACGGATAGCGGTTCTTAATGGTCACCTTGTTGAGTTCTCGATAGTCGATACACATACGGAATGACCCGTCTTTCTTCTTTACGAACAGAACTGGGGCTCCCCAAGGCGAAGAACTGGGTCGAATGAAACCCCTATCCAACAACTCCTGTAGCTGATTAGACAACTCCTGTAGCTCTCCAGGTGCTAACCGGTAAGGAGCTCGAGCAATTGGAGCCGCCCCCGGTGCAAGATCAATCTGAAATTCTACTTGACGGAGAGGAGGTAACCCTGGTAGCTCCTCTGGGAATACATCAGCGAATTCTCGCACCACTGGTAGATCCTCGATCTTACTCTCTTCAGACTGAGCGTTGGTAACTAACGCTAACAGTGCAGGATACCCCTTTTGTAGGTACTGTTGTGCGCGCATGGCCGTGATAATCCCGACCATCATCCCACTACGATGCCCTTGAACTAACAGTGACTCCCCATCAGGGAGAGGAATACGCACCACTTTCTCCTTACACAAAATTTCTGCTTGGTGCTTAGACAACCAATCCATGCCTACCACTATGTCAAAACTACCGAGCGTAACGGGAAGGAGGTCAATGTCAAACACCTGACCCACGAGATCTAGTTTGCATCCAAAAAGGACATTTGAGGCTTCTATCGTCTTACCATCTGCTAGTTCTACTACTTGTTTAACCTCTAAAGGTGTTGGGGTTATCCCTAATCATTGACTAAACTCTAGGGACACGTAACTCCAATCGGCACCCGAATCAAATAATACAGAAGCAATACGATTGTTAACAGGAAACGTACCAGTTACAACGTTTCCGTGATTCCTGGCATCCCCTGCTCCAAGCTGGAATACTCTGCCTCGAGCACCATTTCCCCCATTATTGCCGTTGTTGTTGTTGTTCCCAGCATTGGTATTATTCGGGCGGTTGTTGTCGTTGGCGTTCTGGTTTAACTGAGGGCAATCTCGCTTACAGTGACCCTCGTCACCACACTGATAGCACCCCTTCCTGAAACCTTGGTTCTGCTGGGGTGGTTGCCCCTGTTGTCTCTGGTTTTGCTGGTTCTGTTGCTGCTGGTGTTTGGGTTGTGAGGTTCTACAATCCCTGGCCTCATGGCCTGGCTTACCACACTTGTTACACGTCCGACCACACGGCCCCCAATGATGATAGCCACATCTGTTACACCGTGGCTTTCTCCCTGCATATGAACCCTGGCTGTGGCCACTTCCTGGCCTTGATTGACAGAAGATGACTGACTGATGTTGCGGTTGCTGTTGTCTGGCCTTTTCTGAGTCTGGCCAGCACTGGATGCCTTGTCATAATCACTCCACTTCCGCTTGTTATCATTAGCGGACGCAGTGGCAGTGGGTGTAGCAGTAGTAGTGGCCGAAATACGCGGGGGTAACGAATCGCTCTCTACTTCTTGGTCCACAATCTTATGAGTCAGAAGAACGATCTGTGTTAAATCATTGAGATGGGCTGCAGTGACCAAACTCTTCACACGCGGAGGCAACCCTTTGATGAATAACTCAATCCTCCGAGACATAGGCCGGGACAAGTTCGGGCACATGTCGGCCAGTTCATACGATCGCTTCACATACGCTTCGACTTCAGATCCAACCATCTTCAAGTCGTAGTACTCGTTTTCCAGTTTCTGGACTTCATCCCGAGGACAGTACTCCTCCCTGATCAGTTCTTTAAAGTCTTCCCAGGTTGTGGCATTCGCCGCCTCGATGCCCAACAATTGTACCTGGGCGTTCCACCACGTTAGGGCACCATCAGCCAAGGTACCCGCAGCATATTTCACCCTGTCCCCAGCGGGACAGTTACAGATAGCAAACACAGACTCTGCTTTTTCGAACCACCTTAGGAGTCCCACAGTCCCTTCAGTCCCGGTGAAGGTCTGTGGCTTACAGTCCATAAACATTTTGAATGTACACACAGGCTGGTTAGGTTGAGGTCGCGCTTGCTGACCTAAATGACGAAAGGGAACACATTATAGAAGTGAAAAGACGTGTACGCAATATGAGAGTAAGAGTACTTGGTACATTCCGTACCAGCTTGATAGGCTGCTAAAGCCTCAGCTACACGGGTATTGATTAGGTCAGTTAACTCAGCCTGAGTCATGTTGATGTTACCACGTCCGTGTCCTCGTCCACTCATGATTCTATATACGAAGATGAACCGATTCAGGAAATCGAAACGAGATGGAAACCAAGTATAATGTTCGTATCTACGTACTACCAAGTTCACACATAATAAGGCAGAACCCTTCTCACGCTCGATAAGCCTCACTGGGACTTGCATGCATCCCGCGTTATTATTAAGTGTGCACCCATAATAATAAGGCAATTTGCTTGCTTATCTCAGTGCCTCTTAGCTTGCGCTCGAAGTTTCCCATGTTCAAACAACACAACAGATGATATTACAGTTCTATGGTTTACATGAGTCGAAGAGTAGTGTCACACTATCAAGTCACTATGGTGTTAAACGTTTCAGTTCATATACGTTGTGGGTGTGTGACTGCTAAGCATGTAATGTATAAAGTGAGGGAGAGACGAACCTTGCAATCTGGAGCTGAGTGTCATGATCGATTCTCGAAGTTGTTCGGTTATAGTCTGGTTTTACCAAAACGTTTTAAAACCTAGTTCACTATAACCAGTGGCTCTGATACCAAACTGTAACACCCCCAAAATACCACCTGCGGAAACCCCGCGAGGCGTGTTACACATCAGAGTCTGAGCCACCAATCACATTGAACCAATAGTAAATACTTAAATAAAACATGTCATTAATAGCCAAGATTAAATGTCAAACACAATATTAATTCACAAGAGTTATGTAGCGGAAGCATATGATAAGTTGTTTAGTAATTGTTTCAAAATAAACTTAAAACCAATGTATCAATTATAAACAATCCAGTAACTTCGATCCATGACCACTCCAGCACACCCAGATAGCAAGTCCATGTTCCAAAGTTAACGACCTACAAGCATGCAAACAAGTGTGTCAGACTACGCTGGTGAGTTCAAGGTTTCGTTAACGAGTTGTGTTACCAGATATATGTTAATGCGATTCATTGTTGTATTACGATGTTGCTCATGTTAGTTACCCTAGGGACTACGCCCTTACGTAACCGAGGAGTGTGCCTCTTAGCAACCCACTATGTTGTTCAGTTAGTTACCCTAGGGAAAACGCCCTTACGTAACCGAGGAGTGTGCCTCTAAACAACCATAGTGAAACCCAGATAATTAGTTCACCCCCGTCCTTACGGCCCGGTGTGAGGTTTCCCACCTAATAGCGCTATCAACTAATTACCCCCATTGCCCTCCAGGCAATAACCAAAACCGATTAAGTTGTTTACCCAATGTTTCCCTTCCAAATGTTTACCTGTTGTCCCAAACCACCGGGACGCATGCTTGAGAAAATGCAATGAACTCACCTTGGTTTGCTCGGCAGATTATACCAAAGTTACTTGAATTAAAAGTGATCAAACACGTCCTAACAGGATTACCATACAAGTCAGGTTTGGTTCAAGTAATGCACGTATGTTTCACATAAGTTACACGTTTTCAAACACGTATAGATCATAGCAACAGTTTCCAGTTAATCAGGTGTTTAACATATTCAAACATGTGCGACTAAACAATTGGGCTCATTAACAATCGGCCCAACCCCTTGTGCGATCCGCAAGGCTTGTGCGATCCACAATGGGTTGTGCGATTGGTCACTAACCCGGCCCAAATAACATCAGTAATCAAATAGCCTGTTCGGCCCCATAAGTATACCCGGCCCAACATAAGAAGCCCAAAACATATTGGCCCAAGGATAAACATAACGTAGAAGCGACTTGTGCGGTCCGGCCGAGTTGTGCGATCGCAATTGGGTTGTGCGATCGAGCTAATCCAGCCCAAACTGTTCATCCGGCCCAACGTTACACTTGTGCGATCCTAGTGGTCTTGTGCGACTGACTTTGTGTGACCGGCTTGTGCGATCAGATCAGGTCTTGCATGACCTGATCTTGTGCGACTGAGTTGCCTTGTGCGTTCGGCCTCTTGTGCGCTCGGGATCGGATTTGTGGGATTGTTTAACTAATATCCCATAATTCAAGCAATTGGTTACAATTATTCTTAAAGTTTCCAAGTTTACAATCAATTAACAAAATCAAAGATTTTATTCCAACCCTTAATCGATCAAGCTAACCAAATTATCATTCCATCCACCAGAACCCTAGTATGATCATATGAACTATATCTATCAATGTGCAATCGAATCAAACCTTAAAACATAACCACATACCGGCCGATTATATGCATAACCCGATTCACTAGCACAACAACAAGTTATTAATCCGGAACGCATATCATAACAACAATTTAATCAAGCATCATTGAATCGGTTTGAAGTTATTCTCATGCAATTCGATCCACAAGAACATCTATACACGGTTCATATTGTTTATCATAACAATCAATCCTAATGGTTTTAATACAATCATGTAATCACAACATCATTTAACAACATATCAATATCAACCACTAACCGATTGAAATCAAACAAGGGGAGGTGAGCCGAGTGAAAGGCAAGATCTTCGATCCCAAAGGTTGTTCGCCGTCGAGTTTGAGAGGAGGGGAGAGAGCACTAGGGTTTTGTAACTTGTGTTTTTGTGTAACCAAATGAGAACAACCTCCTAAAGTTGTGTGTATGTACGTATAAGAGAAGTGGGCCGAAACCCCTAATGGGCTGCCCATTGGTTCCGGTTACAAGGAATACGGCCCAAGGCCTTGTGCGTTCAAGTAGGTGTTGTACGTTCGAGAGTCTTGTGCGGTCGGGTCACTTGTAAAAATATACATTCACATAAAATAAACATAACATTCACATAAAATAAACATAACATTCAACCAACGTAGTTCAGTTCACGTGAGCACGTAACGTTACATAAAGTGGGTTTAAATTACGAGTTGTCACAGTATCCCCAACTAAAAAGAAATTTCGTCCCGAAATTTGGTACGCACTCACTGAGAAAGCTAAATAAGTTAAAGCAGCTAGATAAGTTAAAACTAGGTAAGTTATATCGTTTGCTGGTTTTCCTGGGGTGTCACATAGATAATTAAACCTTCTATACAGATTTATAGCTTCCGGTAAAAAGTATCTTTCAAGAACTTTAGGAATTTACTGCTACAACAGGTAAATACTTTTAACTTATTTTCCCTATACGGGCTTGGGATACGGTATATTAATACCGCTTGGTCGGGTATGGGATTATTATGTCGGATTGTGATTTAATAAATCCGCATAACCCGTTTTAATCTGTATTGTTTGATAACATAAACATTTGGGGGTTAACGACCGTGTCCTGGATATCCTTGGCTCATTTAAGTTATTAATGGCCATGACCTATGCACGGGGTGCAGGCATGCACCTGACAGATGCAAATGCTATATATTAATTTACCCACAAGTTGGGGATAACTCCTCTGTGGGTTCTATAAGTGGTGAGTCAGTTAATCATGTCCGGCTTATAAACCGGCCCCACATGTATGACAAGCATGTAAAACTGTATACAAGATTTTAATAAGATTGTCCCAAGTTATAAAGGATTTGTGCCTTGTGCATTTAAACCAATTTTCTTAAATGTTTTCAAAACGAGTCAGTTAAATTGTATTTACCAGTGTATACTGACGTATTTTCCTTAAGATTGAATTGACGGGTACTTATCGAAATAGGCTGGAGCTATAGGGTGTTGTAGAGGATCTTGCAAATTCCATAGATACCCGGAGTCTGTAGTTTTTATTTCTTTGTACTTTATGATCCGCCTGTGGATCTTATTACATTCCAGTCTGTATTATTCTTGTACTCGAACATCGACAGACAGTATGGTTTGTAATAGTTTATTTCCCAGCCTTCCGCTGTGCTATATATTTGTGTATGTTGACAATGATGATATCAACTACGTCACGATACTCCCCACCGGGCCCACCGGTAATACGTGGAATTATTGGGGTGTGACAGGCGTATACCTGACAGCTGCATATGAAAAATGGTATCTCACTTAAGGATTAACCTTGTGGGTTTTATACCTGTGGTGTGTCTATTAGTCTTTAACCCGGTCTACGGAACGGGCTACTGAACGCAAAGAAACATGTAATTCGTTTACAAGTATTATATTAAAATAATTATCCCAAGTTATAAAAGTTTGTGCCACGTGCATTCAAATCAATTTTATTAAAATTTTTCAAAAGTGTCGGTTGAATGTATTTACCAGTGTATACTGACGTATTTTCCCAAAAAGGTTAAGTGCAGGTACTATGCGAACTAGGCTGGCTTTCTCCTAGCGTCCACAATAAGTCTCGCAAGCTTGGATGTCAACTGTTGAACAATATTTCCTATTTATTTTTGATCCCCCTGTGGATTATTTTCAACTGTTTGTGATACATGATATTACAATAACATTCGGTTGAAATATATCTATTTTTGCTTCCGCTGTGCAGTTAAATATTGTGTTGTTTGACTGTAATGTTACCAACTACGTCACGATAATCCCCCACCGGGCCCACCGGTGAAACATGTGGAAATCGGGGTGTGACAGGTTGGTATCAGAGCCAACGTTGAGTGAATTAAACATGATCCTTATGTGTTTAATCTCAATGACACAATTGCACATACTCGAGTCTAGACAAGAACATAGGACGAATTCGAATTGTTGTTCTAGTTTGTCCTTTATTGTTTGTGGTTGATTTAAAATTGTTTAAGCAGGAAATATGCCACCGGCAATCAGAAGAGGAGGAAGAGGCAAAGGGCCAATCACTACCCACAACGATCACGAGGCCGGGCCTTCACACATGCGAGCTCCTGCCAGCACAATGAGTGTCGATCCTTAGAGAAACAGAAGGAACCTTTTTGAGCCCGCTAGACGGTCTATCTCGCACAGTTCAACACCTTCTTACCGTCACACTTTTGGGCCGAACTCGGAAAACGAGCCCGATAACCCTCAACCTTCATTCATACCTCTCCAGCGTTCTGTTTCGCACCGTTCCTTTGGCGACCCCACTCCTGTCTTTCAGGGCCGGTTCAACCCGGCAAACTTTATCCAAGAACCAGTAGGTTTTAACCCTCTTGGACCAGAGGACCATTTCTCTGAAGACAATGCGATGGACATGGACGAGGACACGGATCTCGTCGAACCTGCAAGAGGTATCCCCAACCATCCAATCGAGATCTCTGATGGATCATCCTTCCATGGAACACCCTATCAGGGTCCAGACAGTTATCAAGCAAGGTTCAACCAGTGTGAGTGGTACTTTACACCCTCTCACCATTTGTCGCCTCATGAGCAGCAACAACAGCAACAGCAGGATCCCTCCGAGGATTCGCGTTTCGTGGCAGTCACGCCACCGCCTCCACCGCTGCCAATTCATCAAGCACCTCCGGATCCTCCAAGGCGTAGGAGAACAGGCGCACGGATATCCGCACGAAGAGGGGATTTTCACTTTAGCACCCCTCGACACTCCAGAGGCAGTCATTATCCGCCACTGCATGAAGACCCACAAATGGGTGGGCCTTCTAACCCAGCTGCAGAGGTGAATTCTGCACCAGTTGCACCACCTCCGCCACCATTTGGTTATGATAACCCGATACCTTCATACGCCGGTTCCACATCGTACAACCCGTTTGAGCAGCCAACTCACACTCACTACAACTATATTGGTGTCGACCCATACGTAGAAGCGGCGGCAAACTACCACGCCCTTCATCCTGAAGTACCTTATGAAACACCTTGGGGAATGGGATACTCAACTCATGGGTATCCAATACATGCTAGACCTCCGGCTCAGCACCTATCGCAGCAGCCACGTTTTCCCCACCGGAGCAGGAAGAAATCCTCCACCGTTTGAACAGGGTGGAACGAGATTTTGAACAAGAACGTAAGAACAACCGTGGATTCCTTAAAGGCCTAGCAAACCTGCTAAAAGGAAAGAAGAAGCGAGATCATTAGTCTCTATATGTATTATTGTATTTCCTATTTCAATCAAATCCCTGCGTGGACATTTAATTGTGTATTTAGTCCCTGCGTGGACTTGTCTTTCAGTCCCTGCGTGGACTTGTCTTTCAGTCCCTGTGTGGACTTGCCTTTTCAGTCCCTGCGAGGACATCTATCCTAGTATTTAGTCCCTGCGAGGACTTGTTTTCTAGTTTAACCTCTGCGTAGGTATTTCGCCTTTTAAAAGTCCCGTTTAGGGCAGTGTGTAATCTTTTAATATGTATCGGAATGTTAAGTTTATAAATTTCATTTTTGTCATTATATGCATAAATATATGAAATAAATAAATCAAAAATCATTCCTTTTAAATTAATCTGCCTACCAGTTATTAGATAAAGAATCTTATTGGTGTAACCTAGCCTTCGTGTCATTATAAGACCCGGCCAAGATGGTAGGACCTGATTAAAGGATTCAAATTCCTGTTAACCTCTGTAAACATGTTAACACTCCTGGCAGACGTGATTCGTTAAAATCACACGCGTCATTCTTATATAAGGATCCTTCAAAGGATTCCAAAACCTCACTTAATGATCTATAAATCAGGGGTTTGAATTATCAATTAAGATGATCACATATCAAGCATCCATTAGTGATGTAGTGCCTACGGGCCATATCCATTGTCATATAAGACAAAAGACAGTAGTAGTCTATGACTCCTTGTCAAGAAAAGGTGAAAGAACTATGTTCAAACCTCCATGCCTTGATTCTCTGAAATCATGGCTTATAATATAAAACGTCCTTGTGACTAGGCTTTTGTGCCACTAACAATATTGTTTATAATTAGGATAAGTTATATTAAAATCCTAAATAAATGTGAATAACAAATTAACCCAATATGGTCTATGTTTACCATGGTTAATGAATTGCCATAAAAGACAGTTCCATAATAAACTCCCAAATAAATTTTTGTCATTATCTTACGTAGCAGTTCAAGATAAAATGGCTTACTCGGATGAAATAAATAGCCATCCAAAGGAGAATGAGAATGAAGTTCGTATTAATATAGCGGGTGCGGAACTGCAAGCGTTGATTGACAATGCTGTTACGAAAGCCTTGGATAGGCAATACAGTGAGTCGAGCGGGACTCGGAGTAGGACCCGATCCGCACCGCATTCAAAGCCCAAGACTCATTCCGAGGCACATAGCAAGCCTCCCTCCAAGAAGGAAGAACCAAAGAAAGATGATGACGATCGTCACTCTTCAAACCATCATAGTATCCCGTCTCAAAAAGTTGTGCTAAATCAAGGACCCCGTGATAAGGGTTGCTCCTACAAGTACTTCGTTTCATGCAAACCCCGGGATTTTACGGGGGAGAAAGGAGCAATAGACTGCATGACATGGTTGGATGAGATAGACACGGTGGTTGATATAAGCGGGTGCGCTGAAAAGGATGTAGTGAAATTTGTGTCTCAATCGTTCAAGGGTGAGGCCTTTGTCACACCCCCAAAATCCACCTGCGGAGTACTACCGCTTGGAGGCGTGACTGACCAGGATCCAGCCACCAATCATACTGAACAAGCATATAAATAGTTATAGAAGTCTAACCAATACGATTGGTGTTCAAACAAAACAAAGTTTAAGTTGTAATCGGAAGCATAAGTCTTAAGGTTAAAACATAAGTTCAATTGTTTTCAAGTTTAACATGGCACGCAGCAATCCATGTCCCACAACGACTCTCCTCCATGCAAGCTCCAGCTGAGTACCTATGGTCCTGCAAAGCATGTAGTAACGAGTCAACAACTAGTTGAGTGAGTTCACGGTTGGGTGTTCGTTTTAAGTTGTTTCGAAAACAGTTTCCTTTATCTGGCATCCTGCCGTGGGGATTACCCCATAGTTCAAAAAAAACGTGACTTGTTTATTCCCGGTTACTCTGGCATTCCAGCCGTGGGGGCTACCCCGTGTTAGTTATCTGGCATTTCGGCCGTGGGGGCTACCCCATGCGTACACTAGACTCGTTACCATATCGACTGCTGACTGTAGTCATGTTTATGTGCCCTGAAACTGTCAATGACTATCATCATTGACGTGCCCCAGATCCATTAGTTCACGCCCGTCCTCTACGGCACGGTGTGAGGTTTGTCAGACCTAAATAGCGCTATCTAACTAATGACCCGCTCGCCATTGGCCCGGCGATTAAGTCGATACAAAAGGAGGGACTTCGTGATAGAGTTTTGGTCTAGTACGAGTTGTCCGTCCGTCCGGACGAGGAATCACATTCCTGAACCATTGCTGTCCTACCCAAGGAGGACGAGGAATCCACGTTCCTTAACCCTATTCCCAACCCAGGGAATCCCATGCTTTGTAGAGGGTGTGAACTCACCTTGGTTTGCTCGGCAGTAACACAGAAAGTCAATCGAGTTGTAAGTGGTCAACTATGTCCTAACATAGATACCATTCAAGTCAGGTTCAACCCAAGTAGTACACGTATGTTCTTCACGTATTGCACACAAGTAACAATCATGGCATACAATTTCTTAGCATGGCGGTTCATCAATAGTTCACAACAAGTTTCACAGTAACATTCACGCATTAAACAGTAGCACAAGGAGTCCATAAGTCCGGCCCAATAACTTAGGCCCGTAATCTTGCAAGCCCAATAAGCGTGGTCTCGAGTCGAGACTGTGCGGTCTCTACTCGAGACTGTGCGGTCTCGAGTGTAACTGATAGGGTCTCGAGTCGCAATCTGAGGAGGTCTCGGGTCATGCATGTGTTGGTCTCGAGTCGCAACCGGACTCGCAGGCATGGTCTCGAGTCATGCTGTTTGTGTTGATCATATGTGGTCTCGAGTCGAGACTAGGAGTTCTCGACTCGCAACCTGTGTCGCAAACTGTGGTCTCGGCTTGTCATGCTATGGTCTCGAGTCGAAACCAGGGGTCTCGACTCCCCAGCAGTTGCTGATCCTTCGCAGTTTGTACTATCCAATGAAATTCATGCAGAATTATGTACTATCCACTAAACATGTTTTGTTGTCTAACAATTACCAAAAATGGATCAAACAAATCAGATTTCAAATATTCAAAGCACCTTCAAAGCACATTCAAGTTGTTCTTCATATATTCAAAATACATTCATCAAGTTCTTCATATATTCATAACACAAACAACTCTTATTCAAATACATCTTGCATTTTACGGACAAGGGTTATAATACCTAAACTAGATACTAAGCTCATCTTGCAAGCAAAACATTCTTAAATAAGATTTGTCATCAACCTATGCTAGTCCGATTTCATGAACATTAATATCTAATGGTTTAACTTCATTTAAACACAAGATATCATCAACTCATCATGCAATATAACCGAAATCAAGACATGTTAATCGATTTATCATCATCATACATACGACATCATCATTTGACAACAAGTAGCTATTTTCTATGAAGCAACATCTTTAGCATAGCTAAACAATCATCTCATGTATAAACAACTTAGCAAGCAAACCCACTATCATAATCATCAACCCAAACACAAAACATAACAAGAATCACTAACCGGTTAAGGGATAGGAAAGGTGAACTCCAAATGTCGATTCCAAGCTTGAACCGAAGATCCTAGTGCTAACCGATTGGATCCGAGAATGAGGAAGTGTGTTTGTGTTTCTTAGGGTTTTAGTGAGAGGGAAAGTAGGAGAGTGTGTGTAGGAGAGTGAGTGTGTTGTCCAAAGAAATAGCAAGGATAGCTAAGAGTGTGATATATATACTAGTTCCCCAAGGTGCACCCTAATGGGTTTACAAGTCGGCTGAAGGGGTTTACGGCCCAAATGGCCCAACCGGTTACTGTTCACTCGAGACCACATGGTCTCGAGTCGGGTCCTTGTTTCTCGGCTCACATACTCACACTCATTCATACATATATACGTGACATCCATACAAGCACACCCATAACATCACATAAAAGGTTCACATTTATTATTAAGTTAACAAGTTAACTAGTCACATAACGTTCAAGCATGTTACATCAAGACACAACGAAAGGTTCTAAGTTTCGAGTTGTCACATCATCCCCAAGTTGAAAGAAATTTCGTCCCGAAATTTGATGGCACTCACTGAGGAAGCTAGTTAAGTTGTATGGTTTTCCCGGTTTTCCTGGGGTGTCACATCCTCCCCCCGTTGATCTGGAATTTCGTCCCGAAATTCCGTAGCTTCAGCCTCAGTAGTGGTCGTACTGTTTGCAAACAGTTGGGGATACTTTTGTTTCATCTGATCTTCGCGCTCCCAGGTGAACTCTGGGCCGCGACGTGAGTTCCAACGAACTCGAACGAGAGGTATTCTAGTGCTCTTGAGGACCTTGACATCCTGGTCCGTGATTTCAACCGGTTCCTCGACGAATCGTAACTGCTCGTCGACAGTGAGTTCCTTCAGAGGAACTACGTGGGTCTCATCTGACAGACACTTTTTCAGATTCGACACGTGAAAAACGTTGTGAACTGCACCGAGTTCTGCTGGTAGGTTTAGTCTGTAGGCCACCTTGCCTATTTTCTCAATGATTTCGAATGGTCCAACGTATCGTGGGTTAAGTTTGCCTCGTTTACCAAAACGAACCACACCCTTCCAGGGCGAAACTTTGAGTAGTACCCGCTCCCCAACCTGGAGCTCAAGTGGTTTCCTGCCCTTATCGGCGTAGGCTTTCTGACGGTCACGAGCGGCCGCCATGCGTTGTCGTATTTGAGCAATACGCTCAGTAGTGTCCACCACATGTTCTGGACCAGTGATTTGACTATCCCCCACCTCTGCCCAACAAAGAGGTGACCGGCATTTACGTCCGTACAATGCCTCAAACGGAGCAGCTTTAATGCTGGTGTGGTAGCTGTTATTATATGAAAATTCCACAAGTGGCAGATGCTTTTCCCAGCTGTTACCAAAGTCGATTACACATGCACGAAGCATGTCTTCTAAGGTCTGGATAGTGCGCTCGGACTGCCCGTCCGTCTGTGGGTGATATGTTGTGCTCATATCCAAACGTGAGCCAAAGGACTTGTGCATTGCTTGCCACAGTTCCGAAGTAAAACGTGCATCTCGATCAGAGATGATAGAGGTGGGCACCCCGTGCCTCGAAACAACTTCCTTGAGGTATATCTCCGCTAGAGTGGAGAATTTATCCGTTTCCTTAATCGCCAAAAAGTGTGCGGATTTTGTGAGTCGATCTACGATCACCCAAATAGTATCGTTTCCGCGCTGAGATCTAGGTAGGACAGTAACGAAATCCATGGAAATTTGCTCCCATTTCCATTGTGGTATCTCTGGTTGTTGAAGTAGGCCTGAGGGTTTCTGGTATTCTGTCTTGACTCTCGCACAAGTCAAACACTTGCTGACGTAGGTTGCTATGTGGGCCTTCATGCTAGGCCACCAATACGTAGTTTTAATATCATGGTACATCTTATCCGAACCAGGGTGTACCGAGTAGCGAGATTTGTGTGCTTCATCCATCACAAGCTCTCGTAGGTTGCCATAGAGTGGGACCCAAATGCGTCCTGTTACGTAGTAAGCACCGTCTTCCTTCTGTTCTAAGCGTTGTCTTGACCCGCATAGGGCTTCAGCCCTAACATTTTCTGGTTTCAGTGCTTCTATCTGAGCAGCCCGTATTTGAGAAGGGAGACTAGAATGTATCGTAAGTTGTAAAGCTCTCACGCGCTTAGGCGCGGTGTCCTTTCGACTGAGGGCGTCAGCCACTACATTGGCCTTGCCCGGGTGATACCTGATGGAGCACTCGTAGTCATTCAGTAGTTCGACCCATCGTCGTTGCCGCATATTCAGTTCCTTCTGTTTGAATATGTGCTCTAGGCTCCTGTGGTCGGTGTAGATGGTGCACTTGGTTCCATACAGGTAATGTCGCCATAACTTAAGTGCGAAAACAACAGCTCCCAGCTCTAAATCATGTGTAGTGTAGTTCTTCTCGTGAACTTTGAGTTGGCGTGAGGCGTAGGCTATAACCTTATCTCGTTGCATCAACACACAACCAAGCCCTTGGATTGATGCATCACAGTAAACCACAAAATCGTCTGTGCCCTCTGGCAGTGAAAGGATAGGTGCACTACAAAGTCTATCCTTTAGGTGCTGAAAGGCTAACTCTTGTGCATTTCCCCAGCGATAAACAACGCCTTTCTGCGTTAGCGAGGTGAGAGGCTGTGCGATCTTAGAAAAATCCTTAATGAATCTCCTGTAGTAACCTGCCAATCCCAGGAATTGGCGAATTTCCTTTGGTGTACGAGGTGCAGGCCAGTTCTTAATAGAGTCTACCTTGGATGGATCAACGTGAATCCCATCCTTGTTTACCACGTGGCCTAGGAAATGGACCTCACGAAGCCAAAAGTCGCATTTCGAGAACTTTGCGTAAAGCTGTTCTGTTCGAAGGAGTTCCAGAATAAGTCGTAGATGCTGCTCGTGTTCCTCCTGACTCTTAGAATAGATCAGGATGTCGTCGATGAAGACTATAACGAATTTGTCCAGATAAGGCTTGCACACTCGGTTCATCAAGTCCATGAAAACTGCGGGTGCGTTTGTCAGCCCAAACGGCATGACCAAAAACTCATAGTGCCCATAACGAGTTCTAAAGGCTGTCTTAGAGACATCCTCTTCTCGAACTCTCAGCTGGTGATATCCCGATCTCAGATCGATCTTTGAATAGTAACTCGACCCCTGCAACTGGTCGAACAAGTCGTCAATGCGTGGTAGAGGATAACGGTTCTTCACAGTCACCTTGTTGAGTTCACGATAGTCGATACACATTCTGAAGGTACCGTCCTTCTTCTTCACAAATAGTACTGGAGCTCCCCAGGGCGATGAGCTAGGACGAATAAAACCCTTATCCAAGAGTTCTTGTAGTTGCGTAGAGAGTTCTTCCAACTCTGATGGAGCTAAACGATAAGGTGCACGAGCTACAGGCGCAGCTCCAAGAGCTAGTTCAATCTGAAACTCGACTTGGCGATGGGGTGGAAGACCAGGTAATTCCTCAGGGAATACCTCAGGATAGTCACGTACAACTGGAAAGTCTTCTAGCTTCTTCTCTTTCTCCGTGGTGTCAGTAACTAGAGCCAAAACCGCAGTGTGGCCCTTTCGCAAGCACTTCTGGGCCTTAAGGAGAGAGATGATGTTCTCAACAGCACTTCTCTTGTCGCCACGAATCATGAGTGGTTCACTACCGAAACCAGGAATACGAACGATCTTCTCGTTGCAAAGAATCTCTGCTCGGTGTTGGGATAACCAATCCATCCCAATGACAATGTCGAAACTACCCAAGACGATAGGAATAAGGTCGATAGAGAAGGTCTGGTTAGCGAGGACAAGTTTGCAACCCTTGACTACGTGCGAGGCCTCCAAACTCTTACCATTAGCTAGCTCTACAGTGTGCTTGTTGCTCAGGGGTGTTGGAATACGCTTAAGCATTTTACTAACTTCTAGTGACACATAGCTAGTATCGGCACCCGAATCAAATAAGACTGTAACATAAAAGTCGTCGAGAAGGAACTTACCCGTCACCACGTTGGGATCATTCCTTGCTTCACCTTGGCCAATCACGAACACTCGTCCCCTGGCACCATTGTTGTTGTTGAGGTTCCCATTGTTACCATTCCCCTGATTGTTGTTGTTGTTGTTGTTCTGGTTCAGTTGAGGACAATCTTTCTTGAAGTGGCCTTCAGCTCCACACTGAAAGCACCCTTTGTTGTTACCCTGTTGCTGCCGCTGGTTCTGTTGAACTTGCTGACGATTCTGATTGGCGGGGTATAAGCTCCTGCAATCCTTTGCAACATGACCAGGCTTGTTGCACCGATGACAGTTGCCCCTGGTGCATGGCCCACTGTGGTGTAGGTTGCAGCGATTGCATTTGGGGTGATTCCCTTTGTACCCACCATGACTTTGACCACCAGACGATTGCTGACTGGGGCTCTTGTGGTCGTCAGTCTTTCTCTGCTGAGACTGAGATTGCACAGAAGTTGAACCCTTGCTTGAAGTTCCATCCCATTTCCGTTTGCTGTCACTAGAAGTACCCGAAGTAGTTGCAGCACCTATGCGCTTTGGTAATTTGTTCTGCTCCACCGCCTGATCAGTAAGGCGATGAGCCAACTGGACAACCTGTTGGATAGTGGCCAAGTTTGCTGAAGTCACATGACTTTGGATCTCTGGCACCAAGCCCTTGAGATAGAGTTCAATTCGCTTATAGGGAGGGTCCACCATAGTAGGACACAATAAGGCAAGCTCATGCGATCTCTTAGTATACGCCTCAATCTCTGACCCCGTCATCTTGAGGTTGTAGAACTCGTCTTCCAACTTATGGATGTCATCGCGACTGCAGTATTCCTCCCTGATCATTTCCTTGAAAGTTTCCCATGGGGTGGCGTTGGCAGCAACCAACCCCAGCATTTGAACTTGAGCGTTCCACCACGTGAGGGCTAGACCCTCGAGAGTACCGGTAGCATACTTCACCCTGCGCGCTTCAGGGCATTCACACATTTCGAACACAGATTCTAGTTTCTCAAACCAGTGGAGGAGACCTACTGCTCCTTCAGTTCCACTAAAGGTAGTGGGTCGGCAGTCCATAAAGGTCTTAAAAGTGCACACCGGTGTCTGAGCGTTGACCTAAGGTAGGTGAAATAAAGACAGAGTTTAACACAAAGGTTGGTTCACGAGAGTAGGATCCTAAAGATCCTAGGATAAGTTCGGACTGCAGGATATACCTCCTGCGTATGCAGCTGCAAGTGCTGCGGCAACTCGTTCGTTGATCAGTGCCGTCAACTGGGCTTGTGTCATGTTAACGCGTCCAGACATGATTCTTCATATCAAGAGTAACACGAGTGAGAGAGGTTCGCGAAAGTACGATGGTAGGATAGAATAAGCACGCACACGTTCAAGCAACAGTAGTTATACTAATCAAACATACCATGGGCAATGTACTATGTAACTAACAAGTAGGCAATATACACAGATCATACCACCTAGAACGTCGAGCCTTGCATGTGGAGTGAAGCGTCGTTGTGGACCGTTGAGCACTATACTGGTTATAGTCTGGTTTTAACAAAAACGTTTCTCCTTTATTAAAACCGAGTTCACTATAACCAATGGCTCTGATACCAATCTGTCACACCCCCAAAATCCACCTGCGGAGTACTACCGCTTGGAGGCATGACTGACCAGGATCCAGCCACCAATCATACTGAACAAGCATATAAATAGTTATAGAAGTCTAACCAATACGATTGGTGTTCAAACAAAACAAAGTTTAAGTTGTAAGCAGAAGCATAAGTCTTAAGGTTAAAACATAAGTTCAATTGTTTTCAAGTTTAACATGGCACGCAGCAATCCATGTCCCACAACGACTCTCCTCCATGCAAGCTCCAGCTGAGTACCTATGGTCCTGCAAAGCATGTAGTAACGAGTCAACAACTAGTTGAGTGAGTTCAAGGTTGGGTGTTCGTTTTAAGTTGTTTCGAAAACAGTTTCCTTTATCTGGCATCCTGCCGTGGGGATTACCCCATAGTTCAAAAAAACGTGACTTGTTTATTCCCGGTTACTCTGGCATTCCAGCCGTGGGGGCTACCCCGTGTTAGTTATCTGGCATTTCGGCCGTGGGGGCTACCCCATGCGTACACTAGACTCGTTACCATATCGACTGCTGACTGTAGTCATGTTTATGTGCCCTGAAACTGTCAATGTCTATCATCATTGACGTGCCCCAGATCCATTAGTTCACGCCCGTCCTCTGCGGCACGGTGTGAGGTTTGTCAGACCTAAATAGCGCTATCTAACTAATGACCCGCTCGCCATTGGCCCGGCGATTAAGTCGATACAAAAGGAGGGACTTCGTGATAGAGTTTTGGTCTAGTACGAGTTGTCCGTCCGTCCGGACGAGGAATCACATTCCTGAACCATTGCTGTCCTACCCAAGGAGGACGAGGAATCCACGTTCCTTAACCCTATTCCCAACCCAGGGAATCCCATGCTTTGTAGAGGGTGTGAACTCACCTTGGTTTGCTCGGCAGTAACACAGAAAGTCAATCGAGTTGTAAATGGTCAACTATGTCCTAACATAGATACCATTCAAGTCAGGTTCAACCCAAGTAGTACACGTATGTTCTTCACGTATTGCACATCAGTAACAATCATGGCATACAATTTCTTAGCATGGCGGTTCATCAATAGTTCACAACAAGTTTCACAGTAACATTCACGCATTAAACAGTAGCACAAGGAGTCCATAAGTCCGGCCCACTAACTTAGGCCCGTAATCTTGCAAGCCCAATAAGCGTGGTCTCGAGTCGAGACTGTGCGGTCTCTACTCGAGACTATGCGGTCTCGAGTGTAACTGACAGGGTCTCGAGTCGCAATCTGAGGAGGTCTCGGGTCATGCATGTGTTGGTCTCGAGTCGCAACCGGACTCGCAGGCATGGTCTCGAGTCATGCTGTTTGTGTTGATCATATGTGGTCTCGAGTCGAGACTAGGAGTTCTCGACTCGCAACCTGTGTCACAAACTGTGGTCTCGGCTTGTCATGCTATGGTCTCGAGTCAAAACCAGGGGTCTCGACTCCCCAGCAGTTGCTGATCCTTCGCAGTTTGTACTATCCAATGAAATTCATGCAGAATTATGTACTATCCACTAAACATGTTTTGTTGTCTAACAATTACCAAAAATGGATCAAACAAATCAGATTTCAAATATTCAAAGCACCTTCAAAGCACATTCAAGTTGTTCTTCATATATTCAAAATACATTCATCAAGTTCTTCATATATTCATAACACAAACAACTCTTATTCAAATACATCTTGCATTTTACGGACAAGGGTTATAATACCTAAACTAGATACTAAGCTCATCTTGCAAGCAAAACATTCTTAAATAAGATTTGTCATCAACCTATGCTAGTCCGATTTCATGAACATTAATATCTAATGGTTTAACTTCATTTAAACACAAGATATCATCAACTCATCATGCAATATAACCGAAATCAAGACATGTTAATCGATTTATCATCATCATACATACGACATCATCATTTGACAACAAGTAGCTATTTTCTATCAAGCAACATCTTTAGCATAGCTAAACAATCATCTCATGTATAAACAACTTAGCAAGCAAACCCACTATCATAATCATCAACCCAAACACAAAACATAACAAGAATCACTAACCGGTTAAGGGATAGGAAAGGTGAACTCCAAATGTCGATTCCAAGCTTGAACCGAAGATCCTAGTGCTAACCGATTGGATCCGAGAATGAGGAAGTGTGTTTGTGTTTCTTAGGGTTTTAGTGAGAGGGAAAGTAGGAGAGTGGTGTAGGAGAGTGAGTGTGTTGTCCAAAGAAATGGCAAGGATAGCTAAGAGTGTGATATATATACTAGTTCCCCAAGGTGCACCCTAATGGGTTTACAAGTCGGCTGAAAGGGTTTACGGCCCAAATGGCCCAACCGGTTACTGTTCACTCGAGACCACATGGTCTCGAGTCGGGTCCTTGTTTCTCGGCTCACATACTCACACTCATTCATACATATATACGTGACATCCATACAAGCACACACATAACATCACATAAAAGGTTCACATTTATTATTAAGTTAACAAGTTAACTAGTCACATAACGTTCAAGCATGTTACATCAAGACACAACGAAAGGTTCTAAGTTTCGAGTTGTCACAGCCTTGGCCTGGTGGAGATCATTGATTCAGGCTACTGGAAAGGCTCCACTGTACAGTATGTCATGGGAACAATTTGTTGCCCTCATCCGAGAGAACTACTGCCCTCAGCATGAGGTTGAGAAGATCGAGTCGGATTTCCTGTCGTTAGTGATGAAGAATCTGGATTGCCAAGCTTACCTTACGAGCTTTAATACCATGTCAAGATTGGTTCCTTATCTGGTGACCCCGGAACCCAAAAGAATAGCTCATTTCATAGGGGGCTTAGCTCCAGAGATCAAGGCTAGTGTGAAAGCCTCTCGGCCAGCTACATTCAGGTCAGTAGCTGATATATCCTTATCCCTCACACTGGATGCGGTCAGGCAGAGATCGCTGAGGAACAAGGATGCCGAGAAGAGGAAGCATGATGTTGATGACAACTCACGTCGATCAAATAAGAAGCACCGAGGAAGCAATGACCACAGGAAAGGATCTGGTTCAAGGAAAGATGGGCATCAGTCTGGAGATAAGCCCAAGTGTAAGACTTGTCAGAAATACCATTTTGGGAAATGCAGACTTGACACAAAATCTCAATCTCAGACAAGGCCTTGTGGGATTTTCAAATCCACGGAACATAAAACCCTCGAGTGCAAGAAACTGAAAGACGCGACATGCTATAATTGCAACGAGAAGGGGCACATTAAGACAAATTGCCCAAAGTATGCAAGGAAAGCTGATGAGGGGAAGAAGACAAATACTAGAGTCTTCAGAATGGATGCAAAGGAAGCTGTGCAGGACGATAACGTGATCACAGGTACCTTCCTTATAAATGATGTCTATGCAAGAGTACTATTTGATTCAAGAGCTGATAAATCTTTCGTAGACAATAAGTTTTGTAAATTGCTGAATTTACCTGTTAAAACCTTAAGTGTGAAGTATGAGGTGGAACTAGCTGATGGCACCTTAGAAACCGCCTCAACCATATTAGATGGATGTTTCATATCCATTAAGAACCACTCTTTTCCGTTGTCCCTACTTCCTTTGAAGTTAGCCGGTTTCGACATAGTTTTGGGTATGGACTGGTTATCTCATAACCAGGCCCAGATTGTCTGTAATAAGAAGCAAGTAGTGCTCAAGACTCCGTCTGGTGAGTCACTTACCGTTCAGGGAGATACCCGGTATGGACTGCCGGAGCAAGTATCTATGCTCAAGGCCTCTCAGTGTTTGAAGAAGGGTTGTGTCATTTACATGGCGCAAGTGACTATTGATGAGCCGAAACCCAAGATCGAAGATATCCCTGTCATTTCTGAATACCCTGAAGTTTTTCCCGAAGAACTACCTGGTTTACCCCCAGATAGGCAAGTGGAGTTCAGGATTGACATTATCCCTGGGGCAGCACCTGTTGCAAGAGCACCCTACAGATTGGCACCAACAGAGATGAAGGAATTAAGAACACAACTGGATGAATTGCCTGCCAAGGTGGAAGCTGTCATGGATTGGCAAGAGCCGAAGACGCCCACAGAAATTGCAGCTTCTTAGGACTGGCAGGCTATTACAGACGCTTTATTGAGAATTTTTCAAGGATTGCTGCACCCCTAACTTCTTTAACTAGAAAGAATGTTAAGTTTAACTGGGGTCCTAAGCAGCAAGAAGCTTTTGATATCCTTAAGCAGAAGCTAAACAATGCACCTGTGTTGACATTGCCTGATGGAATATAAGAGTTTGTGGTATATTGCGATGCATCACACACCGGGATGGGATGTGTGCTTATGCAAAAAGGCAAGGTTATTGCCTATGCTTCACGTCAGTTAAAAGTGCATGAAAAGAATTACACCACCCACGACTTGGAGTTGGGTGCCGTTGTATTCGCACTGAAGCTATGGAGACACTATTTATATGGCATCAAATTCGTGATCTATTCTGATCACAAGAGCCTCCAGCATCTGTTTAACCAAAAGGATTTGAACATGAGGCAGCGACGATGGATGGAGACTTTGAATGATTATGATTGTGAGATAAGATACCATCCTGGCAAGGCGAATGTAGTCACCGATGCTTTGAGTCGAAAGGAAAGGGTGAAGCCTATTAGAATCAATGCCAAGAGCATTGAGATAAAGAATAGTTTGAATGAAAGGTTGTTAGCTGCACAGAAGGAAGCTGTGCTAGAAGCTAACTACCCTAATGAAAAGCTAGGGGTAACTGAAGAACAGTTATCCTACAGAAAGGAAGGAATTCTAAGGTTAAATGGACGAATATGGGTTCCAGTTTATGGAGGACTACGAGATGTTATCCTCCAGGAAGCCCACAGTTCCAAATACTCCGTTCATCCTGGAGCTGACAAGATGTACCAGGATTTGAAGGCAAACTTTTGGTGGATAGGCTTGAAGAAGTCTATAGCTACCTATGTAGCTAAATGTTTGACATGTGCGCAAGTCAAAGCTGAACATCAGAAGCCGTCAGGTTTACTGCAACAGCCTGAACTCCCCTAGTGGAAGTGGGAAATGGTGACGATGGATTTCATCACCAAGTTGCCAAAGACAAGGAAAGGAAATGATACGATATGGGTAATAGTTGATAGGTTGACTAAGTCAGCACATTTCCTACCCATTAAGGAGACTTATAGCTCCGACATGCTAGCCCAATTATACGTAGATAAGATTGTATCTCTACATGGCGTGCCTGTGTCTATTATCTCTGACAGAGATACCAGATATACGTCACATTTTTGGAAAAGTTTCCAACAATCTTTGGGCACGCGCTTAAATTTCAGTACGGCTTACCATCCACAGACGGACGGACAGACTGAGCGTACAATCCAAACCTTGGAAGACATGCTTCGTGCATGTGTGATCGACTTAGGTGGTAGTTGGGACAACCACCTACCACTAATCGAGTTCTCATATAACAATAGCTACCATACGAGCATTAAAGCTGCTCCTTTCGAAGCCTTGTATGGTAGAAAGTGAAGAACGCCCGTCTGTTGGGCGGAAGTTGGAGATGTCCAGTTGACAGGACCAGAAATAATATTTGAAACGACGGACAAGATTGTCCAGATTCGTGACCGTCTGAAAGCTGCCCGTGATCAGCAGAAAAGCTACGCAGATTTGAAGCGTAAACCTTTTAACTTCGAGGTAGGTGACAAGGTATTGCTTAAAGTATCACCCTGGAAGGGAGTGATGCGATTTGGTAAGAAAGGCAAGTTAAGCCCGAGATACATAGGACCCTTCGAGATCATCGAACGTATCGGATCAGTTGCCTATAAGTTAAACTTACCTGAAGAGCTCAGTAGTATTCATAATGTTTTCCACATCTTCAATCCGAAGAAGTGTTTCGCTGATGAATCACTAGTTATATCGCATACAGATGTGCACATTGATGAGAGCATGAAGTTTGTTGAAAAACCTGTGTCGATCGAGGATCGACAGGTTAAGAAGCTTCAAAGGAAGTATATACCGATTGTAAAGGTAAAATGGGATGCACGTAGAGGTCCCGAGTACACGTGGGAGGTAGAGTCCACGATGAAAGAAAAGTACCCTCATTTATTTCAGTAAATATCGAGGTCGAGATTTCTTTTAAGGGGGTGAGGATGTAACACCTCGAAAATTTACGTCCTATAATGTATTGACACGTGTCATAAGCTGGAACGTGTTAATGAATACTATAGAGGGACTAAGGTTAACAAACATAGAAAGTTTGTGAACTCAAGGGTTCGAAATGTCAACAAGGGATAAATATACTTTACAGTAACCCTACATGATGCTCGTACCTTCAAACGAATGAATCAAGGATCATACGGAACTAAATGTGGAAGAAAGTGAGGAATTACAAACTACAGGGGTTAAATGTGTCAACATGTTTAAGTTATACCTTTGAGTGACCCTTTATCAAACCCGAGGCTTTGTAATGGTAAATTATGCTCACTAGAATGCACGATATAAATTTCATAAAGTTTCGTTATCAAATGAGAAAGTTATGATCGAATTCGTACAAAAGGGGTTGAAAGCGTCAACGTTGAAAGTTAAGACTTTTCGGGTAGTAATAAAGTGACCGAGGACTTAACAAGACGGGTAAAAGTCACGAGGCCCTTATACGTAAATAAGAAAGGCCCAAAATGCAAAGTTACCCCTCCGTAAAACCAAGAGCCAACTGCAATAATTGAAAAAGATTTGAAAATCTTACAGCAGGTCTCAGGCGGGCCGCGTAAGATATAGCAAGGGCTTACGCGAGCCGCGTCAATAGTGCGAAGATTTGATTTCTGTCAGTGAGATTAAGGCGGACCGCGTAAGCCTTGTTAAGGTCTTACGCGGGCCGCGTCAGACTCCCAGATGCAGAATACGTGGGCAGCATCACTGTTTGGTATTTTAACCGACTTTAAACATTATTGCAACAGCATGAGCGCCCCCTAAACGACCCCTAGGCCTTAGAGACACTTGTTGATGATCTGGTTACACTTGTAGACTTGTGTGTCATGATCTAATGCATCCATGATCACTATAAAAGGCCATGAGATGCAACCATTGTAACCACACCTTCATTCAACACTTCTGATCATTTCTGGAGCTCAAGTGTCTTCACTAAGCATCTCTGGTCATGCATAGGATTTCAGTAAGTGTGCTTAACCCTTCTTAGTTAAGTTTTTGCTTAGTTTTAGCTTAAAAGTCAATCCGTCGTAATTAAGGATTGACTTAACGATTAATCACAAATGGTCCAGTGATTAGTCGAATCAAAGATAGTTATATGTTGGTAATTATGTGGGCATTAAACCCTTAAAAGGGCACCCTCTGATTCCCACTCTAACTAGTCCAAATGTCGGGTCAAAGTTGCTTAGAAAAAGTCAACAAAATGCTAATTTTCGATTTATCGCATAATTAACAATGTAGATGTCATGTAACCTGTTTTATCACTCATATAACTTGATAATAAGTATTATAACTGGTCTAAGCTTGTTTGATCCGACCATTTACTGTTTTAACCCGGTTCGGAACCGAAAGTCGCAAAACTTTGACTTTTGCTTTGACTTCAGTTCTGACCCGTTTTGGTATGACTTAGATATGCCTTAGGACTCTCTTAGGACCATGTTACATGATGGTATAATCCTCTGTGGCTGGTTCTTTGTTTGTCCGAGTCGTTTGCACATTTTCTGTTATATGCTTAAAGTTGACCATAATGCCCTTTTGACCTTAAAACGAGAATTTTGGATATGTGAAAGGACAATAACCTTAGTTACTGATTTCTAAACATGTCCCTAAAATTTCATGTCAATCCGAGGTCCAGATTAGGAGTTATGCTAAAAAGTGCAATTAAGGAAACTTTAGTAATTAAACAGCGCAATTAGTATAAAGCCTATCTAGACCCAAATTTAGACACCAAACCTTTTACACACTGATGTAGAATAATATTTTGGGATTTTCAATTATTTTTAATCTGCTCATAACCTGCGGTTATGGCGTTGATTCGGTGAATACCGAATATACCCTTTTCGGACCTAAAACGAGTTCTACATGGTATTTTGACCCGAATCCAATTGCTACTGATTTCATATAATAAATAAAGTATTTTGAACTTTATAACCTGGTCAGAAAACTCAGATTTTCCGGTATAACCCGGAAATCTCTTTTATAATCTTTAAAATGACCAAAATACTCCTACGGGGCATATATTGGGATTAAAATTGTTATGGGCATAATGGAAGGTATCCTACTGATATCACAACCTCTTTAGAGCATATTAACTTAGAAAACCTGTGTAGAACTCTTACGGTTACCCGTTACGCCATTTACGCGTTCAGTTCGGTTTATGTAACTAGTTTACATAAATTAGCCGAAACGGGTCAAACCTTGTCATTTTTGTCTCAAAATCCAGAATGTGGTTGGATTACCCATATTATACAAGTCTTTAAACTTGTCGGGTCTAAATCACATTCTATTCCGGTCTTCGCTTATTCATGCGTTCGAACCGTATCTTTCGTTAAAACTAACCGGTCTAAGTTTAGGCTTAACTAAAGACCCGTTAGGATTCTAATAGGTTATTATAAACCTTCGTTCCAGAATAGGAGACCCGGTAAAAGCTACTTGCAATTGCTGTTTGTGAAATATACTTGCAAAGGTAAATACTTTTAACTTATTTCCCTATACGGGCTTAGGATACGGTATATAAAATACCGCTTGGTCCAACATTGAATCTTTAATCGATTAGTGGTTAAATCATTGATATGCTCTGTTTTGAAATGTTTTGTTTACTTAAAGCCTTTGGGGGGTTAATGACCATGTCCCGGATATCCCTGGCATCATCTTACGAGATGGCCACGACCTAAGCACGGGGTGTAGGCGTACACCTGACAGCTGCATATGAAAAATGGTATCTCACTTAAGGATTAACCTTGTGGGTTTTATACCTGTGGTGTGTCTATTAGTCTTTAACCCGGTCTACGGAATGGGCTATTGAATGCAAAGAAACATGTAATTCGTTTACAAGTATTATATTAAAATAATTATCCCAAGTTATAAAAGTTTGTGCCTCGTGCATTCAAATCAATTTTATTAAACCTTTTCAAAAGTGTCGGTTGAATGTATCTACCAGTGTAAACTGACGTATTTTCCCAAAAAGGTTAAGTGCATGTACTATGCGAACTAGGCTGGCTTTCTCCTACCGTCCACAATAAGTCTCGCAAGCTTGGATGTCAACTGTTGAACAATATTTCCTATTTATTTTTGATCCCCCTGTGGATTATTTTCAACTGTTTGTGATACATGATATTACAATAACATTCGGTTGAAATATATCTATTTTTGCTTCCGCTGTGCATTTAAATATTGTGTTGTTTGACTGTAATATTACCAACTACGTCACGATAATCCCCCACCGGGCCCACCGGTGAAACATGTAGAAATCGGGGTGTGACATATATAATAAAAGAAAAATTATTGATATGAATTATTGAAATCAATTATTGAACTGAATTATTTGATTTCAATTATTGAACTGAATTATGAAACACACTGTGGGAAAATAAATATGTTAAATACTTTCTAGTTTGCGAAATCTCCAACTTAAACATGCGAAATTAAATATTAAACTTCATTATGTGTGAAATGTCCAACTTAAACATGCGAAATTATACATTGATCACATCTTAACTACCGGGGCTATGTTAAAAACACCACATGCGATATATCAAACAACACATGCAATATGATAAACTCAACAAATAAAACCAGAAACAACTTATCTTCAACCACATTACAATCTAATAAAATGAAAAAAGCTTCAAATCAAATAAAACCCAAAACTCAACCGTAACCCTATGACGAAAAACCAAAAACAAACATCCTAAATGACGAATCCAGCATTTTCGGAAATCGCCAATCTGTGTTCGGTCAGGAATCAATCAAAAACCTACAAATTGAATTGATACGAACAATAATTAAATGGACGGTTATGAAACGAACTCGAAATCTGCTTCCTAGTTGACGGAATTCCCTGATTAGCCCTCAGATGTTTGAATAGAATGTCTGATATACTCTTATTTAATTAAATTGAATCAGGACACGTGTATGGCTGTGGGCAACGCGTACATAATGTACGATAAGGAGATTTGTATCCTACACTTTACCTATATATATATATATATATATATATTCAAATACAGCGTATTAATGTACATTTGATTCTCTTTCATTCGAATAGCCTATTGCTATAGTGTTCTTAAAAATTAATGTACATGACTCTGAATACCCATTATGTGATTTTGAATACCGGGTACATGACTACGTGATTTTTTAATACCCATTACGTGATTACACATTCAACATAAATCATTACGCATTCAATGTAAATTCTTTACATGATTACACATTCAATATGATTTGTTATAACTAATGTTAATACAATTATGCTTATTACGTTATTACACATTCAATAATAAGAACTTGATTTTTTATGTTTTATTACGTGGTTAAATCTCTAATATACGACATTATGTTGTTATTATAGGTTGGTTTGGCTAATGTTTTGTATATAATTTATCCTTAATACATGATTATACCTGAAATATTAGGTATTCCATATGAAATATTATGTATTACATGTTTTGTTTATAGGTAATTATGTAATTACTCAGTAGGGTTTCACATAAATACTATAATGAAATCACGTAATTACGTAATCACTTGGTGGGGTTTCACTTAAAATACTATAATGAAATCAAATAATCACGTATGGGTATTCAAAATCTCGTAGTCACTTACTGGATTCAAAATCACGTAATGGATATTCATAATCCTGCAATCTTTTTAGAAAAATATAGCAATAGGTTACTCGAATTAAAGAGAATGAAATGCTCGTTAATACGGTGTATTTTTTTTATAAAAAAAATATTAACGTTTGAAAAAAGTTATAGCCGTTTGAAAATCAAGGGGGAAGTAGTTTTATGAGTCAACAATATTGAATTTTCCTATTTTACTCTTTTCTCTACTTGTTCCCTTGTTTTTAGTTATGTGAATTCTATATTTGGGGACCACTTAATCTTAACCATTGAAATCTTGCAAATCAAGGGTCAGACTTCTCTCCTACACTTGTTTCCTCTTGTACAATAACCTTTCTCTATTTTGTAAATGCTCACAACATGTTACTAAGTATAATTTTCGAATAAGAAATAATATTGATACATTGTAAAAAGTGTGGTAGTTTTTATTGGAATAAAGTAGGGGAAAGATTCAAATATATATCGTCTCTAAAAAAATAAAAAGTTGTAGGAAGGGTATTAAACTGACTTTGTTTAAACTCATTCTAGCGATATTGGAACCATCTCGTCGAGCTGTACGATCTTAGATTTTAAGCTTTCGCTTTTGGATTTTTAGCTTGTAGATTTAGAATTTTAATATCATTGAGTCTTTTTATTTGGCATTGTGTCTTTTTTATGATTTATCGTTCTTTATTCTCGACATTGTATTATATTTTGCGATCCATTATATCCTCCCTAAATTTAGAAGACTTTATATAATAACTTTAACTAGGTTTATCACCCTAGCCGCGTTGCAGCGAACTTCTTTTGTTATTTAGTCTATATTTACATATGTTTTAAAATCACTACGAGCGTGTTGCACACGGAACCACTAACAAGAATAAAAAGAAAATGTAAAAAACTGTAAAAAATAATCGAAAGAAAATCAACCAAAAAAGTTGTATCCGTTATTTTTTTATGTATTTATTAATATTTTTTTATATAAAAATATGTAATCATTAAGATTGATTAATGGATTTCAGATTATGAAAACAAAAGAGATAAATAGATTCAGTTAAATTAAATTGATGGTTAATATTATTTTTATTATTATTATTATTATTATTATTATTATTATTATTATCTATACTATATAATAAAAGAAACCACTTTTGGGACACTTGTCATCATATTAGGACATCTCTTATAGATAATTATTATTTTAATTTAATCTTTTCTAATTAATTATAGATAACTCTCCTATTAAATATTATTTAGTTTAATATCTTATGGATAATTATTATTTAGTTTAATCTTCTTCTCATTTATAATATTATTTAGAGAAAATTACGATTTTGGCCCCTGTAGTTATATCACTTTTACCCTTTTAGCCCAAAAAATAATTTTTTAACATCTGAGCCCCCAACGTCTTCTTTTCTAACCCTTTTGGCCCCTAACACTAACCACATCCATTAAATGTTAGGGGCCAAAAGGGTTAAAAAAAAGACGTTAGGGGCCAAAAAGGTTAGAAAAAAAGACTTTGGGGGGTTAGATGTTAAAGAAATCTTTTTTGGGCTAAAAGGGTAAAAGTGATATAACCACGTGGGTCAAAATCGTAATTTTATTATTTGATGTATAAAATTTGATTTATTCAATCCGTACAAATCACGAGGTTTTTTAAGGATATATATATTTTTTTATTATTTAGTACAGAAAATTACATTTATTCAAACCGTGTAATATGCATATTTTTAAAGATGTAATTTTTTTATTATTTAGTATACAAAATTACATTTAAGCAACCTGTGTAATAAAAGAGGTTTTTTAAAAGATGTATTATTTTATTATTTGGTAAACAATATTACATTTATTCAACATTCAACTCGTGTAATACACATGGTTTTAAAGATATAACTTTTTTATTTTGTATATAAAATTACATTTAATTAACCTGTACAATATTGTCTTTTTATTATTTAATATATAAAAATATATTTATTAAACTGGTGCAATAAAGAAGGTTTTTAAAGATATATTATTTTATTATTTAGTATATAAAATTTATTTATTCAACCCGTGTAATACACGGGGTTATAACCTAGTATTTAATAAAAGAGATAAATAAAAAAATAAAGATGAGAAATTACCAGAGAATGACACGTGTCCAAAAAAGATTTTTATTTATTAGTATAGAAAGAGAAAGATTACAAAGTAGTACATCATTTATAGTTCGAATTTTATTGAATTGTATTTAAAGAGGATACGTCTAAAAGAAAATCATCATAAATTTTCTTCGTATGTGTATATTTATTAAATTAGGTTAAGGTTTATCCGATTTCAAAGGTCATACTTTTCCATGTCATTCCCTTTGGATAAGGTATTTGAAGAAGTTACATTGAAGGGTCAACTTACAGCGCTTTCGTTTGCCCTTAAAGTCCACCCCCTACCTTTTGCAGCTTTTCTACATTTATTTGTATATAAACTCATCCAAATTTGCCCTTCAAAAAGAAAAAAAAAGAAAAAAAAACCTAGTTAATAACACATAAAGGAAATTTTGTTAAAAAAAGGGAAATGAAAACTATATCAAATACAACGTTTACGGTAACGTTACTACGTTAAAAGAGTTTATACTGCTGTGTTTGTGGATCGAATTCAACACACACAAGTATGTTTTTCATATTCTTGTTCCTGATCGACATTATTATCACTTTAGTTTATGTTTGGAAGATCGATATTCTTATCATCGGAAGAAAATCATGAAAAAACGAGATATAAATAAAAAAAAAACTAAAAAACCTTAAAAACACACCAATTTTTATTATTTTTTATTAAAAATCGAGATTTTTAATATATAAAATAAACTTTGAAAAAAGTTAGTGTTACACATGTGCACCTAGGGGTGAGCAAATAAACCGCCATAACCGCTAACCGAACCATTACCGATATAACCGAACCGCTAATAACCGATAACCAATGATTATGGTTATGAAACTTCGTATAACCGCTCAATCGGTTATGGTTATGGTTATGAAGATTTGGTTAACCGATATAACCGAAACCGAATCGAATGTTAAGTTTATATAATAGATTTATGTTTTACATAACCATATAGAGGGTTTTACTAAGATAAAAATATGTTAGTAACAAAATGATCTTGATGTAGATGTCATTTATTTTGATAAAGAATTAAGGTGTTATGACCATAATTTATTTTTGAGTAAACTGTAATTTTACCCCCTGAGGTTTGGGGTGATTGGCATGTTTACCCCTATAGAAATAATTGCAATTTTACCCCCTCCCCAACGTTTGCTGTTATGTCGCAACTTTACCCCCCGTCGTTAATTTGGCTTAACAGTCAACACAAGAAGCTGATGGTCAAAGGGTAAATATGTCATTTTGCTATTAAAGCAGAATTACCCCCCCCCCAACCTTCCCACCATCCTCCTTCGATCCCGCTAAAAACCTCCGGCGACATCAAGCTTCTCCGGCGACATCAGGTCCTCCGTCGACACCACCTCCTCCGTTGACAGCTCTTCATCCCTTACAAAATGCCAGTTTTTTGTTGGCTAATCTGCTATGTCATCCGCCACACCGCAGGTATAATCGCCCAATGTTAGTTAATCAGGGTTAGATGTGGTTCAATGTTAGTCATTATCATGTTATAAACAGGGTTAGGGTCGGATTTGTGGGTGATTGAGTCTCATGTTAAACAGGGTTTTAGCTATTAGTTTGATTGAATCTGATTTCCATGTTAATTTTGTGATGTTTGTTGATTTTTTTTACAGTTGACCTGACGATGAGCTTATCAAGCTCATCATTGGTGGTCCACTTGGTGGTCTCCGTGTTTGGGAGGCTTGTCCTCAACTTCCATTATCCACCGGAGAGTTGAGCGGATGATAAGTTAGTAGTTATGTAGGAATAGTAATGTGTATTTTGTAGGTTAAGTTAACTTTGAAGTAGGATAACATTTGCAGCAGCTAGACAATCATCACTTTGTATGTTAACTTAACATTAGCAAGTTAGACAATGATGTTTAATCATCATTTTGTATGTTGATGAAAATGATGTTTAATCCATCATTTTGTATGTTGATGAAAATGTTGTTTAATCCAGAAGTTTGATGTTTGATGTTTTGATGAAAATGTTGTTATAGGTTCTTGAAATGTGGAGCAGGTTAGTTGTTGAAATATTGAAATGTGGAGCAGGTTAGTTGTTGAAATATTGAAATGTGCAGCAGGTTATAGGGTGGGTGTTATGATCATACAGTTACATGATCATACAGTTGATGATCATACAGTTACATGATCATACAGGTTATCCTACCATTTTGTGCTTAAACTGTTAGTGGTCATCAAGCTTACCTGCTTGAAGTTTAAGCACATGATACCTATAAACATGCAGCAGGCATGTGCCTTTTTGGACTAATAGTTAACATTAGCAATTGATGACAATTACATGATCATACTGATAGTTAACATTAGCAGGTATGTGCAGTTGATGATCATACAGTTACATGATCATACAACAGGTATGTGCCTTTTTGGTAAAATGGGAGTGGTTTGATACATGGTCAGATACGTGGTCAGATTCTAGAACACATTGTTAGTGCAGCAGTGGTTTGATACATTGTTAGTGCAGCAGTTGTTTGATACATGGCTGATCAACCTTTTGGTAAACTATAATGCAACAGTGGTTTGATAGTGCAGCAACTAGTGCAGCAGGGGTACACATGGCTAATTGTAAACTTAGCAGGTTTGATAGTGCTTGGCGGGAAGGGTTTGGAAGTTGGAGGGGGTAATGTTGTGTCTTAACACAAAGTACATGGGGTAATAACAAAGGACAAATTAGTAATTTACCAGTGGGGGGGGGGGGTAATTGTGCGACATAACAGGAATGTTGGGGGGTAAAATTGAAGGGTAATATAGTCATTTCAAGTCATAGTTAACAGACCTGTTAGCCAAATTAACGCCGGGGGGGTAAAGTTGCGACATAACAGCAAACTTGGGGGGTAAAATTGCAATTATTTCCTTGGGGGGGGGGTAGACATGCCAATCACCCCAAACCATAGGGGGTAAAATTGTAGTTTACTCTTTATTTTTTGTTTGAGAATTACCATATTAAAAAGAACCTCAAATCGGTAGTTTAACTAAAAAGTTTAGTTTTCGTTATCTTATAAAAAAGGCTCAAGCTAAGTTTAAATCATGCACAACCCTATTTATTTCAAACCTTGCTTGGTTACTTATCCGAAATTAACCAAAATCGAACCATAACCAATTAACCGTAACCGAAGTTTGGTTATGGTTACCAAAACTCTATAACTGAACTAGCGGTTATTGTTAATGGTAAAAACCGAACCAAACCGACCCATGCACACCCCTATGTGCACCATATGTATATGTTGCACATGCAATTTAGCCTTAGATTTAGGTTTAGGTTTTGGGTTTAGTTAAGCTTTTGGGGTTTTTAGGTTTTTGGGTTTTTAGGTTTAAGTGTTTTTTTTGGAGGGTGGTTGGGGGGGGGGTTAGGTTTTTTCCGTAGTGTTGCACATGTGTAATACTATTTTTTATCTTAAAAATGGTAGATTAAAGCTAAAAAATGCTATTTTTTGTGTGTTTTTTTTAGTTTTCAGATGAATTTTCTCATGATCTATTTCCTATTATCATTTAGTATATCTTTGGAAGAAGTTGTCCTCTAATACATCAAGACTTATTGTTTAGGGTATTTTGGTAGAATTGTATTAAGTTATAATAATATTAAAATTATATGTTTAAATATATATATATATATATATATATATATATATTTATTGTTTAGGGTATTTTGGTAGAATTGTATTAAGTTATAATAATATCAAAATTAAATGTTTATTTTTTTTATTTTCAACAAATGAATTATACATCTTTTCTTATCTTCGCCTTTGATTCTTTCAATTGCCCGTTTTTCTTCTGATTGGCATAATCAATCAAATTGCAACTACTAAATGACACGACCTTCTCTCACACCACCAACCATTTAAGTTGCATAGACTCTTATAATTAGTGATTTAACTTTCATTAGATGTTTCATGATGATATGAGGTAAAAAAAATGAAAATTTTGGTTAAGTTAGATGTTTACATGTGGTTTAAGTATTTGGTTTTTAAAGTAAATTACACATATGGTCACATGGTAAATAAAAAAAAATTCACATGTTGTCTTAACTTTTATAAAATTATTCATTTCGTCTCAATTGTTTACTCGTACGATCTTTAAGTCTTTTGAATGGATGTTTGTTAAGAAATTGTTCACATCATATAAAATAACCTTTTTACCCTATTACTTAAATACACGCACACACACTTAATCACCAACTTTCCCCTTATTCCCTAAATTGACCCTTGTAACATCTCAAATTTTGGGTATTGAATTTGATGATTAAAGAGTAGTGATATTAATAATAGATGGTATCTTGATGCATTGAGTTGAGTTATATTCCTTACAATTGAAGTTTAGTTTAAGCAAGATATATCATATGCTTAATGTTGTAAGTGGAAACTTTCTTTACTTTGAGGTAATGATTTCCCATAAAGAGACATAGAAGACTAAATAAGTTACATAAGCAGCAAAGGTGTAATGGAATTTGGATATCATGGGAGGAAGCCACCTATCATCTCATGTGAGCCTCAAACAAAGTATGTGTTGGGATAACAATGACTTTAGTGTTAATTATATTATTAATTGTGGTTAGGGATAACAATGAGTTTAGTGTTAATTATATTATTAATTGTGGCTAATTGTGAGACACAAGATTTTAAGTTTTGATATGATTGAAATTAATGTCTTGGTTTAGTGTGTTGTTGATTAAGGATGTGCATATATCACTTACATGTCCCTAAACATCCAATATAAACATAATTAATGAAGATGAAGTGTTATAAACATGAATTAGTTAAGAATTGAAGACTTGGAACTACATCTCATCAATCGATTGAAGATTCATAAAGAACAAGGATAAACATATGATACCATCAAAACCAAGTGATGGTAAATGTAAAATCGTCAACTGAATCACTTGGAAATTAAAAAAAAAGGATATTTATAAAACAACAAGATCATTTTAATAAAACAAATAATGCTTTCAAAATTATAAAAAGGGTTAAGTACACAAATGGTCCCTATGATATTCTAGGATTTCACAGATACCCCTAATTAACACTATTAGTCCCCATCAGTGGCATTTCCTAACTCTCATGATACTTACCAGCTAACATTGATAAATTTTCCAGCTAAGTAATGTACAATGATCAAACTACTCTTAGTTATTAAAAAAACATAAATAAAACAATAAAGTTATATATATAATACTAAAACAAAATATTATTCAAACTTGTGGGCCAACCATCACCTCAGCAGCGTCAGAAGGACAAGTAGTGATGGGTGTTGTGAACCAGATCTACAAACTTGAATGGCGATCTAGATCTGCAAAAATAGATTATGGTGGTGGTTGTTCTAAACTAAATCACTAGAAAAACAAATTCGTGGAAGTTGCAAATGCCGGAAAAATGATTTCATGAAATCTATGAAAGCCAAATATTTAAACCATTGGATTAACTCATTTACCCCAAATCAATCGTTCGTTTCTTTGGGAGAAAGAAAACTTGGACGAAAGAAATCAAACAAGAACTTATACATAATTGCCCAATCCTTTCTCTGGCAACACTTCCAATATCATCTTCAGAAATCAGTCAGTGATGACAGCTTTTCAGTACCTAAATTCTCTTGCAACAGTCACCAGGAGCTCTCAAATTGGTATAATACCCTTGCAGATATGTACCAAAGGAAGCTATGGCACCAACTCACGCTGAGGCTTGAACAATTCACCGCACTCGATGTTTTTCAAGTCGTTTTAAGATATCTGTTGTGTATTCATGTTCGTTTGATTGTTAATTGCGGTTATTGGCAGTTTGGATCACAATTCATTGCATTCGCTGTTTTCATGTCATTTTATTGGATATTTGTTGTGAATTTATGTTTGTTTGGTTGTTAAGAAATGGTTTGGGCTTAAACCAATGATGGGGTGGCTGTTGTCTACGGGTGGAGGTAGTTGCCATTGATAGGGTGGATAAGGAAGAAGATGAAGTGGGGATAGATAAGGGAATGTGAGAAAGGAAGAAAGTGGGCCTATTAGTATTTTAATATTTTTAATTTTTTTTTGTTTACAGGCAATCTAGTCATTTCATACCAATTTAACTGAGAAACTTAATTCTCATCCAAGTTGGGGACTATCATATTTATAAAATTTCAACCCCCGCTACCATCTTTGTAATTCTATAAAGTAGAGGACCAGAATTGCAATATTTTTTAGTGCATTTTTCGTATGTCCATAGCATAGAAATCTTGTATAGGTTATCGGTCTTGAGTCTATATATGTTAGGACAAAGTTTTGAGTGTTGGAGGTTTGAAGATAGGTATGTTATTGACATTCTAGGTAAGCGTACCTATCGCTATATAGCATAGCCTAGGTAAGTACTAACTACACACATTCTATGCAAGCGTACCTATCGCTATATAGCATAGCCTTGGTAAGTACCCAAGTATCAATCTGTGGACACTAAGATCTATTAACATATCTCTTTTGTAATATTTAACCTAAGTAATTTTAAGAATAAGGAAGATGTTAAATAACTTATTTGACTAAGTTGAGAAAACAATGATAAAAAGAATAACTAGTTAGGTTCAGAATCATCTTATTACTTTTGCAAAACTGTTGATTATGGTTCCTATGAAAAACTCGCCCTAGTGAACACCAGTAACGAGGGTGTAGTGTTAAAAAGCTAGAACCCCCTCGGGTTAGCCCCATGTACCCAAATAACCAAGTTATAGACACACCCAATTATTCGGTTCTAAGTAACTAAGACATCTACCCTTTTCCCTTGTGATCTAAGAGTCTCCTATATTGCTAAAGCAACCTAGATTAACGAACCGAGCGAATTAGTATCCAGATTACACAATTTAAAGAAAACCCTCATCTGGTTTCCAAACCCTTAGTATCAGATTCTTTCGATAGGTGACCCGTATGCATTACCAATACCCAACCAAGTTTGTCCTTTGCCTACCGAGCATCTGTAGGATCGTTTTTAGACCCGAACGAGTCGATCAGAGGAATTTTAATCTGTTTCAGATGCGGAAAATAAGAAACAGACTTCGAAACAGCTTGCAAATCACTTTAAACACTACTCTGATTGATATAACACTGATTACATCCACAGGATAAACCGGCAGCACTTCGGTATCAAAATTTACAATCGATACAACTACTAACTCTCTGATTTCGCTTGAGACAACATATATATAGAGTTCTAATTCCGCTTGAACATGATTCAAGCGGAATACCATCTCGAGTGGAATCACATCTATTCAGATTTCGCTTGAAACACCACTATACACTTTCAAGCGAAATCAGCACTAATAACACATTCAAATCCTAATTTCCTCGAACAACGTGCCCTGATCTAACATATCTAGTACAAGAATCGATACAAGACGAAGACGACAGATGTATGCACCAACAGACTCCCCCTCAGATGTTGACGAGTCTTAAGTGTCGAGTCTTCACATCTTCACTCTTTATCAGTCTTTGGGCTTCTAACAAATCTTCTATCCTTCTCTCGAATATCTTCAGACTCCCTCCATCGATGTGCTGGCATTCCTTAAGTTCATCAGCATCATCAGCTTCAGGATCATAATCTGGCTTTCACAGATTCAATATCGTTGCCTGGCTCATACTGTGCTTAGAATCGAAATCTGGCTCTCTTCAATCACCAGCTTCTTAGAATTGATTAAACCAACTCTTACTCAAACCTGCACCGACTCTACCTCACAATAAATTTCACAATTTTAACAATTTAATATTAAGATGTATGCACCAACTCCAGACTTTCCTATTCAAAACAACTAGAAAATCTGTGATCACTTGCAGAAAAATATTCAATCATTTTAGATTTAAACAGACTCCCCCTCACAAAATAGTCATCATGTTTAGCACTCAGAATTTTAAAAATCAGCCTTTCAATATCAGTTGTCGAAAATCTTTATGAATTTTTCAAAATTTTATGCTAAGACACACTGAAAATCTTTTGAATTTTTGAATTTTTGAATTGAAAGAAATGCAGTAAAGAACTATTTACAGACAATATTTTTGTGAGTTTGTGTAAGAGGATCATATCAGTATATGAGACACATCACCAACACCGTTAAGCTTCATTTCATTTTAAGTTCTAAACAATTCACTTAGATTGTCAGTATATCGATCCACTTAAATTTTCACACAAATTTCAGCTGTTTCGAGATACGAGATTAATGTTTTAATGACTTAAACTTATCCGCGTGTCCTACCACTTGAATATACTCCCATATCCAGATCCCAATATTCAGTCTTACAGGTGAGTATACCACAGATGATATCTGTAAAGGGATTAGATGCGAAACCATGAGAGCTCAGGTCAGAACTTCCGTTCAGCAGAGAGATGACGGCTCGACTTTAGGTGTGTCCCCTTTAGAGGATCTTTTTTACAACAGCAATGATTATCAATTTTATTGTTTAATCAATTTTGCTGAGGGCGGTGCTATATTTCAAGCATTTGCAGAAAGTATTATACGGGGACTAGGTCAGAATTTCCATTCAGCAGAAGTCCCAGAATAATACCCCAGATATCACTGAGTATAAAGACCTAGTATTTCAGAAAGAGGGACCTTTCAAACAAGATTTCGGGGGTTACCCATATATCCAAGAAATTGTTCCCCACGATATAAGCAAGTTTGAATTTTAGGTTTATATCTCGTCACAATCTACTAAATGTGCAAAAACCTACTGGCATATCATCAGTGAGATTGTTTATCACATTTTTAACTTTCCATTTTTTAGCATGTTGTGACAATCCACTGATGTACTATCATTTCCTCTTTTTACAACAAAACTCATTTTTTATTTTATCATGTTTTTGGCTTTTTCAAATTTTCTAATGTTTTTGGATTTTCTGAAATTTCTTACTCCCCCTAAAATGCAAACACATTTAAAGAAATTTGAAAATAAACTGTACAGACAATTGACAACCGATATCGAATCGCTTCAATTCGCCATTCACTAGGCATAAACAATCAGAACTCCCCCTTTCAACAAACTATTTCCCCATTAAGATTTCAAAACACTAAAGTTTGTTTTAATCAAAATGGTTTTTCCAGAAAATAAGTTTTGATTTAACCACTTGTAGGTTCGGGGTAAACTCATCATATTGTTTATTTTTATCCACATGTATAAGGATTATATCAAGTTCAACTTAATGACCTTGACGAATCACTAATAAGATCCAACCTCTTACCACTTGTAAGAAAAACAGGTACAACTTAATGTTCCTGATTTACTACTTGTAGGAATACCACATCTACACAAAATCATTTTACCAATCAAGATGTCGATTCCTGCTTCACACTTACCAACCTGGAAGCTCCGGTAATTCATAACCTGTAAAATTCAACAATTTTTTTTAAAGATTCATTCACAACAACACCTTTAAGAATGATGCCAATTCCTGATCCGCGATTACAAATTTGGGATCTCCGGCAAGTCAGGTTTTTCAATGAAAGAAAATGTCTACCCAAGCCTGACCAGCCTTGGGTGATATCAACTCTTCTTTAGTCGGGGTGTAGGTTGCTTTCTTTGTAGCATAAAAGTCTTTTACCCCTTTAGCCTTCCCATCGATCATTTTTCCAAAAATTTTCTTTATATTCCCATTAAACGCTTTCTCAACATCAAATTCATTCTTTTCAGAATAAAATTGATTAGAGATCTTAACTTTCCAATTTTTTGTTTAAAATTTTCAGTCCTCAATGATGGAAAGTTCTCATCATCCATTGGAGGAACTGAGTTTTCAATCTTTTTAACAACATGTGGCTCCTCTGATTTTGTGTAATCAGATTCATCACCAGATTTTGCCTCAGATTTCTTAACAACCCACTTTTGGTTGTCAAGCTTCACACTTCTCCTGTAAAACCTTTTCGAACATTCACCAACTTCATATGTTGAATTTTTAAACATTTTAAATTTCTCAGTTAGTGGTTCGGTTTTATCAACAACTACTTCTTTCAGTTTTTCTGAGACTCCCTGTTTTGTGTTGGATGCTTTGGGACAATTCCAAGCTATGTGTCCAACTTCCTGACACCTATAACAGGTTCTAGTCTTTCTTCTCTGATGAACTTCACTTTTCTTCTTCTCAGCAAGAAATTCTTGATTTGATTGTCTCCAAAATGAACTCTTCTTTTCTTCCTCAGCAGATGGACCTGAAATGAATTTTGTATTTTTAGAAATTTTCTCATTTTTATAATTTTCTGGAGGAATAAAACCAAGACCTTTCTTTTTATAGTTACCGTTATGGTTTGGTTTCTTTTGAAAACCAAAACCAGAATTGCAACTCTTTTTCTTGTTTAATCTCTGTTGAACTCTTGAAGTGTATTTTTTAGGTTTTTCAGTAAGATTTACATCTTTCATTTCAGAAATATTAATTTCTGTCATTTTGAAAACCTTTTTAATCATTTCAAATGTAACACTTCTTATTGGAAATTCTTTATCAAAATATAATTTGTCAGAATCATTCAAAGTATATACAACTTCAAATGTCTCGTCATTCAAATTAGATTTTGACAATAATTTTTTTTTACTATACACCCGTTTTCCCAACGACTTTGAACTTTTTCCAGACGAACTCGAACTCCCGACTGACAAACACGAACTTTCGGACTCGGACTTTGACTCTGACTCCTCATCCTTATCCAACACCTGATCGACCACCCTTTTTATTAATTCGGACTCATGATCTGTGTCGGACGCTGTGAATGTGATGTCAATGTTGTCTGGTAATACATTGGTTAACTCGGACTCTAACTTTAAATTGACTGCCTTTTTTACTTGTTCCTTATTCGGTTTTCTAGGCGAGTACCCTTCCCAAATTGGAGGCGGACACTTATTATAACAGACACTCTGTTTCTTACCAGTATCCTTTTTCTTCTTTGGTTGTTTGTCTTCAAATGCTTCAAAACCTGCAACAGTTGGATAAATTCGGTCAATTAAGTAATCAAAACTCGAATAACTTCTTAGTAATCGTCTGATTCTTTCATTTTCAGCTTTCTCAGTTTCCAACTATTGCTTCCATTTCGCACATTCTTCGATGTAAATATTTATTTCTTTCTGCTTCGACATCATTGTTGCATTCATCATTTTCAAAGCATCTTCTCTTTCTGAGTTTGTCTTTTGCAAATTGTTCACTGTTTTGTTCAAAACATCATACGACTCCTTCACATTCTTAACATCAAACAACAACTTTTCTTTCAACTTTTCTGATTCACTAAACCTCTTGTCTTTTTCTTCACATTGTTTGCAAGATACTGAACATGTAAGACACGGTTTTGTGACTTCAACAATCTTTTCAATCTCCACAATCTTCTCTACTTCAACTATCTTCTCCACTTCAACTATCTTCTCAACAATCTTGATTTCTTTCATTTCTTTTGCAGCTTTTCTCTCTTTGAATTTCTTCAGTTTATCTGCAAAATAAAATTCAAAACTGTTAGAAGATAAATGAGTTTTTCCAACATTTATCTGTTCAATTTCTTCATCATCATCACTGCCTTCTGTTGAACTATTTTCTGAAGAAACAAATTCCTCATCTTGACTTTTCTCTTCATCGGATAACACAACTATCATTTCCTTTATCAACTCTGGCTTTTGAACAATCTGGGCAATGAAAGCTTTAAAATTGGAATCAGCTGGAATGTACTTGTCCCAGCTAAAACCTTCAGCCACTTTCTCATCATCTTGGTCAATAATGCCATAATAAGCTTTCTTATTTGCATATTCGATCATTTTTCCATGTGCAGTTTGTGAATCCTTTTGTTGATGCGGTTGATTTGTGATTTGTTGATATATAGCCTTTCGATAGTAATCATCTTTTCCAAAAGGATTCTTTGCTCCACTATTCTCCTGATTTTTGCACTCTCTTTTGAAGTGACCTTTCTCCCTGCATTTAAAACAAGTAACTTTAGATTTATCAAAACCTAAAGTTGAAAGATGAGCATCCAAAAAATCATTTCTTCCTGTAATCATTTTGAACTTTTCAGCTCTTCTCAAAACACTTGCCAAAGCCCATTTTATATCCATAAGTTCCAATTCCTCTGCATCTATCTGGTCGTAATCTTCCTTTGTTAACATCAGATTGCCAATTCTTCCAGCAATCAATCATTCGTAAGATTCCAACGCAGTAACCAGCAATGCCATATGACTTTTCACAACTTCTTCTGAAAAATTATGTCCATTTTGAAGATGCAATGCCACATTACACTGAATCATATGTCCATTACCAACATTTTCACTTTGAACACTAGGAGGATTAACACTTGAAAATCCACTAGTATTGACTGAACTTTGATTGACTGATCCAGATGAATTTCCTGCACTAAATGCGGTTTGGATCTTTGGACTAGCTTCAACAGTTTGAACATTTCCTTTATAGTACAGTTTAATATCTTGTTGATGACTTGATCTGTCCATTCTGGCAATCTTCTGCTGTTCAAGATCCTGTGCCTCAAGCTTTTCAATAAATTGTCCGATTGACAATCTGCTAAACTCTCCAGAACTCTTTAAGATCATAAGATAAGTACACCACTCTTTTTGCGGTAAAGCGTCAGCTAGCTTTTCAACCCATTCTGCTGGAGTTTTAGTGATTTTCAGCTGAGACATGGTACGCACAAGATGACAGTATCTCTCAATGAGAGTCTTTGTAGTTTCTCCAGGCATACTAGTAAACAACTCAAACTCTTATTTCAGCAAAGATGCTTTACTCTTGAGCATTTCTGTACTTCCTTCAAACTTCTTCTCAAGTGCCTCCCAGATCGAATACGCACTTCCATCATGCTGAAGCAAAATAAAGATGTCTTCTTTGACAGCTTGTTGTAAAAGACTTATCATCATTTTCTCTCCTTTATAACTATCTCTCTCTTTGTCTGAAAATTCCGAGATGATTTTGTCAACATTCAACGCAGACTGTGGTCTGACATACTTGGTTTCAATACTTTCCCAAGCTCTCAGATGGTTTGCCTGAACCCAATTCTCAAAACGATTCTTCCATCCATGATACTCCTCAATTCCCATAAGCTTCGGGGGGTTTTTGTAATGTTCCGGTTTCATTTTCCAAGTTCATGTTCTGAGCAATGGCAGCCGGAGTAGTCGAAGATGTGGCAAACACGTTATAGAACTCTTCTTCCATGATTCGGTAACACGTTTTTCAAAAACAGACAATTTCAAGCGAAATATGGATTTCAAGCGAGATTACCCTTCGAGCGAAATCACATCCCAAGCGAAATAACCTGAAATGTCAACTTCAAGCGAGATTAGAAGTTCAAGCAGAATAACCTGATTTCGCTTGAATTTCAAGCGAAATAAGATTTTGGAGCGGAATCAGATATTTCGAGTGAAATCACTGATTTCTCTTGAAACCTTTCAAGCGGAATAGCGAATTTGGAGTGGAATCACCAATTTTGAAGCGGAATAACAGATTTCGCTTGAAAATCTCAAGCGAAATAAGGCAATCTCGAGCGGAATCACAAATGCTCGTTCAAGACGAATCACCTATTCAATCCATTTTTACCACTTTTAAACCGAATTTTGATCTGAAATTTTTAAGGGTTTGTTAAAACACAGTTTTACACACTATATGAGAATTTTAGCCGATTTTAACCGTGAAAACTAATTAATTTTGCAAAGAAGGTGTAGAAAACAGAAATTTTGAGCTGAATCAGAAAGAACTCCTCCTCCTGAGCTCTGATACCAATTGTAGGATCGTTTTCAGACCCGAACGAGTCGATCAGAGAAGTTTTAATCTGTTTCAGATGCGGAAAATAAGAAACAGGCTTTGAAACAGCTTGCAAATCACTTTAAACACTAATCTGGTTGATATAACATTGATTACATCCACAGGATAAACCGGCAGCACTTCGGTATCCAAATTTACAATCGATACAACTACTAACTCTTTGATTTCGCTTGAGACAACATATATATAGAGTTCAGATTCCGCTTGAACATGATTCAAGCGGAATACCATCTCGAGCGGAATCACATCTATTCAGATTTCGCTTGAAACACCACTATACACTTTTAAGCAAAATCAGCACTAATAACACATTCAAATCCTAATTTCCTCGAACAACGTGCCCTGATCTAACATATCTAGTACAAGACTTGATACAAGACGAAGACGACAGATGTATGCACCAACATCATCCAGCCCTAGACTAACGATCGATATATAGCCTAAAGATAAATGAAGCGGATCTAAAATGCATAACCTCATAAAAAGACCTAAATCATCCACACAACCTCAACTAGACATCAATACTCAACATATAGATTAAACTATCACAAGTTCATAAGCAAACCTTCATAAAAACACACTTTCATAACAAAATCAACCAAGTTAATGCAAAGTAACAAGAATCATCATACCCTAACCGACCATTGTGCGGTTAGCTACTCATAGTAACAAATAAAGCTAAAGAATTCATTGAATACATGATAGAAAATCATAGGAAATGATAATACGAAGGGTGCTACTCAGTATGGAACAATCTTTTGTCCTCCTTTACGTTTATCTTCCTTGAATCCTTTCCTAAATCTCCAATCTTGAATCCTTTGAACTTCAACATCCCCTTTTTTTGCTTCTCTTCTCTAGTTTCATCCAAACTTAGGGTTTCTATGGCATCTCTATCTTTATATATTGCTTGTTTCTAAGGTGGGTTTTTTTATGACTCATATACCCAATCCCGGGTTACGACCCATAAACAAAGGAAAGTTGTTGTTATTGATTTAGGGTTTCCACGTAGTACGTTGGAGTCTTGACTTGGGGCTCACGACTCATACTCTTTTTCAAGGCTCACAGCCCGTAAACAACAGACTTGGGCTTGCCTTCTGCACATCTTCAATAATCTTTAGTTCTATCCCGTAAATCCTTTATTTCACTTAGGTTCCTATAAGATACTCATAAACAAACATTTAAACCATTCCAAACAATATTTATAGCAAACAACTATCAAAATGTGGGTTTTTATACTAGAATATTATGTTTTCTTTCAGACACATCATTCCTTATTAGTTGGTTCATGTATATCGAACAACTTAGTCCATTGAGCGTTAAACAAATTTTTAACCCTATCCAACAATCCATACTTGTCTAGTATCTCGTATTCTATGGTAGGATGTTGACCAAAGGCACTTTTCACCAATTGTTTCATGTTTTCATAACCTCTATCTTCCTTATCATCCCTATTATAAATATCAACCATGGGTGGACATTTTCGGGTATTATCTCGGGAAAAGGATGAGGTGTTATGTTGGATATGGGTAGTGGTGGTGAATCTGGCTCGAAGTCACTAGACTCGGATGAACGAGAACTAGACGAATGTGAATGTGATGGAGGGGATGTGTTTCTTTTCTTTTTCCAATTCGGGTTTCCATTACTCGTAGGAAATTAAGAACGGATTAAGACAGTATAAGAACTATTCACAGAATCGGACATAATAGTTTTTGTTCTGCTTTCTACTAACAGGGAGGCACGGGTGTGCTTCACTATGTTGTTTTCGGTGCACAGTTTGTTTCTAATGTTCCCGAGTTTACTGTGATTGTTTTGTTTTTTGTTTATTAGTCTGTTTCTAGGGATGTGTTTTTATTTTTAGTAAAGCTTTACAGTTTTAAGTTTAGAGAAAATTAGCAGGTTACATTCAATGGGTTATATATTATCGGACAATTAAACAGACTTTAATAATTTGCACATTTTAGTGGTCTGGATACAGATAGGCACGACTGTGCCTAGACATGCACGATCGTGCTCCTAGTTCTTGTTTAAACGACTAGACAATTTCCAAATAACTTCTTCACATGTGAAAAGATGGTGCTTGTTGACCAGGCATGGTTGTGCTTGATGTTTGGCATGGAAGGGTCTAGTGGATTTACAAGGTAAAAGTTTGGTTAAACTATTAGTATCTCGCGTAATTAGTGTGAGTGCAGTATGTCTATCGCTTGTGTCAATCACGGAACGTAGCTGGAATGAATGAGAGAAGACATGTGCTAAACTATGAAGATCATGAAGACAATTAAGAATAGGTGTTTTGGTTCAAAGGATATGTTCGAATAAAGCCATGATGGTCGTCATATGTGCCTTCGTACGAAGGCTCATGGCTTCGTACGAAACCATATGCTGCTTGGTTCGAACATGTAACTGTATATATAGTAGTCTTGTTTAGTTCATTTGTAATCTTTGGAAAACTTTGAGGCGAAGCTCTGTCCGTTTGGTTTCGTGGTGTAAAATCTGTCAGATCTTAAGAGAAACCAGTTATAATTACATCTCTATGTTCATTCCACACACGTGATTGGATTTCGCACATTTCACGTGTCGGTACGCATTCAAGGTCAAGGAATTCATTAAGATCCTGAATTCACAAGTGGTATCAGAACGGGTACTTGACTGCTAGGATTGAAGACACAGAGAATCATGCTTCTACATCAGATTCAGAGCTGATCTGATCTTTATTATCACACCTCTACTTCTATTCATCTTCTTCTTAGTTTATTTGAACTTTAAACTTAGATTTACGGTGTTCTTACGGTTAAAATCGTCTGGATTTTTGATATAACGTGTCAAAAATAGTTCTAAATAATCCTACAAAGTTTCAAAACAAAATTCAAATATTTACACATTAAATTGATTAAAAAAACTGATCGAAAATGAAAATGTTCGCTGAATATGTTTGGTGCGAAGCCACATCTTCAAACGAAGCCACTGCGATATGAAGAAATCTTTGTTCGAAGCTGATAGTGTCTGATAGTTTTTCGAAGCTACTGTAGCAGTCTTGTTCGAACGTACCTTTTTCAAATCAAAATTTGTGACTTCATACGAACACATCTTCGTACGAACCCACACTGAGTTTAACCAATCTGTTTCCCGGCTTCGTACAAACGGAGGATATTTTTGTTTGATATTCAGATTTGATCAAGTGTTTGTCTGTTTGCAGGTTATACAAAGATCGGAATCATGGCTGAAGAGTTTTACAACACGTTCTACAATGCATTTACCTCCGAAATATCTGAACAAACAACTGTCACACCTAAAAGCATTTCCAAAACTATAACAGATAACATAAATCATGACAATGTATATGGAAATCACCAAAGGCCACCTAAACTAATGAACATTGAAGATTATCATTGGTGGAGTACACGTTTTGAAAACTGGTTGAAGGCTTATGCCTATGAAAGTTGGGTTTCAATGATTTACGGTTATGAAAAACCTGTAAATGATCAAAATGTTTTACTTTCAGTTCCACAATATTCAAAAATTCAGAGAGAAAAACATTCTGAGGAGCTAAGAATGGTAACAATATTACAACAGTTGGTAAGAGAAGATATTTTTTTCTCTGCTTCAGCATGGAGAAACATCAAAGTCAATGTGGGAAGCGTTAAAGCTAAAAGCTGAAAGGGAAAAGTCATTAAGAAAAACAAAATCTCATTACTGAAAAAGGAGTTTGATTTGTTTGATTGTTTGAGAGGAGAGAGTGTGCGACATATGATTGAGAGGTTTTGTCATTTGAAAATTGAGTTAGAGCATTTTGGAATCTATAAAAAGAGAGAAGAGATGGTTGATAAACTGGTAGAGGCATTGCCACATGAGGAAGATTGGAAAACCTATGTGATTGTTTTGAAAAATGAGGCTAAATTTGATGAGATGACATGAGAGTTTGATTGAAAGACTAGAGGGACATGATCTATTATTGCAAAAACAAAACAAAATGTCTAGCTCTAGTTATCAACAGAATGTTAATTTGTATTACAGAAAATGTATGCTGCAAAACAACGAATTTGCGAAGATCAGAACATCATTCAGTGCAGATAAGACTGGCGATTTGTCAAACAACAAATCATCAAGCTATGATCCAGGATATCATTCTTCGTTAACATCATCTAAATCTGGTTCAAATCAAGATTGGAAAAATTCTCCAAATTTGAACAATGAGTTTGCTCAACAGCACATGAGAAGGTTTAATTGCAGGTAAGATCGGTAATCCAAACATGACAAAGGAGGATTATGATCAGGTTGATCTAGAAGAGATGGAGCTCATGGACATTCGCTGGTGCATGGCAAGTGTCATCAGAAGAGCTCAAAGGTTCATGGAAATCACCGGAAGAAAATGCTTGGAAGGCCAGACATGAAGATAGGCTTTGATAAGAACAAAGTCACTTGCTTCAAGTGTAAACAAAAGGGGCATTTCAAGAGGGAATGCACAAACAACAAAGCTGATGATAGTGTGAATCCGTTTCATGATGATTATTACAAAAAGGCTATCTATCATCACAACAATGAGCAACCAACAAGAAAGCAACTTAATGAAGGATCATCCAAAGAAAAGAAACATCATGTGCTGACGATTCATGATCGTACTGAATCCAGTATTCTTCAAGATGATAGCAAATGGAGGATTCAAGACGACGAAGGGTTTAATTGGAATGATCATTTTAAAGAAGATGGAGAACTTAAAGCAATGGTTGCTAAGATCAAGAGAAGCCTGGAAGAAATAGAGGCTCAAGGGTATTTGGATAGTATGTATGATGCCTAACAAGAAGCAAGATGGGCTTACAGATGGGATACTAATAGGGATTGTTATGTTGATCCGAAAGGTAATCCGACAGTTGATTCCGATGAAGTAGATTTTGATGCTCTAGTTGCCGCTATACCAACTGAAAGTGTTTGGCTTCAAGCGATTAGAGAGATCCAAGGATATAGAGAAAAGGTTGAAGAAGAAATTTACAAGGTGATTTATGCGAGCTTGGAGAAAAAGAAGAAGAAGACAGTTGAGGAGATAGTGTTTAAGAGTCAGAAGTTAGTGAAGCAGGTGAAGAAAGCTGGTGATGAGATGGCAAAGGAAGCTGTTGCAGAAAAAATAGCTAGAGAAAGAAGATCAGAAACAGAAAGCAGAAAAAGCTATGGTGCCTAATGCTGAGGTAAGAACTCAATCTGAATATGCTGAAATGTTTGATAAATCTGATCATAAAACTGATGAACAGTGCAAGAAGTGCATGGAAACGTACAAAGTTTGTACTGAAAAGGATGAAAATCTAAGATCCAGAAACATTGTAATTACTAAAATAGAAAATATTTTCAAAGAAAAATGTGATGAAATGTTTGAAAATGAAAAGTGCTTGAAACTAGAAAATGAAAAGTTGACACAAAAATGTGATAGTCTTGAAAAAGAAAATAAATTTTTGAATGAAAAATGTTCAGAGGTTTACAACGAATGTGTTCCAAAAGATAAAACTATTCAAGAGTTGCAAAAAGAATATGATGTAATGAAATTATCATATCACACGGTAAAAGAAGCTTATTAGATTTTGAAGAGTAAAGTCACAAGTATGGATAATAGATTGTCAGCTTGTCAAGAAACAAATTTCTTAAAGCCATATATAAAGGAAAGCAAATAGTTGTAAATAACTACGTTGATGAAATTGCTAAACTCAAACAAGAACTGGCTGGAAAATAAAAATTAGTTAACAAACTTCAAAGTTATCATGCTTCATCATATATTCTTGAACGAATTTTCAACATCACAACTGATGGAAAAGACTCAGAAATGAACAAAAAGGGAAATAGGTCAGAATACCATCAGGTTCTACCACCGCTGAAGAATAATTATACATTCTATGATGGCGAAAAGGTGGAAAAAGCAATGAACATGGTTGACCAATTACCTAACAACATCGATGTGACTTACACCAAATCTGATGATCGTGATGATTCAGAGGTGGTAGGTAAGGTCGTTGAAAGTGTTCTAGCAGAGGAGTCTACCAAACCAAATAAGTCTGAGTCACAAGATGAAAATGAGGGAAGTTTTCATGATAGTTATCTTAAACACTCAAAATCTAGGAAAAATGCGAATGTTGATCCGATAGGATTGGCATACACCATGACTGGATCGGATAAGTTATTTTCAGATATTGAAGTCCTGATTCAGAATGTGATTTCCAATAAAATTAACAAAGTTTTCAAATTGGTAGAAATTGAAAAATCTGAAATTTCAAAATTTACTGGAAAGAGCAACAAAACTTTTTATAACAAACCTAGTTACAAGAAGAAAAACATGAAGGTTGGGTTGGGTTATAAGAAGAAACACAATCAGAAACATGTTGGAAAGACAAATCTTCATAAACAAACGAACTTTGTTCACGGAACAAGTTCTGAAGAAGAGAAAGAACTCCAATTTAGTCGACAGACTAATGAAGAGTTCTATGCTCAAAAGAAAAGGCAACAACAACAGGTTAAAGATGTTTCCAAGAGAACATGCTTTAAGTGTGACCAACTTGGACATCTTAGTCGCAAGTGTCCACATCTTAAACCTGTCGTTGTTGAGAAACAGAAGTATGATGTTGTGAATCAGAAATCAACCGAGTTTGAATCAAAACAAACTTGGAAGCCAAAATGTCAAATGCAACAAAACCACATCAGTTTTGGAAGCCAAAAGTTGTTGAACCAAATCAAAATATTCAAAATGAATCAAGATTTTTTGAAAAGAATGAACGAAACTATCCAGTTTTACCTGGAAAGATTCATGTTCAGTTACGTGAGTCAAAACAGGCTTGGGTTGCATTGTTCAAATAATCAAATTAGTTGAATGTGCAGGTGCTCTCGAAGACAACTGAATGTCAACAAGAGGAGGAGGCTGTTGATCCCTGCAACTGAATCAGGGAGTTTGTTTGTTTCTATACATAAATAAACCATATTTCAAAATCCCTAAAATATAAAATTCTAAAAACCAAAAATATGTTTTTATTTTGTCAAAAATTTGAAAAATGAAAAAATATGTTCGTGTTTTTTTAATTTTGTCAAAAATAAAAAAATTTCAAAAATAGGTTGATTGAATATGCCGAAACCCTCACGGCTAAACAAACATGATTATTTCACAAGTGATTAAATGGTTTTAACATTGTTAAAAATCAGTGTATTGTAAATCATGGGGGTACTTTATGCTTTACATGTTATATGTTCTGTAAAACAGAGCATGAGATGCAGAAAATGGATGGAGACACAAAGCTATTTACATCGGTTTTCAAATTTTCTTTAAATGTTTTGAATTTTATGGGGAGTAAGAATATTTTCAGAAAATACAAAAACATTTGAAAATTTGAAAAAGCCAAAAACATGATAAAAAAAAGAGTTTTGTGTAAAAAGCGGAAAAGATAGTATATCAGTAAGCAATCACAATACGCCAAAGAAATGGAAACTTAAAATGTGATAAATGGTCTCACTGATGATATGCCAGTAGGCTTTTACACGCTTAGTAGATTGTTGTTGAGATATAAACCTACACATCAATACTTTCTTATCTCATGGGGAACAGGATATATGGGTAACCCCCGAAATCTTGTTTGAGAGATTGCTAGATTCTGAGATACTAGGTTTTTATACTGTTTGATATCTGGGGTATTATACCTAGTCTTCTGATATTGCGGAAGCAATGGCCTAGACTTCGTATAATACTTTATGCGCTTACCCTCTGCATAAAAATTGAAAAATATCGAAAGATAGAAATTAATTGCAGTTGTAAAGAAGATCCCCAAGGGGGACACACCTCAAAGTCGAGCCTTCATCTCTTTGACTATACGGTAGTTCATACCTGAGCTCTCAAGGTCTCGCACTAATCCAGAGTACATATATCATTATGGTATATTCACCTATAAGACTGAATCTAGGGAATCTTGATACAGGAGTATATTCTGAGGTGGGACACGCAAATAAGTTAAGTTCTTAAAACACTAAATATCGTATCTCGAATCAGTTGAACTTTGTGTGAAAATTTAAGTGGATCAGTATACTGACAATCTAAGTGAATCATTTAGAACTTAAAGTGTTTATAGCTCAACAGTGCTAATGAATTGTCATAAACTAATATGATCCTCTGACACGAGCTCAAACAAAAATATTTTGTGTAAATATTTTTTTACTGCTTTATATTTCAGAAAAATTCAAAAAGATTTTGTTTCTACTTTATTTTCGACAACCGATGTCTGAATGCTAAGTTTCAAAATCTAAGTATGCTGAACATGTTTCTGAAAATAAACAAGTTCATTAATTTGAAACTTTAAGTTTTAAATGGATATATCAAAAACAGTTTGTGAAATCTCCAAGGTCATTAATTTGGACTTGAATGTTATTTGAAAAGTTTTGGTTGGTTAAAACTGTCAAATATAAAGTCATTTGTTAAGGGAAGTAGGGTCGGGTAATCCTGGATAAATTCATATTGTTACATTTGTGCAATAGAGCCAGGTTCTTGTTCCAAAGATATTTTTAGAGCCAGGTATTTCTTGGGAAAACCTGAAAAGCTTTCATTGTCACATATTTGAAATGCTCCAGCTTAGTCATGAAAAGATTTTTAGAGCTAGGTTTTCGATCATTAGATAGTTAAATATCTTATGAACATTTGAGATCTTGCAGAAGATTTGCCTGACTACGATCCCGAGAGCAGAACTTAAGGGGGATCCGAAGACGAGCTCATTGCAAGGGGGAACTTGTATTCAAAGAGCCAGATGACGATTCTGGAAGAGCTGATAGAGCCAGGTGACGATCCAAGAAGCTGAAAGCACGGAAGCTTAAAGCAAAGGGGAGTCTGAAGGAGGAGTCAAACGAAAGGGGGAGCCGCAGAAGATAAAAACAGATCCACGGGGATTCTGTTAGTGATTGGGGAGTCTGTGTTACTGACTATGTCAACATTACTAAAAGACTTAGGGAGAAACAAAAAGCTACGAGATTGAGTGCAGCAATATCCAAGGGGGAGTCTGTGAGTGCAGTATGTCTATCGCTTGCGTCAATCACGGAACGTAGCTGGAATGAGTGAGACAAGACAGGTGCTAAATTGTGAAGATCATGAAGACAATTAAGAATAGGTGTTTTGGTTCGAAGGGTCTGTTCGAACGAAGCCATGATGGTCATCATATGTTCCTTCTTACGAAGGCTCATGGCTTTGTACGAAGGCTCATGGCTTCATACGAAGCCATACGCTACTTGGTTCGGACCTGGAACTTTATATATAGTAGTCTTGTTTAGTTCATTTGTAATCTTTGGAAAACTTTGAGGTGAAGCTCTGTCCGTTTGGTTTCGTGGTGTAAACTCTGTCAGATCTTAATAGAAACCAGTTATAATTACATCTCTGTGTTCATTCCACACATGTGATTAGATTCCACACATTTCACGTGTTGGTATGCATTCAAGGTCAAGGAATTCATCAAGATCCTGAATTCACAATTGGTTATAGGATTTTTCAAGTTTTATTTACCCATCTTGTTTCTACTAGTACCCTAATCACTTCCATACAAGTTTTATCTTGAAATCATGAAGATTTATGGTTGAAATTAAAGGTTTTAGTATGAACTGGGTTAGAACCAAAACAAGGGAAATCTGACAATTTTAGCCAATAATCGTATGCACAAAGTGTAAAAGACAAGTAATACGTACCTGGAGATGAAGATTCTCGAAGAAATTTGGAAGGAAATGGTGATTTTGAAGTCGTGATGGGTGGTGTCGGGCCGTAGAGCAAGGGAAGCTGCAAATGGGTTTTGAGCAAGACAACTTTTATACCCCACTTTTTGGGTCTCGCTCAGGCACGGACGTGCTAAGCTGGGCACAGGCGTGCTTAACAATTTTTCAATAACATTTTTTTTTATTTTTAATTAATTTTCAGAAAACCGGTTTTATTAAATGAATCATCATTGTGCACGGTCGTGCCTCGGGTTAGGCACGAGGGTGCTTATTATATAGTGTGCCCAAAAATAATTTTGATGATCTTTTGAAAGTTTGATCCACCACTTTTTCAATCCACAGGTCTAGTGAACTTACCTTCCTGATTTCTATACATGGTATGAGCTACCTCAAGGTAATAGATAGATTTTGATGGTAAAAAGATTTAGAGAAAAGTATTTCCCCTAGAAAAAATTTAGCTCCCGTTTCGCCTTTGTTATATTGATGACACATTCGCGGTGGCCATCCTTGAAAGAAATCCGCAAAATAACTCAGGAACGAGCATGAGTGCTAAATATAAAAGTAAAAATAAAAATAGAAGAAGAGAAAAAGAGAGAAAATAAGACTGGTCAATATAATAATTTAAGTTTTTCTATGGAATATGCCATATCTCTTGGCAACAATGCCAAAACTTGATGGCGTGTGAATTAGGTATATTATTTTAGTAATATTTAGCAAACTTAAGTGCATTAAGTTAATAAAGTCAAAGCACGATTATCTAGTTTTCAATTTATAAATGATGATTTTTATTTAAACTAAATACACACAACGGGCAGAGAACCCATCATATATAGTATGACTTTAGATAAGAACCAAATGTCATCCAAGGATATGTTTCCTTTACTCAACCATTTATTGTTATTTTAACCATCCTTATTTATAGTTAGTCTAGTAGACAAAAAAAGTAATATATGACTCTAGGAATAGTCTTTCTTAATCAATATAGTTTACAGTATGAAATGAGGAAAATGGTTACGTCTTCAATTTTGTCTTTTATGAAAATTGGAAGCGGTTCCGGGTCTGGATACCGACAGTCCCTCAACCTTGTCACAACATATCGATAGAATGGTCTGGAAATATGTCCATGATTGTCGCAGCCCCTAACCCCACCCTGAAAGCGGGTGTCGCGAGCCTGACTAGTGGTATTGGTGTTTGTTAAATTTGCAGCGGAATTTAAATCAGCAAGATCGTAGTTAGGAAATAATTTCAGAGTTTATAAAACACCGAACTTTTTATATTAAACAAATGGGCTAAGACCCATAATTCCTTTATAATGTATTTATAGGGATAAACCCTAATTGCTAAAAATATAAACTTCTTCTTTTATTTAGGTAACTTATAGCCACTATATTTAAGCCTTCAGTGCTCCATAGCTGGCTTCTAATAGCTTCACATCAAGTTACCTGAAACGCGTTTTGAAAACATTTTATCAGCAAGAAATACTGGCGAGTACATTCCATTTTTATAAAAGACACATTGTTATAACTTTACAGCATCAGGGATTTTTACATTTGTTTATATCTACCAATAACTTATTCAGTATTTGTCACCTTGGCAGTTACAAACTTACAATGACGGTGGTCATATTACTATTGGCTAATTCTTTGTCCAAAAGCAACGCTTGAATAGTAGTGTATACAAAACCCCACATACTAGCAGAAATTGTAGAATACAAAAACTTAATCACTGTAAGTATAACTGATAAACATTTAGGGTTTTATAAAGTATTTTAAATAAAAAGGTATCACAATAAAGTGACAAAAGGAAGAATGACTCATTTTGTAAACTTAGGTTTTACCATAAGCTTCCTTGTAATATTTTCGGGTGATTTTCCTGAGTTCCTATTAAAAATATACAATGCACGCGTGTTAGTATAATAACCCATTTCAACTTTATCAATATATCAAGAGATCAGAACCCCAACGTAGTTTACAAAGCATAGCCTTTGTTAGCCAATGCTTTGGCATCCGTTGTTGGGTTCAAGATCGATCAGACAGGGTATCGAATCAGTGATCAGGGGTTAAAACAGTTACAACGGGGCAGAGCTTTGTGAAATTAGGGGTATTAGGTATTATATTTTCGTTCCGAAAATCTTGAGAGAGAAAGAGATTTCTAACGAATTTCAACTGCAGACTGAAAGCTCTATTTATAGTTGAAATTTGATCCTCTCGCGCCCCGCGACAGCCTCAGGCTAAGCCTCTCGCAGCCCGCGGGTCCCCTAGCTAGGTTTTAGGGTTGACCAGTCATCAATGTAGGTGTGACACAAGGACGACAAGTGTCTCAAGGCGTGTCCGGAAAGTTACAAGCCTCTCACGCCCCGCGAAAGGTTTTCTTAAGTCTGTCGCGGCCAGCGACAGACATAACATTATTTTTTTTTCATTTTTTCAATCTAAATAACATTATGCTAGCTCGGTTTTTCGTTTACGGAGTATTTTAGGGTACTTTTTAGGGTTGTTTTTCATCCTCGAGATTCACTGAAATAGGTAAGGATATTTCCTTTTCATTTCAGATTCTAGTTCCCATGTGTATTCGAATCCTCTCTTCGAATCCCACTTCACTTTGACCTGAACTAATCTCTTGTGCTTGATATTCTTGATTTTTGTGTCTTCAATTTGTATTGGCTTCTCTACAAACTTAAGCTTTCCATTTACCTCTATATCTTGAAGAGGTATCACCTTCTGGCAACTGTAGCTGATAAGCTACTGGCCTTATTCGTTTGATAATTTCAAAAGGTCTTACATACCTTGGGCTTAGCTTTCCTCTCTTACCAAATCTGAGAACTCCTTTCCATGGTGAGACTTTTAAAGTACCTTGTCTCCAGCTTGAAATTCCAACTTTTTACGCCTGTTATCTGCATAACTCTTTTGATGGTCTTGTGCTGTTTTCAGTCTTTCCTTGACTTGAATGATTTTTTCAGTTGTTTCTTGTACAATTTCAGGACGGGACAGTTGTTTCTCTCCAATTACTGCCCAACATACTGGTGTTCGGCATTTCCGTCCATAGAGTGCTTCAAATGGTGCAGCATTGATGCTTGTATGATAGCTATTGTTGTATGAAAATTCTATTAAAGGCAAATGTTCATCCCAACTTCCTCCAAAGTCTATCACACAGGCTCTAAGCATATCCTCCATAGTTTGAATTGTTCTTTCACTTTGTCCATCTGTTTGAGGATGATAGGCTATACCTAGATTTAATCCGGTTCCCATTGCTTTTTGAAAATTTGTCCAGAAATGAGAAGTAAAACGACTATCTCTGTCAAACACAATAGATAAATGAATCCCATGTAATGAAACTATTTCATTCACATACAGCATAGCTAGTTGTTCCATACTGAAAGTTTCTTTCATTGGTAAGAAATGGGCAGATTTAGTCAATCTGTCTACAATCACCCAGATTGTGTCATTGCCTTTTCGTGTCTTGGGTAATTTGGTAACAAAGTACATTGTTACCAATTCTCATTTCCAAATTGGCATTTCTAACTGCTAAAGTAACCCTGAAGGTTTCTGATGTTCATCTTTAACCTGTGAACAGGTTAAACACTTTTGCTATATCCTTTTTCAATCTTATACACCAAAAGTTTTTCCTTAAATTTTGATACATCTTGTCACTTCCATGATGCATCATATACTTAGATTTATGAGCTTCTTCTAGAATTCGATTTCGTAGGTTTCCTTGAAAAGGTACCCAAATTCTTTCATTATGGAATCTCCAAATTCTATCTGCTCCTTTTTTCTAATTCTTTAATCATCCCTTTTAATCCTTCAGCATCATCCTTGATTGTTATCTCCTGTATCTTTCTCACTTGTTCATTTAAATATACCTGCAGGTTTAATCTGAGAGCACGTACCCTTTTTGGCTTCTCATGGTACTTTCGACTTAATGCATCAACTACTACATTAGTTTTTCAGTTCTTATGGATTACGTATCCTCAGTTTCGTCTAGATCAAGGATCCTCGGGAATGGTGCAGGAAGACTAAGGATCACGAATCCTCACTGGTATTCTTAAACTAACAATTGTTTCCACTACCCTTTGGCTTTGTTTTGCAGGTGCATTTCGTAGAAGACTTATTCCAACCAAGATTCAAGGGGAATATGCTCTCTTTATTGGCACGTGCATGCGCTGAAGACCGTTGGTGGTGAACATGGGTAGATGGCTGAAAATTCGGATAGTTAGTTAAGGATATTTTTTGCTAAGATTAATAGGGGTATTGAGCTAATTTAGAATGCACTTGCACTCTGACTGGCGAACAACAGTTCCGCTACTCTCTCTTTCGTACACACACATACTAGAAATCATTGTATCAAGCTCAATACTTCCGAAGTTGTAACCTTTATTGTTCAATATAGTTGATAGTGATAGTTTTCATTATCCTAGGTTTTTTATGCCAGAGATCATACATTGATCAAGGGTTTTTTCCTCATATAAATCCTCGTGTTCGTTGTCATTTTCATTTGATATTTGATCATACATTTGTTCATTAAACCAAGCACTTAACCTCACAAAAATCAGATTTGGTTACATTATCCTTGTGTTTTTGACCAAAACAATCATAATCATAATCGCTAAGGATTTCCATCCAACGTCTTTGCCTCATATTTAATTCCTTTTGTTCGAAAACATACCTTAAACCTTTATGATCTGTTAAGATAATGAACTTATTACCATAGAGATAATGTCTCCAAATCTTGAGGGCAAAAATTGTCGTTCCTAAATCTAGCTCATGTGTTGTGCAATTTTCTTCATGCTTCTTTAGTTGTCTAGAGGCATAGGCAATTACATTTTGACGTTGCATCAATACACGTCCAAATCCTAATTTAGATGCATCACAATAGACTACAAAGTCTTCAGTTCATCCTGGTAAAGCAGGTATTGGTGCGTTAGTTAATCTTTGCTTCAAAATCCTGAAAGCTTCCTCCCGTTTCGGTCCCCATTCAAACTTAACTTACTTGCAAGTAAGTTTGGTTAATGGAATGGCTATTCTAGAAAAATCTTGAATGAAACGTCTATAGTATCCTACCAATCCAAGAAAACTTCTTACTTCTGTTGGTGATTCAGGGACTTTCCATTTGGTAATAGCTTTGATCTTTGTAGGATCCACATGAATTCCTTCATGATTAATTAAGTGTCCAAGAAATTGCACTTCTTGCAACCAGAATTCACATTTTGAGAATTTAGCATAAAGCTTCTTTTTTCTCAATAATGATAGAAGTACTTGTAAATGCTTCGCATGCTCTTCTTTACTCTTGGAATAAATTAGTATATCATCTATAAAAACAATTATGAAATTATCAAGGTATGGTTTACATATCCTGTCCATCATGTCCATAAATGCGGCTGGAGCATTGGTTAGACCAAATGGCATGACTGTAAATTCATAATAGCCATACCTTGTTCTGAAAGCAGTTTTAGGAATGTCCTCTTCCTGTACCTTCAGTTGATTTTAGAAAAGAATCGGGCTCCTTGAAGTTGATCCAATAGATCATCGATTCTCGGTAGTGGGTACCGATTTTTAATCGTAATCTTATTCAATTCCCTGTAATCAATACACATATGCATCGATCCATCTTTCTTTTTGACAAATAACACCGGTGCTCCCCATGGCGATGAACTAGGTTGTATAAAACCTTTTTCTGATAATTCGTCTAACTGTTTCTTTAATTCCTGCATCTCCGTTGGTGCTAGACGATAGGGTGCTTTGGCAATTGGTGCAATTGCTGATATCAGGTGAATTCTAAATTCAACCTCGCGATCTAGCAGTAATCTAGGAAACTCTTCTAGAAAAAAACATCTGAGAATTTAGATACTACAGGAATATCTTTTAGTTCTTTTCCTTTAGTGCTAATGATTGCCGAAATCATATACACTATTCCTCCTTTTCGTGTGTAGCTTGCAGCTTTCATCATAGAGATGAATTTTGTTGACCTTGTCGGCTTGTCTCTCTTAATCGTGATCCTTTTGCCAGTTGGTGTATAAACTTCTACATAATTTTGTTCACACAAAATTCGTGCATGATTGGCTACCAACCAATCCATTCCTAATACAACATTGAATCCGGCTAGATTCATTGGTAACAGGTCAGCAGTAAACTTATGACTTAAGAATTCTATCGTTCCTTCCCGAAGGATTTCGCTTATATTGACAGAATTTCCATTTTCCGTCTCCACCGTACAGTCTTGGTGAAGTTTAGTTAATGGTTGATTGAGAAGTTTGCAGAAAGAAGTATTTATAAAACTTTGGTTGGAACCAGAGTCAAATAATACTTTAGCATAAACATCATTAACTAAAAACGTACCGGCAATTACATCAGAAATCATCTTAGCTTCTTCGGCTGTCAGTACGAATGCTTTGGCATTCTTCTTGGGTCCTTCTGTTGCTTTTGTTTTGTTGTTTGCTGCTACTTTCGGACAATTGGGTCAGATATGACCTGTCTCTCCGCAGTTGTAACATATTCTGGCACTAGCTTTGTTTCTACACTCTTCTTCATTATGTCCTGATTTCTTACAGAAGTTGCAATATTTTACACATTTTCCTATATGTTTCTTTTTGCATGACTTATATGGTGAAGAAGATGAACCTTTTCCTTTCCCACCATAGGAATTACCAGAAGTTCCTGGGTAATCCTTTGAGCTAGATTCTTTTTCTGACTTTCTTCTTGTGTACGTATCAGCACATCTGTTAGAGTATTAGCAAGCTCCACTGTTTCTTTAATGGTTTGTGGTCTAGCTGCTTTGACCATATCTCTGATCTCCCTGATTAATCCCCAGATATAACAGGAGATTAATACTGGTTCTGGCGAGGCTAGTGTTGGTACTATTCTAGCATATTCAAAGAAGTTGGTAGTAAATTCCCTACAATTTGCCCAATCGTTCTATGGTTCAAGAATTTATTGGTAATCTGCTCCTTTTCATGATGAGGACATAATTTCCTTTCAACTATTTCCTTTAAGTTGTTCCATTCCATGTTGTAAACCATGTCACTTTCTCTTTACTGAAGAATGGTATTCCACCATTCTAATGCTTAGAAGCATACATGATCTTATCCTCATCTGCACACTTACTTATTTTTAAGACTGCTTCAGTCTTTTCTATCCAGCGTAAAGCTGAAATGGCTCCTTCGTTGCCTGAAAATTCTATTGGTTTGCATGATAAGAGTTCTTTGTAAGAACAACCATATGAGATGGTTCTCTTTCTTTTTGGAATTGGAGCTTTGATGAGAAGTCCGTTATCTCCATTCTCACTGTGACTTGACTCGTCTTGCGTACGTTTACTACCTATTATGGTATTATTATTTTCTGCTTTTTTAAGAGTGTCGATAATAAATGGCATGGCATCTATGATTCCTTGAGCTAATATGTGTTCTATAGCACTCTTATCCATTTGGTTCTTGTTATTTCTATTATTCCGGACTTCCTGATTTACTTCGTTTGACATCTGAATCGTAAACATTATCAGGTGTTAATATCACAAAATAATTCAAATAAACAGATACTTAAGCATATTGAATCAAAATCGTCGAACATTGCGAAGTTCTACTCTTTTTCATATATATTATGCATCAATACAAACTACAATTGAAATCCTAAACGTTAGTAATTTTTATGCGTCGATACATATATATATATATATGTGATATATTTTATATATCTTTAGTAGTATGGATTATATATATATATATATATATATATATATATATATATATTATTAATATATTATTATTATTATTATTATTTTTATCAAACTTAAAAAAAAAGAACACACATATATATAGTATATTAGGTTGTGGTTTCTCAGTACTGCATTTCTCTCTCTTCGTATTTCTAGAATAGATTCTCTCCGTTACGGCGTATCCTATTTCCTTCCTCAATCAAATCTTCACCATAGTGGTGAAGTTCAGCTACGTTTTCTTGACTCATGGGTGGCATTATGGCTGGTGCGGGTTCGTTGTAAGCTGGTATGGGTTCTCTGTATGGCATGTAGGGATATGGGTCATTCATCAGATCTTGAAATGCCTAGTCATTAGTCCACCATTGTTCTAGTAGGTTTGGCGCCGGTAACCAGGGTATTTCATTAAGGTTGAAAGCTGGTATTGGCAGTGGGTTTTCTTGATTTGGGTCTGGGTACATTGGTACTGGTGCTATGGGTTATTCCGGGTTGAAGAAACAGTGATCTGAATTGACCGGAATCAATTAGATCATGGGTTTAGTCTCTGCGTAAAAGGTTAACCCCCTTGCTGATTCTGGGGTACAACTTAGCTCCTTCTTCGGTGATCCCTGCAAAACAGAAAGCCGTTAGACTCGCCACGGGGAGAATGGGGGTTCTCTCTGTGACCACCCTCCGGCGTGAGAATAAGTACGGTGATCTCGATGAAGAAGAAGAAGTAGTAAAAGTGAAGTGAAAGTAGCGTGTGAGATCAAACCTGCAATAGCTTATTTATAGCCGGTTTTTGGCAGGAAACCGGTGTGACGGAGGAAAATAACGGAAAGTATTTTCCGTAAGCGGTTACATCTCCCTGCGTTAATTTTTTTGCACACGGATCGTAGATCTTGATCAACGGTTGGGGAGTTGCCATGTAGAAAGTTGTTTCGGGTAGATCCTTCTCCAAGTTAGTGTTATCATCGTGATTTAGATGAGTGTCCAGGATTGTGACACGTCATCTTTCAGTTGTAACCAAATGGTTGTGCACGATGAGCATTAGAGAGTCTTCTAGAAGATCTGCAGCAGTAAACCTTTATCTTTCTGCCACGTGTCTATTTTATTGTAATAGAAAAGATACTATTGTTTAAGTCTTGATTTCAGGCGCGCGGAGAAGTTTAGGATTTTACCTTCAAGTCTAACTTTTCCCTTGCGCGAGCCTGCACAAGTGTGTTAGCTGACTGTTTATTTCTCCCTTCTTCCGACGTATGTTTATCGAAGATTGCTTCTTTCCATATCTTGTTTGGAACCGCTGCGCAGTCACGCATGATCTCATTAAAGATGTTCTAGAAATGAGGCTATGAATGGTCTTCTACGCAAGGCTTTGGGGACCATACTTCGTTATTGAGCTGTTTCTTCCCTAATCTTGTTTGGGACCGCTGCGTAGCCGTGCAGGGTCTTTATTCAAGATGTTTTGGGATAAGGTTGTGGTATGGTCCTATGCGCCTGTGCAAGGTTTTTGGGACCATACCCCTTCATGGGTATAAAGCTAATAGATGTATTTCTGGTTCTGCTACACGATTAAGGTCGAGTATATTTTCTGCGGTTCGGAACCTATCAAGATTGGCTAATCTTCTATCCAGTTCCTCCCACAAAGGTCTAGTTACTGGAATCTGAGCAGTTCCTTCAACTATGGTTATGGTTGCTTGTTGGTTTCTCCTTTTTCTCCTCTTTTCCCTTTTTCTCCTTATTGAACCATCCCATTTTCTTAGGTGGAAAGGCTTCCTCAGATTTAGCTCCAAAAACAAAAGGTTCTTTAGTATCAGCTACGTATCCAGGTGTTGTCTCAGATGATCCTTCATCCATTGGGGAATTGGACAGGTGACGATAGGCGTCAAATATATTTTGATCACTCATACTGTGAACTCAAAAATCATCAAAGTAACATAAAAATCATAATATATATATATATATATTAAGATTTATTTACACAAAATAACACATAAATTATATAAATTTCCTAACACAATTGTTTAAAATTTAGGTATTAAAGAACACCTAAATGGCTTAACCTAGTGACTCTGATACCACCTTCTGTCGCAACACCCGACCCCACCCTATGAGCGGGTGCCGTGAGCCTGACTGGTGGTATTGGTGTTTATTAAATTTGCAGTGGAATTTAAATCATCAGGATCGTAGTTAGGAAATAATATTAGATTTTGTAAACACCAAACTTTTTATATTAAACAAATGGGCTAAGACCCATAATTTCTTTATATTGTATTTACAGGGATAAACCCTAATTGCTGAAACTATAAACTTTTTCTTTTATTTAGGTAACTTATAGCCACTTTATATAAGCCTTCAGTGCTCCATAGATGGTTTCTAATAGCTTCACATCAAGTTACCTGAAACGCGTTTTGAAAACATTTTATCAGCAAGAAATACTGGCGAGTACATTCCATTTTTATAAAAGACACATTGTTATAACTTTACAGCATCAGGGGTTTTTACATTTGTTTATATCTACCAATAACTTATTCAGTATTTGTCACCTTGGCAGTTACAAACTTACAATGACGATGGTCATATTACTATTGGCTAACTCTTTGTCCAAAAGCAACGCTTGAATAGTAGTGTATACAAAACCCCACATACTGGCAGAAATTGTAGAATACAAAAACTTAATCATTGTAAGTATAAGTGATAAACATTTAGAGTTTTGTAAAGCATTTTAAATAAAAAGGTATCACAATAAGGTGACAAAAAGGAGAATGGCTCACTTTGTAAACTTAGGTTTTACTATAAGCTTCCTTGTAATATTTTTTCTGGTTATTTTCCCGAGTTCCTATTAAAAATATACAATGCACGCGTGTTAGTATAATAACCCAATTCAACTTTATCAATACATCACGAGATCGGAACCCCAATGTAGTTTACAAAGCATAGACTTTGTCAGGCAGCGGTTTGGCATTCGTTGTTGGGTTCAAGATCGATCGGACAGGGTATCGAATAAGTGATCAGGGGTTAAAACACTTACAACGGGGCCAGAGCTTCGTGAAAAATTAGGGGTATTGGGTATTACATTTTCGTTCAGAAAGTTTGAGAGAGAGAGAGAGAGAGAGATTTTGATCGAATTTGAACTTCAGTCTGAAAGTTCTATTTATAGCTTAAATCTGATCCTCTTGCTGTGACAACCCGAACCTTGAAGATTAGTGTCGTCTAATCTCATAACTCTTAATCTGGTGTTAGTCCTGTTAAAACGTTTTAACACACGTTACGGTGAATGCTTGTCATTCGCTATTTGTTAAACCCTAACGTAAACGAGTATCACTATTAGTATTGTGGGTCTTGGATATATTTAGGTCAAGTTAATTGAGCCGAGGCCCAAACCTAGCGGGATTTCACTTCGAAATCATGATGGGCCGGACAAAGCCATGTGAGTTAACTGTTGGCTTGTGGGCCGCTTTCCCCTTTCTTTTGTTACCTTAGCTAGTGCGGCCCAAACTAAGAAGCCCAAAGCAAACCTACCCAAACTAACATAACCGATTTGTTTAAGGAATGGACCAGCCCACTTGTTTAAGGGATTGACCTTATATATATACTTGTACGTTACCTCCTCACACGATACACAATCAAAGTTATCAAACCCTATTCTTCCAAGCTTGCGTACGACTGAAGAAACCCCTCCCCTCCTCGAAACCCCATTCTTTTGGAGCGAGCCTTGTGGTTAGTGTTTCGTATTCATGCTAAACCCTACACGATTGATCTTGTTATATATGTGCCTGATTTACACAAAGTATCTGCATGTGATATGTGATAATTGTTCATATGTGATATAATTGTACTAACATGTGGATCCTTTTAATATTGAATGAATGGAAAATATTTGTGAATGATTGCTATGGGACTAATTATAATGGGATAAGGCATGACCGATTATAATGATTATAAATGGGTGGTTACATATGACAGTAGGCATGTGATTGCAGGATATGAATCAGTGATTTAGGGTAGATGTGATCATTGGGGTATCATGCAGATGTTTGTTAATCTTAAACCATATATAATTATATTATAGCATATAACTTCCAAGAAATAAAAGAAAACAATGATAATGTTATTGGTTCTTGTCCTCACGTGAATCCCCAAAAGAAGTCAGCCCTACTCCATGTGATGCCATCCATGTGCACTTGATGTTGGGTTAGTATAATCTTATTTGTTTTAGTTTTAAATTGATTGCTTTCATTTATGAGTGCACCGATTTGATGTATGACCAGAATCGTCTGAGTATATATGTTTAGAGACTAGGATTGCATGAATCAAGGGGTCATTCTAATCATGGCTTGGTCATTGTCGGCCATGTGTGAAGTATCTTGACTTATGGATAATTGAACTAGGATTTAATATAATAATGATTCTTTATTAGGGGGAGTATAGTGTGATCAAACGCTAATCTATAGGCTTGGGTTGCATGATGTCCATAAATTCAATCTGGATGTGTATTATGTGCTAATTGCTATTAATAATTGAAAAATGTTTAGGGGATCGCACATCATGGAAACTGCTAATAATTGGTCTTGCATGGATGAGACTGTTATGAGTGATGGTATAATCACACATGAGGAATTGGTGATTGGTTAATAGTTTATAACTAGGGTAGCATGATTAACGATCGTTACTTTGATCTAACTTAGATAATCACGATTGATAATGATGATGATATAGGATGGTGTTTGTCGAAGTATGATCATAAACTAATGTTATTGTAACAATTGGAGAAATAATTCGGGCTATACTTGTTAACCGGGCCACCCAAACAAACAAATCATAACTGGAACGTTATTTGGGCCGTGAATCTGACTCGGGGCAGCCGAGCAACACAACCGAGATGGGCTGGGCCAGGGGGCTAGCCAGCTTCTTTAATATATGCTAGGTTGAGTTGTTACCTTGAATAGACGTATTGTGGGCCTGCTAAAGAATTGTGACCCACACGTTAATTTTGTATGAACTTGTAAATGAACCAATTATTTACTATGAGATGTCATGGTAATAACCGGCTGTTATGTTGTATGATAATTGTAATAATTCATAAAGCATGTGTGTTTCTTGTATGCTTCCTGTGCTGTGTAAATGAGAAATACGTGATTTATGTACATACAAAACTGACTGTCATTGGAACCATATTAGGACTTGGGTGCCCAACTGTAAACAAGTAACTAATCTTACCGAGCAAACCAAAGGTGAGTTCACTGCACTTTTCTCAAGCATGCGTCCCGGTGGTTTGGGACAACTGGTAAACATTTGGAAGGGAAACATTGGGTAAATAACTTAATCGGTTTTGGTCATTGCCTGGAGGGCAATGGGGGTGATTAGTTGATAGCGCTATTAGGTGGGAAACCTCACACCGGGCCGTAAGGACGGGCGTGAACTAATTATCTGGGCATGGCTATGGTTGTTAGAGGCACACTCCTCGGATACATATGGGCACTCTCCCTAGGGTATCTAACGAAGGCAACATAGCAAACGGTCGTTAAGGGGTACCCACTCCCCGGATACTTATGGGCACACTCCCTAGGGTATCTAACATGAGCAACATCGTAACACAACATTGAATCGCATTAACATATATCTGGTAACACAACACGTTAACGAAACCTTGAACTCACCAGCGTAGTCTGACACACTTGTTGCATGCTTGTAGGTAATTATTGAAGGAACTTGGGAGCTTGCTGTCTGATGCTGCTGGAGTGGTTATGGTCATGATAATCATTTATATTGATTGGGTTTCGACACATTTATACATTTATACTTTTATGCTTCCGCTCAGTACTTTGGTTTTGGTTTAACGTTCAAACAATACATTTCTTTTAATTTGGTATTTCATTATAACTTGTGTTTGATATGATTGGTGGCTCTTTGTTGAATCGTTACACCTCCATTAGGGACACGCCCTAGGTGGTAATTTGGGGGTGTGACAGTTTGGTATCAGAGCCACTGGTTATAGAGAACTCGGTTTTAAAAATGTTTTCATAAAACCAGACTATAACCGAATTGATCCAAACGATGACCATGACACTCAGCTCCAGACTGCAAGGTTCGTTTCTCATCTACTAATGCATAGTATATCTAGTGTACACATATGTATAACATTACACGTGAATTCACACTTGGCACAGCAGCATGAGCCCTTATATTACCAACCCTTGTTATGTGATCTGTTAGTGTGACACTATCCATTGATTATTGTAATTCTTAACCCTGTGATACCTTACGTTTGCTGTTTGGATGAGGGGAACCTTTTAGCGCGAGTTAAAAGGCACTGAGATAAGCATGCAAATTGCCTTATTATTATGGGTGCACACATAATAATAATGTGGGGTGCATGTGAGTCCCAGTGAGGTTTAACGAGTGTGAGAGGGGTTCCGCTCTGTTAATTGACGTTATGTTAGAACACAACAGTCCATGGGAGTCATAGCAGTGATTGTCTCCTACTCGAACATGATCCTTTCACTCCTTTCTGAATCCTTACAAATCTCGATGCTATCAAGTATTATCTGAACACACATCTGAACGCCTAGCGAAACGTGTAGAATGTTAGGTGCTTGAACGAACGTCCTTGAGCTGGTCTATACCTTTCTCGCTTCTCTTCGTTTGCTGGGACTCTATGTATTGACGTCTTAGACTCCGAAGTGTGATCACTTCGGCAACACTCTCGCAGCATACCGTGTATTACTCAATCGACTTACTAGATCGATAGACAAAAGGGTGAGCGTAGTATTTTACCGACCTCAGTATTTGGACAACCCTGATTACCGGCAACGAACACCAGCGAATTGGCTTCAAACGGATCATTCACCCTAGTTAGCGACTTATGGGAGTCAACTCTTACAAACCAAACGGGACATGCACGATGACAATGGACTGTAGAAAGGAATGGATAACTGCCAGTGCAACGAGCGGCGCCTTAGGACGCGGCACGGAATGTGTTATGATGGACCATGTTGGTGAAAGATCGTAGGGCTCTGTTTCGAGCAACAATAGTAGAGGCAACAGTCACGGCAACATCAAGGCACTCGTAATCGTAGTCTATAGTAGGGAAATGAAGGTGCCTACGGCATGGATCGCCCATTGTTAAATCAAGAAGACAACAACCAAGGGAACGACAGAAGTACTAGAAATCCTCGTAACAATAGCAACAACATTGGAAATGATGCTCGTGGAGGGGCATTTAGGATTGGCGTGAGCGACGCCAGGAATACAACAGCATAGTGGCCTGCACGTTCTTGATAACGAATCGACTGACGGCAAGTCAATTGAAACCTTATATGTTCGTTGGGATGCAAACTTGATCTCGTGGGTCAAGTGTTCGACATTGACCTACTTCCCAATACTCTTGTAAGTTTTGACATGGTCCTGGTTATCTATGTATCAAGCAGAAAATTCTCTGCAAAAAGAAAATCATGCGTTCCCTCTCCCCAGTGGGGAATCCTTATCAGTTTAAGATCATCGTGGTGGTGCCGTTGTTGGCATTGTCATCGTCCTTGCAGCTTTTGAAACCCAACCCTACAACACGCGGAGCATCGCTTCTATCCGAGGGTACCGATGATCCAGCGATATACCATGATGGTGTAACGGAGAGGAACTTCACGACCTACAACCTCCGGTGGAAACCGTGGTCATTGGATTTAAGTGGGAGGCATTACTTGGACGGTACCGAATGCACCAATTAGACCGATCACAAGGGCCTCCAGTGCACCCTTGTTTCAATAGAGCTAACCATGTGATGGCATCGCTAGATGGAACTTCCGAACGAACACGGGATTAGGAGAACTATACCCACGCATCCCTGTAGACGAACCTTATCACTTTCACTTGCCATCGCCGCTAGAAGTGAAGCGGTCACAGTTGCACGCGTTTGTCGTTCTGCAACACTAACCTTTACCCACCAAACTCTGTTTTGGACAAATGATACACTCGCGCGACCGCAATATAACGAACCTCCCTGTTGTGCCATGCCGCCATGCACCTTTGTTTAATGAACCCCTGTTTCGCTCGATTCTTTGTACGAACCTCATTAATTCCCTGTTCCTTTGATTGACAACTGATATAACAAAACGCTAACCACCATACCAAGATTTCCACCGATCACAAGATTAGCCCCCAGGCGTTGTAAAGTATCTATAGATCGAGTTCATCGGAACTCACTTCAAGCCATTGTTTTAGATCAATTTTCGGGACGAAAATTCTTTCAAGTAGGGGATGATGTGACACCCCGCGAAAACGCTTAACAAAACCAGCTTCCTCAGTAGCAACGTGCTAAATTTCGGGACAAAATTTCTTTCAAGTTGGGAATGATGTGACAACCCGAACCTTGAAGATTAGTGTCGTCTAATCTCATAACTCTTAATCTGGTGTTAGTCCTGTTAAAACGTTTTAACACACGTTACGGTGAATGCTTGTCATTCGCTATTTGTTAAACCCTAACGTAAACGAGTATCACTATTAGTATTGTGGGTCTTGGATATATTTAGGTCAAGTTAATTGAGCCGAGGCCCAAACCTAGCGGGATTTCACTTCGAAATCATGATGGGCCGGACAAAGCCATGTGAGTTAACTGTTGGCTTGTGGGCCGCTTTCCCCTTTCTTTTGTTACCTTAGCTAGTGCGGCCCAAACTAAGAAGCCCAAAGCAAACCTACCCAAACTAACATAACCGATTTGTTTAAGGAATGGACCAGCCCACTTGTTTAAGGGATTGGCCTTATATATATACTTGTACGTTACCTCCTCACACGATACACAATCAAAGTTATCAAACCCTATTCTTCCAAGCTTGCGTACGACTGAAGAAACCCCTCCCCTCCTCGAAACCCCATTCTTTTGGAGCGAGCCTTGTGGTTAGTGTTTCGTATTCATGCTAAACCCTACACGATTGATCTTGTTATATATGTGCCTGATTTACACAAAGTATCTGCATGTGATATGTGATAATTGTTCATATGTGATATAATTGTACTAACATGTGGATCCTTTTAATATTGAATGAATGGAAAATATTTGTGAATGATTGCTATGGGACTAATTATAATGGGATAAGGCATGACCGATTATAATGATTATAAATGGGTGGTTACATATGACAGTAGGCATGTGATTGCAGGATATGAATCAGTGATTTAGGGTAGATGTGATCATTGGGGTATCATGCAGATGTTTGTTAATCTCAAACCATATATAATTATATTATAGCATATAACTTCCAAGAAATAAAAGAAAACAATGATAATGTTATTGGTTCTTGTCCTCACGTGAATCCCCAAAAGAAGTCAGCCCTACTCCATGTGATGCCATCCATGTGCACTTGATGTTGGGTTAGTATAATCTTATTTGTTTTAGTTTTAAATTGATTGCTTTCATTTATGAGTGCACCGATTTGATGTATGACCAGAATCGTCTGAGTATATATGTTTAGAGACTAGGATTGCATGAATCAAGGGGTCATTCTAATCATGGCTTGGTCATTGTCGGCCATGTGTGAAGTATCTTGACTTATGGATAATTGAACTAGGATTTAATATAATAATGATTCTTTATTAGGGGGAGTATAGTGTGATCAAACGCTAATCTATAGGCTTGGGTTGCATGATGTCCATAAATTCAATCTGGATGTGTATTATGTGCTAATTGCTATTAATAATTGAAAAATGTTTAGGGGATCGCACATCATGGAAACTGCTAATAATTGGTCTTGCATGGATGAGACTGTTATGAGTGATGGTATAATCACACATGAGGAATTGGTGATTGGTTAATAGTTTATAACTAGGGTAGCATGATTAACGATCGTTACTTTGATCTAACTTAGATAATCACGATTGATAATGATGATGATATAGGATGGTGTTTGTCGAAGTATGATCATAAACTAATGTTATTGTAACAATTGGAGAAATAATTCGGGCTATACTTGTTAACCGGGCCACCCAAACAAACAAATCATAACTGGAACGTTATTTGGGCCGTGAATCTGACTCGGGGCAGCCGAGCAACACAACCGAGATGGGCTGGGCCAGGGGGCTAGCCAGCTTCTTTAATATATGCTAGGTTGAGTTGTTACCTTGAATAGACGTATTGTGGGCCTGCTAAAGAATTGTGACCCACACGTTAATTTTGTATGAACTTGTAAATGAACCAATTATTTACTATGAGATGTCATGGTAATAACCGGCTGTTATGTTGTATGATAATTGTAATAATTCATAAAGCATGTGTGTTTCTTGTATGCTTCCTGTGCTGTGTAAATGAGAAATACGTGATTTATGTACATACAAAACTGACTGTCATTGGAACCATATTAGGACTTGGGTGCCCAACTGTAAACAAGTAACTAATCTTACCGAGCAAACCAAAGGTGAGTTCACTGCACTTTTCTCAAGCATGCGTCCCGGTGGTTTGGGACAACTGGTAAACATTTGGAAGGGAAACATTGGGTAAATAACTTAATCGGTTTTGGTCATTGCCTGGAGGGCAATGGGGGTGATTAGTTGATAGCGCTATTAGGTGGGAAACCTCACACCGGGCCGTAAGGACGGGCGTGAACTAATTATCTGGGCATGGCTATGGTTGTTAGAGGCACACTCCTCGGATACATATGGGCACTCTCCCTAGGGTATCTAACGAAGGCAACATAGCAAACGGTCGTTAAGGGGTACCCACTCCCCGGATACTTATGGGCACACTCCCTAGGGTATCTAACATGAGCAACATCGTAACACAACATTGAATCGCATTAACATATATCTGGTAACACAACACGTTAACGAAACCTTGAACTCACCAGCGTAGTCTGACACACTTGTTGCATGCTTGTAGGTAATTATTGAAGGAACTTGGGAGCTTGCTGTCTGATGCTGCTGGAGTGGTTATGGTCATGATAATCATTTATATTGATTGGGTTTCGACACATTTATACATTTATACTTTTATGCTTCCGCTCAGTACTTTGGTTTTGGTTTAACGTTCAAACAATACATTTCTTTTAATTTGGTATTTCATTATAACTTGTGTTTGATATGATTGGTGGCTCTTTGTTGAATCGTTACACCTCCATTAGGGACACGCCCTAGGTGGTAATTTGGGGGTGTGACACTTGCGCCCTGTGACAGCCTCAGGCTAAGCCTCTCGCGTCCCGCGAGAACCCTAGCTAGGTTTTAGGGTTGACCAGTCATCAATGTAGGTGTGACACGTGGACGACACGTGTCCTAAGGCATGTCCAGAAAGTTACATGCCTCTCGCGCCCCGCGAAAGGTTTTCTTAAATCTGTCGCAGCCCACGACAGACATAGAATTATTATTTTTTCAATCTAAATAGCGTTATGCTAGCTCGGTTTTCATTTACGGAGTGTTTTAGGGTACTTTTAAGGGTTGTTATAATAATGAACAATCCCTAGCCTCTCAACTAGTAAACGATATGTCACAACAAGATTGGTTAAAGCCATTTTGGTTTTTGGTTTTATTATCTTTTTATAGCTTAACTAATTAGTGCTTGTAATTCAAGCTTACAATAGGGATCACGTTTAGGGATCTTTAATTTGTTCTAGGCTAAGTATTATTACATTGAGAAAACTTTTGTTCTTCAAATTGTTATTGGCTTGTATCAAACATCTGTTTGGCCACAACAGATGTTTGGTCTTCATGATCAACGTTTTGCTTCAATGGAGTCTTAAATGTCTTGAACAAATGTTCTGATTAGTGTTCATGATTCACTATCTTTGGGATGAGAATGCTTCGTCAACTGTTTATTTCTTGATTAAGAGGTCATGTTTTGGCTTTTGAATATCATATGTTCTTTTGTAGGTTAAACACCCAATTATGGTATATGTCTTCCCAATTATTCGGGGAAAGCCAAAACCACGTCAAGGCTTCACTCGTCGATCTAATGTATATGATGACTAAGATAACCACCGTCGCTCTGGTTTACTCCAATTCAATAAGTTGTACCCACTATTTGGGATTTAACTATCGGACCTCTTCAATCGTCGGTTTCCTTCAACTTCTTACCTTTGAAGCTCGATTTACTATGGAAGTTACAATAATGCTACATTTTGAGATGGCGACTTAAGTAGAATCTGATTGATTTGCTTGTGTTTTTAGAGAACTGGTAGATGTTCAACAATTGGCAGAGGTTCTAATAACTTGCTAAACTACAAACAGTTGGTAGTGTCATTAAACCTGCTAAGTAATTGGTAAGAGGTATTTGTACCCTAAGAAGCTTATAGTATTATAATAAATTTCAAGAAACTTGTTTGATATTTCAAAACCTCCAAATTTACTTCACTGTATGTTTTTATTAAATTTTATTGACACAAGTTGTTTAAAGGTTTTGCAAAACCAAGGTTCTCGAAATGTAACTTGTTACAAAACGTTGAGTTTAAATCATGACCTGTCATTCGTTTGTGCAGTCAATTTTCCGTTATGATTTTGTTATATCGGTTAGACTTGTATGCCACTATGTTTGTTTGTTTGTTTGTGTTGGTGTTTCGCTTAGCCTCATTCTTTCTTAGCACACTAACCGAATAACATTCATGAAGTTTTGTGGTCTTCCATTAGAACTATTCAAATACCTAATGTGGATAACCAACACTAATAGATTCTATAACGAATGTATACTAAAAAAATGCTATAAGATAACAACAAGTATGATAATGATAAATTCTTACTTGACTGTTTCGCTTGTTATTGAAAGGTATGTAATAGTATGGTATGTCGCTCACATTACGTGAATACAACTCTCTTTTAGCAAAGCGCCTGTATCGCAGGTGTCTGAAGCATCGCTAAAGACTTCTTAAGTGGCAGCCACGGTTACTTTTAAAATTATAGGCTTTATAAGGTATGTATTAAGATACACATATTATAGATATGTCGTGACACAAACTTGCGTAGAATAGACGTTTTGTCGACAATATGCGTATTTGGGACATTATTTAGGCTAGGTTTTTATGTACACTTATCGAACATTATAGATTATGCGCAAGTAAAAGTTGAAAAGCGACCATGGATGATATGATTTAAGTAATATAGAATTATTACGAATTAATAAAAAAATGAATTTTGGGTTGGGGGTCGGGTTCAATTAGCAAAAGTCATTGGAATTAAGTGTTCGTGTGATGTTGTTTCCCTTGAGGTCAAGGGTTCAAGTCTCACCGAAGATGGATTTGATGTAATTTAAATCATAATAAAAGAGTTACTTACATGTTACGTCCTTGTGTTTTGTCAAAAATCACTATTTCAGTCCATTAGTTTAAAAATTGTCAAAACAATCCCTGTGGTTTCAATTTCGTAACTGTTACAGTCCATCCTCACTAACGTCATCCATATATTCTATTAGTTTATTTGAAATGACCATAATGACCCTATTACTAAAATTAAAATTACAATAAATAGAGTTAGTTACGTTTTTCATCCCTGTGATTTGTTAAAATAACTATTATAGTCCATTAGTTCTAAAAATTGCTAAAACAATACCAATACTTTCACAATTTCCACATTCAACTCACCAACAATGGCGGTTAACAACTTCATCTCCGCCTCTCAGGTTTTTCAGGTAGGCCTCAAGTTTACTGGTACTGTTTTGGCAATTTTTAGAACTAATGGATTGTAATGGTTATTTTTAACAAACCACAGGGACTAAAAACATAACTAACACTTTATTTATTTTAAATTTAATTTTAATAACAGAGGCATTATGGTCATTTCAAATAAACTAACAGAATAACTGGATGACGTTAGTGTGGGTGGACTTTACGAAATTGAAACCACAGGGACTGTTTTGACAATTTTTAAACTAATGGACTGAAATAGTGATTTTTGACAAACCACGGAGACAAAAATGTAATTAACTCTTAAAAAATTAACAATAAATGAATGCTACAACTAAAAAAAAAACTTTGTTTCAAGTTTTCTTTTTCCTGTTGTTTCAAACCCTGAATTGACAATACCGTTGTATAATTTTTATATTTGTAAACGTCTATCCATTGCACTCGATAACACTCAAAACTAAAAGTTTTAATTTCATAAAATTTTAAATAAACAATACACTTATTTTTAAAGTACACACTTTAATTATGTTATTAAAAATAAATTCAAGACTTAAAAAGTTTAAAATTTAAATCATTTCCCATATGGTACCGTTTGAATTATAATTTTTAATTATAAATTAAAATAAATATAAATATAAATTAAAAAGAGATTGGGTGTTTTTGTTATTAGAAGCCAATGAATATAAACAAGGGAACGTAGGCAATGCATCTACCATACATCTAAGACCTCTTTTCACCCTATGAAAACAAATCCTTTTCTTTGGGTCCTTCCACCAATAAACAATTATCCACGTCACTATGGAAATCTGGATTATCCAATCAATACTTGCCATGTCAGCAGATAAGAGTTATTTGTGTTTGCCAATTATTGTACTATGGAGTACAACCCAATCCCAACCATTTTTCCTTTTTTAAGGATTCAATTCATCATTTTATAGAAAAAAGGCTATTTATATACTTACTCAATTTTAATCGTAGATAACTTTTTAGAAGTAAGTTACTTTATTCGAAATTATATCATTGTAATGAAATCTTAAGAAAAGTTTATACAAACAAAAAATGTGTATCGTCAAGGAGGTTTATTTACTCGTTATTTGTCGTAGTTACGATACTAATGCTAACAAAGTAAATTCATTATTGTGTATCGTTAAGGAGTTTTATTCATAAATGAAAGTAAATAATAAAAATTTATTAAAAATTTAATATATCTGTTTCCTTGAGATTATGCAGACTAGACGCGATTATTATTCATATAAATATATAACCTTTTATTTAATGAGTTCGATCTTAAAAACTTTCTCACGAGCCGAGCTCGACCGTAAGCTTTGTTAAGGTAGACGAATCGAACTCGAGCTTAGGGGAACTCTAGCTCAGCCTGCGTATACCCCTACCTAGCATAGTGGTAATGATCTGGGCTGCGATGTTTGCTAGTGTTGGCCGTTTATACTTTCATCAAAAACAATTAAAAGCGTTGTTCATGTGTTTTGTGGTGGGAAACTCATATTTACGTATCAATTACAACTAAGAATATGATGTTAAGGAACCTCAACCATAACTACTAAATATTGTATCTTCATTACTAATCTTAGTTTTGAATGAAATAAGTTAACATCACTTCAAACGCGTAGTCGTTTAATATAAAAGCTAATTTATACCCTATCAAAATTATCTTACACAAAAATAAACAAAATAAATATTATAACGTGTACAATTTTTTTAGTGATTTTTAAACATCTTTACATATAATATACATATTATATATTTAATATTTATAAAATGACACTTTATCATCTTTGCATGTGATAAAATATTTAATTAATAGGCTATAAAGTGTTGTTGGTTGGTATGGGTGACATACTTAGAAATCTATCCAAAAGGGATATATTTTTCTTTATCATCTTTGCATATGCCCATGATTGGGATTAGATACCACACTTTCTTGCTATAATAATGCCCTTGGATTTTACTTGATTTTTATGGAAAAATATGAAAGAACAATTTCACTTTGATTTTACTTTCCTAACAAAGTGAGACAAAATTTAAAGAGGCAAATCTCGTATTACCAAGTGTCACTCGATATTCTGTTGTGTAAAATATCTACATAGCTTTGATTTTTTGGTGTACATTTTTTAAAAATTTGTTTAAAAAATACAAAAGTTAACAGTTTAATTGATAGAAACGGTTTAATTGATAGAAATAGAATAAATACTAGTAATAATAATATATGAGCATTGGTAATCTCTAAATCAAATGGAGATCATAAGGCGTGTATTAGACTAAGAACGTGTCCAATCGCCTGAAACATTAGCACTACTTTCATGCATTAACAAAAAAAAAATGTTTGACAAAGCAATTCATTTATCATTAGATGATACGGTGTGGGCATGAAAAAGTGGCGTGAAAGCCACAACTACGCCGGAACACCACCCCGTAGACGACGTTGTGGCTGGCATGGGAGAAAGGGAGGAGGGATTTCCACCAGCGTGGGGGCAATTGTGTAAGTGAGGTGAAGGCTCTTGATTGATGGGTGTTGTTTAGGTTTGTTTTGATTGTTTGATTGTTTAATTTTTATTTATTGTTTTCAAATTTTTTTCCTCTTCTACGCCATGCCCACCCCATGTTTTTTTCTCTACGCCACAATGCTGACTTGATTGTCACATAACGTTTCACGTCCATCTTCATGCCCTCCCACACTGTGTGATCTTAACTCATTTCACATTTCCAATATAATCGTCACCTTTTACATTTCTTAATAATATTATAATAACCAAATTATTTATTATAATAAACTATTTAGTTTTCATATTTTTAAATATGTTGAAATTCTTAAACTTCATAAACTCTCAGATGTTTTTATTTTATTAAATATATACAAATTCTTAAATATTATAAGTTCTTAATATTTATGAAATATGAAAAAAATATAACAAATTTTACAAAATTTATAAAAAATTATACTTTATGAAAAACAAAGGTGAAAAAATTCATTACATTTTGGAGAGGTCCAACACATGGGGCACGTGACATGTCCGTCCACATGAACGGCAATGTCAAATCTATCCACGAACATGGAAGCACAATACAACGTTCCTAGGCCTCTTGTTTGTTGGCCGCTTGCGTAGCGTTTTTGGTGTTCATAAGAGAGTCTCATTGCAAACAGTGGCGGATCTAAGAACTTTTTTCACTGGGTTTCTTTTGGTAGATTCATTATTTTTTTCAAATCATACGAGTTTCTCATTAATTTTTCCCGTTTTTTCTAAACCGAATGGATTCCTAAGAACCTACAAAAGTGGCATAGATCCGCCCCTGATTACAAATCTAACAAGTTCAAAGAAATTCACGAATGGTGCTACACTCATTGCAAACAAATAATAGAGATAAATCGATGTAAAAGAAAGAGTCAGGCAAACAAGAGTGGTCCCCTTTACAGAGATGTGATTTTAGCTCCACCCTATATATGTATTTATTTATTTATTCTTACACATAAACAATTTATTATCTATTGAAAAGGTTCAGATCTTAATGATCTTAAGCAAGATTCACATATTGCACTGGACTAAACTCGCATGTCAAAAATAAAACATAACTTATATAACTAAACTCTAATATAATAAATGTGGTTATGTAAAAATATATAAATATATAGGTAGGGTTCAATCGGGAAGATCAAAAATGTTAAGGAACCATGCATTTAACATGTAAAAAATATTATAAAAAATTCAACTTAACATGTTAAAAATTATATTTTTCAAAAAAAAAAAATCAAAACTTTTACATATAGATACATATAGTAATCTTTTTAATAAAAAAATAAAAAAATTAAGAAAAAATGCATAAAACAGTTAAAAAGGTAATAGAAATTACAAAAGTGATATTTTGTGTTTGGATAGCTTCTATACATCTTTATATGCAAAAGCTCTGAAAAACTTTTGAAAATTTTTTTTAGCAATTTAAATTGAATTTTTATGATATATCATGTTAAATGCATGTTTACCCGGTTCCCCATTTTTTTAAAGTTCCCTATTGTACCTCACACTTTATATATATAATGATACTTTTATATATTATTGTCGTTATTACAAAAAATAATTAATAATAGAGGAGCTCAAGTTTGAAAATTACTAATAAGCCCACATTATGCTTTAGATAAACTTGACCTTTAGAAATTTAGAAATAGAATTCAAAATGAGTCCCACATGAGTTTTATAAATAGAACTCTTTTAACACTTGAGTTTAGGAGGGAGAAATATTAAGTTCAAATCTCACATATGACAAGGATTAAAAGAAATTTGTCGTTCAAAAATAGTCAACCTATATCGTTTACTAATAAAAGTTGCTAAATTCCAATTTATACCCCAGTAGTCTAAAGGATATGACATTAGTTTTAGAAGTGTTTATTGTAACCTAAAATGCTAATTTGTAGTGCTTAAAGATTAAAGTTGTCTTCAAACTATCTAGCTAATAGACAAATATATAATAACTTATCTTCTTATAATTACAACTTCATACATAGACCACATAAACATATACAAAATGTTATAATCCATTAACCATTAACTGGCTATGATAGTTTTGTTTTACATAATTCTGATTTGTGGTTGGTTTAGCAACAAGTCACTCATTATCAGCACTCAAACCTTGATTCTTACTAGATCCACATGTCATAGACAAAAATAATAATAATAATAATAAGAGGCATAAATAAAGCATTTTAATATAATTTATTTTGTACAACATATATAATTTTTCTAAAACATTACGTAAATCTAAAAACATGGAATCTCAATAGTAATATTATTTATACGGTGTATAAATCGTTTTACTACATAAACATATGCATGAAAGGCTTTACACAAAACATATACCCTCCTCGACATGATCTTTATTGCTAAGACTACGTTTGTTGACATAACACAAAACCTAACAGGTATTGAGTAGACGAGTAATATATACCCTCCTCGACATGAAGTTAAATCGAATCAAGATTAATATATAACTAGCAAGTGACAACCCGAATTGGAATCGAATTTTGTACTTTTTAAAATTTTTCGAACTATGAAGGAATGATTTAAAAGCAAGCAGAGGGGAGAGAAGATTTTTATTCAAGTTACAAAGAGGAAAAGAGAGTTGGGTCTTCTGCCATTTTGCCAGAACTAAACAACAGATCTCTTCAACCCTTTTTATCTCTTCTCCATCTCCCCGTGACTCTATAATCTCTCTCTCTCTCTCTTCTCTGTCTGTTTGTTTGTATGTGCAAATTTTGGTCTTTTTTTTTCCATTTAAGTTGGATATTTTCTTGTAAACACAACTCAAGATAAGTTGAAATCTTGGGATTTGAGCATTCAGTATTTTCAAAAACAACCATACAACACATACTATATATATACCTCTCTATTTGTGTTCTACACTTCCACTTTCTCAATTGGGCAAACTCTCTATTAAATCTTCTATTAGTTCAACTTCTTTTTTGGTGAATTTTGTTGGTCCTAAAAAACTGTTTCTGGGATTTCTTTACTTTTCTTTTCTTATTCTATTCCATTTCTTATTTTATAAAGAATCCAACTTTTGTTCATACAAAAGTAGACACCTTTAGGGGTTTAAGGGTTTTTTTTTCCATCTAATTCAACTCATTTCCCACTCATTTCAACAGTTTCTTTGATTTGTGGAGTTGGGTTTTCATAATTCTTTAAGATGAATTAAAAAAACTCAATCTTGAACCATAAAGTCACAACCTTTTTGTCAATCTTGGGGTGAATTGAGTTTTTCTTGTTCCATCCAATTCTACTCATTTTCATCATTTCTTTGATTTATGGAGTTGGGTTTTGCATATTTCTTTGAAATGAATTGAAAAGACATAATCTTGTACCATAAAGCTCCAACTTTTTTTTTTTTTTGTCAAATTTCAAGAATTTGGCCATTTAGGGGTGACTTGAGTCTTTCTTTTTTCATCCAATTCTACTCATTTCCAATCAATTTCTTTGATTTTTGTAGTTGGGCTTTCCATATGTCTTTCAGATGAATTAAAAAGATTCAATCTTGAACCATAAAGTTCCAACCTTTTTTTATTAAATTTCATGAATTTGGTGGTGAATTGAGTTTCTTGAACTCTCAAAAATGTCATCAACTATCTTAACTGGTGGTACAGGAAGAGCTTATGGATTTGACATTGAAAATGTTGTCAAATCCCCATCAATGACATCTAGTAGAAACTCCCATTCATCTTCTCCATCTTCAACCCTCTCTGAATCAAGCAATTCCCCTATAGCAATATCGAATCGAAAACCTCGAACTCCCCGAAAAAGACCCAATCAAACTTACAATGAAGCAGCTGTTCTTCTCTCCATAGCTTGTCCCAAAGTCTTCTCAAACAAAAACCTCACAAACAAGACCAACAATCTCTCCAAATTCACCACACAAAATGGTATACAAAATGGTAACTCGGTTTACGACCCGACGGAGTTGCTTTTACCCTTTCCGGTGATCGAAAACTCCGGATTCCTTCTCCGGAATCCGATTCCGAAGAAACCCAATTCAGTTTTCGAGTCAAAGGTGGCGGGTTCTTGCCAGAGTCCCGAGGAATTCGAGTACCAGAATTGTAACTCCGGTTCGAATTCCATGGAAATGTGTGACGGGTTTGAAGGGGTAGACCTTGGAGCAACGGTAAGGTTGTTGCCATGTGACCTGGAGGTCACAGGTTCAAGTCTTAAAAACAACCTTTTTCATAAAAATAGGGTACTAAGTACATCAGGCCCAAGTTGGCCCAACACCACCCTGGACCCCACACATGCTGAAGTCTCATGCACTGACCTTCTAAACAACAAATTTGAAGATGATTTCGATACGGAATCGATGCTCGATGAGGAAATTGAAGAGGGGATTGATAGTATCATGGGGAGCTCGAATTCGACCATCGAAACCCGCGAATTAAACAATGATTCTTGTTTGAATTTCAAGCCCAACACTTGTTATGGGTATCCATTGGGATTGGGATTTGGTGGAAATTTGGAGTTTAACTTTGGAATGGGAATGGGAATGAGGAATGGAATAAGGGCATTGAAGAATGGTGATGATGGGAATTGGTGGAATTTTCCAACGGTGAATGTGGCGGATGTGTCGCCGCGGGTGGCGGTGGTGGCGCCAGTGAAGGTGAAAAAAAGTCCTATGGAAAAAAAGAAGAAGAGAGTGGAGGAATTGATGAAGAGGTCGGAATCAGAATTGGAATTGGAATTGGAACAGGGGAATAAGAATAATGGAGACGGCAATGGGTGCAAATTGTTGTTGAAATTGAATTACGACGACGTTTTGAATGCTTGGTCGGATAAAGGGTCGCCATTGCCGGAGGAAATCTCTGGGTCGGAGTCTGCGGATGGTGATATTCATGTAAGTGGTTATTTCAATATATTAGTTTTTTCAACGACAAATTAAGATACTCCTAAATATTTTTATACTTGTTTTTATATTACTTTTTCAATTCTATTAATAGTAATAATATAATTATAAGAATATTTGGCTATCTAAATTTTAATCTAAATCAATCACATAATTTGTGTTTTAATTGATGTTTTTATCTAACAGACTAGATTAGCTCAAATAGACTTATTCTCGGAAAGCGGTGGGCTAAGAGAAGCTAGTGTAATGCGTTACAAGGAGAAAAAACGCACACGTCTATTCTCTAAAAAGATTAGATACCAAGTGAGAAAGGTTAATGCTGATAGACGGCCCAGATCCAAGGTATGTGTAGTTTTACTTTCTAATTTATTATATTTTAAAAGTTACAATATTATTTATAAAATATCCTACTAAAGTTATGCATTTATTAATTAAAGTTACAAATAAACTACTAACATTAATGTTAGTAAGTTTAAATGTTATTATATAAATAATTAAAGTATTGTCTTTAATTCCATTTATTGTTACTCATTGTCATGAATGGTCAAAAGTAATATGAATTATAGGCATCTCATTAAATTCGTGTTTTGATTATAATAAAGTGTTTAATAATTGATCTTTAACATTCAAAATGTTTAACATTTTTAAGAAAATAAATAACAATTATATAAGTGTTTACAGCCTTAAAAGATTTTAGATTAATAAACCACAAATATTATTAATAAGTACAAATATCAAGATGTTAATATATATAATCAAATGCTTACTTGTGCTGGTTTTGTGAATTTTGCAGGGGCGATTTGTTAGAAGGTCAAACTCTGAGGACACATAAGTTAATACTTTTTTGCTCTCAGCCCCCTCATTTTTTGAAGATAGCTTATTGTGTCCTTTATCTTTTTCATTTTTACATTTCTAGACTTATAGTTCTTTCTTTTGTGTACAACAATAATTATGTAGTGTTGTTGAAAAGAGGCGAGGCTAGTTAAGATGAGAAATGGATAGGAAGGAGAGGAGAGGAGAGGAGAGGGAATTTATATTTATTTTTTTCTGTAATCATAACTTTTTTTCCTTTCACAACTACTATAGTTTACACCATTTAATCATAAATTTGTACCTAATGCATGTATTTTCGGCTTAATTATAATGCCCATTTAAAAAAAAAAAAAAAAAAAAAAAACACTTTTGCAAGTAATTAACCATTATGTATATACAAAGTAAAGGAATATATAAGTTAAACAAACACATATGTAACATCAATCAAATCCTCGTGTGCTTTGACTAAGTTGTTTAATTAAAAACTTAAATCCAACACAAAGTGAAACTCTTGGTACAAAAAAAAAAAAAAATCCCTTTTGTTGATAGATGACGAGAACACTGACAATATGGTATATTGTATGTGTAACTTTTGTCTCACTTAACAGAAGAAGGTTCTAAGAGTTCTGTTCAACTCCAAAAGATGATGCACATTTGCACATTGATAAAATGATATATTATATTTGTAATTTTTGTCACAATTGGTTTTAGTCAGTGGCGGATCTAGAAAACCCTTAAAGGGGCAACGTTTCAAAGAAAAAGGGTAACGAAATCGAAAAAACGTCAATTTTTTTTCAAAATTTACACTACCGTCGGAGCGTTAAGGAGCAACGTAACTTACCCCTTATTAAGAGGTACATACGCCCCTGGTTTTAGTGTTCTAACATTTTTAGTAGATGTATTAACCGCTAATGTTGCATAATTAAGTTGACATAGATTGTATACCAGTTGTATAACGAACTTGACACAAATTGTGTTATAAAATTATGTGAAGTTCATTGCAAATCATAACAATGTGTTTTAAGCACCATCAAAATGTATACCGGAAAGAAGTTTTTCATCCGTATAAAATACAAACCGCGTCTCACTATCATACAAGTCGTTGAAGCATTCCATGCGCAAATCATCGTTTTTTATAAAAATGATGCTACGAAAGTAAAACTGTTTATATCCTTCGGTGTCTAATTATACTCTAGTAAACGTCAGTAGCGCCTAAATGCCATTAGTGTAGACAATTATATTCAGTTTTATTACAGTCTAATAATACGAACGATTATTAACCAACCCGACTACTTTACCACATCTAATATAGTAATATTTATGTTTGTTTTTGTATTGTAGTGATATTTTGTTCATGTAGAAACAAACCGAAGAGAGAACAAGACCTTGGTTCTGAGTCGACTCGATTTGATCCGAGTCGATTTCCACAAAAAACAATTACACAAGAACTTATACAACAACTATATATATAATCCATCATTTCTCCAACCCTAATGCTAAATAGTTTAAAGCAACTGTTATTACAACCAAGGGTGGGGCGCGACGGCAATGATGGTGGTGTAAGAATTAAGGCTTCTCCTTGAGGTGTGCAATAGGAACAAAGGTGGTGTGACTCTGATCAACAGATGGCGCTATTGTTTTAGCCGCTTTTCGGTTTGGTGTTCTTAAGAGTATTACCTGTTGTAGTTTTTCCAACTTCGTTTTCAAAAGACAAAGTTTCTCCATTTGAGCTTCTGCTGCTGCTTGTTGATTATCACCTTCACTAGTGCCACCGATGATAACATCTATTTCCTTATCTTTTTCCGTCGTTTCTTTCAACGTTTTCAAGCTCGGGTTATTCTCTCCAAGATCCGCATCACCATCAACCTTAAAAAGTTATGTACACATGAAGTCTACTATGATATGTATATTGTATATAAATACGTGTGTGTGAATGTGTATGTGTGTGTGTAGAGAGAGAGAGAAATCATTTCAGAACACTATTTTTTTTCGAGAACACACAAAACAAATCTAAAACACTTCGCTTTCTATTACACATGCGTATGTTATGTACATAACAAACATCAAAGTAATGCGTTCATATATTTTAGGTTACATGTATAAGCGAACAATCAAACAAACTTGTTCATTTCTTTTTTGAATTTCAAGAGAAATAAGTCAAAAGCAATTACCAATACATTTGTATCATGTTCTTTTATTATTGGAAAATAAACGTTCATTTATGTTCTACATGTTCTCATAATATATAGTGTTTTGATTTTGAATTAATCTCTACCCTATATGTGTGTTGGGTTCATTTTTTAGCCATCGGATCTGCTTGATAAAAAAAAAAAAAAAAAATTCTATACAATGGCGTCGTCGTAATAAACGCAAATACATGTATTCTCCAGTGAAAGCAATACACGCACATTCAATATTCACAGATGAATACAGTACATCAAGCAGTGGCATTTTCATAATTATTGCAAATACATGCATTCACCGGTGAATAAAAGTACACGTGTGCATTCACTATATGGATGTGGTGGCATTTTTGTAATTAACGAAAGAAACATGTATTCAACATATGTAGTGCATTCCCACCTAAGTAGCACTGGAATGGGTACGGGATCGGGGTACGGGAACGAGGAACGGCATACGGGTACGGCAATAAAAATATAAAAAAAAAATAAAAATACATTAAACAAATTCCAAAAATATTACATCTTCCAAAGGTAATTAAATATCAATAATCAAATCATTTTCAAATTCCGGTTCATCTAGTGAGAGATCGGCAATCGATAGAGAATTAGAGATGATGAGACTTGAGAGTTTAGAGATTAGAGAAGCCGAATATGATAGGTCTATTTATTTAATGGCCGGTTGTGGAATTTGAAAGGGTAAAAACCCTAAAAATAAATGGAAATGGGTTGGATACTTCTACCAGATACGTCCCCGACATTGGAAACGTTTAGGAAACGTCCCCGACGAGTACCCATGGTGTTTCCGTCCCTGACAAGTACCCGAGACGGGTACGGCCACATAAATGGAGTCCCCGTGCTACATAGATTCCCACTGACTACATCATTAGAATTAGAATTATAGTATATTCACCAGTGAATACTGATTACGAATTAAATGTTGACCTAATGTGTTTTCGCGTTAATTACAAAGATGCCACCATGTAAAAGAAATCTTCATCAAGCATATTCAACAGCTAAAAAGTGGTTCTCATTTAAACCCAAACCTATTAGACAAAATTTCAAATTGTTTTTCATGTTGAAAACATGAAATTATCAGAGTCTAGATAATAATAACTAGAAATACAAAAAAAAAAGAAAGAAAAAAAGTACCTTGTTATTTGATGCCGAAAGATGCAACTCTCCATTGTCTTGTGGTTTTGCAGTATTGGTTGGTGACGTGGTATTCTTTCTCCTACGAAACTTTTTTGTGCGTCTGTCCACTGGGGTTTCAATGACATTTATGAGCATATTTTGATTATTTTCTAATGGAAATTCGTCGACAGCTTTGTTCTTGACGGGTGCTGGTTCAGATTCTTTTGAAATAGAAGGATCCTCATTTTGATTTGAAGTATCCTCTCCCGCCTGCGTATTTAGTTATTTACCACAAAATTTAAACATAAATGATAATATTTTAAAATTCAGAATAGAGGTGGAAAAATGATGTCTATTAATTACTAATGATTACTAACTGTCACAGATATGATTTGCAAAGATTATATTATTCTACGAACATAATCTTATTCTTTTGAGTAAAATAATTTGGGAGACGTTATGCATCAAAGATGCGACTTTGATCCATTTGATTCAAACAAATATAAAAGATACTACCTGGAATAAAACGATGTTTCTACAAATTTATAGCAAAGAATAATAAAAAAAACACGAATAATCATAAAAGTCTTACAAGAATTAATATTTTCATGATAGTTTGAATGCTTAATTTAATGTGTGGATCCTGAGTTTAAATGTAGCCACGGGAAAGATAACAGGTTATAAACTGAAGGCGAAAAGAACATGAGAGACACAAAAATGTTTTTAAGCTAAACAGTTCCATCAAATGTCAAATAAAATTCTTATATCATTAGGTATCAAACTCTGAGTGTTCTATGATGTCTCTAATTTGGAACAAACTAAGTATAATATATTTAAGGATTTAAAATACCGAAGGAAATATATGCAAGCATGCAAATAAAATATATATGACTACGGGACTAAAAGAACATGAAAAGAACAAACTCACCTTCTTACTTTTAAGAGATAGGTGGCGTGCATTTCTGAACCACGTATTCACCTGAGAAATGTCACATAAAATCATCATACACCAAAATGAAACTGACCAGATGTTCAATTTGTTGTTCATAAATCATAATAAACCCAACTTCATGTTTTCCCTGGTGGGTATTAGAGGCGGCAAAACATGTAGGTTAGGGTAACCGTCATGGGTTGAATGCACTTCGGGTTCGAAACGTAGATAAAAATAAGCAAATCACCAAAGTTAAAGTTTTTTGGTGTTTAATTAGGGGGCATGTCATTATTAAAGTTGAGGGGCTAAAGTTGTTTAGTATTAAGGTTGAGGGGCTAAAGTTGTTTGATGTAGTTAAAGGGCTAAACATGTAATTATTAAAGTTGAGGGGCTAAACATGTCATTATTAAAGTTGAGGAGCTAAAGTTGTTTATTGTTAAAGCTGGGGGGCTAAAGTTGTTTTAGTTAAGAGACATGTCAATATCAAAGTTGAGGGGCTAAACATGCAATTGTTAACGTTGAGGGGCTAAAGTTGTTTATTATTAAAGTTGAGAGGCTAAAGTTGTTTATTAATAAAGTTGAGGGGCTAAAGTTGTTTGATGTTGACAAAATAGCATATATATAGTATATATAATATGGGTGAGGATCATTTAGGAACCACCATTTATCACGAGAACCACTTGTGAACACAACCAAAACTACCTTAAAAAACAAACAAAAAAATTATTATTTATATTTTAAAATTTCTATAAGATCGCAACTTTTTATTAATAATTTTTATTTTGATTTTTTTTACTAATAAAAAGTCGCAATTTTAATAGAAAAAATTAATTAATTTTTTTAGCATTTAGGTTTGGGTTTAGCTTTAGGGTTTAGGTTTTAGCATTTAGCTTGGGCGGAAGATGGGGTGGGTGGGTGGGGTGGGGTGGGGGGTTTGGGTTTTTTTTAGGTTTTTGGGGGGGTGGGGGTTTAGTTTGCTTTTGGTTTAATTTGCTTGTGTTCACACTAGTTCTCATGGTGCTCTCCTTAAAGCTAGTTCTCGCATGAACCCTACCATATATAATACACTTATAGAAAACTATGTTATCTATATAGTAATCTAATATTTTGAATAAATGATTTAGGAGGTTCTATGGATTAAGAACACTTTGGGCTACTTTTGACCCGTTTGACACTTTGACTCATTTTCTTTTAAGCCATTTATACGAGCTTTCACGTTTGACCCCATTCGAGATAAAGCATAGCCCGAATCAATCCAATTAGAAGTAAACGAGCCGAAACTGTCACCCCTAGTCCCGGATTCTAAATCCTATATTAAACTTTTGTATATGTTCCAATTTTGCCCACAGAAAAAAAATTACCTTCTCAGGGTCAAGACCTAACTCTTTGGAAATGTCTTCTTTAACGGCTCGAGAGGGGAGTTCATTCTTTGCGAAAACAGCGCGAAGTTTCTAACATACAAAAAAATAGCAATAGAAAAGTAATAAATACCACTAGCATTGAACACTAGCAAGTAACAACTTCAATAGAGAGAGAAAAAAAAATGGAAGTACCTGAACAGCTTCAGCTGGAATCCTGATAATTGACCGTTTATGTTCATTTAAGTTTGTGTCAACCCTATTGGTTTCAGCAGTATCTTTAACAATTGATTCCTCAGTTTCACAAAGAGTCATTAGGGTACTGGCTGCATCAGACTCCTTTTCTCTTCGTTTTCTGTTAGTGGGTCCCCAATCTTCATCTTCACTTACTTGTTCGTTTGCAAGAGCATCTTTCCCAAACATTTCCTGCATAATAAGGCACAACAAATGCTAATTATATATTTTAACAGCATCCAAGTGCATTGACTATAGCCCATAGAACAAAGAAAGGGATAGAAGAAATAGAGTAAAATGCCATTTTCGCTCCTGAGGTTTGGCCAGTTTTGCGACTTCTATTTTTCCGGCATCTGAATCCAAATGGTTTGAAATCTTGCCATTTTCATCCAGCTCGTGAACTCCATCCATTTTTCTCTGTTGAGTCAGGGATATTTTCATCTTTTTTCTCCGTTAAGGGATTTTGAATACTTGTACATTATACAAAATGCTTGTACATATAAAGTGAAAAAGACCGAATTGCCCTTTAAGTTAACAAAAAAGACGGAAATACCCCTGACTTAACGGAAAAAAATGGATGGAGTTAACGAGCATGGCAAGATTTCAAACCTTTTGGATCCAGATGCGGAAAAACAAACCTTTGGACGAAAGTCGCAAAACTGGCCAAACCTCAGGGACGAAAATGGCATTTTACTCGAAGAAAAATCATATATATAATTTGTACCCACATCATAAAGTTTCCTATAATCAACCGACCGACGTTGTCTACGACCACTCACGAACTCACAATCAGAACCCGAACCTGAACCGGAACCCAGACCGATAAAATCAGTGGAGGTGCTTTCGAGACCCGAATTTCTAATTATCTTGCAAGATTGATCATCAAGAACTTCATCATCTAGTGACAGTGAACTGTAGCTACTGCTGACAGCACTATCGTCAAAAGATTCGCCCGCAGAGCAAGCTCTGCTATTGCTGCAACTATTTTCATGTTTTTCAATTCTGTCTGGATCATAATCATCATCACCAGAATCATCTGAAGGCCATTCTTCTTGATTGAGTATAGTATCCCCACCATCAGGTAATGTAGCTTCATCCTTAAATATATCCTGTTTCAAGCATAGATTTTTTTAATCGACTTTGTAAACAATCTAAATAAAGGTGGTTCCAATTGGTGGATTTGAGTTGTTTGAAGCTTTAGACTATTATTTGTAAGAATATTATCTTCGTAACCAATTATTAATTACCACATTCATTACTTAAGATTTTTTAGAAAGTGGACAAAAAATTGAAAAAGGGTTTTCAAGTCAACCCGGCCTACGGCAGCAAACGAACCGAACGTTCAGCGAACACTTCGTGAACCATTCGGCGGGAAGTTCGTTTGTGTTCGTTCGTTTACTAAATGAACGAACACGAACAAGAAATTTCGTTCGTTTAGTTAACTGAACGAACATGAACAGCGGCTGTGTTCGTCCATTTATGTTCGTGAACGTTCGGTAACGTGTCCGTTTGTGTTTCATAGTTCATTAGTGTTTTTGGTTTTTATATTATATTTAACTACTTCAATATTTCGACAAATAAAATACTTAATAAATATCAGTTTATTATATATTATGTTCATGAACGCTTGTTTGTGTCCGTCTGTGTCCGTTTATGTTCATGAACATCAGTTTGTGTTCATGAACGTTCGTTTGCGTTCTTTCCTAAAATTAACAAACGAACACGAACTCGTTCATTTCCTTAATGAACGAAAACGAAAATAAAATCTCGTTCGGTAAGTCTTCATGAACAGTTCGTGAACATATACATTCTTTAACAAACGAACATGAACAAGGTCTTGTTCGTGTTCATTCGGTTCGTTTGCAGCCCTAAGTCCCAGCCTGTTTTGACCTGTAGTTAAAATGGCACGTTAGCATGTAAAGTGGACTTTTCAAAATTCGATATCTCCTTCACAAGACAAAAAGCCTATTCAGCATTGCATGTTTTCTGATGTTATAAGGCACATAGCATCCATACATTCTATAAAAAATCTATGTTTGGAACTTTGAAATTAAATTTCAGGAAATGAAGTTCAAAATAAAGTTTTTAATACCGCCAACCTGCCAATTGGTGTCATTAGAGTAACTTGTTCCAAGGTGCGCATTCATCGAGTCTATGATTTCAGTCTTGCAAATGCAATATTTACAATACCACCCTTGGTCTCCTGGTGGAACTGATTAAGCATATAAAAAAAAAAAACACTTCAATTAAGATTCGGCAAAAAGAAGCAAAATTCCATTACTTCCATAGATGGGATATAATGTAAGATTTGAAAAGAGCTTACTGTTTTCAGTTAAAAGGGGAGGGTCGATGCACATTTGATGAAACGCACAATTGCAAGTCCCGTCACACAGTATAATGTCATTATCAAGATATGCCTCCCTCATTTTACACTTTGCACAATGTATCTAAATAGAATAGAATAAACAAAAAACAAATCATTATCATTGTGATCATAAATTCACGATATTTTACATACAAAACTGTTTTGTTTGACTTCAAGAATCTATCGATGGTTTGAAGCATACAGCTTAAGATTAATCATGATGAACTTTATTCTTACTGTTTTAGCTACTTTGAATGTTTCTATGGTAATATATTTGTTTTATACAACAATAGAGATTTGTAATTAACTATAGTGGACACTGGATACGTACATTATCATGATGCACAGATCCATCTGGAGCTATTACAGATTCATCAATACAACCATCTGAGCTAAGTAAATCTAGTTGGCGTAAGGCATCACGGAGTCCCAGTTTACATTTCAGTATCTGCTTCTTGGCTCTTTGAAGTTCTCTTTCTGGCTTAATTTTTTCCCGGCTGAATATAATAACAAAAATTAGTGCAACAACAAGGTGAAGTCCCACGTGTGAGAAAATAATCCACTTCCATGCTAATTTATATGAACTGAAAATGTTAAATTATCATTGCATGATTTCGTATGTTGCGTCTAAGAATTTGAGACATGTGGTTTTAAAAAATGATTTAAGAGTAAGAATTGCACTCAGGAATAACTTATTCATGTATCTTAACCCTGATTACTAATTATATATATATATATATATATATATATATATATAGGGTAGGGATCCTAAGAGAAATGCACCCTGTTTGAGAAACTTGAGAAGCATTCTAGACCACGCATTTTCCTCAAGCCATCATCATCATCATACTCAGTAAATCCCACCAATAGCAAAGCTAAGGTAGGGTCTGAGGAGGGTAGATGTAGACAGCCTTACCTCTACCCCGTAGGAATAGAGAGGTTGCTTCCAGTGAGACCCCCGGCTCGATTGTAGTTTTGTATCAAGCCTTGGACCTAAGACACGTAACACTCAAACAATCGGGACAGAGACTGATTGGTGCATGTACCCCCGTGTCTTTTAGCTATCAACGTCACCACATGATGCATGATTAACCATCCGCTGCTTTTAACGTTATTTTCACGAAATTAGTAAAATAACGTTAGAGTTAGTACCATTTCACTTTTGCCCCCCGAGCGCCCAGACATATACATTGTATGTGCACACCGCAAGCGGGGAATCACATTTTCCTCAAGCCAAAATAAAAAAAAAAATAAAAAATAAAAAATAAATAAAAAAACTTCTAATCGCACGTTTTTAAGGGTTTTTTTGCATATATACATATATGTATACGTATATTGTCAATTTTAAAGTATACACATATGTATATAGTCAATTTTTAAACTATACATGTGTATATTATGAAAAATATATATCCTTAACTTAAGAAACGTAAGAAAACGGGTCAAACGAACTCCGATTGAGCTCATTCCAGCAGCATTGGAGCCGGCTTGGTGAACACTAACCAAAAACTCTAAACCCTATGCTAAAACCTAAAAACAAAACCCTAAAGCTAAACCATAAAGCTAAATCCTAAATACTAATGTTAAACACTAAAGCTAAACCCTAAACACTAAAACTAAACCCTAAAGCTAAAGCCCAAAGCTAAACCCTAAATACTAATGCTAAACCCTAAATCTAAAACTAAATCTTTCCCCTAAAACATAGATGTACAATACTTATTTTTCAATTTTAAACACGTATATATATACATTTATGTATAGTTGAAAGATTGACAATATACACATGTGTATATATCCCTAAAAAAAATTGCATTTTTTGCACTCTTGCATTTTTGCTTAGGGAAATGTGTGGTCCAGATTGCTTCTCAAGTTTCTCAATTAGCCTAGTGTTTCTCACACGATCCTAACCCTATATATATATATACACACACATATATAGTGAAATGTTTAAATACAAAAGGCTCTTAACGTGCGATAGTATGCGACCACCAATATAACGTGCGTAATTATGCAAATAACGTGCGTAATTAGGGTTAACCCAACCCATGCGTAATTATGCAAATAACGTGCGTAATTATGCAAAGTTAATTACTATTGTGCCACGTGCCACCGTGTTCAATTGAAGGCCTAGATTAGATCAAATGTGCGGTTGAGATGCTCGCGTACGCATCTCACGATAAGGTGGTCTTGTACGTTAACCCCCCCCCCCCCCTATATATATATATAGGGGAAGGTTTAAATGAGAACGGCACAACAAAATAATAAAAAGAGTTACCCTCACTCTTATCTTCATAAGTTAATAAGTGTAATGTTTCACTTTTACTCTTATAAGCAAAAAGTCGTCATATTAGAACATAAGCATCAGACTGAATAAAAGAAAGATTTGAAAATGGTAAGTACCTTTGACCTTTCCAGCCTTCGGTTGAGTATGCATCTAGAAGGTTCTGTTCAACTTTCATTTTAATGAGAAGGTACCTCGTTCGCCTTTTCAACTTGGAAGCTTCATCAACCTCAACTTTGTCATCTGTCCTTTTTCTCTTCCGACCCCTCTTACGCTTCTCAGAGGAAAAATCCCCCTTTTGATTTTGGCAATTTACTAAAAACGGATTACTCAAGGATTCAGCTACATTTGTGTGTTCAAAGTCTTTGTTTTTGCTATTGGTTAAAAAATCAACAATCTTGTTCTTAGAATGAGATTTCAGTTTTCTTGATCTCTTTGCACATGACTCTGTTGTGATGCTTTTTGAGTGCGGCGATTTTCCAATATTCTCCTGAGCCTCTTCCATCCCTGATCCAGTTATGTTGATTATCTATCTATCAAACTAAGAAACAAGGCGAATAAGTCGGTCAAATGCAAGATAACAATTCTGAAAGAGATATACAAACTCAACTCAACCCAACCAACATTCCATCATGATAACATGGTGTATTACACATTTACACTAGTAAACTTGGTTTTAAAAGGGAGAAGCGCAAAAAAGTGACAAGGTCCAAAATCCGTGGCACAAAGCTTTAAGCGCAAAAGCACACTGCTTATCGTACCCGAGGTGCGAATGATTATTTAATTTTTTATATATATCCTATAGGCTTCCAGCATCACTTATTCAATATTTAGAGACAAATAAAGTTTTACATGATTTAGTATGGAAATAACATACATGTACTACCTGTAAAGCATGCTGTACAGCAACCTGCTGTACAAAAATATGAGAAATACATGAGGCGCACACCTCAGGGTCAAACTTTTTTTGCCAAGAAATCGCATCTCATGTACGCTTTTTGAAATAAACGCACCTTATACTACCAAAACAAAAGCACAGGGGCTTGAGCCTTGCGCCTAGACGGGCCCAAGGCGCACTTTTTTAAACCAGGGTAGTAAAAGAGAAAACAAAAAACCCTAGACAACAAGCAAAGCCAGTCAAGTAAACCAAAACCTAATTTAAACTTAAATCAACTGAAAAGCAAGGTACTCTACCTTCATACATTGTTCCTGCCAACAACTCAACGACAACGAGTTTGCCTTAGTTATGATGTGTTCCTTACGATACTAGCAAAACACTACAGCATTGCAATCTCCTCCCATCAATTAACAAATTAGAGTGAGAGAAACGATTCAAAAACTGGCATACCCACAGTAACTTAACACCAAACTAATGGCAAATTAGGGATCAGCTGGGAGATCTTCAATCCGAAAAAAGTTCCTAGGGCAAATAAACTTAAACATAACCTAACAACGACAATCAATTCGTAACAAACAGAAACTACTACCAGTCACAATCCAAAACAAGAATCAAGATACAAAATCACTCACAACATGAATCTACAACAAGCGATAATTAGAAAGTTAAGAGAAACAACCTGATCATAAGTAACATTCACACATTGTTCCTGCCAACGAGTGTTCCTTATTATGATGCCTTCCTTACAGTAGTAGCAAAACACTACAGCATTGCAATCTCCAATCAATTAACAGATCATAGTAACACAAACAATTCATATATCAACACTAAATTAGGGATCACCTATCAAATCTTCAATCCAAATAAAGTATCTAAGTCAAATAAACTTAAACATAACCTAATCATAACTATCAATCTGACAGGAACAAACATGAATCTGATTATAACTCTAACAACGTTAATCTATAACAAGCAAACACTGAAAAGTTAGAGAAACAACCTGATTACGACGATGATCCGGAGCCGAAACAGTAAGCAAATGCACGCTATACGTACACGAATAGGAGTACATCGGGAAACGAGTCGAGTGTAACGGACGAACGATTCGAATTCGTTGAAGAAGAAGTTAGAAATTGGAAGTAAGGTTTGTGAATGAGCATTTAAGTTGCGTGTAGGTCGGTGATGAGGCTAGTTGAGGTTTATGGTGGAGGTGCGCCGTCGCCGGAGGTGGTTAAGTGGAAGCGTAGGGCGGTGAGTGGAGGTGAGTCGTGACGTTGAGTCCCAATTGCTGGCTGGGTTAAGAGTTACACTGGTGGGTTTTAACGCGGAAGTTGACTTGTATAGAAATGTCACCATTATTTTGTCAAAAGTGTAATTATATTGTTATTTCTTACAACATTATATCTTTTGAAATTTTAAATATTTATCATTTATCCCACTCACTATTATAGTATTATTTCTTAGGAGTAGGATCAAATACAAACCACATTTTGCATACAAACTGTAAGAACCATTTAAAAATGTCACGTGTCATCCAAGAAATTATAGAAAAATGATAAAATAATATCATAAATAATATTAATTATATTGAATTCCCTATAAATATGCTAACAAGCAATTAATTCTTTATTTGGATCTTTCTTTTGTTTTCAATGTGCTGATTAAAATGGGATCAAATACAAACACTTAAGTTTGTAAGAACCATAAGAACCAATACATAATTGACAAGTGTCCATCAATAAAAAATTAGTTTAGGGGTAATTTAGACTTTTTGACCATATTTATTTATAACTAATTAAAAATAATTACAAAAAATATAACCAGCACAACACTATATAATTAGCACAACATCATTAATCGTTCTTCATTATCAGCACATCGTCCTCGAATCGTTCTCCATTATCAACATAAACGACATTAGCACAACATCTTCAATCGTTCTCCATTATCAGCACACCAGATGTGCTGATTATATCTACTTTTGGTGTTTGTTTGTATTATTTTGTAATTAACACATAATCAGCACCTTATTAGCACAAATATAAAACACCTTTTGTTAACTTTTTTTAAAAAACACTTTTATAAATACAAAAAGGTATAGCAATATGGTACTCATATTAAAGATAAAAAAATACTTGATTTTATGGTATATATTTTTAAAAAAAATAATGAAGTATATAAAAGTTATTTTAGTTTAAAAAACCTTGGTGGAATTTGTATTTAATAGAAAATGGTCAAATGACTAGCAATTTTACAAAATTACCCCTAATTTGTTAGTAGTAATTTTTAATTATAAGAGTTTTATTTATAATCAATATCAACCCTTGATTTAAATTAACAATGGTTCAGATCTGTTCTTACGGTTCTTATAATTAGCACTGTTTGTACAGGATCTCAACCCTATAGAGTTAAATGTCATTTTAGTCTATATGGTTTACGCTATTTTATCAATTTAGTTCAAATATTTCATTTTTTACCTATGTGTCTAAAAACGTTTTAGCGTTATCATTTTAGTCTACTAGGTTAACTTTATCCATTATTTATGTTAATGAGAAAGGCAATTCGGTTATTTTATATGACCAAATTGTCCTTCTAGTTCACGAAATTATATATAAAATGACTGAATTGCGCTTCTGTTAACAAAAAAAATAGATGAAGTTAATCCAGTGGACTAAAAGGGCAACGATGAAACTTTTTTGGACTCACAAACGAAAACTGAAACTTTGGACTAAACTGGCAAAATGGCACAAACCATAGGGACTAAAATGGCATTTAACTCTTTCTTTTAACATTATATGTTTTGAAATTTTAAATATTCATCATTTATCCCACTCGCCATATATAAACGGATATTTATTATTAAATGGTGTCGTAATGATTAGAAGTCGGACAAATTACAAACTATTGCATAGAGCACTTATACCTTACACACCGAAATAAATATAGATTGGTTGTCAAGGTCCGATCAAATATATAGTTAAAGTGTGTGTTCATAATTACCTTAAACTATATAGTTAGTGACAATAAGAGTGTAATTCACGAGGACTTTTTGGTTAATGTTTAATCTCAATTGGTTAGGGTTGTTTATGAAATTGTCATAATTACGAAGGTTATTAGTTATTTTCTTATAAATTTATTGATTTTGAAATTACAAAATTATCCCGATTTGGATTAAAAGGATATGAATAAAAACTTGAATCAATATATGACTTGAAACACAATGATTATTGTCACACCCCTAAAATAACACATGCGGGAATACCGCAGGACGTGTGACGTACCAGGATCTAACCACTAATCACATTGAACTCATAACAAGATTTCTAATAAAAACTTTCATTCATTAAGATAAAGTGTTACAAAACATTATTTGTAACTCGTTGTGTTTAGCGGAAGCATAATACAAGTTTAACTAAAACCCAAGTGTATGAAATCAGCTAGTCTCGATTCAAGTTTCCATGTTCCTCGACCCATGACCACTCTAGCATCCCAGACAGCAAGTTCCACATCCATACGTATCAATAACTTGCGAGCATGCACACACGTGTATCAAACAACGCTGGTGAGTTCATAGCTTTTCGAATACGTTAGTTACCAAGTGTTTAGTTCCGTTCATTGATTACAATGTTGATAATAACTCGAATACAAGACGGCTCCATATTTATTTTGCCCTTTCCCCAATGCTCCTATCAAAGCATTGGGCATGACTGAGTCATTAGTTCACACCCGTCCTCTCAGGTACGGGGTGAGGGTGCCAAACCTAGATAGCGCTACCAACTAATACTCCGTTACCTCTCAGGTAACAAACAAGATGGGACTTAATGGTGATAGGATGAGTGTATTATCCAACATTACAGATTTTACCCACAAGACGTATTCCTCTCAGGGATACCCATTTGATTTACCCAAAACCTACCCCTCTCAGGGATACCCAATGATTGTCCCACCCACCGAGACGCATGCTCAAGAGGAATGAACTCACCTTTGACTTGCTCGGTATGTTAAACTACCCGTCCAAGTTGGTCAACCCAAACCCTACCGTGGTTACCAAACAATATTAGTTTCACAATCATTCACGTCACATGTTTGCACACAGTAAATCACGTACGGTTACACAGATTGCTTTTATCATAAAATCATGACATGGCATGTATCAGTACTCAATTTCGCATGCAAGACCATATCCAATGTGATTATCACAAATCAACACATCATCAGATGAATGTTCTAACCATTCCAGACAAGTCAGATTTTTCGTACTTGTTCAGTATCGTTTTCAAGCAACAGTTAACATCCGTAAACACAAACATCCAACATTACACACATCGTATACTTCTACTGTTCCATCTGTAACCCTTACGACGAAGTATACTAGCGACGAAGAACATACTTCGTCGAAGCCGTGTGTGACGAAGTATCCTAAATGTTCGTCGTGCTATACTTCGTCAAGCAATCAATGTTCGTCGGGTCCCATGTGACGAAACATCCCCAAGGTTCGTCGGGGTTGTGCATGACGAAACATCACTATTGTTCGTCGAAATCATATAGTCAACAGCTAACACATTTTCAAACATGAGCAATGGATCTACGGCAGTTACTTTGCTTAATCCAACCAACCCTAACATGAACAATCATCGACTATACAAACGTAACAGTTTCCATTTCACACACATATAGTTATAATCAAACAATGATCATTAACACACACAAACCCTAATTCTAAATCCACTAGATTCATGTAATTCGTAATCTGTTCGTGACCATCAAATCAAATCAATCCCCTAAATAAACATTAAACCTTACTTTGTATAAATTCCTAACAATGAGTCAATCCAAACACACATGAACATAGAACATCATATCATCATTATTTCTATCAGCATGCAATCCTAGCATAACAATTTCATCATCAAAGTACAGCAATCACAGACCAAACTCAATCAGGTGTTAGCCTATCATGTAAGCAATTCACTACGCAGGATTCATCGAATCACCATGTGAACATAACCGCATACACAATCATTATTTTCAATCCTATAACGAAACTCTAGTTTCACATATGATCACGTCACTCTGATTTACAATCTCAGTTTCAATATCATCATAAACTCCTAACTAGACATCACAAAAGTATACAAATTGATCAAACAGTGACTTACTAACCATGATCTTGAGTGTTTAGATAAATCAAGGTGGAGAGCTTCGAGGTTCTACGATTGTCACCGCACAGGAAGGAAGGAATTAGGGTTGCAGTTTTTAGAACAGTTGCACGCGAATAAAAGAAATAACACTAACAATATGTTGGGCCGTGAATGGGTCTGGGCCTCAGCGAAGTACCCCCTTGTGACGAAGATCATTCTTCGTCGAAGGGCTGCTTTTGACGAAGATCATTCTTCGTCGGAGGACTGCATGTGACGAAGATCATTCTTCGTCGGAGGTGTGTTTGTGATGAAGATTAATCTAGGTCGACGAAGATTCATTGAACAGTGGAACACAAATAGGGAGACATAATGATACTTTGGATAATTTCTAAGTTAACATACAACAACCATCATAACAATAGTTTATTTATTCATATACCGTGCAAGGTTACAACGTAGAACGGATTGTGAATACAAGATTATAAAACAAGTGACACGTAGAGAGAAAACCTTGAAATCTCGGGTTGTCACATCATCCCCAAATTGAAAGAAATTTCGTCCCGAAATTTGACAAGCAATCCAAAACGGTGAAATGTTAAATCAGTGTGGATCTTCCGCAGGTGCCACATCATCCCCAACTTGAAAGGGAATTTTGCCCCGAAATTCGCCAGTTGCATGAGATTTAGATTGGTCAGTTGGGAATAAGTGAGGGTTCTTGAGCTTCTCTAATCCTCGCGTTCCCACGTGAACTCCGGTCCACGTCTTGAGTTCCAACGAGCTCTCACGATTGGAATACGACTATGCTTACGAACCTTAACTTCCCGATCCACGATTTCGATGGGTTCTTCGATAAACTGCAATTTGTCATCGATTTTCAGTTCTTGGAGTGGTACAACAAGTGTTTCATCAGACAAACACTTCTTTAGTTGCGAAACATGAAAAACATCATGAACGTTACCCAACTCAACAGGTAACTCAAGCTTGTACGCCACTTTGCCAATGCATTCCAGAATTTTGAATGGCCCAACATAGCGCGGATCAAGCTTACCGCGTTTCCCAAACTGCACTGCACCCTCCCCGGGTGAGACTTTCAATTATGACACGTTCACCTGCAGTGAACTCCCAGCGTCTCCAAAGCTTGTCGGTTTTCCTGGCGGTCACGCGTTATCGTCGCGCGATTTCCGATCTAAGCAATCTTCCCAAGAGTTTCGAGTACAAGTCCTGGACCTGTGATTAGGTTGTCACTCACCTTAGCCCAATAAGAAGATTGGCATTATCATCCATACAATGCCCCAAATAGAGCTATTTGAATACTAGAATGATAACTGCTACAGTAGAACTCAGCCAAAGGTATGTGTCCTTCCAATTTTTTTTTACTAAGCCAATCACACACATGCTCGCAGCATGTCTTTGAGTGTCAGGGGGGTTCGTTTACTCTGACCATTTGTCCTATGGTGATAAGTAATGCTCATGTCTAGACGTGAGCCAAGAGTGTTGTGTAGTGCCTGTCATAAATCGGGTATAGATCAAAACTAGAGGTAACAGGAGTTGGCACCCCCTGCCTACAAACCGTCTCTCTCAGAGGAATATTCACAAGCTGCGAAAACTCGTCAGTTTCCTTAATTGCAAGAGGGTGTACTGGTTACATGAGACAATCAACGATCACCGAGGTGATATTGTTTCCGTTCTGGGTTTTAGGTAGTCCAGTGACAAAATCCGTGGCAGTCTGTTCTCATTTCCAAAAGGGTGTTTCTGGTTGCTGACACAAACCAGAAGGTTCTTGATATTCCACCTTGACTTTCGCAAAAGTCGAACATCGTTCACATACATTGTTATATGGACCTTCACGCCCGGTTGCCAGTACCAGATTTATAGATCCTAATATTCCCTATCAAAATCCAGACGACTAGAATAACGATGCTGGTGTGATTTGTTCAACACAAGTTCCCTACGGTTGCCATATAGTGGGGTCCATATTCGCTCCATGAAGTAGCGAATATCGTCCGACTTGCCGAAAGTTGTTCCTCCATGCCCCACATAGGTTAATCTTGAAAAATCTCTTCCTTAAGTTCTTCAGTTTGAACGGAGCGAGTCTGATCAGGTAGGTTAGAGTCGATAGTGTGCTGCGAGGCTCGCACATGTCTAGGTTTCACAGTCGAAATTATTCAAAGGTTCCATCCAGCAATGTCACCACATGTTTAGCTCTTTCGAGACAAGGGTACACAGGAGGCCCTTGTGATCGGTCTAAGTAGTGCATTTGGTACCGTCCAAGTAATGCCTCTAACTTAAATCCAAAGACCATGGCTTCCACCGCAGGTTGTGACTCATGTCATTCTTCTTGTAACTCCACTATGTAAGCCATCACCATCTCGTGTTGCATCGGCGTGTAACTAGGACTCTGATTCGAACCATAATGGTATACCACTAAATCACCCGTACCCTGGGGTAAAGACGATGCTCATTGCGTTGTAGTAAAAGCTGAAAAGACGTTCTCCTATTTGTCTCTCACGAATACACAGCACCCTGCTGTGCTAAAGAGATTAAAGCTGCGAAATCCTCGAAAATCTTGTGACGAATCTACGTTAGTATCTAGTTGGACCAAGAAATTACTGTATCCCCGATGGACTATTTGGTGTCGATCAATATCTATTGAAATGGATCTTTAGCGAGATCTGCATGTATGATATGTGGTCGAAAACCGGTGATCGTGATTGCTTAATTTGACGTTTTTACACAAGTTTTAATTTCGAATAGCCTACTTTTGATTAGATATGTATTTTGCAGGTCTAGCGGAGTTAAAGGAGCTTTTTGGGAGCTTTACGGGTCACCGGGATGAAAAACGAGCCAACAAGACGCGAAAAATGAAAACTGGAAAATGCACATACCGCCGCTGACGCCCTCCTGGGTCGTCGGCGACGCCACCTGAATTGTTCCGTCGCCCAGATTGTTCGTAGACAGCAATATAGGCCGTCGGCTCACCTCGGATTTTCTGCATACCGTCGGCGACGGCTCTTCCTTATTCCGGACGCGAAATTTTGGTTTCTTTAGTGTTGGAACGAATCAAAACATGGGGCGAGCCATTAATTCGAGAGTTACACATCCTTTTGAGTTTGAAAGTGATCTTGGAGCCATATTCACCTATCATCTTCACTTCCAATCTACCTACCATCACAAACATCATCCGAATAAACCGAATTAGAACCCTAGTTCATCACCCTTTCATTCATCTTTCAATTCATCCATCATCACCATCTTACCCAAAACCCTAATCACCATTCCATCATTCTCCGAATCCAAGATGACCCAATTCTAGCTTCCATCATCCGGTGATCGTGCCTCTTCGACCATGAGCGGCTAATTTTTGGAGGTTTCACTCCAGTGTAGGTTTTTGTAAGTTTTTAGGGTTTAAACATTATGTTTGAAATTCAATTTGTGACAAGTTATGATTTGATTTTGAAACTTATGATAATTGTCTTGCATTTGTATTGTATTCGTGAATTGTCGAATGAAGATTAAATTTGACTTCGCAAAATGTTTATGTGCAATTATGCCTTGTCTAGGTTAGAGTTTACATGTTCTTGGTAACGAAGTGCATTGTGGTCCGTCATTTACGACGTTGATAGCTCTTGGCACCTAAGCCTTGTGACACTAAATTCGTTAATCATCTTTGCAATTGAATTGAATCTAAAACGTGTAGAAACCCTAGGACTTCAATCACCGAACCGGGTGTGAACCTTGTTTACATATCTTGTTCAAATTATAAATTAAGTTTTCTTGAATCATTAATCTTAATTGTTAATCAATTTCAGTAGTTACTTTACAAACATTTCAATCAAACAAAAATACAAAAATACTTTAGCAATCTTCATAACTGTGACATCTTTTAAGAATTCATCCAAATCCATTCGCAAACCACATACTCTTCGTGGTTCGACCCCTTGCTACCACTAACTATTTGTTAAGGGTAATTAGGGCTTATAAATATTATCTTTGACCGGAGCGTGACATTCTGATCAATGTATCCCCACTTCGTTGACAACGTGACCAAGAAAGTGTACCTCCCAAATCCTGAAGTCACACTTAGGTAGACTTCCCGTGGAGTTTCTCCTCCCCTAGGAGCTCTAGGACAAAATACAGGTGTCGTTCATGGTGTTCCTTTCCCCTGGTAGTGATTCTAAACATCACAGATAAATGCGGTCGACGAATCTGGCGAAACGGGGTTGACGCATACTACTCATGTAATCCCTGAGGCTGCTGGTGTGTTGGATATCTTAAATAACTTGAACATAAAATCGTAGTGGCCAAACTAGATCTGTAACGCCGTGATAGGAATCATCCTCCCCATGATCTTCCATCAGATGACAGTCCAGTCTTAAGTCAGTTTTCGGATAGAATCTTGATTATTGCAACGGGTCAAGCAGGTCGTCAATGCAAGACATGGGGTGACGGTCTATGATAGTCACCTTGTGGTAGTATGTACACGTACAAAAGGACTCGTCATTCGTTTCCGCAATAGAGCCCGTTCCCCCAAAACGAGGAGCTAGCTAGATCTATAAAACTCCCATCCTGTAGTTTCCTGAAGTTGATTGGACAGTTCTTGCAACTTTCCAAGCGCCAGACGATAAGGAGTACGAGTAATCAAGGTTGCCTCTTGTCATGTGATCAATCTGAGACTCTACCTAATCAGTTGTGGAAGTAAACCTGAAAGTTCCTCAAGTAGCATGCTGAGTGGAATCACGAACAATTGGTGGATCCTCGATCCTCTTTCCTTAGCCCAATCATTAGTAACGGTTGCCAACATAGCGGGGTAGTCCCTCCGTAGACGCTCCTAGCTTTCATTGCTAAAATGATTCTAACCTTTACACCACACCGATGCTTTAGGACAGACGACGATTCGCCACTAGGGAGAGGGATACTCAAAATTTTCTCCTCACAAGGTATATCCGCGCGTTATCTGGATAACCAATCCACACTAACTACTACAACAAAACTATCAAGGGTAGATGTCGAACACTTGTCCCACAAGGTCGAGTTTGCATCCCAACGAACATAGGAGGTTTCCATTGACTTGCCATCAGTTGGTTCCACAACAGGTTTGGTTTCCGGAAGCATCAGCGTTAAACAGAACAGAGACGAAGCGATTAGTTACCAAGGACGCGCAGGCCACCATGTTGCTATACTCCTGGCGTCGTCCACGCCGATCCTAAATACTCTTCCACGAGCATCATTTCTAGTGTTGCTATTACGATCACGTGGATTCCCAATTACTGTCATTGTTCCCTTGGTTGTTGACATTTTGACTTAACAACAGTCAATCCTTGTCGGAGTCACCTTCGTTTTCATACTGTAGACTACGATTACGAGCGCCTCGATGTCGCCGTGACTGTTGCCCCTAATGTCGCTGCTTGTAACGGGGTCCTGTGACCTTACACCAACAGGGTACATCTTTCACATTCCGTGTCACGTACTAAGGCACTACTCAGTGCGTGGGAAGTTACACATTCCACTCTATAGTCAATTGTCATCGCTTATGTCTCGATTGATTCGTAGGAGTTGACTCCCATAAGTCGCTGGCTAGGGCTAAGGATTCGATTGAAGTCAATTTGCTGGTGTTCGTTGCTGGTAACCAGGGCCGTTCTAATACTGAGGTCGATGAGATACTACGCTCATCCTCTTGCCCCTCGATCTTGCAAGTTGATCGAGTAATACACAGTATGTTGCTAGGGTGTTGCAGAAGTCATCGCACTTACGGAATCTAAGGCGTCAATACACTGAGTTCCAACCAATGAAGAGGAGTGAGAAAGGTATCGACCAATCATTCGACGCTGCGACATCCAACTCAGGGATGTTCGTACAAGCACCTAACATTCTACCCAGTTTGCTAGGCGTTCAGATGGGTGTTCAGGTAATACTCGATAGCATCGAGATTCGTAATGATTCAGAGAGGAGTGAGAAGATCACGTTAAAGTAGGAGGCAATCATTGCTAGGACTCCTATAGATTTGTTACGCTTCTTACTGATTAAATAATAGAACAGAGCCCCTTTTTCACTTGTTAAGCCTCCCTGGGACTCACATGCACCCCACATTATTATTATGTGTGCACCCACAATAATATTGTGATTTGCATGCTCATCTCAGTTCCTCCTAACTCGTGTCAAATGGTTCTTCAAACCCAAATATCAACGGAGGTTGTCAAAGTAATAAGATCACAAAAATCCAAGGACTATGGCATACTATCAACACATCATAAAGTAAGCAAGCAATCTATGCCATCATGCTATAGTGACGAATGTGTGTTCGTATGTTACATCATAAACAAATGTGTACTAGTCATGTAATGTATGCAACAAGTGAGAAAGACGAACCTTGCAATCTGGAGCTGAGTGTCATGGTCGTATTCACGTGTTCAGATCTGTTCGGTTATAGTCTGGTTTTACAAAAACGTTTTAAAACCAAGTTCACTATAACCAGTGGCTCTGATACCAAACTGTCACACCCCCAAAATACCACATGCAGGAATACCGCGGGACGTCTGACGTACCAGGATCTAACCACTAATCACATTGAACTCATAACAAGATTTCTAACAAAAACTATCATTCATTAAGATAAAGTGTTACAAAACATTATTTGTAACTCGTGGTGTTTAGCGGAAGCATAATACAAGTTTAACTAAAACCCAAGTGTATAAAATCAGCTAGTCTCGTTTCAAGTTTCCATGTTCCTCGACCCATGACCACTCTAGCATCCCAGACACAAAGTTCCACATCCACACGTATCAATAATCTGCGAGCATGCACACACGTGTATCAGACAACGCTGGTGAGTTCATAGCTTTTCGAATACATTAGTTACCAAGTGTTTAGTTCCGTTCATTGATTACAATGTTGATAATAACTCGAATACAAGACGACTCCAGATTTATTTTGCCCTTTCCCCAATGCTCCTATCAAAGCATTGGGCATGACTGAGTCATTAGTTCACACCCGTCCTCTCAGGTACGGGGTGAGGGTGCCAAACCTAGATAGCGCTACCAACTAATACTCCGTTACCTCTCAGGTAACAAACAAGATGGGACTTAATGGTGATAGGATGAGTGTATTATCCAACATTCCAGATTTTACCCACAAGACATATTCCTCTCAGGAATACCCATTTGATTTACCCAAAACCTATCCCTCTCAGGGATACCCAATGACTGTCCTACCCACCGGGACGCATGCTCAAGAGGAATGAACTCACCTTTGATTTGCTCGGTATGTTAAACTACCCGTCCAAGTTGGTCAACCCAAACCCTACCATGGTTACCAAACAATATCAGTTTCAGAATCATTCACGTCACATATTTGCACACAGTAAATCACGTATGGTAACACAGATTGCTTTTATCATAAAATCATGACATGGCATGTATCAGTACTCAATTTCGCATGCAAGACCATATCCAATGTGATTATCATAAATCAACACATCATCAGATGAATGTTCTAACCATTCCAGACAAGTCAGATTTTCCGTACTTGGTCAGTATCGTTTTCAAGCAACAGTTTACATTCGTAAACACAAACATCCAACATTACACACATCGTATACTTCTACTGTTCCATCTGTAACCCTTACGACGAAGTATACTAGCGACGAAGAACATACTTCGTTGAATCCGTGTGTGACGAAGTATCCTAAATGTTCGTTGGGCTATACTTTGTCAAGCAATCAATGTTCGTCGGGTCCCATGTGACGAAACATCCCCAAGGTTCGTCGGGGTTGTGCATGACGAAACATCACTATTGTTGGTGCATTCATCTGTCGATTTCGTCTTGTATCGAGTCTAGTATTAGAATTGTTAGATCAGGGCACGTTGTTCGAGAAAATAGGTTGTTTTAGGGTGAATTTGATCTGATTTCGCTTGAAGTGGGTTATTCCGCTTGAAAGTGACATGTAACACTTTCAAGCGAAATCAATTACTTTTGATTTCGCTTGAACTGACACACATCACTTTCAAGCGAAATCAGGCATCTATATATACCTCCCCAAGCGAAATCATTTGTATCTTTGAGAATTCCGGTAGCGAAGTGCTGCCGAAGTGTCGTCTGACTGTAAACTGATTCTAATCAATATACAAGGCAATTTTAAAGTGAAACAAGCTGTTTTCCAAGTCTGTTTCTAAGTTTCCGCCTCTGAAACGGATAAGAGCTCTTCCGATTGACTCGTTCGGGTCACTACTCGATCCTACAAGTGGTATCAGAGCTCAGGAAGAAGAGTTCTTGCCAAAAATAACAATTTTTCTGACTTATGCACCTTCTTTTTAAAACTGAACAAGTTTTAACAGTCAAGATGGCCTGAATTTTTCAAAATATAAAGGAAATTGCATTTTAACAAAGCCTTGAATGAATTAGAACAAAATTCGGATTAAAAGTGACTAAAATGGATCTTAGAAGTGATTTCGCTTGAACGAACACTTGTTGATTCCGCTCGAGTTTGGTGTTCCGCTTGACTGATTCCACTCCAAAGTGCTTGTTTCAGCTTCAAAGTTGCTATTTCGCTTGAAAAAGGTTCAAGCGAAATCTGTTATTTCGCTCCAATCAGATTCCGCTTGAAATTTTTTTGTGATTTCGCTCCAAACCGCTTATTTCGCTTGAAATTGTTGTTTAGAGATTCCGCTTGAAGAGGTTTCTTAGTTTGATCTGGTTATTTCGCTTGAAAAGAATTGTGTTTGTGTTTGAAAAAATTTTTCCGAATCATGGCTGAAGAGTTTTACAATGCGTTTGCGACACCCGTTGCACCCATTACAGCTGCTGAAACTGTGTACAATGAGAATGAGACAGGAACTTATCAGAAAGCGCCAAAACTCATGTATATTGAAGACTTTCAGGGATGGAAAAATCGATTTGAGAACTGGGTGCAAGCTTACAAATTTGATGCATGGTGTTCTTTGTTGAAAGATTACGAGAGACCAAAGAATGAACGTGGGATTGAAAACGCTATTGTTGACTATTCAGGGGGTGACAAGTTAAAATTTACAAGTGAGAAAATGATGATCAGTATTCTTCAACAAGCAATAAAAGAAGATATCTTTATTTTGCTTCAACATAATGGTACAGCTAGATCAATTTGGGAGGCTTTGATTCAGAAATTCAGAGGGAGTGCAGATATGATCAAAAACAAAAAGGCATTATTGAAGAAATCGTTTGATATGTTTACAGCTTTTGATCATGAAACAACAAAGCAGACCATTGATAGATATTGTCATCTGGTATTGGAAATGGGAAGATTGGACATTAAGAAAGAGGATGATGAGTGGGTCGATAAACTAGCTGAGGCTTTACCACAGCATAAGTGGGGAACTTATTTGATGATTGTGAAACTCATGAGGAAGTCCGAGAGCATGAATTTGGCACAATTCATTCAGAAAATTGAAGAGCAGGAATTGGATATTCAGAAAACTGCTATCATGACAAATCCAAATGCTAAACAGGATGTTAGTCTGTATTACCGAGGGAACAAGTTTGAGGCTACCCCCAGCCAAAGTCCAAAGACTAGTACTGCTGTTAGGATCTGAGTTTGGATTGATTGTGATTTGTGTTTGAATTTAGATGAACAAATGAAAGGGTAGTGCAGCGGAATTTAATGGAACCAAACTTTTCACAATCAGACAGAAGAAATGCTATCAATCATACATTTTCTAACACTGAATCAAATGATTAATTTTATTTTTAAACTCTGATTACAATGTGTGTATGATATGCAAACTCCCCCTCGGCTTGAGCTTAGTGTTTGTTCGTGCAGAAAGAAGATGGTGAATGAGCTAAACAGAACAGTACAGAGTACTGTTCTATTTATAGGCACTTGCAAACCACTGAGCATCACAGCTGACGTCACCATGAAAGTGACATCTAACCTCCTAACAAACTCTAACCTCTGATATATACAAACACTGCTATGCTAACAACTGATATTACATTTCAATGCATAAACTAAACATAAACTGCTGCTGCATCCTTCCACTGCTGTGAATCCAGCAGTACTTGTCATGATCAGCAGTGCTTGAACCAAGGCAGTAGATCGAGCAGCAGAGCTTTAGTTCTTCTATCAGACTTTGTCTTGGTCAGCAGTTGTAGGTCAGCAGATTGCATGATCAGCAGATAGGAGGTCAGCAGATGTTGAAACCACTTTCAAGGGGAGAGACTTGCAACCAAACATCTGCTTATTCTGAATCTACTGCTGTGATCCAGTTTTGGCTTTTATTATCTGTTCCTTTGGTAGGGTTCAATCCCAACAATCTCCCCCTGGAACAGATAATGCCAAAACTCTCCATTATTGTAGGTTTTTATTGCCTCAACAACAGTTCCCTTATTTGCCCTTTGAATTGTAGTTCAAAGGTTTTGCATCTGTATCATCTTCATCCCTGCTAAGTGGAAGATCAAGGAGATCCTGCAAATCTTCAAGTCTCAGGCCAAGAGCTTGTTCCCTTGTAAATTTCTTCACTTCGCCATCTGCCCTGACCATAGTCAATACGTGGTTCTGTTTATCAGTTTTCCACTCTTGTATTTTTAGGCGAGATGGGTTTCTTGGGAGATTTTTATTTGTTGAAGAGTTTGGTGAGGCTGGCCTATTCATAACTGGCTGAGCAGTATGTGCAGATTTTTCCAGTTCAGATTCTTCTTTCAACATTAACAACAGGCCCTTTTTCACAATGGCATTTCCAGTAAGAATCTCTTGAACTGTTTCAGAACCTAACTGGCTTTGTCTCCTTCTTTTGTAGATGGCAGTACCAGCAGGAGCAGTGGTTCTTTTGGGATGTGGCTTTGATGATCCTTTCGAAACCTCTGCTTTAGAGTAATCATGCTTTTGTGGAGCTGTTGGATCTTTCTTCCTTAGCTCTTCCAACCTTTTGTAGGTGGCCCTGACCCTCGCTTCTCCCCACTTAGACACAGAGTTCTTTGACCCATAATCAGCAATTATCAGCTCCTCTTTCATTCTCTCCAGCTCTAAAGCTTTATCAGCTTCAACCTTTTTGAATTTTTCTGGGAGAGTCTGCTCGACCTTATTCTTGATCATTTCATGAATCCTGGCTACTTCCTCTTCAAGCTCAGGAATGGTCCAGTTTCTGAACATGTGTTTCTCCCCCTTGTATGTCTTGTAGGTCATTATATTTTCAATGTAGTCTTTTCTCAAGGACTCATATGCCCTTTCAGAGATTTGCTGACATACATTTTTTGCAAATTGTTCCAAAGCTTTGATCTGTGTAAGTAGAAACTGATAGTTTTGTTGATACTCTCTATCAGATTTCCCTTGTTTGTTTTTGATTGAGATATCCTCTACTTGCTTGGCCTTGATTTTCAAGTATTCTTCAATATTAGTTGGCCTGGGATATCCTTCAATCGATGGCAAGCTCCTTTTGGCAGGGTCATCCTCATAGTAGAAAGACTTAATTTCATCTCTGACTGTCACAAGTTCAAGAGGAAATTGAACATCTGCAGGAGGTAAGGGTTTGTACAGTTGAGCTGAAGAGAGAGGAATGGGTTTTGAAACTGTGACAAGTGCTTGGGATTTTGAAGCTTTTGGTGGTGGTGATGGAGAATCATCATCTGATATGACAACCCTTCTCCTTTTTATTTTAGGGAGGGCAGATGATGTTTTGGGTGGATCAGTGGGAGTGATTTGGATGGCAGTGGTTTGTGACTGACTAACAGCTGTTGAAACAACTGGTGTTTCAACCACTGTTGTCATTACAACAGATGTTTTGACATCTGTTGTCTTCTGCTTTAGGGCAGGAACTGATGGTGGTGGTAAAGCAGTGGTAGTGGTGTGTGTTGAAGTGGTGTGTGTTTGAGTGGGAGCAGATGTTTCAGCAACTGCTTGGATGGTGGTTTGATGTTGGTGGCTTTTGGACAGTGGTTTTGGAGTGTGCTTTGGAAGGCTGGATGGTGTGGATTTGGGTATCCTTACTTTTCTAGTAAGTTTTCCTTTTGGAATCGGATTTTGATCATCCTTTTCACCAGAACAACCCTTCGCATTCAGCTTCATGAAAGCTTTCTTCTCCTCATTCCACCTTGACAAGGCCTTTGCCGCTCTATCCCTTTTTACACTTATGATAGCATCATCAAGTGCATTCTGGGTAACATCAACCCTCTTACTACCATCTGGTAAGGGAATTTCTCTGAGCATTGCACCTGTTACTGTATCAAGATATAGCCCATTTTCAATCCCTTTCTTTGTCCACTCCTTGATTTTCTCCCCCTTTTTGGCATTATCTGCAGGGAGGTCATCAATATAAAGCACAGTTGGAGGAGCAGTGCCAGTGGTAGTCAACAAATGGGCCTTAAGAGCCTTGATGTCATCGTTTGTATCCCTGAACCTAGACTCCATTGCCTTTTTGAGATTTTGAATATGTTTTTCATGTTGTTTCTCAGCCAACAGAAATTGTTGATGGAGAAAAGGTTGAAAGAGGTTCCAGAGCTCATTTGTAACATCTGCTGGTGGTGGAGCAGGTGTTTGAGATGGAACAGCAGTGGATGGTACCTTTTGAATTGTTAACAACTGTTGCAGCATTTCTTTAATTTCTGCAACAGATGTATCCAATTTTTCAACACGTTCCGTCAATTCCTGGTACTTTAAACCATCACCCAATTGAATGGGATCATCTGATTTCCCACTAGCAGTGGTTTTATCAGAAGTGGAGGTAGGGAGTGTACTCCAAACATCAACAACTGATGCCCCTTTTTCTTGGTACTGGGGTCTTCTTCCTTCAACACTTGATAATCTTTTGATGTTACCAGTAGTTAGTACAAACTCACTGGCAGATAACAGAGGTGTTATAGAAGGAATTGCCTCCAAGGAAGTCTTATTGATGTAACCACTGGCCAAGTGTAAACCTGTAGGTTCAACACTTGTAGTGGCTGTTTCACTTGGAATACCACCAAGAGTTACGTGTAACTCAAGGGGTGTAACCTCCTCAGGTTGTGTTGGTGGGTTAGTAAAGATTGATACATCAAGCCCAGTCTCTTGTTGAGGTACTTTCTCATGAACGGGTGATTGAGAAGGACTGGTTTGTGCTAGATTCAAATCAATTACATCCAACAGCAGTTTGGTGTTTGGTGGAATTGGGGATGTGAAGGTAGGTTTAGAAAGCGGAATTGCCCCAGGTATTGGGCTGTGGAGGATGGAAACGAGTGCTTCCAGAGCCTCATGATGTGGTGACCCTGTATGTACAGCCTGTTCTTTTTGTGAAGAGACAGGAGGAGTTTCAGGTATAGGTTGAGATATTTCTACCAACTGTTGTGAGGAAGTAGCAACAGTGGTTTGTTGTGATTTTTGTGCAATCACAGGCAGTTGCTCTGGTATCTCATCCTCCAGAGTTGCCTTTTTGATGGGTTTGGGGGGTTTTTGATTTTTCTTTTTCTGTGGTTTTTTGGTGATTTTAGGTGTGGGTTTTAAGACAGTTGTTTGGCTGCCTTGATCACCTTGAGCAGTGGGCTCAGCAGCAGATACCTGAGGAGCAGTGTTTGCTGCTAAAGTCTGCTCAGGCACCTTTGCTTGTGTTTTACAAGGTGCTAACATTCTTGAAAATGTTTCAACAGTTAAGCTGTTTATTTGAAAAGATTCACCTTGGTTTATTACCGCAATATCATCCTTACTGAACTTTTTCTCAAAATAATAACTTAAAAATCTTGGGAACAGTAAGAATGATTTTGTTTCAACATTTTTAACCAAATCATTGCAAATTGCCTTGGAGTAGTTAAGTTTTTCTCCTTGTAAAATAGCATACCCCAAGTTTTGAATTTTCATTGGTATTTCATTAAAGGAAGTGGTTTTGTTTGAAACACACATGAGAAGGGTATGAAATAAAAATCTGGTTGCAGAAGGGAAGAAACCTTTTTGTAAGGTGTCCCTCTTCATTGTGTCTGCATACCCTCTCTCAATGAAGTCAATTTTTAACTCGTTTTTAGGGAAAGAATCTTTACCTTACAGATCATTGAGTTGAAAGACTTCAGATATTGATTGCGGTGTTATTCGGACTGCTTTCTTCTACAGAGTAGAGTTAATGGCTATGACATCTTTTCCTTGTTTTTCAAGGATGAAATTTTTCCAAAACTCTCTCTGAGTTTGCAGGTAAATCGGTGCATCAGCGGTTAACAAAGTTTTGTACTTTGAGGCGTTGAGCAGATCGAGGATGGAATCAAATGTGTCGATGGTACCGGGTTTTGTGAGAAGACCCAGTAGATTATGAGATGGTTTGTGTGGGATTTCGGTGGAGGTAGCCTTTTGAGAGGCCCCTTTAGAAGCTTTTGCGGATGATTTCGATTTTGTCATTTTGAAGATGAGAATCGAAGATGAAGTTGTGAAGGAATTTGACGAAATGTTTTGGAAACTGCTTTGAGAAGAGAATTTTTGAGAATTCAATTCGACAGTGAAACCTTGTTTGGGTGTTGAAAAGGGGGTTTTATAGAAGAAGAGTGAATGCTGACGTGGCAGCAGTTACAAAAGGTCTGACCCCTAAGTACTGCCCGCATGCCATCTCCTGGTGAGGTGAAGGACAGTACTTTTAAACAGTACAGGTTGTGAAAACAACTGGTGAAGACAGTAGTTGTAGTGATAATGGATGACAGTGGATGCTTTTTACCATCAGTAGATAGCCTAGCAGTGGATGCACCACTGATTTTGACCATCAGTGGTTAACCAAAGAAAATGAGAACAGGGGATGACTTTCAACAGAGGACAGACTTTTGTAGCAGCACAGACTTTTGAACCCATCAGTGGTTATGGCAGACTTTTAGGATTTTAATGAAAAATTCATTTTTAGCTATTTTTAAGGATGGATTTTTGATTTTCTGAAAACTTTTTAATGCTTTTATTCATAGAAAAACAGGATTTTGCCTGTTATTCCATGTTGAGCATACCAATCCTAGAGATCAAGCTTTCAAAGGTAGATGTGTCTAATGCTTTGGTTAGCACATCTGCCAGCTGATCCTTAGTTGGAACATGATGCAGGGAAATCAAACCTTTTTCATAGCAATCCCTCACAAAGTGATGTCTGATGTCGATATGTTTGGTGGTTGAATGGGAAACTGGATTTTTGATGATATTTTCTGCTGCCTGGCTGTCCAAAATGGGTGGTGTCTTCAAGGCAGTGATACCAAAATCCGGTAACTGATTTTGAAGGCAGAGCAGTTGGGCTGTACAGCTTGCAGCAGCTATGTATTCTGCCTCAGCAGTGGATGTGGAAACAGCTGCTTGCTTTTTGCTTTGCCAAGACACTAAGCAATTGCCTAGGAATTGGCACCCTCCTGAAGTGGACTTCCTTGTTTTATCACATCCAGCAAAGTCACTATCTGAGAAACCTGAAAGCTTAATTTTACCATCAGCTGGATACTAGATACCTAGTGTGGGAGCACCTTTGAGGTATCTGAATATCCTTTTTACAGCAATAAGGTTTGACTTTCTAGGGGATGATTGGGATCTTGCACAGACACATGTTGCAAACATGATATCTGGTCTAGATGCAGTTAGGTACAATAAAGACCCAATCATGCTTCTATATAAGGTCTGATCAACCAAATCATCCTTTTCTTCAGACATGACCAATTTGTTGGTTGCAATGGGTGTACTACATGGCTTACAATCATCCATATCAAATTTCTTTAAAAGTTCTTTTGCATATTTGCCTTGATGGATGAAAGTGCCATTTTGCAGCTACTTTACTTGGAGACCAAGAAAGCACTGAGTTCACCCATTGCACTCATTTCAAACTCAGCTGTCATGAGTTGTCTGAACTCTTCACACATTTTATTACATGTGCTTCCAAAAATGATGTCATCCACATAAATCTGGACAATCATCAAATCCTTTCCTCTCCATTTTAAAAACAGTGTTTTATCAATCCTGCCTCTGGTGAAACCAATGCAAAGTAAAAAGGTGGAAAGAGTTTCATACCAGGCTCTGGGTGCTTGTTTCAAGCCATACAAAGCTTTGTTTAGCTTGTAGACATGATCTGGATAAAATGGATCCTCAAAACCTGGAGGTTGACAGACATATACCTCTTCTTGAATCTTACCATAGAGGAATGCACATTTTATATCCATTTGGTACACCTTGATATTGTGGTTGACAGCAAAGGCCAGAAAGAGTCTGATTGCTTCAAGTCTTGCAACAGGAGCGAATGTTTCATCATAATCAATTCCCTCATCTTGTCTGTAGCCTTGAACCACAAGCCTGGCTTTATTCTTGACAACAATGCCCCTTTCATCAGTTTTGTTTTTGAAGACCCACTTTGTGCCAATAGGACTTACATTCTCTAGCAGTGGTACAAGCTCCCATACTTGTTGTCTTCTGAACTGTTGGAGCTCTTCTTGCATGGCCTCTACCCAGCTGTTGTCTTTCAGTGCCTCTTGGTACTTGACTGGCTGATGGAGTGATAGAAAGCCAGTAAAAAAACAAATGTTTTGGGACTGCTTTCTTGTGAGCACCCCTTCATTGATGTTGCCAATGATTTGATCTGGTGGATGAGATTTCAAGAAGATTAGCTCTCCTTGGTAGGGAATGATGGCATTTTGTGGTGAAGGCTGCAGATGTGTATCATCTGAGCTAACCACTGCTGGTGACTTTGATGACCCAGCAGTGGCTTCAAAGGGTGGAGGCATTGGAGGTAAAGGTGTGAACACCTGCTGACTTTGATCCACTGTTTGAGGACTTTTGTCAGCAGTGTTTGATGAGGTGGAAGCAGTGGTTAAGGGGCTACTTTGGTCAACAACTGTTGAGGTAGCAGTGGTTGAGCTTTGACAACTGTTTTGAACAACTGATGCTCCCCCTTTTGAAGCAGACTTTTGAGGAATGATGATTTCATATCCATAGTCTGGTGATGAATCCTCTGATGGACCTGCAGTGTTAGTCTTGACAGCAGTATTTTCAAAAGTGAATTTTTCAAGATCGAACAATTCTGCAGGATTTGCAGGGATTTTCAGTGATGAAAGTTCATTGAACTTTACATTCAAGGTCTCTTCCACTGCTTTGGTCCATGTATTAAACACTTTGTAGGCCTTATCAGTGGATGAGTATCCCAGGTGATATCCCATATCGATTTTGGCTGCAAACTTTGAGATAGAATCTTTTAAGTTTAAAATGAAGCATGGGCAACCAAAAACTTTGAAATATGAGATTAATGGCTTTATTTTATACAGAATTTCATAAGCAGTCTTTTTGTGCCTGGAGTTGAGTAAAACTCTGTTTTGGACATAGCAAGCAGTGTTTACTGCCTCTGCCCAAAAAGTTAATGGCAAACCTGAATCTGCAAGCATAGTTCTGGCAGCCTCAATCAGTGTTCTGTTCTTTCTTTCAACAACCCCATTTTGCTCTGGTGTTCTAGGAATGTTGTACTGCCTTACAATCCCTTTCTTCACACAGAAGGCATCCAACTCCTTATTTTTGAATTCTGTGCCATTGTCACTCCTGAAGACTTTTACTGGAAGGTCAAATTGCTTTTCAACCTGTATCACAAAGTCTTGCAAAATACCTACAGTCTCATCTTTGGAGTGTAAAAAGAAGGTCCATGTAAACCTAGAGAAGTCATCAACAATAACCAAACAGTATCTTTTCTTTTTGAGACTCATGACTTGCACTGGGCCAAACAATCCATGTGCAGCATTTGCAAGCACTGGGTTGTTTTGGACTCTTCAATGGACTTAAAAGAGCTCTTGTGTTGTTTTCCTTTTAAACAGGAAACACAGTGTTCAGGACATGAAAACATTTTTTGTGGTAAGCCTCTTACTAAGCCATTTTTTGAAATTTCATTGATTGTTTTGAGATTTGTGTGTCCCAGTCTTTTGTGCCATAACTCTGTCTCTTTGTTAGAGGTAGCTGAGAACAGACAGGCATCAGCTCTGGACACTCTCTTGACAAGTCAACAACATAAACATTGCCACTTCTTTGAGCAACAAGTTTTGTTGAGCCTTTCTTGATTATTGCTTCAATCTTACTAACCATTTCTGGTCCGACAATCCTACAACAATCCTTTGTGAAGAATGATCCAAACCCTTTATCACTCATTTGAGACACACTCAGGAGGTTGAATTTCAGATTATCAATAAGATTGACATTTTCAAATTTTACATTTCCAGACTTTACAGTACCAGACCCAGAACTTTTCCCTTACTATTATTACCAAAGGATATATCACCCCCTCCATGAATTTTGAAATCTTGAAGAAGGGCTTTACATCCTGTCATGTGCCTGGAGCCTCCACTATCTACATACCAAAGACTATCTAAGCATGCAGAATCTCCCTGCACATGAAGTAAAGGATTAGTTCAAAAAGGTTTCTAAAGCCAACAGGGCTTTGGATGGGGTCTCAACAGTGTCTAGGTTGGAGGCAGATGCATGGACAGTGGTTAGCTCAGAGGTTTGTACATTTTTGGGAATGTATTTCTCTAACCACTGTTGGGGGTCTTGACCTATCATCTGTTGATAACCAAAAGGATGCATGTTCACTTTTGGTTTAGAGGGCTTTTTGTAAGTCTCATAAACGTGTGGAATCCTTTGGTATGATGCTTTTTCCTTGCCTTTTCTGAATTGATTGGTTGGAGGTGCATCTCTCACCTGTACATCCCTTTGAACAGATGTTTGGTTCAGCTGTTTTGTGATAGCAGTTTGGACAGATGATGCTGATGAACTTAAGGATGTTTTTGCAGTGTACTCTTTCTTCTTTTCATCAAAGTTTTTGAGATACACACATTCCTTAGTTTTGTGGTTATTTTTACCACAGATGGTGCAGCTTGCAGCAGGTGAAATGTTGCTTGTTTTGTTTATATCATATGCTTTTAGATGAAAAAACAATCTTTTGTTAGATGATTCTTCTTTTCACATAATTCACAAAACAAGTTTTTGATCTTTTCTCTTTTCTTTCTTTTCTCAGATTCCTTTGCAACAGAGTTTTGAACCTCTGTTGGGATATCTTTGATAGGAATGACTCTTGCTTTTGGAGCTTTTACACCATCAGTGGTTGTGAAATCCATTGGTTTGAAATTTTCAAGGATATCACACTCATCAGACCATGTGGATTTAAATTGGTATTTCTCAATTTCCTCAAAAGTTGAGGATCCCACAGATCTTTCCAGAGTAATTTTGTTACCAAGTTTGTCGGTTATTTTAACCTCTTGGCCATTTTTGTTGGTTGGTATGATTTCAGGAGAAACAACTTGCATTGCAGCAGTGCTTGCAATGTCATCATATTTTCTATGACCTATACCAAACTTGACATTGCTTTTAAGCTGTTTCTCAAGCATAACCTCATACCCTTTGCAAGACTCCACCCACCTTTCACAGGTGATCTGGGTAGACTCTAACTCTTTTTTGCAAACTTGGTATTTTTCTACCATAGTTTGGAGTTGAGTTTTGGTTATGCTTTGTTCTTCTTTCAAACTGCTGATCTCTTTATCTTTTTCAGCCAATTTGTTTCTAAGTCTTTCAATGACTTTTCAAATTTGACCTCATCAGATAAGATTTTATCTCTAAGGTTTTCATTCACCTCTTTAATGTTAGCAAACGCAATAATACAGTTGTCTGAACACAGTTTTTCAAGAACTTGAGGTGATACCTTAGCAGCAGCCATCATGGCACAATCACATTGATGATTATCTTCTTCATCAGCTCTCTCTTCTTCATCACCAGCTTTCTTCGGCTCTTCTTCCTCTTTGTCTTCTTTGGACCAAGGGTCGGTCAGTGGTTCAATCAGGGTTTCGGAATTTTCTTCCAGCAGTAGTTCACCAACAACTGCAGTAACCACTGCTTCAGCAACTTCATCCACTGTTTCAGCACTTAGCTGTTCACCTTCAGCTTCATCCACTTCTGGTATTGACTCTAATGCCATCAAACAAAATTCATCTTTAAAAGCATCATTAGAAGCATATAGAGCGAAATTTTCATCACTAAGCTCTTCAGGCATGCTGCTCCAATCAACAAAGCCTTGTGTGAAAAAGCTTTGTTGATCTGGTTGTGTCACAGTTGGAGCAGTTGTTTGAGGTGCAGCAGGTTGCACTTGTGCCTGAGGGACAGGGGCTTGAACATACTGAATTTGTGGAACAGTGGTTTGAACATAATGCACCGGCACAGGGGTTGCAGCATAATGAGCAGTGTTAACATGTGCTGCAGGGGCATATTGGGTATAGTGCACAGTGTTTTGTTGTTGTGGTCTAGGATTTGTGCTAGGGTGAGTTATTATGGGACCAGTAGTTTGACTCCTACATTCTCTAGCAAAGTGACCTAGCCTACTACACTTGTAACACTTGATTTTCGATTTATCCAACCCCACCCTAAAATTTCCATGAAGCCCTGGAAATTTTCTCCCTGTTCTTTTGTAGAACTTGCTTGTTCTTACACTAAGCAAGGCCAACTGATGCAAGATGTCCATCTCTTCTAAGTCAGTGGGATCAAAATGTTGCAAATCATTCAGCTCAAAACACAAATTATCTGACATCTGGTTTTCAGTATTTGCTGTGAAAGCATAATTTGTAGAGTGAGAATCAGAGTTGACGAAGTTACCCCCAGCTGTTATGTCAATAAAATGATCACAACTCTGATCCTTACTACTACTGCCAGATTCTTCCTGACCAAACAGAGCTGTGCTGCCGAATGAATAGTCATCAGCAACTTTACCAGACTCTTGCAACCTCCGTTTTTGGTTCAACTCCCTTTCATAGGTCAGGAGTCTACCATGGAGTTGGGTCAGGGTCAGATCTTTGAATTCAGTTGAATTCCTAGTGACAAAAACAATTGTGTCCCATTTTTCTAGCAATGATCTAAGGAACCTGCTATTTCGGGTTGCATTTGGAAATGTAACCTTAACAAGCCTTAGCTCACTGATGAGACAACTGAAACGTTCAAATTGTTGGGTTAGTGATTCCCATTTGATGTGACAAAATGTTTCATACTGCTGATTCAGAATTTCCCTATTGTTTTCGATAACCTCCTCTGTTCCTCCGAACTGTTCCTTCAATGCATCCCACAATTCTTTTGCACTGTCACAATGTAACAGTCCAACATAGATTTCGTTGGGGAGAGCAGAGGCTATGATGCTAAACGCTTTGGCATCCAGTTCAAACTTCTGAAAATCCAATTCAGTGTAATTTTCAGTTGGTTTAGGAACGGATTTTTTGGCGTCCTCTGCGCTTGGCACCATAGGAACATGAGGACCGAAAACGACAGACCTCCAACATCCAGTGTTTTGTTGAGCGAGGATGTGACGTATCCTTCGCTCCCAGATGTTGTACTCGTTTCTTTTCAGCATAGGTGGTTTAAACAAAGAGCCAATGTTATTTTTATCATCTTGTGATTGCGACATCTTTCGGGTTGTTTTACAGGTACTGGTTTCAACTTTATCGGTGATTAAACCTTACTCTGTTTTTCAACACAACGAACAAACGATCAGTATCAACAATTTCGAGCTGAACTATTTACGTCAAAATGATTGTTAGATCAAGTTTGACTGTCCTGGCTCTGATACCAATTGTTAGGATCTGAGTTTGGATTGATTGTGATTTGTGTTTGAATTTAGATAAACAAATGAAAGAGTAGTGCAGCGGAATTTAATGGAACCAAACTTTTCACAATCAAACAGAAGAAATGCTATCAATCATACATTTTCTAACACTGAATCAAATGATTAAATTTATTTTTAAACTCTGATTACAATGTGTGTATGATATGCAAACTCCCCCTCAGCCTGAGCTCAGTGTTTGTTCGTGCAGAAAGAAGATGGTGAATGAGCTAAACAGAACAGTACAGAGTACTGTTCTATTTATAGGCACTTGCAAACCACTGAGCATCAAAGCTGACGTCACCATGAAAGTGACATCTAACCTCCTAACAAACTCTAACCTCTGATCTATACAAACACTGCTATGCTAACAACTGATATTACATTTCAATGCATAAACTAAACATAAATTGCTGCTGCATCCTTCCACTGATGTGAATCCAGCAGTACTTGTCATGATCAGCAGTGCTTGAACCAAGGCAGTAGATCGAGCAGCAGAGCTTTAGTTCTTCTATCAGACTTTGTCTTGGTCAGCAGTTGTAGGTCAGCAGATTGCATGATCAGCAGATAGGAGGTCAGCAGATGTTGAAACCACTTTCAAGGGGAGAGACTTGCAACCAAACATCTGCTTATTCTGAATTTGCTGCTGTGATCCAGTTTTGGCTTTTATTATCTGTTCCTTTGGTAGGGTTCAATCCCAACAACTGCTTTTAGTGCTGATGGTTCGTCTAGTCCAAATGTTAGCACTACAACTAATAGTGGTGGATGTTTTTCATCATTTTCAAGTTTTGATCCAAATAGCACAACATCAAGTCCTCAACAGCAGAATTCTACAAATCTTCAATGCAATGTGACTTTGAACATTCAGAATGGTCAAAATCAGTCTCCTGAAATGGCTAAGCAACACATGGCATCTCTTGTCGCCATGTTAGAGTCGTATGAAAGCCTGGTCGCAGGAAGAATTGGTAATCCAATGCTTACAAAAGAAGATTATGACCAAATTGATGCAGAAGAACTTGAATTGATGGATGTGAAATGGTATATAGCCAGTGCTGTTAGAAGAGCTGAGAAATTTCAGCAAATCACCGGCAGAGATGAGTTTCGGGGATTGGCTACCTCTCCATTAGGTTTTGACAAGTCTAAAGTTACCTGTTTCCATTGCAAAGGAAAAGTACACTTTAAACGAGAGTGTAAAAACCAAGAAGCAACTGGGAATCAAGATAAGAACAATTATTATCAGAAATCAATTTTTCATCAGATTGAGCAACAACCATCATCATCTCGTGCCATTGACGATGGAAAGAAGAAAGCTTTGATTATTCATCAAGATGATGAAAAAGTTGCCGAGGGATTTAGTTGGGACAAATACATACCTGGAACAACTCTTGTTGCTAGAATTCTGGGTGAAAATGAGGCTAGTCAGAAAAGAATCCCAATTTTTCCAGATCTAGGAAGTGATGTTGATACTGATGATGAGGAAGAATATTTTAAAAAATGTAGAAAAAGCATTGATCCTGACAGTTTAAATTTTTTCTATGCAGATAAAGTTGAGATGTTGAATCAAAAGAAGATTGACAGATTGAAGAGAGAGCTGGAAGCAGCAAAGTTACTCGCTGATGAAAAGGCAAAGATAGAAGCTGGAGAAACAAAAGTTGAAGCAGTGACTGAGAATGCAATAGAAAAAACTATTGAAGTAGAGAAAGTGGTAGAGAAAATAGTTGAAGTTGAAAAAGTTGTCGAAGTAGAGAAGATTGTTGAAATAGAAAAAATTGTTGAAATAGAAAAAATTGTTGAAGTCGAGAAACTTGTTGAAATTGAAAAGACTGTCGAAGTTGAGAAGATAATTGAAAAAGTGGTTAAAGTTGAAAAACCATGTTTGAAATGTTCAGAATCTTGCAAAGCTTGTGAGGAGAAAGAAAAGAAGATTGCTGAGTTGGAAAAGATTAAAGAAGATTTATTGTCTGATGTGAAGTATGTGAAAGAGTCATATGATGTTCTGAACAGAACAGTTGATAGTCTGAAAAAGACGAATTCAGAAATTGAAAAAGCAATGGAAAAAATGAGCGCAACATTAATGACAAAGCAGAGCGTCATCAATGAGTATATTGAAGATTGTGCTAAGCTGAAGCAGGAGTTGGAACTTGAGAAGATTGAGAGTGAAAGGATTAAACGATTACTGTTGAGTTATACTACTTGTGATTATTTGATTGATCGTGTTTATCCTACTGTTGCAGGTCTGGAGGAATTCAAAGAGAAAAAGACCAAAGATACTGACACTGGTAATAAACAAAGTGTCAAGTATAACAGATGTCCGCCCCCAATCTTTGAAAGTTATTCTCCCAGAAATCCAAATGAGGAACGTGTTAATAAGGCTCTCAACATCAAGTTAAAGTCTGAAATCATTGATGAATTACCAGACAATATTGATGTCACATTCACAGCATCTGATACTGATCATGAGTCTGAGTTAGTAAAGAAAGTTGTCGATCAGGTGTTGGATACGGATGAAGGGTCAAAGTTGGAGTCTAAGTCAGATAGTTCGAGTTTGTCTGAGAAGAGTCCGTGTTCGCCGGTCAAGAGGGTTTACAATAAGGAATTCTTGTTATCAAAATCTAATTTGAGTGATGGTTCAATCAAAGTAGCTTATACTTTGAATGATTCAGACAAATTATATTCTGATAATGAATTTCCAATAAGAAGTGTAAAAACTGAAATGATTAAACAGGTTTTCAAATTAGCAGAAATTAACATTTCTGAAATAAAAGATTTAAATCTTAAGGAAAAACCTAACAAATACACTTCTTCAAGAATTCAACAAAGAGTAAACAGGAAAATGGATTACGGTTGTGGTTATGGTTTTCAAAAGAAACCAAACCATAATGGTAACTTCAAAAAGAAAGGTCTTGGTTTCATTTCACCAGAAAATTATAAAAATCAGAAAACTTATAAACCAAATACAAAATTTGTTGCAGGTGGAAGTTCAGAGGATGAACAGAAGAAACCTTTCTGGAAACAGTCAAACCAGGAGTTTCTTGCTGAAGTAAAGAAGAATGTGAAAAAGTTTGCTAAGAGAGTTGACAGAAGAACCTGTTTTAAATGCCAAGAAGTTGGGCATATTGCTTGGAATTGTCCCAAGTCCAACTACAAAGAACAGGGAGTTTCTTCTAACTTTGATTCGATAAGAAAATTTGTTGATAAGACAGAACTATCTTTGAAAAATGATAGAATGTTTGAAAATTCTAGTTCTGAAAAAGGTGAAAGTTCAAAACAGTTTTACAAAAGAAAAGGTGATATGAACAAGCAAAAATGGGTTGTTAAATCTGAGAGTAGTTCTGACAATGAATCTGATTCCATAAAATCAGAGGAGTCTTTGGTTGAGAAAAAGGATGTGAATTCCGTTCCAGAGGTGAACGATGAAAATTTTCCTCCATTATCAAAGGAAAATCTGAAGTCGAAAGTTGGTAAGGTTGAGATCTCAAATCAATTCTTCACTGGTAAAGGAGAATTTGATGTTGAGAAGGCTTTCAATGGAAAAGTCAAGCATATTTTTGGTAAGATGGTTGACAGAAAGGTGAAGGGTGCTAAAGAATTTTATAAATCAAAATGTTGGTGGGATAGATGTGTCCCATAATCACCCAAGGCTGGTCAGGCTTGGGTGGACATAATGTTTGAGTAAACACCTGACTTACCGGAGCTCCCAGGTTGGTAAGAGTGGAGCATGTATCGGCATCTTTCTTTGTATATGGTTGGTTGGTAAATCTTACAAGTGGTACAGAGGTTTATTCTGTCAAAGTGATTATTCAAGGTCATTAATTTGAACTTGATGTAATCCTCATGCAAGTGATTAAAAACAAAGTGATGCGATGACCCCGATTCTACATGTGATAAAATCAACAAAACTTATTTTCCGGAAAAACCATTTGATTAAAACAAACTTAATTGTTTTGAAATCATAATGGGAAATGGTTTGTTGAAAGGGGGAGTTCTGATTGTTTATGCCAAGTGGATAGAGATATGAAGCGATTCGATATCAGTTGTTACTTTACTTGTACAATTTACTTTCAATTTCCTTTAGATGTTTTTGCATTTTAGGGGGAGTAAAAATTTCAGAAAATCCAAAAACATTAAAAATTCAAAAATGAGTTTTGGTGTATAAAAGAGGAAATGATAGTACATCAGTGGACTATCACAACATGCTAAAGAAATGGAAAGTCAAAAATGAGTTTTGGTGTATAAAAGAGGAAATGATAATACATCAGTGGACTATCACAACATGCTAAAGAAATGGAAAGTCAAAAAGTGATAAACGGTCTCACTGATGATATGCCAGTAGGTTTTTGCACATTTAGTAGATTGTGACGAGATATAAACCTAAAATTTCAAATTTGCTTATTTTGTGGGGAACATTTCTTGGATATATAGGTAACCCCTGAAATCTTGTTTGAAAGGTGCCTCTTTCTGAGATACTAGGTCTTTATACTCAGTGATATCTGGGGTATTATCCCGGGACTTCTGATTTTGCGGAAGCAATGGCCTAGTCCCCGGAGAATACTTTTCGCTTGCTTGAAATATAGCCCACCCTCAGCATAAAAAATGATAAAACATTGAAAAATGCAAAATCATGTGCTGATGTAAAAATGATCCTCTAAAGGGGACCCACCAAAAGTCGAGCCGTCATCTCTCTGCTGAACGAAAGTTCTGACCTGAGCTCTCACGGTTTCGCAATAAACCCCTTACAGATATCATCTAGGTATATTCACCTGTAAGACTGAATATTGGGATCTGGATACGGGAGTATATTCAAGAGGTAGGACACGCGAATAAGTTTAAGTACTTAATACATTAGTCTCGTATCTCGACACAGTTGAACTTTGTGTGAAAATTTAAGTGGATCAGTATACTGACAATCTAGGTGAATTGCTTAGAACTTAAAATGAAATTAAGCTTAACGGTGTTGGTGATATGTCTCATAAACTGATATGATCCTCTTACACAAACTCACAAAAATATCATATATAAATATTTCTTTTCTGCATTTCATTTCTGTTATGTCAAAAATCCAAAAAGATTTTCGGTGTGTTTTGGCATAATTTTAAAAAATCCAAAAAGATTTTAGACAACTGATGTTGAAAAGCTGAGTTACAAAATTCCGAGTGCTAAACATGACGAACAGGTTTGGGAGTTATGTTTTGAAAGAAAATGATATTCATACAAGTGGTTCATCAGAAAATCTCTATGATAAATCATTGTTAAATGATACTTGAAAATGATGTGTTAAAGTTGAGTCTATAAGTGATTAGCAAGGTTTCTATTTTTGTTGTATCGCATTTTTTTTATGAAACTTATGTTTTGGGTAGAGGATTTGCAGGAGAGCCTGTCTGCGATGCTTGAATCTGAAAATAGCCAGACGACGATCCCAGCACAAGTTGAGGGGGAGTATGTTAGAGAAGGGGAGTCTGAATGACAAAGAGCAAGGTTCTGATCAAGAGATTGCTGATGCTGATGAATCTAAGGAATCAAGAGATCTGATCAAGAGAAATAGAGTATGATAAGAGCCAGATCGAGTTTCTGGAAGCCCGAGGAATGAACTCACCTTTGATTTGCTCGGTATGTTAAACTAACCGTCCAAGTTGGTCAACCCAAACCCTACCATGGTTACCAAACAATATCAGTTTCACAATCATTCACGTCACATGTTTGCACACAGTAAATCATGTACTTTTACACGGATTGCTTTTATCATAAAATCATGACATGGCATGTATCAGTACTCAATTTCGCATGCAAGACCATATCCAATGTGATTATCACAAATCAACACATCATCAGATGAATGTTCTAACCATTCCAGACAAGTCAGATTTTTCGTACTTGGTCAGTATCGTTTTCAAGCAACAGTTAACATTCGTAAACACAAACATCCAACATTACACACATCGTATACTTCTACTGTTCCATCTGTAACCCTTACGACGAAGTATACTAGCGACGAAGAACATACTTCGTCGAAGCCGTGTGTGACGAAGTATCCTAAATGTTCGTCGGGCTATACTTCGTCAAGCAATCAATGTTCGTCGGGTCCCATGTGACGAAACATCCCCAAGGTTCGTCGGGGTTGTGCATGACGAAACATCACTATTGTTCATCGAAATCACATAGTCAACAGCTAACACATTTTCAAACCTGAGCAATGGATCTACGGCAGTTACTTTGCTTAATCCAACCAACCCTAACATGAACAATCATCGACGATACAAACGTAACAGTTTCCATTTCACACACATATAGTTATAATCAAACAATGATCATTAACACACACAAACCCTAATTCTAAATCCACTAGATTCATGTAATTCGTAATTTGTTCGTGACCATCAAATCAAATCAATCCCCTAAATAAACATTAAACCTTACTTTGTATAAATTCCTAACAATGAGTCAATCCAAACACACATGAACATAGAACATCATATCATCATTATTTCTATCAGCATGCAATCCTAGCATAACAATTTCATCATCAAAGTACAGCAATCACAGACCAAACTCAATCAGGTGTTAGCCTATCATGTAAGCAATTCACTACGCAGGATTCATCGAATCACCATGTGAACATAACCGCATACACAATCATTATTTTCAATCCTATAACGAAACCCTAGTTTCACATATGATCACGTCAATCTGATTTACAATCTCAGTTTCAATATCATCATTAACTCCTAACTAGACATCACAAAAATATACAAATTGATCAAACAGTGACTTACTAACCGTGAACTTGAGTGTTTAGATAAATCAAGGTGGAGAGCTTCGAGGTTCTACGATTGTCGCCGCACAGGAAGAAAGGAATTAGGGTTGCAGTTTTTGGAATGGTTGCATGCGAATAAAAGAAATAACACTAACAATATGTTGGGGCGTGAATGGGTCTTGGCCTCGGCGAAGTACCCCCTTTTGACGAAGATCATTCTTCGTCGGAGGACTGCATGTGACGAAGATCATTCTTCGTCGGAGGTGTGTTTGTGATGAAGATTAATCTAGGTCGACGAAGATTCATTGAACAGTGGAGATATAATGATACTTTGGACAATTTCTAAGTTAACATACAACAACCATCGTAACAATAGTTTATTCATTCATATACCGTGCAAGGTTACAACGTAGAATGGATTGTGAATACAAGATTATAAAACAAGTGACACGTAGAGAGAAAACCTTGAAATCTCGGGTTGTCACAATTATCATCTTCATCATCATATCACATCTCCATCTTCATCAACAAGACACCATGTCACACCCCAACCGATGGCAGAAACATCGGAGTGAGACGAAAGAGATTGCTCGAGACTTCATAACACTAAATGTGACAAGTATTTAATAACAGATTTTATTTCATTGCTAACAACAAGTACATTGTTTGAAATAGAATTACAACAAGTTTGAAACAAATTAAAGTACAACAAATATTTAAAGTTTAAAGTGCGTTTCTAGGCATCCTACTAGATTATGTACGTCATCATCATCATCAAAAATCTTGCAACACGTTTTAAAGTATAGTTCAATATAAAAGTGTCGGCGAGCATACAAGTTTGAGTACTAGCATAAGTATATAAAAGTTTGAACAAATCCACATGACAAAAATACTTAATGTGACATATGTGCTTGTAATCATTGTAAACAGTTTAGTTATCAATGAAACAATGTTATTTGATCCCAATATTTGTCTGTTTATGTTTGACATTTTGCATGTTTTGATTTTTGTACAATTTCAAACTCTAAATCGCTTTCTGGAGAGTTATATGCAAACCGATCAGCTTAACGCGACAAACACTCCAGAACATCAATATATGCTTAACATACCTTAAATAACCTTTACATAACTTAGAAATAAGTTTTGAATGCTTTTGTATGGCAAAATCAAGTTTATTCGCTTAGAGGGACTAATTTTGACAAACTGTGAAAGTATGCCGATTCGTACAGTAACGGACATTCCGGAACATGATCATAAGTTAAACATACCATAAATATCCTTTACATAGCTTAGAAATGGGCTTCGAGTGGTTCGGTGTGCTAAAATAAACTTTTTTTGGTCATTCAGGGACTAAAAGTGTCAAAAAGTGCATAAGTTTGCATTTTCGCGCATAACTTACGTTCTGAGTACATCCGGAAATCCAAAAATTTATTTAATCATTAAAATATTTTATTTTAGTGATTGGCATGATAAAATTCCATTCGTCGCGTGACTTGGATCGTTTTTCGCGTCTGTTCGTGTTTCGTCGTAATTAACCGAATAACGTTATCGTACGACCAAACGAACCGACATCCGACATATTTTTGAGCATCTTTCATGTCCCCTATGCTTAGGCATCATTGTAGAGCCTTGAAAATAGCTTAACAGGCCTCGAACGCATCAAAATGGCTTTATACATGTGCAGGGACCTAAACAACAATTCTGCCAAACTTATTCAGGCTGGCCGCGTAAGCCAGCCTTGGCTTCTACGCGGGCCGCGACAGAATGCCAGATCTGCAAAAGATCTTTTCCAGCTTGATCCAGCTGTTTCCACAAGTTGCAAATGGTTTCTAAGCATTCTATGGGCTGTTTTGAGGCACCCACGGTATTTCAAAACCATGAGCACACTTGTACGGCTCAGATCAAGGCTCGGTTTTCGATGAATGATCTTAACGGTTACCCAAAAACTATATAAACCCACATCCATTTCACTTGCAACTCACACTTGATCTGATTTCATTCTCGAAGTTGGAGTGTTTGCACTTCATACCTGAGAATAATTAGATCAAACCTCCATTTCTTGGACCTCTTGTAAGTATTCTTTCGTTCTTTTACGCGTTTTAAGCGTGAAAGTCAAACAATGTTAGACTTTCAGCTTTGACCAGTTTATGGTCAATGCGAAGTTCGTTTGAACTTCGCAACGTGAGCGTAATCACCATAGTCCTTGTGACTATACCTACTGATTACCACGTTATTTAGGCATAGTGACGAGTTATAGTTTCGGTCAAAATGCGTATTCTTGCGTATTTTGCAACCAAACTATTCTTGGGTATCAAAACCCTTTGTTTTGATATCAAATCTGTTTTCTAAATTCGTTAAACATGTTCTAACATGTGTAACTCGTCACTTTAGGTTTTGTGCTTATATAGGGTCGTAAGGTGAGCGGTCTAAACAACCGCTGAGACTTTCGAACCCGACCCGTTTGGTCAATCATTAGGATTCGACCAAACACATTTTATGACCATAGTTTCATAAGTAATAACCTTCCGAGGTTATACTTTATGGTCACTTAGTCTACTTAGTTGTATGATAAGTAATTATATGCCTTAGGAAAAACGACCAAAATGCCCTTTTTACGCCAAAATTCATTTTAAGCATCTGTAACATAAATTTTGACATCTAAACTGATTAGGAAACATTATTAGACATGTTAAGGCATATTTTACTTGTCATAGGACTAGTTTGGTGGTCCGAACGCGTTTTACGTGAATGACGCGTTAAAGTAGCGTAAGCTACCTAAACGAGTCGTAATGGGTCGTAAGCACTTAGGATAGGTTCCGTTTTAGAATGTAGGCTTTGTTAAACCATAATACATGAGTTCCTATACTCATTTGGTTTACGAAACCTCATTTTATCCGATCTTCCGATTCAGGTCCGGTTTATTAACGTAGTTACCTATATTAGGTGCCGATTGATTCCGTGATCTTTCTAGCATTGCTTGGTTGTTATCAAAAGACTATTGAGCAATCTCAAGTGAGTACATAGACCCCTCTTTTACTATTTTCAAACATTTTGGGGTGAAACACATGTGCCTACTTGTTACGTTCGTGCTTTTCATGATTTCATAACTCATACTTGCTATGTTCATTAGTATACGTATAGTACATGATTCTATCCATGTTTTTGCTATGTATGTTCATTTATTGCATACTTAGTACATTGTTTTACATCACATGCTAGGTATGTTCATCTGTTGCATACTTAGTACATTGTTTTACATCACATGCTACGTATGTTCATTTGTTGCATACTTAGTACATTGGTTTACATCACATGCTATGTATGTTCATTTATAGCATATTTAGTACATTGTTTTACATAACATGCTTACATTTTGGTATGATATTTGGTTTGTTTAAATGGGACAAAAATACATTCATTAACATTAGCTACGCCGCTTGGTAGTAAGTAATGGTACCATAGGAATTGATAACTCATGTTCCTAAAGTCCTAGGTTTGTTTGGATGGAAGGAATGACTGAATCCAATATACATAATTCAGATAAACCTTTAATTTGTTTCAGGGTTTGTAGCCACAGTCGTAGGGCTTGAATGTATGCATTTTAACAATACCGCATAGATGTTTGTATTAGTAGAGCATTTTTACAAGACATAACTTGATTTATTTCAATACCTTGTTTTGTGCATTTTACCTATGGTTTAGTTGATATGTTTCACTTGCCACACATGACATTTGGTTACACATTACATGATTTACATTTGACAATAGACATTGTTTACACATGAACATTTTTTTGACATTTGTTTACACATTACATGATTTACATTTGACAATATACATGGTTTACACAATAACATTTGACAATTGATTTAAACAAGACAATTTTGGTGGTTTGTTTTGGTAAGTGATTTGAGTAATGAGGCGTGTGTAATATGATAAAAGCATGGTGGATACGCCGCTGGTACTTCCTATATATAAGTGCTTTTGTGATATTACATATCGTAGCGTTATTTAAACCATTTCAATTTAGACATATTACATTTTACATAAATAACATATTTTCACAAGACATTGTTTTACAAACAGTTTAATTTATACAAACTCATTTTACTTGGTTATTTATTTAACCAAACACCTTTCTTTTATATAATCTGATTTCTTATCAAGTTTTCATATGATTTATAAAAGAAAACACTTAACAAGGTTCATGATTAAATTTTTATTAAACATTTCTTTAAACTCAATTCATGAATCATATTTTAATAAAACCTATGTATCTCACAGGCATTTTTATGCTGACGTACCTATTTTCACATGTGTTTTCAGGAGCTGTTGCATAGGATGATCGAGATACACTTAGGCGGACTTGTGCCTTAGTGACATAAAACGAAGATATAACTAGTTTAATTATGTTATGTACTCTTTGTTTCTTTCGTTTTAAGACAATGTATCCCCCTTTGCTTATAAATAAAACATAACTTTAATTACCATGGTTGTGAAACAATAATTTTGTTACAACACTCCCCGACGTTTCTGCCGCGGTTTCGTTGTCTTACGCGGTCGGGGTGTGACAGAAGAGTTGGTATCAGAGCCAATGGTTATAGGGAATTAGGTTATTAGTAATGCTTTGACCTAGACTATAACTTTTCTAGGACCCTAACACAAGTTATCTTGTGTTTAGATCTTAAAACATCCATTTCACCTATCCTTAGGTGATTACCAAAACAAGAACACAATTTTCCGAAACGGTTTTTGAAAACCAATCATCTGTTTTTAAATAATTTGTTATAAGGTTTTGAACCCTTTAATTTTTCAGAATGATTTTGAAAATTTAATCATCCGTTTTTGAATGATTCTTTTGGCCTTGTGCCTTCCAAGTTTTCAAAATCTCGTCAAAGTTTTGGGTCTAAATAATGTGAACACGTGCAATCTGGAAGGGTGGGTGCCTGTACCTCGAGTTTTCTGTCTAGGCTAGAGTGTTCGTACAAATCCACATAATCGGACCAGTTACTCTTACCTGGGAACTCTTGGGGTGAGTGTCCACTTATAGGCTAAAGCATGTCTTCGCGATACATTATTTTTGACCCATTTACTTTGATTAGTGATTGTGTTGTTTGTTTGCTTTGTGACACGAACGAATGACCACCATCTTTGCTTTTTGTCGATTTTTGTATCATCTCATTCTTTTCATCTAATCATCATCACTCGTCTTCTCTCATGTTTCCTCTTCTAGAATGCCTCCTCGACGCGAAAATCCGCTACCTAATGCTGAAATGGCAGCTATCATGGCGCAGCATATGGCTGTGGTACTCCCAGACATTATTGCTCAAGTTAACCAAGCCAACAATAACCAAAATGCTCCATGCAATTTCAAGAGTTTCAATTCGGCTAAATCACTCAAGTTCAGTGGTTCTGAAAGAGCAACTGGGATCCTACAGTGGTTTGAGAGCATTGAGAGTACCTTTCGTCATGTTCAGTGTCCTGATAATCACAAGGTCGAGTTTGCTTCCAATGTGTTTCAGAAGAGGGCTCTTACTTGGTGGAATGGGGTTATGAGAGACCGTGGTGCTGAGGTTGCTTTAGCACAGACTTGGGCCGATCTTAGGGCTCTTATGATGAGGGAATTCTGTCCTCGTCATGAACTGAGGGCTTTAGAAAGGGAGTTTAATGATTTGAAGCAGGATAGTGGTGAGCATCGGGCTTACACTGATAGGTATGAAGAGCTGAGTTTGTTATGCCCTACAATGGTTACCCCACTCGAGAAAGCTATCGAGAGATATATTGATGGCTTACCTGACTCCGTACAAGACATCGTCACTGGTAGTAACCCTACCACAGTTCGTCAGGCAATCGAGTTAGCTGCAACATTGACTGAGTCACAGGTCCGAAAGGGTAAGCTACACAGGAAGGGTGACAAGGGTAAGAAACAGTCATCTGATAAGGGTGAAAGCAAGAAGGTTAAGAGCAAGAAGGGTAAAGAAACTGGTTCTTCGAAAGGGTCTAGGAAGCGCAAGGCTTCCCAGAATTTCGCTATCACTGCCCAAGCAAATCAGGCAGCACCCAACCAGCCCGCACAACCGCCAGCAAAGAAACGATATGCGGGGAATGCACCGTTGTGCAACAGATGCAATAGCCACCATCAACTGCAAGTTCAGTGTCGTTTCTGTACTAACTGTGGGAAGTCGGGTCATCTTGTTGATATTTGTCGCTTTGCTCCCAATCAAGCTGCATGTAACCCAGCTCAGCAGGCTGCTCAAACGCCTGCTCAACAGCAAGCACAAGCTGCACGACCTCACTTTCCTCCTGGTTCGTGCTACAACTGTGGGGACCTTACTCATTATCGAAACCAGTGTCCAAGGCTGGCCAACGCGAATCAGAATCAGGCTCAGGCTCGAGGTCGAGTCTTCAACATGAATGCTAATGAGGCGCAAGCAGACAACGAGGTGGTGAACGGTACGTTCTTTGTTAACAATCAGTCTGCTTCTGTTCTTTTTGATTCAGGTGCCGATAAGAGTTTTGTTTCATTGTCTTTTGAACCATTGCTTCGCATGTCTAGAACGAAACTAGGAAAGCCCTTGACAGTAGAGGTAGCTAGTGGTGAACCCGTTGTTCTTGAATCTGTTCTTCGCAACTGCCAGTTGAACCTTAACAACCATCTTTTTCCTATCGACCTCACACCGATGCGACTTGGGAGTTTCGACGTTATAGTGGGTATGGATTGGTTAGCCAAGCATCACCTAGAGGTAGTTTGTTTCGAGAAGATTGTTCATGTTCCACTTTTGACAGGTGAGATCCTACAGGTTCGTGGTAAGAAACCTGCTAGTAGCCTCAAACTCATGTCTTGTATTCAGGCTCGGAAGTATCTGCAAAAGAACTATGTGGCCTTCTTGGCACATGTTGTAGCAGATAAAGGCAAAGTTAAGACTATTCAAGATATCCCTGTTGTTCGGGATTATCCTGAATTGTTTCCTAAAGAGTTACCTGGTTTACCCCCAGCACGCCAAGTCGAGTTCCATGTTGATCTTGTACCTGGTGCTAATCCTATTGCCAGATCTCCGTATCGTCTTGCACCGTCTGAGATGCAAGAGTTGTCAAGACAGCTTCAGGAGCTTTCTGACAAAGGTTTTATCCATCCTAGCTTTTCACCTTAGGGTGCTCCCGTTCTTTTTGTCAAGAAGAACGATGGATCTTTCAGGATGTGTATCGATTATTGTGAGCTTAACAAGCTTACCATCAAGAATCGATATCCCCTACCTCGCATTGATGACCTCTTTGATCAATTACAGGGTGCTACTTGTTTTTCAAATATTGATCTACGTTCTAGGTATCATCAACTTCGTGTGCATGAAGAAGATATTCCCAAGACTGCTTTCCGCACTCGCTATGGGCATTATGAGTTCACAGTTATGTCATTCGGTTTGACTAATGCTCCTGCTGTTTTCATGGACTTAATGAATAGGGTTTGTAAGCCTTATTTAGATAAGTTCATCATCGTTTTCATTGATGACATATTGATATATTCTAAGACGCAAGCTGATCATGAGCAACATCTTCGTCTTACTTTGGAACTCCTGAAGAAAGAGCAGCTTTTTGCCAAATTCTCCAAATGTGAATTCTGGCTTAAGGAAGTTCAATTTTTGGGTCATATCATCAACGAACAAGGTATTCATGTAGATCCCTCCAAGATCAGTGCGATTAAGGATTGGGATACGCCTACTACACCCACCGAAGTTCGTTCATTTCTTGGTCTCGCGGGTTATTACCGCCGCTTCATCGAAAACTTCTCAAAGATTGCAGTTCCCTTAACTGCTCTAACTCAGAAGAACAAACCCTTTGATTGGGGATCCAAACAAGAAGAAGCATTTCAAACCTTGAAGCAGAAACTTTGTGATGCGCCTATTCTATCTTTGCCTGAGGGCAATGATGATTTTGTCGTGTATTGCGATTCATCAAACTTAGGTCTTGGCTGTGTTCTCATGCAAAGGAACAAAGTCATAGCATATGCATCGAGGCAGTTGAAGATACACGAGAAGAACTACACCACTCATGATCTTGAGTTAGGTGCAGTTGTTTTCGCTCTCGAAATCTGGAGACACTATTTGTATGGTACAAAATGTGTGGTTTTCACTTACCACAAAAGTCTTCAGCACATCTTCAATCAGAAAGAACTCAACATGAGGCAACGACGTCGGGTTGAACTTCTAAACGACTATGACTGCGAAATTCGCTACCATCCTGGTAAGACAAATATCGTGGCTGACGCATTGAGTCGTAAGGAACGTGTCAAGCTTCACTGTGTCAAAGTTCGATATGATATCCAAACTCGCATTTCTCAGGCTCAACATACTTGTGTTTCACAAGACTTGATGGGTAAGGTATTACCATATCATATCAAGCCTGATCTTGAACTGAAGGACAATGGATCATATTATTTCATGGACCGTTTGTGGGTCCCAAGTCAAGACAATCTTCGCACCTTGCTTATGGATGAAGCTCATAAGTCTCGTTATTCTATTCATCCTGGTGCTGACAAAATGTATAAGGATCTTCGTACTCAGTATTGGTGGCCTGGTATGAAGAAAGACATTGCCTTATACGTATCCAAATGCCTTACTTGTCTTAAGGTTAAGGCTGAGCATCAACATCCCTCTGGTTTATTGGAGCAACCAGAGATTCCAGTTTGGAAATGGGAAAACATTGCTATGGATCTTATTACCAAACTTCCGCGCACTAAGAGAGGTCATGATGCCATATGGGTAGTTGTTGATCGTCTTACAAAGTCAGCACATTTCTTGCCGATCCGTGAGGATCTATCTACTGACAAGCTTGCTAAAATTTATGTGGATGAAATTGAATCTAGACATGCTGTTCCTTTGAACATTATTTCTGACAGAGATGCTCGATTCTCTTCTCATTTTTGGAGAACCATGCAATCTGCTATGGGGACCCAACTTAATTTGAGCACAACTTATCATCCGCAATCAGATGACCAATCTGAAAGAACAATCCAGACTTTGGAGGATATGCTTAGAGCTTGTGTGATCGATTTTGGTGGTAGTTGGGATTCGTATCTTCCGTTGATTGAATTCTCCCACAACAATAGTTGTCACTCCAGCATCAACATGGCTCCTTTCGAAGCTCTCTATGGTCGAAAATGTCGTTCACCAGTCTGCTGGAATGAGATCGGCGAGGCTCAGCTTACTGGACCTGACCTCATCCTAGAGACACAGATAAGGTTAAGAAAGTTCGCGATAACCTTCAGACAGCTAGAAGCCGTCAAAAGAGTTACGCGGACCGACGACGCAAGCCTTTGGAATTTCAAGTCGGTGATCGCGTATTACTTAAGGTCTCACCTTGGAAAGGTGTGATCAGATTTGGAAAGACAGGAAAACTTGCACCTAGATATGTTGGACCATTCAAGATCGTCGAAAGAATCGGTAAGGTAGCCTACAGACTTGAGTTACCTCCTGAACTTGGAAATGTTCATCCAACCTTTCATGTGTCCAATCTCAAGAAGTGTTTAGCTGATGAGAACCTCCACATACCACTTGAAGAAATTCGTGTTGATGACCCGATGCATTTGGTTGAGAAGCCTGTGGAAATCATGGATCGTGAAGATCAAATGGAGGCAAAGTATCCACATCTATTCTCACAAGTTTCCTCTAAATAAAATTCGGGACGAAATTTCCACAAGTAGGGGAGACTGTGACATCTGTGCTTGTATATCAATGAAACAATGTTATTTGATCCCAATATTTATTTGTTTATGTTTGACATTTTGCATGTTTTGATTTTTGTTCAATTTCAAACTCTATATCGCTTTCTGGAGAGTTATACGCAGACCGATCAGTTTAACGCAACAAACACTCCGGAACATCAATATATGCTTAACATACCTTAAATAACCTTTACATGACTTAGAAATAAGTTTTGAAGGCTTTGGTATGGCAAAATCAAGTTTATTCGCTTAAGGGACTAATTTCGACAAACTGCGAAAGTATGCCGATTCGTACTGTAACGGACATTCCGGAACATGATCATAAGTTAAAAGTACCATAAATATCCTTTACATAGCTTAGAAATAGGCTTTGAGGGGTTCGGTGTGCTAAAATAAACTTTTTCGGTCATTCAGAGACTAAAAGTGTCAAAAAGTGCATAAGTTTGCATTTTCACGCATAACTTACGTTCTGAGTACATCCGGACATCCAAAAATTTATGTAATCATTAAAATATTTTATTTTAGTGATTGGCATGATAAAATTCCATTCGTCGCGTGATTTGGATCGTTTTTCGCATCCGTTCGTGTTTCGTCATAATTAACCGAATAACGTGATCGTACGACCAAACGAACTGACATCTGACATATTTTTGAGCATGTTTCATGTCCCCTATGCTTAGGAATCATCGTAGAGCCTTTAAAATAGCTTAACGGGCCTCAAACGCATCAAAAATGGCCTTATACATGTGCAGGGACCTAAACTGCAATTCTGCCAAACTTGTTCAGGCGGGCCGCGTAAGCCAGCCTTGGCTTCTACGCGGGCCGCGATAGAATTCCAGATCTGCAAAAGATCTTTTCTAGCTTGATCCAGCTGTTTCCACAAGTTGCAAATGGTTTCTAAGCATTCTATGGGTTGTTTTGAGGCACCCATGGTATTTCAAAACCATGGGCACACTTGTACGGCTCAGATCAAGGCTCGGTTTTCGATGAACGATCTTAACAGTTACCAGAAAACTATATAAACCCACATCCATTTCACTTGCAACTCACACTTTGTAACGCCCTGCGTTTTCAAACTTCCTACATTTAGAAACCTTACGTGAAATTCTAACTTTGGAAATCTTGTGTTCTTATAACCATTCTTTCATTGTAATCGTTGTAAAATACGGAACTTGCTTCGTAAATAAAACTTGTACATTACACTTTTTACCTAGTTAAATCATGTTTTATTTCATATTTCACCTTGTTACAAGTTAGGGGAAACATTGTTGCACATTATTACACAACTTAACTAACAAAATTACTCATTATAATGTTTTAAAAAAATAAAAAAAAAATAAAGAAATATGGCAGCCCCAATTCAGCAAAATTCAGCCCATATAGTTGGGTTTTGTGGGCTAGTTTCAAGGTGTAACCCCTTCTAAACACTTCCAAAGCCCAACCCATTGAAACCCTAATCCTTCCCCCTATAAATACCTCTTATAACCAGCCTCCCTACCACTTTTACAACCCTAAAAACTCACAAAACATCCACCAAACCGTAGCTGAAAGCAAGGGTTCGAGTAGATTGACACCCCTTCACGAAAATGAGCATAACTCACTCAATTCTTATCCGATTCACTCGATTCTTTTTCCTACTTGCTTGTATAATCATGGGGTTCGATTCCTAGACTTCTCCTTGGAGAAATCAGACCTGGAAATGCCCCGAAATAGTCCATAAACTTTCTGTTTGTTTTTATGTTCATCAAAAACTTGTTTAAATCTATGCAACTTGTGTCCAACACATCTCATACCTATGTCCTAATGCTTACAACTTATCCCATGGTTGGTTAAGCTTAAAAACAAGGTTGAGACATCTAAATCAGAGGTTAAAACCTCATAAACTTTCTGTTTTTAATTAGGGTTTTACCCACAAGTAATGTTCAAGTGTGAAACTTGTTGAATGTGTGATGGTTGGATTAGCTTGGGCTATCCTTCATAAGAATCCACTCATTACTTGATGTTTTGCTATAGATTAGTTGTTGTTAATACCTTGATACTTGTATGTTCATGACCCTCCTTGTTGTTTATAACAACAAGTGTAGTGGTGAACAATAGAGGTGCCTAAATGGAAGCTTGTTCTTCCTACCTCATGTATGTATTCTATGACACGAAGAGGTACCTAAATGGAGACATTAATCTCCTACCTCATGCTTGAATCATAAGACTTGTAAACTATATAATATCTAAGTTATTCTATATGTATACATCTAAGTAACTAAGACTTGATGATGACTTAATAGTTATTTGTTAAGTGGACGTTACATCATCTATGACCATGCCCTTGTTACGACTCTAATGGATCTTAGAATCCATGAAATCATACCAACTCTTTTGAGTTTCAATAGTGTCAAGAACAAGAGTTATGCGTACAAGATGATTATTTTCACCTATGTTACTTTCTATATATTAAAAAACTCCGAATCTATAATCTTCCGTTATACGCCAAACTCACACACCTACGTTTCCTTGTGTAGAAGGACAAGGTGCTCCGAACTAATTCATCTACAAACTTGCTCTCGGAATTTCAAGTCACCACTTGTAAACCGTGAGTATACTCGTACTTTTCCCCTTTTTACTTTTACTACTTTTGGGGTGTAACATGTTTACCTATTGAAACTTACATATGAACTTTTGTCTAAACACATGAACATTCCTATAACATGCTTGTATATGTGATGACTTGATACTTTAAATTTGGGTGATTCTTATGTGTTGAACTTATCATTAACTTCGTACGAGCCAAACCTTGACATATGTAGCGCTATAGGATTAACGACCCGCCTCTACTGAAACTTTGGTTATGTCATGAGCAAGTTGTGTTTTCTTGGTTTGATATGTTAGGCATATGCCATATTTAATGTTTATCTTGAATCGCATGCTTGCTATGAGGAATTGTTCACACTTTTATCTTATGCTATGTATGTACCAAACTTGTATACTCGCCTTTGCTTTTGCATTGAATTGTATTTTAAACATGTTACAGGTTGATGATGATGAAATGAAAGAGGTAGCACGATGCCTAGATACACACTTTAGACGTTAGGTTTAATATGTTGTATCGAATTTTGGTTATGTTGATTTGTTATTTTGATTAAACTTGTTGTTATTTGGATCTTGTATTAATGACTACTTGAAGTTTGGAAATGAAATTTGGATTATTAAATTATTGTCACAAATAGCGTTATGATGTCTCGAGCAATCTTCACACTTCGTCTCATCCTGATGTTTCCGCCATTGGTTGGGGTGTGACAGATTGGTATCAGAGCCATAACTATAGGGAATTAGGAAAAGTAGGAATGCTTTCACCTAGTCTATAGTTTTAGAGCCTTATTCGTATGCTTTGCTTGGACTACTACATGATACCTTATTTGTTACTTATTTATGCTCTTTTAAACATGTATGTTACTCATGTGTAATATTTGACATGTTATTCGTACGCATTAAAGCTTGTTCTATTATATGTTAACACTTGTTTTATCATTTCATTATTTAAGTACCATTCTTGATATGCTTTCTTATGTGTTTATACTTGCTTGTGTATTTCCTTCAACACACACTTCCCTCATGCATTTTACTCGATTATTCTAAATCCGACAACACTCATATTGTACAAATGAGACGAATTCACCAAAATAGGCGTGAAACCCACAATTTAGTGAACGACTCTCAATCTATCTATTCTTCTTTTTACACGAGATATCGCCATTGAGCTAGGAGTGAAATCCACATCTAAATGGCAAATCTCAAATTTCAAATTCTAGTGGACCCTCGTCAACATGTCGAAATTTAAATTTTGACCCGACGAGTACCAACCACACTTAGGATACGAAATCGTCAAGATAGGGGTGAAACCCGCACCTTGTCGACTAGTTCCACTCCTTGATTTTTTCATAAATCCCGCCAAGTCTCGAAATTTCGATTGATTTGGGACATGTAGTAACCGGAAGGGTAAATACCGTTAACCGACTTGTCGGCAAGAGTATTTTACCTATTAGGCCAAAGCATGCTCCTCAAATTCAAAAGACTTTTCGACCACTTTGGTTAGTCAAAGTTCCATTTGGAACACTCCAAACTTTGGTCAAGCATGTGTTTCTATTGTTCATTTTATACGATGCAATCTTTCAACCTCGAGTTTACCTTTGATTTCTCTTTTCACACGCACAACATATCGAACCTTTTCGATACATTTATATATGCATGATTTTCATATAATTTAAATTCATATTCCTTGCAACAACTAGTGGAGAGGTATCATCGAGATTGGAGTGACTTCCTTACCTTGACGATTGACTCCACCCCTCTTCCCTTAAAACGACCTCACCAACGAGTTAGGGGTGATTCCCTTACTTAGGTGACCGTTACCCAAAACTTCTCTTTCAAAATATTTTATTATGCAAACCCGATCATGTTTTATACCTAAATCATTTATCATTATTCAAAATACCTACTTATACCGATTTCAAAATACATTGTTTATCAAACGTACTTCTTATTCTACCATCCATTTTCACTCAAATCATATACACGAGATTCTTAATCATGTCTTTACCGTTTTACTACACGAATTTCCAAACCTTACGAAATGCTACCTATCAATTTAATCGGTCTAATGAATCTCTTGCCCATGAACTTCACATTTGATTTATTAACTGAAACACGTTCACATTATATCATCATACTAGAGACTTCCACTCTTAATCGAAATCAAACTAACCTTTCTCAATTACCTATAAGACCTCATAGATGTTATATGATCGTTTTACCAAATACTCTTTCCAACATCAATAAATCCTTTGTTAAAATTATTTTTAAACAATCACTAAGTTCTTTTACTAAATTTCTTTTCTAAGGGTCGACGTTTTCACAAGAACTTTCAAAGTTCAAAATTTCATGTTTTGATGCAAATGAAACAAACCCGTTATTAAAAAAAAAAAAAAAAAAAAAAAAAAAAAAAAAAAAAAACCTTCTCTACAACGCTTAACTCGTCATCCAAATTTCAAAACACGTGGGCTAGAAAACTTCATGGGGACCGACAATTTTCAACATACGTGAACTCCTTTTTTTTTAACAAAAGTAGCATTTCAATCATTAAAAAATACGTTAAGCATTACCAATGAGTACTTTATGTTCCTTTACATATACAAACTATATTCTACCTTTCAAACCAAGCTCAATCTAATTTTGATTCGACAAACTCAACGTTTTGTTTAAACAACTATACATGCACATCATCATACACATTTTAGACGATATCTCGTGATAACATCATTTATATCGTTCGTATCTACATACTTAACCTTTTTTTTTCTCCGCAATGTCTCAACGTACACCATATACGCAATATTTATTTTTCATACCTACACCTATGTTCATACGTTTTATGCTTGTACTCATACACATACTACTTATACGTTTTACGCTTCTACTTGTACACATACTACTTACACGTTTTATGTTTATGCTCATACATACATGCGTATTCATACTTAAACTTATGCTCATACTTTCATCCTTACTCATGATTCGTACATTCGTACCTATACGCGAGCGTAATCCGAGGGATTCGCTTACGTGGGTCCCATACATGCTTAAACATAAACATGCTTACATACGACATTCTTCTACGTACACATTCTTATTTTCAAATTCATGTATACCTTGATTCATACATAACTAGTACAAGCTATGTGGATCATGCGACGATCAGTATAATCGCGGGTGCACACGGGATTATAGTGATAGGCGTATGAGAACCATAGAGTGTACTACTGTGTATGGTAAGACACGGAACGTAACATGACCCCGAGTAACGAAACGGACGTAATGTGGTTAAAACATGGTGGATACGCCGCTGGTACTTCCTATATATAAGTGTTTTCACCATGTTACCAAACTTTCGTAAAACGTGCCATGAGAAATTCAGTGTGTTGCAGACCTTTTGGATCTAATACAACTTCACGCAACTCACAAACGCATTATATCCGATTATTCATGACGAGACTTCATCCTTAACACACTACGTTCATCTATCCAACACTTATGCTATTCACATACTTGTACTCTTTAAGAGCCATTCGTTCATTCTATACTCGTATTATTTTATACAAAACTCGTTCGCAATCCAGCTTGTTTAAACATTTGAGTCCTAACTTACCTCATTACCTATAAAATAGCCTCCCTATTCTTGATTCTTGTGTAACTATACTTAGTATCTCTCTATTGCTTTATTTAAAGTAACAAACCTTTTCGTTCCTCTCAATAAACAGGTTTTACGAAAGTATGATTTTTTATACTATCCTTAAAAACTTCCCCTTGCAAATCTACCTTGATGTTCTCCAAAATTTGGTACTTTTCAAACTTCCCAAGTTTCATTTCTTAATGATCACCTTTATGCCAAAAACTCTTTCAAGCCTTCCTCTTGAATAAATTTCGGGACGAAATTTCCTAAAGGAGGGGAGACTGTAACGCCCTGCGTTTTCAAACTTCATACATTTAGAAACCTTACGTGAAATTCTAACTTTGGAAATCTTGTGTTCTTATAACCATTCTTTCATTGTAATCGTTGTAAAATACGGAACTTGCTTCGTAAATAAAACTTGTACATTACACTTTTTACCTAGTTAAATCATGTTTTATTTCATATTTCACCTTGTTACAAGTTAGGGGAAACATTGTTGCACATTATTACACAACTTAACTAACAAAATTACTCATTATAATGTTTTAAAAAAATAAAAAAAATAAAGAAATATGGCAGCCCCAATTCAGCAAAATTCAGCCCATATAGTTGGGTTTTGTGGGCTAGTTTCAAGGTGTAACCCCTTCTAAACACTTCCAAAGCCCAACCCATTGAAACCCTAATCCTTCCCCCTATAAATACCTCTTATAACCAGCCTCCCTACCACTTTTACAACCCTAAAAACTCACAAAACATCCACCAAACCGTAGCTGAAAGCAAGGGTTCGAGTAGATTGACACCCCTTCACGAAAATGAGCATAACTCACTCAATTCTTATCCGATTCACTCGATTCTTTTTCCTACTTGCTTGTATAATCATGGGGTTCGATTCCTAGACTTCTCCTTGGAGAAATCAGACCTGTAAATGCCCCGAAATAGTCCATAAACTTTCTGTTTGTTTTTATGTTCATCAAAAACTTGTTTAAATCTATGCAACTTGTGTCCAACACATCTCATACCTATGTCCTAATGCTTACAACTTATCCCATGGTTGGTTAAGCTTAAAAACAAGGTTGAGACATCTAAATCAGAGGTTAAAACCTCATAAACTTTCTGTTTTTAATTAGGGTTTTACCCACAAGTAATGTTCAAGTGTGAAACTTGTTGAATGTGTGATGGTTGGATTAGCTTGGGCTATCCTTCATAAGAATCCACTCATTACTTGATGTTTTGCTATAGATTAGTTGTTGTTAATACCTTGATACTTGTATGTTCATGACCCTCCTTGTTGTTTATAACAACAAGTGTAGTGGTGAACAATAGAGGTGCCTAAATGGAAGCTTGTTCTTCCTACCTCATGTATGTATTCTATGACACGAAGAGGTACCTAAATGGAGACATTAATCTCCTACCTCATGCTTGAATCATAAGACTTGTAAACTATATAATATCTAAGTTATTCTATATGTATACATCTAAGTAACTAAGACTTGATGATGACTTAATAGTTATTTGTTAAGTGGACGTTACATCATCTATGACCATGCCCTTGTTACGACTCTAATGGATCTTAGAATCCATGAAATCATACCAACTCTTTTGAGTTTCAATAGTGTCAAGAACAAGAGTTATGCGTACAAGATGATTATTTTCACCTATGTTACTTTCTATATATTAAAAAACTCCGAATCTATAATCTTCCGTTATACGCCAAACTCACACACCTACGTTTCCTTGTGTAGAAGGACAAGGTGCTCCGAACTAATTCATCTACAAACTTGCTCTCGGAATTTCAAGTCACCACTTGTAAACCGTGAGTATACTCGTACTTTTCCCCTTTTTACTTTTACTACTTTTGGGGTGTAACATGTTTACCTATTGAAACTTACACATGAACTTTTGTCTAAACACATGAACATTCCTATAACATGCTTGTATATGTGATGACTTGATACTTTAAATTTGGGTGATTCTTATGTGTTGAACTTATCATTAACTTCGTACGAGCCAAACCTTGACATATGTAGCGCTATAGGATTAACGACCCGCCTCTACTGAAACTTTGGTTATGTCATGAGCAAGTTGTGTTTTCTTGGTTTGATATGTTAGACACATGCCATATTTAATGTTTATCTTGAATCGCATGCTTGCTATGAGGAATTGTTCACACTTTTATCTTATGCTATGTATGTACCAAGCTTGTATACTCGCCTTTGCTTTTGCATTGAATTGTATTTTAAACATGTTACAGGTTGATGATGATGAAATGAAAGAGGTAGCACGATGCCTAGATACACACTTTAGACGTTAGGTTTAATATGTTGTATCGAATTTTGGTTATGTTGATTTGTTATTTTGATTAAACTTGTTGTTATTTGGATCTTGTATTAATGACTACTTGAAGTTTGGAAATGAAATTTGGATTATTAAATTATTGTCACAAATAGCGTTATGATGTCTCGAGCAATCTTCACACTTCGTCTCATCCCGATGTTTCCGCCATTGGTTGGGGTGTGACACACTTGATCTGATTTCATTCTCTAAGTTGGAGTGTTTGCACTTCATACCTGAGAATAATTAGATCAAACCTCCATTTCTTGGACCTCTTGTAAGTATTCTTTCGTTCTTTTACGCGTTTTAAGCGTGAAAGTCAAACAATGTTTGACTTTCAGCTTTGACCAGTTTATGGTCAACGCAAAGTTCGTTTGAACTTCGCAACGTGAGCGTAATCACGATGGTCATAGTCCTTGTGACTATACCTACTGATTACCACGTTATTTAGGCATAGTGACGAGTTATAGTTTCGGTCAAAATGCGTATTCTTGCGTATTTTGCAACCAAACTATTCTTGGGTATCAAAACCCTTTGTTTTGATATCAAACCTGTTTTCTAAATTCGTTAAACATGTTCTAACATGTTTAACTCGTCACTTTAGGTTTTGTGCTTATATAGGGTCGTAAGGTAAGCGGTCTAAACAACCGCTTAGACTTTCGAACCCGACCCGTTTGGTCAATCATTAGGATTCGACCAAACACATTTTATGACCATAGTTGCATAAGGAATAACCTTCCGAGGTTATACTTTATGGTCACTTAGTCTACTTAGTTGTATGATAGGTAATTATATGCCTTAGGAAAAATGACCAAAATGCCCTTTTTACGCCAAAATTCATTTTAATCATATGTAACATAAATTTGACATCTAAACTGATTAGGCAACATTATTAGACATGTTAAGGAATATTTTACTTGTCATAGGACTAGTTAGGCGGTCTGAACGCGTTTTACGCGAACGACGCGTTAAAGTAGCGTAAGCTACCTAAGCGAGTCGTAATGGGTCGTAAGAACTTAGGATAGGTTCCGTTTTAGAATGTAGGCTTTGTTAAACCATACAACATGAGTTCCTATACTCATTTGGTTTACGAAACCTCATTTTATCCGATCTTCCGATTCAGGTCCGGTTTATTAACGTAGTTACCTATATTAGTTGCCGATTGATTCCGTGATCTTTCTAGCATTGCTTGGTTGTTATCCAAAGACTATTGAGCAATCTCAAGTGAGTACATAGACCCCTCTTTTACTGTTTTCAAACATTCTGGGGTGAAACACATGTGCCTACTTGTTACGTTCGTGCTTTTCATGATTTCATAACTCATACTTGCTAAGTTCATTAGTACACGTGTAGTAGATGATTTTATCCATGTTTTTGCTATGTATGTTCATTTATTGCATACTTAGTACATTGTTTTACATCACATGCTATGTATGTTCATTTGTTGCATATTTAGTACATTGTTTTACATCACATGCTATGTATGTTCATTTGTTGCATACTTAGTACATTGTTTTATATCACATGCTATGTATGTTCATTTATTGCGTACTTAGTATATTGTTTTACATAACATGCTTACATTTTGGTATGACATTTGGTTTATTTAAATGGGACAAAAATACATTCATTAACATTAGCTACGCCGCTTGGTAGTAAGTAATGGTATCATAGGAATTGACAACTCCGTTCCTGAAGTCCTAGGTTGTTTGGATGGAAGGAATGACTGAATCCAATATACATAATTCAGATAAACCTTTAATTTGTTTAAGGGTTTGTCGCCACAGTCGCAAGGCTTGAATGTATGCATTTTAACAATACCGCATATGTGACACTTGTGCTCCGTAAACACACACAATGTAGGACACTATCTTTTATCAAAGAAACAATGTGTTTTGATCTCAAAAATTTGTTTATTTTGGTTTTACAATTTCACATTTTGATTCTAGTTCATTTTCAAGCTTTAAATCGCTTTCTTGAAAGTTAAACGCGAACTGATGCGTAAACATAATTAGTTTAATGCGGCAAACACTCCGGAACAGTGACATAGGCTTAACATACCTTAAATAACTTTTATATAACTTAGAAATAAGTTTTGAAAGCTTTGATGAGTAAAAAAACAAGCTTATTCACACTCAGGGACTATTTGCGTCAAACTGCGAAAGTCTGCTGATTCACATAGTATTGAACATTCCGGAACTTGATCATAAGTTAAACATGCCCTAAATATCCTTTACATAGCTTAGGAATAGGGTTTGAGGTGTTTGGTGCGCAAAAATAAACTTATTTGATCAATAGGGACTAAAAGCGTCAAAAGGTGCATAAGTTTGCATTTTCGCGCATATCTTACGTTCTGAATATATCCGGACAACCAAAAATTTATGTAATCATTAAAATATTTTATTTTACTGATTGGCATGATAAAATTCCATTCGTCGCGTAGTTTGGGTCGTTTTTCGCGTTCGTTCGTGTTTCGTCGTAATTAACCAAACAACGCAACCGTACGGCCAAACGTGTAGCACCCTGCTACTTCGTACTTTCTATTTATAGCAAGTCTTGTTCGTGTTTCTATTTTTGCAAACCTTGTGTTCTTGTAATCGTTCTTTCTTTGTAACCGTTGTAAAATCCGAGACTTGGATCATAAATAAAACTCGTACTTTGTTAATTACATGTCATATATACTTTATACATGTTCATACATTCAATTTCGTGAAACAATCGATGCATATTCGCAATTCTTGGAAACCTTGTGCTAATCTTGCAAATACGTGAAACTTGTGAATAATGCGTCATTCGAACGAAATATTGTTCCAAGATTCTTGATTCGTTACTGACCGACACTTGATGCTCGTTAAAATAATTAATAATGAGAGTGGAAGTCTCGTAAAATGAATAACCGTTTAATGAATTTTTTCCTAATTTAAATTTGCTCATAAAATATGGTAATTTTGTAAATTAAAAGTTTATTTTCTAATAATCCAGTTAGTCCCGTTAGATTTTAAGGTTAAGAAATAACCTAGTTAAATTACTTAAGCAATTGTTTAAATAAACTAAATGATTAAGATTTTATAATTAACTTAGTTAATTTAAGTATAAGGTTAACTATTAACTTAGTTAGTTTAAGTGTAAGGTAATAATATAACATGGTTTGTTAAAGTGCAGGGGTAAGTTATGTAATAAATGGGAATATAAGGTTTTAAGTAAAAAATAAATAAAACAAAAAGATTCCTGATACCAGGACTCGAACCCGGGTAAGCCACCCCAAACACATGCACACTAACCGGTTGAGTTGCAGCTCCACATCGGAAGTAAACCGGCCCCCTTTTAATTTAAACACTCCCTCCACTCGAGTCCAGGCGGCCCGCAACCAGGCCCAGCCCAGATCACACGGCCCGCCAAGGCTGCCAGCGCGCAAACTTCAGTCAGAACGTTACCAGCTCGTTTTTGGGCGCTAATTCTTGTTTTTTTTAATTTTAAACCGAATTTTAACATTAATTACCAACCACCAACTACCTAAACTCTTCCCTATAAATACAAGCTCTTCTCCAAGTTCATTTCACTTTGCAAACACAATCAAATCACTCTAAATCACTCTCAAATCGTCATAAACAAGCTACCAAAGCAGAAGTTCGAGCAGATTTACGTCTCTTCACAAAAGTATGCATAACTTCTTCGTTTCTCATCCGTTTTAGCTCATTCTTTTTCCAGAACACTTGGCTTGACCTTAGCTTCGATTCTAGGGGTGTTTCACAGCAAACAAGTCCCTAGAACTCCGGCAAAAAGGCTTCAAAGTCCACTGTTCAAGTTTGTTTTCATTAATCTTTGCTTAAACATGAGTCTAACTCACTCAAACCCACGTGCTTATGCTTATAACCACTTCTATGGTTAGTTAAGCTTAAAAACGGGGCTGAGACATACAACATCAGAGGTCAATCCTCAAATACTTTCTCTTTTAATTAGGGTTTTTGACTCACAAGTGGTGTTCAAGCTTCAAGCTTGATAAAGGTGTGATTATGGACTAACTTGGGTTATCCAACATAAAATCCGCATATCCCTTGATGATTTCTCATAGTGTAGATGTTTGTTGTTCTTGTATTGATATTAGTTCATGACCCTCATTGATTGTTCTTACATCAAGTGTAGTGGTGAACCATAAGAGGTACCTAAATGGAAGCTTGTTCTTCCTACCTCCTACATGAATTCTATGACACAATAGAGGTACCTAAACGAAGATTTATCTTCTACCTCATGCTTGACTAATGGACTTAATAATACCTATAATACTTACACATATATATACCATTCGAACCCTTGATGGTGGACTTGTGTTCATTCGTCAAGATATTAGAATAGCATCATCTAAGATATAAGACTTGTTACGATTCTAATGAGTATATTACTCATGAAAACATTAACCCTTGAGGTTCCATAGTGTCAAAAACAAGTACTTACGATTAAGGATGATTACTTTCGAACACATATATTCTTGTTTTTTAACTTCCTAAATCTTTCGATTGCCCAAACTCTTACGCCTTGTTTACTTCGTGTAGAAGGACTTGGTGTTCCAACTTCCTAATCAACCAACTCACTCGCGGATTCAAGTAGAAGACTTGCAAAACCGTGAGTATACTCGAATTCCCCTCTTTACTTTTACCACTTTTTGGGGTGTAACATGTTTACTTACTAAAACTTACACATGAACATTTTACTTTAATGCACAAACATTCCTATAACATGCTTGTATACGTGATTGCTTGATACTTTAAACTTGGGTTGAGGACATCTTGTGTTAGACTTATCATTAACTTCGTACGAGCCTATCCGTGACATATGTAGCGCTATAGGATTAATGCCCCGCTCGTAGACTTGTGGTTATGTCATGAGCATATTGTGTTTCATCATTGGTTTGATATGTTAGACACATGCTGAATTTAAGGTTTATCTTGTATCACATGCCTGCTATGAGGAATTGTTTAATCATCTTTTTGTGCTATGTACGTATCAAACTTGTATACTCGCCTTTGCTTTTGCATTGAACTTTATTTTAAACATGTTACAGGTTGAGGATGATGAATGCTATGAAATGAAGTAGCGTTGATGCCTAGATACACATATAGACGTTTAGGTTTAATATGTTGTATCAATTTTGCTTATGTTGTTATGTACTTCTTTTGAACTTTTCGTATTTGAATTTCTTGTAATGTTGACAATTTACTTTATGGAATGAAATCGGTTTATTTAAATATTGTCACAATTAGTGTTATGAAGTCTCTTGCAATCTTGAACAAGTCCCACTCCGATGATTCCGCTGTTGGTTGGGCTGTGACAAAACGAACCAACATCCGAGATATTTTTGAGCATGTTTCATGTTCCCTATACTTTAACTTCATTTTAGAGCCTTGAAATGGGATTAACGGGGCTTAAACGTGTCAAAAATGCATCAAAAACCATGTTTTGCACATTCAGGGACCAAAATTAACAATCTGCCATAGTTGTCTTAGGAAGGGACCAAAGTTGAAAATCTGACTTCCAGCTTGTTCCAGCTGTTCCCCCCATTTGCACATGGTTTAAATGAAACTAGGGGCTTGTTTTGGGGTACCCATGGTATTCTAAAACCACGGGCACACTTGGAAGGTCCAGATTGAAGCACGGTTTACGAGGAACGATCTTAACGGTCTTGAAAATCCTATAAATACCCCACCCCATTTTCATTTCATTTCACACATGATCTGATTTTGATGCTCTAAGTTGAAGCTTTAAGCTTCATACCTGGATATTTAAATCAAGATCTTCCTAGCTTGGACCTCTTGTAAGCTTCTTTCGTTCTTTTATGCGTTTTTTAAGCACGAAAGTCAAACAGTGTTTGACTTTCAGCTTTGACCAGCCTATGGTCAACACGAAGTTCGTTTGAACTTCGCAACGTGAGCGTAATCACGTTGGTCATAGTCACTTGTGACTATACCTACCGATTTCCACGTTGATTAGGTGTAGTGACGAGTCATAGTTTCGGTCAAAATACGCGTCTATGCGTATTTTGCAACCAAACTATTTTTGGGTATCAAAACCGTTTGTTTTGATATCAAACTTGTTTTCTAACTTCGTTAAACATGTTTTAACATGTTTAACTCGTCACTTTTAGGATAGTGCTTATATAGGGTCGTAAGTCAAGCGGTCTAAACAACCGCTTAGACTTTCGAACCCGACCCGTTTGGTCGATCGTTAGGATCCGACCAAACATATAATGTGACCTTAGTTGTATAGGGAATAACCTTCTAAGGTTATACCTTATGGTCACTTCGTTTAGTTAGTTGTATGATAGGTAGTTTACATGCCTTAGGAAAATGACCAAAATGCCCTTTTACGCATAATTTTATTTTAAGCATATGCAACACATGTTTTGACATCTAAAATGATTATATAACATAATTAGATATGTTAAGGCATATAATACTTGTCATAGGACTAGTTAGGCGTCTCGAACACGCTTTCGCGCGAACGACGCGTTAAAGTGGCGTAAGCTACCTTAATGGGTCGTAAGCACTTAGGATAGGTTCCGATTTAGAATATAGGCTTTGTTAAACCATATCACATGAGTTCCAATACTCATTTGGTTTACAAGACCTCATTCTACCCGATCTTCCGATTTAGGTGTCGATTCGCTAACATGGTATCCGTTACACTAGGAACCGCTTCAACACTTGAACTCTTGGTCTTTTGAGCTTTGTTATACCCTTTGAATCGGAACTATACGCAATCCCAGGCGAGTACATAGTTCCCCTCTTTTACCGTTTTCAAATGTTTTGGGGTGATTCATATGTGTAATCGATTTGTTTTCAAAATGTGTGGTATATATGTGTTCACTAAGTGCTTTTATGTGTTTTATTCCAATTATGAAAATACAATGTTTTATCCTTAAGTGATCTGCCTATCTTCATAGTTAGATTCATGCAGGATATTTGAAGTACAGTCTTAGATTTTTCTATCTTCATAGTAAGATTTTTAAGAAGTACTTTACAACTCGATGGTTGGTTTTTGTGTAGATAGTTGGTGATTTAGATAACGAAACTAGATAATACAATAAGCACATGGTGGATACGCCGCTGGTACTTCCTATATATAAGTGTGCTTATTGTATTACCTTTCGTGGTGTTATCCCGAATAACCATTAGGATTTAGGATTGTTTGATTTAATAATTCAATATGACAAGAACCCAGGATCCCTGTAATATCTATCTATCTTCATAGTTAGACTTATATGGGATGTTTAGAGTACTAATATTGGAGTCCATGTTTAGATTCATTGTGTACTTTAATGCATGTTAGATTAGACAATGTGACAGAACCCGAATCCTTATAGCATCTGTCTATCTTCATAGGTTGATTCTTGTAGGATGTTTAAAGTACTGATATTGGAGTCCTTGATTGGATTCATTGTGTGCTTTAATGCGTGTTTACGAGTTGGTACAAGTTGACGAATATGTGTTTATGTGGTAGTCGTGATTTAGATAACGAAACGGGTGTAATAAAATAAGAACATGGTGGATACGCCGCTGGTACTTCCTATATATAAGTGTTCTTATTTTATTATTCTTGTAGCGTTATCTGGATCACTTTAGGATTTTGTGTACAATTGTTTCAATGTTTGATTATCAAATTCTTTGTAGAATCTCCCATATTTTTATATGTTAGATTCTTAGAAAGATATCTGAAGTATTATCATGACTCATTGATTTGATTTATATAATACTTATATAAGTTTTGATTTATTTCAAAACAGTTATTAATAATCCTTGATCGGTGATGTGTGTAAAATGCAACATATAAATTACATCAAATGAGGCATAAAACTAACCCTTTTTAAGTACTAATGTTGGAAAAAGTGTGTTTTTGTCTTCCTTTTGTATTTTCAGGATTAAATGAGCTCAAATTAACAAAAGAAGCAAAAAGACAGCTAAATCTAGCATAAATACAAGAAAAGGAACAAAAGTGGATTGCCCGACCCCTCAACAACATCCTCCCAAGCAAAACAGAGAAGACAGAAGACTGAACAGGCCCCGTGCTCAGCGAGCACGGGGCCGTGCCCAAGAAGCAGCAGAAAAGACAAACCTGTAGAATCTTCTATTGCTCACCACGGGGCCGTGCCCAGTGAACACGGGGGCGTGCCCAAAGTACTGCAGGCGCATTAATTGTAATTGCGAATTACAATTAATGAGGAGAGATAGTGTCAGACAGGCACGGGGCCGTGCCCAGCGGACACGGGGCCGTGCCCAGGCCTCTGTTCAGCCTATAAATAGGAGTGCTTGGCTTTATTGCAACTCATCCCTTGGCACACCACCTCTCTCACACTTCATCCACCACCATCACAACACCATCATCCAACACCATCATCCATTGTCCATCATAGAGTGTGTGAGTCATCTCGGGATCCAAGATTGATCGTAAGAGTTCTTGACAATCAAGGCCATGTTTGCCTAAGTCTCTTACATCGCTTGGTGAAGACAAGTGTTTAGTATAATACTTTTTATTTTTAATCTTTTGCACTTTTTAATTGGTTTTGTATTAATGACTTTAATAACTAGTTGCATATGTTGAAGGTGATTCTTCCTTATCGTTTGTCCGTGGTGTCTTGGCATTATTTTACTGTCTATATAAAATAAAAGATTTTCACCATTCATATCTCCATGGTCTATATGGAGGTATGTTGGCTACCTGGTCGGGGGTTAAGGGAACGGTTTGGTAAGGGTCTTGCCCTTGTTCAGCGTTTAGAGGTCCTGCAAGGGACCTGGGTCAAATTTAGTAGGACCTCCTTCAATACCCAAAGGTATTGGATGGCGGGGGTCCAAACTCTTTGACCCCCTCATAAGTTAACTACTATTAATACTATAACCCGGCTATTTAGGACTGTATCCCTGCTGACTCAGACTACTTAGTCGAGGGTAACGTCACCTCCAAAAGAGGGGCCTACCATAATTTGCATTAATAACTTAATTCATTATCTTTCAATAATCCGACCCTTTAGGATTGTATCCTTGCTGACTCAAACTACTGGGTTGAGGGTAACGTCGCTTTCAAAAGAGGGGCCTACTACAATAACTAAGATAATCTCTTAAACAAGTGCAAAAGTGCGAAAATATTCAAAGGTTATACTAATACACGAGTCGGATCCAAGTGATTCATCTTGTCTATCTGTTTTTATTTTTATTTTATTTTTCAGCATTTAGTTAGTTTTATTTTTCTTAGTTTAAAAATCTTTTTCTAACATTTTGATTTGATTAAATGTTGAGGATAAACCGGTACTAAAAGCTCTTGTGTCCTTGGACGACCTCGGTATCTTGCCAACACTATACTACGTCCACGATGGGTGCACTTGCCCATATGTGTGTTTAGTGTTAGTAAATATCATGTTTTATAAATTTAAAACTTGGCTAAAAAGTGTAAAAAGGGCTTAAAATATACATCCAAATTATAACACACTTCACGCACATCAATCGGATTCCTAATAACACATTAACAAGTTTTTACGATGATTTAATCGAGATTTCAATGTAAGGCATAAAATGACTTAGTAAATATCATATTGCCATATACAAACCTATTTTGTCACGAGTTTTCACAATTAAGATAAATACTAAATGTTTTGCCATTTATTTGGTTAATAAAACCTATGTATTCGCCGGCATTTTTATGCTGACTGTTTTCGCATATGTTTCAGGTTATCGACTGTTTCAAGCATGCAGCGCATAGGACTGCATTCGGGCCTTAGACTTCTAAAACAAAAGAACAATTACTTGTATTCCTTGTTTGTAAAACGATGTTAATGATATTGAAACAACTTAGTACCAGTAGTTGTGAGTAATTTGTAATGTAACTCCCCGATATTTCCGCCACATGTTGTTATATTACGCGATTGGGGTGTTACAGCATAGATGTTTGTATCAGTAGAGCATTTTTACAAGACATAACTTGATTTATTTCAATACCTTGTTTTGTGCATTTTACCTATGGTTTAGTTGATATGTTTCACTTGCCACACATGACATTTGGTTACACATTACATGATTTACATTTGACAATAGACATTGTTTACACATGAACATTTTTTTGACATTTGTTTATACATTACATGATTTACATTTGACAATAGACATGGTTTAAACAATAACATTTGACAATTGATTTAAACAAGAAAATTTTGGTGGTTTGTTTGGGTAAGTGATTTGAGTAACGAGGCGTGTGTAATATGATAAAAGCATGGTGGATACGCCGCTGGTACTTCCTATATATAAGTGCTTTTGTGATATTACATATCGTAGCGTTATTTAAACCATTTCAATTTAGACATATTACATTTTACATAAATAACATATTTTCACAAGACATTGTTTTACAAACAGTTTAATTTATACAAACTCATTTTACTTGGTTATTTATTTAACCATACACCTTTCTTTTATATAATCTGATTTCTTATCAAGTTTTCATATGATTTATAAAAGAAAACACTTAACAAGGTTCATGATTAAATTTTTATTAAACATTTCTTTAAACTCAAGTCATGAATCCTATTTTAATAAAACCTATGTATCTCACAGGCATTTTTATGCTGACGTACCTATTTTCACATGTGTTTTCAGGAGCTGTTGCATAGGATGATCGAGATACACTTAGGCGGACCTGTGCCTTAGTGACATAAAACGAAGATAGAACTAGTTTAATTATGTTATGTACTCTTTGTTTCTTTCGTTTTAAGACAATGTATCCCCATTTGCTTATAAATAAAACATAACTTTAATTACCATGGTTGTGAAACAATAATTCTGTTACAACACTCCCCGACGTTTCCGCCGCGGTTTCGTTGTTTTACGCGGTCGGGGTGTGACAGTTAATTAGATTAATGTAAACCTTGCATGCAACTATACAAGTCAAGCCTCTGATTACCACTAGCGTAATCTTATCTTAGCAAGGATAAGACTGTTTTGTGTTTAACTTAACATGACCTCAAGAATACGGGTGACGCGTTACTCCTATAGCGCTATACATGTTAACGGGAGGCTCGTACGAAGTTAATGACAAGTAAATCACATAAGAATGTTCCAAGAATACAAATCAAGTTTCACGTATTTAAGCATGTATGATTGGATTGTTTGTGTTTGCATAAAGCATGTGATTACGTGTGTTTATTAGTAAAAAAACGTATTGCACCCAGAAGTGTAAAAGTAAAAAGGGGTCATGTATACTCACAATTTTGCAAGGCTTTCCGATTATCCGTGAGTTACGAGTGGTTGAGAATGGGGGAAACAAAGGTGTATGGTCATACGGAGTTTATGGAGTGGTTGGATTCGAGATTTAGAATTCAAGAACAAAAGTATGTATACAATAAAATATATCTCATCTAATTACTCATTTTGACACTAAGTTGTATGTGATTTCATGGGTCCTAGTTTGCCCATTAGAATCAATAACAAAAGACTTAGAACATTAGATAAAGTAGCCCTGACACATGATCATAACTCGATCATCATCATGAATTCGGCTATGTATGTGTGTGTGTGTATATATATATATATATATATTTATAGTTATATAGTAATCCTAAGCTAAGTCCATCAAGAGTATCATAGATTGTCATGTAAGTCAAGCATGGAGGATTATCCTCATTTTATGATTCACCAATGCACAAATCATCACAAGGATGATTCAGATGGTCATGAATGAAAAGAATATATATAACTAACTAATATGTCTTCAAGTAGCCAAGTAAGATCTACCCCGGGTGAGCCGTTTTAACATGGAAAGAATTAACTAAGTGCTAGAGGCTAGACAGGGTTATGTTACTTTAAGACTAGCAAGCTACTTGGAATAGAAAAGTAAAACATCAAGTGAGGTGTGTAACAAGTTAGGATAGCCAAAGCTTCCAAGGTTCACACTTTCACCAAAGCACAAGTCTTTCCATATGAACTATGGTAGACTTGGATGGTTTCAAAACTTGTGGGTTGTCTTACACCCTTTTAAAACAGAAAGTCTAGAGGGTATTTGCACCTCTAAACTTGCAGGATTCAAGCTCTAACAAGTCCCATAACCATAGAAGGGTTTAGGAAGATGTTAGGCATGAGATTCATGAGAGAAAGATGAGTTTTATAAAGGTTAACCATAGATTCATCCATAACAGAAAGTTTGGACTTCAAAATGGTGATGTTCCACCTTTGTTTACCATGGTAAACCTGTGGAAACAATCCTAGAGGTGTTCCAAGCTTTGTAGAGAAAGAAATGGTGAAAAAAAGATGAAGAAAAATGAGTTTGAACTCACTTTTGCACTTGAAAGTTTCTGCCTTGTTTTTGAAATTCCAGCAAGTTTGAGAGTGTTTTGATGATTTAGAAGTGTTTGGAAAGTGCAAATGAGGGTTAGGATGCTTGTTTATATAGTGGGTGAGTTAGGTTTGATGTTAAATGAGGTTTAAAGGCAATTGGGTGAGAAAAGTAGGTGAAAACTAGCCAACCCGCGTGCAAGAACAAGCTGGCTGCGGATCGGTACCTCAGGAGGTACGCGGAAGAAGAGAGGGTCTGTGCCGAGTGTCGCGGTGTGTGCCATCTGGGGAAGTTTTAAGTTTTTACAATTCAGCCCCTAAAGTTTGTTATTTGATGTATTTTAGGTTATAACTTGCGTATTTAGCATATAATTGAGTACGAAACATGTATAAGGTATAAATTGAGTATTGTAAATGTATGATTAAGTATATTGCACGTATAAATAACATTAAAACACGTATTTACGATTGCCTGCTTTCAAAATAAGTACAAATTTGCGTGAGAGATGAATGTGTATCAAACATGTATATAAGTTGAATGTAAAACAAGTATGAGTAATCAAAGTATAATTTATGTAACATGATCAACTTTTATTACGATTAAAGCCTCATATTACACTGATTGGAAATGAAATACGATTACAAAGAGAATACAAGTTCCCATAGATAGAAATACAAATAAACTTTCTAAACAAGGAAAGTTCTAAAAAGCGTGGCGTTACATTCTCCCCTTCTTTAGAAAATTTCGTCCCTGAAATTTATTCAAGAGGAAGACTTTGGAGAAAGGCCTTTTGGTTAAAATGGTTGGTTGAAATCGAAATTTTGAAGCTTGAAATCTATGTGGAGTTCATGTGTAAGCGTGTAAAATAATGCATGGAAATTTTGAGGGACGAAAAGGGAAGGTTTGTAAAAGTAGTTCGTTTGACTAAGGTGATTTGAGTCACCCATCGTAAGTACGAGTAAAATGTGCATGTGTGTGTAGGCAAAGTGAGTTTGACTAGGTTTGAATAACTCGATGGTGGAAGTATTTTAAAAAGGATGTTACCTAAGAAGAAAGTTTTCGTATAAAATAGAATGTATTTTGATGAAAAGTGCGGTCATCACCATAGGTTTTAATAAAAGTTTGATCGGTTTTAAGGTGTATTAGTAAAATCGCATGTTTGTATAAAATTGCTTATTTGTGGAAAACTGGGATGGTAGGATTTGTGTTTTCAAAAGGTTTTAGTGGTAATGGGCCGATTGAGTAAAGTTTGTGCGTAATAAAGTATGGAAGATACTCTTAAACGTAAAGAAGTATTTTGATAGAACTGGACCGGTGAGGATATTTGTTTAAGGGATTGAACGTTTAGGCAGATTTATTGTAATAAGGTTTGGATAAAATGTCAAAAGAATAATTGGGAATAATCGTGGTACGAGAGTGAATGAATGATTTGGTAGATGAATGCAAGGGTAGAAATGGTATGATTATTGGATATGATGCGAATATGAAGCGTTGAGAAAAGCTAGTGATGTCACACCCCAACCGATGGCGGAAACATCAGGGTGAGGCACTGAGCGAAACAGATTGTCCAGGAGAAATCCATAACAACTAATATTACCAAATATTCTTAAGTCATGTCCCATACCACAACATATTCAGCAAACGTAATTATTACAGACCAAATATCTCAAAGACAAATAAAAGCTGTTCCGACAACTCATAAATTAATTTTTTGTTTCTATACTCTTCTCAACTCGATTCCATGACAGCAAGCAAAGCACAACATCCTAAACACCTGTCACATACGTTAAAATAGAGGTCAATACACATAGTGTAAAGGTGAGCATACAAGTTTAATAGCATAATAGATAGCGAAATCGTTTTACGCATAACCAACATGTAACATGTAGCAAAGTGAAGCTAGTAGGTTATCGACAATGAAATATGCACAGATGTGACTGCGAGTTATAGAATGCGCAACACATATCACCACTGTGACACGTGAAGTAAAGCCCTTAACAACCCCTGTCCACGACAGGTGCTGAGTCCAAACTATAGTACTATCGTTGCTAAGGTGTCAGGCAACAATCACTGTGTAAACATAACATACAAGCATTCATCGAATACCATGTATAACATGCAATAACGGTCAACGTATAAAGTGTTTGAGTTGTGTGGCGATTGTGATTTGAATAAGTAACGTATGTAACACCCAAAAGTGCGTAAAGCAAAAAGGGTTCGAGTATACTCACGGATCGTGTTTAAAATAAACACAGTCTTGAATTGGATTGAAGGGAGCGCTGGAAAGTTAGCCTGATTACATAATGATAGCATAAGCGATGAACGGTGCGTTAAACGGTGTCGCGTGAACCGGGTGACGAATGGTCATTCGATCGGATGACAATCTGGACGGATGGTCATTCGATCGGATGACAATCTGGACGGATGGTCATTCGATCGGATGACAATCCGGACGGATGGTCATCCGGTCGGATGGCCATTCGGTCGGATTATTATTCGTTTGGGATGGATGTGTTTGTGTATAATGGCTTTGAAGTTTTCATTGTAGCATTATAAAAACAGAGAAGTATCTCTACCTTTCAGGTCGTCCGGTCGAACGGTTGTCCGGTCGGACGGCTGTTCGCTCAGATGGCGATCTATCCAGCGAGACATTTCATAGAGAACAAGTTCACATCAGGATGGTCATTCGATAGCGATAGTCGTCCGATCGGATGACAATCCGTTGGAAACTGATGATCTTTGAAAATTTGTAAAAATGTTTAAGGTGTTGAGACCACAAGTCATCCGATCGGAGTATCGTTCGATCGGATGGCAATCCGATCGAACGGCAGTCCGTTTGGTGACTTGCTCGTTTTGAAATTTGGAAATTTGTTAAGTTTAGAAAGTTTGCGATTTGATTGAGGCGGTATGACAACGTGTTAAACAACGGGAACTCCACCAAGTCCAAGTTATCCGATCGGATGGGAATCACCCCGTCTGGTCAGTTAATTGTTCTTGACGGTTGTTCATGTTCAACCCGCTAAGTCGGTTATCTCGTCGATAGGGATCAGATCTCAGACCGACACATCACTGGGGAAAGAGTGGAAGGCCTGAATGAGCTCCGATTCTATCGGTTTTGAGTGCAAGAGTGTAAAAGACTTGAAAGAAAGTTATGAAAACATCTTCCAATTCGTTTAATCTTGTAAATGTTTAGATCTATGTGAAATTAGTGTTTAAACATGTTGAAATCTCTTAGATTTGAGTTGTTCTTGGTGGAATGAGGTCAAATCTTGAATTTCATAAGAACCCCATGATGGACATCATCCTAGAACACCTCAAATCAGCCGATTTCATGGTGAAAAATGAAGATTTGATGGTGAAGATGATGAAGATGTGTGTGTAGATGATAGATGTACAAGATTTTAGTTGACAACTTACAAGAATCGTGAGAAATTGAGAGAAAATAGCCTGAGAAGTCGAAGGGTTGGAGGAGAGCTGTCACATCACTGTTCATGATGTGACATGTGCTATTTATAGGTGAGTGAGGAGAAGGGCGATGCAGTGTGACGGATCGGAGGGTAGTCCGATCGGATGGTCATCCGTACAGATGTCCATTCCATCGAACGTCTCCGGCGAGTTGTGTTTCGATGTTTCATTTCGTGCGTTGAGCGTTGCGATGCGTTTAAGCGATGCGATAGATTTAGATAATAGTCACACAATTAACATAACTAACATATAACAACATAAATAAACTTTCCTTTCCAGTTCGCGATGAGATTGCATTGCGTTAGAGTCGCGATTGCGTTTTTGATTAATCACCCCAAACATAATATAAACATGCACAAGTATCACATAAATAGCACACACATATAAAACAATATACAGAACCTACGATTCAAGTTGCGACGAGATTGCGATGCGATTAGCGACAAATAGATTAGCTATTAACGTCGATTAACTGCGATTATTATAGATACTCCACATAATACAACTAAAGTACACAAATTAAAGGATTCGATTTCAAGTCAAGGTGTACAATCAATAATTAAGCAAGGAGTGACAGATCGCATTTAGCAATCTTTTCTTTCTTTGACTTTGACTTATACTTTGACCTTCAAAACGCAGGTTGTTACAAGTGATAGTTGTACTTATTGCGGCTAACGTTATGAAGATGAGGTTTCGTCATGGATAATCGGGTATCACGCGTTTAGCAGTGCGTTTGTGAGTTACTAAAGTTTGTTTAATCGCGTCAAAAGGTCAGGGAAAACACTGAATTTCTCATGGCATGATTTACGAAAGTTTAGTAACATGGTAAAAACACTTATATATAGGAAGTACCAACAACGTATCCACCATGTTCTAACCATGTTAGAGCATTCACATCCAAGGAATCAAATTATGAGTGTGTTGTTTTTAAAATATAAATAGTATAAAAAGTAGTTGTGAGTGGAGGAGAGAGAAAATGTTACTGTTCATCTGTATATTTGGAGGGACACTGTTCACACCCTATAATTTTTTAATATATTTTGAAAGTGGTTGTGAGTGGAGGAGAGAGAAAATGTAATGATAAAGGTATAAAAATATTATTTAATTGAAAATGAGAGAGCAAATGTAGTGTTTTTTAGTGTAATTTAGGGTGAAAATATAATGGATTGGATGTGAATGCTCTTACATTTGTTTCGTTATTCGGTGTCATGTTACATTTCGTGTCTTACCATGCACCATAGAACACCCTATGGTTTTCATGCGCCTACCACTATAATCCCATGTGCACCCATGATTATATTGGGGTAATTGCATGGTTTGCATAGTTTGTACTAGTAGTGCATGAGCCAGGGTATGTAGTATGTAAGCATGATTATGTTTAAGTATATGTGTGACCAACGTAAGAGAACCACTCGGGTTATGCTCACATATACGTTTCAAGTATGAATACCAAGTAGTGTGAATGTATGAGTGTGAGTATAATTGATGACAATTTCGTATATAGTATAAATTGTAGCATAACGAGTTTAAGCATATAAAATGATCATAAAATTTTGAGCGTGTAAAAACAAAGTGTAATGATAAAATATGTGAGATTGTCATGAAATATTATATGCCCATTAGTTTACAAAAAAATATTTAAAACCCAAACCTTTTAAATACCAATCAAATTAACCTCTATCTACTCTTCTATCTAAATACTTTTTTACCCACTCTCATATGGAACGGAGACTTTAGACCGAAAAGAAGAAGTAACTTTGGCTACGGCTTAAGTGAATGGCATCGAGGACAACGCAGCTGTATCATTTTGGAACACAATCTTTCAACAATTCCGTCAACATTTATGGAAAGGCCCAAACTATCTACACACTTGGTGTGTAGATAGTCACCCCAAAAAGGTGGTTTTTGTTCTTATATGCACACCCTTCAGTGTCGAACTGTGGCCAAAACGTGGCGTTTTGGTCGATTAACCAGACAAAGACTGACGGGTGTCTGACGGGTCTGTTGACCGGACCAAAACGCCGAGCTTTGGCCGCGTTTTGGTCCTGCAACCAGACCGGGTGTCAGTCTTTTGTCTGGTTGACAGGACCAAAACGCGGCCAAAGCTCGACGTTTTGGTCCGGTCAACAGACCCGTCAGAGACCCGTCAGTCTTTTTCTGGTTAACCCGACCAAAACGCCGCGTTTTGGCCACAGTTCGACACTGCAGAGTGTGCATATAAGGACAAAAAACACCTTTTAAGGTGTGTAGATAGGCAAATGGGTGTGCCAATAGGTACACCCTTATGGAAATCAATAATTTAATTTTGAGGAATTTTAAGAAAAATGAGAAAAAAACCGATATGACACACAAGAATTTTGAGATAACAAAACAAGTCCCTCCTAGTTACAATTATTCCCATCTTATCCTATTTCCATTTCCATCTACACAAAGAAACGCCAAAATGAACACCGCCTTAACATCCAAGGGCCCAACTTGTAACTTCATTATCCTACACACATCTTTATAAACCACCACCACAAAATCCCCAATTTATACTCACAAAACCAAAATGGCTCGTCTCCTCTCACAAACCCTAATTCGATCATCAAACCCCTTCCAATCATTCAAATTAGGCATAATCCACCACAACCGATTCGCAACACAATCAGGAAAACATCAATTGATCGAAGTAGATCTCGAATCCGACACCGAAGTTGAAGTTCTAGGGTTACGAAAGCTCGAAGACGCCATTCATAATATAATTGTGCGTCAATCGGCACCGGATTGGCTTCCGTTTGTTCCTGGATCGTCTTATTGGGTGCCTCCTCGTCGTCACCGGCATGATTCCAAGGGGATTGTTAGCTTGCTCAGGAAGTTTTCGAAGCCGTTGACGGATGAGGAGTCGTTGGCGGTTTCTTCGTCTCGTGGTTGGCCTTCTAGTTCTTATTTTATTGAAGGTATTGTGGTTGTTACGGTTGTTATGCTATTGTGTAGATTTGAATCATTTGATGATAATTGAAATTGGATTGAATTGAATCGGCTTGTTTATTTTAAGGAGCTGAAAAGATGAAGCTTTGCTAGTAAAAAGCTTGAGCCAGCTCGTTTGTATGTAAATAAAAAGTTAACTTTTTTTTTTTTTTGTTTTTTAGATACAAATGTATGTATGTGTGACAACAAAAAGTAATGTTTTGTAACATACATGTAATGAAGAGTTCATAAACTATACAGAATGCAGAAATTTATAAACAAAAGGATTTATAATTTGTATATTTAAGTATGTGTTACACTTTTGGATTATTGTTTATATGTATTAAAGTTTGAGCTTTGATTTAAACGAGCGAATGAGCCGAGCTTACCTTGGCTCAGGCTTGGCTCGGCTCGTTTACATTCGAGCGACAGAGCCTCAAGCTTTTTGAACAATCCTAGATAAAGTTAAGTGAAGGGCTTTACTTTATAATTATTAATTAGTAATTTAGGATTATAACTAACACTGATAAAGTTTGATTATTTGGTACTTCTTTGTTTTGTGGATGGCCTTTCTTGGCGTATTTCATCGAAGGTATGGCAATTGTTAGGGTTAAGCGAGAAACTGATATTTTGTGTAGATTAAACAAGTTAAGTCATTTAAGATTAGAAACAATACTGATGAAATTTGGATTATTTGGTACTTGTTATTCTTAGGCTGTTGATTAGGTGTTTTTGGCATGACAGAAGGGAAGTTGGTGGAAGATGAAAATTAAGATTATTGGTGAAGTTGTTTAAAACATGAGATCCTTGTGTAGTTACGTAAGTTTATACTTAATAGGGTCTTATAACATTTCGAGAGTGGTTAATGATTGTTAATCATGTTGGGGATTATTTTGGCACTCCACTTTTTTGGTTTGTTAAATTAATTTACTGGTAATCTTCAAATTTCATTGATGTTAAGACCATCTCCATCCTGGGCGTTCGCGGGAATCCTTCGGCTCTGTGTTTAAAAAAGCGCGCTTGAAGCGAGCTTGAAGCGATGAAGCGCTGGAAAAAACGCTTTTTTGGCTCTGAAGCGTTACATTACGTGAAGCGAAGTGAAGCGAGCTTTAAGCGGCGAAGCGATGAAGTTGTGAAGCGACGCTCCAGCCAATCAGATCACCATTTGGGCCATTTTTTAAGCCCAACAGTCTTTACAAGGTACATATCGACCTTATATCGACGATATAGCGACTTCCTATGTGAAATCCGGCGACAAATTCCGGCGACGGAGTTGCTTTCAGCCGGAAACAAGGAAGAAGGGGGAAGAAGAAGAAGAGAGATGCGGCTGCGTATCTTTTAGGCTTTTAGGGTTTTTATAAGTTAAGGTTTTTAAACATTTAACCCCTCTATCTTTCATTAGTTTACATTCAGTCCCTGAAACTTCTAACTTTTTACTTAAAAAGTGTAAAGATAGTTTGTCTATTTAAACATTTAACCCCCTCTATCTTCAGTAGTTTACATTTGGTCCTTAAACTTTTTAATTTATGCATAAAAGTACAAAATTAACATTATAAAATACATATATTTAATATGGATAGCTATCTTTTATACATATATATAAAATTAACATTATATATAATTATATATAATATGGAGCGCTTCGTATACGTGAAGCTCTCGCTTCGCGCTTGAAGCTTCGCTTAAAGCTTTTGGAACCAAAACGCTTCGGAGCGCTTCGCGCTTTTTTAAACCAAGCTTTGGCTGACGTGGAAGAGAGATGTGTGCGAAGGCTGCACTACAATAACTCTTAGAGCACCCGCATCGCAATCTCACTAGGAGCCTAGTGTGGAATTCAAGTTCAAGTCGTTTTTGTTAATAAAAAAACTTTAGTTGACAACCATCTTTCTTTTTTCGGGTCTGAAACTGGCAACGGTAAATAGAAGTTTTATACTTCAGGAAATAAAAAATTTTAATTTTAATTTATGTGTGTGTCTGTCTGCACTAGAGTATGAAACTTTAAAAGAAAAGGTAAAAGGCTCTCCACGCCTATGTTGTCTAAAGCGCACTAGGCGCCCGCCTAGGTGCAGAAGCGGAGCGCAACATATGCGCCTCGCCTGGATAGGCACAATGTCGGGGACTCAGGCGCATTTTCAGGCAAAGTTCCGGCCAAATATGGCCAACAATTGTCTGAACAGGCTTAAAACAGCCTAAACTAGCCCCAAACAAGCCTGAAATCAACCTAAAGCACCTAAACAAACCTAGATTATGTCTAAAGGTAAAATCCCTAAATATTGTTTTTTATACTATGTGCCTCGCTTAAAATAGCCATCGTTTTTTAAGCGCCTTGCGCCCAGGCTCTAGGCGAGGCCTATGCGCTTTGTGTATTTGACATAGACCACGCAACACGTGCGTTTTAAATTATTAAATTGTAGTTATATCTTTTTCAAAGTAAAAATAATTAATTTGGGTCCTTAATTTTTATCATCCCAAAGCCAAAACTTCATTTTTTTTTTCAAATATAGAGTTGGTCATGCACAATCCCATCATAGTTGTTATTGGTGTCTAATTTGTGGAGTGCTTAGGAGCGAATGTGATGATGCTATTCAAATGGATATGACATCGTGAAAGTTGAATGGAGCTTGTTAGTTGATTGAAGGAGTGATTTAGATTTATCTTTAGCATAGTTATCAAAAGCGAGCGCTGTTGGCGCCTAGGCGCTTTTTCTGGGTGACTCGCATTTACTGCGCTTATAGTTCCTAGGTAATAATAGCGCAGCTTATTTCATCCCATGCGTATTTAATTCCGGCGACGGTGCTGCTTTCAGCCGGAAACCAGGAAGAAGGGTGAAGAAGAAGAAGAGAGCGGCTGCGTTCATGAGTGTGTTAGGCTTTTAGGGTTTTAAATAAGTTTAGGTATTTAAACATTTAACCCCTCTATCTTTCCCTAGTTTATATTCAGTCCCTAAAACTTGTATTTTTTTACTTAAAAAGTGTAAAACTTGTTTGTGTATTTAAACATTTAACCCCCTGTACCTTCAGTAGTTTACATTTGGTCCTTAAGCTTTTTAATTTTCTCATAAAAAGTATAAAATTAACATTATAAATACATATATAAATTATAAATAGCTGTTTTTTATTTTTTGAATTATCTACTACCTTACCGCTTTTTTTTTTTCGGGCGCACGCTTTATTTGCGCCTATCGCCTAGGCCCTAATCAGTGCCTATGCGCCTAGAGTGCGCTTCGCGCCTTTGATAACTATGATCTTTAGTATAAATATGGTTCATAAGTTGGAAAGAAACCTAAGACAAAAAAAAACTTGTTGCCCTTGTTGTCAATTAGAGAACGAATAGGCCTGACGACTCACCCAATGTGATTAACACTAGGAAGTTTTTATTGGTACACATAGATGCAACTTGAAAATCTTAAATTCGTGCTCATACAAAGGTTGCATAAAGCTAGATTCAATCAAAAATTTTGATACGAATTTGACGCTTAGTAAATCAAATTGAAATGCAACTTTTATTCTAAAAATTTACTGAAAAAAGGAACTTTTATAAAATGTGTAAAATATGAAACATTAAATGCACATTGTAATGATAAAAACGATGCATTTAATCATGAGAATTATGCACTGTAATGATACGTGGACTAAAAATACTTTCTATGATCACTTGGGTAGTGTTCATTTCACAGAATGGAATGAAATCTGGTTTGAATTGGAATGTAGATTTTGTTCCTTATTTTATTGTTCAATTCCAATTTCTTCTTTTGTTGAAAAGAACACGAGAAATGAAATCTACAACGAACACACCTAGTCTGATGAAAATGCAAAAGTCAAAGCTGACATTTTAGCGTTTTCATTTTGCAAATTTTGACCTTCTATGAACTGCTGGTGCTATTTAAAAATGCAAAAGTCAAAGCTGACTTTTTTTTGCGTTTTCATATTGCAAATTTTGACCTTCTATGGGCTGCTGGTGCTATTTGAAAATACAAAAGTCAAAGTTGACTTTTTAGCATTTTCATTTTTCTAATTTTGACTTTTACATGTGTTTACAGGCACATCTACCATTCATCCAGTCCCCATTGAGATGGAACCAGAGGTTGTTCATAGCAATGAAGAGAATACTTCTGATGATAAAAATGAGGAAGGATGAACCCACACCCACCACAAGTCCTAATCTTGTAAGACCCCCCACCCCCCACCCCCACATATATAGAAAAAGTTTAAAATACAAAAGCCCTTAAACGTGCTAGGCGTACGCGAGCAGTAGTATAACATGCATAATTTCTAACCATGCGTGATTTTGGTTTTTTAACCATGTGTGATTTTTGTGGTCATGCGTAATTAGGGATTGTAAATCATAACATGCGTAAATTTACAATGAACGTGTGTAATTTACCTGCGTACGCTTCGCACATTAACCAACTATTGTACGTTAGCCTTCCCCTGTATATATAAATGAAACCCGATTGACTTATATTGTTGTTGGTTTGCTGACCATTTCTTTTATTGGGCGCTACAGGGTGAGTTCCTGTTGTGGATATTTATGGAATGACGAAAATGCCCTTGTGGTTTGAAGAAGATGAAGCAAAAGTTTGTACAGCTGAGCCTTATTGCATGGGGGCTGAGGTAGCTGACTCTTGTTTCTTCTCAACTTAATTTAGGGCCTAGGGATCACCAATTCATGTTCTATGTATGTATGTATGTATGAATGTTAACATATCCTCCTCATAAGCTGCAAGGTTCTCTTAGCTACTTTTTAAATAAAAAGTAATGTCATATTAGCGCACATACTCTTATTGCAGGTTTTCTTTGCTTGATCATCATTCTATATGCATTTGTGAACCACTTTCTTTAAGGGCGTGTGCTGAGGTGAAAGCGTGGGGTGCTAAAACAAGCGACATAGGATGGCTATGTGCGTGAAAACCATTACTCGCCGAATATCAAACATGAAACATGATGCTTAAGGCAAAAACCATGGTTTCATAAGTTTGAACCTTTGATGGTTTATAAAAGTGTGTCTAATAACAAGTAACAAGATTGCAAGTCGTTGATCTATTCCGAACATATTGGGGATTTTGATTGATGTGTAGCAAATTGTTGATTCTTTATATAAAGTGCACGAGAGATGGATCGATGATAAAACATACCGTCATCAGTTCATTATCATCGCGAATAAGATTCGACAACTAACCTGGAAATATGTATAGAAAAAAATGTATTAAGAGCTAGGAAATGAGGTTCATATAAATTCCTACAGCCAGATTCATGCTACATTGCTATCACACATTAATGAAAATAATACATGCAATATGGCTTAGAATAAGCCAACAGATGCCCAATAATGCTAATGATACCACCACATTGCTTAGCTTTGAGTTTAAACTTCCAATTTTTCACTCAAGCATTTTACCAATTAAATACGGGTAAAGTTCTTGTACAAATAATCTTAACATACTAAACATACATATTGAAGGAAAACTCAAAAAGACAAGGTGACATTTGTATAGTAACTTTGATAGTTGGTGGTAATTACAAAAATGCCACCTTGTCTTTTTGAGTTTTCCTTCAATTTGTATTAGCATGTTAAGATTATTTGTATTTGATCTTTTGCCTTAAATACAATAGAAGTGGTGAGATAGTTGAAGATGCCAAAGATGCAGAGGAAGATGAAGATTAAAAAAACAATAAACTTCAGTTATTATAAAAAAATTGAATATAAAATTATCTTAATAGTTTTTTTCACAAACTAAAAGGGTTACATAGGGTTGTAGTGAGTCATGCTAGATCTTAAAATGCTAATATCGAGTTGTAGTCAGTCACATTATATCATGGCATGTCTGATCTGAAAGAGTTATACTAGGTTGTAGTGAGTCAATTATATTATAATGGGCAATAAGACATCATACACGCCTTAAATTAATCATATTGGACCTTGATAACTTCTAATGACTTTTGTATGTATTGAGCCTTGATAACTTCTAATGACTTTTCTATGTCACATTTGGTGTTAAAGGATTATATTGGGTTGTAGTGAGTCATATTATGTTATAACAGACAATAACACATTATGCCTGTCTTAGATAGATCATTGGGCCTTGATAACTTTAAATTGCCTATTATGATCTTTTTTATATTATGTTAGGTCTTAGAGGTGAGTCACATTATATTATAACAAGCAATAGGTCATAATGAATGTCTTAAAAAGACTAGTATTGACCCCAACTAACCATTTTTGCCATATATTGGCTCAAATTGACAAACAATTATTAATATTGACCATAAATGGCCAACGCTAACCTTAATTGAATATCAATTACTAATCTTGACCTTAAATTAACCATCACTAACTAATAGGAGGGCTATGGGTCGAGTTAGTTACCGAAGATCCTTGTTCTCTTTAGAAGAGTTAAGCTTCTCAGACTAGTGAGTTAAGTTTCTTGCCCTATTTTTGTTTAAGGAACTTAGACTAAGCCCAGTCTATTTAGGCTCGTCCAACTTATATGTGCATCCAATGATCATCTAACCATGTCTATTTAGAATTTTTTTTTTCTACATTTTCCACCGCTTTTGTTTTTATTTTTTCGTAGCACCTCAGGTACTTTTTTTTTTTTTTTTTTTTACATTTCCACTTCCTTAAACAACATAATAAAAGTGGTTCATAAAGGTATTTTATAAAATCCTTTTTCATGTTTTTATTTTTTTTTCGTAGCAGCTAAGCTAGCTTTTTTGTTTTTTACATTTCAACTTCCTTAATCAACATAATTAAAGTGGTTCATAATGGTAATTTATAAAATCCTTTTTCGTGATATATTTAGTGTTTTTCTTAAGTTTTATTTAGTTGACAAGGAAAATAATTAGAAACATAATAGTTGTAATTAGTAACTCTTTTATTACTCAACTAATTACTTTTATTAAAGTGTTTATGGTTTTATATTTTGGTTATACATTTCATTAATTCGCTTTTGTGTTTCTGAACGTTAAGTTTACATCACAAATTTTTTTTTTTTATGATTTTCGTACTAGGAACATATCACAACGGCCCAATGGTCTATTTTTATATACTTGTTTATATTTAGAAACCCGTTTTTTCTACTTGTACAAGACTTCCAAGGGCTTTTAAATTCTCAGAGACGACCCTATTTCATATGTGACATACATGGCAATTTTTTAACAGTCCTGTTTATCTCTCACACGATATTATCTTTCATATACCACATTATTTTTATAGTTTTATACTTAAAGTTGATTATATGTATGTGTGGTTTATGACTACACCATCTTCTGTGATGACCTTACCACACCAAAATCCCGCACGTGAATGTAGCTTGAGACGACAATGATAAACTTTTCTATCCGATAGCTTCCATGGTGTGGTTTAAACGCTATCAATAGCGTCGATCTAATTAGTAGGATGGACATCGAATCCTCGATGGTGTTTTGTTAATGTGGTTGAAATTTGTAAAGATAGTTATCTTTGTAGTCACAGATTGTAGTACATTATTTTATTTGTGAAAACAAATAGTTAAGATAACACATATGAATTACATAATTCCCATTTTCATTAAAATTACTCTTATTAGTTACTATTTTACCCTTAATGAACTTATTAAATGACTAATTGCATATTTCCCCTTTCTACCATCAATTACATATTTCCCTAATTCTTCTATTTTCTCAATTCCTCTTATATGTCACCAATTGTTTATTGTTAATATTTCATCGATTCGGTTTTCGGGTTTGTCGGATTGAACATATTATTAATATTTCACCATGCAACTAAAACCTTTTTTTCCTCATTTCCTCATTTCCTAAACATATTTTTTTGCCTACGATTGTTTTTTCTTCTTAACAAATCCTTGATGAGCATTATAAGTTTATAACATACATATTCCAATCATTGAAACATAAATGTGACAACTGTGGGCTGAAGCCCTTTATTCAGCATTTGACGAAGAAGCTCATAAATCTTAACCATGTCTCCTGCCTTGCAATACGCGTCCACTAGAGTTGTGTATGTAAATGTATCAGGATAAATGCCATATCTTCCACTAAGCTTTACCGCTTGTACAATATTTACAAATTTACAAAGACCTTTAGAATGTGATTTATATCTGCATATAAAAAATCGATGAAATACTAGAGTTAAAGTCCGTTTTGAACTGCATCAGTTTGAACTAAAACCCGTTTTGACTCGAACCTGCTATGACATGAACCAAAATGTCTCATTTTTAAGAAGACCCGCTCTGAAAATCGCGCTGAATTTGAATTTAGTTTTGACCAAAAAATTTCGATATGAAAAACCCGAAAACCGAATCAATGAAATATTATAGAAATTGAGAAAATACAAGAATTAGGGAAATATGTAATTGATGATAGAGGGGGAAATATGTAATTAAACATCTAATAAGTTCATTAAAGGTAAAATAGCAATTAATAAGAGCCTTTTTAATGAAAAAGGGAATTATGTAATTCATATTGGTTAGAAAGGACAAATATTTAATTGAAAATTTTGTTTGGAGAAATATGTAATAAACCCTTTTAAGAGGAATTTATATGTAAGAAAAAACCTATCTTTTAAGCCAATAGATTTAGTAATTAATTTTTTTTGTCAAACCAAATCTGCAAAGATAACTTATCAATTAAGTCATTCATTTTAATTAACTATTTTTGTTATAAAAATATTTATTTAAGATAACTTATCTTTGAAGTGATAAACTTAATAAAAAGTTTTTGTTTGTCAAAATAAAGTGATATTTATCTACGCAATTTATCATTTATAAGTTTAAGATTGAAGAACACTTTGATTAATAAATTAGGTACAAAATTTTAGTCATAAAATGACCTAAAATTTCAATAATTGTACTTAATATTATAGAATTAAAAAACTAGAAAGCAAAAAACGTTCCTAAAACTTCACAACCCGAAACCCGTGTATTTGAAGCATGCCTTGATTATTAAATGGGTTAGACATGACAACCAAAAATCTGAATATATCTACATTTAGATTTAGAGACGAATCGTTCGGTACATAACTGACTTTATTCTAAACAACTACTAAGAGGGTGCACATAAGAAGCTATGAAGAGCATTTATTATAGGATTATGGCACTCTCAAGATGTAGAACAGTACTAAAGAATATATATACATACATACACATACCATAACCTCACATTTCCGATAGAATATTGCTGATTTTCCTAAGCTCTTTCAGGGCGGCCATAGCTGTCATCTGTCCGCGGTCTACCAGTGCCTTCTTTGACAAGTTATCTACCTGACCCGTTTCACCCTTTTCTTGCTGGAACACCGATTCAATCACCTGCATTGTTTGATAAATTGAGTCAGTTAAAAGGTAATAATACTTGACGATTTGACCCGACACAACCCAAGGCTAGGATCAGAAGCAAAGTTTACTAACATATTTTTTAATATATCAAGTATTATACATGATATATTTTATCATATATATATTTTATAATAAAATAACTAAATAATATATATATATATATATATATATAATTTTTATATATAGAATTATAAGTATATACATATACAAAAAAATTATATAGTCATACTGGATATGATCATACCTGAAGATTTTCCACCATAGATTGACCAAGATTTTTCAGCGAACAAATCTTGTTTTGGTTCACGGATTCTCCTTTGCTCGTTACATCCGTCCCAGAAGACGCCGCGTCACTCTTCTGATCGCGCCCCACAAGAGAAGAACTCGTAGAATCACCGCCTTTCTCCAACGAACCATCACCGTTGTTCTTTCCGAACTTCCAAAACCACTGCTTTCCCGATAAAATGATCCTATCTTTCAAATTCAATCCCGACTTTCCGGCAGATTCTTCGTTCTCGACTCCTTTCAACGGTGTAGTAGCATCTTCCGGCCCATCAGAAACTGGGCCCGGCCCATTATCATCCACTTCCTGGATGGCATCACCTGAATCCGCTACATTACTGGGCTTGGGCTCGGGTTCAAGTTCGGGTTCGGGATCACGATCGTTTTCATCAACTAGTAAGTTTGAAGCCACACTACTATGCTCACTGTCGTTTTCATTATCATTATCATTATCGTTATCGTTAACACCACCGATCGGGCTTGGCGGGTCGGAGAAAATAGACGAGTTCTCTTCACTACCACCATTTCCACCGACTGCTTTTTCGGTCTCGGTTTCTTCTTCTTCTTCTAATCCAAGCTGTCGAGCTAAATCATCGAGCAAACTTCTCCTAACGCGTCGTCTAGATGGTCCTGTTTTTTCACCATATGCCTTTGAAGAAGACGGGTCAGATTCCGTTCTCAACAAACGCGACTTCACTTTCTCCGACCAACCTTTGCGTTGACTTTGCTTCTGCGGGTTGGTTTGTTTTTGTTCTTCTTCTTTGTGCAAAACCCTCCATTTCTCTTCCCAGTAGCTATCACGCACCACGCTTAACGGGCTTCTCGGAGCCGCTGCATCAGATGACAAACTGTGAGTTCTGAAACCCATTGTCGTAACGGGCTTAACGGGCTCATGGAACCCGTCACTATACATCGGAGGTGGGGCTGATCTCATAGCATTGATAGCATCGTTTACTAACGAATTCGCTTTTTTCAATAATTTCCCTAAATTTACATCTTTCGGGAAGTTTAGTAATCTTTGGAGGCAAGAAGTGGCGGTTTCGGTAGCGAGAATGGATGATCGAATATAAAGTATCATCGAAACAGCAAGTGATGCAATAAAGGCCCCACGGGATGAATTAAGAGCTTCAAAGTTTGTTTCGTTATCATTTTCCGAATTTAGTTTACTGTTGTCAAACGAAAAAATTGCGTCCCAAATTACCAAAAGGTCCTCTAGAGCAAACTCACGCCCGAAAAGAACCCGTAACCATCTAAGAGCAAAATACTGTGGCTCGACTCCTAGCTCGACAAAATGAGTGTAAAGTGATGAATCCACAACGGCTAATAACTGGTATAACGCAGAAGATGCTTCGATTACAGGTGGCAGCCCGTTTTGTGGCCCGTTAGATGGAGAGAAAAAGCTGGCCATTGAAACCGCACCACCAGAACCATTCATTAAAGCATCAAACATACAATACGCATCATGTTCCATAAACTTCTCGGACAACACAATACCCAATTCGCCCTCGGCCCCGTAAGCATCACTAAATGATATGATGGTTTGAATCTTGGGATCGAGTTCTTCAAGATTGTGAAACTTTACTTGATCGTCTTGGGTTTCAAGTTCATCAGAGTCGTGAAATGTGAGGCCGTCAAAATTATCAGTGAAGTAATGTTCGTATAGTTTTCGAACGGCAGAAAGACGTTCTACATCGGCTTGGAGAACATATAATAAAGGAGCCAAGAGTTCATGCATCCCTGTAATAAATAATAACATATCGATTAAATATACCTCGATATATACAAAATGTGTGCATCATAAAATAACAAAGGCTGCAAGCTAACAAAAAATAAAGAGTTAATTACGTTTTTCATCCCTATGGCTTGTTGAAAATTAACCACTACATTCCATTAGTTTAAAAGTTGCCAAAGCAGTACCAGTACTTTCACTTTTGAAACAATTACAGTCCACCTCCGTTAACGCCATCCAATTTACCGTTAAGTTTTTGGTGAAAAGATTAAAATTGAAAATACATTAATATTTTACCTTGTCGGTACCCGTAGTTCGGGTGACTAATACACCAAAGCAACAAAATTCTTCTTAACATGCCCTGACAACCGGGAGTCTGGAAGTAGCTTCCATGTTCAGGATACAAGCGGGACAGATCTTGGTCTACCATCTTCTCTAACTCGGCTTTTTGAAAAAAACGGCCCCACATACTATCTGTTTAAACATTATTGCATCATCGTGGTATCAATAGCCAAAATTTACCAAATATTTATGACATTAAATCAATGCACATGTACAACTTATGACCAAATTTAATAAATTTTCTTTTTATGCGCATACATTAGTTCTTAAATTCTAAAATCTGAAATGTAAGATTGAAACAAAGAACATGTTATATTGCTATATTTGGGAATAAACAAGTTACCGGGATCTTGGGATAAGGGATTGTCCATAACGGGATCTGGAAAATTGCTTCCGTCTTTGTGTATAAGAGGATCAATCAGGAGCCTTCGCCTTAAAGCTGCATACCTGGAAACCAAAACATGTTAATTGATGCACATGCTCAAAAACAAAAGTTAGATTATGCATTAGTTGTAAAGTTACTAAGCACACAACCAATTCATAGACCAGATTAAGGTACTATATAACCGGATTAAGGTACTAGATAACCAGATTAAGGTACTAATTCCCAATTTCAGACCATACTACCAAACTTCAAAACAAGATCTAATAACAGATTAAGATAATAAGCAAGTACAGTTTCGAAAGAGAACATAATCACATATATTCACATAAACGTCACGACCCGTGTAACATCCAGCCTCTCATACCGTCCGTTTGGTCCACCAAGAGTTCGTAGATCTGTTTTCAGTTTCCCGGGAAGTCACCCATCTCTAATTACCCCTACCCAAGCACGCTTAACTGTGGAGTTCTCCCGTCCACAATTATTAACGCGTTGGTGATATTTGATGCGGAACGGGCCCAATATCTTCGGTGGACAGAACCGAACGCTTTAGGATTTGCTACAACCAACCTAGATTTCGAGTCGATATGCCCCAATACCGAAAATTTTCTTTAACACGCGTTAAAAGATCTCAATAAATCATCTTGAAATTATGGATAAAATGTACAAAAAACAGAGTAAAAAAAAAAAAAAAAAAAACAGATCCAATCCAACTTACTTAAATTCAATGAGATATTAAAATCAAGCAGTACCATTAATTAAAATAACAACAAAATCAAAGACACATGATATACCTTCTCCGAGTATTAGCAGTAACACGACGAACATCATCAGCAGACGAAGAACAGGGCAACACCCCCAAATCCGTACGCCAATGCACCCCTCGAAGCTCCCAAAACCCTCGATTCCCACCCAAATCACTTCTCTCCGGCGACGATTCCGTCGATAACGAACCTTCCGGTAACATATTGAAATTTTAGCAAAAAGGAAAAACAGAGCAGCAAAATCCCAACCTTAATTCAACAATTTCGTGAAATTGTGAGCAAAAACGAAGAACAGAGTATCAAAATCGTCTCCGTATGCGTAAATTTATAACAAATCAAACACTAATTTTGTAAACACGAATCAAATCAGCAAAACTGAAGAATAAATTGGGAGAAATTTGGGGAAATTGGTTCTGTATCAGCAAAAATTAGGGTTTTTAGAGATTTTTTGTGATAGTGAAACAGATCTTGGGCAATAGATGATTTAAGATGAAGATTTTGCAGGTGAATTGATGAGAATTGAAGCTAACTGGGAGTTGTGAAAGAGGAATTTGAGGGATTTGATATGATTTGATGAGTGGAAGGAAGGAAGAAAAGGGGAAATTGGTGTGGAAGAAAGCGTGAGCTGAATGGAACTTGAGAGGAATGATTCGCATTTTCTGGATTTTCTTTTCTTATTATTTTCCTAACAAAAACAAACAAATTAAGGGTAGTGGCCATTTTTTGTCTCATGCTTCTTCTATCATCTATTATTTTATTTTATTTTATTTTTCTTTTGTGATTTGTGATGTAATGATTATTTAGGTATTCCCAAGTTATTTGGGTTTTTTTTATTAAATGATTGAATTTTTTTTATAAAAATGTGTTGGGTTAGGTTTTGTAGGTAAGGGTGTTTATTGGTTTGGGTTTCGGGTTACTTGATTAAGTTTATTTTTTTTTTGGATTAATTGGTTACAAGCTTAAGACCATGTGTAGTGGTAAAGCTTCTATTTTTAGCCGTTTTGCGTCATGTGACAGCCTAGTCAGTAATGGGACATTATGTGGCATTTTCTAAAATTGGTGTAGTGAGGATGTGGGACATTATGTTAAAAGAGGTGTTAAACAATTAAATAAATAAAAAACCATCAAAAAAATCTTATTGGCAAAAAAAGGAGATTAATTGTGATTGGCCACTTCATCCCCTTCTTCGATGTGGAAAAAAGCACACCAAAAGTAAATTTGGTGAAAAAAACGCCCCGATGGGCCGACAAGGGGCGTGGTTGGGTGTGTTTGGGCAAAAAACGCCCCCCTTTTTTAACACTACGCGTGGTCTAATGATGAACGTGACTACTGCAACGAGCGTAGCACTCATGTTTAATTGTCATCATTGAGTTTGGACTCGACTGAAGATGATAAATCGGAGGAATGTGAGGATGACGTTAATAATGTATTTACTTTTATTGTTTTGTATAATAATTAATATTATATGGGTTGTTATAAATACACACTAGGTTAGAACCCCGTGTGTTACATGGGTTGAATAAATGTAAGTTTATATATTAAATAATAAACAGTTATATCTTTATGAACCCCGTATATTGTACGGGTTAAACAAATGTAATTTTATATATCAAATAATAAAAAATAGCTATATCTTTAAAAACCATGTGTATTACACGGATTAAATAAATGTAATTTTGTATTCTAAATACTAAAAACGTCGTATCTTTAAAAAACTCGTGTATAATCGGGTTGAATAAATCTACCAAATAATAAAAATATTACATCCTTAAAAACCTCGTATGTTACACGTGTTGAATAGATCTAAAAAAAGTTATATCTTTAAAAACCATGTGTATTAAACATATTAAATAAATATAATTTTGTCTATTAAATACTAAAAATGTCGTATCTTTAAAAAACCCGTGTATAGTTGAGTTGAAAAATCTACCAAATAATATAAAAATTGTATCCTTAAAAACCTCGTGTATTACACGTGTTGAATAAATCTAATTTTACATAGCAAATGATAAAAAAGTTATATTTTTAAAAACTTCGTCTATTACACGTGTTATATAAATGTAACTTTGTATAGTAAATAATAAAAAAAATTATATTTTTAAAATCCGGCGTTTTACACGAGTTGAATAAATATAATTTTGTATACCAATTAATAAAAAATTATATTTTTAATAAATTAGGGTAACATTTAATATTAATTTATTATTTATATATTTAATATAAGATAAGTAGGAAAGAGAGGTATTTGTTTTAAAAATAATTAACAATTTAGATTTGATGATAATATTTTACTAAAGTATGATAAGATTTAATATTAATTTATTATTTATTTATTTAGTTAATATAAGAAAAGTATAAATTTGAGGATACCTCCTATGAATGACACGCGTTCAAAACTTGGTTTCTTTTATTATAGTATATAGATATAGATATAGATATAGATATAGATATAGATATAGATGTGATGTTATGTATCATAGACTTCGCATAACAGGTGAAAATTGTTATACGCAACATATGACTTTGTTAGCTGTCGCATAAGTTATTTTTGTGTTAGTCAAACAGATTATGTACGTCGTATTATTTGGCGAACACTGCTTCATGTGTTCTCTCACATGGCATTATATGACCCGTATAACCATTAGTGGTGTATGTGGTGTTATAATAGAGGCTGTTGTATTTTAACAAGAAAATTATGATAATAATGTTACATCAATAGTAAAAAAAAAATATGGTATGTTTGTTCAGTTACCATATGCATAGTTGTATTAAGATTCATTATATGTTACATACGAAATAAAAATAAATTATATATGAATACGAATACGAAATTTTTATTATATTTAACATTTTTCACTGAAACATATTTAATTGATTATTTATTCAGTAAAGTGCATATAGTTATTTCCACTTCATTATATAATAACCAAGTTGTTAACTAACATAGAAACTTAACGAATTAAATAATGAATCTATATTTTTGTGTTCATCGACTTTTGTTCTTCACGTACGAAAACTATTAAGGTTGTGGAACACGACTCTCAAAATTAATGTTGGCACGCCAACATTCGTAACTATATGTTTTCTTTTTTTTTTTTTAAACCGTCAACTAAATCGTCGGATAAGATAAGCATCCTGTGATGCCCTCAATCGAGCAAATGTATCCCCTTCTCCATAACGGTCAAAGTTGAATGCATACCCGAGCCATCAAGCCACCAGTTTCGGGGAAAACACGCCACCCGAAGGCCCACCGTGGTAAAACCCGGTTCGGCTCGGTTTCGAACTGGAAACCTCAAGAGAGGCCTAGTTCTAAACTTCATTGCCACCACCAATGTCCTTCAAAGTGATGCTAGTGGGAGTTGAACTTGGGACCTTAAGAAGATAAACCAAGTGACTAACCACTAGACCAACTTTTCAGGACTCGTAATTGTATGTAACTGAGAGGTTGTTTTCATGCTATTCACCAAGCACGTAAATAATAACATATTACACAAAAGATGACCTGCATATTTACATGTAGCTTGTAAATGAATCGAACGAACACGAACATAGGCATGTTCGTGTTCATTCATTTAACTTCAACCGAACACAAACATGACCATATAATTGAACACATCTTTTTGTTCGTTTTCGTTCATAAAGAAATCGGGTATGTTCGTGTTCGTTTATGTTCGTTCGTTTAAAGCTAAACGAACAGTTCACGAACATAAACATCATAAACATAAAAAAACTTAATGAATTGAATAAACATAAACAAACATATATTAACATAATTGAACAATCATAAATGAACACAAATGAATGTAATTGAACAAATATAAACAAACACAATTTAACATTAATGAACACAAACAAACAAGTCTGATATATTAGAGTTCATCCGAAAATACATCTAAATTAGGGTTCATAGATACTAAAATTAAGTAGTTTGTATATAAATATTAAGTAAGTGATCATTTACAATCTAAGAAAATTTTTAAAATTTTATTGTTTATTACTAGAAAACTCAATTACGAATTAGTTATATTTGTATAACTAGTTAGAAAACATAATATTCATATAAATATAACTATTTATGTATTTACTAAAATTTAAACGAACATAAACAAACGTAAATAAACGAACGTTCACGAACATGAATGAACGAACATAAGGTGTGTTCATGTTTGTTCATTTAATTAAACGAAAAAAAAAACTTTTGTTCTTGTTCGTTCGTTTATTAAATAAACGAACTTCCTGTGACAACTAGCACGAAACCGGTAATTTCCGTACTATTTTAATAATTATTTATTTCTAGCACTTATGTGTTTAAACGTCAACATTATAAATTATATGCTTGCATGTTATACATTTGAAATAATGCATGTTACATATTTCATTTATCGTATTGTGCAATACCTTAAGCGTTGCGTCGAAACGATTAGTAAACACACCAGTTAGACAAGCTATGTCAGCACAACTTCAGTATTTTGTTGAACGATAAATTTAGGACTTAGATGTAGGTCCAACATCAAAAATACATTAAAACCCAAGTGGGTGAACAAGGGTTTACAATAACACTTTCCGGAAACTGAAATAAGCACTAACAACTGTCCGAAACGCACTTTAAATGCAGAATTATGCACTTTTAAGCAAAATTCAGCATTTAAACACTAAAATAATATGCAGAAAGTAGTATAAAGCATCCAGAATAACTTGTAAAGTGTCGGGAATGAAAACATGTCACAAAAGGTACTTCATACCTTGTAAATTTCACAACTTAGCACTTTAACGAACCGACAACTGAACGATTCACCGAACACTACCCAAAACATTAAAAATAGACTAGAAACATAGTTTTAGTGTTTAAAGCTAGTTATGGTGATAGAACACATTAAAAACCATAAAAACACTTAAACACACAAAACATCATACTTAACCCCCTAACTTACCTTCTAACCCCTAATCTTCCAACAGTTTACATTTTACCCCCCCCCCTGTTGGTGCATACGTCTGTCGACTTCGTCTTGCATCGAGTCTTGTTTTAGAATAGATAGATCAGGGCACGCGAAACAAGAAATATGGGTGTGAAAGTGATTTCGCACGAAATGACAAAGAGTCATTTCGTACGAAATAGCATTTTCTATTTCGCACGAAATGAACTCTTGGTCATTTCGCACGAAATACCCAGCCTATATATACTTGAGGTGCCTTGTCATTTGTAACGGTCCGATTCCAGAGCCGAAGTGCTGCTGAAGTGTCTACTCGCTGTAAAACTTTGTCAAATCAATCAAATAGACAATTAAAGTGAATATCTAGCTGTTTCAAACTCAATACGTTAGTTTCCGCATCTCGTATTAAGAAGAACACCTCTGAACGACTCGTTTCGGTCGTGAAAACTATCCTACAAGTGGTATTAGAGCTCAGGAGGAGGAGTTCTTACCGAACTCAACTTGATTTCATCGATTTTCTGACTTCTATATCTTCTTTTCAAAATTAATCAATTTTTAACGGTTAAAATGAATTGAATTTCAAACATGTCATGCGAAACACAGTTTTAACAAAGCCTTGAGAGATTTGGACCAAAATTCGAACTAAAACCTGATCAATTTGACAAAAATATGGCCGAGATGATGACATCAGCAGTATTTCGCACGAAATAAAGCTTTTATTTCGCATGAAATCACATTTGTGACTCATTTCGCGTGAAATCGTAGGTCATTTCGCACGAAATCAGTATTTCGTTTGAAATTTGATTGATTTTGTACGAAATCAGTATTTCGCGTGAGCTATTTCGTACGAAATCATTATTTCGTACCAAATTGTTCTTATTTCGTGTGTAACTTGATTTTATTTCGCACGAAATCAAGTATTTCGTGTGAAAAGAGCTATTTCATGTGAACCTTTTCGTACAAAAGCATCTATTTCGCACCAAGAGGGTATTTCGTGTAAGATTGTTTTCGTGTGAACTCATCATTTCGTTTGAGTATTTGTTTTCAGGTTAATTTCGCTTGAAAGTGTCTGATTTTGTGAAAAATTTGCCGAATCATGGAAGAGGAATTTTATAACGCCTTTGCTACTCCGGCTGCCATTGCTCAAAGTATGAACATGGAAAATGAGACTGGAACTTTGCAAAAACCCCCGAAACTTATGGGAATTGAGGAGTATTATGGTTGGAAAGACCGATTCGAAAACTGGGTTCAAGCAAACCATTTGAGGTCTTGGGAATGTATCGAGAAAAAATATGTTAAACCGCGTATAGATTTGCAAGTTATCAAAAAGATTTTTGAGATGACAGACAAAGAAAGAGATATGTACAAAGCAGAAAAGATGATGATTAGTTTACTTCAGCAGGCTATAAAAAAGATATCTTTATTTTACTTCAACATGATGGTACTTCACGGTCGATCTGGGAAGCTCTTCGAATTAAATTTGAGGGAAGTGAAAAGATGATCAGGAGTAAGAAAGCATTGCTAAAGAAAGAATTTGACTTGTTTACAAGTTTGCCGGGAGAATCTTCAAAGAAGTTGATTGAAAGATATTGTCACTTAGTGCGATCTATGTCTTTGTTAGAAATTGTCAAAGATCAAGAAGAATGGGTCGATAAATTAGCTGATACTTTATCTCAGAAAGAATGGGGTACATATTTGATGATCTTGAAAAACACTGGAGAATATGACAAACTGACAATTTCCCAGTTCATTGAAAAAATTGAGGGTCAAGATCTTGAACATCAAAAGATTGCGAGGATGAACAGTCCAAGTGGTCAACAAGACATCAAAATGTATTACAAAGGAAGTGTTCAAGAGGTTGAAGCAAGTCCAAAAGTTCAAACTGCTTTCAGTGTAGAGAATTCATCTGGATCAGTAAATCAAAGTCCAAGCAGCAGTAGTGGATTTTCTTCATATCCGAGTGTTAATCCGAAGAGTTCCACTTCAAGTCATCAGTTCCAAAGCTCAAACAGCAGTAATGGTCAAGTTTTAAACTGCAACATCGCGTTGCATCTTCAAAATGGTCAAAATTTCTCTGAAGAGGTCGCTAAAAGTCACATGTCGTTACTTGCTACAGTGTTAGAATCCTATGAGGGATTGGTTGCAGGAAGAATCGGAAATCCTATGCTGACAAAAAAGGATCACGATCAGATCGATGCTGAGGAGATGGAGCTTATGGACATTAAATGGTGTTTAGCGAGTGTTTTGAGAAGAACTGAAAAGTTTTAGATGATTACAGGAAGAGATGATTTCAGGGATGCTAATGTTTCTACTTTGGGTTGTGATAAATCTAAAGTTACTTGTTTTCGATGCAGGGAGAAAGGACATTTCAAGAGGGAATGTACCAATAAAGAAGCTAGTGGAGCAAAGAATCCGTTTGGAAATAATGATTATTATCGGAAAGCCATATGTCAACAAGTTGCTCATCAACCATATCAACAAAAAGAACCACAAACTGCACATGCTAAAATGATCGAAGAAGCAAATAAGAAAGCTTATTTTGGTATCATTGATCAAGATGATGAAAAAGTTGCAGAAGGTTTTAGTTGGGATAAATACATTCCACCTGATTCAAAAGTAGTAGCTTTGACTGCACAATAGTTCAAGAGCCTGATTTGATGACGGAATGGATGAAAGTGATTGCCAGTAATGAGACAAGCCAAGAGGAAGAATTTGTTTCTTCAGATGATAGTTCAGAAAATACAATAGTCTTTGATCAATCATCATCTGATGACAGTGATGATGAAGAAGAAACACAAATAAATATTGGAAAAACTTCTTTATCTCCTGAAAGCTTTCAATTTTATTTTGCAGATAGATTGGAGAAGCTGAAGGAGAGACGTGCAGCAAAAGAACAAAGAAAGATGAAAAGTGAGAATATTGCTCAGACAAAGAAGAATGAAAAGTATGAAGAAGTTAAAGTTGAGAAATTATCTGGAGTTGAGAAAGTGGTTGAAGTTGAAAAAGTTATTGAAGTTGAAAAAGTAGTTGAAGTTGAAAAGATTGTTGAAGTCATCAAACCGTGTTTAAAATGCTTAGAATCTTGCAAGCAATGTGAAGAGAAAGATGAAAAGTTGTGTGAACTCAACAAGATGAAGGAAACGTTACTGTTTGATGTCAACTATGTCAAAGAATCATATGATGTTTTGAACAGAACAGTGAATGGTTTACAAAAGACAAATTCTGAAAGAGAAGATGCATTGACCATGATGAATGCTGTGATGATGACAAAGCAAAAAGCTATCAATTATTACATTGAAGAATGTGCAAAGCTGAAGAAAGAGTTGGAAACAGAAAAGATAGAAAATGAAAGAATCAGACGGTTGTTACAAAGTTATTCCAGTTCTGATTATTTGATTGACAAAATTTATCCAACTGTTGCAGGTCTTGAAGCCTTTCAAGATGAGAAGCCGAAAGAGAAGGATACTGGTAAGAAACAGAGTGTCAATTATAAAAAGTGTCCGCCTCCGATCTGGGAAGGTTATTCTCCCAGAAAACCGAATGAGGAGCAAGTCAAAAAGGCTGTCAATATAAAGTTAAAGTCTGAAACAACTGATGAATTACCAGAAAACATTGACGTCACGTTCACATCGTCTGACACTGATCATGAGTTTGAGTTAATAAAAAAGGTGGTCGACCAGGTGGTGGATAAAGATGAGGAGTCGGAGTCAAAGTCTGAGTCTGAAAGTTCGAGATCATCATCAGTTGACAGTTCAAAGTCGTCGGTTAAACGAGTTTACAATAAAGAATTCCTGTTATCAAAATCTAATTTGAGTGACGAACCAATCAAAGTGGCATATACTTTGAATGATTCAGACAAATTATATTCCGATGAGGAATTTCCAATAAGAAGTGTTCAAGTTGATAAGATCAAAAAGGTTTTCAAACTAACAGAAATTAATATTTATGAAATAAAAGATGTAAATCTTAATGAAAAACCTAAAAAATACACTTCAAGAGATCAACAAAATATTAAACAAGAAAAAGAATTGCAGTTCTGGTTATGGTTATCGAAAGAAACCAAACCATAATGGTAATTTCAAAAGGAAGGGTTTGGGTTTTAATGTACCTGAAAATCATAAAAATGAGAAAATTTCTAAAACAAAAACAATATTTGTTTCAGGATCAAGTTCTGAGGAAGAAGCAAAGAGCTCATTCTGGAAGCAATCGAAAAGATATTTTCTTGCGAAAAGGCAAGAAGGAATAAAGAATGGAGCTGTTCAAAGAAAAGAGACTAGAACCTGTTACAGATGTAATGAAGTGGGTCACATTGCCTGGAACTGTCCCAAGGCAATAAAAACCAAACAGGGAGTCTCTGACAAACTCAAAGAAAAGATTGTTGATAAGACCAAACCACCAACTGAAAAGTTTAAAGTGTTTAAAAATTCAACATATGAAGTTGGTGAATGTTCGAAAAGGTTTTACAAAAGAAGGGTAAATCTTGACAACCAAATGTGGGTTGTTAAGAAATCTAATGTGAAATCTGGCGATGAATCTGATTCCACAAAATCAGAGGAGCCACAAGTTGAGGTTAAAAGTGAGAAATCAGTTCCTCTAATGGATGATGTGAGCTTTCCACCATTAAGGAGTGAAAATTTTAAACAAAAAGTTGGAAAAGTTGAAATTTCGAATCGACTCTTTTCTGAAAAGAAAGAATTTGATGTCGAGAAAGCATTCAATGGGAATGTTAAAAAGATTTTTGGAAAAATGGTCGAGGGAAAGGTCAAAGGGGTGAAAGATTTTTATGAAGAAAAAAGAAATGGTGAACCTCCGGTTGAAAATGAGAAGGTCACATCCAAGTTTGGTCAGGCTTGGATGTCAGTATTTCATATGTAAATATCTAACTTGCCGGAGCTCCCAAGTGGGTAATCGTGGAGCATGAATCGACATCATTTAAAAAAAATGTTTTTTTTGTGAAAAACCTTAAAATTGTTAAAATTTTTACAAATGTGACTTGCCGGAACTCCCAGGTTGGTAAGTGTGGGGTAGGAATCGGCATTTTGATAATTCAACCTACAAGTGGTAATTGTTGGTAAGCAAACCTACAAGTGGTTGAAAAAGAGGTTTTACCTACAAGTGGTTAATCAAGGTCACTAAGTTGAACTTGATTTAACTTTCAGTCAAATGATTGGAAAACAAAGTGATGATCACATCCCCATTTTTACAAGTGGTAAAATCAACAAAACTTATTTTCCGGAAAAACCATTTTGATTAAAACAAACTTAAGTGTTTTGAAATCATAATGGAAAAATAGTTTGTCGCAGGAGGAGTTCTGATTGTTTATGCCAATTGAATGGCAAATTGAAGCAATTCACAACAATTGTCACTTTATTTTGTAAAGTTTGTTTTCAAATTTTCCCAGAAAATCAAAATTGAAACATATTTTGATTTTAGGGGGAGTAAAAATTTTAGAAATTTTGAAAATTTGAAAAATTAAAAAACATGATAAAACCAGAAAAAGCCAAAAACATCAAAATATTCAAAATGAGTTTTGTTGTGAAAAAAAGAAAATGATAGTACATCAGTGGACTATCACAACGCGCTAAAGATATGGAATGTTTAAACGTGATAAACGATCTCACTGAGGATGTGTCAGTAGGTTTTTACTCATTTAGTAGATTGTTTTCGAGATATAAACATAGATATGAATGCTTACTTATCTCGTGGAGAACATCTCTCGGATATATGGGTAACCCCCGAAATCTTGATTGAAAGATTTTCTATTTCTGACATACTAGGTCTTTGTGCGTGGTGATATCTAGGGTATTATACCAGGACTTCTGATTTTGCGGGAGCAATAGCCTAGTCCTCGTATAATACTTTGCAAAAGCTTTAATCATAAAGCCAACCCTCAGCATAAAAAATGATGAAACATTGAAAAATGCTAATCATGTGCTGTTGAAGAAAAGATCCCCAATCGGGACACACCGAAAGACGAGCCGTCATCTCTTTGTCTGAACGGAAGTTCTAACCTGAGCTCTCACGGTCTCGCATTTACCTATTTACAGATATCATTAGTGTACATTCGCCTGTAAGACTGAATATAGAAATCTGGATACGGGAGTATATTCTGAGGTGGGACACTCAAATAAGTTTAAGTTCTTAAAACATTAATTTCGTATCTCGAAACAGTTGAACTTTGTGTGAAAATTTAAGTGGACCAATAAACTGACAATCTACGTGAATCGTTTAGAACTTAAAATGTTTAAAGCTTAACGGTGTTAGTGATATGTCTCATAAACTGATATGATCCTCTTACACAAACTCAGAAAAATATTGTTTGTAAATATTTCTTTACCGCATTTCATTAAAATCAATCATTCAAAAAGATTTTCGGAGTGTTTTAGCATAAATTTTTGAAAAATTCAAAAAGATTTCTGAAACGGATATTGAAAAGCTGATTTTCAAAATTCCAAGTGCTAAACATGATGAACATTTTGTGAGGGGGAGTCTGTGAATAATAAGAAAAGATTTTGAATGTTTGCCTACAAATGGTCATCAAAATTTTAAAGGTTAAATCATTTTGGAAAGATTCCTGCGAATGAATTTTAAATTTGTCAAATTTTAAATTGTGAAATTTATTGTGAGGTAGAGATGTGTGCAGGTGCTAGCGATTAAACCTGAGCAGAATGTGAGCCAGTCTACAATCATGATTCTGTGAGAGCCAAGTTCTTATCCTGGAACAGAAGTTCTCGCTAGTTGATGATACTGATGATCTGAAGGAATCAAGAGATCTGATCAAGAGAAGATGGAGTCAGATTGAGATCCTGGTAGAGAGAAGAAGAAAGAAAGTCTGAGGATGTTTTACACTGTCAGATATTTCAGAAAGAGCAGAAAGACTGAAGACGTTGAAGACTCGACACTGAAGACTTCGTCAATATCCGAGGGGGAGTCTGTTGGTGCATACGTCTGTCGACTTCGTCTTGTATCGAGTCTTGTTTTAGAATAGATAGATCAGGGCACGCGAAACAAGAAATATGGGTGTGAAAGTGATTTCGCACGAAATGACAAAGAGTCATTTCGCACGAAATACCCAGCCTATATATACTTGAGGTGCCTTGTCATTTGTAACGGTAAGTGTTGCTGAAGTGTCTACTCGCTGTAAAACTTTGTCAAATCAATCAAATAGACAATTAAAGTGAATATCTAGCTGTTTCAAACTCAATACGTTAGTTTCCGCATCTCGTATTGAGAAAAACACCTCTGAACGACTCGTTTCGGTCGTGAAAACGATCCTACACCCCCCTATGTTAGGCTGACCCTCATGTGGCCCCACATCCCTCCATGTTGACTAAGCTCATGGTTAGTCTAAGATGCCAGGACATAAAATCCCATGGTTAATCAAATGTTGGAGATTATAGGTAAGAGACCAAATGGTGAAAAACATTATCACTTCACCAAATTTTCAAACTCTTTCTTCCTCCCCTCCATCCTTTTGCTCTCGGCCATAACCACGCACACATACATCACCATTTCTCTTCCACATTCAAGGCAATCCAAGGTTATCCAAAGGTGCTAGAAGATGATATGAGAAGGTGTTAAGCATTAGAAGTTGAAGGACCATCATTTGGAGCTTTTAACCATCACTTCTTCATCAATCTTCTTCTTCATCTTGTTCTTGCCACATCCCTAGCCACAAGAGCTAGTGGTAAGCTTCATAAACTCACTTTTACTTCATGTTAGTGATATGTACAAGTTACACCATCTAAAAATCTAAACTTTAAAAGATGAAGACATGAAGATCTAACATAATCTAAAGAAAAACAAGTAATTTTAGTGTTGTTTGAAGTATGTTATGAAGTTGTTGATGTTGATCTTTTGTTTTTAGTTAGATCCATCATGTGTAAGCTTGTTAGAAGCTTAGATCGAACAAGTTTAAGCATGGATCTTGAAAGATCCATGAAGAAACTTGATGATGAACTTGAAAGATCTTCAAAGTAAGCTTGAAAATGGTTTTTAAATAGGTTTTTCATGATCTTGAAACCACTAAACATATGGATGATTTATTTTGTGAAATAAAGTTTCATAAAAGTTTATAAAAGTTTACCAAGAAGCTTGAATTTAAGAAGATCTAAGTGTTTAAAGTATGGATTTAAAAGATTACACATTTTAATAAATATTCAAGTTCATCACATGAATAAAACACGATGATTTAGTAGACTTTGCTTGTTAAATTTGTTGAATCTTGAATCTTGGTGATTTAAATAAAATAAATACATGTTTTAAAAACATGGGAAACCTCAATTTTTAGGGGAAACTATATCAAAATTTTTATAAAATTTTGACACTTAGAAAAATATAGCATTTGGTGAAACTTTTTCTACAAAAATTATTAAAAATATTTAACAAAGGTTTCCCTAATTTTTATACCAAATTACAAGTTAAGAAAATAAAATTTTCTTCAAGAATAAAAAAAGTATAAGTACGTATATTTTTAGGGAAAATATATATAGTTACTGGTCACAAAAATTATGTGCTATGTGTATATTATGTGTAATATATATTAATGTATGATTAGGAACTTGAAAATACACTAAATACTCCAAAAGAGTATAAATATCAAAATACACACAAAAATACAAAAGGAAATAATTATAAATAATATATACAAAATTACCCATAAATGGGTATATGGACAAGATACAAAATATATATTTATATAAATATATTCCTTACAAAATTCATGGACTTGGACATCATTTGAACAATATTGGACAAATATATATAATTACTACCATTTAATGGAAATTATACGAAATCGGACAAGTGACAAATATATATATATATATATATATATATATATATAACAAGTAGGACAAAATATATATATTACAAACAAACCTTAAAAATATATTATTTTTAAGAAATATAATTTCGAAAAGCATTAAAAATCAAAGAATTGACTTTTGGCAATTAATGTAAATACAAAAGTATTTACACCTAAATACAAGTATACTTTCCTAAGTATACTTATACTAAAATAATATTGGAAATATTATTTGACAATTTACGTATATTTATCTTGAAAAATAATATAAGTATCATATACTTGGATAAGTTAAAAATATATATTATTTTTGACATATATCGTTTACAAATACTACATATACAAATATATATTGTTGGAATAAAAATATATATAATCACAAGTGAAAAATACAATTATATATATACTGTTAGTGAAGGATCATGAATAGTAACTTTATTTTTATAATAATATATAGTTTTTTTATCTAATATATTATAATATAATAGTTTATTATTATATTTACTTTTAATAAGTTATTTTGTTTTCCCTTTTTTTAAAATCATATATTTCCTTTACCATTTTTATTAATAATTCATTTTTTTCTTTTTTTGACTATAACATTATTTTTATAATAATATATAGCTTTTTATATAATATATTATAATAATTTATAATTATATTTACTTTTAATAACATATTTTTAATTTGTTTTCCTTTTTTTAAATCACATATATTTTCCTTTACCATTTTTATTGATAATTCTTTTTTCTTTTTGTAAAACATATATCAATTTATCAATTGATTTAATACTTTTTTAATAGTTTACATTTATAACTTTTTTTCTAAAAACTTAAGTACGTAGTTGTGTTTGATTTTTTCCTTAAGTTTTGTTAAAAATAAAATTATACTCAAAACAAAGTATTTATTTGTTATCATAAAACAGTATGATGATAAACTAAACCGTTCTAATGGTTTGGCTTTCTAAACAACATACTTTATTTTCAAATCACGTTTGTTTTACATTATCATTTGCTCGTTTTCGCCGCAACGCGCGACGCCAAAAAAAAAACTAGTTTAGATTAACAATAATGCGACGAACGGGCAAGACCCAACCATTATGGGCACGACCCACATATGTGACGAACATATATGATTAAAACAAAACAAATACATAACTCAAGATGGTAACTTGTACTTAGTGAGTTACAAGTTTAGGTGATTAACATACGTAGAACATTTATAGGTCACGTCGCATACAAGACAGACACCGATGGAGTTTAGACGCTGAAGACGCAAAACAATGAGTTCATGTCCCCACTTTTAAACATTTTCTTGTTTTTAAAACTTTGGGGAAAATACATATACTATGGTATGTTGAAACAAAACTAAGGAATGATACATAGATCATGTTACGAATAGGGTGAAACTTAAGCACTATTAATCATGTACACACCTGACCGTGGAGCGAAAGGTTAGATCTGGAAGGTTTTGGGCAGCCTCACTCTTGGCCTCTACATTTGCCTAAGAGTGCTTTTGGGTCCCAGTCGTGAAACGACGGAAAAATTGCCTAGGATTGATGCTTCCTATGTCGTCACACATGTTAATGTCCTCGCGAAACATTAGTGATCTCGATTTTCTTACATTTACAGAATACATTTTACAATTAATACCATGTTTTCATACAACTATAACTCATCCATTCTATATAAACTGCATGAATTCACTCCAACTTTTGTTGACGATTTTTAAACTTACATGTATTTCAGGAAATTAGTGGATGCTCGCGGCCTTTTGTTCAAGAAGTTAGTTCATGTCAAGATGTTATGTGTCTACGCTCCATTGCCACCTTTGATGGATTTGTTTGCTATATCCCACCTCCTTGCGGAGATATAGGAAACAAAACCTTGATCATAAATTTGAAATGATGTTGTAATATTTTTAGACAATTATCTTTTGTTGAGATGTAAACTCTAAACTTGACTTGTATTTTGGAATGTGTAAACTCTGAATGGCAAATTGAAGTTTGTTTTTATATCATGTAGTATGTTTACTTATCGTATGCAATGGGAATCAATCACGATCACACCTCGTGCTTCCGCCTCTGAAAGGGGTATGACAATTCCTGCCGAACAAGTTTCCGAACAGTTCATGAACGTTCAATTCATTTACAGGCCCATTTACATGTAACATACGTAAATAGAAAAACAAAAGTCATAAATTTTAAAGTATTACTAAAAATCAGTAGTAAATACTCGTTACAATTCACCACTTTTCACTCAGTGATTTTTAAAATTTTATAAATAGAAATAATACTAACAATTTTAAAGTGATTACCTAATGATAAAACATTTACCAAACATAAACATAAAATTAAAAAAAATACTCATCATCATTGTCGAACACTCAGGCGTGTAATTAATCACATTCCGTGGAACCACTGGGTGTCAGCCCAATGACCACCGGCACCCTAGTTAAACCGGTTCGAGGCCTAAAGTGCTCGGGTTCGAATCCTGCTTGCAGGCTCTTCGCTCCCCTCGAAACGGCTGGGTAGTCACCACCAGGCATCGTTACCGGGTCGCTAGCTTAGAAAGGAAGATCCCTCCCACGGTCAGGGGTACCGTGCAATTACCCTTTTTTTTAATCACATTCCGTGAAAGTTACCGATCCAAACACATGCAAAAGTCATTTACAATACTAAATATTTTGTATTTTGAATACAATTCATTTTTTCAATAGAATTATATCAGAATGTTTACAATTTTTTTTTAACCATAACTGTGTATTTTTAATTTAAAAAAAAATAGTGAACAAAAGTTACTAGAGACAAACATTAAAGTAAAAAACAAACAAATAAATATCTACTTTTCATCGTTGTCGGGTAGTCAAAGCGTGTAATTATATCCCGTCAAAGTTAGCGACCTAAGCACGTGCAAAACTTGTTTACGATACGAAAAGATACTTTATTTTAAATACAATTTTATTTTCAATGAAAGAAATATTACACTTAATGTGTTTTGTATTTTAATAAAAACTAACAAACAAAAATATTAGAGAAAAAACTAAAGTAAAATGATAAATGAAAACAATAGAAAAATAATTAAAAACAATACGTCCAGCTAGAAAAAAAAAATTATACATATATATAAAGACCTCAATGGCCACCGACATATTTGTAGTGTGTACGTATAATATAATATTGTTTATGAAAAAACATTTTTATTCAGTTGTCCTGAAAATACAACACTTTCATGTAAGTCAATAAAAACTTACATTATGTTTTTGGTTATAAACATCACTGCAGAAATTGGTAATGTGTTTTACATGTCTTTATACATACATATATATATTGTATATTTATATATAGAGAGGCGGTGTGAGATACAAAGTAATTTTTTGGATACAAAACACAAGAAACATACGAAGTATTCAGGATGTGAAATGTGTTTTAGGAGAGACTATATTTGTCGGTTAAATTATAAGGGGAGGAGGGGTGGTCACTAGTGATAGATTTCTATCACTCCCACTATCTAATCAAATCATGCCATGTCATCAACCAAAATTCTATTACTAGTGATAGAAATGTAGGGGGGGTATCACTAGTGATGGAATTCTATCACTCCCAATTTTTTTTAATTTTCATTTTAAAATTAAATTTCACTAATTTTTTTAATTTTTTTTAATTTTCATATTAAAATTAAATTTCACTATTTTTTTAATTTTTTATTTTAAATTAGAAATTAACAATAAAACACTAAAATTAAAAAATTCATTAAATTTAAAACATACTACTTCAATTTAACATACTACAAACATACAATTTAAAAAAAAAACCTACTCCTCGTCCGAATCATGAAACTCCAAACCTAGAGAACCTACTAGTTCGATCAAATCGTATCTCAACCGAAAGTGAGTTTCTTCGTTACGCAATTGTAGATGGATATCTTGTGGAACTTGAACTTGTGTAGGAGGATCCGGCACCCAATCCGGGGATATTGCACGTCCGTCTTCTTTGATCAGCATATTGTGCAATATGATACATGCATACACTATGCTATGTATTGATTTCTTGGTCGTCGCACGAACCGGTCGGTGTAGTATACCCCATCTACCCTTTAAAACACCAAATGCCCTCTCAACATCTTTTCTTGCCGATTCTTGCAATTTTTTGAACACGATTTCTTTATGCTCGACAGGAAATGAGGGAGCTTTCACAAAAACAGATCAAGACGGGTAGATACCATCCACAAGATAAAAGCCTCGTCTGTAATGTCGACCGTTGACATAGAAAGGAGAGGAAGGTGCGGTACCATCCGTTACGCTTTGGAACAACGGCGACGTGTGCAACACATTGATGTCGTTGTTTGAACCTGGAACACCGAAATACGAATGCCAAATCCATAAATCATTCGACGCCACCGCTTCTAGTATGATGGTTGGTCTTTTGATGTCTCCCCTAACATACGCCCCTCGCAACTCCCTTGGACAATTTTTCCACTCGATATGTGTACAATCGATGCTACCGAGCATCCCGGGAAAATGCCATCTAACCTCGTGTGCGGCGTAAATACGTGAGATGTCGTGGCTCGTCGGTTTACGTAAAAACTCGTTAGCATACAACTTAATGACCGCATTGCAAAAAATTTGCAAACATTCACGTGAAGTTCTGGCCGACATAGCTAGGTATTCATCATATTGATCGGGAGGGTTACCTGTCGCTAGTTGGCGAATGGCGGACGTGCATTTTTGTATCAGCGTGAAACTTGGTTTGCCCCTCGCATCGTAACGTTCTTGAAACCATTCCTCGCTTGCTTCGATATCTCCAACAATCTTTAAAAATAATTCTTTGGGTAAACGAAACCGATCTCTAAACGTTTCGGCATTGTAGAGGGGATTTTCCACAAAATAATCGTTCATCAAAACTTCGTTGGCACGTATACGATCACGGTCGACCATCTTCTTCTTTGAGCGGGACGGCTCGGCATCAAGCTCGTTATACACCGACACAAAATATTTTAGCGTCTCATTGTCGGAAGACGACTCGGTATCGCTATTGCTAGAAATCGGAAACGTCGAATCCGTAGGAAAATCCATTTGAGAAAGATGTAGATTATGTGAAATGGGTTTATGTTTTTGATGTGTGTAAAATGGTTTAAAATGGTGATATATATAAAAGTTTAAAGGTTTTTTTTTATAAAAATTACCGTTGAATAACGGTCGAAAATATTTTCCAACGTTCAAATTCTTTAATCTTCAACACGTGATAAGTTCAACGCGTTTAAACTTCAACGCGTGATACAAGCTAGCGACGGCGGTGTTCCACGCGTTTTTTTTTTTGTTCATCACGCTACTATAACGCACCGCCCCTCCTGCCCTAAGTTGTTTTAAACACGTCATTTTAATGGTTTGGACATATCATCGTATACAGGGGTGGAACCACAATGTTAGGAGCCGTAGCACGAGCTACGGCTCAACCCCGTATACGTAGTGTTTTTTCAGGTTTTATACAAAGGATACCCCAAAAAGATACGAGGATACTCCTAACAAAAAAAAATAGGATACTTGATATTACTAAAATCTCATTTTTTTATAAGCTCAAATATTTTACAACCCGAAAACTTTTATAATAATGCCCGAATTAACAATAATAAAATTGAAAGAAGACCCTAAATATAATTAATAAAGTTAGCCCAAGACCCAAATAATATTATAATTGAATAAGAGATCTTGCTCGTTTTATGGTGGAAACCGGAACACATAGTTCTTGTCCTTTGGTTTATCGGGTAGTGAAGCTGGCTTTGGTTTTACCGAGTGCAACCGCAACCATTGAAAGATTTTTTTTTCTTTCTAAATTGAAGCTTGTTAAGACGGATTTACGCAATCGAATGAACCCGGAATATTTGAACAATGTTATGGTTTGTGTGGTTGAAAAAGAAAGTGTTGATAAAGCAAAAGATGACGATGTAATGTGACAATTTCAAGCTATGAAAGAAAGAAGATGACAAATCTATTAGGTATTTGTTCTACTTTATTGATCATCGTTTTTTATTGTATAATTGCACGTTAAAAAAAATTCAGGATACCCCTAAATTAGTGGGCTAGCTCCGCCACTGATCGTATATCTACCGTTCGTTCACGTATCAATTCTTGACAACTTTGACGCACCGTACGTTTGACGCAGTGTTGTAATTATTTTAATGTATTGTTGTAACTAGTTTAGAAACACCTTTGTAATTGAAAAAGTTACGTGTATAGTTTTTAATTGTCTATACACACAATTGTAATTATTAGTGTATCAACTATTAAAAAAGATCATCATTTCTCTTGATTTCAGAAGTCAAGGTTATATAAGACAGAGAAAATTAGAAAGTAAGATACTTGATTGAGTGTATAATTGAAAAGAATATAATTTATGTATTATATACCTTCTTCCATACATCAAATATGCTTTTTTTTTTTTTTTATAATTCGTTGTTAGTAATATACTTTATTATATGTTAAGTAATTTACAATTACTTATCGTTAGTTGGATCAACTGGCTTAAAACCCCGCTTCTATAGTTTTGTGTAATTTTTTAGTTGACTCTGAGTAGTCTCTTGTTAGGGTGTAAGGGGTGCTCACCTAATAGGTGAGTCCCCCATCTTACACCTAATCAATCATATGGTGCCACGTCAACTCCCCTAATACACTCCCCTAATTCCCCTTTTTGATGGCGGCACTCACCTATTAGGTGAGTTCAAAATTATTATTATTTTTTTTTGTTAAAATTATGGATGTTTAAAAATTTATATAAAAGACATTTCATTAAATTTAAAAAAAAATACATTCAAACTAGAAAAAAAAACACATTCAAACTAGAAAAAAAAAAACACATTCAAACTAGAAAAAAAAATACATTCAAACTAGAAATCGCATGGCCACCCGTACTTGTTAGCGATTTCTCGCTTTCGGGCGAGGATGATCGGCAACATACTTGGCGGAACATCGTCGTGCGGCTTAAGGAAGGTTTTCATATCTCGATCGAAATTGTAGTTTTTCATCGTCTCGAGTTGTGCCGATATGAGCTCGCGAGCCTCCGACTCTCTTTTTTTCCTCAATTCGATCGCCTCCAATTCTACCGCTTGCTTCGCTTCTTTCATGGCGGTGTACACTTTGAATTGTGCCGCCAACTCGGCCGAGCTTCCCTCGGACGATGTAGCTTGACGCTTGTCTCGCCGTTGTGGTCTTTGTGGCGAGGGATCTTCGTTCATATCCGGTATTGAAAAGTCTACGTCAACGGGCTTTCTTTTATGTGCCGAACCTTCACCTTCCTCGCCCATCAATGGGACTTGTGCCCATTTCTCGTGTTTTCGAACGACCTCCCACGCCTCGATGTGTTGAAAACCGCTTGGAAATCTCTCTTTAAATTCTTTTAGCGCGATTTTCATCACGTCGAGATCTTGACATCCGCTTGCTCGTGTGCGATCCTACATGTTATAAAGTAAAAAAAATTATAAAGTGTTAAAAAACTATGAACTTAGGAAAAAAATAAAAAATATGCAACGTTAAAAAAAATATAATTTCTACCGCTTGTTGGTATAGGCCGTTGAAAAAGTTTATTTTCGAATGCATCGGGTTCCATTTAGACCGTACTTGATGAACGGTCCGGTTACTTCCACCGACACTTTTGTTAAAGTGCTCTAAAATTTTACCCCAAAAACTTTCGCGACTTTGTTGATTGCCCTTTTTTTTGTTGGTAGAACAATGTACCCACGCCTTCGCCAACGCCTCTTCTTGTTCTTTTGTCCATTTTTCGCTCACCGTTTTCCCTTTTTTTTCTCGAGCCTCGTATTCTTCGTTGCCCGCTTCTTCGTCCACATTATATTCATCTTCCTCGTCGTCGTCGCCCAAATTTTGAGTTTCGGGCACTACCTCATCGTCGTCGTCGTCGTAAACCGGTAGAGGACGTTCGACATTTCCTCGTGTACAAGGAACTTGTGGAGAACGATAAGCGTATGGGTCGAAGGCGGGGGATTGAGGAGGAGCGTCCATTGATAGCAAATTTTGAAAATAGCCGAAATTGGGTTGTTGGGTGTTGAAAAACGAGGGGTGTGGAGGTTGTTGGAAATAAAACGGGGGTTGTGAAGTGTATCCGAAAGGGGGTTGTGGTTGAGCATTTGCACCGCTCGAACCATCTCGAGACGGTTTCGATACCCGCCCCTTATTTTTTTTCTTGGCCTCGCGGGGTCGGTTCTCCATTGCTCGGTGTATAAAAAATAAAAAGTGGATGAGGTTTGGTTGGAGAGTATAAAAAATAATGGTTGTGGTTGGAGAGTTTAAAAAAATATAGAGAATGAGATTGGTTGTGTATAAAAAAGGGTGAGAATGAGTTGGGTATTTATATTAGTTTAAAAAAAAATTGAATTTTTTTTTTTAATTATCCGACCGTTGTCAACGGTCATCTTCCTCGTTCCTCGCGAAATTTCCATCGGTGAACACACACACAAAACACACCCCGAATCGGGACCCCGCTTTGATGGCGGCGGTGTTCCCGATCGGGGAAGGGGCTCACCGAATGGGGTTACCGAGTACGCCCCGGACACCCTTATGCGGGTCTGACTTTTAATAAAAGTTTGTTGTTATGAAAAAGTATGTAATGTAATCTTTAAGGGTGTCTGGGGCGTACTCGGTAACCCCATTCGGTGAGCCCCTTCCCCGATCGGGAACACCGCCGCCATCAAATGGAACCCGATGCATTCGAAAATAAACTTTTTCAACGGCCTATACCAACAAGCGGTAAAAATTATATTTTTTTTAACGTTGCATATTTTTTATTTTTTTCCTAAGTTCATAGTTTTTTAACACTTTATAATTTTTTTTACTTTATAACATGTAGGATCGCACACGAGCAAGCGGATGTCAAGATCTCGACGTGATGAAAATCGCGTTAAAAGAATTTAAAGAGAGATTTCCAAGCGGTTTTCAACACATCGAGGCGTGGGAGGTCGTTCGAAAACACGAGAAATGGGCACAAGTCCCATTGATGGGCGAGGAAGGTGAAGGTTCGGCACATAAAAGAAAGCCCGTTGACGTAGACTTTTCAATACCGGATATGAACGAAGATCCCTCGCCACAAAGACCACAACGGCGAGACAAGCGTCAAGCTACATCGTCCGAGGGAAGCTCGGCCGAGTTGGCGGCACAATTCAAAGTGTACACCGCCATGAAAGAAGCGAAGCAAGCGGTAGAATTGGAGGCGATCGAATTGAGGAAAAAAAGAGAGTCGGAGGCTCGCGAGCTCATATCGGCACAACTCGAGACGATGAAAAACTACAATTTCGATCGAGATATGAAAACCTTCCTTAAGCCGCACGAAGATGTTCCGCCAAGTATGTTGCCGATCATCCTCGCCCGAAAGCGAGAAATCGCTAACAAGTACGGGTGGCCATGCGATTTCTAGTTTGAATGTATTTTTTTTTCTAGTTTGAATGTGTTTTTTTTTTCTAGTTTGAATGTGTTTTTTTTTTCTAGTTTGAATGTATTTTTTTTTTAAATTTAATGAAATGTCTTTTATATAAATTTTTAAACATCCATAATTTTAACAAAAAAAAAATAATAATTTTGAACTCACCTAATAGGTGAGTGCCGCCATCAAAAAGGGGAATTAGGGGAGTGTATTAGGGGAGTTGACGTGGCACCATGTGATTGGTTAGGTGTAAGATGGGGGACTCACCTATTGGAGGTTCGTGGGTGACAAATCCGAAAGCTATCAAGAAGGAGGTGTTAGGTTTTTTTAGGGAGCATTTCTCGGAGCGGGTTGGGAACCGGCCGGGGCTGTCTTGCCCTAGTATTAAGCGTCTTTCGGAGGAAGAGTCAATGAGGTTATCTGAGGAGTTTACGGTGAAAGAAATCAAAGATGCGGTTTTCGAGTGTGGTGGGGATAAGGCCCCGGGCCCTGACGGGTTCAATTTTAGGTTTCTGAAACACTTCTGGAGGTTTTTCGAAGAGGATTTTAAAGACGTTATGAACCATTTTTATGAATCGGGGACTATTGATAGAGGAAGTAGCTCGTCCTTTATTGCTCTTGTGCCTAAAATTTCTGACCCGATCGGGCTAACAGATTATCGCCCGATAAATTTGATTGGTTTGATCAGTAAAGTGATATCGAAGATTTTAGCTAATCGTCTGAAGAAAGTTATTGGGAGTGTGATTTCGGAGACTCAATCGGCTTTTTTACGGGATAGGTTCATCCTCGACAGCCCTTTGATTCTAAGTGAGGTTTGGTCTTGGCTCAAGAAGGCGAAAAGGAAAGCGTTCATTTTCAAAATCGATTTTGAAAAGGCATACGATAATGTCAACTGGGGGTTTCTCTTAGATGTTATGCGGCAAATGAACTTCCCCCCCTTATGGTGTACCTGGATGATTGGTGTGTTGTCCTCTGCGAGATCATCGGTCCTGGTTAACGGGTCCCCCACTTTCGAGTTCCAGTGCCAGAAAGGTATGCGTCAAGGGGATCCGTTATCCCCGTTTCTTTTCCTTATCGTTATGGAGGCTTTATCATGTCTTGTGCTGAAAGCTTGTGTGGTTGGGAGGTTCAAAGGGATTAGTTTGCCTAACGGGGGCCTGGTTGTTTCGCATCTTCTGTATGCGGATGATGCCCTGATTGTGGGAGAATGGGAGGAAGATAATTTCAAAGTCGTGGCCAGATTGCTTCGGGTTTTCCATGCTTGTTCCGGTTTAAAAATTAACTTTCATAAATCCAATTTATTCGGGGTGGGTATAGCGGATGAGGATATTGATCGTATGGCGTCGATTGTGGGTTGCAAGAAAGGAAATACTCCGTTTAATTATTTAGGTATTCCTTTGGGTGCCAATATGAATCGTGTTATCAATTGGGATCCCGTTGTCAAGATTTTTAAAAAAAGGTTGGCGTCCTGGAAAGCTAAGTTATTGTCTATTGGGGGTCGGGTTGTTTTGATTAAAGCTGTCTTAGAGAGCCTCCCCATCTATTTTTTCTCGATTTTTAAAGCCCCGGAAGCTGTTTTGAGAAATCTGGAATCTCTCATTAGGATTTTTTTATGGGGAGGATCGGAGGATCATAGGAAAACCCATTGGGTGGCTTGGGAGAAAGTGGCTCGTCCTAAAAAGTTTGGTGGGTTAGGGCTTTGCAAGCTTAAAATGGTGAATGAGGCTCTTATCGCTAAATGGATTTGGAGATTTAAAGTGGAAGAGGATAGGCTGTGGAGGAAAGTGGTGTTAGCCTGTCACGGTGGGAAGAGAAGTTGGTCGCCTCTTCCATGCAACAAGGCTGTCTCGGGAGTGTGGAAGAACATCATAAATATGGAGGCCAAAACTAAGATCAAGGGTAAAAATATTCACAGTTACATTAAAGGGGTTTTGGGTAACGGGCGCTGTATCCGGTTTTGGACCGATACCTGGTTGGGAGACTCTCCTCTTATGATAAAATGGCCTAAGCTTTTCGCCCTCGAAAAAGAGAAGGGCTGTTCGGTGGCTGACCGCATTCCGTCCGGTAATGAAGTTCTTATCCAGAAGTGCTGCTGGAGGGTTTCTCCAGCTACTGATGAGGAGGTTTCGGAGCTGTACGATTTCCTGAATGTGTTAGGTAGCGTTTCTACCTCGGATAGAGTCGATAGATGGATTTGGTCTTTGGACGGCTCGGGTAAGTTCTCCACGTTTTCCTTTAAAAACTCGGTGGCGGAAGGTATGAATGATGAGGTTAGGTTCTCGGTTAAAGGGTGCGGGTGGGTTCCGTCGAAATGCAGAATCTTTATGTGGAGGGCGGCCCTTGATAGGATTCCTTCTAAAGAAGCCCTTGTAAAGAGAAACATTCTGTCGGGATCGGCGTTTTGTGTGTTCTGCGGGGAAGGGGTTGAATCTGTTGATCATCTGTTCTCAGCTTGTCCCATTTCTTTGGAGGTTTGGAATAGGCTAAGTCAGTGGCTTAAAATTTTGCCTTTCTTTGCTTTTTCCTTTCTTGATTTGCTGGAAGTCCATAAAGGAGTAGCTGGGGATCAAATGGCTAAGGTTATAGCCCGTGGTCTTATTATTATATCTTGTTGGGTTATTTGGAAAGCTAGAAACGCTGCGGTTTTCTCGAATAGGAGAGGTGATAGCGCGGAGATTTTTGGGGAAATAAAGTCTCTAGGGTTCTTTTGGCTTAAGAGTAGATCCAAGTTCCACAATATAGTGTGGAGTGAGTGGTGTAATTTTCCTTTGTACATGTTGTAAGTGTTTGTTTTGGTGCGGTCTTTTTTTTGGCCGGCCGTTTTCTAATAAAATTTGCCTTTCAAAAAAAAAAAAAAAAAAAAAAAAAAAAAAGGTGAGCACCCCTTACACCCTAAGGTGTAGATACTAACTAAACTTGAGTTTTGCACAAACTCGTTCATTTAATGAAAAGGTTTGCTTATCATTTGCCATACCTCCTTTAAGAAAATATGATATATCAATATCCATGTGAAGAAATACAAGTCTGCAAGGGATAGACCGAGTGGTGTCTTGACTACGCGGTTATCTCTGTTAAACTCTTCCTTGATCAACGTGATTCGTGTGATTAATCGGCAAAACTAAATAACACCATGAGCTCGTTATGAGAAGAAAAGATGGGGGTTCTTCTTGTAACCACCATCCAAAGTGAGAATAAGTATATGCTCTTTCTAAAGAGAAAGAAACTATAAGTATGTGAAAAAAGTGAGAGAGCAAGATTCAGAATCCTAGAGGATGGTATCTATAGACGAAGGGTTAGAGAATGAGAGGGGCTGATTGGGCCAAACGTCATAAGGGGATACGGAGTGGTGCGGTAAGGGTGAGCGGCAAGAGGGTTTGCCGCGCGGGAACACCGCCGCCGACCCCCCTTTGCCGCTCGGTTTCAATCTTGATCGGTGACCAAATGCCGCTGCGGTGAAGGGAGGAAGGAGAGAGAGTGGGTGTGTGGTGGGGTCCATGCCATCTCTCAACTAATCACACATTTTTCCTTTTTTTCAAAAAAAAAGTTTACCACTTCACCAAGTGTCTAACCATTGCCAACACTTTTCAACATAATTTATTCACTAATTGACGTGGCGCACTCTTATTGGTTGGTTTTTTAGTTTGCCACTCTTAAGTGTCTAACCACTCCTTATACCCTTATCAAGGAATATCCATTTGATCCCCTTTTCGTGACAATTAGTGCCCTCAGAGATGGGAGTACGATCGCGTTCGTGATTGCCTGTACGTCGCTTTCAGAATGTACTTCTTGTCTCGTATGTCATCAGCCGTTAGTGGAGATTGATGAAAGGTGAAATGGCGTACACTGATTGGCCACACGTCGTTGTTGGTGGTACTGCTTGTCCCCTGCACGATTATAACAACCCTCCTAAAATTTATTAGAACATTCCTATACGTCCTAAAATACACCCCGTATGCGAAAATAGACCCGAAATACCTTAAATTTAACAAAAATCAAATAAAAACAAATTTCTAATATCGCTCGCGGGGCGCGACAGAGCCAAGTAAGGCTGTCGAGGGGCGTGACAGCTGGGACACCAGGCGCAGCCCGGTGCTGCCACGTCTCACGCTGCGTGTCGAAGCTAGTTGCCGAATCAGCCAAGCTAGGGCCTACCCTAGCCTAGCTCGCGGAGCGCGAAGACCCCCTTGTTCTCTTTCGCGGGCCGCGAGAAAGTGTCGATCAGACACTATAAATAGAGGAGATTGGCATTCAGTCCAATTCGTTCAAAATTCGATCTCTCTCTAAATCTCTGAATAACAATTATAATATCGGGTATAATACCCCCCTAATTAGCGAAGCTCTGCCTCGTTGTAAGTATCATAACCCCCGGTTACGTATTAGATACGCTGCCCGATTGATCTAGTGCTCTGTAACGCATGTCGAGCTCTGCCTAACTCAGTCGTTGGAGTTCTGTCTCGGGGAGGGTATAACTAATGTAAATTTGGGTTATTATACTAACACGTGTGCATTGTTTAATTTATTAGATTATAACCAGGAAGTCACAAGGGAAAATACCTAAAATAGCAATGTGAGTGATTCCTCTTTTCACAAACTGTTTTTACAAAACCTCAAATTATATTTCACAGTGATTGAGTATTTGTAATTCTATAATTATCGTCGGTATGTTGGGGTTTTGTATACAAAATTTGTTACTACACTGTGAGTAGTAACATTACCACCAGTCAGGATTGACAGTACCGTGGGTGGTAATTAAAGTAGATGTAAACAAATGTAATTGCTGAATTGCCCTCAATGCTGTAAAATGATAAAACCTGTTTTGATTAAACTGGGATTCACTCGCCAGTATTTCTTGCTGATAAAATGTTTTTAAACACGTTTCAGGTAACAAAATGTGAAAGCCAATTAGAAGCCAGCTGGAGAGCACTGAAGGCTTGGAAAAGTGGCTATAAAGCTACTTAAATAAAGAAGAAGTTTTATTTCAATAAATTAGGGTTTATCCCTATAAACATGTTTGTAATGGAAACTTGGGAATTTCCCACGTATTTATTAATTATAAAAGTGTGATGTTTTACTCTGATAAACTATTTATTAACGTCAAGCACGTTAATTATCAATAATAAATTGTACGGAATACATGGAATTTTGAGGGTTGTCACAGCATTAACACACATCCATAACCTAACTTAGACGCGTTACAATAGACTACAAAGTCTTCAATTCCTTCTGGTAATGCTAGTAGGGTGCGTTGGTTAAACTTAACTGATTTACAGGTCAATTTTGTTAAAGGAATGGCTATTCTAGAAAAATCTCGGATAAACCGTCTATAATAACCGGCCAATCCTAGAAAACTTCTAACCTCCGTTGGTGATTCAGGGACTTTCCATTTAGTAATTGCCTCAATTTTTGTGGGATCCACGTGAATTCCTTCATAATTGACTATATGTCCGAGGAATTGCACTTCTTCTAACCAAAACTCACATTTCGAAAATTTACCATAAAGCTTTTCTTTTCTCAATACTGTAAGGAGTGCATGTAGATGCGCTGCATGTTCCTATTTACTCTTAGAGTAAATGAGAATATCATCTATAAAGACAATTATGAATTTATCCAGATATGGTTTACATATTTTGTTCATCATGTCCATAAATGCAGCTGGGGCATTGGTTAAACCAAATGGCATGACGGTAAATTCATAATGGCCATACCTTGTTCTGAAGGCAGTTTTAGGAATGTCCTCTTCCTGTACCTTTAATTGATGATATCCTGAGCGTAGATCGATCTTGGAAAAGAATCGAGCTCCTTGCAATTGATCAAACAAATCATCGATTCTCAGTAATGGGTACCGATTTTTAATCGTGACTTTGTTCAACTCTCGGTATTCAATACACATACGCATTGACCCGTCCTTTTTCTTGACAAACAAGATTGGTGCTCCCCACGGTGATGAACTAGGCTGTATGAATCCTTTTTCCAAAAGTTCATCTAACTGTTTCTTCAGTTCTTGCATCTTTGCGGGTGCCAAACTGTCACGACCCCCGACCCACCCTGGACGGAATCGGGTGCCGTGAGCAGTCCCGTGGTACCGGTGATTATTTTTATTTTGAAAAACATTGCAGCGGAAATTTCATCGGGACCGTGAGTTAGGAAAAATATCAGAGTTTAGAAACACCGGATTTTATTTATTAAATAGATGGGCCTTGCGGTCCGTAAATTTCATCAGGCCACGGCCTCCCGCCTCCCAGGGCAGGTGCGACAAAAGGTGATATCATAGCTACACCCACTGATTTCAGCCACAGAAGTGTTCTGCTGACACCAAAATTTTATCCATTATGTTAGAAAATAATCTATGGGATTACGTGCATATCTGTATATTATTGTTTTGTGTTATTTGACAATTTGTTTGTTTACAGTATGAGTGATCAAGGACCATCGGACGTTATAATTTCCTAAGTGTTAGAAATTAAAAGTGTTACAAAAATATACATAAAAGACACTTTACGGATTAATTTAGCACTTTAACGGAACATTATCAAACCGAACAACCGGACTTTACCCGGAACATAAAAATATTGACAATGACACTGTTTTTCCTTTTCTGAGCTAGTTAGGGTCCCCGAACACCCTAACACCCGCTATAATACATAACACACTAGTAACTAATTTAATCACCCAACTAAACTAACTAACACATAACCATACAATTGAAATCAAACTAAATAACCCCCCCTTGACCGATCGGTCCCCCTTAGGGGACACACTCCTTACAAAGTTTGATTATTTTATTAAGTTGCCTAATATCTAGGTAACATATTATTTGTTGGATAAAAGCTTGAATTGGTTTATAAAAAGGCACCCAAGATAATCCTTATCTTTCATTCAACAACATCAACTAACTCAAAAACTCTCTCCTTCCCCACCATTCGGCCGCCACCCTCCTCCACCATACCACCACCCTCACTTCACCTTCCAAGCAATCCACATACATCTAGAGGTGCAAGAGATCATACAATGAAGCTTGGCGCTCTCGGAAGTGGAAGGACCTTCTCCATTCGCTATTAACCATCACTTTTCTACTCCCGAACTTCCCTAGCCTTGAGCTAGTGGTAAGAACTTAGATCCGTTCATTCTTCATGTTATTTAAGTGGTTAATAGTTGTTTGACGATGAAAATCTATGAAACACTAAAGAACTTGCACTAAAGTCTTGAACATATGGAATAAAAGATGGATAAAGAGAAGATATGTGTGTAAATCATGTAGATCTTGTGTTGTTATGATTCTTGTTGATTTCATGATGATTTTGCTGGTTAATATTGATGTTTGATGTTGTTGTGATCACTAAACATGTTAACGGAATTAATCGAACACAAATTAGAGAGTTAAAAGCTGAAAACATAGGCTGTTTGGTTTTTACAGCCAACTTCAGTTGGCTGTAAGAGGACCATAACTTAACGAAAATTGCATTTTCTGAAGTCTAGCTTTATGTACTATGAAATACGGCTCTAATGGCACCGGAATCATAATTTTTGGACTTCGTTTACTATTTTTAAAGTGTCCTTCCGTAACAGCAGCTAGAGCTGCATTTTTCTGCTGAAAATATACGTTCTGTTTTCTGTTGTAACTTGAGTTCTGTGTAAAGTTAGATCATGAAACTGGTACTGTAGATGGATACTGATGTCGTAGTAATTGTCCCACTGGAATTTCGTCAATCCGACTTACAATGAATTTTTAGGGAATTATTCCGTGGGCTGCAGTCAGAAAATAATGAATCTGATTGCAGTCAGGAAAATGATTTTTAATAAAATATTGGTGATGAATTAGATCCGGAGATTTTTACACAATAATATTTTGGTCGTTTAGCATCTTCTATGAAAAGTTAGGAATTTTTGAAATAAGATAACTATTTTATTAAAATGCTCGAAAATAGCTCAGTTTTGAATATTTAAGTTGAAATGACATAAGTAGTAATTTGCGTGTCTAAATGTCGAGTATGCTATCTGTGAATAATCTAACATGTTATGTGTCGATAAAAGTGTTATGTGCAATGTCGTATGTTTATTTGTGAATGGGAATAGATGGGGAGGTTACATGGGCATAAACCGTTAAAGTAATGCATGTTATGTGATAGATATGTGTAGGAACTTTGTGCTCTATTTGAAAACCACTAAATGACTAACTGGTAATCATATTAGGACGTGATTGACCGACCTTGACTGTTAGCTATATTTGAGAATCTAACCGAGCAAACCAAGGTGAGTTCACACACTTTCTAAGGCATGGGATTCCCGGTGGTTTGGGAATGGGTTAAAGAATTAAAACGGAATCTACATATCTTACTTAGGTAGGATATGTACGGCCATCCTCCTCGGGTAGGATGCCAGTATTAATTCTGCGTATTCTCTTTGGGAGAACTATGTACGTTCGTCCTCCTTGGGTAGGACAACAACCTTAAAACTTACTAGACAAAACTCTATCATAAGTCCCTCATTTTATATCGACTTAATCGCCGAGGCCAATGGCGAGCGGGTCATTAGTTAATAGCGTTATTAGGTTTAACAAACCTCACACCGTGCCAGTCGGACGGGCGTGTACTAATGGACTATGGCAAACCATCAGTGATGATAGACACTGATGTAGGGCACAACTTACTTGCGTAGTAGTCGATATCATACGGTCTAGTAGTTCACATGGGGAAGCCCCCACTAATCATGGACAGGGTATGGGTAATAAAGAATGATCTGGTTAAATTTTCTTTCAACTACGGGGTAACCCCCACGACAATTACGCCAACGAAAGACAAACCACGTTTTCAGAAACAACTTAAAACTAATCAACCAACCGTGAACTCACTCAACTTTGTTGTTGACTCGTTGTTACATGCCTTACAGGTCGCTAAATGCTTGGAGCTTGCACGAGGAAGGAGTCGTTGTGGAGTACGGAATGTTATGTTCCGTGCTTAATATTTAAATCCTCATGAACTGATTAAACTTACGCTTTGACCTTTAAACTTATAAACTATGGACTTATGTTTTGGACTTTACGTTTATGCTTCCGCTGTTTAATTTAAAACTGGGTTAACTAGCTTTTGGTCACCAATCGTATTGTGGTTGGCTTTATTTACTTAAATACGTTGTTCAGTATGATTGGTGGCTCGATCCTGGTCATGTCACGCCTCCAAGTGGTGGTACTCCGCATGGTGGATTTTGGGGGTGTGACAAATGCAACGTCAAAAAGTTATAGCCTATGCCTCTAGAGAACTTAAGAATCACGATGAGAACTATACAACCCATGCTTTAGAATTAGGAGCCATAATTTTTGCCCTAAAAATTTGGAGACATTACCTTTACGGTAGTAAGTTTACCGTTTTCACCGATCATAAGAGTTTAAGACATGTTTTTGGGCAAAATGAGTTAAATATGAGACAGAGACGCTGGATGGAAATTCTTTGTGACTATGATTGTAATATCCAGTATCATGCAGGAAAGGCTAATGTAGTAGTTGATGCTTTAAGTCGAAAGTATCATGAAAAGCCAAAAAGAGTATGTTCTCTTAAATTAAATCTCCAGATAGATTTAAATGAACAAATTAGAGAAGTACACGAATCAGTAATCAAAGACGATACTGAAAATTGAAAGGAATGATTAAGGAATTAGAACAAGAAACAGATGGAATTTGGAGATTCCATAAGGAAAGAATTTGGATACCCAAACGAGGAAACCTACGCCACCGAATTTTAAAAGAAGCCCATAAGTCTAAGTACACGATACATCCTGGAAGTGATAAGATGTATCAAGATTTAAGAAAGAATTTTTGGTGGATAGGAATGAAAAAGGATGTAGCAGCTTATGTTGCCAAGTGTCTAACCTGTTCACAAGTTAAAGCTGAACATCAGAAACCCTTAGGTTTATTGCAGCAATTAGAAATGCCCATATGGTAATGGGAATTGATAACAATGGATTTTGTTACCAAATTACCCAAGACACGAGGTAATGATACAAACTGGGTGATTGTAGACAGGCTGACCAAGTCTGCTCATTTCTTACCAATGAAGGAAACTTTCAGTATGGAACAATTGGCCAAGTTGTATGTAAATGAAATAGTTTCCTTACATGGAATTCCTTTATTTATTGTGTTTGACAGAGATAGCCGTTTTAATTCTCATTTTTGGACTAGTTTCCAAAAAGCAATGGGAACCAAGTTAAATCTAAGCACAACTTATCATCCCCAAACGGATGGACAAAGCGAAAGGACAATTCAGACACTGGAAGATATGCTTAGAGCTTGTGTAATTGATTTCAGAGGAAATTGGGACGATCATCTACCATTAATAGAATTTTCCTACAATAACAGCTATTATACTAGTATTAATGCTGCACCATTTGAAGCACTTTATGGACGAAAGTGCCGAACTCCAGTCTATTGGGTAGAAATTGGAGAAAAGCAACTATCTGGACCCGAGAGTGTACAAGAAACAATAGACAAGATTATTCAAGTCAAGGAAAGATTAAAAGCAGCATGTGATCGACAAAAGAGTTATGCTGATAACAGGCGAAAACCATTGGAATTCCAAGTAGGAGACAAGGTATTATTAAAGTTTCGCCATGGAAAGGAATAGTTAGATTCATCAAGAGGGGAAAGTTAAGCCCCAGGTATGTTGGACCTTTTGAGATTATTAGAAGAATAGGACCAGGGGCGGATCCACGGGAGGGTCAGGGGGGTCAGTTGACCCTCCGGCGGCCAAGATTTATGTTAACTTATATGTCGAACGGAAAACCATTTTATAGCTTGACCCTTTAATTTCTGTCTTCTAGAGAAGTTAAAATGAAGAAAAAGAAGAGTAAAAATAGCATCTCTGGAGCTTTCCGGTGACCCGTGGCGAGCTCTGTACTTTCCGGTGGAAAAAGAAGGAAGACAAAGAAATAAAGGGTCAATAGGGTTTAAACTTTGAAGTCAGCTTTTTTATAATACACCAAAGTAATATGTGTGATATGACCACTTTAAGGCCATCCGTAGTCATAAAGCCCCTTGTGAGGCGTTATGCGACACGTGTCGTGCCACGTCACACGGGGGCTTTATGGGGCGTTATATCACTAGAGCCCGTAGTCATAAAGCCTCTACCCATCATTACCTATTTAATAATTTTCAATTTTATTAATTAATATAAAAAAGCATGCTTGTTTGTGATTGGTCCATTTTTCAAAATCCTCCCCCCCATACAGCGCTATACATATCGCGTCAGCCACCATTTTCAAACTCATAAAGCCCCTCCGTAATGGTGTTTGGGCGTTATAGGGGCTTTATAGGGGCTTTATGGCGTTATATGGAACCCCATTACACATAGTCTAATTAGTTTTTTTTCTTATTTGGTTGTCATTCAAATTCATATATTTTTGTCTTTATTAGTTTCATAAATAAAAAAAGTATAGCAAACGTTAGTTTTTTTTTCTTATTCGATTATTTTATTGTAAATTTAATTTAATTTTCATTTACTTTGTTGTAGTATGATATATAACTTTCCTCATAATTTATATCGTATACTAACTAAAAAGCTTATAACTAGCTATATTGTTTATCAATAAGGTATAGATAATTTCATAAACATAATCAGGTAAAAAGAAAATCTATAACCAATATAAAACAAGTTTGATTTCCGTTTGGACCATTTTTCAAGGGATATCTGGGTGAAGGGACAAATCCGGGCTTTAATACCGGGTTCGAACCTAACGTGGGGCGAGAGTTTACGAATTGCATTTCGTTCCCACGTATTGGGGGGGCGGGGGGGGGGGGGGGGAGACGGTCTCATGGCGGTCGAGGATTCGACCTTGGACATAGCCCGAACATGGTGAGTTTACACGTGAGATTCTTTGCCATTCAATAAAAAAAATCAAATCATTTAAATAATGATAATTTAATAAGTTGAATTATTGTTATACCGATTGTGAAAATTTTTCCACTACGACCCTCCGGTTAAAAAGTCCTGGTTCCGCCACTGAATAGGACCTGTAGCTTACTAGCTACAACTGCCAGAGGAAATGGCAGGAATACATGATGTTTTTCATATATGTAATCTCAAGGGCTTAGCCGATGAATCATTAGTGGTACCTCTTAAGGACATAGAGGTAAATGAGAAGCTTAAGTTTGTAGAGAAGCCTCTACAAATTGAAGACTGAAAAATCAAGAATCTCAAACACAAGAGATTAGTTCTGTTCAAAGTGAAATGGGATTCCAAGAGAGGACTAGAGTACACTTGGGAGCTTGAATCAGAGATGCAGAAGAAATATCCACACCTGTTCTAGTAGACCTCGAGGATGAGTTCTAAAACAAGGTGGGGAGGATATAACAACCCTCCTAAAATTTATTAGAACATTCCTATACGTCCTAAAATACACTCAGTATGCGAAAATAGACCCGAAATACCTTAAATTTAACAAAAATTAAATAAAAACAAATTTCTAATATTGCTCGCGGGGAGCGACAGAGCCAAGTAAGGCTGTCGCGGGGCGCGACAGCTGGGACACCAGGCGCAGCCCGGTGCTGCCACGTGTCACGTTGCGTGTCGAAGCTAGTTGCCGAATCAGCCAAGCTAGGGCCTACCCTAGCCTAGCTCGCGGGGTGCGAAGACCCCCTTGTTCTCTTTCGCGGGCCGCGAGAAAGTGTCGATCAGACACTATAAATAGAGGAGATCGGCATTCATTCTAATTCGTTCAAAATTTGTTACTACACTGTGAGTAGTAACATTACCACCAGTCAGGATTGACAGTACCGTGGGTGGTAATTTAAGTAGATGTAAACAAATGTAATTGCTGGATTGCCCTCAATGCTGTAAAATGATAAAAACCTGTTTTGATTAAACTGGGATTCACTCGCCAGTATTTCTTGCTGATAAAATGTTTTTAAACGCGTTTCAGGTAACAAAATATGAAAGCCAATTAGAAGCCAGCTGGAGAGCACTGAAGGCTTGGAAAAATGGCTATAAAAGTTACCTAAATAAAGAAGAAGTTTTATTTCAATAAATTAGGGTTTATCCCTATTAACATGTTTGTAATGGAAACTTGGGAATTTCCCATGTATTTATTAATTATAAAAGTGTGGTGTTTTGCTCTGATAAACTATTTCCTAATTACGGTCCTGATTTAAATTCCACTGCCAAATTAATGATAAACACCTATACCACCATCTCTGAGTAGGCCGCGCCCGCCCGCCTCCCGGGGCAGTGGTCGGGGGTTGCAACAATGATCGCACATCGTGGGTGTTGTTTGGCGCAGAGCCTAGCGAGTGTTGATTGGTTTTGCATCCCTTTCACCTTGTACTGTCTGTATCTCCGCGTTCGTGTGATCCTGCGCCCTCGGGAGTAGCCCGTGGTTGAACGTAAGAACCAACTAAGTGTTTTTAGAGTAAGTGTGGGTATGGTCATGCGCGCTCGATTGCTTAATCACGGCCCGTACGACAGTTAAGACCATACCCCTTCAAGAAAATATGATATTTCGTATCATAAAAATGATATATTTTTTTTGAGTAAATTACAAGTTTTATCCTTAATCTTTATATCAAATTTCAGGCGATGTCCTTTGTCTTTAAAATTGATGAGTTTTGTACTTAATGTTTTAAAATGTTATACATTATGTCCTTTAGCCATAACTCAGTTAACTTTCTTCATTAAAACAGACCACATGGACTCTATGTAAGGGTATTATCGTCTTTTCTCATTCTAAACCATCAATAAGATATTTATATTAAACAAAACAGATAGAAAAAAGAATACCAATAGTGGGACCCACTTTCTTTCGTCTTCTGCACCACTCAAAATAAAACCCTAAATATATGAAACAACTTCAGCGGTCACCATCCTCCATAACCAAACCAAACCCCAAAATTTTAAACCTACAAATTCTAATATTTTTTGTCTCTCACTCTCTCCACAAAACAAAAGAGCAAAGAAAACAACTCTATCGATACTACCTCTCTTTTCTGTCAGAATGTTTAGGCGGTGAAGATGTTGATTATGGCTAGGTTTCAGGTGGCTTGTGGGTGATGGAGATGGTGTGATGACGGCGACGGGATGGTGAGTGGGTTGTGGTCGGAGGTGAAGCAGTGGTGAAAGTTTTGGTTGCTGTTGCATGACGAAGGTGGGTGGTTTACCGATGGTGTTCGTATGTAGGTGTCGAGAGGTTGTGTGAAGGTGAAGGTGATGGTAACCAGATGATGAAAAATGTACAACGGTGGTTGCTTTGAATATGATGGATGGTGGCAGTGTTGTGGTGGTTCGGTGGCTGTGACTGGTTCAAATGTGGTGGAGGATGGTTTCTGGTGGTTGTTTGTGGTAGTGTTGTTGGGGGCAGTGGCTGCAGGTGGTGGTTATGGCTACAGGTGGAGAGAGAGAGGGAGTGTGAAGGAGAGAATTTGATTATATTTATATTATATATAAATATAAATGTTAAGTATTTTTAAATAAATGTTTGAAAAGACAAAAATACCCTTTTGTGATCTAACTTAACGGAGAAAATTAACTAGCAGGGGCGAAGTATAATAGGTGTCCGGGGGTGCACACCACCACCCCAATGTTTCGGTTAGAAGTGTATATGGTCCGATTTTTCGTCTGAAATTTTTAAAATTATATAGGATCGCCCCCCGATTATTTTTCCTAAATGATGGGTAGTTTGGTAAATGTATTTTAACTCTTATTTTATTTGTTTAACCCTAGATTGCCCACCACACAATAAACTTAATATCTCCCAAATAGCTTGATGATATACATAGAAAAAGAAATTGCTGATAAGTTTGATTCGGAAGACATAATTGATGAATTCAAAAATCTTAAAGGACCCCGGTTGAGTTGTAATTATTCGTTCAGGTTCCATTTATCTCATATCACTATATATATATATATATATATATATATAGGTCTTTTGTTTGTTATACAATATTTAGTTTTTCTATGTGCAAGAACATGTCATCTGAATGAATGAATTTTTTTAATTTTATTTGGAACTATTATTATTTGACCCGACCTGAATCGAATAGCCGACCCGACCCGGGACATAACGATAGGAAAAAAATTTTCGGTCCCATCACTTTACGTCCCCTCGAAACTTTTGGTCAAGTTCCGCCACTGTTAACTAGGTTAGGGTCAAAGGACACAACGTGTAACAATTTAAAACATTGAATGCAAAACTTACCAATTTTAAAGAAAAATGACACCGTCCTGAACTTGGTATAAAAATAAAGGAGAAAACTTATAATTTACTCTATTTTTTTTCGTTTGTCTTAACATACATGTTTGCCATTTTGATCCTATGTAATCATTATTCCACCTTAGTAGTTTTTCTGTCTTGATATTTGGATTTGAACTCAGATTTGTTTTCATTAAAGACATGTTGTAATGGGACAGTTGTCCATGATGAATGTCGCATTAGCATTCATCTCTAAAGCATTATTGCGTTTATTTTCGGTCTCACATTATTAAGTTGTGTTAAGGTTATCTTCCTAGTTTCGTAAGATGAAAGACATAATTATGTATTTGTAGTATTATCTCAACAAGAATATTACAAACGATATAAAGATCACTTTTAAGATGGGAGTCCAACATTCATAAACTATATCGTTTACCGGTAATGGAACGAAGCGAAATGCCCAACATTGGTACCAATATCGGTATTATCGAAATTGGTATCGATATTCGTTATTATAGGTTGCGGTCGATATAAAACAACTGCTCATATATTTTTTTGTTACATGAGACAACTTTTGTATAGTTAAATATCTTGTAAGACACATAATGTTTTACCAAAATGAACCGAGCCATTACCACACAAACAATATCGATATGGGACCGGTATTCACTTTTATACTTAAAAAAACTAAATATAATTCAACACTTTGATATCGTTTTTTAAATACGGAGTTTTATTTAAAATAATGTATTTTTGTGTTGTAAAATATACCGAATATCGTTACCGCACAACTAACGAATTGAATTGAACCAATACCGAACAAACAACCTTGGTAACGTCGATTGACACCCCTAGGTAACGGTATATGTATTATTGGAATTGGTATTGGTATTCTTTTTTTTATGGTTTTCAATCAATATGTGTTGATAATTTTTGCATATCATGACTATTGTTTTGGTTACATGAAACAACTTTTGTGTTATTAAACCATAAACATTTTTTGGTAGAACTAAACTGATAACGTCCGAACAACATTAATACATATACCAATATTCATTTTATGAGTTTATTTCTATACAAGCTGGTTTTGGTATTTTTTTAGTAAGTTTTCACTAGCTATACCAACGCTAAATTGTACTTAACGTAACTTTGTAAGTACGTTTTTTTATGTTTTGTATAATATCATCAGATCATATGAAGGAATTTGATTAGTTGTTTAAAGCATGGCCAATAAGCGTTTTTAACTTCCATTTTTTCTCTCGTCTGTCATTCTTCCATATTGTGGAGCTCGTTTCTGGCATTTATTTTTGGATGTAACCCTTGGTTAAGAACTAGAAAAAAAGGAGTTAGATGGGACTCGTACTTTTTAATTAAAAAATATATATACAAATCGAGACAAGTTAAAAAATTAAAAAAAAGTAGTAATAATGTGGCAATATTTTTGTGTTTTTGAGTTTTTTTTTATTGGGTTAGTTTGAGATGTTTTTAAAAAAATGAGTTTTTTTTAGTGTGACATGTGACTAGGCATGTTTTTAGTGGTTCTTAGTTTTGTTATTGTGAATGTTCCAAGTAATTTGATATTGTAGACGTTCCAAGTAATTTGATGTAAAAATTAGAACTATCTAGATTTACTCACGATTCATTGGTGTATTGGTATGATGTTCTACTTACAAACGTGAAGTTATGGGTTTAAATCATTTATAAATGCAAGATAAAAATTAAATAAAGGTGTTAGAAAAAATTGTTGCTGTCAATGACCTCTACCTCAAGTGGTAGGAGGACTTGAGTTCTTCTTTGAATACTCAAGTTCAATTCTCATTTGATGCAAAAAATGAGTGAGGCACTGGTGGGCACTAGGGAATACTGGGTTCGATTCTTAAGGCAAACGGGTTTTACTGGTAATTTACTGTCGTGCCTACGGGCGGATGAATTATCGGGTTTTCCCCGGAATTGGTGGTGGACGACTCAGGTTACTCTCAGAGTACCCCGTTTGTCTAGTGGGTACCCCAAGAATACCTGGGATTGATTTGTTGAACATTAAAAAAAAAGAAAAAAAATGTTGTTAAAAAAACTATCAAGAATTTCATTAAATAAAAAACTCGCGGTGAAATTCTTTAACATGTGGTTATAGTTGGATGAAGTTGCCACATCAGCGAAGTTCAGGTAGACCTATCCACACCACTTTTATTGTCTCTATCAAGAATCTACTCATCTTTCTTTTCCTTAATGTATGTATTTTTTTCCAACAAATATACAAGGCTCATAATAAAATACAGGAATAAAATGAAAATGATAAGAGATTGGAATCCTATGACATTATTGTTTCTTTAGATGTTATTATTAATAATGCAAAAAACAATCTAACTATATAAAAGAAACCATTTTAAAGACACTTATCATCATATTAGACTATCTCTTATAGATAATTATTATTTTAATTTAATATATTTTAATTAATTATAGATAATCCTCCTACAAAATATTATTTAATTTAGTATCTTATATTATAGATAACTCTCCTACTAAATATTATTAATTTAATATCTTATGAATAATTATTATTTAGTTTAATCTACTTCTCATTTATAATATTATATATTTGAATCTAACTACTATAATAAAAGAAACCAACTTTTGTTAATTATATTTGAACGTTTTGTTTAGTTTGGTATAAAATAAATTTTACGAAACTTAAAATAAAATTAACTAATATTATTTATCATTTATACATTTACGGAGTTTTAAATAAAGGGTTAAATTTATTGAGACTTCGTTAACAAATTTTGCAACAACAGAATAATCTATTTTTATCATGAAAACCAAACTTTGTATTAATATATTAAATATTTTTATTTTCACTGTATAAAATTACATTTACTCGACCCATGTAACACATGAGGTTTTTTAAGATATAACTTTTTATTATTTGATATATAAAATTAGATTTACTCAATTCGTACAGTACATGGGGTTTCTTAAGGATATATATTTTTTATTATTTAAATTACATTTATTCAAACCGTGTAATGCACATATTTTTAAAGATTTAATTTTTTTATTGTTTGGTATATAAAATTACATTTATTCAACCCGTGTAAGAAATTAGATTTTTAAAGTTGTATTATTTTATTATTTGATAAATAATATTACATTTATTTAACCCGTGTAATACACGTGGTTTTAAAGATATAACTTTTTTATTTATAAAATTACATTCATTCAACCTGTACAATATGGTTCTTATAGATACAACTTTTTATTATTTAATATATAAAATTATATTTATTCAATCCATACAATAAATGAGGTTTTAAAGATATATTGTTTTATTATTTAGTACATAAAATTTATTTATTCAACCCGTGTAATACACGGGGTTATAACCTAGTATAACTTATATTCAAAACTCTTGTATTATTAATTAATTTAGTTATTTATAAAAATTTTAATGATTTTAATAGCAACAACTTTTAAATTTTGTACGAGTAGATCACCACTAGACTTTGGTAGATTCATAAAGTTTTTTTTACTCGTGTTTCTATCAAGTGTTTGGCAAATCGACATTACTCTAGCAACAAATATATGTATAACATATAAAAAATGAGAATCAAGTATCATATAATACATGGGCGAAGCTACTAAGGGGCGGGAGGGGGCAGTTGGCCCCCTAAACTTTTTGCTCAGTAGTAGAGAGTATGTAGTTTTCGTATAGAAGTTTTTGAGTGTATACGTTTTCGATCCCCTGGTTTTATAGAAATTTTTAGATCCGATGATTTCTGCCCCCAGTCAGAAATCTCAAGTTTTGCCACTGATATAATACATAAAATAATCGTACACATAGTGATGAAAAATAGTTTGTAATACAAAAATACATAGAGAGCTAAAACATTTAATTTCATAACTTTTAAATATTATAAGAAAATAACATTTAATGTTTGTTCAACTCGGCACTACCTTTTTTTTCAATTATTGGATGGTTGGTACAACCTCAATTTGTCCTTGCTCGTTGAAAGTTCTTTAGCATTTATATATCTATGGATCATATTTTACTTGCTAAATCTATTAAACCTTTAAGCAAAAAGGTTAAATTTATTATATTTTAGTAACAAATTATAAAGACTAATCAACTATAATTTATGTATGATAAGTAGAAGCTACAATATAGCTATACCAATTTATTAAAAAAACTACATACTAAAAATTATAAATAAGTAACACAATAATACTACATACAGTAAGTGGAATAGTGTATAACGTAATACTAATGGTGGGTGGCTTTTGCATCTGTGTTCATATTACTCAAATCCTCAAATTTATTATTATTATAAGTATAATAATGATATTGATAATATTAATCAGTTACCTTAAAAAAACTTTTAGGGTGGATTTGTAGAATTGTAGATTAATATATTTACATTTAAGAAAAATCTATAACGCAGTTTGTACAAATCCTAATGCAAAAAAACTTATTATTTATCATTTTATCTCTCTTATGATATTAGCGAAGACAATATTTAATGACATCAATTCTATAAATATAATTTTTATTTACAACATAATATTTAATATTTATTAATTAGTTAAATTTAATATTTTAATTTTAAGTTTCTTTAATAATATGTATTGACGGGGTCGGATCGGGCAACATGGCGCGTCAGAACATGTCACAACAAAAATGTTATTTTGTTTCAAGTTAAAACGGGTTCGAGTTAAAACAATTTCAGGTTAGAACAATAGTTAAGGCATGTCGGACAAGATTGCACTCTCCAAAAGAGCTACATTTACTATTTATATATTTTTTTAACTAAATACTTGTAACACCCCAAAAACGGGTTTGGAAATCAAACCACGTTAATAGTGAAAATGAGTAAAATACCGTTAGTGGTAAAAATTAACCCGGTAAAAAGAAAAAGAAGATTAGGATATAAATAAATAAACTTGATATTAATTAAAAGGAGGATAAATACTTTGAGAAAAACAAAGTATGTAAAAGGCCCGAGTTAACGGAACTTAAAATAAAACGGGTTATAACTCCCGGGACCCACTAAGTAACTAGGAATATCAACCTAGTTAGCTAAGTGTTTCAAAATAATAAGAAAATTTGGTTAAAACATACTATATGCAACTTGGGTAAAGTATAAGGGCCAAAGATGATAAACTTGAAACAAGTTTTAATAAAATAAAACATAAAACACCAAAACACACACGTTGAGTGTGTGTTCTGGTCGACAATTCTAGAGGAGCCAGGAGCTCTCATCTTCAAACCCTAACAAGCTAAAATTCAGGCAATTGGAAGGGCAAATCACACCCAAATTGAAATCCAAGCATGGATTAGTGATCACCTCAGTGAAATGATCATAAGGTATGTGAAATTTCGTTGAATGATTCCAATTGAAATTCTGAATCAATACTTGAAACTCGAAATTTATGATGCATTATAGTTGCTTGGATGAAATAGGAATGAGATAGTGATTAAGGATAAACCCTAGTCAATTACTTGTTAAAATTTTGCTTAATTCTTGTGAATTCACAATCACCATTGAAGGTGATAAGTGGGTTTTGTAAGAATATATTAAACACTAGAATTTTGATTGTTGTTCTAGTGTAATTTGAGCTCTAGGAAGTGAATTCAGATTTTGTTAATGTGAAAATTGATATGAACATGCTTAATTGATGTTAAGCTTGGCTAAATAACTAGTTATGAAAATTGATTGTTGATTTTATAGAATATGCCCACAAGGTGTTTGTTAAAATGCCTAAGTGAATATTCATATTTTGAATTTACGAATAATTGCCTTGTTTGACTAATTACATGAAAGATGGGGTAAAGCGGGTTCTAATCATAATGTTGATTTGACTTAATTGCGTAAACCATGTGATCAAAAAGTAGTTAACTTTTGATAAGCTAAGTTAACTAATCATGAAGTCGAATAGTAGCTTCGGCGTAGAAAATAAGTGAGGTGGAATAGTCATGATTTTTATGACTAATTTAACCGCCTTGTAAATGATTTAAAATAGTTTGACGCCTAACGAAGGTGGAGGCTTGGGAAAGGAAGCGGGCCAAACAAATGAAGAATGGAGGAAAAGCATAATTCGGATGCAAGGTAAGTATAGCTTACACTAGTCATATATTTTGGAATATTCTTTGTCGTATTGATTACGAATAAGACAAATACCTAATTGAGTTATGGTGTTCCGGCGTGTAGTCGTACGGAACAAGGAAATCAAATATGATAAGAAACCATAGTGATGGCTAAAAATGAGTTAAATCGGTAATTCGATCATATTATGACGAATGAAACATGTACTTTTAAGGGTTACCATATAAGGTAAATCATAATAACCAATAAGGGAAAAATTGTAATTTGGTCACTCGTTGACAATAACTGTTGGTTTTGGAAGATACTTTATTTCGAAAGCCTTGATAGGCCAAAAAGCGTTAAGAAGTGATTTATAATTAAAATGACCGCGCAATGTAAACTGGAGCGAGTCGTGTAGGCGAGACGGCAATAAGCTTCATCTCGCCAATATAATCGGTCAATTAAAACAAACGGGTCAGAAGGGTGAAAATATCACCTTTTGACAATATCGACAAATGGCTTGTCGAGTTGTATGATTTCAGGAATAAATATCAAATGGATACTTACATCGCTATTACTTAGCGGGTACTAAGGCAAGGTATCGAAACGGGTCAATATATATATATATATATATATATATATTGATCCGAGCCAGGTATGTATAATATAGATTAACTACTCAATAGGAATTAGAGGCTCCTTGATAGTTAAATGCAGTCATAAAGACATTTGGTTTATTTACTAAGCAAACCGAATAATTCATATGATGATCGTTGTGTTTTGAAAACATAATGACTTTTCGAATCAAATGCATAGTTTAAAACAGGGCTTTTGGGTCGAAAATGCTTTTAAAAGTCCCTTGTATCAATTAAAGGACTAAATGGACCAAAATGCCCTTGTAAGCTAAATCGAGCGAACGACCCATAAGGGTGGTTCGGAAAAGAGTAGTATGCATAATTAAACACTTAGAATGAGTATACAAAAGCGAAGGATGTGAATCCTTAGTCATTTGACTCTATAATAGTCTTTGCCGTAAAATAATGATTTGAGGGGTAAAACTCAGAGTTTAGGAATTTCCACACTTAATACAACACAAATATAGTTGTGAAGAAAGATTATTTGACAAGAAATGTGGTAGTATAATGCTTGATGTGAGTGAAAGAGATTCATGTTTAAAATAGGCTTAATTACCCTTAACGGGTCAAAATAAGCATACGAGCGAAAACGGGTTTAAATTGTGTAATAAACCTGTGATTAGAACCTAAAATGGTAGATAACATTAATTTGAAGAAGTGTATGTGATATAATGATCAAACAAATACGTTTGTTTGATAAAATGCATAAACGGGTTAAAATTCGGTAAAAAGGTAATAAGCCGAAGGCATAAAAGTCTCAAAATTTGTTAATCCGGATGTTGGATTTTAACTCCGGATGACGAAGGATCAAATTACAATCATGTAGGAAGAAACGGTAGGTCAAACGGACAAGCGGATTAAAAGTTATGAAGGTTTTCGTTTTAGAAAACGACAAACTTGGAAAATCCTGCAGAGGCCACCGTAAGTTACGGTAGCTACCGTAACTTACGGTAGCCTTAAAGTCTTTACGCCACATACCCACTGTTTTACGGTGGAAAAATCAACATTCAGGTGCTACCGTAAATTACGGTAGCCACCGTAATTTACGGTAGACCCTGTAACAAAATGTATTTTAATCAGTTTCGCTTCCCGGACTCGTTTAGACATGTTTTAAACTCCGTATGACTAAAGCATTTCATGTTTATGAAATGTAGGTACATTTTGGATGCCGGAAGATGAACAAGCTCAACGAAGAACCGAACACGATCAAGTTCAAGCTTCCGCATATTATTACGTTGTCGTTTTGAACGACGAATTCAATCACATTTTGTTGTATTGTTTTAATGCTAAGTAAAGTTTAAATAAACCCGTATTATGATTAGTATGTGTGATCATTAATACACATTTTTAGTTCTTAATTTATAAGAAATACGTTAAATATCGGTAAGGGTGTTACAAGTTGGTAATCAGAGCTCATGGTTAAAGAATAAAGTGTGTTCGGTTCGAGGCTTGATTGCAAATCCGGTAAGTACATGTATATCAGTGGTTTAGTATGATTAAAGTGTTGAGAACAACACATATGGTTATCGTGTAATACACGTTACACCAATAAAAACGACATAGAATAGATATAGTCAACGAAATTACACGCGTTGATGCGTATAGTAGAAAAGCCTTGTATTATAATACTGGCATCCTTTAATGTCGAAATCACTAACTGTTGTATATGTTTTAGTTGAAGGACACTCGCATATGAAGATAGCGAGAGTTTAATAAATCGCAGATTTGACAGAGGAACGGTCCAAAAAGTATGCTTATCAAGGACCTAAACCGCGTAACGGTCGCAAACAAGGCTAATGGCAAGAGAAGCCCGTTAGGGCAAGCATTACCAGGTGCACATTTTAAATTTAATTGCACAAATAGTAATATGCAACAAATATGTAGAAATTGAAAGTTGCATATGTAGATTAAAAACTTGGAAAAACCCGAATAGAAAATGTATTCGGGATATTGTTTCCAAGAGAAACAAATAGAGGCATTACTTACATAGGGCGTGATGTGAAAACTATAAAAAGGTCATGCGTGTCATGTGTTAATCGCTTACTCTGGCCAAGTAAGTAGTGGCATATGATACCATGAACTTCTTGTAGCGGACATTTACATCCGATGTAGTAAGGATGGGGTGAATGGGACAAAGTAAAAAGTACCCAAATGAAACAAATGAACAAGATAGTTGATAATAATGTAAACGCACAGCCGGGTGACGGAAGCATATTACATTAGGATTATGAGCCCGATAGAAGGGACAAGGATTAATGTAAATGATGATATAAATGAATGATCAAAAGAAAATTCACGAAAATAAGTCATCTTGGATGAAAGGGCCATGGCGAACAAAACGGGCAAGTAAAACCAAAGTATAGATGACCACCGAGCCATAAAAAAACAAAGGTGTTGCCCACACGAAAAAGATAATCAAGGTTGTTAACTTTAGTCGTAGTAAAGCAAGTATAACGATGATAATCGTCGCTCATAATTAATAAGGCCGCCAATGGTGGTCACGTAAAGAATAAAAGATATGGTCGAATAAAAGCGACAGATTTCGCTAAGATGACCAAGTAAATCGAAACAAAGTCTTAATGCATACCGGAAGCGGGTGCAATGATAACGATTTCGGTAAAACACCCGGTTGATGGGTAAGGAATTAAACGCATGCATAGACTGAGAAACAGGAACGCGTATGGAAAGTCAAAAAGACTCGAATAAAAGATGATCTACGGGATCATCATAACCTACGGGATATTAATTAGTGTAAAGGTTTATGGGGCCAAAATGACCCACGGGTCATGAATTGAAGCAATGGGATCATAAGGGTCTCGCCTTAAAGAGGTGAAAGCTTAAGGAAATAGCCTACGAGGTTAAGTGAAGGAACCAACGGGTCAATAGTGTAAGGTGAGGGAACTTGTCACGATTCCCCGCGTAAAACGAGAATGGAAAACAATAAATTATGGGTTGTCAATTTCCTAGATATGAGTAATTGACATAGTTAAAGAGAAAAACGTTAAACTAAAATTCAGTTAATGTTTTAACAAATATGAATACTATAAGACGAAATCGGAAATAACAAATATCAAAGAGTATGGGTCTTAACATCGATAGATGCGAGACGATACATTCGAAAAGAAGAAGCATGATAAAGAAACGTTGAATTAAACTTAAACGTGACGTGACACGCTCACGGACAAGAAAAGAAATATAGAAAATGATCACGTTGTAACGTGAGTTACGGGGTATGAAGTGACGGCGACTAATTAGTTTAGCCTGTAAAACTATTCAAAGTTAAGAAAGCGTCATAATAAATACAAGCACTTGTTAATATAACACAAGCGCGGGATAGACCTGTTAAAAGACTAAGAGACTAAGTGGTCAAGTGACAACTCAGTCAACAAAGATAAAGGGTTATAAGCTGTAAGTAACTGCCCGCGAGGCCTTACACATGAAAGACGTACGCGTCAGTATACATGAAAACTTTTAACCAAAAGAAATGGGAGCCTTGAAAACGAAACTAGGTTCGTTTGATTAAACCAATGAACTACGTAAATAAGGTTCCGGGGACGAAACCTCTTTAAGGGGGTAGACTTGTAACACCCCAAAAACGGGTTTGGAAATCAAACCACGTTAATAGTGAAAATGAGTAAAATACCGTTAGTGGTAAAAATTAACCCGGTAAAAAGAAAAAGAAGATTAGGATTTAAATAAATAAACTTGATATTAATTAAAAGGAGGATAAAATACTTTGAGAAAAACGAAGTATGTAAAAGGCCCGAGTTAACGGAACATAAAATAAAACGGGTTATAACTCCCGGGACCCACTAAGTAACTAGGAATATCAACCTAGTTAGCTAAGTGTTTCAAAATAATAAGAAAATTTGGTTAAAACATACTATATGCAACTTGGGTAAAGTATAAGGGCCAAAGATGATAAACTTGAAACAAGTTTTAATAAAATAAAACATAAAACACCAAAACACACACGTTGAGTGTGTGTTCTGGTCGACAATTCTAGAGGAGCCAGGAGCTCTCATCTTCAAACCCTAACAAGCTAAAATTCAGGCAATTGGAAGGGCAAATCACACCCAAATTGAAATCCAAGCATGTATTAGTGATCACCTCAGTGAAATGATCATAAGGTATGTGAAATTTCGTTGAATGATTCCAATTGAAATTCTGAATCAATACTTGAAACTCGAAATTTATGATGCATGATAGTTGCTTGGATGAAATAGGAATGAGATAGTGATTAGGGATAAACCCTAGTCAATTACTTGTTGAAATTTTGCTTAATTCTTGTGAATTCACAATCACCATTGAAGGTGATAAGTGGGTTTTGTAAGAATATATTAAACACTAGAATTTTGATTGTTGTTCTAGTGTAATTTGAGCTCTAGGAAGTGAATTCAGATTTTGTTAATGTGAAAATTGATATGAACATGCTTAATTGATGTTAAGCTTGGCTAAATAACTAGTTATGAAAATTGATTGTTGATTTTATAGAATATGCCCACAAGGTGTTTGTTAAAATGCCTAAGTGAATATTCATATTTTGAATTTACGAATAATTGCCTTGTTTGACTAATTACGTAAAAGATGGGGTAAAGCGGGTTCTAATCATAATGTTGCTTTGACTTAATTGTGTAAACCATGTGATCAAACAGTAGTTAACTTTTGATAAGCTAAGTTAACTAATCATGAAGTCGAATAGTAGCTTCGGCATAGAAAATAAGTGAGGTGGAATAGTCATGATTTTTATGACTAATTTAACCGCCTTGTAAATGATTTAAAATAGTTTGACGCCTAACGAAGGTGGAGGCTTGGGAAAGGAAGCGGGTCAAATAAATGAAGAATGGAGGAAAAGCATAATTCGGATGCAAGGTAAGTATAGCTTACACTAGTCATATATTTTGGAATATTCTTTGTCGTATTGATTACGAATAAGACAAATACCTAATTGAGTTATGGTGTTCCGGCGTGTAGTCGTACGGAACAAGGAAATCAAATATGATAAGAAACCATAGTGATGGCTAAAAATGAGTTAAATCGGTAATTCGATCATATTATGACGAATGAAACATGTACTTTTAAGGGTTACCATATAAGGTAAATCATAATAACCAATAAGGGTAAAATTGTAATTTGGTCACTCGTTGACAATAACTGTTGGTTTTGAAAGATACTTTATTTCGAAAGCCTTGATAGGCCAAAAAGCGTTAAGAAGTGATTTATAATTAAAATGACCGCGTAATGTAAACTGGAGCGAGTCGTGTAGGCGAGACGGCAATAAGCTTCATCTCGCCAATATAATCGGTCAATTAAAACAAACGGGTCAAAAGGGTGAAAATATCACCTTTTGACAATATCGACAAATGGCTTGTCGAGTTGTATGATTTCAGGAATAAATATCAAATGGATACTTACATCGCTATTACTTAGCGGGTACTAAGGCAAGGTATCGAAACAGGTCAATATATATATTGATCAGAGCCAGGTATGTATAATATAGATTAACTACTCAATAGGAATTAGAGGCTCCTTGATAGTTAAATGCAGTCATAAAGACATTTGGTTTATTTACTAAGCAAACCGAATGATTCATATGATGATCGTTGTGTTTTGAAAACATAATGACTTTTCGAATCAAATGCATAGTTTAAAACAGGGCTTTTGGGTCGAAAATGCTTTTAAAAGTCCCTTGTATCAATTAAAGGACTAAATGGACCAAAATGCCCTTTTAAGCTAAATCGAGCGAACGACCCATAAGGGTGGTTCGGAAAAGAGTAGTATGCATAATTAAACACTTAGAATGAGTATACAAAAGCGAAGGATATGAATCCTTAGTCATTTGACTCTATAATAGTCTTTGCCGTAAAATAATGATTCGAGGGGTAAAACTCGGAGTTTAGGAATTTCCACACTTAATACAACACAAATATAGTTGTGAAGAAAGATTATTTGACAAGAAATGTGGTAGTATAATGCTTGATGTGAGTGAAAGAGATTCATGTTTAAAATATGCTTATTTACCCTTAACGGGTCAAAATAAGCATACGAGCGAAAACGGGTTTAAATTGTGTAATAAACCTGTGATTAGGACCTAAAATGGTAGATAACATTAATTTGAAGAAGTGTATGTGATATAATGATCAAACAAATACGTTTGTTTGATAAAATGCATAAACGGGTTAAAATTCGGTAAAAAGGTAATAAGCCGAAGGCATAAAAGTCTCAAAATTTGTTAATCCGGATGTTGGATTTTAACTCCGGATGACGAAGGATCAAATTACAATCATGTAGGATGAAACGGTAGGTCAAATGGACAAGCGGGTTAAAAGTTATGAAGGTTTTCGTTTTAGAAAACGGCAAACTTGGAAAATCCTGCAGAGGCCACCGTATGTTACGGTAGCTACCGTAACTTACGGTAGCCTTAAAGTCTTTACGCAACATACCCACTACTTTACGGTGGAAAAATCAACATTCAGGGGCTACCGTAAATTAGGTAGCCACCGTAATTTACGGTAGACCCTGTAACAAAATGTATTTTAATCAGTTTCGCTTCCCGGACTCGTTTAGACATGTTTTAAACTCCGTATGACTAAAGCATTTCATGTTTATGAAATGTAGGTATGTCACGGCCCCCGATCCCATCCTGGCCGGAATCGGAAGCCGCGAGCAGTCCAGTGGTACCGGTGATTATTTTGAAAAACATTGCAGCGGAAATTTCATCAGGACCGTGAGTTAGGAAAAATATCAGAGTTTAGAAACACCGGATTTTATTTAAATGGATGGAATAAATTCCAAGTTTTACAAAGGTAGCTTTTAATAAAAACAATATTTCTTAATTTGATTTAATTAATAAAATAAGCCACTTCTTGAAGTCTTTTAGTGCTGGATCCAATCTTTACTCCAATATACTGTAATTACCTGAAACGCGTTTTAAAAAGGTTTTGTCAGCGGGAAATACTGAGTGAGTCCATTCATTTTATTGAAAACGACACATTTGTTATAATTCACAGTATTAAGAGTTTTTACATATGTTTATTATCATCCAACTTTCAAGAATAGGTATTTGTCACAGACCAGCTCTGTGACTGTGGTCATATCACCATTGGCTGTCCCAATGAGTGACGTATGTCACCTTAGGCTCGCCCACCTAATGTGAAGGAAACAATAATAATAATACTGTGCACAATACCCCACATACCGGCTGTAATTTGGTGATTACATAAACTTAATCACTGTAATTATAACTTTTGGAAAATGATTTGGAGTATTGTAAAACAGTTAATAAAAAGAAGAATGACTCACAAACTGTGAGAAAAGAGTTTATAAAAGGGGAATGACTCACAAATCAGCATGCATGATTGAGTTAACAAACTTCTTGATTCTATTTCTTCCGATAATTAAGCATGCACTTTATTATTCTGGATCTTCTGATGATTTAATAGTTTGTTTGATTGTAAGGGTGTAGTTGGGAGTATTCTTGGTAATTAAATATATAGTTTAACAGAATGGAATACGTATTGGTGTAAAACCCAAATCAAACCTTAACGGTAGTCATGAGATTCGAACCTTAACGAGTTTCACAAAAACCGGGTTAATGATCAATACAGCTTTTACGATAACTCACGAGATCAAATTCTCACAACGAACGATAAAGTGCGATACTTAAACTCATTCATCGAATTAACGACGAACGACAAAGTATCACCCTAATATGGGCGGCACTTAAACATCCATTGGATATATTGATCGGTCGGAAAATAAATCGTAATAGCGATTGAATGATTATGGGTTAGAACACCAACGTATAGAGAGAAGAAGAAAGAAATGAGCAAAGGAAAATGAAATCCTAGACTCCTATTTATAGGTAAGAAGTATGCCTTTCTTAGCTAGGAAGATTTCTTAGTTATTAAGTTTTACTTTTATTTATTTAATTTTTTCTTAACTATTAAGTTTGCTTAACTATTAAGTTTTACTTAACCATTAAGTTTCCTTAACTATTAAGTTTACTTAACCATTTAACTAAATAACTTAGCTTAATTAATCTTGCTTAGCTTAATTAATATTGATTAACTGATTAATTAATCATACTAAACTTAATTAATTAATTAATCTACTCAGTTAACTTAACTGCTAAGTTTGATATACTAGTTTAACAGCTTACTGATTATGAATTCTAATTTCTAGACACAAGAACTCGTATTAGTGTATTAACTCAATTTAACTTTAACGATAATCACGAGATAAAACCTTCACAACGATTTACAAGTGCAATACTTAATAATTCAGCGGATTCACAACGAACGACAGAGTATAGCCCGAGTTTGGACAACACTCAAACATTCAAGTTGAAATCACAATGAATAACAAAGTATAACTCAATTTGAGCAACACTTAGACAATCGTTGGATAGTTATAATCGATCGGATAAAGTATCGTACCAGTGATTAGAGTTATTACCCTAATAACGGGCAGAGTTTAGGGATTTAGAGGGTAAAATCCCGAGCTATAAAAGCTTGACGGAAAGAAAAGAATTGAACAGCGATTGAGTTAATACCCTGATTGCGGCAGCGACTCGAGTGCGGTGTGTGTTTAATTGTGATATATTTGCTCTAATTCGACGTCTACAGAGAGTTTATGCGTCGTTTTAAGTTCAGAATTCGAATGCCAATGTCGGCTATTTATAGTGAAATTTGAGACTCGCTTACGGACCGTATGCTTGATCCCTTACGGTCCGTAAAGGAACCAGTAAGCTTACGGTCCGTAAGGACCTACCCTTACGGTCCGTAAAGGGTGCAGTCTATTTATGTAGACTAACTGAGTTCGGGACTAGCTTAGCTGATTCATCAAAATTTGAAATTTTAATTGTGACAACGAATTTAGTTGATAATTATCAACTAGGGTTTACCACCCCTGAGTTTTAGGGGCCCTGATCCTGATTCCGATTGTTCCGAAAATTTTAGGGTTAGTGCAGAATTACTTGGATGTCTCAATTAGGGTTTCCTTATTGACTAATTATCATTCTAATTATTAATCTTAATGAGAGTTGTTACAAGTTACATTTTGGATGCCGGAAGACGATCAAGCTCAACGAAGAACCGAACACGATCAAGTTCAAGCTTCCGCATATTATTACGTTGTCGTTTTGAACGACGAATTCAATCACATTTTGTTGTATTGTTTTAATGCTAAGTAAAGTTTAAATAAACCCGTATTATGATTAGTATGTGTGATCATTAATACACATTTTTAGTTCTTAATTTATAAGAAAGGGTAAATTATATTTTTCGTCCTTTATGTTTGTATCAGATTGCAATGGATAACCTTTAACTTCAATAATTACAGCCACAGTCCTTTATACTTGAAACTCATTACACTCTACGTCCTTTAGCACTAACAAGGTTAAAAATTTCAGTTAATTCTAGACACACAAGGGTATTTTGGTCATTTCTTGCTTTTATTTTAATGTTTTTTGATAAATAAGAAAAAACGTAAATACTAAAACATATTTCCTCCTCTTTAAACTCTCTCTACAAATTAAAACCACCGGTCCTCCGGTAACAACCATAACCGTCATCTCCGGCAACATCTCTCAGCACCATCATCTCCGGCAACATCCATCAGCACCATACCCGGCAACCAGCACCGCCACCATCTCCGAAAACCATCATCTGTATTCTTTAGTTCAACCACCACCACAGCCGCCATCCGCCACATGCATAAACACTGACAACCATCACAATCCTCCACCTGAAAGCCTCTGACTACCACCATCTCTCTATCTCTCTAGTTTCCGGCCCCTCTGATTACGATGGTGTGGCCGGACTTTGGATCTGGAAAAAAAAACCCCTCACAACCTTGCAAAACCTTCAGATCTGAAACCCTAGAATATAACCAAACCCCTTACAGCATCGTGGTTCTTCGCGGATCTGGAACTTAATGAACGAAACGTAGTGAAGACACATCAATAATTGCAGATCTGGAAATGAAAATGCTTAATCAGAGGATTATTTTTGAAATTCGTTATTTGTTGTTTGTATTATGGTGGTGGCAGTTAGCAGATTCAAGAAACTCCTAATTTCTTTGGAACAACAGGGAGGGAGGAACAAGGAGGAACAAGGTGGGTTTTTCGCTGAAGAAACCTAATTGAGTTTTTTGACCAATTTCTCGACATTCTCATAAAAAATTTCTCAATAAACTTGAGATTTGCTAAAAATCTTTGTGGGTGTTGTTTAGGCCAAAAGATTCAAAATTTGTTGTTGGGTATTGATGTGCGTGTAGTGTAATATAATTTTAGATATATTTTTAAGCCCTTTTTACACTTTTAGCCAAGTTTTAAATTTATAAAACACGATATTTACTAACACTAAACACACATATGGGCAAGTGCACCCATCGTGGACGTAGTATAGTGTTGGTAAGATACCGAGGTCGTCCAAGGACACAAGAGCTTTTAATACCGGTTTATCCTCAACGTCTAATCAAATCAAAAAGTTAAAAAAATGTTTTAAACTAAGAAAAATAAAAACTAACTAAATGCTGAAAAATAAAATAAAATAAAAACAGATAGACAAGATGAATCACTTGGATTCGACACGTGTATTAGTATAACCTTTGATTATTTTCGCACTTTTGCACTTGTTTAAGAGATTATCTTAGTTATTGTAGTAGGCCCCTTTTTCGGAGGTGACGTTACCCTCAACCCAGTAGTTTGAGTCAGCAAGGATACAATCCTAAAGGGTTGGATTATTGAAAGATAATGAATTAAGTTATTAATGCAAATTATGGTAGGCCCCGCTTTTGGCGGTGACGTTACCCTCGGCTAAGTAGTCTGAGTCAGCAGGGATACAGTCCTAAATAGCCGGGTTATAGTATTAATAGTAGTTAGCTTATGAGGGGGTCAAAGAGTTTGGATCCCCGCCATCCAATACCTATGGGCATTGAAGGAGATCCTACTAAATTTGACCCAGGTCCCAAGCAGGACCTCTAAACGCTGAACAAGGGCAAGACCTTTACCAAACCGTTCCCTTAACCCCCGACCAGGTAGCCAACATACCTCCATATAGACCGTGGAGATATGAATGGTGAAAATCTTTTATTTTATATAGACAGTAAAATAATGCCAAGACACCACGGACAAACGATAAGGAAAGATCACCTTCAACATAAGTAACTAGTTATTAAAGTCATTAATACAAAACCAAATAAAAAGTGCAAAAGATTAAAAATAAAAAGTATTATACTAAACACTTGTCTTCACCAAGTGATGTAAGAGACTTAGGCAAACATGGCCTTGATTGTCAAGAACTCTTACGATCAATCTTGGATCCCGAGACGACTCACACACTCTATGATGGACAATGGATGATGGTGGTGGATGATGGTGTTATGGTGGTGGTGGGTGGTGGATGAAGTGTGAGAGAGGTGGTGTGCCAAGGGATGAGAGAGAATGAAGCCAAGCTCCTCTATTTATAGGCTGAACAGAACGCTGGACACGGCCCCGTGTTCGCTGAACACGGCCCCGTGCCCGTCTGACATTCTCTCTCTTCATTAATTGTAATTGCGAATTACAATTAATGCGCCTGCTGTACTTTCAACACGCCCCCGTGTCCGCTGGGCACGGCCCCGTGGTGAGCAATGGAAGCTTCTACTGGTTTGTCTTTTCTGCTGCTTCCTGGGCACGCCCCCGTGTTCGCTGGACACGGGGCGTGTTCAGTCCCTGTTTCTCTTCTCTTTGTCTTGGGAGGTGCCGTTGAGGGTCCGGGCAGTTCACTTTTGTTCCTTTTCTTGTATTTATGGTAGATTTAGTAGTCTTTTTGCTTCTTTTGTGATTTTGAGCTCATTTCATCCTGAAAATACAAAAGGAAGACAAAAACACTCTTTTTCCAACATTAGTACTTAAAAAGGGTTAGTTTTATGCCTTAAATGATGTGTTTTATATGTTGCATTTTACACACATCAAATACCCCCACACTTGAACTTTTGCTTGTCCTCAAGCAAAACTCTTTTAATGTGGCTTACACTCCCAAATGGAATAGGTAGAAGAGAAGTTTTTTTTAACTTGTCCTAGAGTGTCGGGAATCCAAGGTTTGTATAGGTTTTATTTTTACCTTATTTACAATCTTATTCGTCATGGTTTATTTTGAACTTTTCATAAGATAAACTACTTAATTTGGCATAGCATGCCTTATTAAAATTCCATTTATATACAAGTTCACATACCTCACGGGAGATCACTCAATCACTCGGCCGAAGGTGTATATTTAAGTGAATCGCTCGAGAGCGGCACGGATTTACATTTTCCATATGCTTGCCAAGCGATCAATCCTCCTCCTTTTTAACTTTTACCTTTGTAAATATCAAGAGGTCTTTTTGGGGTGAAGGCTTGGGTTTAAAGGTGGGTGGTTGGTTAGTGGTTAGTAAAAAGGGCGAAAATTGTAACAAGTGTCGGTTTTCCGTGAAATACCTTATTTTTTTTTTTTTATTTTTTTTTTGTGACATTTATTTTTGAAGTATTTCTCCAAACAAGCTTTTTGTAGCTTATGTTTGTTTTTGACTTCAACAAATTTTTTTTTTTTTTTTTTTTTTTTTTTTTCGTCACGTAAAGGGTATGTTTATGAAAAAACCGAGTATGTTACTAAAATAAAGGTGAAAAAATGAAAAAGGTTTTTTGGTGGGTAGAAAATTGTTTTGGGGGTAATGAAATGAAAGGTTTAGGCTCAAAGGGGTTTTCTAGGGGGATTTTGGGTAGGTAAAAAAAATGAAAAATAATGGTTTTGAAAGAAAAATAGTTAGTCCTAATGCCTCCATCATTTACTTACTTGGGTTTAAGTTGGTAAGGACCGGGAATGTATCGTCGTGGCAAGTTCTAGATTTGTAAAGACCGAGCGGCTATTCACACAAGAAACGAAAAATGAGCATTTAATCTAAGTATGTGTATTTTTATGCTCAATAAAGGCTCAAAACTCACTTTTTGTGGGAATGGGTTTTTAATGTGACCAAGCATATATAATCGAATTTTAGCTAGACTTGTTATACCGTTTCATAATTTTCTTATGTTAGTTCTTTTTATCACGACGCTATCGGTTGTAAGTTTGTAAAAATATAACCCTTTTATAACTTGTTATTCCCAACTTAAACTAAGACAAGTAAATAAAAAAATGAAAAAGTTTTTGAAAAAATTTGGGGTGTTTAGCGGTTCCAATAGAGTTTTGTGTAAGGCTTGTTTTAGGATTTTGCAAAATTCCAAGGTTTTAGCATCCCCCCCACACTTAAATTACACATTGTCCTCAATGTGTCCAAAAATAGAGTTTTTGGTTGATTAGAATATGTAAAAGTGTGTTTAAAAACAAAGATTTGTGTTACTGGCACTCTGGACACGGCCCCGTGTTGACCGGGCACGGCCCCGTGGTCAAGTGCCAGTAACAAAAATTATAGAATTGAAACAGAAGCCTGGACACGGGGGCGTGTTCGCTGAACACGGCCCGTGTCCAGTTACCTGAACTGGGTGATTTCCTGCAGGGGGCTCAGCACGGGGCCGTGTTGGTTGGGCACGGCCCGTGTGGAGCCTTCTGTTTTGGAGATTTTTGTCGGTTTGTTCTGTTCTTCTGCATGGTTCCATTTTTTCTCGTTCCCTTTTTCATCCATTACCACCATGAGTCCATAAATCATAAAAACCATCATAACATTGCTAATAGAGAGATTACATATAAAGATAAAAATTACATAGATAGTAAGCTTATGGAGTTCTAGCCCTATGTTTTATTTTAATTTTAGCAAAATTTCCAAGAATCTACTGATCCTGGTTAGACAAGGCTTTGTAGAACTCCAACTTTCGGATGCGTTTATCCTCATATGTCGGCAAGCCATTCCTCTACCTCCCTTGGAAGGAGGAAGGAAGGCTCGTTCGCATTTGTTTGAGGAGTTTCAACTTCCGCCGGGACTTCTTGTGGGATTTCCATAGGAGGTTCCGCGGGGATGTCTCCCCACCCGGTAGGGTTGTTAATACCGAGTGCTAAGTTCCAGTCTTGTTGTGGAAGGACTGGTTCTATAGGAGGTGCCACCAAAATGTTTAACCTTTGGTGCAAAAGGTTAATCTCTTGGAAGCTGCTTTCCAATCCCATTGTAAGATCGTTGATACGGTCAATGAGGACCTCCTCTACGGACGTCATTTCGTCGAGAGCCTCTCTTAGTGCTATCACGTAGTGCACAAGTGTGGCTTCAACGGAGGGTCTCCTTCCCCTTCGGCTGTTTGAGGAATGCACGGATGATGTTTCGCTGTTTTCACCAAAAGTAGTTTATAAGACGAAACAGTTTCTGGACACGGCCCCGTGCTCACTGAGCACGGCCCCGTGTTCATCTTTCTGCAGAATTTTGGAGCAAGGAACCTTGGGTTTTCGAGTTATTTTCTGAGTTTGTGCAAGCTTTTTGACAGTAAATAACTCTAAACAATGTTACATAACATGTTTTTACCAAGATTCCATGATCAAAACTCCTTGTTTCCTACCATAAAGATTGAAAATTCAAACTTTTCATGGTGGCTTTTGAAGAAAGATGAAGAAGAAGGAAATGTCTAGAAGAGGAAAGGACAAGATGAGTTGTTGGAAACTTCTTTTAGACTTACCTAGGATTGTTTGAGAGAAGATTCCTTCAAATCTCTGTCCCCAAGTTGGTCCAAATGTGCAGGATTTTTGGCTGCATTTATAGAAAATGACAGCCTGCTGGACACGGCCCCGTGTTCGCTGAACACGGCCCCGTGTGCAGAGAAAATTCTGACACAGTTTGTCCGTATTCTGACGTCATGATCAGAAGGGAATCTTTTGATGAACACGGGGGCGTGTTGGCCGAGCACGGCCCCGTGTCGGAAAGCTGATTTATGAAGTTTTGTCTTTATTAAGGAGCTATTTCTTATCGGGTGGCTCCTGACTTGTTGGAACAACCCCATAGTGCCTAAGATACCTTAATTGTCCTATACTAAGGCGAGAACGCAAGAGGTTGTCGGTGAGGGTAATTCCTATTTTCATTCTAGGTGGACAAGTCCAACCCTTTCCCGGGCTCTCGTTAAAGAAGGTGTATGCCGAATCGCTCAGGTCTATGTATGCACCGAACGAGGTCGATGGGGAGTCCTTCACGGCACAATCGGCACAGGGACGACTATCGTCCATGTCTTGTCTAGGAAGAAAGGTATTTTCGGGAGCAACGAGGTTGTCAGAATGCGGTTCCAACATTTCCTCATGGTCATCGTCTTGGGATGGATCTAAGAAATCCTTCCTAAGTTCTTTTGACCAATTTAGAAGTAGTTCTTCTAGTTGAAATAGCTCGTCAAGGAGCATATCTCCTAGAATATCCGGTTGGGCGCATTCGAGGGAGAAATAGTGTTTATTTTTACTTTCGCCCCTCTTAAGGCTACAAGGAATTGGTGGGTCTATATAGTGTGGCCTATAAGTGAGGAAGAAACATTTTAATTCCTCGTGTTCGCCTCCACATATTTGACACCACAAACCATAAGAGTGCCGAAAGTAAAAAGAATCACTATTACTCATGTTTGTATCAGAAGTTACCAACCGCCGGGATCAAACGGTTCTGTTTTCAGCAACTGAATCTTGGGCACGGGGGCGTGTTGAGTGGACACGGCCCCGTGTTCAGCCTACTGTCTGATATAAAACAGGATTGCCAGTTCCAATGATTGGGCACGGGGGCGTGTTCAGCGGGCACGGCCCCGTGCTGAGCTCTGCAGAAGCTGAAAAATCTAAAAAAAATCCTAAAAAATTAAAGAAAAATAAAAAGATGATTAGGCCGTTGATTCCTAACTTTCTTAAAATCCTTGTGTCCCCGGCAACGGCGCCAAAAACTTGATGTGCGTGTAGTGTAATATAATTTTAGATATATTTTTAAGCCCTTTTTACACTTTTAGCCAAGTTTTAAATTTATAAAACACGATATTTACTAACACTAAACACACATATGGGCAAGTGCACCCATCGTGGACGTAGTATAGTGTTGGTAAGATACCGAGGTCGTCCAAGGACACAAGAGCTTTTAATACCGGTTTATCCTCAACGTCTAATCAAATCAAAAAGTTAAAAAAATGTTTTAAACTAAGAAAAATAAAAACTAACTAAATGCTGAAAAATAAAATAAAATAAAAACAGATAGACAAGATGAATCACTTGGATTCGACACGTGTATTAGTATAACCTTTGATTATTTTCGCACTTTTGCACTTGTTTAAGAGATTATCTTAGTTATTGTAGTAGGCCCCTTTTTCGGAGGTGACGTTACCCTCAACCCAGTAGTTTGAGTCAGCAAGGATACAATCCTAAAGGGTTGGATTATTGAAAGATAATGAATTAAGTTATTAATGCAAATTATGGTAGGCCCCGCTTTTGGCGGTGACGTTACCCTCGGCTAAGTAGTCTGAGTCAGCAGGGATACAGTCCTAAATAGCCGGGTTATAGTATTAATAGTAGTTAGCTTATGAGGGGGTCAAAGAGTTTGGATCCCCGCCATCCAATACCTATGGGCATTGAAGGAGATCCTACTAAATTTGACCCAGGTCCCAAGCAGGACCTCTAAACGCTGAACAAGGGCAAGACCTTTACCAAACCGTTCCCTTAACCCCCGACCAGGTAGCCAACATACCTCCATATAGACCGTGGAGATATGAATGGTGAAAATCTTTTATTTTATATAGACAGTAAAATAATGCCAAGACACCACGGACAAACGATAAGGAAAGATCACCTTCAACATAAGTAACTAGTTATTAAAGTCATTAATACAAAACCAAATAAAAAGTGCAAAAGATTAAAAATAAAAAGTATTATACTAAACACTTGTCTTCACCAAGTGATGTAAGAGACTTAGGCAAACATGGCCTTGATTGTCAAGAACTCTTACGATCAATCTTGGATCCCGAGACGACTCACACACTCTATGATGGACAATGGATGATGGTGGTGGATGATGGTGTTATGGTGGTGGTGGGTGGTGGATGAAGTGTGAGAGAGGTGGTGTGCCAAGGGATGAGAGAGAATGAAGCCAAGCTCCTCTATTTATAGGCTGAACAGAACGCTGGACACGGCCCCGTGTTCGCTGAACACGGCCCCGTGCCCGTCTGACATTCTCTCTCTTCATTAATTGTAATTGCGAATTACAATTAATGCGCCTGCTGTACTTTCAACACGCCCCCGTGTCCGCTGGGCACGGCCCCGTGGTGAGCAATGGAAGCTTCTACTGGTTTGTCTTTTCTGCTGCTTCCTGGGCACGCCCCCGTGTTCGCTGGACACGGGGCGTGTTCAGTCCCTGTTTCTCTTCTCTTTGTCTTGGGAGGTGCCGTTGAGGGTCCGGGCAGTTCACTTTTGTTCCTTTTCTTGTATTTATGGTAGATTTAGTAGTCTTTTTGCTTCTTTTGTGATTTTGAGCTCATTTCATCCTGAAAATACAAAAGGAAGACAAAAACACTCTTTTTCCAACATTAGTACTTAAAAAGGGTTAGTTTTATGCCTTAAATGATGTGTTTTATATGTTGCATTTTACACACATCAGGTATTCACCGAATGATTGTTAAACGCAATGAGTTTTTTTTCTGAGAATTTAAGAACAATGGTGTGTTAGGTAGAATTATTGTTGCAGATATTTATTCGGGTAAATTACACTTTTAGAGTTGGCTACTGCTAAATTTTGAGGCAGTTAAATGTTGGCGGTGGGTGAGTGGTAGGTGTTGGTGGGTGGATTTGGTGGTTTGTTGGAGAGGAGGGAAAGAGAGAGCTAGTTGAGATAGACAGTGGTAAAATGACATAAATGCCCTCACATGAGGTGCACATGATCTGACTTAACATAAAATTTTAACTTGGTTAGTGTAAAAGGATGAAATGTGTAATGAGTTTTGCAAATAAAGGATTGTGACTGTAATTATTAAAGTTAAAGGCTATCCAATGCAATCTGATACAAACATAAAGGACGAAAAGTGTAATTTATCCTGTAAGAAATACGTTAAATATCGATAAGGGTGTTACAATACTATTTAAAATATACATATATTGAAATTAAGATTTAAATTTGCATTTGGTATTTATATTTTTATAATTAGATAGTATTTAAAATAAGTATTACCTTATTTAAAGGGTTAAAACATTTCCGGATCAGACCAATGTTTAAGGAATATCGGGTTAGACTGTGCTCTCCAAATGAGCTACATTTACTGCTTATATTTTTATAACTAAATACAATTTAAATTATATCTTATTTATAATACTTTAAATTAAGATTTAAAATTTACGTTTACTATTTGCATTGTTATAACTAAATAGTATTTAAATTAAGTATTATCTATATAACTATCTAAAGCAAATTTGATGGACAAAAATGTAACTTTGTCATTAGTTCAAAATTTATAGCAAAATGTACAAGAAAGTGCAAGCGATTTTAAAGGGGTTGAATTGCTATTTTCTCTTAAGTTTAAGACACCAAAGGGGGCAATCTTGGTATTTCAATATGGATGCTACTCCTCTACTTTATTGCGTGATTAAATACTACAATTGAAGTGTTCATGCGTTCCCATCCCACCTAACCAAGCGTCGTGTTTCAACAAGTTCATCTCTCTTGTTCAGATAGAACCTCAGTCAAGCGCAGATTTGGGTCTCTACTGTCAGGGTAAGAATGTTCTAAGAAATATCCATTCAATTACATTTACTATTTGTATCGTTATAACTACATAGTATTTTGTAACACCCAAAAAACGGGTTCGGTAATTAAACTATGTTATTATTGAAGAGCGGGTAAGATACCGCTATTGGTAAAAACTAACGCGGTAAACATTAAGATTTAATCAAATAAACTTAATGTTAAATAAAAGATAGATGAATGTCTTTTTGAATAAAGTTTATAAAAAGACCGAGGCTATCGGTACGTGATCTAAGTCGGGTTGTAGCACCCCTGAACTTAGTAGATTGAATTATCAGGTTTATTGATAATTAGCGGGAAGTAGGCAACTAGGAATAATTAACCTAGTTGATTAAATATCAGGAGAAAGAACAAGGAGTAAAACCCTTGTTCAAGCTTAATCCACCAAATTGAATATCAATTCGAGACCCAAATCAGTGCATGAACGCATATTAACGATCACCTATACAAGGGGATCATAAGGTATGTTTAAAAACCTAGATTGGTGAAAGTCATAACTTGAGACAAGTAGAATACTTGCAATTAGATTGTTGGATTATGATCCAAAAATGAAATTGAGTGCATATGTATGCTTAATTTCGTTAGACATAATGAAAATATGTCAGATTTGATGGTGGAAAGGGTAAGACGTGAATCGATATGGATCAAAACAAGTGAAAATGTTAAGAAACCATATCTGATGGTGAAAAGGGTAAAATGGTAATTTGGTCGCGTGTTGACGAATAAACAAGGAGTTTTGAAAAGTTACCCTATGGTGTAAACCATAATGGGTAAAATGGGTAAAATGGTAATTTGGTCATGTGTTGACGAATAAACAAGGAGTTTTAAAAAGTTACCTTATTGTGTAAACCATACAGGGTAAAAAGGGTAAAATGGTAATATGGTCACGAGTTGACGGATAAATAATGAGTTTTGAAAGACACCCTATGCGTAAGTTATAATGAGTCAAATGAATAATGAAACGACGATTAAGTAATATGATCATATGATGCAAACCGAAACGAGCTAAATGGGTGAGATGGTAAATAAATACCATCTCACAATACATATTGTTTGATCGTCCCAATGCAATAAGGATAAGTTAAGAGGCGGGTAAAATGGTCATTTAGGCCAAACGGGTCAAATGGTGATGTTATCACCATTAGACAATAATTACTAATGGTTGCTTGTCGAGTTTTGTGCTTGCAGGAAGATTAGCATATGGCTTGCATTTCTTTTAATTAGTAACTAATAATACAAGTATTAAAACAGGTCAACGCTATGACCTGAGCCAGGTATGTGTAATGGGTCAAACTCTCAATGAGGACTTAGGGTCCGATGAGAGTTAAACGAGTCATGGATGGACATTGGATTACCTAAAGTCAGGTAAATCTAATAATTTAAATTGGAAATATTATGTTCTTAGGAACACAATGATTTTAAATAGAACATGAGTTAAAAGTGCCCACTTGGTCAAAACAAGCTTTTAAAATGTCCTTCGTAGTTAAAAGGACTAAAACTTGACTAAAACGACCCTGGATAGCAAATCGGGCAAATGACCCCTGGGGGTGGTTTTAAAATGGATTTTTATATTTCGGTGGACCCCTTCGGTGGTATAAAAATGAAAGACGTAATTTTTTTTTAGTTAAATGCCGCCTAACGGGTCATTTTCATAGATTGTCAATCCAGAGGGTAGAATCGGCATATAATGCTTTCATTAAAATAATTCACCACAAATATAGCTTTGGTGGAAAATAAATGGAAGTCTTAGTGCGGAAATACCATGTATGAAAAGAATAAGCAAGATTTGATGTTTGGTACACAAATCTTGAAACGGGACAAATACTTTATATGCGCGAATTGGGTACCAAATGCGTAATTCATAAAAGCTAAGAATCCGGGTTAAGGATCTTGGGCTAAATATGTAAGCAAATGTTTTACAATCATTTGGAAAATTTGTTGTTTTGTTATTTTTGGTATTTAGGCTTAATTAGTTACGTTATAAACTCCTTGCAACTAACGTATTTCATGATTTATGAAATATAGGTAATGGTTTGAAGCATCAGGTGACGATCAAGCTTAATGAAGAATCAAACATGATCAAAAGTTTAAGCTTCAGCATTTTTGGTTTAGTTATTTATCAAACCGAACATTGTTAAAATGTAGTGATCCTTTTAAAATGGTGTAAATTTTTAATGACCATACAACGACGTATGGTCTGATAATTGCATTATGAATGCATAATTACAAATTTTCTATAAATTTTTAGTTAATTAAGCAAGGGTTTTACATATTTAAATTAAAATTAAGTATTATCTTATTTAAAAGAATAAAACAATTTCGGGTTATATTGCATTATCCAGATGAGCTAAATTTACTGTTTATAATTTTATATCTAAATATATTTAAACTAAATCTTACTTATAAAACTTTAAATTAAGATTTAAATTTGCATTAAGTCTCTATATTTTTTTAACTAAATACTATTTAAATCAAGTATCATCTTATTTTAAGGGGCAAAACAGTTTCGGGTCAGACTAGGTTCGATTGCACTCTCCAAAAAACCTACATATACTATTTATATTTTTATAACTAAAAAGTATTTAAATTAAATATTATCTTAATATTTAAGTATATAATTACTAAATATTTACATAATAATAATAATAATAGTGCCAAATATAATCAGTGTTTAAGGCAGGCCGAGTTAGATTGCGCTCTTTAAAAGAGCCTCGATGATACCCGCCACATTTCATTCCCTCAAAATCATTCCATCTCTCCCCCTGTTCTTTTTCCATTCCATTCTCTCTTCACCCTTCATTAACAACACCACAACCCACTACTGTTTCCACCCCAACCACCACTGTCATATGCCGCTGTCACCCACCATCGTCGTTGTTGCCACCCACCTCCATCCCTGCCATCCACCATCGTCGTTGTTACCTTCGATCACCGCCACCACCCACCTTCGATCATCGCCGCCACCATTGCCGCTTCCACCTCCGATCAACGCCACCGTCGCCACCCACCTCCACCATCGCTGTCAATTACCACCAAAACCCACTGCCACAACCGCTAACCACCTTCCACCACCATCGCCACCGCTACCACCTCTAACCACCGCCGCCACCCACCTTCGCCGTCACCCACCACTTCCACCGCTGTCACCACCCGTCGCCGTCTCCACCCACCGCCACCACTACAACTGCCACCTATCACCACCTACCATCGCCGCCCATCATTGACCACCGCCATCCGATTTTATTCCTTCGTCTTTTCCCGCATACCAAACAACAAAAAGTAATGGTCCATTCCATTCTCACATGGTAACCAAACAAGACATGGAATGGTAATGATTAATTCCATTACCTTATCCATTCCATTACCTCGTCCATTACATTTACTCGTCCATTCCATTACCTCATACCAAACAGACTCTAAGCAGTGTTACAAATGGAGAGAAGGTTTTAGGTTTTCTCCATACATGCGCCCTTGAATTGTTCATGGGATGAGGTAAGGAAATTCACGGGAAGGGCACCAAGGGAGCATAGTGCTCTTGGTGGTTTGGTCGCCAACAAGGGCTTTACCCGTTCAAAACTGTTACATCCGTTAAAAAAAAAACCTTTTTTCTTTGTTTTTAATCTTTTTGTGTGCTTCAACCAATGTACATCATGTGTTTTAATTTAAAACTAGTTTTTTATATCACGCGTTGCGGAGAAAGCAAACAAATGATAATGTAAAACAAACATGATTTGAAAATAAAGCATGTTGTTTATCATTGTACCGTTTTATGATACCAAATAAATACTTTATTTTGAGTATTACATCGTTTTAACAAAACTTATAACGGAATGCCAGGGAAAGAAATCAAGCACAACTACATACTTAAGTTTTTCAAAAAAAGTTATAAACGTAACTTATTAAAGAAGTATCAAATTAATCGATAAATTAATGTATGTTAAAAAACAATTATTAAAAAAAGGTAAAGGAAATAGATGTTTAAAAAAAGGAAAATATGTTATTAAAAGTAAATATAATAATAAACTATTACAATATATTAAATAATAAAATAATAAAAAACTATATATTATTATAAAAATAAAATTACTATTCATTGTTGCTCGAAATCAATCTATATAATATAATATATATAATATAATGTCTTATACACTCCTTTTTCATTTAATTTAGAGAAAATTTCACTTTTTGTCCTTTATGTTTGCACTGAATTTTGAAACATGCCCTTTAAAACTTTTAGTTTCAATTTATGTCCAAAAAAACACATGTTTTGTATCACTTTATGTCCTTTCCACCAAACTGAGTTAATTTACTTAGTTAGGTTTATTTAATGCAAGGGTATAATTGTCATTTGAAGTTTTTACTCTATTTATCGCCCCCTATTTAACCACTGTATGCATCTTCTTCAATTATTTTAGGGTTTCATAAGCTCTCTCTCTTATCATCTGCATCTTCTTCTTTAGGTCGATAATGGTGTTTTGTGGGTGTTGAAAGGAAGCAGCGATTCAAACATCAAAAACCTCCAAAAATCCAGGCCGTAAGTTCTATGGATGCCACGACAAGGTAAGTGTTCAAAAATTTGGGTTTTTTATGTACTGAACTTGCAAGAACAAGCATGAAGATAAGTGGGTTTTTTTTTGTTTCATTTCATTGTTTCAGAATTGAAAATGTGGGTTTTTTATGTGGATTGAACCACCAAAAATGTGTCAAACTTGCATGGACATCATACCCGATTTGTTGAAGTTCAAGAACGAATATGAAGAAGAAAGAAGAAGACTAGAAGAAAAAGCAAGAAGTTGGAAGAAATACCTGATTTGCAGCTGGGTCTTCTTTTGTGTCTATGTTTTTGTATTCCGTCAATGAGATCAACTGTTGTAGCTATAATGTACTGACTTTTGTTTAGTAATGGCAATGGAATGAAATGGTCTTGTAGATTATGTTGCGGCTGATTACCTGTACGATATGCACAATGGCCAAAAGCACAATATGCACAATGGCCAAATGCACAATATGCACAATAGCCAAAAGCACAAACTATTGTAGCTAATTACCTGTACGATACCAATATGAAAACAAAACGACCAAATGCACAAACTGCTATAGCTAATGACCTGACAATGGCCAAATGCACAAACTGTTTAAGCTAATGACCTGTACGAGACCAATATGAAAACAAAACAACCAAAATGATCAAAACCCTTAACATAACCCCAACTTCTTTATTTTTCACATTATGTCCTTTTTCAAATTGTGGTTTAGTACATGTCCTGCTATTATGTCCAGTACCCCTACACCTTCCACACACTCCTTTAACTTTTAAACCTTGTGTCATACTAATCCCAACACTGTTTTGTATGCTACCATCTTCAGCAAACTGTGGGATATCACCCCAACAAACAGCTCTTACCCTCTGCATGTCATCCTTGATAATCCTAATTTGCCTCCTAGTTTCAACTGCATGTGTCTTGATCAGTTTTTTGGCTTCTTCTTTGGTTCCAAACACTTGCCCAAGATACAAAGTGTTTTTTCCTTCACCATCTTTTCTCATGGCCTTTAAAGCCCGATGTGCACAAAATGCAACATATAAATTACATCAAATGTGGCATAAAACTAACCCTTTTTTAGTACTAATGTTGGAAAAAGTGTGTTTTTGTCTTCCTTTTGTATTTGCAGGATTAAATGAGCTCAAATGAACAAAAGAAGCAAAAAGGCAGCTAAATCTAACATAAATACAAGAAAAGGAATAAACGTGGCATGCCCGACCCCCCGACAGCATCTTCCCAAGCAAAAACAAGAGAACAGAAGGCTGAACACGCCCCGTGCTCAATGAGCACGGGCGCGTGCCCAAGTGTCTGCAGAAAAGACAAAGTTGTAGAAGCTTCTATCACCCACCACGGGGGCGTGTCCAGCGGTCACGGGGCCGTGGTCAACTCTAAGGGTCACAGAATCTAGGAAAATCTTGATAGTACAGATACGCTTCGGCACACGGGGTTGTGCCCAGCGGACACGGGGCGTGGTCAACTAATGCGGACAAACTGCATTTAATGAAGAAAGAGAAGACAGGTGGACACGGGGCCATGCCCAATGGACACGGGGCCGTGTCCGGGCTTCTGTGCAAGCTATAAATAGGGGTGCTTGGCTCATTTGCAAACCATCCCTTGGCAAACCACCTCTCTCACACTTCACCCACCCACCACCACCATCACAACCCACATCCACCACCATCATCCATCATAGAGTGTGTGAGTAGTCTCGGGATCCAAGATTGATCGTAAGAGTTCTTGACAATCAAAGGTCATGTTTGCCTAAGTGTCTTACATCACTTGGTGAAGACAAGTGTCTAGTGTAATACTTTTTATTTTTTATCTTTTTGCACTTTTTATTTGGTTATGTATTAATGACTTTAATAACTAGTTTCTTATGTTGAAGGTGAATCTTCCTTATCATTTGTCCGTGGTGTCTTGGCATTATTTTACTGTCTATATAAAATAAAAGATTTTCACCATTCATATTTCCACGGTCTATATGGAGATATGTTAGCTACCTGGTCGGGGGTTAAGGGAATGGTTTGGTAAGAGTCTTGCCTTGTTCAGTGTATAGATCCTGCAAGGACCTGGGTCAACTTTAGTAGGACCTCCTTCAATACCCACTGGTATTGGATGGCAGGGGTCTGAACTCCTTGATCCCCTCATATGTAAACTACTATTAAAACTTTAACCCGACTATTTAGGATTGTATCCCTGATGACTCAAACTACTTAGCCGAGGGTAACATCACCTTCAAAAGAGGGGCCTACCACATTACGCATTAATAACTTAATTAATTATCTTTCAGTAATCCAACCCTTTAGGATTGTATCCTTACTGACTCAAACTACTGGGTTGAGGGTAACGTCACCTTCAAAAGAGAGGCCTACTACTATAACTAAGATAATCTCTTAAAAAGTGCAAAAGTGCGAAAATAATCAAAGGTTACACTAAACACGAGTCGGATCCAAGTGATTCATCTTGTCTATCTGTTTTTACTTTTACTTTTATTTTTATTTTTCAGCATTTTTAAGTTTTTATATTCTAGTTTAAAACCTTTTTCTAAACTTTTTATTTGATTAGACGTTGAGGATAAATCGGTATTAAAAACTCTTGTGTCCTTGGACGACCTCGGTATCTTACCAACACTATACTACGCTCACGATGGGTGCACTTGCCCATATGTGTGTTTGGTGTTAGTAAAATATCGTGTTTTATAAATTTAAAACTTAATTAACGTGTAAAAAGGGCTAAAAATATACATAAAAACCTATAACACCACACGCGCATCAAGTTGTTGGCGCCGTTGCCGGGGACACAAGGATTTTAAGAAAGTTAGGAATCAAAGGCCTATTCGTTTTTTTCTAATTTTTCTATTTTTTTAGGATTTTTCTTAATTTTTCAGCTTCTGCAGAGCTCAGCACGGGCCGTGCCTGGTCGGACACGGGCCGTGCCCAGCATTGTTACTGGTAGTTTTTATTTTCCGAGTTACAGAGAGTTGAGCACGGGGCCGTGTCGGTGCAACACGGGGCCGTGTCGAACTCCCCGATAACAGGGATTCGGAAAACAATCACTGTATCTCCGACCACGGGCCGTGTTTATCTGAGCACGGGGCCGTGGTGAAGCTTCTGACCAACGTTCTTTTTGATTTTATTGCAAGACTTGGAACCCAGGCGCCACATCTGAACTTTCCACGCGGTGTATGAGCTCCAGTTCTAGTAGAGACATAAAAGAACCCCTAGACGAACCCGAACGCTTTCTAAGAAGAAGACTTAAAGCTAAAAACCAAGAAAAAGTTTCGGGGGACCCACTTCCAATGGCGGACCAATGTACCCTCATGGATTACCTACGACCCACCGTAGGTAATCTCGGCGCCACTATCAATGCACCGAATGTCGAAGCCAACAACTTCGAACTTTGGCCGCATTTGATACAAATGCTTCAAAACTCCGCAACCTTCCATGGGCTTGCGGACAAGGATCCCCATCTACATATTACTAATTTCATGGAAATATGTGATACCTTTCGGATCAATGGAGCATCTAACGACGCCATCCGCCTTCGAATGTTTCCATTTTCACTAAAAGACTGAGTTAAGGCTTGGCTTAATACCCTCCCAGTTGGCTCGGTAAACACCTGGGATGAACTAGCCCAAAAGTTTCTATATAAGTATTTCCCTCCTGCTAAAACGGCTAAATTAATGACTGAAATTAATACATATTCACAAGAGGATGGGGAATCCTTATATGAAACTTGGGAAAGGTTCAAGGAGCTACTAAGAAAGTGTCCTCATCACGGTCTTGCGGTATGGCAACAAGTATCCACTTTCTATAATGGGTTGTTGCCACACACAAGACAAACACTTGACTCTAGCTCCGGGGGACTTTTAGGTAATCGTCGCCCAAATGAAATATATAATCAAATTGAGGAAATTGCTCAAACCAATTTTCAGTGGCACACTTCCCCAGGCAATAAATCTAATGCCCCAGGCGTCCATAAGGTTGATGAAAGCACTTCTTTACAAGCTCAAATCGAGGCCCTATCTCCAAAAATCGAAAAGCTAGAGATGGTAAAAACGGCCTCGGTTATGGCTTGTGAGGGGTGTGGTGAACCACATGAAAATTGGAGTTGTATGAAAGAAGTAGATAATCAAACAAAATCGGTAAACTACATTGATAATAGACCTAGGCCGTCGGGTCCTCCAACGGGTACCTACAACCAAGGATGGCGTAACCACCCTAACCTTGGTTGGAGAGAACCCGTCAATAGTAGTAACCAACAAAATCTAAACCAACGAACAAACTTTCAACAACCAAGAAACGAGTCACAAAATTTCTCTCAACAACAAGGGGGACGAGAAAGGCTTGAAGATACCGTATCTTGCCTCATCTCCGACACTGAACAGAAAAACTCGGATCGATTTCAACAATTAGAATCGAATTTTAGAAATCAACAAGCTAGTATTCAAAACATTGAAAAACAATTATATCAACTAGCTCAAAATTTCTCCGAGAGACCACAAGGCGCGTTACCAAGTAATACCGAAACCAACCCAAAGGCGCAAGTGCATCTCATCACATTGAGAAACCGTACCGTGGGTCCCGAGGAGGCTCCATTACCTCCAACCGAAAGAAGCCGATCTAGCCAAACCACAACTCCACCCAAGCCCCAACAAGATAAGGCTTCTCCACCAAATCAAGAGCCCACCAAGAATCCTCCGGTTCCGTACCCCGGTCGGTTAATTCGCCAAAAGACCGATGAGCAATTCACAAAGTTCGAAAATTTGCTAAAACAATTGCATGTTAATGTTCCATTTATCAAAGTCCTAACTCAAATGCCTAGATATTCAAAACTTATGAGGGACTTCCTCACTCATAAAAGGAAAACTGAATCATTGCAATTAGTTAATTTAAGCGAAGAATGCTCCGCCTTGCTACTCAATAAACTCCCGCAAAAGAAGATTGACCCTGGAAGCTTCACAAATCCTTGTTCGATTGGGGAATCCCCCATTCACAATGCACTAGCCGACCTCGGGGCTAGCATCAACCTCATGCCCGCATCATTGTTCAACCGACTTGGCCTAGGGAAAACAAGCCCGATAAAAATGAGCATACAACTCGCCGATAGGTCCGTCAAATATCCACAAGGTGTCGCTGAAAATCTATTGGTCAAAGTCGGCGAATTTGTCTTCCCGACCGACTTTGTCATACTAGATATGGAGGAAGATACCGAAGTACCACTCATCTTAGGAAGGCCATTCCTAGCTACGGCCCACGCAGTGGTAGACATGAATGGTGGAACACTAACATTGAGGATTGGGGACAAGGAAATGAAGTTTGGAGTTGGAAAGAGAGTAGAAGACGATGACCCGGTCAACTACATGAAGGTCATAGACTCGAGATGATGCTCTCCGACGGTGCAGCATGGGATGCAAAACATCCCACTTGGGTAACATATGACCAGGCTTTGGGTCTAGCCAAGGACCCTTATAAACGTGGCGCACCACGGAGGCATTCCGCGGAACTATCCTTAGTTTAGTTTAGATTAATTTTTATTCTTTCTAGTTTAGTTTTAATTTTCAGGAATAAAACATACTCGGGATGGTGAAGGATACCAAGGGAAACTTGAACCAACACCCCAGACACAAAAATAGGGCCACCCGATAATTTTTCTTCATTACAGCAAGTTCAGCACGGGGCCGTGCTCATCCAACACGCCCCGTGTTCAACCATCTGCAGAAAAATGCCCAGTTCAAGTACCTGGACATGGGGCGTGCTCACTGAACAGGCCCCCGTGTCCAGCCTTCTGTTACTTTTCTTTTATTTTCAGTTACTGGCGATCTAAACACGGGGCCGTGCCCGGACACCATGGGGCCGTGTCCAGACGCCCAGTAACATAAATTTTTACTTTTTCACATCTTTTTACACATTCAATCAACCTAAAAACTTATTTTTGGGACACATTGAGGACAATGTGTAATTTAAGTGTGGGGGGGGGGGGGGATGCTAAAACCTTGAATCTTGCAAGTCCTAATTACAAGCCTTACACAAAACTCTATTGGAACCACTGAACACCCCAATTTTTTTTCAAAAAATTTTCATTTTTTTACTTGTCTAGGTTTAATTTGGGAATTTCAAGTTCTAAAAAAAGTTATATTTTTACAAATTTACAACCGACAGCGTCGTGATAAAAAAACACCATAAGAAAATTATGAAACGGCATGACAAATCTATTTAAAATTTGATTATATATACTTGATCACATAAAAACCCATTCCCACAAAAAAGTGAGTTTTGAGCCTTTATTGAGCATACAAATATACATCTTTAAACTAAATGCTCATTTTTTGTTTCTTGTGTGAATAGCCGCTTAGTTCTTACGACCCTAGAACTTGCCATGACGATACATTCCCGGTCCTTACCAACTAAAACCCAAGTAAGTAAATGATGGAGGCATTAGGACTAACACTTTTTATTTCAACACCATTATTTTCTTTTTTTTACCACCTACCTAAAATCCCCCTAGTTAACCCCTTTGAGTCTAAACCTTTTCATTTCTTAACCCAAAACAAACACCCTTTTACCCACCAAAACCCTTTTTCATTTTAAACCCTTTATTTTAATAACAAAGCTCGGTTTTTCTTATGACTTCCTTATCAGAAAAAAAATGATGATGAAGCCAAAAGAAATAAACAAACAAGTTTATCAAAAAGAACTTTGTTTGAAGAAATGCTTCATTAAATAAAAAGTCATAAAAATAAAGTCTTACGAAAAACCGACGCTTTTTACGCCTTTCGGCCTTTTCTACTAACCACTAACCCAACCACCTACCTTTAACTCAAGCCTAACCCTTCCCCCAAAAGTCCTCTTGATATTTACAAAGGTGTATAGTTAAAAAAGAGGATGATTGATTGCTTGGAAAGCTTATGGTAGGAATAAGTTCCATGCCGCTCTCGGGTGATTCACTAAAATACATCTTCGGCCGAGTGTTGAGTGATCCCCCGTGAGGTATGTGAACTTGTATATAAATGGAATTTAAAAAAAAAGCATGTTATGCCCTAATAAGTAATTTATCTTATGTAATGTTTTAAATAAATCATGACGAATAGAATTGTAAATAATTAAAAATAAAACTTAATAAAGAATCTTGGAAATCCCTACACTCTATGACAAGCCCAAAACCTTCTCTTCTACCCATCCCATTTGGTTCCAAACACTTGCCCAAGATACAAAGTGTTTTTTCCTTCACCAGCCTTTCTCATGGCCTTTAAAGCCTGATGTGCGTAAAATGCAACATATAAATTACATCAAATGTGGCATAAAACTAACCCTTTTTTAGTACTAATGTTGGAAAAAATGTGTTTTTGTCTTCCTTTTGTATTTTCAGGATTAAATGAGCTCAAATGAACAAAAGAAGCAAAAAGACAACTAAATCTAACATAAATACAAGAAAAGGAATAAACGAGGCATGCCCAACCCCCCGACAGCATGTTCCCAAGCAAAAACAAGAGAACAGAAGGCTGAACACGCCCCGTGCTCAATGAGCACGGGGGCATGCCCAAGTGTCTGCAGAAAAGACAAAGTTGTAGAAGCTTCTATCACCCACCACGGGGGCGTGTCCAGGGGACACGGGTCGTGGTCAACTCTAAGATTCCCAGAATCTAGGAAAATCTTGATAGTACAGATACGCTTCGGCACACGGGGTCGTGCCCAGCGGACACGGGGACGTGGTCAACTAATGCGGACAAACTGCATTAAATGAAGAAAGAGAAGACGGGTGGACACGGGTGTCACACCCCGACCACGTAAAACAACAAAACGTGGCAGAATCGTCGGGGAGTGTTGTAACAGAATCATTGTTTCATAACACATGGAAAAATTGAAATTTTGTTTTATTGATTAAATGAGTTACAATGTCTTAACAAACAAAGATGTATAACATAATTAACTAGTCTTGCGTCTGTTATTGTCACTAAGGCCCAAGTCCGCCTATGTGTATCTTGACCAATCCTATGCATCATCTCCTGAAACACATGTGAAAATAGGTACGTCGGCATAAAAATGCCGGTGAGTACATAGGTTTTATTGATTTAGGATTCATGACTTATAAGTTTAGAAAAAAAAGTTGTTTAACAAAAGTCAGTCATGATCCTTGTAAAATGTTTTTGTTTTATAAATCATTTGAAAAGCGATGATAAGGTAGATGATATGTAAAAGAGTAATGTAAGGTTAAATGAATAACCAAGTAAAAATGAGTTTATATAAAATAAGTTGTTTGTAAAACAATGTCTTGTGAAAAATATGTTATATGTCTAAACTGAAATGATTTAAACAATGCTGCGATATGTAATATCATACAAACACTTATATATAGGAAGTACCAACGGCGTATCCACCATGCTTGTATCATATTACACACGCCTCGTTACTTAAATCACTTACCCAAACAAACCACCAATGTAAGACGTCTATGTTTAAACCAATTGCCAAATGTATTGAATAATATGTCAAAATGTTTATGTCAAGATGTAAATCATGTAATGTATAACCAATGTCAAAAATGTTTATGTGTCAAATGTAAATCATGTAATGTGTAACCAAAATGATATGTATGGCTAGTGAAATGCATCAACTAAACCATAGGTAAAATGCACAAAACAAAGTATTGAAGTAAAACTTGGTTTAAATCAAAGTTATGTTTTGTGGAAATGCATGCTATACTGATACAAACATCTATGCGGTGTTGTGAAAATGCATACATTCAAGCCTTGCGACTGTGGCGATAAACCCCTAAACGAATTTAAAGGTCTATCTGTGTAAATGTATATCGAATTCGGTCATTCCTTCCACCCAAACATACCTAGGATGTCAGGAACGGGAGTTGTCAATTCCTATGGTACCACTACCTACTAACGCACGGCGTGATCAATGTTAATGAATGTATATTGTCCCATCTAAACAAACCAAATGTCATACCAAAATGTAAGCATGTGATGTGATGTGAATGTACTAAGTATGAACTAAATGAACATACATAGCATGTGATGTGATGTAAAACAATGTACTAGTATGATGAACATACATAACATGAAAAGGTAATGTAAATCAAATGTACTAAGTATGATGAATATACATAGCATGTGCTGTAAAACAATGCACTAGGTATGCACTAAATGGACATACATAGCGTGAAATGTAATGTAAATAAAATGTACTAAGTATGCGCTAAGCGAACATACATAGCATAAAATGTCATGTAAAACGATGTACTAAGTATGCACACAATGGACATACATAGCAAAAACATAATGAAATCATGTACTAATAGTGTACTAATGAACATAGCAAGTATATGATATGAAAACATGAAAAGCGTGAAAGTAACAAGTAGGCACATGTGTTTCACCCCAAAATGTTTGAAAAACAGTAAAAGAGGGGACTATGTACTCACTTGAGATTGCTCAATAGATTTTAGATATCCACAAGCAAAGCTAGAAGATCACGGATTCAAACGACACCTAATATAGGTATCTACATTAATATACGGATCTATCGGAGGATCGGGTAGTACGAGGGTTTGTAAACCAAATAACTGTGGGAACTTATGTAATATGGTTTAACAAAGCCTATATACTAAAACGAAACCTATCCTAAGTGCTTTTGACCCGTTACGACCCGTTTAGGTAGCTTATGCTACTTTAACGCGTCATTCGCGTAAAACGCGTTCGGACCGCCTAACTTGCCCAATGACAAGTAAGATATGCCTTAACATGTTTAATATTGTTGCCAAATCAGTTTAGATGTCAAAATTTATGTTACTTATGCTTAAAATGAATTTTGGCGCAAAAAGGGTATTTTGGTAATTTTCCAAAGGCGTATAAACTACCTATCATACAACTACTTAAACAAAGTGACCATAAGGTATAACTTCGGAAGGTTATTCCCTATACAACTATGGTTACCTAAAGTGTTTGGTCGGATCCTAATGATCGACCAAATGGGTCGGGTTCGAAAGCATAAGCGATTGTTTAGATCGCTTACCTTTACGACCCTAGACAAGCACAATTCTAAAAGTGACGAGTTAAACATGTTTAACAGAGTTTAAAAACAGGTTTGGTATCAAGACAAAGGGTCTTGATACCCAAAAGTAGTTTGGTTACAAAATACGTAAGAATACGCATTTTGGCCGAAACTACGACTCATCACTGAGCCTAGATAACGTGGTAATCAGTAGGTATAGTCACTAGGGACTATAACCATCGTGATTACGCTCACGTTATGAAGTTCAAACGAACTTCTCATTGACCATAAACTGGTCAATGCAGAAAGTCAAACACAGTTTGACTTTAACGCTAAAACGAAAGAAAAGCACGAAAGAATACTTACAGAAGGTCCCCGCAAGATTTGATCCGATTTACCCTCAGGTATGAAGTATGAACTCCAACTTAGAGGGCCAAAATTAGATTCAAATGTGGGTTTTGCAAATGAGAATGGAGGGGTATTTATAGATTTCATGGAACCGTTAAGATCATTCGTCGAATAACGTGCTTTAATCTTAACCGTACACATGTGCCTATGGTTTTGTAAACCCATGGGAGCCCCTAGAATGAGTCCATGGTATAATAAAAACCATTGAATATTATCCCATGGTATTGCAAAACCATGGGTTAAAACCATCAAATCTCAAAAGTGGACCAAGTTCAATGTATCTGTCAGAAATTTCAAAAATGGTCCCTGCACTTGTAAAACTTGATTTTTTTTGCACTTTTAAGCCCCGTTAACCCCATTTCAAGGCTCTAAAATAAAATTAAAGTATAGGGAACTTAAAATATGCTCAAAAACATCTCGGATGTCGGTTCGTTTGGTCGTACGGTTGTGTTGTTCGGTTAATTACGACAGAAATCGTAATGAACACAAAAACGATCCAAATTACGCGACGAATGGAATTTTTCTTATGCCAAACACTAAAATAAAATATTTTAATGATTACATAAATTTTTGGATGTCCGGATGTATTCAGGACGTAAGATATGTGCGAAAATGCAAACTTATGCACTTTTGACGTTTTTAGTCTCTATTGATCAAATAAGTTTATTTTAGCATACCGAACCCCTCAAAGCCTATTTCTAAGCTACGTAAAGGATATTTAGGGTATGTTTAACTTATGATCAAGTTTCGGAATGTTCTTTACAGTACGAATCTGCATACTTTCGCAGTTTGTCAATTTTAGTCCCTGTAAGCGAATTAACTTGATTTCGGCACACCAAACCTTCCAAAACTTATTTCTAAGTTGTGTAAAGGTTATTTGAGGTATGTTAAGCCTATGTCACTATTCCGGAGTGTTTGTTGCATTAAACTGGTTATATTTACGCATCAGTGCGCGTATAACCTTCCAGAAAGCGATTTAAAGCCCGAAATCGAACAAGAATTGATATGTGCAAATGATACACATATTTATACAAATCCCAAGTATGAAACACAATATTTCATTGGTTTGGTATTTGTTAGATGGTTGAAGTGACACAGGTGTCACAGTTTCCCCTACTTCAGGAAATTTCATCACGAAATTTATCTTAGAGGAAACTTCTGAGAGCTTGAAATATGTGGTTGAAAAGATCGAACAACACTGGTTAGAGTCCTGAACTTCTAGTAACTTTAAATAACATTATGCTTGAAATGTGAGAGGGACACTTATATACAAGTATATAAAGTGTTATTGGTGCATCCACCGTACCTCTATTACATTGTTCACATTTTGTTATGGTTTTCACTATCGGTTCTTACACATAATAAGTCTTACTGTGGTTTCTGTGCACTGAATTTCATAATTATATACGCGTCCATAATTACGTAATTCCTTGCATAGTTTGCACAGTGTATTTTATAATGTGTAGGGAAACCAAATGAACAAACCTGTGATGAGTGTGACTAGACCATACTGGGATCCTTTTTAATTGAGTCAATAAATGATCACTAGACCACCAAGGAGTCTTTTCAGCTTATATCATCACATGTCATTCGTAACCAGATTCTGAATCAATCTTTTGACTAGACCACTCAAAAGGGTCTCTTTTGAATCATGGAATGGTACTATATAATCCAAGGGTCTTGACTATCACGTAGAAGCCCAATAAGGATTTAAGGTAGTACCTTTTTGAATATCCTACTACGAATCTCTCATATAAAGATATGAAAGGTTCTACGAGGATTTGGATAACGAATATCCAGAGTATACAAAAACACAAAATGCATAAAAGAAAACACAAAATGCATAAACACATAATCACATAATTGTTTAACTTGATTTTAAATTTGTTATCATTTTGCTAATTGCGCACAAGTATTTAAAGCACAATAGGAATCCATTCTGTGGATTTCATTTGGTACTTTAAACATTATCAAGAATCTAACTATGAAGATAGAAAGATCTTAAAGAGGAAATTCGATTTCGATTTCGATTGTAAGGAACCGAAATGTTCGAATTAAGGTACATAAGGAATCCAATTAAGGATTCTGATTTGAATGACAATTATCCACAAGGATCTAATTGTGAAGATAAAAAGATCCCATATGGATTTTGGGAATTGAAGATATTTTGAAACCTTGCACTGGATGTGCTTAAGTTAAAACATGAAGTAAAAATGCTTATGCAGTTGAGATGCTAGATATGCCAAAGCGACATATGAAGCGGAATTTGAAGGTTAAGTCAATGTATGAGGAAAATACTTTGAAAACTATGCATAGGGTTCTAATATGTGTTCAATGTTTTTGGAAACCTTATATATAATACTTTTGAAATCATAAAGTAGGTGTATTAGGTAGGTATATTTATAAAAATGTTTTAAAATCATGCGAGATGAATTTTGAAATTATGTATAAGGTTTTTGAAAATATGAATGATGCTTTTGAAATCATGCACTTGATATAAGTAATTATACTGTATTAATAACATTTTGAATTCATGAAGGTTGTTTTTGAAAATATAGGCAATGTTTTTGAAATCATGCATTTGATATGTTAAGTAAATACACTATATTAAAAATATTTTTGAACTATATATAAAATGTTTTTGAAATCATGAAGGTTGTTTTGAAAACTTATGTTATGCATGTTAATAAATCAGAACGTAATGGGTATAAGATTTGAAAATATCCTTAGTTATCTAACCAAGGATTCAAAGGCACAAATGCGCAAAAAGCACGATTATTCAAAGTTTCGTTTTATTTCTTGTACTTTGTCTCCTAGAATGAAACGAGTACTTAAAATTTTTGAGGAAGTCATGAGCGATCACTTGAAAGGGAGAATCACAAGAGTAGTTTGTAAAGAGCATAGTTCCTTGATGTAGGTATCATAGGGAAATACCATATACACATGTAACTACATTTGTATATCAGAATTGCAAACAACGACTTTTATTTATGAACAAAACAGATTGTTTCACAATACAAGAAAACAAAAGAAACAAAGGCATAAGACAGCAACATCTTTTGCTCGGCCAAATGCTTATCCAAGGGTTGGATTTGCATTGACAATCTTCGGGCATTTGTTCCTGAAATGGCTCGTCTCACCACAGTTGTAGCAAGTAACAGACGGGAAACGAGCTTGAGTAGGGTTGACTTGGAGTTGGGTAGCAGCAAGGTTTGCAACAGCTTTGTTTTGGATAGCAAAGCGGCATATGTTAATCAAATGTCCCAACCGTCCACAGTAGGTACCTTTGGAGCAGGGTATGAGGTTTAAATGATGACGGTTGCGTCGCTTGCACCATGGGGCAGCTCCCAAGTACGGCTTCCTAGCTGGTGGCGTCACTACCTGGCTAGGTCCCGCTTGATTAGGTGTAACTGCTGCGGGTTTCTTTGAAGCCTTACGCTTTCTTGATTTTGGTGCAGGCCTGACTTCTGCTTCCTTCGGTGACTCTTGAGTGGCTCCATATTTGAGACGAGACATGGCAATGCCTAGATCCACAGACTTCAGTATCACTTCGCCTATTTGCTGGGCAAATTTGGCTGTTTGCTCGGACATTTGACCGTTGTTGAGATGAAGAGACATTCTAGAAGAAAATGAAAGACATAGGAAGCAACAAATGAAATGTTATCGGATAAACAAAACAGAAAGGCAATGCATACGAATTGCGATGATTTGTTTGTTACCTAAGGCAAACAAATGAGACGGTGACAAATCAAAGCAAGCGGGTCATAATAATGTATCGCTGAAGACATGCTTGCCTATAAGTGAACACTCACCCCAAGAGTTCCCAGGTAAGAGTGACTGGTCCGATACTGCGGATTTGTACGAACACTCTAGCCTTAGACAGAAAACTCAGAGTACAGGCGTTCACCCTTCCAGTTTGCATGTGTTCACATTATAAGACCCAAACTTTGACGAGATTTGAAGACTTAGAGGGTTCAAAACCTTATAATCAATCATCCTCGAACAAATGATTGCTTTTCAAAGTGGTTTTGAAATTTATGTTCTTGTTGTGGTTGTCGCCTAAGCATAGGTAACGGTATTGTTTTATGACTAAACGCAAGTAAACTCGCGTTAGGGTCCTAGGATGGTTATAGACTAGGTCAAAGCATTACTAATAACCTAATTCCCTATAACCATGAGCTCTGATACCAACTTTTCTGTCACACCCCGACCACGTAAAACAACAAAACGTGGCGGAATCGTTGGGGAGTGTTGTAACAGAATCATTGTTTCATAACACATGGAAAAATTGAAATTTGTTTTATTGATTAAATGAGTTACAATGTCTTAACAAACAAAGATGTATAACATAATTAACTAGTCTTGCGTCTATTATTGTCACTAAGGCCCAAGTCCGCCTATGTGTATCTTGACCAATCCTATGCATCATCTCCTGAAACACATGTGAAAATAGGTACGCCAGCATAAAAATGCCGGCGGGTACATAGGTTTTATTGATTTAGGATTCATGACTTATAAGTTTAGAAAAAAAAGTTGTTTAACAAAAGTCAGTCATGATCCTTGTAAAATGTTTTTGTTTTATAAATCATTTGAAAAACGATGATAAGGTAGATGATATGTAAAAGAGTAATGTAAGGTTAAATGAATAACCAAGAAAAAATGAGTTTATATAAAATAAGTTGTTTGTAAAACAATGTCTTGTGAAAAATATGTTATATGTCTAAACTGAAATGATTTAAACAACGCTGCGATATGTAATATCATACAAACACTTATATATAGGAAGTACCAACGGCGTATCCACCATGCTTGTATCATATTACACACGTCTCGTTACTTAAATCACTTACCCAAACAAACCACCAATGTAAGACGTCTATGTTTAAACCAATTGCCAAATGTATTGAATAATATGTCAAAATGTTTATGTCGAGATGTAAATCATGTAATGTATAACCAATGTCAAAAATGTTTATGTGTCAAATGTAAATCATGTAATGTGTAACCAAAATGATATGTATGGCTAGTGAAATGCATCAACTAAACCATAGGTAAAATGCACAAAACATAGTATTGAAGTAAAACTTGGTTTAAATCAAAGTTATGTTTTGTGGAAATGCATGCTATACTGATACAAACATCTATGCGGTGTTGTGAAAATGCATACATTCAAGCCTTGCGACTGTGACGATAAACCCCTAAACGAATTTAAAGGTCTATGTGTGTAAATGTATATCGAATCCGGTCATTCCTTCCACCCAAACATACCTAGGATGTCAGGAACGGGAGTTGTCAATTCCTATGGTACCACTACCTACTAACGAACGGCGTGATCAATGTTAATGAATGTATATTGTCCCATTTAAACAAACCAAATGTCATACCAAAATGTAAGCATGTGATGTGATGTGAATGTACTAAGTATGAACTAAATGAACATACATAGCATGTGATGTGATGTAAAACAATGTACTAGTATGATGAACATACACAGCATGAAAAGGTAATGTAAATCAAATGTACTAAGTATGATGAACATACATAGCATGTGATGTAAAACAATGCACTAGGTATGCACTAAATGGACATACATAGCGTGAAATGTAATGTAAATAAAATGTACTAAGTATGCGCTAAGCAAACATACATAGCATAAAATGTCATGTAAAACGATATACTAAGTATGCACATAATGGACATACATAGCAAAAACATAATGAAATCATGTACTAATAGTGTACTAATGAACATAGCAAGTATATGATATGAAAACATGAAAAGCATGAAAGTAACAAGTAGGCACATGTGTTTCACCCCAAAATGTTTGAAAAACAGTAAAAGAGGGGACTATGTACTCACTTGAGATTGCTCAATCCACCAAGCAAAGTTAGAAGATCATGGATTCAAACGGCACCTAATATAGGTATCTACATTAATAAACGGACCTATCGGAGGATCGGGTAGTACGAGGGTTTGTAAACCAAATAAGTGTGGGAACTTATGTAATATGGTTTAACAAAGCCTATATACTAAAACGAAACCTATCCTAAGTGCTTTTGACCCGTTACGACCCGTTTAAGTAGCTTATGCTACTTTAACGCGTCATTCGCGTAAAACGCGTTCGGACCACCTAACTAGCCCTATGACAAGTAAGATATGCCTTAACATGTTTAATATTTTTGCCAAATCAGTTTAGATGTCAAAAGTTATGTTACTTATGCTTAAAATGAATTTTAGCGCAAAAAGGGTATTTTGGTAATTTTCCAAAGGCATATAAACTACCTATCATACAACTACTTAAACGAAGTGACCATAAGGTATAACCTCGGAAGGTTATTCCCTATACAACTATGGTTACCTAAAGTGTTTGGTCGGATCCTAATGATCGACCAAATGGGTCGGGTTCGAAAGCATAAGCGATTGTTTAGATCGCTTACCTTTACAACCCTAGACAAGTACAATTATAAGAGTGACGAGTTAAACATGTTAAAACATGTTTAACAAAGTTTAAAAATAGGTTTGGTTACAAAATATGTAAGAATACGCATTTTGGCCGAAACTACGACTCGTCACTGAGCCTAGATAACGTGGTAATCAGTAGGTATAGTCACTAGGGACTATAACCATCGTGATTACGCTCACGTTATGAAGTTCAAACGAACTTCGCATTGACCATAAACTGGTCAATGCAGAAAGTCAAACACAGTTTGACTTTAACGCTAAAACGAAAGAAAAGCACGAAAGAATACTTACAGAAGGTCCCCGCAAGATTTGATCCTATTTACCCTCAGGTATGAAGTATGAACTCCAACTTAGAGGGCCAAAATCAGATTCAAATGTGGGTTTTGCAAATGAGAATGGAGGGGTATTTATAGATTTCATGGAACCGTTAAGATCATTCGTCGAATAACGTGCTTTAATCTTAACTGTACACATGTGCCCATGGTTTTGTAAAACCATGGGAGCCCCTAGAATGAATTCATGGTATAATAAAAACCATTGAATATTAGCCCATGGTATTGCAAAACCATGGGTTAAAACCATCAAATCTCAAAAGTGGACCAAGTTCAATGTATCTGCCAGAAATTTCAAAAATGGTCCCTGCACTTGTAAAACTTGATTTTTTTTGCACTTTTAAGCCCCGTTAACCCCATTTCAAGGCTCTAAAATAAAATTAAAGTACAGGGAACTTAAAATATGCTCAAAAACATCTCGGATGTCGGTTCGTTTGGTCGTACGGTTGTGTTGTTCGGTTAATTACGACGGAAATCGTAATAAACACAAAAACGATCCAAATTACGCGACGAATGGAATTTTTCTTATGCTAAACACTAAAATAAAATATTTTAATGATTACATAAATTTTTGGATGTCCGGATGTATTCAGGACGTAAGATATGTGCGAAAATGCAAACTTATGCACTTTTGATGTTTTTAGTCTCTATTGATCAAATAAGTTTATTTTAGCATACCGAACCCCTCAAAGCCTATTTCTAAGCTATGTAAAGGATATTTAGGGTATGTTTAACTTATGATCAAGTTTCGGAATGTTCGTTACAGTACGAATCTGCATACTTTCGCAGTTTGTCAATTTTAGTCCCTGTAAGCGAATTAACTTGATTTCGGCACACCAAACCTTCCAAAACTTATTTCTAAGTTGTGTAAAGGTTATTTGAGGTATGTTAAGCCTATGTGACTATTCCGGAGTGTTTGTTGCATTAAACTGGTTATATTTACGCATCAGTGCGCGTATAACCTTCCAGAAAGCGATTTAGAGCCCGAAATCGAACAAGAATTGATATGTGCAAATATACACATATTTATACAAATACCAAGTATGAAACACAATATTTCATTGGTTTGGTATTTGTTTGATGGTTGAAGTGTCACAGGTGTCACAATGGGGCCGTGCCCAATAGACACGGGGCCGTGTCCGGGCTTCTGTGCAGGCTATAAATAGGGGTGCTTGGCTCATTTGCAAACCATCCCTTGGTAAACCACCTCTCTCACACTTCACCCACCACCACCACCATCACAACCCACATCCACCACCATCATCCATCATAGAGTGTGTGAGTAGTCTCGGGATCCAAGATTGATCGTAAGAGTTCTTGACAATCAAAGGCCATGCTTGCCTAAGTCTCTTACATCACTTGGTGAAGACAAGTGTCTAGTGTAATACTTTTTATTTTTTTATCTTTTCGCACTTTTTATTTGGTTATGTATTAATGACTTTAATAACTAGTTTCTTATGTTGAAGGTGAATCTTCCTTATCATTTGTCCGTGGTGTCTTGGCATTATTTTACTGTCTATATAAAATAAAAGATTTTCACCATTCGTATTTCCACGGTCTCTATGGAGATATGTTGGCTACCTGGTAGTGGGTTAAGGGAATGGTTTGGTAAGAGTCTTGCCTTGTTCAGTGTATAGATCCTGCAAGGACCTGGTCAACTTTAGTAGGACCTTCTTCAATATCCACTGGTATTGGATGGCGGGGGTCCGAACTCCTTGATCCCCTCATATGTAAACTGCTATTAAAACTTTAACCTGACTATTTAGGATTGTATCCCTGCTGACTCAAACTACTTAGCCGAGGGTAACGTCACCTTCAAAAGAGGGGCCTACCACATTACGCATTAATAACTTAATTAATTATCTTTCAATAATCTAACCCTTTAGGATTGTATCCTTGCTGACTCAAACTACTGGGTTGAGGGTAACGTCACCTTCAAAAAAGGGGCCTACTACTATAACTAAGATAATCTCTTAAAAAGTGCAAAAGTGCAAAAATAATCAAAGGTTACACTAAACACAAGTCGGATCCAAGTGATTCATCTTGTCTATCTGTTTTTACTTTTACTTTTATTTTTATTTTTTAGCATTTTTAAGTTTTTATTTTCTAGTTTAAAACCTTTTTCTAAACTTTTGATTTGATTAGACGTTGAGGATAAACCGGTATTAAAAGCTCTTGTGTCCTTGGACGACCTCGGTATCTTACCACCACTATACTACGCTCACGATGAGTGCACTTGCCCATATGTGTGTTTGGTGTTAGTAAAATATCGTGTTTTATAAATTTAAAACTTGACCAACGTGTAAAAAGGGCTAAAAATATACATAAAAACCTATAACACCACACGCGCATCAAAGCCCTTTTCCTAAAGCTTGTATCATTGTCATCAGACTCTGAACCATTATGGAATTTTTCATTGTCTATAACATCTTCTCCTAACGCATCACCATTAGTGTCAACCATATGATCAATAACACTATCATCAACATAGTCAGTAAAAAACTTGTAATTCCTCATATCAGTTTCAACATCATTTATGTTGTTTCCATCATCTGCTATGAAATCACTATCATCATCCTTAATGGTATTCAAATCCCCCTCATGCTCACTTTCATTCACATCCCCTTCGTGCTCACTTTCATTCACATCCCCCTCATGCTCACTTTCATTCACAGACACATCATTCAACTTATGTTGCACACTTTCACTTTCATTCACAGCCACATCATTCAACTTATGTTGTACACTATCACTTTGATTCACAGGATTCTCACCAAAGAATGGATACTTTGTCCTACTTCATGTTCAGCACTAATATGCCCTGTTTCTAGTTGAACACTACTCTGTCCTACATCATTTTCAACACAACCATTCCATCCTAACAATAACCTATTCTTACTAGCATTGATGTTTTCCATCGCTATGATCTCCTCATCAGTTATTTCTTGCACCCTAAACTTGGTTGGGGAGCAGAAATAAGTAGGCACAGTTGTTATAGCATACTCACAATACACATTCATCACCCTAGACTGAGGAATAACTTTGATAAAATCTAAAACATCTGCATCACTTCCTAAAGCCCTTAGCCCAAAATCAAGATTCTCACCAGGAACAAGAAAGTGATAATACCTTTCAATATCGCTTGGAAGGCCAAACTTGTCCACGATACAATCCAGTTCATGCACAGAGAACTTATCTTCATCTAACAAGTCAATAAAATTGCACTCTCCTTCAACATAAGCCCTATCGGGAAATCGGGTGAATCTGCCACTGTGATGAAGCTTAATGGTGAACAGACTTGGGAACCCCACTGCATTATGCAATGATCGATTAGTATTATTCATAATTTCAATAAACGAAACTCAAAACCCTAAAAATTATCGTAGAAGGCATCGACTTCAGATTGGGATAAGTGTTGTCGGATCATAAATTGTCTTCCATTGGTGTCTGAATTAGGGTTCATCGTCGAAGTTTGATTGCAGAAATTAGGAGGATGATTGAGATCGATGAGTGAAATTAGAAGGATAATTATGCGTTGTGAAGAATATAAAGGGACACAACTACAATCAAACTTCAAATGACAATTATACCCTTGCATTAAATAAACCTAACAAAGTAAATTAACTCAGTTTGGTGGAAAGGACATAAAGTGATACAAAACATGTGTTTTTTGGACATAAATTGAAACTAAAAGTTTTAAAGGGCATGTTTCAAAATTCAGTGCAAACATAAAGGACAAAAAGTGAAATTTTCTCTTTAATTTAGATCATCTTAAAAATACTAATTTGGTAAAATAACAAAAAAAAAAGTAAAACATTTATTTGTTTAAATTTTACACTGAGTTTTATTTCTTTTATAATCTATAAATATAGTTTTACTGACAAAGTATATTTATAATAATTTAATTAATAACTTTAAATGTATTTTTATTTGGTAAAAAAACTAATTTGATTATGAAATTACATTAAAAAGTTGTTATGGTGTGGAAATGTAAGAATTTATAAGGATTTGTAGAAATGTACAAAAAATTATTGTTTTTGAAGGATTAATTGAAATCTTATGTGACATGTGTATGAACGTATTTATGAGTGTGAACGCATTTATGAGTGTTTTTTCCCTTATGAAAGATAGTCTTAGCCTTTGTGTTATAGGTTACCAACTTCTTTCTTCCATCCATACACTAAGGACGGTGGGGTGTTTAACGCCACCCCGTCACCTCATCCTCCATAGTGCCTCGGGGGCGCCATCGGCCATACCGCGGCAGTAAAAGGGGAGCGCCATCCTATGCTCGCCAGCACGTTAATGAGGGGAAATTGATTTGAACGATGAAGGTGTTAGTCAAAGGGGGGGCACTATAGTGTAAAAGAGAGCTTAAAGATAAAAAGTTGAAAGCTTCACCAAGCAAAGCGAAAAATAGTTTTGAAGAACAAAAATACAAAAGCACCATCATAAACACTTTAATCTCTCAAGGATGTTTACTTATATTCTTTTTAAGGTGTTACTTGCTAACATTTGATGACATAAGAAAAGTTTCTTGTTTTTCATCATCATCTTAACATTACAAGTGGTTAAGGACAACATCTCTTGAATCTTCATTCATGTATGGTGTGGATTTACTTTGGAAGAAAAACATTTGATTCTTTATTCATCCATCTTCATCAACAAATCATCATTTCCCTTGAAAATTTGTAGTACTTAAACACCCTACGAATGGGTTTTAAGTTTTTTGTTACTTACATATGGATCCTTCTTGGGTTGATGTAAAAAAATTTAAATACTAGTAGGGTGCCCGCACGATGCGGCAGGAGCAACACTTTGCATTGCGGTACTAAAAATGTTTTAACACATGGTTGGAGGTTCGTTAACATATATTGAGTTTTGGGTTTTGTATGAAGGTTCTAACAATTGATTTAAAAGTTATATTTCTTACCTTGACCTCAAAACAAAGCAAAATATGTGGTAAGGAGTGGTGATGGTGCGCAACACTTGTGACGTTTATAAGTTATCGTGTAATGCGAGCATGACGAACGAAATGGACCAGGATGGCAAGCTACCAAACTTCGATTGTTGATTACAACTGTTACCATTTGAATGTTGATTTTGGTGGTTGCGGGGGTCGTCGACGTCGGAAAAAAACAAAGAAAGAGAGAACGATGGAGAGGCAGCAAATAATATGATGAGTTTCAAAAGTTTAGGCAATAATTTCTTAAAACAACTCAAAATGGTTTCAATTGATTATGCCAATGATGGCTTCTTGAATGCTTGTGATGGTTCCCTCATTCAAGACCCCGGTTAATTATGAATCGATGTGGCAGATAACTCCACTTTGAATTTTATTTACTGTTTATTTATAACTTCAAGTTCCTAATTCCACCTCTTTATTTTGTAATTTTATTATCATTTATATTTGTCTCAGTTACCTTTTAACATTAAATGGTTTAGTAAACTTTGAGGTGAGGATTTTAGAGATTTTACCGGCTTTTCATGATTGCTGAGTTAAGCCTATTTTATCACTTCAAGAACTATCTGTAGCTAATTGTATATTCATAAAAAACTATCCGTTTTAAAGACAATATATTTTACCCTAACAAAAATAAATTAATAAGCATAAACATTTTTCTTCATCCAAAAACTCAAAAGCGTTAAGCTAACTAAAAATAGAAACTGATGTCAAGATTTCTTGAAAAAAAATGTACCTTTTTCAATCACAACCCTCAGATATTAACTTAGACCTTCAGATTCTACAACAGTTGGTTTTTTAATAAGTTTAGAATCAGAGAGACACTACCCATATTCTGTAACCAAACTTTTAATATTCTTCATCAACAAACTACGGTACCATACATCATAAGTTAGATCTGTGAATTTGTTATTTGAGGTTTTAGTAAGCTATCATTGTATTTAGTTTATACATGAAAGATCAAAAAAGTTATAAAATGATATTAAGGAGAATTAGACCTATACACCCTATGAAGAAACACGGAACTAATTATGTGGTTAATTAGTTGGGTTTATGTTTCTACCATGAGGGTTAATCTTCTAATGATTATCTAAGCTTCGTCTGGAACGTCTAATCCTGCAAAACAGAACTCCCAGGTTTGTAAGCGTGGAGTAGGAATCGGCACCTTGAGAATTCAACCAGCTGATGGTAATTGGTTGAAAAACAGGTTTGAGTTGTATGTTGGTGATTGTTATAAGTGATTCAAAATTTGAACTAGGTTGATCGTACAAGTGGTTAAATCAAGGTCATTACTTTGAACTTGAGATAACTATCATTCAAAAGATTGGTAAAACAATGTGATGATTTGATCCCCAAATTTTACAAGTGGTAAAATCAACAAACTAAATTTTTCCGGAAAAACCATTTTGATTAAAACAAACTTAAGTGTTTTGAAATCACAATGGGAAAATAGTTTGTTGTGAGGGTGAGTTCTGATTGTTTAAGCCAAACGGATGGAGAATTGTAGCGATTCTCATCAAGTTGTCAAGTTTGTACAGTTTGTTTCAAATTTTCCCAGAAAATCAAAATTGAAACATATTTTGATTTTATGGGGAGTAATATTTTAAAAAATTAGAAAATTTGAAAATGTCAAAAACATTGAAAAATTCAAAATGAGTTTTGCTGAAACAAGAGGAAATGATAGTAGATCAGTTGGACTGTCACAGCATGCTAAAGAATTGGAGAGATAAAATGTGATAAGCGATCTCACTAAAGATGTGACGATAGGCTCAGCTAGATTAGTAGATTTGCGATAACGATACAAACCTAAATGAAAAAGCCTAGTTCTAGTGGGAAACATGGTCGAAAGCATAGTAGTTAGTTTTGTCCTTCTTGATTGTGTGCCTACTCAGTAATCGCTGATTGTCAAAAGACATAAAACTGGTTAAGTTTGTGAACTTTCACAACTTTGCTAAAAAGTCGTTGTGATTGTGCATTTCATTTTGCAAAGATTTAAACTTGTTTTATTTCTTTATTTTGTTTAAGCATCGGACATCCTCTGCGTATACGTGAGTATCGACCTGGATGTTGTTGCCTAAACGTTCTGCTTTATTTTCTTTGGTGTTTCGTTTAAGCTTTGGATCACCTCTGCGTATACGGGAGTATCGACCTGGTGGTTAAAGCCTAAACAACTTCAACTTGTTTTTTATTTTCTTATTTTGTTTAAACATTGGACTTTCTCTGCGTATACGAAAGTATCGACCTGATTGTTAATGTTTAAACATTCTGCTTTGTTTTTGCACAATTCACAGTTGACGAAAGTTTAAAGGCATTACTTGAGTCAGTGTATTACATGATGAGGGGATATGCTGAGATCGTGGGGTCCATAAGAATTTAGTGCAAAATTAATATACCTTAACGTATCGGTAAGCATTTCGAAAGTTTTTAGATTGAGTTTAAGTGGACAACAATATCGTCAATCTATGTGAATCGTTTAGAGCTTAAAACGATTAAAAGCTTAATGGTGCATGTGATGTGTCTAAAAACTGACATGATCCTCTTTCGCAAACTCACAAAAATATGTTTGTACATATTTCATTTCTGCATTTAATTTTTGCATTTATGTTTCATATTTTGAAAATCCAAAAAGATTTTCGACAACTGATGATGAAGAGCTGATATTCAAAATTTCAAGTGCTGAACATGATGAACAGGTTTGGGAGTGTGAGTTTAACAGAAGAAATTTGTTTTGAGAAAGAAAAGTTTGATTAGTTAATCAGGGTCATTAATTTGAACTTGGTGTAACTATTTTTAGTAAGTTTTACTTATTGAATTAAGTAAAAAACTTATGTTTCGATGAGAAGTGTGCAGAAAATGAGCTTAACAAAGACAAAGCTAGGATTTGATCTCAAGGTGATAGCAAATTCCAGATAGCGATCCCATCATGATGGAAGGGGGAGTCTGACGAGGCTAGAGCCAAAGAGAAGAAGATCCTGGATAATATGAAAAGCTGTGAAATGGAAAAGACAGACAACGATCCTAAAGCTGATGATGCTGATGATCTGAAGAAATGTCAGCATATCGCAAGGGGGAGTCTGAAGGCCTGAAAGAAAAGAACTGAGAGTGAAGCCTAGAGACTGATAAAGACTGAAGATTGTGAAGACTCGACACTTAAGACTCGTCAACATCTGAGGGGGGAGTCTGTTGGTGCAGTCATCTGTCGTCTTCGTCTTATGTCGAGTCTTAGGTTCGTTGCAGATCAGATTGGGCAAGAAATCAAGATATGAAGGCTAACCGTTTGAAGTGGAGCTGTCCGTTTGAATAGTCTTGGCCGTTTGAGAGTGTCCGTTTGAGTGATGATCGTTTGAGCATGTTCAAACGGTCAGGCAATGTCTATATATAGTCTTCAAACGGATGTCATTGGTAACGATTGAGAAACTTGATACTGAGGTGCTGCCGGTTGTTTCTCTGATTGTAATTACTGTTATATCAATAGAAAAGAGGTTTAGAGTGTATTTCAGACTGTTTTAAAGTGTGTTTCTTAGTATTCCGCCTCTGAAACATACGAGAGCTCTTCCGATCGACTCATTCGGGTCGTTTCATGATCCTACAGAACACCGTTACTCGTTAAGAGGGGAATATGGGGGTTTCCCTCTTAACCGGGCTCCGGCGTGAGAATAAGCGACTGCTTTGGGGAAGATAATTAAGTATTAAGAGTGAGAGTAGAGGGAATGGAATGTTTAACCTGTGAAGTGAGGTCTCTATTTATAGCCGGAGAGGTGTAAGAGGATGTGGGCTGATGGGCCTTGGGCCGGAAGGCGACAACATAGCGGATATGCTCCTTGTCTCACTGGTGTCGATCGTTAGTGGCTTCTAGAAGTTCTCCGGCGTTGGCGTGCCTTGATTGGAGCCACGTGTCACTTTTGTCAGCCTTGTTGTCCTTCTGCCATCAGCAGACAAGTGGAGATCGTGGGACAGATGTCTCTGTCCTCTGATTGGTGCCACGTAGGCGTCCTAATGTACTTTTCTTCTTCTGCACGTCAGACGATCGTGGCGCATGATTGAACAGAGCCTGCAGGATGTTCATTGGCTCCTTTTTCCTGCCACTTGTACCTTTTTGTACCTTCCTACTCTGGACTTGCGTTGCAACCTTTATGCGATTCTTGCTGGGCATGGAACTAGGTCGCGCAGTTTTATAGGTACTAAAGACTCTTATCAGAATGCTAAGTGTCGTAATTGTAGTTCCCTTCTGGCTGGACCTCGCGCTTTGTTAGTGGAATGTGTTGTAGCTCGCACGAGGTTGCTACTAAGAGAATTGTTGAATAAGGAGTATGGCCCTGCGCGCAGCCTTGATGAAGGCTTGCGCGGCTTTTTTGGGGCCATACCCCTTCAAGTCCCCCCAGTCCAGTGCTGCACCATGCGCAAGGCAAGTGGTTGGAGCTCTGGACTTAGAAAAAGAAAGTTGCAGAGATCGCTTACTTTTTGTTTTGTAGGCGCGTGCGTATAGTTGCTGACGATTGTTACGGCGCGACTACATATTTGTTAGCTGATGTTTCGCCTTTTAGAGATGATAGCGCGCGGGTATCTTGAGTACCAGGTATATTGCGCGCCCCTTGGTAACTTCCTTGCTAAGTGTTAGGGAATTTGGGCGGGAAATTCCTCGAAATTTGAATTCTGACGGTTTGGTGAGATCGTCTCTGATTGTGACATTTGAGTTGACTCCTGGCACGGATGTCATCATGCTGGTTCTGACGGTTCCACTTTCCGTCAGGAGAGTGAGTGGCGGACCATGGTTAGGGAAAGGGAAGAGTGGGGGAAGTACCATGAGCGATTGCTGAGGCAAGTGAAAACTTTTGAGAAGTCGAAGGCCGCCTTTGACGAGGAGAAGGCGAAGTTCGAAACAGACAAAAAGGCTGAGGAGTGGGGCCGTGAAGGCCTTAAAGGCAAGCTCCGTGCCGCTGAAGAACTCCTCTCAAAGGAACGTGCCGATTGGAAGGCTATTTGTGCAAAGGATAATGAGCGCATGTATGCGGCTCGCTCCAAGATCACCGAACTTGAAGGTCAAGTTGCGGATCTGAAGAAGAAGGTGGAGGATGCGCAAGCTGTCAAGGAACAGGCTGAGGTATGTTAACTGTCCCTTCTTGCTTATGCTTCGGTTTGTATAATTCTCTCAAGTCTTGTTTTTTATAGGCTGAGCTTAAGGCGCAAATTTCTGGCAAGGATAGAGATCTGTCTGCCAAGGACGTTGAAATCGCTGAATTGAAGCGTCGTCTGCACAAGCAGATTGAGAGGAGCGAGTCCTTGGAGATTGATCTTGAAGCTGAAAAGTCAAAAGCTGCCACTGCCGAGGAAGCCAAGCATAAGGCCGAGAAGGCGCGAGACATTAGTACAACAGCTCTCAATGTGACGCAGAACAACTATTCTGAGGCTCAAGGTATCGTTGATACTTTGGTCTCTGAAGCTGAGTGGCTGCGCCGCCGAGGAATAGCTCTGGTAAGATTTCTCATGACTTTGGCTCAATTTGTTAAAACTTGTTGTCTTATATGTTGCGTTTATTGTAGATGGCCAACTCCGTCTTGAATGCTGGGGAGCTAGATAAAGTTGTTGCTACTTTAATAGATGCTTCGCGCGCCGTTGGTCACCGGGGTGGTTACTTGGAGTGTGCGCAACATGCTTCAGAGATGTTTGGTCAAGAATTTGACACTAGTCACTGTTCGGTGACTGATCAAGCTGAGGCCGAGCTGACTCGCGCTGAACATGGTTATGATAACTTGTCTCTACCGGTGATGGATTTGGTTACTGAAGCGTTGAAGCATGACGACTGGTGTCATCGATTAAAGACCATCCTTGATCCGCCATAGATGGTTGAAGTATCTGATGAGGAGGAGTTGGCAGGCGATGATGACGGCGGAGATGGTGATCAACCTGAATAGGAATTGAAGGCTTTGTGCCTTGTTTTGTTTAGTTTTTTGAATGTACAGTGTTGCGCGGTCGCGCTTCACCTAGATCGAATGGATGTTAGGTCTATGTAACCATTGCGCATTGCGCTTGTTTGAATATGATGTTTATGTTCACATTTATTCTGTCTTGTTACAATTATTGCACTGTTGTTTAAAACTTTGGTTAAGTTAGCACGGATAAATGTAAGTGTAGCTCAAGAGCTGATAATTCACTGAAGTGTTTTCGTGCTAATCAAAAGTTTAACATGCATTTGTAACTCATGAAGTAATAAGGTAGTAGGAAAACATATCGTATGCTTTCATTAACTTGGAAACAGGCGCTTAGGCCAATCATACATTGTGAATAAATAACATATAGGGCGTTTAGCCAATCATAGGAAAGCAAGTAGGTGCGTGGTCCTCATCAGAGGAGTGGCTCATGGCCTAAAGTAGTTACATATAACACTTGCGCAGTTGTTGCGCGTTCCATGTGCGCGAGATGATATGGCCATCCAATGTTCGCAATTTGTACGCCCCTTTTCCTAGCACTTCATGGACCAAGTATGGGCCTTCCCATTTGGGTGCTAGTTTCCCAGGGCGCTCGGCGTTCGAAGCTTCGATGTCACGGAAAACGTATTCTCCTGGAGTGAAGGCACAAATGCGGACTCTCGCATTGTAGTACCTTTCCAGTTGTGTCTTGTATTTCGCCTCTTTAATACGCGCAATCTCGCGTCTCTCTTCCAAGAGATCCAGATCGAGACGGCGCTCTGCTTCATTATCAACCGTGTTGACTGCTGTCAATCGCGGTGAGGGGAGACTAACTTCTGCCGGGATAACTGCTTCCGAGCCGTATACTAGGCTGAAAGGAGTTTCGCCGGTGCTTGTCTTCGGCATGGTTTGATGAGCCCATAGGATGCTTGGGAGCTCATCTACCCAGCCTCTTCGCTTCGTGCCTAGTCGGGCTTTTATCCCCTCCATGATGCTTTTGTTTACGCTTTCCACTTGACCGTTGCCCTGAGGATGCGCAACGGACGAGAAGGTATGTTCTATCTTCATTTCCTTCATCCATTTTTGAAGATCCTCCGAGGCAAAATTGGTACCGTTGTCTGTTACGATTTTGAGTGGAAGACCAAATCTGCAGATGATGTGCTCCCAGATAAACTTGCGCACCATCATGGCAGTGGTTGATGCGAGGGCTTTGGCTTCCACCCACTTGGTAAAATAATCAACAGCCACGATTATAAACTTTACGGCTCCCGGGGCATCTGGGAAAGGTCCCACCATATCAATCCCCCACTGTTGGAAAGGCCAAGCAGTGGACACTGGGATAAGATCATTTTTGGGGCGTAGGGTCTTTGGAGAGTGCCGCTGACAGGAGTCGCATTTGCGCAGCTCCTTCAGGGTGTCGACATGCATCCCTGGCCAATAATATCGGGCGTTCCTGATCTTCGCAACAACCATGCGTGGTCCCGCATGGATACCACAGATCCCTTCATGGATTTCTCTGATTAAGTAATTTGCGTCTTGGGGGTCTATGCAGCGCAATAAGGGACCCAAGAAGGATTCCAATACAGAATACCATCATTCATTTCATAATGCAGGGCTTTGTGCTGGATTTTCCTTGCCTCTGCTTTGTTCTCTGGGAGTGTCCCTTCCTGTAGATAGTGAATTATAGGGGTCATCCAGGATAGCTGCCCTATTTCGATCACGTTCACCTGGCGCAGCAGGACTGATGGATTTTTGAGCACTTCAATCCTTACTTCCTTTGCAAGATGCTGAAAGGAAGTTGATGCGAGCTTGCTTAAAGCGTCTACCTGTTTGTTTTCGGAGCGATTGATGTGTACGACCCTGTATGTCGTGAATTTCTGCAACAGCTCTTTTGCTTGATCCAGATATAAGGCCATAACGTCGCCCTTTGCGTCATAGAATCCGTTGACTTGGCTGGCGATCAAAAGTGAATCAACGTGCGCTTGTAGATTTCTAGCCCCCATTTTAATGGCGAGGCACAAGCCTGCCAGGAATGCCTCGTATTCTGCCTCATTGTTGGTATTTTTAAAATCCAACCTGATAGCGTATGTAAATTCATGCTTTTCAGGGCTCACTAGGCGCAATCCGGCTCCTGAGCCATCCTCATTTGAGGCACCATCTGTGTATAGGAACCATAGCCCATCTGATGTATCTTTTGTGGGAGCTTCGACGATTTCACAATCTTTGACCTTTTCTGCTGGGACTTCTATGATAAAGTCTGCAAGGACTTGACCCTTGATGGCTGGGCGCGGCCTATACAAAATGTTGTGGCCCCCAGCTCTATCGCCCACTTCGCTAATCGCCCGGATGTCTCCGGTTTTTGTAATATCGTCCCAATGTGGAAATTGGCCAATACGGTGATGACGTGGCTTGTGAAGTATCGGCGCAGCCTTCTAGAGGCATGTAGCAGCGCTAGTACCAGTTTCTCCATCGTTGAATATCTTGTTTCTGGATCTGTGAGTATTCTACTGACATAGTAGATTGGAGTCTGAACCTCGTTTCTTTCTACAAGCAATACCGAACCCACTGCCTTGTCTGATGATGACAAGTACAAGATGAGCAGCTCCTTTTCGAACGGTGTGGTCAACGTTGGGAGTTCGATCAAACACTCCTTCATTTGCTGAAAATCGCTTTCTGCTTCAGGCGTCCATCTGAACTCTTGCTTCTTTACACAGTTGCGCAAGGTACTTATGAAAGGGTACGACTTTGCGACGTGATTTGACAGGAAGCGGTTAAGCGCGGCTAGGCGGCCGGCTAACCTTTGCATCTCTTTGATTGTTTTGGGTGATGGCATGCGCTCTATTGCTTGGAACTTTTCTGGATTCACCTTAAATCCGCCATTGGTGACTATGAAGCCCAAGAATTTCCCTTCCTCCATGCCAAAGGAACATTTGGCTGGATTCAATTTCATGTTCACGCTTCTCAGTGAATTAAAGGTTTTCTCGATGTCCTTCAACATTTGGTCCTCTTCAGGACTTTTTACTACCAGGCCATCGATGTAAACTTCAATGTGCTTCCCAATATCCCCCGCGAAGGTCTTGTCCATCAGGCGCTGGTACGTGGCGCCAGTATTTTTAAGACCGAATGGCATCTTTGTATAACAGAAGATCCTGAGATCGGTTCCGAAAGCTGTCTTGTCTTCGTCTTCGAGCTTCATCTGAACCTGATGGTACCCCTTGTAACAATCCAAGAAGCACTGCCATCTGTATGGCGCGAGGGAGTCTATTTTTTTGTCGATCTCCGGCAAAGAATAGCAATCTTTAGGGCATGCCTTGTTGAGATCCGTATAATCAACGCACATTCGCCATCCTCCGCTCGACTTTTCCACCATTACTGGGTTCGCGACCCAACTTTGATAACGTACTTCTCGCAAGATTCCAGCTTTGAGTAGTTCACATACTTGCTCATTCATTGCTTTTGTTTTGTCTGCCCCTAAGCTGCGCCTTCTTTGGACCTTTGGTTCAACAGAGGGGTAGGTGTTTAAGCAATGCTCGGTAATGTCGCGCGGGACACCAGTCATGTCTGCCGGGGTCCAGGCGAAGATATCCATATTCCTGAACAATAGTTGTTTCAGATGCGTTTTGATATCTGACGAAATGGCGTGGCCTATTGTTACCGTTTGCTCTGGGTACTTACGGTTTAACACCCACTTCTCTGGCCCAGTTGTTGAAACCTTCGCCACTTTTGTCAGGCGCAACTCTTCCGTTGACATTACTTCTTTTTTGGCATAGATGATCGCCACCCCCGTCTTGGTTGGAAACCCTATCGCTGAGTGGGGGGTGGAAGTTACCATGTTTAGCTCTCCTTGGGTTTCTCTCCCAATCAACACATTGTGCCTCGATTTGACAGGCATCACCATGAAGTTAACGTTTGTTGTTCTTGAATGCTTCCCGTCAGAGAGCGTGACAGGGAAGCTGATTTGCCCTAATGGGAAAACCATTTCGTTGCAAAATCCAGACAACAGATAATCAACTGGCTTGAGTCTTGCCTTGTCATCTTCATTAAACTGGTTAAAACACTGTTCATAGATGATATCAGCTGTGCTTCCTGGGTCAATGAAGACATACTCCGTTTCGTAATGGCCGATAATGCCGGTAATGACGACGGGTCGAGTGACGCGAGGGCCGCCGCGCACTACTGGGAAAATGACCTGTTGCTCTTGCCATGAAGGTTCGTAAGGGCGCTTGCCTTTCTCTTTTGCACTGTATCTTGGTCCATTGACCATATGGGTTTCAAGGCGCCGGACTTTCTTGTGACTTCCCTTATCGTGGCGTTGAAGCTGTCGAGTTTCTTTTCGCGCGTTTTTCACCAGGTGACTTAGCTTCCCGCTTTTTAGCGCTTTCTCAATTTCTTGACGTAGACTATAGCAATCATCTGTCAGGTGCCCTGTATCTTTGTGGAAGTCACAGTACAGGTTGGGGTCCTGCCCCTTCTTGTTTGTCATAGGCCTTGGAGCCTTGAAATCATGATTCTCCGTCATCAACACCTCTTTTGGTGTTTTTATAAGCGGAGTCCAGTGCTTCTCTCTGTTATCATCCCTGACTGCTTTTCGGTAGCCGATTCTATCAATTGTGTCGCGCGCATCTTCTCTATAGCGGGGCCTCTCTTCATGGCCCCTTGATCTTCCGGATTTCCAATCATTGCCTTTATGCTTGTTGCGCTTGTTGTGATCGCGCGTATTCCCTTTGGAAAATCGGTCTTCAGAATAATAATTCTTGTTTCCAGCGAGTGATTCTTCAGTTTGCGCGACTATCTTTGCGGCTTCCATGATTTTATCCCATTCTTTGGGCATTCCGTCTTTGCCAGTGATAGTTCTGATGAGACTATCACAGCGAATGGCTTTCTTGAAGTGGCAGCGCATGAGTTGCTCACTTACGCCACCGATTTCCAAACACTCATTGTTAAAGCGAGTGATGAAATCTTCCAAAGCCTCACCATCTCTTCGCCAGATGTCTTCTACCTCAGCTGTGTCGCGCTGGTAGCGTCGTTGTTGGCTGAAGTAACTCAAGAACTGCGTCTTGAAATCTACCCATGACTTAATCTTTCCCGGAGGAAGGCTGTCGAACCAGGCGCGAGCAGCCCCGGTAAGAGTTTGAATAAACAGATGGCACCACATAGGCATATTCCATCCTCCCATGCAACCTACGCTTGTGAAAGTTCTGACGTGATCATCAGGATCAGTCAATCCGTTAAATTTTCCAACCGTCGGAGGTAACTTCTCTCTTGAAAGTGGCGCAAGCGCAATTTTTGGGATGAACTTTGAATGTTCCGCAGCTTCAGCTGGCCGATAAGCGAGGCGGAAGTCTCTTTCCGCTTCTTCAGTGTACCCGATGTGTTGTCTTGGTTTGTAGTACTCATGATTTTTCTGCAAGCGATTGAAGACCGACGAACCCTCGTCATCTTCCCAAGTTGGATCGTTCGGGTCAGTCTCCTCCCACTCATTGTTCATGTTGCGCGGCGTGAGCCGGCTATGAACAGGTCCTCTTTGAAGGTGCGACGGATAGTCGTAGTAACTTTCCGTTTCTCCCCTTGTATCGCGTGTGTCATGCACGCTTAGTCGCCTGGTGGGGGGAGGCCTATTGATTCTCCCTTGGAGATTTGGCTGTGGGGGTATCTGGCGTGCCCCCTGACTCTGTGCTTGAGGAGTGACCAAGGACGGTTCTACCGTTAAGACTGCTTGCTGTGCGATCAGAGATTGATACGTTGCGTTAATGGTTGCAATATTCTTGGCGTACCACGAGGCTGGAGTTTCGCCCTCTGGTAGCCCTAGCAGCGTCGAAACGTTCTGAGATGGGGCCGGGTTTGAAGGTCCCTCGCCATTGTTTCCTGGGGTGACCGTCTGAGTGATGCAGGTGATGCTCCCGCGTGGTCCCCCAGTGTTTGTTACTTCGATTTCCCCAATTTCTTCAATGTATTGGGGTTGGATGTTTTAATTACCCTCGCCCAACACTGTGTTAGTGTTTGCTCCGAAACCAAACTCGGGAACGATTCCTTGACCAGCCATGATCGAAGGAATGAAAACGACGAAAAACTCAGAAAAAAGAAGATGAAAGTGATTGTAGAAAATCGATGGGCGCCAATGAAGAAACACGGAACTAATTATGTGGTTAATCAGTTGGGTTTATGTTTCTACCATGAGGGTTAATCTTCTAATGATTATCTAAGCTTCGTCTGGAACGTCTAATCCTGCAAAACAGAACACCGTTACTCGTTAAGAGGGGAATATGGGGGTTTCCCTCTTAACCGGGCTCCGGCGTGAGAATAAGCGACTGCTTTGGGGAAGATAATTAAGTATTAAGAGTGAGAGTAGAGGGAATGGAATGTTTAACCTGTGAAGTGAGGTCTCTATTTATAGCCGGAGAGGTGTAAGAGGATGTGGGCTGATGGGCCTTGGGCCGGAAGGCGACAACATAGCGGATATGCTCCTTGTCTCACTGGTGTCGACCGTTAGTGGCTTCTAGAAGTTCTCCGGCGTTGGCGCGCCTTGATTGGAGCCACGTGTCACTGTTGTAGGCCTTGTTGTCCTTTTGCCATCAGCAGACAAGTGGAGATCGTGGGACAGATGTCTCTATCCTCTGATTGGTGCCACGTAGGCGTCCTTATGTACTTTTCGTCTTCTGCGCGTCAGACGATCGTGGCGCATGATTGAACAGAGCCTGCGGGATGTTCATTGGCTCCTTTTTCCTGCCACTTGTACCTTTTTGTACCTTCCTACTCCGGACTTGCGCTGCAACCTTATGCGATTCTTGCTGGGCATGGAACTAGGTCGCGTAGTTTTATAGGTACTGAAGACTCTTATCAGAATGCTAAGTGTCGTAATTGTAGTTCCCTTCTGGCTGGACCTCGCGCCTTGTTAGTGGAATGTGTTGTAGCTCGCGCGAGGTTGCTACTAAGAGAATTGTTGAATAAGGAGTATGGCCCTGCGCGCAGCCTTGATAAAGGCTTGCGCGGCTTTTTTGGGGCCATACCCCTTCACCCTATCTATAAATAACACTAAAAAAATTAAACCTTGTTCCATCTACGGGCCAGCCAAGAAAGATAATGGAATGTAATGCTCATTCTATTAGGCTGACCAACAATATAACTTCTGAAATAGACCCAAAAAAATTTCAAAATAACTAACAAACCTTGGTGTTAAGGGAGTCAATAATAAGAGAGGAGTTGACTCATGATAGGAGGAAGACTAATCTCTCAAAAAATCCACCACCGAAGTTACATCTGACCATGATCAAATAAGGCCGACATCAACAAACTATACAAATCTCTGAAACAAAATCAACATTTAATCAATTTAATCAGAAACATAAAGAATCAGTAGCCCACCTTGGGTTATTTTACCAGATCTAGCTAAAAAAATGCTTAAAACAACCAATCAGCAAAAATAACTCAATAGAGAGTTAAGGTTCGTGAATTTAGGTACCTGATACTAAACCTACAATGATAAAAATGGAGTTGTTAGTAGCCGGTGCCTCTGGCGGACAGAGGAGTAGAAGTAGGAAAACAAAACAATGGGAGAAGGTGGAAGACGACTGAAGAGTATCCTGAGAGAGAGAGAGAGAGAGAGAGAGAGAGAGAGAGAGAGAGAGATGGCGACGGAGTATCTTCCTTTGTGCTTTATAAAACAATATAGATAATAACTATATGTTTTAAATTTTAAAAAAAGTTTCCCACTTAGTTTTTTCCATCCTTTTTTATAGAAGGTTTGTTATACTATTTATTCTTAAAATTATGAAGTTTTGTTAAAATTTGACTAACGTATAAAGAAATTTTTTAATCAATTATTTGACACTCGAAATTGTTTAATCAATTGTTTCCCGCTTCTGAATTGACACTCGGCGTATTTTTAATCGGACTTTCTAGTTTGTGCTTGAATCGACAGTATCTTCTAATTCCTCTTCTTTGTCATTGTCCTCAGAATCGTCTAAATTAATAACCTCACTCCACTTCCATTAAGAGAGTCTCTTGGATCTCTTCCTTTGAGTCTCAAATTTCCGATCCCTATAAATGACAAAAATTGAATTCAAAAGTTAAAAAAAGATTAAATAAACCTTAAAATTACATCTTCACTAAATTCGCATTGAAGATTTAACTTGTATATACTAAACATTGCACCATAAGAAATAATATCAATACTTTTATCACCATCATCCTGCAATAAAACACACATATAATAACATAACGAACATGTTAATATGAAAGATATACACAAAAATAATACTTAATAACCAGCAAAATCAATACCTTAGAAGCTTGTTCGCCAAATGTGTTGTTTAAATTGGCACGTTCATCATGCAACTGAATCTGAAAAATCAAATAAGTTAACATTCACATAAAAGTAAATAAAAGAAAAAAATATTCACTGCTGTGATATAACAAAACTGACATTTCGCAACAATTGAATTCAGAACTGGATCCATTTTTTTAACTTTGTTTAGCAACAGATATAGGAGTGTCCTGCTATATTTATAGTAGTAACTATAGAAGTGCATTAGGGTTTAATTTTAAATTTGCCACCCCTTTATTTAAAGGAAGTTTGTTGTGGTTAGTTTTATGTTTTTATAAGATATATCTAAGTATAGATATTAGGCAGTTTTAATAAAATAAAATGTGACAGAAAATATCTTCATTTTATATTACGGTACTTTTAATTCCTTTTGTTTTTGTTTACATAGATGGAGTCCATCTTTGTAGATTAGGCACATTAGATCACAAATAGTAATTACTTGTACATTAACGCATAATCGACTTGTACCTTTTAATCCGTGCGTCGATATTGAACAAGACAACTACCGAAACGTCGACAAAAATGTGTAGGTCGTCATGCTATCTTTGGAATTTTTTTAACAGTATAGTTTATAAGATATGTCAAGAATAGGTAAAAAAAATTATAAGTTTGTTATGGAGGGGTGAATTGTAACTAATTATCTACAATTTTGTTAAAACCTTAGGGATTTAAGTGTAATAATTTTAGGGGCTAAAAAATAAATAATGTTTAAAAGACCAAACTACCCTCATTTTAGGGGTCTTTCTATAAATAAAGAGGGGGACAAGTTCTTATTTTTTTTGTATCTTAAAATGCCCCTCTATCATGCACTATAATATAGTATAGATATACGTGTTCATGCTTCCGTTGCCTAAAAATTGCATAAATACATGTATAAAACCCGACCAACAATTTAAACCATAAACATACCAAACTTATGATGCATGTTTTAATTAAGGTTTTGATTATAAAACTTATAAATAAACGGTGCGTGTTTTAATTAAGGTTTTGATTACAAAACTTATAAACAAACCTCTAAACTAAGACAAGGCCCTATAAAATAAGTCAACTTTTATTAAAAAAATGCCTATAAATTGTTGGAAAAATTCTTCCACTTAAAGTGATATCCTAACATAATCCTTTACTAATCCAAATAGTTAAATTGAAACACAAACGATCTACAAATAGGGAGAAATTATCATATTATTCATACAATCATACCCATTTGGGAAGAAGCAACGATTTTTCATATCATCTATTATTTTTGATACCATTAAACTTGAAATGAGACATACTTTGAATCCACATGTTATGAATACGAAACAATCCTTCTAAAATATTGACACCATTCAAAAAAATAAATAACTGTTACATTTAAAATTAAAACCATACATTGTTGGGATTTTTATGTACTCATATAATGTACATATTTATTATATGTGTGTGCATTTATGTGTGCAAACGTGTACATATACACAACAATCAATTTATTTATTCAAATGATCTTAGTCTACCTTACATGTTATTTAATACTAAGGGTGGGGGTATAATCTTCGGTGAGTGTATCGGTGAGTGGAGTCACCGAGTGGTTAACCACACCGTGGTGATTGAGTTGGGTGTTTGAGTAGGAGAGAGGGTGAGAAATCCGGTGTATAGTCACCGAATGTGATTGAAGAGTGATGGAGGAGAGAGAGAGAGAGGAGAGAAGAACCAATCAAAAAATATATAACTCAAACACCCTAGGGTGATTAACCATACCTAGTGATTGAGTGCAAAATGGGGAGTGGAATGGGGAGTTGACATGACATAATATTATTGGGTAGGATTTCACTCAATCACCCTACAGTGCTTAACCATACCCTCCACCCTAAGCAGTGTAAGTTTTTAAATGAATACGACTTAACCCTAACTTGGGAAACACCAACTAATTAGTTATTAATTCAATAGGAAATAAGTGTAGTGGTTCGTCGTCGTCATCATCATCATACTCAGTAAATCTCACCAATAGCAAATCTAAGGTAGGGTCTCAGAAAGGTAAAATGTAGACAACATTATTATTCACTACTAAACGAAAAGTTTTGAGAGTCGCCCACCCTTTTCCGCCCCCACTATGTTGCACCCTGGATGTATTGGTAGTTGACAGGAGTAGATTAAAAGCAAGTTAGTTTGCTGTTCCAAAACAATGTAAATCCTTACTTATTACTAAGGAACATTCATATTGAGGTTCATTTAAGAAAAACATTTAATTGAGAAGAAAAAACAAAAAAACAAAGAGAATAAGTAAAACATTAAGTAGTTTTTCTCTCATCTTATTTATTTATAATCTTTGACTAATTAAATTAGTTATAAACATTATCATTCTTCACATTAAATTTTTTTGCCTACACACGTTAAAAGTTATCATACACATTTCGAAATTTATGTAACATATGTTAAAATTTATCTTACACAACTCATAATTTATCTCACAATCTAAATTAGTTTCTTTTTAAAAAAATATATTTTTTGAAAATAAGTTACAAATTTAATGTAGTTAATTATTAAAGAAATATTGCAAATTAACAATCTATGTAAAATCACCAATATACCCTTACAATAAAATTATCCTACATATACATTTTGAAGTTGAGGGAATAGTGCCAGGCAGCTTGCCTGGCACTTCCCTATTGGACCAACTTATTTTTAATTTAATTTTATTCTCAGTTTAAAATTGCGGTTTCGTCCTTTGTTTAAAATTACGTTTCTGCCGCTACCTCAAAATAAATTTATAATTTTGCCTCTATCTCAAAATTACGCTTTTGCCCCCGGTTCAAAAACTAATTTTTAATTTTGTTCCCAATTTAAAATTACGGTTTCGTCCTCCATTTAAAATTACGTTTTTGCCCCCGTTCAAAATAAAATGTTGTTTTTTTCCTCTAGCTCAAAATTATGCTTCTGCCATCAGCTCAAAATTACATTTGCTTGGCACTTCCCTATTAGACCAACCCATTTTTATTTTAATTTTATTCCCAGTTTAAAATTACGTTTTCGTCCTTCGTTTAAAATTACGTTTTTGCCCCCAGCTCAAAATAACATTATAATTTTGCTCCTAGCTCAAAATTACGCTTTTGCCCTTGGTTCAAAAACTCATTTTTAATTTTGTTCCAAGTTTAAAATTACGGTTTCGCCCTCCGTTTAAAATTACGTTTTTGCCCCCAGTTCAAAATAAAATGTTGTTTTCTCCTCTAGTTCAAAATTCTGATTCTGCCCTCAGCTCAAAATTACGTTTTTCTCACAGTTCAAAATAAAATTATGTTTCCCCCCTAGCTCAAAATTATGACTTTGCTCTCAGTTTAAAATTGTGATTTTGCCTCCAGTTCAAAATATAATTACGATTTTACTCTCTGTACAGACATATATGTTATTAGAGAGAAATATTCGGCCTATTACCCCGCAACGCGGACGAGGCAAAAACTAGTTGAATACAAATATTAAAGGAAGAAAAAAACAGAAATTTCTTTATTTTTCTTTTTACAAATATTCTCTCATTTGAAACTTAAACTACATATGAGGTCAAACAAATGTATTATTATAGTTATATTACTTGATGAGGTCAAACATATGTATTATTATAGTTATATTACTTGGGTTTTTTTAGAAATTATATTACTTATCAATAAAACAATTTAGTATATTTTTTAGGGATAAGTATAATCATTATTATGGACAATTATAATTCATTCGACCGCCTTTGCCACCCCCTTCTTGGTTAGGGCTGTTTTTATTTATATGTTGACCGACCATTAATTCATAGCCACATATAGCACACTTAGATGTAAATAAAAAATACATCTTCAGTCTTTTTGGGTTTCTAGCTTTTATCTTTTGTGCTATACGATAATGTATATTATTATATATTCAGAGGTTATAGATTGCTCTTTACCCTAAGTTAAGATAATTTCGGATTTCTGTAAGTATGGTTTTATCTTAAATTTATACAAATTTCATATATATTTTTCTAGATATATTTTTAAATTTGTTTTATTAATAACTTTTTTATCCTCTTACATTTCAATAGTATAAAAGCGGGGACACGTAAATATACTAACATCACCAACTTTAAGTAGAAAATAATATGTAGTGTATGTCAAACTTAGTAACAAAGGGTTTGTAATTTAGCGAGAATAAATGGTTTAAGATTATAGTCTTATGGTATACATTGAAGTAAGTTTAGAAAACGAGAAGATTAGAGAGATTAGATGGTCACATACATGTCTTATGTATCATATTAAAACGATGTGTATAAATGTTTATATAGTTACTAATGTTCTCATTTTAATTTAAATAAATTTTTAGCATCGGTTTTAGGATGATCGGTTTTGCAATTAAAAAAGCGGTCGCGGCCCAGTTTACTGTTTGTAATTTGTTTGTTTGACATTTTTATGACAATGGAAATTTAAGTATTATAGGAAAAAAAAAATTATTGAACAAAATTATTGATACTTTATTATTATTATTATTGTTATTATTATTATTATTATTATTATTATTATTATTATTATTATTATTATTATTATTATTATTATTACATTTGTGGTATTCTGCAATATATACACACAAAACCATTTAAGAATATGTGTGATATCCTACCAGATCTACACACAAAAGCATTTAAGAGTATATTAATTTTTCCTTAAAAATGTGTGATTGGTTTTCATTTCCTTTTTTAAATAATTTAATTAATGTTATTATCTACATTTGAACCGCACAACAAACATGCACCAGATGATAAAAAGGAAAATAAACATTTCTTTATTATTTTTAAATGTTTGCATGACCTCACCGACAAAATATTCAAGACCACATTTGCAATCGTTAAAAAAATAAATGAAAACTACTTTGTAATTGTTTAATCAATTGCAATCGTTAAAAAAATAAATGAAAACTATTTTGTAATTGTTTAATCAAAGTAAATGCGATAAACTTCTTTCTTTTTGTTTGGAGTTAGTGGTACATATTATATGTGTACTTAATTTAATAATATTGCTTATTAATATATCTTATCATTCTAAGACACCCTTAGGGTCTGTTTGGTATGGCGTAATGGAATAGACGGGTGAATAGAATGTACGAGGTAATGGAATGGAAACCATTCCATGTCTTGTTTGGTTACCATGTGAGAATGAAATGAATCATTACTTTGTGTTGTTTGGTAGGAAAGAATAGACGAAGGAATAAAATCGATGATGAGTGACGGTAGTCGGTGGTGATGGGTGGTGATAGGTGGCAATGGTAGCGATGGTCGGAGGTGGTGGCGAGTGACGGCGGGGGCGGAGGTGTGGATGGTGGGTGACGGTTGGTAGCGGCGGAGGTGGGTGACGACTGGGGTTGAGGTGGGTGGTGGCGGGAAACAGTTGGGGTGGAGGTGGGTGGTGGCGGGAAACAGTTGGGGTGGAGGTGGGTGGTGGTGGTGGTGGTGGCGGCAGCGGAAGTGGGTGACGGCGGCGACGGTAGTCACGGCGGCAGCTATGGCAGTAGTAGTGTCACCCGTGAGTGAGTTATTAGAAAAACTATAAATTAGCAACCTTTTTGTGCATATATGTCTTGTACCTAATGCTTTGGGTGTTTTTCAAATTTTTTGAAAAACTAAAAATTTTGATATTTTCACTTTTCACCCAAAGGTATTTTTTAAATTACTTTTAATCTAAAACTATTTGTTTTCTTTACTTTTAACCCAAAACTTTTTATCTTTTACTATTTATCCTCACAATTTTTTTTTACTTTCAACTTTAGTCTTTTATAGTTTTCATTTTTCGCAAATTTTTCGCTTTATGCTTCGTTCTAAATTTTGTGGGTTAACACATCGCAACGTACGTGCGTGGTGTAACGTTTTTACGTTTCGTTCTAAACTTTGTGAGTTAACACCACACAACGTGCGTGTGTGAGTGAACGTTTTTACATCGTCTGTTGTTTTTCCCGTTTCACAGGTTCAACATAACGTGTGGGTCCTAAATCGACTTAGTTATAACTAAAGAATCCCCGCCGTAATTGCGGCGGGTCGTAATTCTAGTTAAAACCAATAAGTATAATAATAATAATGGTAAAAAAATTAATAATAATAATAATAATAATAATAATAATAATAATAATAATAATAATAATAATAATAATAATAATAATACATCTTTCCATTCCTTGAAGGAATGAAAAAAAACACCACCTTACCAAGGAATGAAAATTATTATATTTGGAAGGTTTACATTCTTTGTGGAATGTTCCATTCCATTACCACTTGACAACCAAACATGTTTCTTTTCATTTCAATTGAATGATCCATTCCATTCCGCCTTCTATTCCTTCGTACCAAACGCTACCTTATTATTTAATTTGCATGATTTTGACATTTGTTATGATATATGATTGGATCACCAGCAAATAAAATTGTAAATACAATCGAATATTCTTTACCAAACATAAAAATACGCCATCATGCATACCGAAGTCGATGTAACTACTACCTAATTATGATTAGACACAATTTAATATTCTTCTTTTTAAGGAAAAAAATATCAAAATTTGTTAGTAGCAGGTAAAGATATTATATGATTATGGTTCTGGAAAACTATGTCATATGTAGATCCAAATTGAGATATATATAACTATACAGAACATCGTACACCTAACCTCTTGAGAAAACTACTAAACAAAACATAAAACATAAAGTTGGTCGATACTAAAGAAAACATAAAACATAAAGTTGGTCGAAATTCAATATAAGAAAAACCAAAGTGGCAAAATTAATATGATGTTGAATATTTGTCTTATTGAAAATCTCCTTAATATATAGGTAGTACAACGATAATTAGAAACTCCTATAATCAATAAAAACAATACATGATAAACTCTAATAAGTTATAATTATTTATTATATTCTATTAAATGATAACAATAAAATCCAATGTAACATTGTGACAAAACCGAATATTTAGGTAATATATACGTTAATATGGCCCTTCAAGTTGGACGTCTTGGAGCGAAATGTAGCAAATCGAGTGGACGGTAAACCTTTGGCAACGATGTCAAAAATTTGAGCAATAGTCAAAACATATTAAAATCTTAGGTAGCGTTCGTTTCATGGAATGGAATTAGGAAGTTTTTCTTTGTAAAATTGATCTTGGTTGGGGGAGGGAGGAATTTGAAATCCAATGAATTTCTTTAATCAATGAAATTTGTGACTATTTCAACATTCCATTCCATTCCTTCATTTGAGTGAAGGATTTCTAAGGAATGTTGAAATAGTCACAAATTTCATTAGAGTGAAGGATTTCAAATTCCTCCCTCCCCCAACCAAGATCAATTTTACAAAGAAAAACTTCCTAATTCCATTCCATTCCATTCCATGAAACGAACGCTACCTTAGAGTATGTGCAAGTATCGTATCTCATATGAAACTTATTAAGTCAATCTCAACTCTCAAGATGTTTTATACGCTAATGAACACATGACTGTCTATTAAGCATGTGACTTGTTACTCCAAATCCTTAGTGGCAGTGGCGCAACATAGTGGGGGCGGTAGGGGGCGGCCGACCCCCAATTATTTTCTCTAAGATGAAGATGTGTATGATGAGATTGAGGTCGAACATGAATCCTTTCCATGTTAGGTTTTTCATAACCTAGAGGTTTAAAAAAACTAATTATAACTAATTATTTCAACCGAGCTTCGGTAACATGATTATTTTTTCTATAAAAATATTGGTTTGAAACCTTTTTTTTCCCTCAATGTTACATGCTTGTTCGTTAATACTACTCTCTTTCCTTCAGATGATACATTTTTTTTTTTTTTGAACTTTTAAATTTTACGTATTTTCTTTTTCACTAGTGTGAGATGACAATCTATTGATTTATTAAAAGAAAATAATTATGAAAAATTTATTTGATAATATATAAAAAAAATATAAAAAAATGATTTAAAAATAAGTATGGGCATATATTTTTTTTTCAGCATCAAACCTATGATTATTATTATCGAGCCATAGTCCAAAATACTATTTTGGCAGTGTCGATTGGTCAGGAGCTACAATTTGTGGTTCTTTGAACCAATACGAATATACGATTTGTGGTTATATTATATCACCACTTGATGTATTATCCATATATATTTAATTTATACGTTAACACAAAAAAAAATGTATTTGATTGGAACAATTTATTTATTGATTTATTTAATAGTATTATTATATCTCACCTGACGAACACGATGCGACTTGCAATCGTGATGACATGGAATGAACCAATAAAGCTTCGACACGTAGCATTGTCTTTGAATACCATATCGAAGTTGCATGAAAATTTGGTTGGCAATTTCTAAAGTCGTCGAATGGCCGCCGATAGCATACCACTCATTTCTTTTTGAACGGTGTGAACCAATTACACCGCCTAAACGGCGGCCCTAGCCAAGATTTGTGCAGACTACATTGTCTTAACCGGACATGTGCTAGATTGGTCAGATTTAGTTACAATGTTTCCCTGAAAACCGTACTGCCTTCACACGACATACCTCGCTGAAGTATACCACTCATTGACCACATAATACTTCAAACATTTAATATTATAAAAAAGCAAAAAAATATAACAGATTGAATATATTTTTTAAAAGAATGTTGTACTTTGATACGAATCACACATTTATACATCTAAGATGGGTGACAATAAACATCATAAAAGTACTTTACGATTTATATTTTATGGTTGTACAGAACCAAACGATTGCGTGACTATGCTTGTGCCTAGGCCTGGTCTCATTTCACTAGAGGGGCCTACTTTCAAGGCAGACAGACACACGTTAGAAAGATCCGGGGCACATGCCCCTGTTGATTTTATAAAAAATACAGTTTATATAAACGAATTTTTAAGTGACTCTATAATAACTTTTTACAGTGACCCCATGATAACAATTCAAAAGGTTTCCTAGCGGTAAACCCTCTGTTTATGCATAAGATGGTCATGGTCGAGTCCTTCAAACATCATTTTTAGTCTATTTTAAACAGACTTCAGTTAATTAAGTAATTAACTTATTTTGCGGTTCACAATCAGACATTCACATTCACATGACCACTCTCCGCCACAATTTATGACTCACAATCCCCTTTCTCCCATCATTTTTTAATCAAGCACCACCCCCTATTGAGGTAGAGATTCTATTTCTTTCAATGAATGAATTTGTCATGTGTTTTATTGAAATATGTGAATTAGTTGTGAACTAGAATTGAGACCCGCCGCAATGCGACGGGGATTCTTTAGTTATAACTAAGTCGACCTAGAACCCGCACGTTATGTTAAACCTGTCAGACGGGAAAAAAAAAACAGACGATGTAAAAACGTTCACTCATACACGCACGTTGCGTCGTGGTAACTCGCAAAATTTAGAACGAAACGTAAAAACGTTAAATCAAAGACGCACGTTGCGATGTGTTAAGTTAAAAAATTTAGAACCAAGCATAAAGCGGAAAATTTGCGGAAAATGAAAACTATAAATGATCAAAGTTGAAAGTAAAAAAAGTTGTGAGGGTAGATTGCAAAAAATAAAAAGTTTTGGGTTAAAAGTAAAAAAAAAAACAAATAGTTTTGGGTTAAAAGTAATTTATGAAATACTTTTGGGTGAAAAGTAAGAAAAATCAATTTTTTTGAAAACCCCTAAAGCGAAGGTTACGACAACCATATACATAACCATTTTTTCTTTGGAAAACCCCCAAAGGACACCCCGCGTTACGGCGTGGCGTAAAACGTTGTCAAATAGTACTAATGTCACACAACCGTGATCGACCACCGACACTAACTCGACCTAGGATCTGCACGTTATGGCCATGCTTTCAAGCCGGGCGTGGGGCGGTATGGCCATGCTAGCTGGCTGCCTCCCATTCGCTCACCCGCCACGTCATAGCGGACGTTTCAAATTTTGAATTTTAAATTCAAACGGTTTGGGGGAAAACCAAACCGCCACCCGGTCTACCAACAACCCCCTATATATTGTAACCCCCAACCCACTGTTCCCCCATCCCACGAACCCAACTCCACTGTCACACCCCCAAATTTCCACATAGGGAGTGTCCCTGTTAGGCGTGTGACATACCAATAACGAGCCACTAATTACATTGAACCCATACAAGTTAATAATAAAATCCCCATTATTAATAAAAACATCTTCAACAAGTTTTAAACGAAAATCAATAAGTTCAGCGGAAGCAAATAGTAAACGAAGTTAAACTGTTTCAAAACCAAAGTATAATATCAAGAAATCAGTCACATAAATCCTTCCTGTCGACCCATGACCACTCCAGCTACTCCAGACAGCAAGTTCCCCAAATCCAAGATACCTAATAACCTGCGAGCATGCAACAAGTGTATCAGACAACGCTGGTGAGTTCATAGTTTTACGAAAACGTTGGTTACCAAGTGTTTATTTAATCCATTGAATTTGATTCCGAAAGTAATGTTGAATACAATGTTGATAATACCCCAATACAAGACGGCTTCTGATTATTTTGCCCTTTCTCCAATGCTCCTATCAAAGCATTGGTCATGACTAGGTCATTAGTTCAACACCCGTCCTCCCAGGAACGGGGTGAGGTTGCCAAACCTAAGTAGCGCTACTAACTAATACCATGTTACCTTCCTGGTAACCAAACAACACGGAGGGACTTTAAAGGTGATAGGAAGAGTATATTATCCAACATTCCCGTTTTTTACCCAAAAGACTTATCCCTCCCAGGAATACCCACTGACTGTCCCAACCACCGGGACGCATGCTCAAGAGATGAACTCACCTTAGAGTGCTCGGTAGGATTAATTACTCGTTTAACCAAACAATCAACCACGTCCTATGATAATTGCACATATAACAGTCAGTATGCATACAAGCTCGGTACGTGTCATTCCACATTTATTCATCAATCAGTGCACACGACATACAAGTAGTGACCTTCGTCAACATTATTATTAAACATCATGCATTCAAGTTTAACAAATTGTATAACTATATAAATATTACCTAAACAAATATATATGCGTGTTTAATAAACATAAAACGGCCCAACATCACAACCGGCCCAACATTACATTTTCATCTAATAATTCAGCAGCCTAGTTAACCTGTATCGGCCCAATAACATCTTGTTAGAAGATACCCAATTGCATCAGTTATGCAAACAGTACCAACCTCGTTTAATATATTAGAGTCATTACATACTGATCAATTGCATGGCAATTATTGGAGATCCTAATTCACGGTCAAACATCATTAAATAAAATCAACACAGATAAGACAAACTTTCTCTTTCATCATCCTCAATTACACAAAGCAAAAACCCAGATCTTATCTTTATGAACTTTATGACCATGTTTTGCATTTATATCAAATTCATTGGGACATTACTTGATTTGATTATCATCAGACTCTCATACTTTGACAACATCATCATCATAAAACAAAACCCAGGTTTGAAACTCACGAAGACACTCATGTTTAATAATTGTTGGACTCACACATATGGCACAATATCATTATTATTCAAACAGTACATGCACATAACAAATACTCAGCATCATCATAACGAGTTCTCTAACATAAGTATATTAACTATCATACACGATTCGACCAGTACATCACACTAATCGGTTCCGAATTCCGCGATTATCATCATCGATAATGTCTCGTAAAACTCCTGATTATCAACAAAAATATATCGACACTCATGATAGTATACGAGTTCTTCTTTGGAACCGAGGTCGAAACGGAACTTGTTTATACACGTACACCGTCACATATCACAGGTTACACAGATTCGGTCACGGGTTTTATGGCTTTAAACGGAGTCGAGTCGGAACTCTTATATACTCGGTCCTATGGCACGAACTTCACAATCATGGTCTAATATCTCTACTAATCTAATATGCAACATCATCTACATACACGAGTATATATATATATATATATATATCATCGTAGTATCGTATGGGTCTTTCATCAACAACCACATGTGCAAGAATAATCGCCTATCATCTACACATATATGCACATAACGAAAAACAGACATAAAACGATGCTATCATCGAACCGAAACCGCGGCGAGTCTATTAACTAGAACTATGGACGAGAGAGATCTTACCGGTGTTCGTCGGAGGCTGAAATCGCCGGAGAAGAAGGTGATGGTAGCCGGTTTCGTCGTGGGATGAGAGGATAACGATTGCGACTATGAGAGGGGTTCTCGTTCTGCCGTAGGGTTTGTGTGTTCTCCGTGAAGGTGAACATACGTAAATATATATATACGTACAACCCTGTGGCTTGAATATGGGCGGTGGGGATTCCATGTGTGTGTGGGCCGAGATAAGGGTTAAGGTGGGCTGGGGTTAATGGTCTCGCAAGGTTCCACCAAACAAATAACTCTGATATCATAATTTACTTGCACGATGTTTTATTTTTTTGCAGATCTACTAATGATTTGTATCTAGAAATTCGTATGGACTTTAAATCTAGTGTCATGATATTTTCTTGTATAAAATGTGAGATTTAGAACTTAATAAAAGCCACGTATTGCCATTTTGGTGAATCTATTGTTTTATATATATGTAAAATTATTTATTTAACTATTTATGTACATATATATATATACCTATATATATATATATATTTTTAACCAACAACAACATGTTCGGACAAAGAGTTAGCAAAGTCGTGCATAATATCCACACAATGTTTTGACCGATAAAGGTTTCAGGTTGCGTAAGGGGGTTGGGTCAACTAAGGCGACAACCATAATTAATTTATCAAATAAAATACATATGGGATTCGATTTATAAAGGCGAAACAAACGGTTTGTACCTAGAAGTTACGGGTTGTCACATCATCCCCAAGTTGAAAGAAATTTCGTCCCGAAATTTAGCAAACAGTCACTGAGGAAGCTAGTTTTGTTAAGCGTTTTCGCGGGGTGTCACATCATCCCCTACTTTAAAAAAATTTTCGTCCTGAAAATTGATCTAAACAATGGCTTGAAGTGAGTTCCGACGAACTCGATCTATAGATACCTTACAACGCTTGGGGGGCTAATCTTGTGATCGGTGGAAATCATGGTATGGTTGTTAGCGTTTTGTTATATCAGTTGCCAATCAAAGAAACAGGGAATTAATGAGGTTCGTACAAAGAATCGAGCGAAACAGGGGTCCATTAAACATCCGAAGGATTTGGCCAGCAAATTTGTTGTCTAGAAGTAATTTCCAGTAGTGGTGCATGGCGGCATGGCACCACAGGGAGGTTCGTTACATTGCGGTCGCGCGAGTGTATCATTTGTCCAATACAGAGTTTGGTGGGTAGAGATTAGTGTTGCAAAACGACAAACGCGTGTAACTGTGACTGCTTCACTTCTAGCGGTGATGACAAGTGAAAATGATAAGGTTCGTCTACAGGGATGCGTGGGTATAGTTCGCCTAATCCCGTGTTCGTTCGGAAGTTCCATCTAGCGATGCCATCACATGGTTAGCTCTCTGTGATAGTATCCAACGAACCCAAGGGATTGTTGTATCCCAGAGGGAAATCAGGATTAGCATAAGGTCTATTCTGAAATTCCACCTAACGATGTGGAAGTAAACCAGGTGACTCTTCAGAAGAGACGTCAGGAAATTCACGAATAACTGGAAGATGCTCGATCTTCCTTTCTTAAAGTAGCGAATTGGTGACAAGAGCTAGTATAGCAGGGTAGCCCTTCCGTAGACACTTCTGGGCTTTCACGACTGAGATGATGCCAACAATGGCACCACTACGATGATCTCAAACTGATAAGGATTCCCCACTGGGAGAGGGAACGCACGATTTTTCTTTTTGCAAAGAATTTTCTGCTTGATACATAGATAACCAAGTCCATGTCAACGACCACGTCAAAACTTACAAGAGTATTGGGAAGTAGGTCAATGTCGAACACTTGACCCACGAGATCAAGTTTACAACCAAAAAGAACATGAGAAGCTTCTATCGATCTACTATCAGTCAATTCTACTACATGCTTATTTACAAGAAAGGTGGGAGTCAGTCCTAACTGACGACTGAACCCTAAGGCACATCACCCCAATCGAAACAAGAGTCAAATAAAACAGAAGCAGAAAAAGATCATTCAAGAAGACATCCCGGTCGCAACATTGCCATCATTGCGAGTCTCCCCCAGCGCCAATAGTAAATACCCTTCCACGTGCTCCGTTCCCACCATTGTTTCCATTGTTGTCGCTCCCAGTATTGTTGTTGTTGCCAGCATTCTGATTAAGCTAAGGGCAATCCCTCTTAAAATGACCCTCATCACCACACTGAAAGCACCCCTTTTGATTTCCCCGACTCTGTTGAGGCTGTTGCCTCTCCTGTTGTTGCGGCTGCTGCGGCGGCTTTGGGAGCCAGACCCTACAATCTTTGGCCATATGACCCACCTTGTTGCACCTATGACATACCCGGGTGCACGGTCCGCGATGGTGAAACATACACTTATCACACTTTGGTAACTTTCCCGCGTAAGAACCCTGATTTGAATTGTTGCTCTGATTCTGGTTCACAGAAGACGACTGGCTAAAACTACGGTGGGTGCTGTTGTCTGCCCTTTTCTGAGATTGGCTGGCACTGGTTGCTTTGTCAGTATCGTTCCATTTTCGCTTGTGATCACTAGCAGGTGTGGTAGCTGTAGCAGTCGAGGTAGTAGCAGAAACACGTGGCGGCAAGTTGCCACTTTCGACCTCTTGGTCGGTAATCTTATGTGCCAAACGGACGATACGGGGCAGATTGTCTAGGTTTGCAGCAGTAACGTACCCCTTAACAGCTGGTGCTAAGCCCTTGAGATACAACTCAATTCGCCGGGGTGGAGGTCGAGACATGTTAGGGCACAAAGTTGCTAAATCATTAGACCTCCTAGTGTATGCTTCAATCTCAGATCCCTCCATTTTCAGATTGTAGAACTCGTTCTCCAGTTTCTGAATCTCATCACGAGGACAATACTCCTCTCGCATCAATTCTTTGAAATCATCCCAAGTAGTGGCATTCGCCATCTCAATACCCAACATTTGAACCTGGGCATTCCACCAAGTTAAGGCACCATCCTCCAAGGTGCCTGTAGCATACTTCACACGGTCCCCCACGGGACAGTTGCACATAGCAAATACTGATTCAGCCTTCTCGAACCAACGCAGGAGTCCCACAGCCCCCTCAGTCCCGCTGAAGGTCTGTGGTTTACAATCCATGAACATCTTGTACGTACAAGCAGGTGGAGCAGGTGGATTGTTTTGATTCGCGGGTTGACCTAAAACGAAGGAAGTAAGACGCACGGGTAAGATTCGAGTATACGACACGAGGATAGAAAGTAATTGGCACATATCGTACCAGCCTGGTAAGCCGCTAGGGCTTCAGCTACACGAGTGTTGATCAAGTCGGTTAATTCGGCCTGGGTCATAGCAATGTGACCACGTCCACCACCTCGGCCTCCTCCACGTCCACTCATGGTTCTATATCAGAGAAGGGAACAATCTTAAGGGTCGAAATGAGGTAAAAGTCGAGTATCACATTGAAATCTACAAACTACCAAGTTTACACACAATAGGGCAGAACCCTTCTCACGCTCGTTAAGCCTCACTGGGATTGGCATGCACCTCGCGTTTTTATTATGTGTGCACCCATAATAATAAGGCGATTTGCATGCTTATCTCAGTGCCTCTTAACTTGCGCTAAAAGGTTCCCCACATTCAAATAGCAAGCGAAAGGTTTCATAGGGTCAAGAATCACAATGGTCGAAGGGTAGTGTCACACTAACAGTTCACATAATAGGGGTTGGTAATATAAGGGCTCATGCTGTTGTGCCAAGTGTGCATTCACGTGCAATGTCATACATAAGTGTACACTAGATATACTATGCAATCGTAAATGAGAAACGAACCTTGCAGTCTGGAGCTGAGTGTCATGGTCGATTTCGGTACTGTTCGGTTATAGTCTGGTTTTATAAAAACGTTTTAAAACCAAGTTCACTATAACCAATGGCTCTGATACCAAACTGTCACACCCCCAAATTTCCACATAGGGAGTGTCCCTGTTAGGCGTGTGACATACCAATAACGAGCCACTAATTACATTGAACCCATACAAGTTAATAATAAAATCCCCATTATTAATAAAAACATCTTCAACAAGTTTTAAACGAAAATCAATAAGTTCAGCGGAAGCAAATAGTAAACGAAGTTAAACTGTTTCAAAACCAAAGTATAATATCAAGAAATCAGTCACATAAATCCTTCCTGTCGACCCATGACCACTCCAGCTACTCCAGACAGCAAGTTCCCCAAATCCAAGATACCTAATAACCTGCGAGCATGCAACAAGTGTATCAGACAACGCTGGTGAGTTCATAGTTTTACGAAAACGTTGGTTACCAAGTGTTTATTTAATCCATTGAATTTGATTCCGAAAGTAATGTTGAATACAATGTTGATAATACCCCAATACAAGACGGCTTCTGATTATTTTGCCCTTTCTCCAATGCTCCTATCAAAGCATTGGTCATGACTAGGTCATTAGTTCAACACCCGTCCTCCCAGGAACGGGGTGAGGTTGCCAAACCTAAGTAGCGCTACTAACTAATACCATGTTACCTTCCTGGTAACCAAACAACACGGAGGGACTTTAAAGGTGATAGGAAGAGTATATTATCCAACATTCCCGTTTTTTACCCAAAAGACTTATCCCTCCCAGGAATACCCACTGACTGTCCCAACCACCGGGACGCATGCTCAAGAGATGAACTCACCTTAGAGTGCTCGGTAGGATTAATTACTCGTTTAACCAAACAATCAACCACGTCCTATGATAATTGCACATATAACAGTCAGTATGCATACAAGCTCGGTACGTGTCATTCCACATTTATTCATCAATCAGTGCACACGACATACAAGTAGTGACCTTCGTCAACATTATTATTAAACATCATGCATTCAAGTTTAACAAATTGTATAACTATATAAATATTACCTAAACAAATATATATGCGTGTTTAATAAACATAAAACGGCCCAACATCACAACCGGCCCAACATTACATTTTCATCTAATAATTCAGCAGCCTAGTTAACCTGTATCGGCCCAATAACATCTTGTTAGAAGATACCCAATTGCATCAGTTATGCAAACAGTACCAACCTCGTTTAATATATTAGAGTCATTACATACTGATCAATTGCATGGCAATTATTGGAGATCCTAATTCACGGTCAAACATCATTAAATAAAATCAACACAGATAAGACAAACTTTCTCTTTCATCATCCTCAATTACACAAAGCAAAAACCCAGATCTTATCTTTATGAACTTTATGACCATGTTTTGCATTTATATCAAATTCATTGGGACATTACTTGATTTGATTATCATCAGACTCTCATACTTTGACAACATCATCATCATAAAACAAAACCCAGGTTTGAAACTCACGAAGACACTCATGTTTAATAATTGTTGGACTCACACATATGGCACAATATCATTATTATTCAAACAGTACATGCACATAACAAATACTCAGCATCATCATAACGAGTTCTCTAACATAAGTATATTAACTATCATACACGATTCGACCAGTACATCACACTAATCGGTTCCGAATTCCGCGATTATCATCATCGATAATGTCTCGTAAAACTCCTGATTATCAACAAAAATATATCGACACTCATGATAGTATACGAGTTCTTCTTTGGAACCGAGGTCGAAACGGAACTTGTTTATACACGTACACCGTCACATATCACAGGTTACACAGATTCGGTCACGGGTTTTATGGCTTTAAACGGAGTCGAGTCGGAACTCTTATATACTCGGTCCTATGGCACGAACTTCACAATCATGGTCTAATATCTCTACTAATCTAATATGCAACATCATCTACATACACGAGTATATATATATATATATATATATATATCATCGTAGTATCGTATGGGTCTTTCATCAACAACCACATGTGCAAGAATAATCGCCTATCATCTACACATATATGCACATAACGAAAAACAGACATAAAACGATGCTATCATCGAACCGAAACCGCGGCGAGTCTATTAACTAGAACTATGGACGAGAGAGATCTTACCGGTGTTCGTCGGAGGCTGAAATCGCCGGAGAAGAAGGTGATGGTAGCCGGTTTCGTCGTGGGATGAGAGGATAACGATTGCGACTGTGAGAGGGGGTCTCGTTCTGCCGTAGGGTTTGTGTGTTCTCCGTGAAGGTGAACATACGTAAATATATATATACGTACAACCCTGTGGCTTGAATATGGGCGGTGGGGATTCCATGTGTGTGTGGGCCGAGATAAGGGTTAAGGTGGGCTGGGGTTAATGGTCTCGCAAGGTTCCACCAAACAAATAACTCTGATATCATAATTTACTTGCACGATGTTTTATTTTTTTGCAGATCTACTAATGATTTGTATCTAGAAATTCGTATGGACTTTAAATCTAGTGTCATGATATTTTCTTGTATAAAATGTGAGATTTAGAACTTAATAAAAGCCACGTATTGCCATTTTGGTGAATCTATTGTTTTATATATATGTAAAATTATTTATTTAACTATTTATGTACATATATATATACCTATATATATATATATATTTTTAACCAACAACAACATGTTCGGACAAAGAGTTAGCAAAGTCGTGCATAATATCCACACAATGTTTTGACCGATAAAGGTTTCAGGTTGCGTAAGGGGGTTGGGTCAACTAAGGCGACAACCATAATTAATTTATCAAATAAAATACATATGGGATTCGATTTATAAAGGCGAAACAAACGGTTTGTACCTAGAAGTTACGGGTTGTCACATCCACCGGCTACCCACTTCTGTCGAACCCACTAACCCACTAGTACCCCCCCCATCCCACGAACCCAACCCCACCGGCTAACCCACTGGGCCGGTTAAGCCACGAGGACCGGGTGGCGGTGGCGAACATAGAGTTTCGAGGCAAGGAGCGAAAGGCGTTCGACAAGATCGACCTTTTTGAAATTTATTTAACGCTCTAGGTTTGTTATTTTGTAATTTTTAGAAATTATGTAATTTTTAGGATTATGTAATTTTTAAAATTTTAATAAAGTTGTAGGTTTTTTTTTTATAAATGTTGTGTGATTTTTTATAAATTTTTTGTAATTTTTTTTAATATTCTGCCACGCGGTGCACCCAACCCAAGCCCAACCCACGCCCCGCCATACCCCGCGGACACGTAACCAGGCGGTGTGGGGGGGGGGGCTCCCATTCCACGTGTCAACAAATGCCCCAACCCAAACCCAACCTGTCACACCCCAACCGATGGCGGAATCATCGGGGCGCGGCACTAGGCGAATCAGATTGCTCAAGAGAATCCATAACAACTATATTGCGATAATATCCATTACATTTGTCATCCCATACTAACAAACAATACAATCACATAAGTTATCACAGATTTCTTGTCCTCTCGAACAATTCAAATCCGTCAACTTAGCATTTAGGTGTGTTTCTAGACTTCCTAGCTTGATTTGATGTAGACTTCGACTAATCCTACAACATACGTTAAAATATTGTCAATACAAAAGTATTGGCGAGTATACAGGTTTGATATGTAATAGTATAATAGATTAAAAGTGCTGCGAATTTCCATATGCATAAACGTAACACACGACATATATACTCACAAAACTGATACTACCAGCTAAGTCCTCGATGCTCGACTCTTCGATGGCATAACTAGACCCCGTCGGGCGCAATAGTACTATACTAGTCTGGGTGGGACGTCACGAGTATAAGTCCTAGCATACATGCAACTAGCATCACGTATATCTATGCAAACAGTTATTCGCAAGTGATAGATTGACAATTCGAATCATTCGTTTGATAAGTTCGATTTATAAGGAACGTATGTTACACCCAAAATTCGATAAAAGGGGTCAAGTATACTCACAGTGCGTATTTGGTTGGATTGACGGGATGGTGCCTGAGAATGTCCTGATTTTAGATTAATTGCATGAGTATTGGATTACGCGTTAAACGGTATCGAATTACGTGAAATTGGACGAGAAATTGAACTGAGCTGGCCCATTCGAATGGACCGCTCGATCGAGTGGGCCGCTCGATCGAGTGGGCCGTTCGATCGGCTGGTCCAGCCGATCGGCTGGGCCGCTCGATCGACTGGGCCGCTCGATCGGCCAGCCTGTCCAACTGTTTTTTGATGATTTTCGAGTGTTTTCGGTGTTTTTGGTCGAGACGTTGTGGTGACGTGTTGAACAACTGAAATCCCATCAATTCCGACCTGTTCTAACGGCCGGGAATCACCCCGTTTCATCAGAACTGACCGTTCTTGAAGGTTTTTCCGTGTTTAACCCGAAATTGGTCGTCTCCTCGGTAGGAATCAGATCCTCGACCAACACGACACTAAGAATGAGTAGAAGGTCGGCCTAAGCTCTGTTTCTACCGTTTTTGTATATAGATCAGATATGAAAACCTTGATTATTCTTGGAAATCCCTGGATTCTGAGTTGTTCTTAGTGGAATGAGGCCAACACTTGAAGTTCATAGGAACCTTGTGATGACATCACTCTGAACATCTCAATCCATAGCTTTTTGATTAGAAAACATAGATTTGGACGAGATTCATGAAGAATCGCATGGAAACCATTCGGATCTGAGTTGTTCTTCATGGGATGACATCATCCTTGGAGAATTCCACGGTGACATCACCCTAGAACACCCCAAATCCGTTGATTTCACGGTTAAAAGTCGAATTTTGAAAGGTAGAAAGATGAAAGATTGCATTTAGATCAAGGAAGTACAAGATTTGAGTTGAAAACTTACAAGAATCGTGAGAAATCGGAAGATTAAGGGGCTGGAACGTCTTGGTCGAGTAACAGCAGCAACAACAAGTGTTTGAGGGTGATAGAGGGGTATTTATAGGCAAGGGAGGAGGAAAAAGGAGGAAAAGTGGGCCGGATCGGCTGGCCTGTTCGGTCGGCCGGCCCAGCCGATCGGCTGGCCTGTCCGATCGGACGGCCAAGCCGATCGGCCGGTCCGTTCGATCAGATGGGCCCAGCCGATTGGCTGTTTGTCCGATCGGCTGGCCCGTTCGATCGGGCGGCCCAGCCGATCGGCTGGCCCGTCCGATTGACTGGCCCAGCCGTTTGGCTGGCCCGTCCGTACGGAAGCCCTGGGTCCTCGTTTTTGGCGCGATTCGATTGTTTGGGCCGTATTTTCATATATTTATATAATTATTTAATTATTTATTATAATTAATCACAAAAGGGCCGTATATACGTATCTATATATCCAATATTCGGTGCGATGATCGATTTACGCGTGCCTTCGAGTGCGTTCTTCGATGTGATGTGCCACAATGACTATCGGGGCACTACTTGCTCGTGTTGCGGTCATCGTCATGATGGCTGGAGACATGGTACTCACCCGATAGTTTTTGTTAGCGTTACTTGTTTACGTTCTGACACCTCACGGTTATCGAGGAGGGTAGATTAAGTCCTCACTCAACAGCATCGTGAGTGTTATAATTTATAAAAATAGGTTTGTAATGGCGATAGAATAAGCGTAATTATTCGATTATACCTCGACTTAGCGATAGATCTGATATAGTTACATTATGATCCGAATCTCTGGTGCTAGGCGTAACGAGTGTCTCGAGTAGTAACAACGCACAAAAGTGCGGGTTGTTACACAACCCAAGCCCCACCATACCCCACGGACTAAGATATACCCATTCAAGAATGCAATGAACATATACGTTTTTGTTGTCCTCTCCATAAAATAAAATGACAATGACCAAAGGATACACAATGGTGGAAAAACTTCAATTAAAACTACATAATCAAGGAAGCAATGGGTTTTTTTTTATAAATAAAATTGTGGTTGTGTATTACCTTGGTTACTCTTTCGTCAATATGGATAGCAAGAAACGACAAGGTGTTCAATAATATCAAGTGATTTACTATAGAGCTTGTGTTGCCACTGACTCAGTAGTAACTCCCTTAAACACTTTGTCGTTTCTACTCAGCCATATCATCCAGATTGTCATAAGCAGAATAGCATAGATCACTTCTTTTTGTTTTGACATATCTAAGCCCAGCCCGTATTCCGAAATTTGTTCAACCGTCTCGACTTGACCAAGGATTGGAAATTTTTAGCCATACACATATCTGCCACTATACCGTCTTCGCAACTATGCACGCCACTAGAAGGTGATCTGCTGATTGCGAAACCATACCGAACAAGTTTTATACCTGACAATAAACCTTTCAGAAGATTAAACAAAGGGGGTGGAATTTCATACATTCCTCTAAACTCATATAATTATATATTTCTTCAAAACTCAACTTATAAAATTACATATTTCTACAAAACATAAGGTTTTGAATGCCTAATGTACAATGAATGTTTTACAAGTATGATTTGGAAAATTTTGTAATTTTGCAAGATTAATTAAAAATCACGAAATTGCCAAAAAAGAGGCATCCATCCTTGTTTTCAGTGAACCCGAACCGAAATCTAAAACATATTGGTTGGGTAGCGGGTACTAGGCCTGTCAATGGATGGATATGGATTGGATCATGATCCGATCCATTAATGATCCAAATTAAATGGATCATGATCCAACATAATGGATCGTGATCCGATCCATATCCAAATAATTTTAAATGGATGGATCATTATCCGGATCGATCCATATAAGAAAATATAATAAAAAACCTCTAAAAATAAAATAAAAATCACAAAAAAAATAAAAAATTGTAACAATTAAAAAAAATCTAAAAAATTTTAAATAAATAAAAAAAATCTATAAAATAAAAAAATCTAAAAAATCAAAAAAAAAAAAATTTGTTTTCCATTTGAAGGTAATATTAGCAGCGGCCAAGTATCAACTCATCGGCATAGTCTAATGAAATATACATCAACTTAAATTTTCTTTTAAGTTCGTTTGCTATTAATAATATCGATGTTTTTGCACACCACAATTAGGTTCAGTAATAGTTTGATTGATTTGGCTGGCAAAATGACTAATGTGTGAACTGTGGTTGTAATTTGTAATGAGTAAATTGTTACTTCTGTAGTAAATGAGCTGAAATTTTTAACAGGTAATTCATTTTTAAGTATAAATATGAGCTATGCAGTTATAGCGGTCCAAAATCAAATAGCATTCAAGGGCGGTATTTGAGATACGCGGTGGGATATCAGTAATTTTATATCATGCAGAATACATATATATATACACATGTATAAAACGTAAAACATATATAATATTAATAGTAATATCAAAAGTCAAAACTCAAAAGTGTCAATATTTGAAACATGATCTAATTGTAAGCCATGAAATCTTCCTCCGAGGCCACATCAACCAAGGAATCTAAAATAAACGTCAATTTTGGTCAAATAGTGGTCAGTAGCTGTAGCGGTCAATAGAGCCGATAATAGCGGTTCCATTATTCTGGATCGCTATTTGACACCGCTGTTTTGGAAGGCCCAATAATTGATATCCTACCACTATTGACCGCCTAGAATATGAGCTGAAAACAATAATGAGTCTGGTTTGAGTTTATAAGACCCTGAATAGTATTTTTTTTTTTTTCAGGCTGTATGTTATATGAAAACAAGTTTACTTACACTATAATTTTAGTCTTTATTGATTCAGTGGCTCTGCTGCTACACTGTATGTTATATGTTACATGCTATCTGTATGCAAATCACATTCTTTGTTTTGTTGTACATGAGTTGTTAACTAACTCGGGACGCGAAATCAGTTAGTAGTAAGTTGGCTGTCATCACTTGCCATCCAATGTTCTTTTTGCAGTAAGTTGGCTGTCATCAGTTGCCATCCAATGTTCTTTTTGCTACGGCATAGGATTTAAGTTACCGAAGATTGAACGTACCAACCAGCAGAAAATATCGCCTCTGCCACTGGCCTGAATGAAGAGAGCAGAATTCGTCGTTCACCTGTATGAAACGAGCAGAAATCACTGGTGGCGAATTGATTTCAAAAACGAGCAGTTCTTTTCCGGTTGCGGGTCTTTGAAACTGACTTTTGGAGAGAAGAGGCTGGATTGATTTCAAAATTTAGTGTTTGGACTTTTGAGAGCACGTGCAGACGATATGTCATAAATGGATCATGGATCGATCCATATAATTAATTGGATAAATGGATCGATCCATTGGATTAATTAATGGATTAGTGGATATTTTTTATGATCCAATAAGTGATTTAAATGGATCGGATTGGATTGGATATGGATCAATATCCAATCCATCGCCAAGCCTAGCGCCGGGTACAAGGATTCGTTATAGCATTTTCCGTGGGTTACCTGATATCCGAAGCCGAATTAACTCCTGTATACCTCACTGGAATCTAATATGTTAACCTATTATAAAATGTTGAAAAATTATGATAAATAATATATTGAATTGTTAGAATAAAAACTTGGCATTGGTAGAATTGTTCTCGAGTATTTGATATATCAAGTCGGATTTTGGTCGTTTGGTACAGACATTGGTCGACTCTTGTTAGAGACCCATTTGATCAGTTTAAGCTAAAATGCATAATTTGACCCATTTGATATGAACAAAACCTGTCCATAAGTGAATGTGTCACATAATCTAAACATAGGTTAAAGCTGCCTTCGTATCACAAAAACATTAGTCACACCACGAAAACCCGTCTTCTGCAAAACTCAAAATTTGAAGCACGCCCACGATCTCTTCGATTCGAGGATGAGAAATTCTGCCAACAGTAAATTTCTCGACGTTCCCTTTAACTTCAATCAAACTATGGCCCGGTTCCTTCTTCATTAAACTATCTTTCAACTGTTTTCTCGCCTCTGCCACACCATCCCACATGCTCTCCGAAGCATAAAGATTCGATAACAACACGTAAGGTGAAGTAGAAACTTTCTGAATCTTCAACAACCGTTCAGCTGTGCGCTTGCCTACAATAAGATCACCATGCACCCGACAAGCAGACAGTAAACACCCAAGAACAACCAGATCATGTTCGAAAGAATATCTTTCCATATACTCTTCAGCCTCTTTTACCCTTCGGGCTCGGCCTAGTAAGTCAACTATGCAAGATACATGGTCAACATTCGGAGCAATGCCATAAGTTTCTTGCATTGCATTGAAGTAAGACTTACCCTCTTCTACTAATCCCGTGTGATTCAAAGCTGCTAAAAGCGCGATAAACGTGACGGAATCAGGTTTCGTTTTTAGTTTCTTCATACGATCAAATAATTCAATCGCGTGTTTCCCGTATCCATGATTTGCAAATCCAGCCATGAGGGTGTTCCACGAAACAAGATTACGAAACCCCATTTGGTTAAAAGTAGTAACCGCGTGTTTTATCGAACCGCATTTTGCGTACATGTTCACAAGTGCATTAGCAACGCCCGTATCATAGCTTAACCTAGTTCTGATCAAATTCCCATGAATTTGTCTCCCGGAAATCGATGAAGCAAGGCCCGAACACGCAGATAGTGCACTCGTGTATGTGAAGTCATCAGGAGTTAAACTATGTGTTTTTATCATCTCACTGAAGACACTTAAACCTTTGGCATGATCAAGAGCATGACAACACACAGCAATGAATGTGTTCCACGAAATCATATCTTTTTCCTCGATCGACCAGAAAATCTTCTCAGCGTCTTCGATCAAGTTAAACTTCGAGTACATTGTAATTAGCACATTTCCAACAAATGCTATCGAATCAAGATTGAGTTTGACGGCTAGACAATGTAGTTCCATCCCGACCCGAAAATCATTCGGATTACTACAATTTCCTAAAAGTGCCACTAAACTAAATCGATTTGGAACAAGACCCTGCTGACACATAAATTGAAACATCTCATACGCTTTCTGAACTTGCTCGTTTTCAACCAACCCTGTAATTATCGCGTTATACGCAACAGTATTTCGTTCAGAACTGCTCATAAACACCGACAACGCATCACCACACCGCCCACACTTCATGTACATTGAAACAAGCGAGTTAGACACAAACGAGACATCCGCATACCCTAGAACCACAGACTGCGAATGAATCCGTTTGCCTACATCAACCGCCAGCAGGCTAGCACACGCGCTAACAGCACTAGCGAACACAAACTCATTCGCCTGCTCGACTTTCATTCGAGAAAACAGTTGAACCGCGTTTAATGCTCTCCCAGCTTGATCATAACCCGAAATCATAGCAGACCAACTTACAACGTTTCTTTCAGACATTTCATCGAACAACTGGCGTGCAAAGTCGATTTTCCCACATTTTGCGTACATGTTGAGAACATGATTTGATATAATAAGGTTGGATATAAAACCCATTTTGATTGCAACGGCATGGAGGGAAAACCCATGTTGGAAAGATCTTGTTTTGGAGCATTGATGCAGAATTGAACCAAGAACTTGAGGGCCCATTTGTAAAGTGAATAAAAACTGAAAAGATTTTGAAGTTCATTCCTTCTGTAAGAGATAAATGTTTGCTGGAATTTTAGTGGAAGATAAAGTTGTTTGCTGGGATGATTTGATGGTTTCAGTTTTCGAATTCATGGAGGTGTTAGTTAAAACGGGGCTGGTCCGAGCAGTTTGACTGCTGGTGCAACAAGTACGACTGATCAACTTATTCTTGAGGGCCGTTAAAAAAAAAAACTTATTCTTGAGGATACATATTAACCAACCGATCATGACTTCAATAACTGTGTTGAAATTAAACTTATATTCTACTTTTTTTTTTTTTTTTTTTGAAGGAAAACTTATATTCCACTTAGTGGCGGATTCAGAACGTACTTATCGGGGTTATAATAAGGCAATCTTCTCTACCGACTACAATTAGAGGATCCAAATCATGTTTTCCCTGTTAAAAATCTCATATATTTTATATATACTAATCCAATAAATATTTACGGTCGGATGGTCGGCGGACCCTCTTGACCCCCTCTGATTCCGCCCCTGATTCTACTCAATTGCATAACCACTGCTAAAATTATAACCCAATTCGTATTCACAATCCATTGCAATATAAACTCTAAATTCACACAAACACTCTACTATTTACTTTACTCGATAGCATTAGAAGCAAAAAAAATTTTGTTGACTATAAAGTTCTTCTATTTACTCTATTGTTGATTTTAAAGTTCTTCTTTAAAGTTCTTCTATATTACAGAAGAACACTATAAAAGGAGTAATCATCAAATGGACATATTATACACAATAACTGTACTTTGCATAAAAAATTCTTCTTAACGAAAAATATGCACCATTTAATTCAACAAACAATAAAAAAGCAAAGAGTAAAACTAGTGTTGTTTATTGTGAATTATTAAAACAGTATGTATCATTATCATATCACAAATCATGGACTATTAATTGGTTTTTCATGAGAGGAATCTATAGAGACGAAATTTAATGATACAATCGGGTATCGGAATGAGCTTATGGTTAATCACTTGGTCCATTTGAGAATTACCTTAAGCAAAAACTTTTGGAAGTTTGTGATGAAACTTTTGGAAGTTTGTGATGAAGAACAAAAAATGTGGAGCGTCTCCGAAAATAAAAAAAACCCTGTGTAAGATAAAAAAAATAGGTCCTATTCGAAAAAAAAAAAATTAGCCCAACAACTCCTCTATATTCATTAACTAGGTTATGGCCCCGTGTGTTACACGGGTTGATTAAAGAAAACGATATAATTTATTATTTGTAAATACTTATTAATTTTAATCTACTCTTGATAGTTTTGATTCAATATATATGATAAATTCATCAGTTGTTATTACTAACATTGAATTTCATAGGACAAACCTTTAATAACATTGAATTTCATGGGGATAAACCTCCTAAAATTATAAAATAAAAAACAAAGTCATCTAGATTCACACCAACAAAACTTGGGAAAGTTGAACTAAAGAAAGAAATATTGGATTTTAATAATCTCAACTATTCGCCGTTGGCCGCTAACAGTTCCAATGTCAAAAATAACTACTGGTTGTCACAACTATTAACATCCAATGGACTCTGACTAACGAAAACCTAACGTTGTTAGTCTCTGATCGCCGAAAAAAGGTCCCTAAAGGTCCGATCTAAGGTTACAAAAAGGTTTTGGATGAAAATGTTGAGTGGCGACCTCAATAATTGGGGTTTTTAGTAGAAAAAAGGTTCCCAAAATAAGTAATAAGGTTACAAAGAGGTTTAAGACAAAAAAATGAGTTTTCCGGCCAAAAACGCTTTTCCGGCGACTGGAGACTAACAACGTTAGGGTTATGTTAGTTAGGGTCCATTGGAGGCCAATATGTTAATAGTTGGGACTGCCAATGGTTATTTTTTAAGTTGAGACTGTTGGTGGCCAACGACGAATAGTTGTTATTATTGAAATCCAATATTTCCTAAAGAAACATGCAACTATTTTGATTCTTTTTTTACTCAGTTTTACTATTTTGTGTGCGTTACTTATTGAAAAGAAAAGTCTTGGTATCAATACATGCATCTCAACCCAATGGAAAATGTCCCAATTTTATTTCTTTTATTATATAATCTCGTGTATTGTACGGGTTGAATAAATATAATTTTATTTACCAAATAATAAAAAAAGTTATATCTTTAAAAACCCTATGTATTATGCAGGTTGAATAAATGTAATTTTGTATACCAAATAGTAAAAAAGTTATATCACTAAAAAATCACTCGTGTATTGTACATGTTGAAGCAGGGACTGGATAAATGTAATTTTGTATGTCAAATAATAAGTGTAAGTTTGTATATCTTTAAAAAGTCTCGTCTATTACACAGGTTGAATAAGTGTAATTTTATATATTAAATAATAAAAAAAGTTATATCTTTAAAAATTGTACGGGTTGAATAAATAAAATTTTATATATAAAAAAAAAAGCTACATCTTTAAAAACCTGTGTCTTGCACAGTTTGAATAAATGTAATTTCATATACTAAATAATAAAAAATTATATTTAAAAAAACCCTGTGTATTGCACGTGTTGAATAAATTTAATTTTATATACCAAATAATAAAATGTATAAATATAGATGGAAAACAAAACAGTAAAAGATAAAAAGATAAAATTATTACATGTATTTGCATTTATATTTTTACATTAAAAATCTAAAAATTAGTAGATGTCATGAGTTACCTATGCTTATTTTATTATAATTCAATTTTATTAATCCCTGTTATAAAATAAAGATAGGATAAATATAAATAGAACAAAAATAGTAAAATACAAAATTCATAGATTAAAATAATATATTCTTTATTTGAATCTTATTAACAAATATTATCTATATCTATTTGTTTAGAATATATTCTTTATTTGAATCTTATTAACAAATATTATTTATATCAATTTGTTTAGGGTGAAAGATAAAGAGATAAAATTTATGGATTAAAATAATATATTTTTTATTTAAATCTTATTAATAAATATTTTCTATATCTATTTATTTAGGCGGGAAAAAACTATTGAGATCACCTCATAGAGCGCCATGTGTACCCCATATGATTTACTTTATTATATGTATAGATATAGATTAAGTTTTTAATTAGTTTTATTTATTCAATTAAGCCTAAGTTACTTTCATTATGCTATCACAAGTTGGGCTTCTCAAAAGAATTTAGTCATTCAGACTCTTTACGAATTTCATTGGCAAATTGGGCCACAAATCCAAAAGTTTTAAACTGTTATGGCCCTTTTAACATTTTTTTTTGTTTTAAACCCAGGCCCTGTAAGAGTTTTTTTTTTTAACATACAATTTTTTTTAAATATACTAGTAATATTGCCCGCGCGCGTTGCGGCGCAGATGTACCTGCACATTTCGAATATCGTAAACATCGAATGAATTAGTCCAAATGTTATGTGTTGCGTTAACCACACAAAAACGTGTGTTTCGACGTATCCGATTAAACTTAATGTACCTACATAAGCATTGCGATTGGATCAAAACGTAAAGTAAAGTAAATCGAATTTATACCATACAATTATAACGTATTATAGGTGACTCGACTCATACATAGAAAACATAGCGGGTATAGAGGAAAAACATATACGTGTAACAAAAAGATATTTAATTAGAGCTTTAAAAAAAGGAAAAAACCACAATTAAATTTCACTCGATTCAGAACAAAATTTAGGAAGCAATTAACAATCATAAAATAAGTATAAAAACATATTAATTTTACGTGACTTGTTTTCCAAAAAAATTACGCCGAAATGTAGAATAACTCGAATTTATACCGACATGAACGTAAAAATGCGCAAGTAAAATGATTTTTTAACAGAAAGGTATTATATTTAACCTCACTCGATTTTTATTAAAAATGTTTACGTCGAAACGTAGATAACTCAAATTTATACCAAGATGTACGTTAAAATAGTTTCTTTAACGTAAAGGAACGATACGTAACATAGTTTAAACAAAGTAATTTAACCTAGAAATTTATAATGAAATTCAAAAAGAAAAAAAAAGAAAATTATTTGTAAACAACATGGATCGATTAAGAAAATTTACTCTTAAAAGAAAAAAATCAAACATAGCCTTTTCAACCATGGTCAAAATAATAAAGTCAAAGGAGTTGTCTCTACTCTCCATAATTTCCCAAATTTTTCAACGTATATTTCGATGGCTTTTGCCACCGACTTTATGTTTTAAGATAGTATACAATATCTGGGCTCTTAGGTTTCATTTATGTTGCCATTTTCATCTGATTGGCAAATTGGGTAAGAATTTTCTGATAACTCCTCCCTTTTGTCGTTTTTCTCATTTAAATGAAGGGTATAATAATCATTTTATGTCATAATATATTTTAATTAAATGAGAAAAACGACAAAAAAGGAGAAGCTAACAGAAAATTTTAACCCGATTTACCAATTGGATGAAAATGACAATAAAAATAAAACCTCAAGGACCGAAATAAAAAAAAATAACTATATATTAAAGATAAAGGTCGGTGGTTAAAGTTCCACCAAACCTAATCTCATATTCTTTTGTTTTACTTTTGAAGCTCAATTGGGTTTTTAACTACCTTTTTGTTTTTTTTCTAGAGACATGTGTGTTTGTGGTGATGACATGTTTTTCTTTATTTATTTTTGTTTTCATTCTTATTCAACACTATTTCATAATTTGATGTATTCGAAAAAGGTTATTGTTGAATACGCTTTAATGTAATTTTTGTTTCAAAACAACGCGAGTCAACGATATAAAGTTTTATGTTTATGTACATTTTGAGTTGCACTTCGTTTTGTCGTAAATTTTGTTTGGAAACAAATCAGATAAAATATAATACGTTTCCATTTGACCGTATAAATTTGAGTTACTATACGTTTCGACATAAGTTTAGTTTTGAAACCAGCATGGTCGATTATAGTCTAGACTTTATCACGCTGCGTACAACGCCAACATATGTATATATTTTTTTTTTGTATTTTGAGTTAGTCTACGTTTCAACGTAAATTTTGTTTGAAACAACTCAGGTCAAATATAATCCATTTTCATTCAACGGTATGATTTGAATTACTCTACGCTTTAACGTAAATTTAGTTCAAAAACGAGTCGCGTTGATTGTAATCTATAATTTATCGTGTCATGTACGGCGGTGTCGCCGCAACGCACGGCGGGTAAAAAACCTAGTTATTCTTGAACTTGAACTAAAGTGGCAAAAATGGCAACTCATGGGCCGATTTTGGCATTTTACTCAAATAATTAAATTAAATTAAATTAAAAATAATTTTTAAAGAGAAAAATGCAATTTGCGTCCCTGTGGTTTGTGTGAAACATCAACCTGAGCCTCTAAATTCATGTTTTGGTTTTTTGAGCTCCTGACCTTATGAATTCATAACAGTTTGAGTCCTTCCATTAGTGTTCCGTCAGTTTGAATGTTTGACAATTATGAAAAGTCTTTTATACCCTTAACCTAACCCTTAATATCTACACTAAAGAGACATGAAGATCAGATCAGTTTATCACACTTCTCAACAAAATCTCTCCCAACTCCCAACACCTTCATCGAACAGCGAACAGATCATCATCTTCATCGATGTAACACCCCCTGTTTTCAAAAGTCAAAGTCAAACTCAAAGTCAAGATTGACTTCTTTGACTGTAATTAGTCTATTTTATGTTTTATATTATGTGGAGTAAGTGTTGTATAATCAGGTAATCAAATGTTTACCAATGTGAACGTTAAGCAACCTTGAATAGCAGGAAGTAACAATGCGATAAAGTCAATTAATCAGTAATCAAGCTAATCAAATCATCGTCGAACTCGAAACTCGAATTATGCGATCTTGGTATTATTATACGTGTGTGTGTGCCTTATGTGTTATTTGTGTGTGTTTACTTTATGCTATGTGTGTGGTGATCAATCGAATCGAATCGAAATTCGAAACTCAATCGAAATCGAAGTATGGTAAATGGTGGTAAAGATAGTGTGAAATATAGATGCTTATATGTAGATATAGTGGTTGGGATTAAAAGTAATTTGAATAGGAAACTCTATCGTATTCGTATCATCCTCAATCGAAATCGAAATATCAGAAATCGTCGCACCGAACGCTCAAAACAGGCTGTTGATCGATCAGGCTTCAGCCGATCGAACAGCCCAGCCGATCGGACAGACCGTCCGATCGAGCAGGCTGTCCGATCGGGATGCCTGGCCGATCGGCCAGCCCTTTCCTCTTTGGGAAGCCTATAAATAGTCATGTCATTGTCATTCTTTCCACTTTTGGAAACTCTCTGACCGACAAGCTCGTGTTCTTCACTATTTCTCAGATTTCTCTTAATCCCGGTAAGATTTCATCCTAAATATTGTACGTTCTTGATCTATGTACACTCCTACACCTTTCTATCTTTCAAATCTTGATTTCTAACCGTGAAATCATCAAGATTCGGGTGTTCTAGGATGATGTCATCATGGTATTCTTGAAGAACTTCATGTTTTGACTTCAACCCACCAAGAATAACTTGAATCTAGCCGATTTCCACATAAACAAACAAAGATCTATTGTAGATCTAAACATTTACATGGTGTGAAGGATTGAAAGAAGGATTTTCCAACTTTCTTTCAACTCTTCTACACTCAATGCCTTCAAACCGGTAGAAACAGAGCCTGAGCCAACCCACTAATCTTTCTAATAGATGTGTGGTTCAAGATTCGGATTCTATCTACAAGGTTCACCGATTTCAGGTTAAACTTTAAACACCGTTCCGAACAGTTCACCGGCCGGACTTGGGTGATTCCTGTACAAGTCGGGGAGACAAGTAAGAACGAAGGTTCCATGGTTCAACTCGTTGTCAAAATACCTCGATATAACAACAAACAATTCAAACAGCCAAGTGTTAGAGGAACAGGATGACCAGGTCAGGAAGCTGACCGATCGAACCGACTGTCCGAACGGACAGCCCAGCCGATCGGATAAGCCAGCCGATCGACCAGGCCATCCGATCGGCTAGCACATGGCCCCACACTTTAACAATTTGATGAAGTCTGGTATTGAACGAAGTGCTGATCGATCGGACCATTTTCTGACTTCATTACTCTTCTGACCATGAGATACTATGCTTCAACACTTAATCGATATTCAATTCGATCGAAGCATTGGAGTGCCACCCGATCGAACATGCTGTCTGATCAGGTGACATCCTGCTAAGGACTTACTACTGAAGTGTCACACCCCAACCGATGGCGGAATCATCGGGGCGCGGCACTGAGCGAAACAGATTGTCCAGAAGTTTCCACAACAACTATTATATAAATTCAGTTTAAATGACACGTCCCGTACCGTGTCCCAAATAAATAAACAAGTTATCATAGAAAGCAACTAGGCAAATAATTCCCTTCCGACAACTCAGATTCCAATTATTATTACAGACGATTGTTTATTATTTCTAGACTCCCTAGCCTCGATTTCATCACCACGCGCCTAAGCATCCTAGCAACTTAAGCACCTGTCACATACGTTAAAATAAAGTCAATACATAAAATGTAAAGGTGAGCACACAAGTTTGATAATAGCATATAGAGTTCGAATAGTTTACGCATAACCAGGCGCGTACACAGAGGAAAACGATGCATGTTAATTGTCGACATGGGACCATCGATACCAACGACTGCGGGTTGACCGTCCGAGACGGTTCGCAATACATAATTACCACCGTAACCCATGCAAGTAATTGTCCTTAACAACCCCCGTGTGAACGGGTGCTGAGTCCAAACTATAGTATTATGTTGCTAAGGCAGGTAGATAGCACTCCACGTGTAAACATAATAAACAGCATTCATTTAGTCAAGTAGCACATGCAAATGGTTAGCGTTCAAATAGTTTGTGTTTGATTGTGATTTGATAGGTAACGTATGTAACACCCAAAAGTGCTAAAAGCAAAAAAGGGATAGAGTATACTCACAGTGATTGATTGTGGATTGAAGGGAGCGCTGAGAGTAAGATTAGCCTGAATAGTTCGATAGCATAACGATAAGTAATGCGGAAGTGTAAACAAGTGTAGGTGGATCGAATACGCTGGTCGATCGAACGGCAGGTTCGATCGAACGGGCTGTTCGATCGGCTGGTATGTCCATGAACAGTCCTGTTCGATCGGCCGGTTGGCTCGATCGGCTGGGCCATTCGAGTGGATTGTTTCTTTCTCTGGTGTGTTTGTGTTTGGGGATTTGAACTTTTGAAGTTTTCGTCGTAGTATATGAGAACACTGAAGTGTTCTTACCTTTCAAGTCGATCGATCGAACGGTTCGTTCGATCGGCTAGCTCACTCGATCGGCTAGGAACTTCAGAATCAGTCCTCAACTGAATGTCACTCTATCGGACAACATGTTCGATCGGGTGGCATTCCAAACTACGAACGAGTTGTAAAATCGATCAAGCGTTGAAGAGTAGTATCTCATGATCCAAAGTGTAATGTTCACCAAACGCAGTTCGATCGAACATCTCTTCCTCAATACTATGCTTCATGAAATTTTAAAAGTGTGGGACCATGTGCTAGCCGATCGGCTGGCCCGGTCGATCGGCTGGTATGTCCGATCGGCTGGGCTGTTCGAACAGCCTAGCCGTTCGGCCAACAAGTCTGACCTGGTCGGCCTTTCGTCTAACACTTGGCTGTCTGATTATTTGTCATTCTTTCATGGTATCTTGACAACGAGTTGAACTATGATAACCTCCGTTCCTACTTGTTTCTTTGGCTCGGACAGGAATCACCCAAGTCCGGCCGGTGAACGGTTCGGAACGTTGGTTTAGAGTTTAACCCATTGTCGGTGAACCTTGTATATAGAATCCGAATCTTAAACCTTTTAACTGTTAGAATGATTAGTTAGCCGGTTCAAGCTCCGTTTCTACGGTTTGAAGGCATTGAGTGCAAAAGAGTTGAAAGAAAGTTGGGATTCCTTCTTTCAATCCTTCACAACTTGTGGATGTTTAGATCTTTGGTAGATCTTAACTTGTTTATGTGGAAATCGGTTGGATCTAAGCTATTCATGGTTGAATGAGGCCAAAGTTTGATGTTCTTCAAGAACACCATGATGACATCACTCAAGAACACTTAGATCTTGGTGATTTCACGGTTACAATCCAAGTTTTGAAAGATAGAAAGGTGTAGAATCAAGTAATGATTAAAAAACGTACAAGAATTAGAGCGAAAACTTACCGGAGTTGAGAGAAATCTGAGAAAAGATGAAGAATAGGAGCTGGCCGGTCAGAACTTTCCAAAAGTGGAAATGAAGACAAGGATAGCCCTATTTATAGGCTTCCAAAAGGGGAAAGTGGCAGCCGATCGGCCAGGGGCTCCGATCGAGTGGGCTGCTCGATCGGCTGGCAAGATGCTAGCCGATCGGCTGGCCTGTTCGATCAGGATGCCTCCTGTTCGATCCGCGACACACTTTGAGTATTTTGCGACGATTTTCGACGTTTCGATTTCGATGGACGATGATACGAATACGATAGAGTTCCTAGTCAAATTACTTTCAGTGATTGGGACTATATCTACATACAAGTATCTACTTTTCGCGTTTCGTTGTCGGTTTCGATTGAGTTCGATTGCCTTTCAAGTTTCGATTCGATTTTCGATTGATTTGCTTGAATACCACACCAAACATAAAGTAAACATGCACAAGTAACACATAAGGCACACACACACGTATAACAATACCAAAATTCGCATAATTCTAGTCTCAAGTTCGATGATTGTTAGATCGGTTTAATTACTGATTAGTTAACTTTATCGCATTGTTACTTTCTATCATTCACAGTCGTAGATCGGTTCGCGTTAAAACATTCGATTACTTCGATTCTTGCTGATTACAACACTTACTCCACATAATACAACTAAAACATAACATAGACTATCTACAATCAAAGAAAGTCAAAGTTAACTTGGACTTTTACTTTGACTTTGACATTGGAAAACACGAGGTGTTACATGAAGTACCTAACCGATCGGTTAAGCCGGCTGATCGAACGATCCGTTCGATCGATCGACATGAAAGGTAAGGATACTTCAACGTTTTCAAATACTGCAACAAAAACTTCAAAAGTTCAAACCATCATACACAAACACATCCTACACAAAGGAAGAAACAATCCACTTGAACAACCCAACCAATCGAGCCTACCGGCCGACCGAAGAGGCTGTCCGAGCGGATTGTCCAACCGAACGAACAAGCGTCCGATCGAACCTACCGTCCGATCGACCAGGCTGTTCGACCCATCAACACTTGTTTCCATTTTACACATTACTCATCGTTATGCTATCGAACCATTCAGGCTAACCCTATTCTCAAGCGCTCCCTTCAATCCATCAATCGCTGTGAGTATACTCGAACCCTTTTTGCTTTAGCACTTTTGGGTGTTACATACGTTACTTATCTAAATCACGATCGAACACACTACTCAATTATTTAAACGCTAATCGTTCTGCATGTATTACGTGACTAAATGAATGCTTGTTGTTATGTTTACACGTGGAATGCTGTCTACCTGCCTTAACGACGTAGTACTATAGTTTGGACTTAGCACACGTTCACACGGGAGTTGTTAAGGACAATTACTTGCATGGATTATGGTGGTAATCATGTATTGCGAACTGTCTCGGACAGTCAACCCGCAGTCATTGGTATCGATAGATCCATGTCGATAATTAACATGCTTCGTTTTCCTCTGTGTACATGCTGGTTATGCGTAAACTATTTCAAACTCTGTATGCTATATCAAACTTGTATGCTCACCTTTACATTATATGTATTGACTTTATTTTAACGTATGTGACAGGTGTTTAAGATGCATTCTTGCTAGGGAAGCGAGGCTAGAATAAGCGTCAAGAGCATAGTTGTCTGTAGATCTTGCAGATCGAGTCTCTAGAAGCATTTGAACAATTTTTATATTTAAAATCTGAGTTGTCGGAACAGAATATTTGACTTGATGTTATCTGTAATAATTTGTTTGCTATTTAAGGTACGGTATGGGACATATTATATTAATTGAATAGTAATAATAATTGTTATGGAAACTTCTGGTTCGATAGCCTGAATGGTTAGCCTGAATGGTTCGAACAACCTAGCCGTTAGGCCAGCAAGTCTGACCTGGTCGGCCTTTCGTCTAACACTTGGCTGTCTGATTATTTGTCATTCTTTCATGGTATCTTGACAACGAGTTGAACTATGATAACCTCCGTTCCTACTTGTTTCTTTGGCTCGGACAGGAATCACCCAAGTCCGGCCGGTGAACGGTTCGGAACGTTGGTTTAGAGTTTAACCCATTGTCGGTGAACCTTGTATATAGAATCCGAATCTTAAACCATTTAACTGTTAGAATGATTAGTTAGCCGGTTCAAGCTCCGTTTCTACGGTTTGAAGGCATTAAGTGCAAAAGAGTTGAAAGAAAGTTGGGATTCCTTCTTTCAATCCTTCACAACTTGTGGATGTTTAGATCTTTGGTAGATCTTAACTTGTTTATGTGGAAATCGGTTGGATCTAAGCTATTCATGGTTGAATGAGGCCAAAGTTTGATGTTCTTCAAGAACACCATGATGACATCACTCAAGAACACTTAGATCTTGGTGATTTCACGGTTACAATCCAAGTTTTGAAAGATAGAAAGGTGTAGAATCAAGTAATGATAAAAAACGTACAAGAATTAGAGCGAAAACTTACCGGAGTTGAGAGAAATCTGAGAAAAGATGAAGAATAGGAGCTGGCCGGTCAGAACTTTCCAAAAGTGGAAATGAAGACAAGGACAACCCTATTTATAGGCTTCCGAAAGGGGAAAGTGGCAGCCGATCGGCCAGGGGCTCCGATCGAGTGGGCTGCTCGATCGGCTGGCAAGATGCTAGCCGATCGGCTGGCCTGTTCGATCAGGATGCCTCCTGTTCGATCCGCGACACACTTTGAGTATTTTTTGCGACGATTTTCGACGTTTCGATTTCGATGGACGATGATACGAATACGATAGAGTTCCTAGTCAAATTACTTTCAGTGATTGGGACTATATCTACATACAAGTATCTACTTTTCGCGTTTCGTTGTCGGTTTCGATTGAGTTCGATTGCCTTTCGAGTTTCGATTTGATTTTCGATTGATTTGCTTGAATACACCAAACATAAAGTAAACATGCACAAGTAACACATAAGGCACACACACACGTATAACAATACCAAAATTCGCATAATTCGAGTCTCGAGTTCGATGATTGTTAGATCGGTTTGATTACTGATTAGTTAGCTTTATCGCATTGTTACTTTCTATCATTCACAGTCGTAGATTGGTTCGCGTTAAGACATTCGATTACTTCGATTCTTGCTGATTACAACACTTACTCCACATAATACAACTAAAACATAACATAGACTATCTACAGTCAAAGAAAGTCAAAGTTGACTTGGACTTTGACATTCGAAAACACGAGGTGTTACAGCCTCCCCTTGTTTAGGGAATTTCGTCCCGAAATTAGGCTCGAAGGCTACACGACGCCGTGATTTACCAATTTGATGCTTCAGATCTATTTATTTAAACAGCTGCGGGTACTTGGCCTTCATGTCGCTTTCGAGTTCCCAAGTGAACTCCGCGCCTCGTCTGCCTTCCCATCGGACCTTCACGATAGGGATGCGTGAGCGCCTGAGTTGCTTGGTTTGGCGATCCATGATTTCGACAGGCTTTTCCACGAAGTTCAAGGTTTCGTTGACCTGAAGATCGTCGAGTGGTACGATTAGATCATGATCAGCAAGGCATTTTCGGAGGTTAGAGACGTGGAAAGTCGGGTAGACGTTACTGAGTTCCTCCGGTAGTTCGAGTCTGTAGGCAACTTTTCCGATCCTTTCCAGAATCCTAAAAGGTCCAACATATCGAGGCGCTAGTTTCCCTCTCTTGCCGAATCTGACCACACCCTTCCAAGGGGATACCTTTAGGAGTACGTAGTCACCAACGGCGAATTCAAGGGGCTTGCGTCTTTTATCGACGTAACTTTTTTGTCTGTTCCGAGCTTTCACCAAGTTGTCTCGAATCTGGTGGATTTTGTCAGTCGTTTCTTGTAGAATCTCGGGACCGGTTAGTTGTGAGTGACCGATCTCGTGCCACACAATAGGCGATCGACATCTCCTACCATACAAAGCCTCGAAAGGTGCCATTTGGATGCTGGCATGATAGCTGTTATTGTACGAGAATTCCACCAGTGGCAGGTGTTTGTTCCAACTACCGCCAAAATCTATGACACACGCTCGGAGCATGTCTTCAAGAGTACGGATCGTTCTTTCAGTCTGTACGTCGGTTTGAGGATGGAATGCAGTACTCAGATTAAGCGACGTACCAAGGGCCGCTTGAAACGTTTCCCACAATCGCGAAGTGAACCGAGCGTCACGGTCTGAAATGATGTCACGAGGCGTACCATGATTACAAATGATCTCGTCGGTGTAGATTTGGGCTAGTCGTTCCACCTTGTAGTCTTCTCGTATCGGCAAAAAGTGGGCTGACTTCGTGAGATAGGGCTGTTCATGAGCCGAGCCGAACCGAGCAGACCTTTGCTCGTGTTTGGCTCGTTTACAAACCGAACCGAGCGGAGCGGCTCATTTAAAACCGAGCCTCAAATCAAACGAGCATTTTTCGAGCAATAAAAATTCCGAGCGAGCGTCGAGCGAAGTTCGAGCGATTTGGACAACCGTGTCCCCCGATTTAAATTTGCTGAGAGAGGTAGTGACAATATTGGGTCTCAAGTTTTTATGTCTTTAAAAACATACACATTTAATGGCACAATATTTTTCTTATTAATAACAATGTTGTGGCCGACGAGGCGATGCTCATATGGCACGAACAATTACGTTGAGAGCAGGAAACGATCGACTTAGGGTAATGACATGAAACATTGAGACGATTGAACAAACTATCTTTTATCGGTTTAGGGTTTAACTTTTAGTTTTAATATTATTTTTTTTTATTGGCGTGGTTGGGCTAGTACGTATAGATATTGTTGTAAATTTGTATATCGTTGATCTAAATCTAATAGAGTGGTATATATAAAACTATAAATTTTAATTTATATTTATGTATATATGTATGTGTAAGTGTGTATTAAGTATAATTTATATTTGTGTATATATACATATTAATATATGTATGTGCATAGGTATATGTATATGTATATGTATACTAATTAAAATAATAATTCGAGCCGAACCGAGCCGAGCGGACCTTTGCTCATGCTTGGCTCGTTTACAAACCGAATCGAGCAGAGCGGCTCGTTTATAATCGAGCGTCAAATCGAACGAGCATTTTCCGAGCAGTTTCCGAATGAGCGTCGAGCGAGCGACGAGCAACGAGCGATTTGAACGGCCCTATCGTGAGACGATCAACTATAACCCAAATACTGTCGTGACCTGATGGCGTGGGCGGGAGTTTCGTTATGAAATCCATAGCTATACTCTCCCACTTCCATATAGGTATCGGCGGTTGTTCGAGTAAGCCAGAAGGTCTTTGATGTTCAGCCTTGACTCTTGCGCAAGTTAAACAGCTTCCAACGTAAAGAGCGATATCCCGTTTCATACCCGGCCACCAGTACTTATAACACAGGTCCTAGTACATCTTGTCCGCACCGGGATGAATAGAATATCGGGACTTGTGGGCTTCATTCATGATGATCTTTCGCAGATCGGTCCGCTTAGGGATCCAAATTCGGTCTAGATAATAGAATATCCCATCGGATTTGCTTACTAACTGAGCTCCATCGTGATAGATCCTCTCTTTCTTCAATGTACGCTCGTTAAAGCAAGCATGTTGAGCTTCGCGGATAAGGGTTTCGAGATTGTGCTGGGCTTGGATGTTTCGGGTACTGAGCACGTAACTCTTTCTGCTGAGCGCGTCGGCAACCACATTCGCCTTGCCTGGGTGATAGCGAATCTCACAGTCGTAATCGTTGAGAAGTTCTACCCATCGGCATTGACGCATATTAAGCTCTCTCTGATTAAAGATGTGTTGTAAACTCCTGTGATCAGTGTAGATCGTACACTTAGTGCCATACAGGTAGTGTCGCCAAATCTTCAATGCAAAGACAACCACGCCTAGCTCGAGGTCATGGGTTGTATAGTTCTTCTCGTGGATCTTGAGCTGTCGAGATGCCTAGGCTATAACCTTGTCTCGCTGCATAAGGACACAGCCGAGACCAAGGTTAGAAGCATCACAGTAGACAATGAACTTGTCGCTTCCGTCGGGCAGCGTAAGAATCGGAGCGTTGCACAGCGTATGCTTGAGGGTTTGAAAGGCAGTCTCTTGCGCGTTTCCCCACACAAAAGGCTTGTCCTTATAAGTAAGAGCGGTAAGCGGCACATCGATCTTGGAGAATCCTTCAATGAATCGTCGATAATAGCCCGCTAGTCCGAGAAAAGAACGAACTTCAGACGGGTTCTTAGGTGTAATCCAACTTTTGACAGCTTCAATCTTCGCGGGATCGACATGGATACCCTGACTATTCACGATGTGACCCATAAACTGAACCTCCTCCAACCAGAATTCGCACTTGGAGAACTTGGCGTAGAGTTGGTTCCCCTGGAGTAGCTCGAGAACCAAACGTAGATGCTGCGCGTGTTCGGCTTTCGTTTTGGAATAAATCAAGACATCGTCGATGAACACGATGACGAAACGGTCAAGATAAGGCTTACACACACGATTCATTAGATCCATAAAAACCGCGGGTGCGTTAGTTAGACCAAAGGGCATAACAACAAATTCGTAATGGCCATAACGGGTTCGAAAAGCGGTTTTGGGAATGTCTTCCTCTTGGATCCGTAGCTGATGGTATCCAGAACGCAGGTCGATCTTAGAGAAACATGATGCACCTTGTAGCTGATCAAACAAATCGTCGATTCGGGGCAAGGGGTATCGGTTCTTGATGGTTAGCTTGTTCAATTCCCGATAGTCGATGCACATCCGGAATGATCCGTCCTTCTTTTTGACGAAAAGGACTGGCGCGCCCCAAGAGAGGTGCTTGGGTGAATAAAGCCTTTTTCGAGTAATTCCTGGAGTTGGTTCGAGAGTTCCCTCATTTCGGGTGGTGCGAGTCGGTAAGGGGCTTTGGCAACGGGGTTAGCTCCAGGAATGAGGTCGATACGAAAGTCGATATCACGACTCGGTGGTGGTCTGGGAAGATCGTCAGGGAACACCTGAGGAAATTCACGAACCACTGGAACGTCCTTGACTTCAACTTTCTTTTTCTTTTCCTTCTCCGCTACTACAATGTTGGCCAAGAAGGCTCGGTATTCCTTGCGGAGATACTTGCTGGCTTGAATACATGACATGAGTTTGAGGCCTTTCGACGCTGTTTCACCGTACACACACAATAGATCACCATTTGCAAGCGAGAATCGAATCAACGTTTCAAAGCACTCAACTTCAGCATGGTTTTCACGAAGAAAGTCCATGCCTATTATGACATCAAAACTTCGAGTTGCATCGGAATAAGGTCAATTGGAAAGATGTGATTGTTGAGTTCGAGAGTACAATCACAGAGTACTGAATTAACGGCAATAGTTCTTCCTGTAGCGACTTCGACTTCGAATGACGAGGACAGATAAGAGCGCTTACGACTAAGGAGCTTCTCGAATTCAAACGACACAAAGCAGTTATCGGCTCCAGTATCAAACAAACATGATGCATAAATACCATTCACAAGGAACGTACCATTAACCACGTTGTTATCCGCCTGAGCCTGACGGGTATTGATGTTGAAGGTTCGGGCATGGGCTGCTTGCTGCTGTTGTTGAGGCTGCTGTTGTTGCTGCTGCTGTTGTTGCTGCTGGGGCTCTTGCTTAACCACCCTGTTCGGGCACCTGTTTGCAAAGTAGTTAGGGTCACCACATGCAAAGCAGACTCGAGCATTGGCTGCTGGTGCTTGAGCTGCCTGTTGGCCTTGAGGGGCAGGGAGTAGAGCTTGGTTGACAGTGGCTTGAGCTGGGGCTTGACGAGGACCATAGCGACAGTTCGCAGTGAAATGACCGTATAGGTTGCAGTGAGCGCAAAAACGACAAGCTAGACCCACTGGATGATGATACGAACATGTCGGGCAGAGTGGGTGAGGGCCTGTGTATGCACGCTTCGCTGGCGGTGCATTGATCACTGGGGCTGAGCGCTGGTGCTGTTGCTGTTGAGCTGGTACAGCTTGTAGAGGAGCAGCAGTGGTCGTTACAGCACAGTTCTTGTTGCTGGAGCTGTTGTTGTTGTTCTTCTTCTTCCTTCTCGATGACATGGAGGGTTGGGCAGATGAGTCGGTGGGTGTTGCGGTGGCTTGGTGCAGAGACTTGGTTGGCTTATCCCAGAAACCAGACTTTACTCGCTTATCATTGATCTGAGCGGCGAGTAGGTAGGTTTCTTCGATTGTTGCTGGCTTGGCGGTGTGAACAAAGTCGGCTACGCAATCGGGCAGGGCTCGAATGTACTTCTTGATGGCTTGATCTGAGGTCTTGACTTGGTAAAGACAGATGATGCTAAGCTGCTTGAAGCAGGCAGTGAGAGCAGCGTTGTCTCCATCCTTCTGCTTGATTCCCCAGAACTTGTCCTCCAGCTTTTGGCGTTCATGAGGAGGGCAAAATTCGTCGATCATAATTGCCTTCAACTCCTTCCATGTTAGCCCGTAAGCTGCGTCATTTCCGCGCTTGTTTCGTTCGGCCGTCCACCAGTCTAGAGCACGGGACTAGAAGACGCCTGTAGCATTGAGAGTGCAGAGATGCTTAGGACATCCGCTCTGGCGCAGAGTGACTTCGACTGAGTCGAACCAGTGAAACATGGCTGTAGGACCATCTTCGCCAGTGAACTCTTTTGGTCCGCATGCTTTGAACTGCTTAAAGCTGAAAGCAGCCTTGCTTGATTCCTTAGGGTTTTCAGCTCGGGATTCTTCTGACGACTTGCTAGCGTTTTCATACACCTCACTCACAGCTTTCGCCACGGTTTTGGAGATGATCGCAGCGAGGCGTCGGTCTCTCTTTTCTTGGCGAGTCAAACGGTGTCGAGATCCAGACGACGACATGGTCTGCATTAGACATCGTCACGAGACTCAACACAACGAAATCGAATCTCACCTCACACGTCTACTATTGTCTAAAGCTTAGAATCACGTCGAATCACATATCACGTAACATATAGGCACATAATCACAGATACACATAATCATAGAACACAGAAGTACACAGAGCACAGAATCACAGAAGCGTAGAAGCACATAAGCATGTAGAACACAAGAACACGGAAGCACATATGTACCTAAGTACTTAATCATAGAGGCAGTCAGAAAACAGAAACCTATCCTTCAAAGCTCGCGTGTTGTTCGGATAGCATTTCGAATAGCATCGTATTAGCCTAACTTAGTCGTATAGCATAACATAGTATGATATCGTCTAGAGTTGCGACAACTGGATGTTGAATTGAGATAGAACAGCAATTGCTAGTCGTGTGTGTCAATTGAAATGATAGCAAAATCGAATAATATCCAAGATATAAACACAAAACAGAGAAAGCACACATAAACACATAAAAATCAACGAGTCACCAAAGTACACGGTTGCGGTTCTCAGAGTCGAAACACATATAATCGAGAGATAGATTGTCTGCGGCTACTAGACAACGACTACCCAAGGCAACTCGACTATTCACAGTAGACTTGTCATCATTTTCGACTCTAGAGGTCGTGGTTTCTGCCTCGATTCTTGGGCATTCCACACGCGTTCCCTAGGTCATACTTGTGAGTTCAGGTCGTTGGAGTCCGTCGAAGCCTTGGCGAGATAGTTAAAGTTCAGAACAACTGCCAAGGTTAGGGTTTCACCCCTTGGCTTAGCAATTTCTTCCTTGTTTTTAGTAAAGTTGAGGAGAATTTTCATCAAAATGGGGGTTTCACACCTGATTTGGTATAATTCTCCTCGTTTGTTGTTGAAAATCATCAGGATATGCATGAGTAAATGGACAAAATCATCATAAGTCAGGCAATTTAGTCGAGAGTTTGCGGTTTTCACACCTATTCCTGACCAAATCACTCGACTTTAATTGAAAATTCGAGTGTAGTGATAGCGAAGAATTGCAGGATAGGGCACATTAGCTTGGTCTGTTGGTTCCTAACTATAGTCTAGGTCTCTAAGACAGCGACCCGGACTAGGTCGTGTCTGCCTAATTCCCTATAGTTATGGCTCTGATACCAATCTGTCACACCCCAACCGATGGCGGAATCATCGGGGCGCGGCACTGAGCGAAACAGATTGTCCAGAAGTTTCCACAACAACTATTATATAAATTCAGTTTAAATGACACGTCCCATACCGTGTCCCAAATAAATAAACAAGTTATCATAGAAAGCAACTAGGCAAATAATTCCCTTCCGACAACTCAGATTCCAATTATTATTACAGACAATTGTTTATTATTTCTAGACTCCCTAGCCTCGATTTCATCACCACGCGCCTAAGCATCCTAGCAACTTAAGCACCTGTCACATACGTTAAAATAAAGTCAATACATAAAATGTAAAGGTGAGCACACAAGTTTGATAATAGCATATAGAGTTCGAATAGTTTACGCATAACCAGGCACGTACACAGAGGAAAACGATGCATGTTAATTATCGACATGGGACCATCGATACCAACGACTGCGGGTTGACCGTCCGAGACGGTTCGCAATACATGATTACCACCGTAACCCATGCAAGTAATTGTCCTTAAAAACCCCCGTGTGAACGGGTGCTGAGTCCAAACTATAGTACTATGTTGCTAAGGCAGGTAGATAGCACTCCACGTGTAAACATAATAAACAACATTCATTTAGTCAAGTAGCACATGCAAATGGTTAGCGTTCAAATAGTTTGTGTTTGATTGTGATTTGATAGGTAACGTATGTAACACCCAAAAGTGCTAAAAGCAAAAAAAGGGATCGAGTATACTCACAGTGATTGATTGTGGATTGAAGGGAGCGTTGAGAGTAAGATTAGCCTGAATAGTTCGATAGCATAACGATAAGTAATGCGGAAGTGTAAACAAGTGTAGGTGGATCGAATAGGCTGGTCGATCGAACGGCAGGTTCGATCGAACGGGCTGCTCGATGGGCTGGTATATCCGTGAACAGTCCTGTTCGATCGGCCGGTTGGCTCGATCGGCTGGGCCATTCGAGTGGATTGTTTCTTTCTCTGGTGTGTTTGTGTTTAGGGATTTGAACTTTTGAAGTTTTCGTTGTAGTATATGAGAACACTGAAGTGTTCTTACCTTTCAAGTCGATCGATCGAACGGTTCGTTCGATCGGCTAGGAACTTCAAAATCAGTCCTCAACTGAATATCACTCGATCGGACAGCATGTTCGATCGGGTGGCATTCCAAACTACGAATGAGTTGTAAAATCGATCAAGTGTTGAAGAGTAGTATCTCATGATCCGAAGAGTAATGTTCACCAAACGCAGTTCGATCGAACATCTCTTCCTCAATACTATGCTTCATGAAATTTTAAAAGTGTGGGACCATGTGCTAGCCGATCGGCTGGCCCGGTCGATCGGCTGGTATGTCCGATCGGCTGGGCTGTTCGAACAGCCTAGCCGTTAGGCCAGCAAGTCTGACCTGGTCGGCCTTTCGTCTAACACTTGGCTGTCTGATTATTTGTCATTCTTTCATGGTATCTTGACAACGAGTTGAACTATGATAACCTCCGTTCCTACTTGTTTCTTTGGCTCGGACAGGAATCACCCAAGTCCGGCCGGTGAACGGTTCGGAACGTTGGTTTAGAGTTTAACCCATTGTCGGTGAACCTTGTATATAGAATCCGAATCTTAAACCATTTAACTGTTAGAATGATTAGTTAGCCGGTTCAAGCTCCGTTTCTACGGTTTGAAGGCATTAAGTGCAAAAGAGTTGAAAGAAAGTTGGGATTCCTTCTTTCAATCCTTCACAACTTGTGGATGTTTAGATCTTTGGTAGATCTTAACTTGTTTATGTGGAAATCGGTTGGATCTAAGCTATTCATGGTTGAATGAGGCCAAAGTTTGATGTTCTTCAAGAACACCATGATGACATCACTCAAGAACACTTAGATCTTGGTGATTTCACGGTTACAATCCAAGTTTTGAAAGATAGAAAGGTGTAGAATCAAGTAATGATAAAAAAACGTACAAGAATTAGAGCGAAAACTTACCGGAGTTGAGAGAAATCTGAGAAAAGATGAAGAATAGGAGCTGGCCGCTCAGAACTTTCCAAAAGTGGAAATGAAGACAAGGATAGCCCTATTTATAGGCTTCCAAAAGGGGAAAGTGGCAGCCGATCGGCCAGGGGCTCCGATCGAGTGGGCTGCTCGATCGGCTGGAAAGATGCTAGCCGATCGGCTGGCCTGTTCGATCAGGATGCCTCCTGTTCGATCCGCGACACACTTTGAGTATTTTGCGACGATTTTCGACGTTTCGATTTCGATGGACGATGATACGAATACGATAGAGTTCCTAGTCAAATTACTTTCAGTGATTGGGACTATATCTACATACAAGTATCTACTTTTCGCGTTTCGTTGTCGGTTTCGATTGAGTTCGATTGCCTTTCAAGTTTCGATTCGATTTTCGATTGATTTGCTTGAATACCACACCAAACATAAAGTAAACATGCACAAGTAACACATAAGGCACACACACACGTATAACAATACCAAAATTCGCATAATTCTAGTCTCAAGTTCGATGATTGTTAGATCGGTTTAATTACTGATTAGTTAACTTTATCGCATTGTTACTTTCTATCATTCACAGTCGTAGATCGGTTCGCGTTAAAACATTCGATTACTTCGATTCTTGCTGATTACAACACTTACTCCACATAATACAACTAAAACATAACATAGACTATCTACAGTCAAAGAAAGTCAAAGTTGACTTGGACTTTGACTTTGACTTTGACATTCGAAAACACGAGGTGTTACATGAAGTACCTAACCGATCGGTTAAGCTGGCTGATCGAACGATCCGTTCGATCGATCGACATGAAAGGTAAGGATACTTCAACGTTTTCAAATACTGCAACAAAAACTTCAAAAGTTCAAACCATCATATACAAACACATCCTACACAAAGGAAGAAACAATCCACTTGAACAACCCAACCAATCGAGCCTACCAGCCGACCGAAGAGGCTGTCCGAGCGGATTGTCCAACCGAACGAACAAGCGTCCGATCGAACCTACCGTCCGATCGACCAGGCTGCTCGACCCATCAACACTTGTTTCCATTTTACACATTACTCATCGTTATGCTATCGAACCATTCAGGCTAACCCTATTCTCAAGCGCTCCCTTCAATCCATCAATCGCTGTGAGTATACTCGAACCCTTTTTGCTTTAGCACTTTTGGGTGTTACATACGTTACTTATCTAAATCACGACCGAACACACTACTCAATTATTTAAACGCTAATCGTTCTGCATGTATTACGTGACTAAATGAATGCTTGTTGTTATGTTTACACGTGGAATGCTGTCTACCTGCCTTAACGACGTAGTACTATAGTTTGGACTTAGCACACGTTCACACGGGAGTTGTTAAGGACAATTACTTGCATGGATTATGGTGGTAATCATGTATTGCGAACTGTCTCGGACAGTCAACCCGCAGTCATTGGTATCGATAGATCCATGTCGATAATTAACATGCTTCGTTTTCCTCTGTGTACATGCTGGTTATGCGTAAACTATTTCAAACTCTGTATGCTATATCAAACTTGTATGCTCACCTTTACATTATATGTATTGACTTTATTTTAACGTATGTGACAGGTGTTTAAGATGCATTCTTGCTAGGGAAGCGAGGCTAGAATAAGCGTCTAGAGCATAGTTGTCTGTAGATCTTGCAGATCGAGTCTCTAGAAGCATTTGAACAATTTTTATATTTAAAATCTGAGTTGTCGGAACAGAATATTTGACTTGATGTTATCTGTAATAATTTGTTTGCTATTTAAGGTACGGTATGGGACGTATTATATTAATTGAATAGTAATAATAATTGTTATGGAAACTTCTGGACAATCTGTTTCGCTCAGTGCCATGCCCTGATGATTCCGCCATCGTTGGGGTGTGACAGATTGGTATCAGAGCCATAACTATAGGGAATTAGGCTAGACACGACCTAGTCCGGGTCGCTGTCTTAGAGACCTAGACTATAGTTAGGAACCAACAGACCATGCTTATGTGCTATACCCTACTATTCTTCGCTACCACTGCACTCGAATTTTCAAATAGAGTCAAGCGATTTAGTCGGGATTAGGTGTGAAAACCGCAAACTCTCGACCAAATTGCTTGGTCAATGCTGATTTTATCAATTTATCCATGATTTCCTCATTATTTTCAATAACGAACGAGGAGAATTATACCAAATCAGGAGTGAAATCCATATTTTGATGAATAATCTCCTCAATATTGCTAAAACAAGGAAGAAGTTGCTAAGCCAGGAGTTAAATCCTAACCTTGACAACTCGTTCCGATTTTCATTTACTCCAACGACCTGAACTCATGAGTATGACCTAGGGAATGCGTGTGGAAGGCCCAAGAATTGAGGCAGAAACACAACCCTGAAGGTCGAAAGATGACGACAAGTCTAATGTGAATAGTCGAATCGCTTTGGATAGTCACTGTCTAATAGCCACAGACAATCTATTTCTCGATTTCATGTGTTTCGATTCTGAGCCCGCAACTGCCAACTCTGATAATTCGTCGATTTTATGTGTTTTGTGTGTAATTACCTGCTTATGTGTTTGTTTTTTTGGAGGATTATTCGATTTTTGCTATCATTTCGATCGACACACACGACTCGCACTGCTATTCTATCTCAAGACACTAACAAGTCGCTGCAATCTAAACGATATCATGCTATGATATACGCTTATGCTATACGACTATGCTATACTACTCGATATGCTATTCGCGATCGCTATATTCGAACGACAAGCGAACTTTGAATGATAGGTTTCTGTATTCTGACTGCCTCTGTGCTTAAATGCGTATGTGCTTATGTGCTTCTGTGATTCTGTGCCCTACGTGCTTATGTGCTTTTGTGATTATGTGAATCTGTGATTACGTACCTATGTGTTTATACGATTCGTGCTTTATCGTGTTCCTGAGCTTTAGTTAGACTAGACGTGTGAGGTGAGATTCGGTTATGTTGTGTTGAGTCCTGTGACGATGTCTGTTGCAGACAATGTCGTCTGGATCCCGACACCTACTTTCCCGCCAAGAAAAGAGAGACAAGCGTCTTGCTGCTATTATCGCCAAGCAAGTGGCAAAAGCTGTGAGCGAGGTGTATGAGAACGTCAGCAAATCGTCTGAGGAGTCGAGAACCGAAGCTCCTAAAGATGCTATCAAGACTGCTTTCAGCTTCAAACAGTTTAAGGCATGCGGACCAAAAGAGTTTACCGGAGAAGATGGCCCTACCGCCATGTTTCACTGGTTTGATTCGATCGAAGTCACTCTGCGCCAAAGCAGCTGTCCTGAGAATCTCCGTACCCTAAACGCAACTGGCGTCTTCCAGTCCCGAGCTCTAGATTGGTGGACGGCCGAACGAAACAAAAGCGGGAATGATGCAGCTTATGAGCTGACTTGGGAAGAGCTGAAAGCAATCATGATGGACGAATTCTGCCCTCCCCATGAACGCCAAAAGCTGGAGGACGAGTTTTGGAACATCAAGCAGAAGGACGGAGACAACGCTGCCTTAACTGCTCGCTTCAAGCAGCTTAGCATTATCTGTCCTGATCAGGTCAAGACGCTAGATATTGCCATCAAGAAGTACATTCGAGCTCTACCCGACTGTGTTGCCGACTTTGTTCACGCCGCCAAGACATCATCAATCGAGGAGACTTACTTGCTTGCCGCCGAGATCAACGACAAGCGAGTAAAGTCTGGTTTCTGGGATAAGCCCTCCAAGTCTTTGCATCAAGCTACTACTGCACCGACCGCCGACACCACCACTGCTCAGCCCTCCAAGTCGTCACGCCGAAAGAAGAAGCACAACAACAGCAGCTCCAGCAACAAGAACTGTGCTGTCACTACCACTGCTGCCCTTCTACAAGCCGTACCGGCTCAGCAGCAGTTGCATCACCGACCAGCACCGCCTACTCAAGTGCCGCCAGCGAAGCGTGCTTACACAGGTCCCCACCCGCTCTGCCCGACATGTTCATATCATCATCCGGTGGGTCTCGCTTGTCGTTTCTGCGCTCATTGTAATCTGTATGGTCACTTCACCGCGAATTGTCGCTATGGTCCCCGTAACACCGCAGCTCCTGCCGCCGCTCATCAATCTCTACTCCCAGACCCTCAAGGCCAACCCGCAGCTCAAGCACCCGCGGTCAATGCTCGAGTCTGCTTTGCATGTGGTGATCCTAACCATTTTGCAAACATGTGCCCGAACAGGGTGGTGAAGCAAGAGCCCCAACAGCAGCAGCAGCCTCAACAGCAGCAACAAGCAGCCCGTGCCAGAACCTTCAACATCAATGCTCGTCAGGCCCAGGCCGACAACAACGTGGTTAATGGTACGTTCCTTGTGAATGGTATTTATGCATCATGTTTGTTTGATACTAGAGTCGATAACTGCTTTGTGTTGTTTGAATTCGAGAAGCTCCTTAGTCGTAAGCGCTCTTATCTCTCCTCGTCATTCGAAGTCGAAGTCGCTACTGGAAGAACTGTCGCCATTAACTCTGTTCTCCGTGATTGTACTCTCGAGCTCAACAATCAAATCTTTCCAATTGACTTATTCCGATGCAGCTCGGAAGCTTCGACGTCATAGTAGGCATGGACTTTCTTCACGAAAACCATGCTGAAGTTGTGTGCTTTGATAAGATGATTCGATTTTCGCTCGCGAATGGTGATCTATTGTGTGTATACGGTGAAACAGCTTTGAAGGGTCTCAAGCTCATCATGTGTCCAAGCGAGCAAGTACCTCCGCAAGGAATACAGAGCTTTCTTGGCCAACATTGTAGTAGCAGAGAAGGAAAAGAAAAAGAAGGCTGAAGTCAAAGACGTTCCAGTGGTCCGAGAATTTCCTCAGGTGTTCCCTGATGATCTTCCTGGACTACCGCCAAGTCGTGATATCGACTTTCACATTGACCTCATTCCTGGAGCTAACCCTGTTGCCAAAGCCCCTTATCGACTCGCGCCATTCGAAATACGGGAACTCTCGAACCAACTCCAGGAATTGCTTGAAAAAGGCTTTATTCGCCCGAGCACCTCTCCTTGGGGCGCGCCAGTCCTTTTCGTTAAAAAGAGGGATGGGTCGTTCAGGATGTGCATCGACTATCGAGAGTTGAATAAGTTAACCATCAAGAACCGATACCCTCTGCCTCGAATTGATGATTTATTTAATCAGCTTCAAGGTGCTACGTGTTTCTCGAAGATCGATCTACGTTCAGGTTATCATCAATTGCGTATCCAGGAAGAAGACATCCCCAAAACCGCTTTTCGCACTCGATACGGCCACTATGAGTTCGTTGTTATGCCTTTTGGTTTAACTAACGCACCTGCGGTTTTCAGGGATCTGATGAATCGCGTGTGTAAGCCATTTCTAGACCGTTTCGTCATCGTGTTCATCGACGATGTCTTGATCTATTCCAAGTCGAAAGCCGAACACGTGCAACATCTACGTTTGGTTCTCGAGCTACTCCGGGGAAATCAACTCTATGCCAAGTTCTCCAAGTGCGAATTCTGGCTGGAGGAGGTTCAGTTTCTGGGTCACATCGTTAATAGTCATGGTATTCATGTCGATCCCACAAAGATTGAAGCAGTTAAGAGTTGGATTACGCCAAAGAACCCTTCTGAAGTTCGTTCTTTTCTCGGACTAGCGGGCTATTATCGACGATTTATCGAAGGATTCTCTAAAATCGTTGTGCCGCTTACCGCTCTTACCCATAAAGACAAGTCTTTTGTTTGGGGAACCGAACAAGAGTCTGCTTTCCAAACCCTAAAGCATATGCGTTGCAATGCTCCTGTTCTCACACTGCCCGACGGAAACAACGACTTCATTGTCTATTGTGATGCTTCCAACCTTGGTCTTGGTTGCGTTCTCATGCAACGGGATAAGGTTATAGCTTACGCATCTTGACAGCTCAAAATCCACGAGAAGAACTATACAACCCATGATCTCGAGCTAGGCGCAGTTGTCTTTGCATTGAAGATATGGCGACACTACCTGTATGGTACCAAATGTACGATCTTCACCGATCACAGGAGTCTACAACACATCTTTAATCAGAGGGAACTTAACATGCGTCAACGCCGATGGGTAGAACTTCTTAATGATTACGACTGTGAGATTCGTTATCACCCAGGCAAAGCAAATGTTGTTGCCGACGCGCTCAGCAGACGGAGTTATATGCTCAGTATTCACAATACCCAAGCTCAGCACGACCTCGAAACCCTTATCCGCGAAGCCCAGCATGCTTGTTTTAATGAACGCATTTTGAAGAAAGATATGATCTATCATGATGGAGCTCAGCTAGTAAGCAAATCGAATGGGATCTTCTATTATCTAGACCGAATTTGGATCCCTAAGCGGACCGAGTTGCGAAAGATTCTAATGGATGAAGCCCACAAATCCCGATATTCTATTCACCCCGGTACCGACAAAATATACCAGGATCTTCGCTACAAGTACTGGTGGTCGGGCATGAAAAGGGATATCGCTCTCTACGTTGGAAGTTGTCTGACTTGTGCAAGAGTTAAGGCTGAACACCAAAGACCTTCTGGCTTACTCGAACAACCGCCAATACCTATATGGAAGTGGGAGAGTATAGCTATGGATTTCATAACCAAACTTCCGCCCACGCCATCAGGTCACGACAGTATTTGGGTTATAGTCGATCGTCTGACCAAATCAGCCCACTTCTTGCCAATACGGGAAGACTACAAGGTAGAACGATTAGCCCAAATCTACACCGACGAGATCATTTGTAATCATGGTACGCCTCGCGACATCATCTCTGACCGTGATTGTAACACCCTTAATAATTTAACATAATTTAAGCTAAATATTTCATGAAACTTTATAAAAATCAGAGTTTACAAAAACATTAGTGTTTTAAACCATACATACTAACAAATTTTTTCCAAACATGTTCTAGATGGTGCATAATTCATTTAAAGACAACCCTTACTAGTCTCTAATAACTAGTTTAAAGGATTCAAAACATCATTAACAACATTTATATGACATGTTTAAAGTTTAGACAAGATCATATTCGGTGCGGAAGCTTCAAATTGCGTGTTCGGTTCTTGACAAAATGCTTGATCATCATCCGGGAGAGATTCATCCATACCTAGAGTCAAATACTAAAAACCGTTAGTTTTGACTTTAATATATAATGTATAAACAAATTTTAATAACACAAGTGGCTACAAAATATAAGTTTTTGCTGGGTTCCACCGTAATTTACGGTATCACCGTAAATTACGGTGAACCTGGGAATGTTATGGTTCTGCCGTAAGACAGTAGCAAAGCACCGTAACATTTTGTTGTCCACCGTAAATTACGGTGGAGCCGTAATTTACGGTGAGTTCTGCACATTCGCCATTTAGCTATTTTTCAACTTTGGAAGCTCATAACTCTTTACTCCGTGATCCGATTCAACCAATTCTTATTGCTATGAGTCCGAAATAAGATTTCGGACTTAACCATGTAAATTTTATATTGCGGAAACCGTGATACCACTAATTGGTTCACGAATTTCCTTATTACCATTATTCGACCCACTAGTGAGTGTGCATAGCACCTCCTTTCATCTTAAAACCCGGTTTAACATATTTACCCAATTACCCGGGCTCACATACTTGGTGTTTTTACGCCAATTCCATGGCTTGGAAATTTCCTCTATGGCTATCACTTGGTTATTCGGAATTCAAGCATTCCGTTTCAAACAATCCTTTTTCCTTTAACCTTATTGTTCGACCCATATCCCGGGTTCTTATACTTAGATTCACCATTACCAAATCATTAGTATGGCAAAATTTATCATTTAACAAGATGTATGACTTTCAAGTCGCAACTCTCGTGACTCCTTTAAAATCATCATTTTGACCCGTTTTGCCATTTAGTGAACACCATCACTTCAATGACTAACCCAACTAAATACCGAGTTCTAGTTTTGACCCGTTTGATAGTCGAGTGCACTTCGGCACTTATCGACACATCAAACGCACCCTTTACACTATGACATCAAATACATTTCAAACCCAAGTAACTAAACTTAATTCAACGAGACTAAAGTCGCGTACCTTCAAAGCACACCTTTTCCGCGGGTATCACCTCCGGCGTGTCCACTTGACGTCCCGGATTCCTTACCTAAAGAGTCCAATTCATAAAAGATTAGAACTCTTTTTCATAAGCTTTAACGCATTCATTCATTACATATGTAAGTCTGCGTTTTTAGCAATTTTTAACATTTTAATCCTCATTTAGGCGTTTTATCAAACACCTTGCGGGTCAGATTTTTACATGATCTAAACCAAGTTCATAACTTGAATTTATCACTCAAATTAACTTCAATTAGACATTATACACATATTTTAACATCAACAATTTCAGAGATTAACTCCAAATTTCAATTTTCACTAGAACAAGAGTCTTAATCCTAGTGTTTATCAAGTTCTACTAACTTACTAATCACCCACTATAGTGATTTTGATTTCTACAACTAACATGCAAGATTTTAACAAGAAATCATCTAGGGTTTGTCCCTAGACTTCACATTACTTCCAATTTCATGTTTTACAACACATGATCAAGCTCAACCTTTGATTTCAATCTCATGGCAGAATTTGAATTGTATCAAAATAACCTAATTTGACATACCTTAGGATCCTTTTGACAAGGTGATCACGATTTAGTGCTTGAATTTCGATTTCTAAGTGATTTGAGGCTCCAATTTGTGGTTTTCTTGCAAACTAGGGTTTGGGTGAAGAACCCCCTGTCGCCCCTGCTTGATGATCGACCAGACACCTCTTGAAATGGGGTGTTTGGTTGATTTTTACTATTTTAGTAATTAGGGTTTTTATTTTAACATCTTTAGTCCCTCCACTCTCATCTAGTTTATATTCTTAGCCCCCTTTTAACTCATTCAAGTGTTACTACAAGATTCTTAACTAACTAGGTTATTTATTCTAGTTAGTTTATTCTTGTTTATTATGTATTTTATAATTCTAGTATATAGTTTTAAAATTTCGGGATGTTACAAGTCCACCCCCCTTAAAGAGGGTTTCGTCCCCGAAACCGAATTACGTACCGAATAGCGTAGGGTAGAGCCGTTGCATTTCTTCTTCGGACTCCCACGTAGTATCCGCACCCTTACGGTGTTCCCATTTAACCTTCACTTGGTTGATCCTTTTGTTTCTCAAACTTTTCACTTTACGATCTAGGATTGCAATTGGCCTTACCACGTAGTTAAGGCTGTTATCCACCTCGATATCGTTGTAGTGGACACGAGCAGTTTCGTCCGCTAAACATTTACGAAGATGTGACACGTGGAATGTACTGTGTATCCCACTCAACTCTTCAGGTAGCTCGAGACGGTATGCTACCCTTCCAACCCGTTCCACGATTTCGAATGGCCCGATAAATCTTGGACTCAACTTTCCTCTTTTTCTAAATCGAATTATCCCCTTCCACGGCGATACTTTCAACATTACCTTATCTCCCACCTGAAATTCTATTGGCCTCGTTCGTTTATCCGCATAGGATTTTTGTCGATCCTGAGCTGCTTTTAAGTGTGTGCGGATCAAGTCGATCTTACAATTTGTAGCTCGGATTATATCAGTCTGAGCTAACCCCCGTGGACCAACTTCTCCCCAACAAACCGGGGTTCGGCACTTTCTACCATATAACATCTCGTATGGAGCCATTTTAATACTCGCGTGATAACTGTTGTTATATGAGAATTCGACTAAGGGTAAATGGACATCCCAACTGCCCCCAAAGTCGATAATGCAAGCGCGTAACATATCTTCCAACGTTTGGATTGTCCTCTCACTTTGCCCATCCGTTTGGGGATGGTAAGCAGTGCTAATAAACAGCTTGGTTCCCATTTGCTCTTGGAAACCACGCCAGAAATCAGACGTAAACCGGGTATCTCTATCAGACACTATGGATATCGGTACTCCGTGACGCGTCACAATCTCATTGGTGTACACTTCGGACATCTTTTCTGATGTATAAGTCTCCCGAATCGGAATGAAATGTGCACTTTTTGTCAATCGATCCACAACTACCCATATGGCGTCAAAACCACGGCTGGTTTTTGGAAGTTTAGTCAGTAGGTCCATCGTAATTTGTTCCCACTTCCAAACTGGAATGTCTAATGGTTGCAGCTTACCATATGGTTTTTGATGCTCTGCTTTGACTTGTAAACAAGTCAAGCACTTCTCCACGTACTTCACGATATCTCTTTTCATTCCGGGCCACCAATAATTTTGTTTTAAATCATTATACATCTTGGTCGCCCCCGGATGTATCGAATATCGAGATTTATGGGCTTCGTCAAGTAAAAGTGCTTTGGCTCCACATGTATTGGGAACCCAAATTCTCCCAAATCGAGTTTTTAATCCTTGGTTGCCGTCCTCCAAATCTTTTAACTGCCCTACTATTCTTTCCTTTTTCACATTCTCTTCTTTCATTGCTTCATCTTGAGATTTTCGAATTTGGTCGAGCAATCCCGATGTCACAATTAGTTGCATCGATCGGACTCGAATAGGCGCATAATCTGTCTTTCGGCTTAACGCATCCGCTACTACATTAGCCTTCCCGGGATGGTAATGTATATCACAATCAAAATCTTTTACCGTCTCCAACCACCGCCTTTGCCTCATATTTAATTCCTTCTGATCGAAGAAATACTTTAGGCTTTTGTGGTCGGTAAAAATAGTGAACCTTACCCCGTACAGATAATGCCTCCATATTTTAAAAGGCGAACACCACCGCCGCTAGCTCGAGGTCATGAGTAGGATATCTCTTTTCGTGAGTTTTCAGCTGCCTTGAGGCATAGGCTATAACCTTGCCTCGTTGCATCAGAACGCAACCAAGCCCAGAATGCGAGGCATCCGAGTAAACTATCATGTCATCCGCTCCATCCGGTAATGACAATACCGGTGCTTGTGTCAATTTTTCCTTAAGCGTTTGAAACGCCTTTTCTTGGTCCTCACCCCAAATAAATTTCTCCTCCTTGCGGGTTAGTTTGGTCAGTGGCATGGCAATTTTGGAGAAGTCTTGTATGAACCTCCGATAATAACCCGCAAGCCCCAAAAAACTTCTGATTTCCGAAGGATTTCTCGGCGGATTCCATTTCGCCACAGCTTCTATTTTCGACGGGTCTACTAATACCCCGTTTGCGTTGATGACGTGCCCAAGAAATTGCACCTCTCGCAACCAGAAGGCGCATTTTGAAAATTTTGCATACAACTTTTCCCTTCTGAGCGTCTCCAAGACTTCGTACAAATGTCTTGCGTGTTCCGCTTCGTCCTTTGAGTATATTAAAATGTCGTCAATAAAAACTATTACCGACTTATCTAACATGGACTTGCAGACCCGGTTCATGAGGTCCATGAAGGCCGCGGGCGCATTTGTTAACCCAAAGGACATCACCAGGAATTCGTAATGTCCGTATCGTGTACGGAATGCCGTCTTCGGTATATCTTCCTCCCTGACTCTCAACTGGTGGTACCCCGATCTAAGGTCGATTTTGGAGAACCATTTAGCACCTTGTAATTGATCGAATAAATCGTCGATCCTTGGAAGTGGATATCGATTTTTCACCGTGAGTTTGTTCAACTCGCGGTAGTCGATGCACATACGCATACTCCCATCCTTTTTCTTAACGAACAACACCGGCGCGCCCCACGGTGACACACTCGGGCGAATAAAGCCTTTGTCGACGAGATCTTGAATTTGAGACATTAACTCTTGCCATTCGGAGGGTGCGAGCCGATACGGTGCCTTGGCCACGGGTTTCGCGCCCGGAATCAATTCGATCCCGAACTCTATCTCCCGTTCCGGCGGTACTCCCGGTAGGTCTTCCGGGAACACATCGGCGTATTCGCGCACTACCGGCACGTCTTCAATCCTTAACGATCCTTTGTTTGGTTCATTCGCGTATATCATGAATGCTCTACATCCGTGCTTCATGAGTTTGTAAGCTTTTATCATCGAGCACATAACCGGTTTTCCTTCCTTCTCACCACGTATGATAATCGATTTTCCACTTGGAGATTTTAGTTTTATCTCCTTGCGGAAACACATGACTTTCGCGTTATGTCGGGATAGCCAATCCATTCCGACCACTACTTGGAACTCTCCCATGGACATAGGAATTAAATCTATCGGGTATTCCTCATCATCTATGCTTATCTTACAATCTCGACATATATCACATACAAGGAAACTTTTGTTGTCACCTATTTCTACCTCTAAAGGCATAGGTAATTTTGTTAGTACAAAGGAAGGATGTCGAATAAGTCCATGTGAAATAAAAGACCTATTCGCACCCGTGTCAAATAGCACATGAGCAGGAATTGAGTTTATGGCAAATATACCTGAGACCACATCGGGTTCCGTTTTCGCCTCCACTGCCGTTAGCTGGAAAGATCTAGCTTTTGCTTTTGGTGCTTCAGTGTGCGCACCCTTGTCTTCCTTCTTTCCGGACAATTCCGGACACTCGGATTTCTTGTGACCCGGCTGATAGCATTTGTAGCATACCGAAACTTTCCCCGGGCACAATACAGCCGTGTGCCCTGTCTTCCCGCATATAGGACACGGCTTGTCCTTAAACCGGCACTCACCCTTGTGCCCTTTCCCACACACTTTACAGCTTGGCGAGCTACTCTTTCCTTCTTGCTTCTTTGACGAGTCATTCACGCGTGCCTTCTTCGTGGGACTTGGATTAACCACTTGCGTCCTTCTTTCACCCCTCTCTATTTGTTTCTTCAACTCTATCTCTCTTTCCCGAGCGGCGTTGATGATTTCGGTGAGGGTTTCGTATTTTGAGGGAGTCATGAACTCCCGATACTCCGCGCTTAGCATATTATAATAATAATACACCTTCTGCTCTTCGGTCGTCACCAATTCATCACAGAACCTTAATTTGTCAAGAAAAGTTCCCGTGATTTTATCAATGGACTCGCCCTTCTGCCTAAGCTGGATAAATTCCTCTTTGATTCGATTAATAACCGCCTTGGGACTGTGATGTTTAAGGAAGGGTACCTTAAACTCATCCCATGTCATCGCCTTCGCTTCTTCACTACCGATTTCCTTTTTCTTATTATCCCACCAATCTTTTGCTTGTCCTCTCAGTTGACCCGTGCCATACGCCACGAAGTCATTTGCGTCACAGTGGGTTCTCTCAAATACCCCTTCTGTATCACTTAACCACCTTTGACACACTATCGGATCCACTTCTCCGTTGTAGAGTGGTGGTTTGCATGCCATAAATTCTTTGTACGAGCAACCCTTACGCTCTACCAATTTCTCCTTGGCTGAACTTGCATTATCCTCCAATTTCTTTATCCTTTCATCCACCACTGATAACACCGTGGTTTGGATTTTATCGATAAAACCCGACAAACTATTCTCGATTGCTTTTCCTACCTCTTCAGCAATCACTTCTCTCATTTGTTCGGTGACTCTTGGCACCGCTTCGTCATTTCCTTTATCCGTCATCTTTGAAACTGAAATGTTTACATTTAAACGTTAAACATTTCGTTTATAACATTGCTTCTTTTGTTTTGGTTTAGTCAAGTTCTCAACTTGCTTTAACTGCTTAAATTTAATGCACCTCCCGGGTTTAAGTGTGTTAACACACTTTTCCCATGCACTTTAATTTCCTTCTCATTCATATATAAGACATAATTTTGTTAACATAATAAATTAATTCTTACCGGACGATCGATCAAGCTTGAACCGAACACTTTTGTTGACAACCTTAAGCTCTGATTACCAACTTGTAACACCCTTAATAATTTAACATAATTTAAGCTAAATATTTCATGAAACTTTATAAAAATCAGAGTTTACAAAAACATTAGTGTTTTAAACCATACATACTAACAAATTTTTCCAAACATGTTCTAGATGGTGCATAATTCATTTAAAGACAACCCTTACTAGTCTCTAATAACTAGTTTAAAGGATTCAAAACATCATTAACAACATTTATATGACATGTTTAAAGTTTAGACAAGATCATATTCGGTGCGGAAGCTTCAAATTGCGTGTTCGGTTCTTGACAAAATGCTTGATCATCATCCGGGAGAGATTCATCCATACCTAGAGTCAAACACTAAAAACCGTTAGTTTTGACTTTAATATATAATGTATAAACAAATTTTAGTAACACAAGTGGCTACAAAATATAAGTTTTTGCTGGGTTCCACCGTAATTTACGGTATCACCGTAAATTACGGTGAACCTGGGAATGTTATGGTTCTGCCGTAAGACAGTAGCAAAGCACCGTAACATTTTGTTGTCCACCGTAAATTACGGTGGAGCCGTAATTTACGGTGAGTTCTGCACATTCGCCATTTAGCTATTTTTCAACTTTGGAAGCTCATAACTCTTTACTCCGTGATCCGATTCAACCAATTCTTATTGCTATGAGTCCGAAATAAGATTTCGGACTTAACCATGTAAATTTTATATTGCGGAAACCGTGATACCACTAATTGGTTCACGAATTTCCTTATTACCATTATTCGACCCACTAGTGAGTGTGCATAGCACCTCCTTTCATCTTAAAACCCGGTTTAACATATTTACCCAATTACCCGGGCTCACATACTTGGTGTTTTTACGCCAATTCCATGGCTTGGAAATTTCCTCTATGGCTATCACTTGGTTATTCGGAATTCAAGCATTCCGTTTCAAACAATCCTTTTTCCTTTAACCTTATTGTTCGACCCATATCCCGGGTTCTTATACTTAGATTCACCATTACCAAATCATTAGTATGGCAAAATTTATCATTTAACAAGATGTATGACTTTCAAGTCGCAACTCTCGTGACTCCTTTAAAATCATCATTTTGACCCGTTTTGCCATTTAGTGAACACCATCACTTCAATGACTAACCCAACTAAATACCGAGTTCTAGTTTTGACCCGTTTGATAGTCGAGTGCACTTCGGCACTTATCGACACATCAAACGCACCCTTTACACTATGACATCAAATACATTTCAAACCCAAGTAACTAAACTTAATTCAACGAGACTAAAGTCGCGTACCTTCAAAGCACACCTTTTCCGCGGGTATCACCTCCGGCGTGTCCACTTGACGTCCCGGATTCCTTACCTAAAGAGTCCAATTCATAAAAGATTAGAACTCTTTTTCATAAGCTTTAACGCATTCATTCATTACATATGTAAGTCTGCGTTTTTAGCAATTTTTAACATTTTAATCCTCATTTAGGCGTTTTATCAAACACCTTGCGGGTCAGATTTTTACATGATCTAAACCAAGTTCATAACTTGAATTTATCACTCAAATTAACTTCAATTAGACATTATACACATATTTTAACATCAACAATTTCAGAGATTATCTCCAAATTTCAATTTTCACTAGAACAAGAGTCTTAATCCTAGTGTTTATCAAGTTCTACTAACTTACTAATCACCCACTATAGTGATTTTGATTTCTACAACTAACATGCAAGATTTTAACAAGAAATCATCTAGGGTTTGTCCCTAGACTTCACATTACTTCCAATTTCATGTTTTACAACACATGATCAAGCTCAACCTTTGATTTCAATCTCATGGCAGAATTTGAATTGTATCAAAATAACCTAATTTGACATACCTTAGGATCCTTTTGACAAGGTGATCACGATTTAGTGCTTGAATTTCGATTTCTAAGTGATTTGAGGCTCCAATTTGTGGTTTTCTTGCAAACTAGGGTTTGGGTGAAGAACCCCCTGTCGCCCCTGCTTGATGATCGACCAGACACCTCTTGAAATGGGGTGTTTGGTTGATTTTTACTATTTTAGTAATTAGGGTTTTTATTTTAACATCTTTAGTCCCTCCACTCTCATCTAGTTTATATTCTTAGCCCCCTTTTAACTCATTCAAGTGTTACTACAAGATTCTTAACTAACTAGGTTATTTATTCTAGTTAGTTTATTCTTGTTTATTATGTATTTTATAATTCTAGTATATAGTTTTAAAATTTCGGGATGTTACAGTGATGCTCGGTTTACCTCGCGATTGTGGGAAACGTTTCAAGCAGCACTTGGTATGTCGCTTAACTTAAGTACCGTATTCCATCCTCAAACCGACAGACAGACTGAGAGAACGATCCGTACTCTTGAAGACATGCTTCGTGCGTGTGTCATAGACTTCGGTGGTAATTGGAATAAATACCTGTCACTAGTCAAATTCCCGTACAACAACAGTTATCATGCCAGCATCCAAATGGCACCATTTGAGGCCCTATATGGAAGAAGATGTCGATCGCCTATTGTGTGGCACGAGATCGGTCATTCACAACTAACCGGTCCCGAGTTACTATAAGAAACGACTGACAAAATCCTCCAGATTCGAGACAACTTGTCGAAAGCCCGGGATAGACAGAAAAGTTACGCCGATAGAAGACGCAAGCCCCTTGAATTTGACGTTGGCGACTACGTACTCCTAAAGGTATCACCTTGGAAGGGTGTGGTCAGGTTCGGCAAGAAAGGGAAACTAGCGCCTCGATATGTTGGACCTTTTAAGATTCTGGAAAGGATCGGAAAAGTCGCCTACAGACTCGAACTACCGGAGGAACTTAGTAACATCCACCCGACTTTCCACGTGTGAAACCTCTGAAAATGCCTAGCTGATCATGATTTAATTGTACCTCTCGACGACCTTCAAGTCAACGAAACGCTACACTTCGTGGAAAAGCCTGTCGAAATCATGGATCGCCAAACCAAGCAACTCATACGCTCGCGCATCCCTATCGTGAAAGTCCGATGGGAAGGCAAACGAGGCGCAGAGTTCACTTGGGAACTCGAAAGCGACATGAAGGCGAAGAACCCGCAGTTGTTTAAATGAAGATCTGAAGCGAGAAATTGGCAAGGTAATTCACGGTGCTGTGCAGCTTTCAGCCTAATTTCGAGACGAAATTCCCTAAACAAGGGGAGGCTGTAACACCCCGTGTTTTCAAAAGTCAAAGTCAAGATTGACTTCTTTGACTGTAATTATTCTATTTTATGTTTTATATTATGTGGAGTAAGTGTTGTATAATCAGGTAATCGAATGTTTATCAATGCGAACGTTAAGCAACCTTGAATAGCAGGAAGTAACAATGCGATAAAGTCAATTAATCAGTAATCAAGCTAATCAAATCATTGTCGAACTCGAAACTCGAATTATGCGATCTTGGTATTATTATACGTGTGTGTGTGCCTTATGTGTTATTTGTGCGTGTTTACTTTATGCTATGTGTGTGGTGATCAATCGAATCGAAACTCGAAACTCAATCGAACTCAATTGAAATCGAAGTATGGTAAATGGTGGTAAAGATAGTGTGAAATATAGATGCTTATATGTAGATATAGTGGTTGGGATTAAAAGTAATTTGAATAGGAAACTCTATCGTATCCGTACATCCTCAATCGAAATCGAAATATCAGAAATCGTCGCACCGAACGCTCAAAACAGGCTGTTGATCGATCAAGCTTCAGCCGATCGAACAGCCCAGCCGATCGGACAGACCGTCTGATCGAGCAGGCTGTCCGATCGGGATGCCTGGCCGATTGGCCAGCCCTTTCCTCTTTGGGAAGCCTATAAATAGCCCTGTCATTGTCATTCTTTCCACTTTGGGTGATTCCTGTCCGAGTCGGGGAGACAAGTACGAACGAAGGTTCCATGGTTCAACTCGTTTTCAAAATACCTCGATATATCGACAAACAATTCAAACATCCAAGTGTTAGAGGAACAAGATGACCAGGTCAGGAAGCTGACCGATCGAACCGACTGTCCGAACGGACAGCCCGGCCGATCGGATAAGCCAGCCGATCGACCAGGCCAGCCGATCGGCTAGCACATGGCCCCACACTTTAACAATTTGATGAAGTCTAGTATTGAACGAAGTGCTGATCGATCGGACCATTTTCTGACTTCATTACTCTTCTAATCATGAGATACTATGCTTCAACACTTAATCGATATTCAATTCGTTCGAAGCATTGGAGTGCCACCCGATCGAACATGCTGTCCGATCAGGTGACATCCTGCTAAGGACTTACTACTGAAGTACCTAACCGATCGGTTAAGCCGGCCGATCGAACGATCCGTTCGATCGATCGACCTGAAAGGTAAGGATACTTCAACGTTTTCAAATACTGCAACAAAATCTTCAAAAGTTCAAACCATCATACACAAACACATCCTACACAAAGGAAGAAACAATCCACTTGAACAACCCAACCGATAGAGCCTACCGGCCGACCGAACAGGCTGTCCGAGCGGATTGTCCAACCGAACGAACAAGCCGTCCGATCGACCAGGCTGTTCGACCCATCAACACTTATTTCCATTTTACACATTACTCATCGTTATGCTATCGAACCATTCAGGCTAACCCTATTCTCAAGCGCTCCCTTTAATCCATCACTCGTTGTGAGTATACTCGAACCCTTTTTGCTTTAGCACTTTTGGGTGTTACATACGTTACTTATCTAAATCACGATCGAACACACTACTCAATTATTTAAACGCTAACCGTTCTGCATGTATTACGTGACTAAATGAATGCTTGTTGTTATGTTTACACGTGGAATGCTGTCTACCTGCCTTAACGACGTAGTACTATAGTTTGGACTCAGCACCCGTTCACACGGGGGTTTTTAAGGACAATTACTTGCATGGATTATGGTGGTAATCATGTATTGCGAACTGTCTCGGACAGTCAACCGGCAGTCATTGGTATCGATAGATCCATGTCGATAATTAACATGCTTCGTTTCCTCTGTGTACGTGCTGGTTATGCGTAAACTATTTCGAACTCTATATGCTATATCAAACTTGTATGCTCACCTTTACATTATATGTATTGACTTTATTTTAACGTATGTGACAGGTGTTTAAGATGCATTCTTGCTAGGGAAGCGAGGCTAGAATAAGCGTCTAGAGCATAGTTGTCTGTAGATCTTGCAGATCGAGTCTCTAGAAGTATTTGAACAATTTTTATATTTAAAATCTGAGTTGTCGGAACAGAATATTTGACTTGATGTTATCTGTAATAATTTGTTTGCTATTTAAGGTACGGTATGGGACGTATTATATAAATTGAATAGTAATAATAATTGTTATGGAAACTTCTGGACAATTCGTTTCGCTCAGTGCCTTGCCCCGATGATTCCGCCATCAGTTGGGGTGTGACAATCGACATCGCTGACACATCTTCGTCGCTGAACAGACCAACATCTTCATCGCTGAACATATCATCTTCATCTTCAGCGAACAGATCATCTTCATCTTCATCAGGTTCATCTTCAAAACAGAGGTTTGGTTTTGTTTGATTCTATAGTTTCAGATCTCATGTGATCATTTGGCTGATTAGAGTACAGATCTAGGTTGTTTGTTTATTGAAACTATGATACTTGTGTGCTTGTTTATTGAAACTATGATACTTGTGTGTTTTAATTTATGTTTAAAAAGAACTGATCGGATCAGTTTCAGATTGATGTGTTCCTCATATTGATTTTTGGTTTGATTCGATGATTTGAATGTGTTATTTGGGTATTTTTGGTTTGATTCGATGATTTGAATGTGTTCCTCATTTTGATTTTTGGTTTTGGTTTGATTCGATGATAATCAGTTAGTTATTTGGGTATTTTGGGTTCTTCATGTTTGTTTTGCTTTGAAAAAACAGAATGTGTTTATTGGTCATTTGAATGTGTTTGATTCGATGATAATCAGTTATTTGGGTATTTTGGGTTCTTCATGTTTGTATTGCTTGTGAAAACAGAGGGTTCTTCATGTTTGTTTTGCTTTGAAAAAGCAGAGGGTTGATTTGTTTTGCTTTGTTCAGGTTTGTTTGTGATGTTTTTTGTGAAAATATTGTACAGAATGGCTGCGGATGTAAAGATACGCAAAACACCAACTACGAAGGCGAGAACACTTGACAATCTCCTAGAAGATTGTGCGGTGCACATAAAGAAGTGATTGATATGAATGAATATAACCCCAGTGTAGCTCTTCGATTTTCCTTGAAATTTCAGAGCTCGCTAATTACATATCTACCACTGGGGTTATATTCATTCATATCTGCTACATTCCGAAGTGCACCCGTCAGTAAAGATCCACAATTGCTTGTCTCTGTATTGTATGTTACGGTCTTTTGTGATCGAGTCTGTAACGTTTTGTCTCTGTATTGTATGTATTAAAAGTTTACATTTAATATACAATTTAGGCTTTAATAATTTGTTATATATAGTATACATTTAATTATTAGATTGCATTTATTAAAAAAGAGTTAATTATTAGATTGCATTTATTTAAAAAGAGTTAATTTGATTTATTAAATCAATGATTTCTTAACAAAAAAACAAGAAATGATTTAGGGGCTCAGGTTGATATTTCACTCATACCATATGGACGCAAAGTGTTATTAACATATGCCAAAAGACGGTCTTACTCCTGGCTCAAACAGTCAAACTGACGGCACACTAATAGAGGGACTTAAAGTATTATGAATTCATAAGCTAAAAGGCTCAAAAAACCAAAAAATGAATTTAGGGGCTTACGTTATGTTTCACACAAACCATACAAACGCAAATTGCATTTTTCTCTAAAAATAATAAATTGAATTGAAACAACATACATTTTGGTGAGAAAGTAAAGTACGTTCAAAAGTAACCCCAAATCTCCAACGCAGCAAGCAGCAGTCATCATCTTGTAGGTAGGATCAGCTTTGTTCTCTTGCAATCGAGCTGTAATCTTCTTTCTTATCAAGGTAAAACTGTTAGTTTTGATAATCTGTTAATTCGATTGTGTGATTGAAATGGATTCTTAGTTTTCTTATTCCAAATCAACAATTTCGATTTCAATTTTGTCAGAATAATAATTGGCGACGAAGAAGAGAATGAAATAGGTTTCTATCGTTGCTCATAGATATTTATCTAAGTAGACTTTTCTGCAATACAACAACAACAACAACTGGGTTTACTTGTAGCTTTGATGCATATACATATACAGGAAGGTTCTAATACACAACGTCCATGACCTAAGAAACGTAGGAAACCAGGTTAAACGATTCAACTGATTCCAGTGGACTTCTAACCAGAAACCCTAACCCCTAAGGCCCTAACTCTATACCCTAAAACCTAATTCTAAACTATAAAACTAAACCCTCAAATCTAAACTATAAACCTTAAAAGCTAAAGCCCTAAGCGGCTAAACCCTACAAGTTAAACTTTTTACGGTTTAGGTTAAGGGGTTAGGGTTCGACAAACCGTTTCCAATGCAGCTGGAATGAGTTCAATTAGAGTTTGTTGACTCCATTTCCTACGTTTTTTAGGTTAAGTACCTCTACATATACATACACACACATAGGGTATGTTTGGCAAAAATAACTGGTGGCTGGAAGCTGGTAGCTGGTAGCTGTAGCTTTTTAGATATATTTGGTGTTTGGCAGAGTAGCTGGAGCTTTTAATAAAATGGATGAATGACCAAAATGGACATAATTAAAAATTTAAAAAACCTGTGCATTAAAAAGTTTGTTATCTTTAGAGGTTAAAATAGTCATTTTTCCCTAAAAGCTTGTAGCTCCTTCTAAACGCTACTAGTAGGAGCGTTCAACCAAAAGCTTCAAGCTCGGAGCGTTCAACCAAAAGCTTCAAGCTCTAAACCTAAAAGCTTTAAGCTCCTTCAACCAAACAGGGGTTTTTATTGACTAGGAGCTTTTTCTTAAAAGCTTAAAGCTAGAAGCTCCTAAAAGCTCCATGCCAAACATACCCATATATATATATACACACACATATACATATACGCATATAGTGGGTGGCCCTAAACCCTAAACGGTATATAGTGGGAGAACTGCTCGAATCAATCTGGAACATTCATTTACTTGTGTGTTTGTGTAAGATTCTAGTGTGACTTTTCTTGGTTATGTGAATGTGCTTGAATTGATATCGAGCCAGGGGTCTCTCTGGAAGCAGCCTCTCTATTCCTACGGGGTAGAGGTAAGACTGTCTACATCTTACCCTCCTCATACCCTACCTTAGCTTTGCTATTGGTGTGATTTACTGAGTATGATGATGATGATGATGATATGCGTCGATAAGTTTATGTGTATTCATATATTATAAACATATACATGTAGGCTCACCTTAATGATCGCATGTACACGTGTACGTAACTTGTTACGAGGAAGAGAAATTAGGGGAATTAGTTAATTTTAGAGAGAAATCATTTAATCTTATAAGAATACTCTTTTCATTTATATATATGTATGTATATATTCAAAAGCTGAATACCATGGAATTTCAGTTGTGTATCCTTCTTTTGTCTGTAAGTGGAATACTCATGTTATTGCTGCTAACGGTTTCCGTTTCACCTGATAATACAATTGTAATCAATTTACCCTTGATACTTCTCTGTTGGTGTACCGCTTGTTTGGTATTTTGCTGGTATTTTAGCATGTTATGAAATAAACATTTTGATTTGCTGATGGAATTTCTTTATTGCTCATATGTTCATGAACAAGCTCAGTGTCTTCATTGTGCTTAAAATCCATTGATGCACTTGGTTATTCTCATCAATTACTTGGAGAAAATATAGCTTTCCGATGATGCATTTTATTATCAGTTTTGCATGTATTAACCACAAAGGAAACTATGATGATAAAATTTTGTCATTACCGTGTGTTTAAAAGTATTTATCTTTTGTAATTTCTACAGATATAGATGGAGGAGCATTCTTTCTTTGACAAAATGATGATTAATCTCCGTTCCACCTGCAAGTATGTGTTACATTATTATTGTTCTAAAGTTGTTTATTGTCTCTGATATTGTATTGTATTGTATTGCAAATTTGATATTATTATCTTAAAGGTATTATACTGGATATCCAAAGGATCTTGGGCCATCAAGGGTTATCCATTTTACTTCAGAGCGTGAATTTATTCATCTTTTACATCAAGGTCACCCAGTGATTGTTGCATTCACCATCAAGTATACCTTACATATCCTTGCTAGCTATTTTTTTACACATGCATTATCTGTAACGAATACTTAATTTAATGGGATTGCTTATGTTGCAGGAGTAATTATACTAAACATCTTGACAAAGTTTTGGAGGAAGCCGCTGCCGAGTTTTATCCTCAAATTAAATTTATGCGCGTAAGTTGGTCTCATGATATAATATTTTCAATTCATTGCAAATGAATTATACTAAAAACTAGAAGTGGCAATTTCAACATGCTTGCTTATTCAGTTGTGGTTTATAATTGTTTTACATATATATATTCTAATTATAACTTTGCAAGAATAATGTTTTTGTAACCATGATTAAATTTTCATGATTTGCTGGTTATTTGATTATGTGTTTCAGGTGGAGTGTCCAAAATATATTGGATTCTGTATGACACGACAAAAGAAGGATTATCCATTCATAGAAATGTTTCATAGCCCCGAACAAGTAAGTTTTTATGCTCTTCTTTACGGTGTTGTGTAAGTTGTAACAGATGTACATTCTTACTGACATTAATTGATTTGGTACAGACCAATAATCAAGGAAGGGCGGCTGATCCGAATGTTACAAAGTACGCTGTGAAGGTTTTACCTGTGAGTTATTTTAACTTCTTTAGTTTAATCATATTTTCCATATGAAGAATGTTAAGGCGTTTTTGTGATAACAAACCCACGGAGTTTGCTGGTTTCTCGCATTTGTAAAAAAACTGACACGACATTAGCATGTCTAAATGTAAATAAAAGCAAAACAATAGTTACCATTTTTTTGAACGGTGAGATTACTCCTAAAATCCACCTGATGCCCACTTTGTGGGGCTTGAATCCGCACCACTTTGATGGGGATAAGCACCAGATGCCACTAGACCAAGAGGCCATTGGCTAAAACAATAGTTACCTATTTTATAATTCGCAAAATTTAAAAAACATACATGCAAATACGGCAACCCTTCTTTGGTCACCTACACCACTGGCAACCCACCATCTTTGTTCTTCCCAGTTCCCACCATTAGTCTTGCACCACTGCCCCCTAGGGGTGTTCATCGGGTTTTTCGGGTTGGGTTGTTCGGGTTTTTGGCTTGGAAAAAGTGACCCAATAACCGACCCATTTAAAGTTTCGGTTGGTTGGGTTTGGGTTAGCTCGGATTGGGTTGTTCGGTTTTCAGGTTAGCTGTAAAACGAAAAAAATGTATTTTTTTTGGCAAATTATCAACACTATTTGACAAAATGATTTGATATGTTTGAAAGTCCCAAAACTCAATATTCCAAATACGAGAAGCTCCAAACCAAAACACCGTGATGGTCCACATGGATCAGCCTTCTGGAAAGTCAACCATTGTCTCACTAGAATGTCAACTTACATGAGATCAACATTGGGAGAGTCGACTTTCATTGGAATCATACTCTTCTGTACTATAGGATTTTTGTGCAAATGATCATTCCTAATGGCAATCTACCAACACTCACCAATTCTCTGTTAAAACTGATATTTCATCTGAATGTTTTCGTCCTGCTGGTGGAACACTGGATTTTGCAAGATGACACTTTTGTTGTCTCAGTGTAGAAAACTCTCATTCTGTGTTTCTTTGTCCAACTCTTTTCAAATACATGAGTTCTTTGTTCGCTTATACAGTCGCCATATATTCTAATCTATGGGCTGTGGCTAAGCCATATATACTATGTCAAGTCTTTTATCATCTACCATACGTTAATCTGAAATTCTGCATCACTTTCTTACATGAGGCAGCATGACATGATGCACCCGATCTATGATTGAAATGGATAACATTGCAAATCAAAGCATCATCAGACTCTTCTTTGATGATGTTGTAACTAAGCAACGTTCTTTGCCAAAGGCAACCTAACCTAACAACATCAAGTACCTGCGGATCAAACAAACAGATCCCAATCTTCCTGTTCTGTACTTCTCTGGGTTTTTCTCAAACAGTGGATCATGTATCCCCTAATGGGCCGGTGGGCTCATAATAATAAACCTAAACCGTTCTTGACAACATGGCCTAAAACTCGATACGGGCCGAAATTACCAAAGTAGCCCCTTTCAGAAAATGTATAATTACCCCTTTAGGAGGTTATTGGGATTTGATATAATTACCAAAAAAGACCAACATGCTAAGTGTGTTGCTATTCAGTGATACTTGCCCCAATAAAAGCCAAATCTGGGTTCGGATATATGTTTATTTGCTTTTGTGGTGGTCTACTGGTCTCTCATTGATTTTTTAATTACTTTGATTTGATCTGTATGGAAAATTAGAGAATTTTCTAGGGATTTAGAATATTAAATAGTTGCCATATGGCCAGGGTGGGCCTACAACGGTGTTCCCATCGCGTCATGTGACACGAAGCAGCTTTGGTGGGGACGTTTAATTTTTTAATATAAAATACAGGTCATTTTTTTGTGGTATTAAAAAAGATAAGTAGGGTATATAGGGTATTTTGTAAATATTTTCTAAGTTCCTATTATTTGCTAATTAATTTAAACACTTCATAGATGTTATTTTCGGAGGTCTGATAAGATTTAAAAAAAAAAAAAAACACTAGTAAATGCTTCTTCAGTGTTCAGTTTAATCAACTTTCTTCGAAACGTTAGTATGCATACTATATACACATGCATGTGACATGCGTATGTATGTGTTTCTTTGTGCACACACATAAACGTGTTTGTACACGTACACGTGTGTATAAACACTTGCGTATACATGCTAACTTTGTTGCTAGTCAGTGATACTTTCTCCCCAAAAAAGCCAAATCTGGGTTAGGATATCTGTTTATATGGTTTTGTGGTAATCTCTCATTAATTTACAGAGATCAAAGTTTAGGTAATACACTTTGATGATTTTGGATGTCTGTCTGGAGAATTTTCTAGGGAATTTAGAATTGTAATTTAGTTTCCTTGTGGCCAAGGTGGGCCCCTCCAGTTTTGGCTTTTTTTAATAAAAAAGTATAGGTCATTTTTGTGTAGTATTAAAAGAGATAAATAGGGTATTCTGTGATTATTTTTTTAAATTACTATTATTTTATATTTTATATTTAACCCAAACTCCTCATGGATGTTATTTTAGCAGAAGATTTGAGAAGATCATATAAACTCTAGCTATGCAGTTAATATCGGTGATATATCGGTCCCCTAGTAAAATATCAGTCCCCTAGTAAAATATCGGTCTCAAATATCGGTCAAAATATTGGTACCGGTAATATCGACGATATTGACGATATAACCGATATATCACTGAATTAACAGTGTTAAGTTGCTATATATATAAATTCTGCATTATATTAAAATTACCGGTATCCCACCGATATCTCACCGATATATCTCAAATATCGGTCCTTGACCGATATCCGATATTTTACCGCATTAATTGCATAGAACTCTAGTAACTGCTTTTTCAGTGTTCAGTTTCCTTCCAGAAATGTTAGTATGCATACTGTATACATATGCATATATATATGTGACATGCTTATGTATGTGTGTATATGCGTATACATCATGCATACATACGTATGTACGTGATGCACACACACATCGGTGTATGTGTAATTCGAACTTTCTTTTCATGCCTGTGTCCAGTCCAGATGTATATGTGCAGGGAATTATTTGTTTTGATATTGTTTAGTGTAGGGTTGTACTAACAGTGTATATGATTTCTTTGATGTGATTTCCAGTACAACTTTGATGTCAGCACATACGGATTTAGAGAGTTTTTTAAACGCCACAACATACAGGCATCGGATAACAAGTAAATCGGCTCTCCAAGTGGTCTTTGATCTGGTCATCATGCATAATTATACATGTTAGAAATGCTTGTTAATTCACATAATTTTGACTTTTGGGTTGGTGAAATTCGTAGAAGTCCAGGAAAAGCCTTCTCTCGGGTCAACTGCCAGTGCATACACGCCGAGTCTTAGATTCGTGCGGTATGTCAGATGGTTCAGAAAGTCTGTAGTTTGGATCCATGATAAATGTGGAAGTTTACATGACCTTATTTGTTTTGTATGGTTGATAAATAGAGTGTATGTATACCATGGATGAATGTTAAAATCATACTAGAAATATGTATGCCTCATTAAAGTAGGAGAATCATGTTTGAATTATATGCCTGATCTGAATATATATATATATATATATATATCGGGTGGGGATCAAGAGTGAACATTGTTATTTTGTGAACAAAAACGAACAGATCAGAGCCGTTGGATGAGGAGACCATGATCTAGGTTTTAAAGGATTTTTTTAATTAATAAAAATCTAAAACCTGATTTAAAATAACTGCTAAAAAGCCAAAAAAACGAACTAAAAAGCGAACAGATCAGAGCCGTTGGATGAGGAGACCATTGTCATTTGAGTTCTCCACTATATATATATATATATATATAGGGGAAGGTTCAAATGAAAACCACTAGTTAACTCGAAAACTAACTAAAAAGCCAAAAAAACATACCATTTTTTTGCATACCGATTCTCGCCACTTTTAGTATATAAAAAAAAATTTCAAAAAAAAAAAAAAAATTTGTAGTGCACATGTGTAGTACACATACACATGTGTAATACAATTTTTTTTTTTGAAATTTTTTTATATAAAAAAGCCTGCGATTTTTTATAAAAAAATTGAAAAAAAAATTTGGTGTGTTTTTTAGGCTTTTTTTAGTTAGTTTTCGAGTTTTCGCGATAAAAGTGGTTTTCATTTGAATCATCCCCTATATATATATATATATATATAGAGTGGGGATCCTACGGAAAGTGTGTTTTTCCTAAAAAGTGTAAAAAGTCATAAAACACAATAATTTCAGGCATAAAACACACCTAAAACTCACAAATAATAGAATGAATATTACTAAAACACCATATTCAAACTCTAATAGTCCATAAAAACTTCAAACACACCATCGTAGAACTATGAATATAAAACACACAATGCTAAACAACATAAAACACAATAATATTTGTCATTCCACAATCAGAGCCTTAACATCTAAAACACAACCCAAAACCCACATACATGATGTTTTAGTAATCTTCATCATATTATTTGTGGGTTTTTGGTGTGTTTTATGGTTGACGTTATGGTGTTTTATGACTTTTTACACTTTTTAGAAAATTTGGACTTTCTGGCTAACTCTTATCCTATATATATATATATATATATATATATATATATATATATATATATAGGGTAGAGTTCATGCGAGAACCACCCTTATTGCGAGAACCGCGAGAACCAATGTGAACAGGGGGCAATTTTGTAAATACCAAACAACTTTTAAAATATCTGCCTCCACTATCGGACTTCAAACATAAATTAAATTACACTTAATAAACACTCAGAACTCTACACTCAGAACTCGATCACATCCAAATTTTTCCACATTTCTCAACCTGATTATCTCAACAATTCGTCGATTACAATCGATTACATAATCTTCTCGAATACATCTTCAGTTCGCCATCATCATCGTTGATTGCAATCGGTTACATAATCGTCTCGAATACATCATCAGTTAGCCATCATCAATTCACCATATCGAAGCATCTAGATTGAGATTTTATCTCAGATTTGAGATTTTACCAGCAGATCTTTCATATTTGGTCATGTAATCGAGGTTAGTTCCCCAAATTCGTTCAAAATTAGTCGTATAATCTATATTAGGAACATAATAATTAGGCAAACATTGTGGATTTTTAATCCGTTCGTAATTAGGGCAACGTGCCAACGTGATTATAAGAATAAATGGTTCAATGAGTGTGTCACTACGACGGTATCGTCGGGAATCAATCGTCGTCGGTATTAGGTGTACATATGTATAGTTATGCACATGTGCATATCTTACCATAATAGATTTGTTAATGATTAATGTTATATATGGTTAGTGATAATACGAATTTTGATTTGGTACAGGTTAAGGTTTATTATTGAAGCAAGCTTACGAATTTTAATTTGGTACAGGTTAAGGTTTATTATTAAAGCAAGCATGCTGATAAGGTGAGTCATGTTAATGCACATGTGCATAGTTATGCACATATGTATGGTTTGCTAGATTAAGTTAATAAGGGTATGCATATGGATGTAAATGTGCATAGTTATGTACATCTGTATACTTTGACAGAATGGGTTATTAAGGTCATTCATGCTGATGTACATGTGCATAATTATGCACTATGCACATGTGCATAATTGCCAGAATATATTAATAAGGTCGTTTATGTTGATGCACATGTGCATATTGTATATGGTGATGATAAAGTTAATGTTAACGCACATATTCATTGATAAGTTATGTTTATTTCTTTTTTTGAAACCAAGGGTTGATTGGTCAATTAAAATGTCGGATGGAATGGAATATGATTACACGACGGTTAAACAAAAAGGTAAAAAAGGTTGACTAATGTTTGATGATCCAGATGGGAGTTTATGCACATGTGCATCCCTTTATTAAATTCATGTTAAATGATATCATTTATGTAAACACATTAAATATATCGTGCAAGTGCGTAAGAAGAAATAAACACAAAAAAGGCAGGCAATTAAGCGAACTCGTGATGAAACCTCAAAAAAAGGAGGTTACGTGACGAAACACAAAAAAGGAGGTGACGGAGTGCGTGCGGTAAAGAACAAGAAGTTGGCAAGATCAACGGTAACTGCGACTGTTGATACTGATGACCATATGGTTGTATTCAGATTCAACATAAGGTATCCAATATAGCGTGCCATTAGGTCTAGAATGTACAATAGTTGTAATTGTTCCTGTAGTTTATAATGTACAACACTTGTAATTGTTCATGTATACATAAAAAGTAAAACATATAACATTCTAATTAATAAGGTATATGGCGTGTTTACGCACGTGTTCAACATTTATTCGGTGATGATTACGGGGCGTTGGTAATGTGATGCACATGTGCGTAACATTATGTACTGATGGTTAACAGTTTATTTGTGATGATCATGGATTGGTATCAACATAATGCACATGTGCATGATTATGTAATATATGAAAATAAAAGTAATGAATGTAAAAAATAACAGTTATTTGTTTAATGTTTATTATTGATGATTATTCAGTGTTAATAATGTGATGCACATGTGCATAATTATGTAATGTTGGTTAACAGTTTATTTTTTTGATGATTACAGATGGTTGGCAACATAATGCACGCAGGTGCGCAAGAAGAAATAAACACAAAAAAGGCGGGCGATTAAGCGAACTCGTGATGAAACCTCAAAAAAGGAGGTTACGTGATGAAACATAAAAAAAGGAGGTGACAAAGTGCGTGCGGTAAAGAACAAGAAGTTGGCAAGATCAACGGTAACGACGACGGTTGATACTGATGACTATATGGTTGTATTCAGATTCAACATATTCAACATAGGGTATCCAATATAGCGTGCCATTAGGTGTAGAATGTACAATAGTTGTAGTTGTTACTGTAGTGTAGAATGTACAACACTTGTAATTGTTCATGTATACATAAAAAGTAAAACATATAACATTCTAATTAATAATAAGGTATATGGCGTGTTTACGCACTTGTTCAACATTTATTCGGTGATGATTACGGGGCATTGGTAATGTGATGCACATGTGCATAACATTATGTACTGATGGTTAACAGTTTATTTGTGATCGTTGGCAACATAATGCACATGTGCAGGAAGATGGTTGGCAACATAATGCACATGTGCAGGATTACATGATGTATGAAAATATAAGTAACTTATGTAATAAACCAATTGTTTGTTTAATGTTTAATGATAAAAAAAGAAAAGGGTTAATAATTAAACATGGATTATGGTGTATTGGCAAACTAATGCACATGTGCATTATTATGGTATGATTGTAAATAAATGTGATTTACTTGAAGAGAGAATAATGAAGCATGTAAGAGTAAACTATGAAAAAACACTTTAAGGATATAAAAATGAATCATGTGAGTGTAAACTTCGAAACACATATAAATGTATAATGCCTTTAATCTCAAAGCGTATGAATTGCAACTCTTGTTGATCTAAATTTGTAGATGCTACTTATATAAAATTATTCATAACATTTAGCATGGTGCTACACCACAATTACATCCACCAACAGAAGGAAAACTCATACAGCAAAAAACAAACAGAATAATACACTGGAAATACATCAAAATTGTTCCAGGCCGCCCAAGTTAAACTCACCTCCTTCGATCTATTTTTACCCACAGCTAACTAATGTTCTTGATCTCCTCAACTACCTTCTGCACCGACAATTGACTTTGATTAAAAACCATCTTGTTCCTCATTCGCCAAACGCTCCAGAGGTAGATAAGGGACACCGCATAAATCGCCTTTTTCTTTTTTGCAGACCCTTGGACAATATTATGATATTCCAGCAAATCTTTAAGACTGAAAATAAATGCAACCGGGCCTTTGCACTAGTGAGTAATTACGGACCAAACTATTTGAGCGAACTGACATGAAACGAAAATATGTTCACATGGTTCTGGGGAATCGCTGCAGAGAACGTAGCAGTTTGACTGTGTTCGGATGACTGTTGCGTTAAGTGCCACCTTCGTTGGGAGTCTCTCGACTAAGGCTATCCACCCGACCAAACCAACTTTTTTAGGTGTCCAATTATTCCAAACAAATACCTGCTCGGGAACCTCCTTATTATATGTTTGTATCCTATACTTCAAACTCCGAACAGAAAAGTCTCCCGACGTGCTCAAACACCAAACTCATAAATCTTTTCAAGTCTCTCCCAGTAGTCATTTCCATTAATTATAAGCAGGCCTAATTGATCTGGTCCATCACAAGGAGAGCAATAGCATCACAAATTTATTGGGACAATGTAATATCATGAAACTTTGGAGGAGACCTATCAAAATTAAAGGTAAATCAAGCAAGGATATTGAAATTTTAATTTGTCAGGAAACAATTGGTCAGCCTGGATATGGAGCTATAGATACCAAGATGATCAACTCACCTGTTAACAAAAGAAGACAAATTGGATCACAAGAACAATATGGCCAGAGTAAGTATTAGAAAGTGGCACAAAAAATGGAACAAGATGGTAGCCTATCTTCTCAAACAGAAGCCATATGACAGTTGCAGAAACAAAAAATGGAAGAAGATGCAATAGCTGTATCAACTGAGTATGTCGCTTATGGACACACAAATCCTCTCTACCGGTTTTAACATTGAAAGTCGACTTATTTTTCCGAGAGCCAACCCCACCCATATTGACCCGTCTTCATTCTGGTGTCTCTCAGCAGCGCCAAAAGCTACATAAACTCCACCCATGCCTCCCCGGTTGTCGGATTGTTATTCCATTGCCAATCCCACACAGTCATCTCCATTTTTTTGTAGTTGTCCGCTACCCAAGCCCATTTGTTTGCTGCCATCCTGTACATAATTGGATAGTCATCCATAAGGCACTTGTTCATAAACTATACATCAACGACATAGTCTAATTTCAACAAAATGCACATGTGCATATAATTTAATACAATATCATTTACAATCAACATAATGCACATGTGCATATAATTTAATACAACATCATTTACAGTAAATATAATGCACATGTGCATATCGTTTAATATAATATAATTTACAAAGTATATACATCATTTACAGTCAACATAATAACTTTAGTCACAAATCGAATGAATTGCAACTCTGGATGTTCTGTATTTGTAGGTGTTATACCAGTCGAAGTAGTGTCAAAAGATAATGAACGATCAGATACATTGATTATAAGACAACATTGTCTGGTCTGAATTTCAAAGCCATGAAGGGTATGTTGACTTACAACAGTTTTAGACATAAATCCGTGACTATCAACGGGATTGACAGCAGATGGACCACCAAAGTCGGCATCAGATGTTGTATGAAGATGATATTCAGAAAATGTATGAGGAGGATCATCAGATATACGAGGATATACAAGTGATGAATCAGGAGATGCCATATGTCGCTGTAAACACCGTGCCAACTGCAATCACCGTGAAATACGTGAACGCCAACTATCTATATGCCGTGAAAACCATCGTGAACGGCTCTTCGCCGCCGTGAATGCGTCTCAGACGAGTGTGAAGACCATGAACTGGTAAACTTATGAAACCCTAGAATGGAGATAACAGTGACATAAGGAAAGAAAAAAAGAACATATGTTTTAGTATAAATATAATATAATTACAAAAATGCCATGTGTTCATACTAGTTCTCGCGGTTCTCGCAATAAAGGGTGGTTCCTAACGGATCCTTATCCTATATATATATATATATATATATATAGGGGAAGGATAAATCGAAAACCCACTCCAGTTGACTAAACCCTGAAAACCCAATAACAACCATTGATCATACTCGATGGATGGCTATGATTCACTTTTGCCCATAAGTTGCTTTTGTGTACTTTTGTCTCAATTTTATAATATATTTCATGTCCTGAAGGGTAATCTTGGAATATTAATTCAATTACTCTTACAAAAGTCTGCATGTTGAAAGACTACTTTTCTTCTCTTACAAAAGTCTGCAAGTTGTAAGACTACTTTTCAATCTATTTTTGTACGTATATTTTTATAATATATTTTTGGACGTATATATTTTTTTTTGGTTTTGTTACATGTGTATATGACAATCTATTTTTGTAACATATTTTTTTTTGGTTTTGTTACATGTGTTACATAGAAACGTAACATATAACCTGGAAAAAATGTAACAACACACTTTATTTTTTACAGTAATTTAAAAAAAGTGTAACAATGCACTTTATTTTCTTTAACGTGCATTATTTCTGTAACACAAAAAATGTAACAGACATTTTTTCTTTGATTATTACATTTTTTATGTAACAAAAAAAATGTAACAGACATTTTTAATTTGATTGTTACAAAAAATGTAACGGGCATTATTTATGTAACACAAAAAAACGCAACTGGCATTATTTATGTAACACAAAAAATGTAACATGTTTTTTTTTCTTCGATTGTTACATTTCTAACACCCGGTTACACAGTGTTACATAAAAAATGCCTAGATCTTGGAGTTTCATAACTAAGACGCATAAAATTGTTATGAGAATTGTTACATCAAAAATATAACATGCATATAAAAATATAACTTTATTAACAAGAATCCAACAACAGATTTTTTAGATTCAATCATCATAACAATAAACAAGAAAGTAACTTAGATTTTAATCCAATACATAAGAACTTAAATCAAATTGTTTCCATTTGTTCAGATATGAAAAAAATCAAATTGTTTATATAAGAACAAATTTTACACAAAAAAAAAAAAATTTGAAAAAATCAGTAATAAAAAACAACATATCCAGAAAACAAGAACTAAAAACATTCATCTTCTTGAACAAAAAAATGAAAAAAGTTGCAGATCTACAAATCACAAAAAATGAAGATCTATAAAACACAAAAAAATGCAAATCTGAAAAAAAAACCCTGAAAACAAACATACTTATAGATCTGGAACATCATGTTCAACATCGAACATCTTTTGGATCATCTTCAACATTGAATCGTTATATGGAATATCATCTTCAACATCGAACATCTTCAACCGGATCTGGAGCATCTTTTGGATCTGGTAACATCTTGGAACTGGAACGTCTTTTTGGATTTCGGATCTGAACCGGATCTAAGTCTGATGTTGTATGGAACACCGGTACGATCTTCTGATCTTTCTTCGATCTTCACTGCCTCTCTCACCGATCCTCATTGCCTCTCTCTCTGACCATCTATCTCTCTAGATTTTTGGGAAGTAAAATATGTTCTTCATTTGAGAAATGCTTCATAAAACACAAAAAGACTCTGTTTGGGAGAAATGAGATGTGAGAGATTTGATTTTTGATCTTGTTTCATCTATATTGGAACAAGAGAGAGAGGATAAATTATGTAAGGATTCTTTCTTTCACTCTTCTCTCTGGTTCGATTAAATGATGTGAGATGATGAGGGATATGTATTAATGAGAGAAAAGGAAGGTTGTGAGAGGAAGATGTGAGAGAAAAGGCAAACTTTCTTTAGTTCCACAAGTACAACTTTAATTAATTAAATGGTGACAAGAAGAAGCAAGTATGAGAAGTCTGCATGTGCAGACACATCACCAACCCATCACCATAATGTCAAAAATGTAAGATAGAAAAAGATGATCATGCCCTTACTCCTTTCAATCTAAATTTAAACGTGGATCAATCCTAGCCACATGTTAGAGTTTTCAGGGTTTAGTCAACTGGAGTGAGTTTTCTCATTATAATTAGCCTATATATATATATATATATATATATATATATATATATATATATATATAAACAATAGGTGATTTGTAGAAAAAAAAACAATTTTAAAAAACTAAATCTGTCTATATAAGATACATATTAGGATATCTTATAAAGAGGTTAAATATATTTTACCAAGTTTTTTTATTAAAATTTGATAAAACTGAAATATACGTAAGTGTATAAAACTTGTTAAAAATAAAACTTACTCCTAAAGTTATAAATAAATATGGTTGAAAATCCTATTTGGATGTTCGTTTTGAGCAAATATGAATTTATTTTGTAAACTATTAGGATTTGTAATTAACAAAAGAGTAAAATGCAATGTTACCCCTAGTTTTAGACCCCACTGACACTCTTACCCCCTAAAATCAAAATCATGTTGTCTTGCCCCTGGACGAATCCTAATTAGCTCAATCTTACCCCCTGGTACTTAACGTCTTTAATGGTCAACGATTACAAGTAACAGTCAAAGGGTAAACTTGTCTTTTCCACATCTTTTTTACTTAACCCAATCAATTGCAAACCCCTTTAAATGAAACCGGATTTTATCTTACCCCCCAACGATTACTTAGCCAGCATACCTTACTTCCTTCACCGACGACACTTACTCCAGCGATCACCTGAGCTACATTTCGACGATTTCAAGTTCCGATCAGAAGAATGCCTTCAAACTCGATTATTCACAACATAATCAGGAAAAATTCAGGTATAATCCTAGTTCCAATACTCAATTCTAGCAGCCAATCGTCGATACTTGTCATGTGATGGGGTAAAGGATTACAGGTGTTACGATTAGGCTTAATTTCTATGATTCCGGTATGAAACCTCTTAGGGTTCACCGTTCACGATCAAGTAGATGCGTAGATTGACTTGAACTGTCCATTGATGATTGTGCATTTGATTTGAAGTGTTGATTGATGAACTGTATATTTGAGTTTCCATTGATGAATTGTGCCCCTGAGTTGAACTGTCCATTGATGATTGTGCATTTGAGTTGAAGTTTCCATTGATGAACTGTGCATTTGAGTTTCCATTGATGAACCGTGCCCCTGAGTCGAACTGTCCATTGATGATTGTGCATTTGAGTTGAAGTTTCCATTGATGAATTGTGCGTTTGAGTTTCCATTTATGTATTGTGCATTTGAGTTGAACCGTCCATTGATGATTGTTCATTTGAGTTGAACTGTCCATTGATGAATGTTAATTGTCTATTGTCTATTGTTTGCTGTTTTTTGGCAGTTGACATGAGCATGAACTTATCCGGCTCATCTGTGGTGGTCCACGTGGTGGTCTCCATGTTTGGGGGCCCTTTCTAGAACTTCCATTATCCACCAGAGAATTAGAGGGTTGATTAGTTTTTGATATTAGTAGTATTTTGATGATAACTGTAGGGGTAGTAATATGATCTTAGTAGTATTTTCAAGTTGATATGTTTGACAGTTATGCAAGATAACTTAATTGTCTAATTGTAGGATGGATGATTGTATTATGGTATATATTTATGTGGGCTAACTTTCAGACTTATGGATGATCATCTTTTGTTATTTTAATAATGTTTTGATACTTAATGATATTTAAATGATCTTATGTTATATATCTCATGTGGGCTAACTTTAGTTAATTGTAGAATTTGATTAGGATTATAGTTTCATTAGAATATTTGATTACAGAATGTGATAACAATTCGATTAGTATTACAGTTTCATTAGAATATTTGATTACAGAATGTGATTACAGTTTGATCAGTATTATAGCTAATGATGATCACAGTTTAATTAGGATATAGGACGTACACAGCTTGATTAGTATTACAGTTAAGGATGTATTACAGTTTAATTACAGTTTAAGTTTGATTAGGAATAGGTTAATTATGATGTGCATTTGAGTTTGATCACGACATTCTATTACCGTTTTGAAATTAGGAGTAGGAATTCATAACAGTTATTGATCACACTTGGCCATTATAGGTTAATTATAGGTTGATCTGGATTACAGTTGCAGACTTTGACTTTGCTTGATTTAAGGTGTTGACTACCCAAGGTCAAATAGATTAGGAGGGAATGATAAAGAGTTGTGCGGCGGGTAAGATGTTTTCTTGTTACAAAGAACAGGGGTAATAAGAAAGGGTAAAATGGTTATTTCGCATGACCACTAACAGAACTGGTAAGTCATTTAACAGCAACGGGTAAGATTGAGGCAATTGGGATTCGTCCGGGAGTAGGACAACATGATTTTGGTTTTAGATGGTAAGAGTGTCAGCGAGGTGTAAAGCCAGGGGTAAAATTGTATTTTACTCTTAACAACAAACAACAAGTTTCAGTTTACCATATTAATGGACATTGGTACGGTTGTATCAATATAGCATTCCCAAACAATAGTTATTCACAAAGAATTTATCAAATCCAATATTAAATACCAATAGGGTAGTGGTCCATTGGCAAAGGCAATGCTTTTAAACACCTTGGTAGGGGGAAGTCTTGGGTTCAAGTCTCACAGACGACGGGAGTAATGAAATTTCCCGTTAAAAAAATCCAATATTAAATAGTTCACGTGGATCATGTTATTATTCACAAAGAATTTATCAAACCCAATATTAAATAGTTCATGTGGATCATGGAACACATAATTATTTGATTAATTTATTAGTTTCATTATTATATTAATTTTGAAAAAGAATTGATTCTATCAGTTTGAATAAGTTACTGGCAACGTTACGTCCAAGTTAAAACCATGTGTAGTGAGAGGGGAAGATAATGCCCCAACTTTTGGGTGTTTTACGTTATGTGACGGTCCAGTCAGCATATGGGCATTATGGGGCATTATCTTAAAAGGGGTATAGTGGTATAATATCTCATGATACCCCAACCAATCATTACCAAATTATTAATTTTTTTTTTCCAAATTAAAACTAATAAAATTTCGTTAAATAAAAAAAATTACATTGCTAGAAATAAAAATAAAAAACTGAAAAAACTATTAAAAAATTACATTGCTAAATAAAAAAACTAATAATCTAAAGTCCCTGTTTGTCACAGATTTGTTGCCGACGCATTTCCGCTAGGATCAACGCGTTGCCTACGAGGTGATCGATCGGTTTCAACAAAAATTCTATATCTTTCTCCATTGCCTCGATTCTTGTATCGCGACAATTTTTTTTTATTTTTGGCGTTTCTTTCTTGCATAGTCTCTAAACGCCTATGACCGAGGTCTTGAATGTCTTGAAAGCGTCGGCTCATCTCTTTGAAATCTTCCTTCATTTTGAAATTAGCCGAAGACGACTCCGCCTTTTTCCCCTTTTTTTCCTACTTCTTCTACCAGGCAGTCGTTCCAACTACACATCCTCGTCGTCCTCCAAATTAATGTTTAAGTCGACGTTACGAGCATCGGAAGTGGGTGTCCCCGGGTCAACTGAGGATGATGTTTGGAACCGTTTTGCTTTACGTCTACCACTAGACGTCATGGTCAGTACGTTAGACCATTTGGGACTTCCGCGTAAAAGCTCTCAAATACCAGCATCGGTATGTGAGAACGCTTCTCGTTTGGTTGTATTCTTCCAACGCTTTTGTTAAAATACCAGCATCGTTTTGTCCGCTACCCCAGTTGTCCCTCGTGTGTTGGAAGATTTCTTGGAACTGATGGCATTTTTGGTTTATATCGGTCCATTTTCTAGATATCGAATCTTTGTCTCGATACTCATCTTTACCCATCGCTTTAGAAAAAGTTTCACGAATTTTATTCCAAAAAATTGGTGAAGTTTGGTAGTTTGCTAAAAAAAATATAAAAAATATAATGTTATATTCTTAAAAAATAAAAACAAATGCTTACGAATTATTTAAAAAAATAAAATAAATATATTTTTAAAATGCTTACCAACTTTGGGGTCCTCCGACATGTCGAGCCACCCCGTGCTAACACGTATTCCTCGTCTTTTGTCCAAGCTAGGTAGGTTCCCTGCCGACGTGGAGTGTTTGGTTCCTTTTTTTTAGGAGACCGTTTACCACGTTGAGATGCCTTGGCAACGAGCTTGGGTTGTGTCTCCGGTACCGTTTCTACGTAGGGTTCGGTTTCATCTCGAGACGGTTGCGAACCGTCCATGGATGCAAAGCCGTGTGGACCATGAAAGAACGGTTACGAACCGCCCATGCCTAGTATTTGTGCGTACGCAAACATAGTCGGGTCCATCTCTAGAAAATTTAAGTTTAGTTACGGTTGGGTGGTGTTCGGGCAAATATGTAGTGGGGTTACCGGGTCTAGACGGAACACCGAAAGGGGTCGGAAGGGATTCATGATGTAATTTTTTTTATAAAATTTGAAGTAGTATAGAAGAGAGTAGGGTAAAGTTTATAAAAAATAAGTGAAAAGTGTGGTGTTTTATAGGTTAAAAGGTGGAATAAAAAAATTAAAAGTTTTTGTTTGTTACCGTTGAAGCAACGGTATTATTTTGAAAATGTGCAAAATTTTGGCGTTTTAAAAACAACGCTGCAGACAATTTTTTTGAAAAAAACGCCCCCCTGGGGCGATCATGCGGCTTTTTTTTTTTTTGGGAAAAAACGCCAAAAAACCCCACTACGGGTGGTCTAAGTGGAAGATAAACATTACAACATGCACTCTAATGACATATTAAGTAACTCTTTAATTAGACTTTTTCAAATAAGTTTTCTTTTAATAATACCAGATGTAAAACCCGTGTAAAAACACGGGTGGTTTTTAGAAACTTTACATACCACATTTTACTAAACAACGAATGACTATACATCACTTACATAAGCCATTTTGTATCAAGATATGAAAAGATTTCTTAACAGTAAAAGGATTAGAGTTTCTCAACAATACAATGTCGACAATAATCACATGATAAAACATAATGCAAATCGTATACCTGGTTTATTGGAAGACGGTAATTTATAGCAAACCATGGACTTCGTAAAACAAAAGGCATACATTTAAATTGCTGTAATCCCATCAATCTAAACTTGCACAAAAGATCTACACTACCTTATGTAATTCCCTTGCTTAAATAGACCATAAACTTGTATGAAAAATACATTCAAGCTGCTATTTATATCCATATTCAACGTGCTATCATTCCTATAACTTTAGCATCGGACCTTCTCGTTAGCCTCCTACCTTCTATCTCCGCACACCCTGGCCACTTTTCACAATCGCTAAAATCGATGATGATTGACCGGCTTGCAAATATCCACTTAACCTTTTTAAGTTTAGTCCATGCGAATAAGTCAATCATTAGGTATACAATTGTAAATCCAACATAAGGGGTATTTGAGCGTATTCCTTTTTTTGTTAAGCACAAATAGGTTACAATAACCAATAAATCGAAGCCAAAAAGCCCTATTTCTAGAAAATTATAACATATCTACCCAATTTGAAAGCCTCCTTTTAAGAAATGAAACAACCACCAGACTTATCACTATTAAAAATAATCAACATATGCAATTATTACACAAAAAGATGACTATTCGAAATTGCTAGTCATATAGTGGGAATCACTTTCATGAGACCCATATGCTTCAAATATTGTAAGCTAACGCACAATAAAGTCAAGACATAACATCAATTAACCAGCTAAGTGAGAGGCGTGGCATGTGAAGACCTGCTTCTTTTAAGGTATTATAATATAATATAATTAACCAAACATGAAAAAGGAGTGCATTTTTACAATGCATCTGCTGTCTGCTTATTTTTTATTTACATTGCTAAATTAAAAAACTAATAATCTAAAGTCCGTATTTGTCACGGATTTGTTGCCGACGCATTTCCGCTTGTATCAACGCGTCGCCTATGAGGTGATCGATCGGTTTAGACAAAAATTCTATGTCTTTCTACATTTGCATCGATTCTTGTATCGCAACAAACTTTTTGTTTTCGGCGTTTCTTTCTTGCATAGTCTCTAAACGCCTACGACTGAGGTCTCGAATGTCTTGTAAGCGTCAGTTCATCTCTTTGAAATCTCCCTTCATTTCGAAATTAGCCGAAGACGACTCTGCCTTTTTCCCCTTTTTTCCCACTTCTTCTACCGGGCGGTCGTTCCAACTCCACATCCTCGTCGTCCTCCAAATTAATGTTTAAGTCGATGTTACGAGCATCAGAAGTGGGTGTCTCCGGGTCAACCGAGGATGATGTTTTGGAAGGTTTTGCTTTACGTCTACCACTAGACATCATGGTCGGTACGTTAGGCCATTTGGGACTTCCGCGTAAAAGCCCCCAACATTTCAAGTATGTGAAAACGCCTCTCGTTTGGTTGTACTCTTCCAACGCCCTTGTTAAAATACCCGCATCATTTTGTCCGCTACCCCAGTTGTCCCTCGTGCATTGGAAGACTTCTTGGAACTAATCATTTTTGGTTTATATCAGTCCATTTGCTAGATATCTTATCTTTGTCCCGTTACTCATCTTTACCCATCGCTTTAAAAAAAGTTTCACGAATTTTATTCCAAAAAATTGGTGAAGTTTGATAGTTTCCTACGAAAAATATAAAAAAATATAATGTTATATTCTTAAAAAAATAAACGCTTACGAATTATTTAAAAAAACAAAACAAATATATTTTTAAAACGCTTACCAGCTTCGAGGTCCTCCGATATGTCAAGCCACGCCCGTAATAATGCGTATTCCTCGTCTTTTATCCAAGCTAGGTAGGTCCCCTTTCGATGTGGAGCATTTGGTTCCTTTTTCTATGAGACCGTTTACCACGTTGAGATGCCTCAGCAACAGGCTCGGGTTATATCTCCGGTACCGTTTCTACGTCGGGTTCGGTTTCTTCTCGTGACGGTTGCGAACCGCCCATGGATGCAAAGCCATGTGGACCGTGAAAGAACGGTTGCGAACCGCCCATGCCTAGTATTTGTGCGTACGCAAACATAGTCGGGTCCATCTCTTGAAAATTGAATATTAGCCGCGGTTAGGTGGTGTTCGGGCAATATGTAGTGGGGTTACCGGGTCTAGACGGAACACGAAAAGGGGTTTGGAAGGGATTCATGATGTAATTTTTTTTATAAAATTTGAAGTAGTATAGAAGAGAGTAGGGTAAAGTTTATAAAAAAATAACTGAAAAGTGGGGTGTTTTATAGGTTAAAAGGTGGAATAAAAAAATTAAAAGTTTTTGTTTGTTACCGTTGAAGCAACGGTATAATTTTGAAAATGTGCAAATTTTTGGCGTTTTAAAAACAACGCTTTAGGCAAATTTTTTGAAAAAAACGTCTCCGGGGGTGGTCATGCGGCGTGGTTGGGCTTTTTTTTTGGGCAAAAACGCCAAAAAACCTCACACTATGGGTGGTCTAAGTGGAAGATAGACATTACAACACGCACTCTAATGACATGTTAAGTAACTGTTTAATTTGTCTTTTAGTAATACTAGATGTAAAACTCGTGTAAAAACACGGGGGGATTTTAGAAAATTTACATACCACATTTTATTAAACAACGAATGACTATACATCACTTACATAAGCCATTTTGTATCAATAAATGAAAAGATTTCTTAACAATAAAAGGATAGAGGTTCTCAACAATACAATGTCGACAATAATCACATCATAACATATAATGCAACTCGTATACCTGGTTTATTGGAAGATGGTACTCTATAGCAAACCATGGACTTCGTAAAACAAAAGGCATACATTTAAATTACTATAATACTATCAATCTAAACTTGCACAAAAGATCCACACTACCTGTTGTAATTCCCTTGCTTAAATAGACCATAAACTTGTATGAAAAATACATTCAAGCTACTATTTATGTCCATATTCAATGTGCTATCATTCCTTTAACTTTAGCATCGGACCTTGTCCTTAGCCTCCTACCTTCTATCTTCGCACACCCTAGCTACTTTTCGCAATCGCTAAAATCGATTAGGATTGACCGGCCTGCAAATATCCACTCAACCTTTTTAAGTTTAGTCCATGCGAATAAGTCAATCATTAGGTATATAATTGTAAATCCAACATTAGGGGTATTTGAGCCTATTCCTTTTTTTCTCAAGCACAAACACGTTACAATATCCAATAAATCGAAGCCAAAAAGCCCTATTTCTAGAAGATTATAACATATCTACCCAATTTGAAAGCCTCCTTTTAAGAAATGAAACAACCACTAGACTTATCACTATTAAAAAGATAACTATTCGAAATTGCTAGTCATACCATGGGAATCACTTTCATGAGACCCGTACCCCAATAATCATAAAGCCACTTTCATATCTCCTTGCTATGTGCTTCAAATATTGTAAGCAAACGCACAATAAAGTCAAGACGCAACATCAATTAACCAGCTAAGTAAGAGGCGTGGCATGTAAAGACCTGCTTCTTTTAAGGTATTGTAATATAATATAATTAACCAAACATGAAAAAGGTGTGCATTTTTACAATGCCTCTGCTGTCTGCATCAGCTTCCAGTAACTAAAACTTAATAAAAAAATTTAAGTGATCGAAAGAGATGAACGTCGTCAAAATCAGAAAATATATGTGAGAATTCCGTCATAAACCAAATCTGCAAGAATTCTTAAACAAAGTGTTACTAAAGGCCAAAGAAGAGAACGTTATAGTCCTAATTTAAGAATTTTTTTGTGAGAGTATCACATTTAAATCACGTTTGTTAACAACTTACCATGGCTGAAAGGCATTGCAAGCTTGCTGCCCTTAATTGTGTTTTGTCATATTCTTTTTCTTTATAAAAATCAATAATGGGTCAGCAATCAATCATCAATCTATCAACAAAATCGCACATTAATTGACCAGAACCTGTATGATTTACATAAGATTAACACTAAAAAAATGCTACACTAATCAAATCAATAGAAATACATGATTGCATGATTTAGATTAACTTTATCTCGCGGATCCATGTGAGTTCCACAATAAACATTTATGTGGCTTGAGACTTTGGCTTCTTTGGTTGTTCATCTGTGAATAAATAATGTATTCAGGTTCTAAGGAAAGTGAATTTAACTTGCAGTGATTTGACTATGAGAAAAAAACATATATGCCAGCTTGAATAGTTCACATTTTCAACCTTGACTGCACTGCGGGAGTTTTGGGTTGGAATTCAAATGGCTTTGTTGTTGGTGATGAGACTATTCCGCTTACTTCTTTAAAGTAAGGATAAAAGTTGTTTACATCAGAAGGTTACGCTTAAAAATGACAAATATTTTTTTATTTGGCAGAATGTAAATATAGTATAAAACTTTGATTATACACTAATAGGCGTAGTTGCTATAGTTTAGAAAGGTACAACGACCAAACACAATTTTTTTTATCTGCATTACATTTCAAGTTTGATTTATATATCGACTACGTTCCAAGTTAGACACAAAGCTATGATACGTAATTTAGTGGATTATAAATAACATATTAATATAGACATAGTAAAAATAAATCTTTTTTGTATACGGATTATTTGAAATATATCAGTTATACTATATGAAAATACAACAAAAGCAAAGTATATTTACCTGATATGTATGACAGTTAAAACCTTCAGAAAGAATCTTAATACGCGTCAAAACAGCACCTACCAAGAGCACGAAAAAAGAAACAAATAAACTCTTGTTAACTTATAAGTACATATCATGCTAGCAGATGCATATTTTGCAACTATTTGCATGGGAAAATAAATTATCTCAATTTGATTGGCTAACATGTCCACATTACTTGTACATTAGGATTTCTATTGAAGTGATGGCGAAGCTAGGGGTGAACATACTAATAACGATTATCGTTATGGTTAGGATCTAAACATGTAGACGATGAGCACGAATGCCGTTGTGAAGGCGTGTAGCGCGGAGATCAACTGACGGTAGAGCTTTCTGATTGAACCTTAGTTATCTGGTGATGAAAGACAAATAAGCAATAAACAATGAACTATAAATTTATTCACAATTATAAAGCACATACTCTCACCTTCAGCAGCATCACCATCATCTTCATCATCATCATCCATCATAGCCTACCACAAATCACTCTCTAAGCCACTAGAAAACGCTTACCAGTTACCAGAAAAACAAAGATAAAAGGACTGGGGCATACCAGATCATCCGAACTTAACTTCCCCGGAGCCGATTACAATCACCATAATTCATCGAACCACCATCGTCGCCATGATTTCTTTGAAATTAAATAGAAGAAATGAAGGAGCCAAGAATCACAAATAACACCCTCAATAATAAGACTAGATAAACCCTAAATTTCTATAAAAGAGGTTATAACAAATTCTCTCAATTGCAGTCATCAACGTATGAAATGTCTACCTTAAAACGAATTTTAAGCCATAAAAACCTAAAACTCAGTCCCAAAACATAAACAATAGCACATAATTACAAATTTAAAGTAAATGTAACTAATTTCTAGGTCTTATTAATATTTGTCTGGTTATTAGCCTTTCCTTTCATTTACTAATTTCTAAGTCTTATTAACCCACACAAAATAATTCGCTTTCGTTGGTGCCGATGAATTCAATTTGAAATCGTGCTCGCTATATTGAACCTGTGTAGACGATTGCGACTCCCTTCTAATCAAATATGATAGAAATAAGTTCTGAACACAAAGGGCGTTTAGAGAGTCAACTCAAGGTTGCCGATGTCAGGGAGAGCCGGTTCTTGTTAGAGAAGAATAAAGCTGAAGACGATCTGAAACGGGTAACTGCCAATCTTGCTGAAGAGCAGGTAGCCTGGGCCCGCCATATAGCAGAAAAGGAGCATATAATTTCCCATGCTAAAGCCGTTCAAGAGGAGTGAGAACGCAAGGCTGTTAACGAAGCCCAAAAGGTGAGATCTGAGTTATCTGTTGAGGTGGAAAGATATCGTATTGACACCGACTTTGTTTATCAGGTGCAGGAGAGGTACCAGGGTTTGACCCTTGAGCTGGAGGCGTCTGATGCCAAGGCCCGGGCCAAACAGGTTGAGATCGGGGAGCGTGAAGAGAAACTTAGAGAGCTGCAACAAATCTGTGACGTCCTTGTCTATGAAAAGAACCAACTTCTTCAAAACTCTTCCACCCAGCAGGCTTATCTTAAGGGGGCAGAGAGTGCTCTGGAACAGTCCAATGCAGAGGTGGATAGCTTAACCAGCCGTTTGGTTGGTTTGCAAGGTGACAGGAACTGGCTGATATCCCAGGGCTTGGTATCACACCCCAACCGATGGCGAAAACATCGGGGTGCGGCACTGAGCGAAACAAATTGTCCAGGAGAAATCCATAACAACTAACATTACCGAATATTTAACGTTAAGTCCCATACCAAAACATATCCAGCAAAATAATTATTACAGTCATATTATCTCAAAAACAATAAATTGTTTCGACAACTCAGAGTTTAAATTGTTTGTTTCTAGACCCATCCTATCTAGATTCCACAAAAGATAGCAAGCAAAGCATAGCATCCTAAACACTTGTCACATACGTTAAAATAAAAGTCAATACACAGAGTGTAAAGGTGAGCATACAAGTTTGATAGTATAATAGATAGCAAAAATGTTTACGCATGACCAACATGTAACATGTAGCAAAGTGAAGCTAGTAGGTTATCGACAATGAAATATGCACAGACGTGACTGCGAGTTAGAGAATGCGCAACACATATCACCACTGTGACATGTGAAGAAAAGCCCTTAACAACCCTTGTCCACGACAGATGCTGAGTCCAAACTATAGTACTATCGTTGCTAAGGTGTCAGGCAACAATCACTGTGTAAACATAACATACAAGCATTCATCGAATAACACGTAGCATGCAATAACAGTCAGCGTATAAAAGTGTTTGCGTTGTGTGTCGATTGTGATTTGAATAAGTAACGTATGTAACACCCAAAAGTGCGTAAAGCAAAAAGGGTTCGAGTATACTCACAGATTGTGTTTAGTAAATAAACACTCTCTTGGATTGAAGGGAGCGCTGGAAAGTTAGCCTGATTACAGAACGATAGCATAAGCGAATGAACGGCGCGTTAAACGAGGATGAAATGACTAAGTGACGAATGGTCATCCGATCGGATGACAATCCGAACGGATGGTCATTTGATCGGATGTCAATCCGTTCAGATGGTCTTCCGGTCGGATTAACATTCGTTTGGGATGGATGTGTTTATGTATGATGGCTTTGAAGTTTTCATTGTAGCATTTTGAAAACAGAGAAGTATCTCTACCTTTCAGCTCGTTCGATCGAACGGTCGTCCGATCGGATGGTCGTTCGATCGGATAGCGATCCGATCGGTGAGACATTTCAGTGAGAACAAGTTCACAGCAGGATGGTCATTCGATCGGATGTCAATCCGATCGGATGGCAATCCGTTAGAACTGATATGTTATTGAAAAATGTTGAAAATGTTTAAGTGCTGAAGACCAAGCTGCAATCCGATCAGATTGTCATTCGATCGGATGGCAATCCGTTCGGACGGCAATCCGTCCCACAATCTGATCGTCTTGAAACTTGATTATTTGTTAAGTTTTGAATGTTTTGCTTGATCGAGACGGTATGACAACTGTTAAACAACGGAACCTCGTCAAGTCCAAGTCCGATCAGATTACTGTTCGTGACGGTGGTTCATGTTCAACCCGTAAATCGGTTATCTCGTTGATAGGAATCAGACCTCAAACCGACACATCACTAGAGAAGAGTGGAGGACCTGAATGAGCTCTGATTCTATCGGTTTTGAGCGCATTGAGTGTAAAAGAGTTGAAAGAAAAGTTAAGAAATCATCTTTCAATCCTTTTAACTTTGAAAAGTTTAAATCTATGCGAAAACAGTGTTAAATCATGTTGAAATCCTTCAGATCTGAGTTGTTCTTGGTGGAATGAAGTCAAATCTTGAAGTTCATAAGAACCCCATGATGACATCATCCTAGAACACCTCAAAATCCGCTGATTTCATGTTTAAAAGTTAAGATTCAGAGGTGAAAGTGATGAAGAAGTGCGTGTTGATGATGGATGTACAAGATTTGAGTTGAAAACTTACAAGAATCGCGAGAAATCAGGAGAAAGGGAGCTTAAGCACGCTGGTCAGAAGAGAGAGCTGTCACATCACTGTTTGTGATGTGACAGGGGTATTTATAGGTTGCCAAAAGAGGAAAGGTGTGCACATGTGACGGATCGAATGGCACATCGATCAGATGGCCATCCGATCGGATGCTCGGATGACCATTCGATCGAAGTGGTCCGACGAGTTAGTTTTTGATGTTTCGTTTTGCGTTTTGAGCGTTGCGATGCGTTTAAGCGAGTGTCGATTAAGCGATGCGATAGATCAATAATAGTCACACAAATACTATATCTAACAGACAATTATCATAAATAACTTGCGTTTAGCGTTTGCGATTAGATTGCGTTGCGATAGAGTTGCGATTGCGTTTCGATAAAACACCATAAACATAATATAAACATGCACAAGTAACACATTAATAACACACACACGTAAAACAATATATAGAACCTGCTATCCAAGTTGCGAATGCGATTGCGATGCGATTAGCAAAAAATAGATTAGCTATTAAACATGCGATTAAACCTCGATTATTATAGATACTCCACATAATACAACTAAAGTACGCAATTAATAGAATTCGATTACAAGTCAAGGAAGTAAAATCAATAGTTAATCAAGGAGTGACAGATCGCAATTAGCAATCTTTTCTTTCTTTGACTTTGACTTTCGAAACACGGGGTGTTACAGCCTCCCCTACTTTAGGGAATTTCGTCCCGAAATTAAGGCATAGGTGTAACAAACAGCTGAGGGTACTTCGCCTTCTTGTCACTTTCGAATTCCCAAGTGAACTCTGCGCCGAGTTTGCCTTCCCAGCGAACTTTCACAATGGGAATGCGTGAGTGCCTGAGCTTCTTGGTTTCCTGATCCATGATCTCGACAGGCTTCTCCACGAAGTGTAATGTTTTGTCCACTTGTAGATCCTGAAGTGGCACTTGTAAATCCTGCTCAACCAGACACTTTCTGAGGTTCGAAACATGGAAAGTCGGGTGGACGTTGCTAAGTTCCTCCGGTAGTTCGAGTCTGTAGGCCACCTTGCCAATCCTTTCCAGGATTTTGAAGGGCCCAACATATCGGGGCGCGAGCTTTCCTTTCTTGCCAAGTCTGATCACACCCTTCCAAGGTTATACCTTTAGGAGTACGTGATCGCCAACGTCAAATTCAAGGGGCTTGCGGCGTCTATCGGCGTAACTTTCTGACGACTCCAAGCTTTCAACAGGTTGGCTCGAATTTGGAGGATCTTGTCAGTTGTTTCTTGCAACAGCTCAGGACCGGTTATTTATGCATCTCTGATCTCGTGCCATACAATAGGCGATCGACATTTTCTTCCGTATAATACCTCGAAAGGTGCCATTTGAGTAGAATGATAACTGTTATTGTACGAGAATTCGACTAAAGGTAAGTGCGCGTCCCAATTACCACCGAAATCTATGACACACGAGCGAAGCATGTCTTCAAGGGTACGAATCGTTCTTTCAGTCTGACCATCGGTTGGGGATGGAAAGCGGTACTTAGATTAAGCGCAGTACCGAGAGAAGATTGAAACGTTTCCCAAAGACACGAGGTAAACCGACCATCACGGTCAAAGATGATGTCGCGGGGCGTCCCGTGTCGACAGATGATCTCGTCGGTGTAGATTCGGGCTAATTTTTTTTCCTTAAAGTCTTCTCGTATCGGAAGGAAGTGAGAAGATTTAGTCAAACGATCAACGACAACCCTGATGCTGTCGTGACCTGATGGCGTGCGCAGAAGTTTCGTTATAAAGTCCATAGCTATACTCTCCCATTTCCACATAGGGATCTCAGGTTGGACGAGTAAGCCAGAGGGTCTTTGCTGTTCGGCCTTGACTTTTGAGCAAGTCAGGCACTTCGAAACATAGATGGCGATATGTTTCTTCATGCCCGACCACCAGTACTTGTAGCGCACGTCCTGGTACATCTTATCGGCACCGGGATGAATAGAATATCGAGACTTATGGGATTTGTCCAGCAGAATTTGTTGTAAGTTGGTGCGCTTGGGGATCCAAATTCCGTCTAGATAATGGAATATACCATTCAATTTATTCTCTAGCTAGGCGCCAGCATTAAGAATCCTTTCCTTCTTCAAGGTGTGTTCGGTGAAACAAGCATGCTGAACATCACGGAAGAGTTTTAAGATTGTGCTGGGCTTCGATATTATGAACGCTATGTAAATAGCTTCGTCGGCTTAGAGCATCAGCAACGACACTTTCTTTGCTAACGAATCTCACAGTCGTAATCGTTGAGAAGTTCTACCCATCGGCGATGGCGCATATTCAGTTCTTTTTGGCTGAGGATGTGTTGTAGGCTCTTATGGTCTGTGAAGACCGTACACTTGATACCATAAAGGTAGTGTCTCCATATCTTCAACGCAAAAACAACTGCACCAAGCTCGAGATCATGGGTTGTATAGTTCTTCTCGTGGATCTTGGCTGACGAGACGCGTAGGCGATAACCTTGTCCCGTTGCATGAGAACACAACCGAGACCAAGGTTCGAGGCATCACAATAGACAACGAAGTCATCGTTCCCGTCGGGTAAAGCGAGCACAAGAGCATTGCAGAGCATATGCTTGAGAGTTTGAAAGGCAGTCTCTTGTTCGGTTCCCCAAACAAAAGGCTTGTCTTTGTGCGTCAAAGAAGTAAGCGGGACAACGATCTTCGAGAAATCAGCGATGAATCAACGGTAATAGCCCGCCAATCTGAGGAACAAACAAACATCGGATGGTGATTTTGGAGTAACCCAACTCTTAACTGCTTCAATCTTCGCGGAATTGAACCTCCTCCAGCCAGAATTCACACTTGGAGAACTTGGCATAGAGTCGATTCCCTTGGAGTAACTCGAGAACCAAACGTAGATGCTGCGCGTGTTCGGTTTTCAACTTCGAATAGATAAGGATGTCATCGCTGAATACGATGACGAAACGGTCAAGAAATGGTTTGCACACACGGTTCATCAAATCCATGAAAACCGCAGGAGCATTAGTTAAACCAAAGGGCATTACGACGAATTCATAGTGGCCATAGCGGGTTCGGAAAACGGTTTTCGGTATATCTTCCTCCTGGATTCGTAACTGGTGATAGCCTGAACGTAAATCAATCTTCGAGAAACAAGTAGCACCTTGCAATTGATCAAACAAATCATCGATTCGGGGCAGGGGATAGCGATTCTTGATAGTCAGCTTATTCAACTCCCTATAGTCGATGCACATCCGGAACGACCCGTCCTTCTTTTTGATGAAAAAAATTGGTGCATCGGAATAAGGTCAATAGGGAAGACGTGATTGTTGAGCTCAAGAGTACAATCTCGTAGAACAGAATTGACAGCGACAGTTCTTTCAGTGGCAACTTCAACATCGAACGTCGAGGGGAGATGGGCGCGCTTACGATTTAGGAGCTTTTCGAATTCAAACGATACAAAACAGTTATCGGCTCCAAGTATCAAACAAACATGAAGCATATATACCATTCACAAGGAATGTACCATTAACCACGTTGTTGTCTGCTTGAGCCTGGAGGGCGTTGATGTTGAAATCACGTCCGCGGGCTGCTGGCTGCTGCTGCTGAGGCTGCTGCTGTTAATGTTGTTGTGGCTGCTGCTGTAGCTCTTGCTTCACCACTCTGTTGGGGCACATGTTTGCGAAGTGGTTGGGATCACCACATGCAAAGCAAGCTCTTGCGTGTGCTTTGAGGGTAGGAGCTGCGTGTTGGCCCTATGGAGCAGGAAGGAGAGCTTGTGGTGCAGGAGCTTGACCTTGAGCTGGAGCTAGAGCTTGACGAGGACCGGTACGACAGTTAGCAGTAAAGTGGCTGTACACGTTGCAGTGAACACAAAATCGGTATGCAATCCCCACGGGATGATGATAGGTACAAGTAGGGCAGAGCGGGTGAGGACCAGTATATGCACGTTTGGCCGGCGGTGCATTGGTTACCGGTGCCGCTACTTGGCGGTTCTGAGGTTGCGGTTGAGCTGGAACGCCTTGAAGCGGTGCGACGGCTGTGACAGAGCAATTTTTGCTACTGTTGTTGTTGTTGCTCTTTCTCTTGCAGCGGGAGGACTTTGAAGCTTGCGGTGCGGCGGCAGTTTCAGCGATGGGAGCAGCGGTAACTTGATGAAGATTCTTGGAAGCTTTATCAAAGTAACCAGCCCGAACTCGCTTGTCATTAATCTCGGTAGCGAGCAGGAAGGTTTCTTCAATAGTTGTCGTCTTCGCGACTTGCACGAAATCAGCCACACAATCTGGTAGAGCACGAATGTACTTCTTGATGGTGATTTCGAGGGTAGTAACTTGGCCCGGATAGATTATGCTCAGCTGCTTAAAGCGGGCAGTTAAACCAGCGTTGTCGCCACCCTCTTGTTTGATGTGCCAGAACTCGTCCTCCAGCTTCTGAAGCTCGTTGGGAGGAGAGAACTCCTTCATCATGATGTCCTTCAGCTCATCCCACGTAAGCCCATAGGCTGCATCATTTCCACGCTTGTTTCTTTCGGCAGTTCACCAGTCCAGAGCCCTGGACTGGAAAACGCCAGTGGCGTTAACAGTGCGGAGATTATCAGGACAGTTGCTTTGGCGCAGGGTGACTTCGATAGAATCGAACCATTGAAACATGGCAGTAGGTCCATCTTCTCTGGTGAATTCCTTGGGTCCGCAGGCTTTAAACTGCTTGAAGCTAAAAGTAGCGCGAGGAGAATCAGTCCTGGACTCGTCAGAGGACTTGCTAGCGTTTTCATTCAGCTCACTGACGATTTGCGGAATAACTTTCGCCATTTGCTTAGCGACGAGAGAAGCGATATGCTTGTTGTAACATCCCTATTTTTATCATATAAGAATTATAGGTTTGGTTAAATTTATCAACCACTAGTAACTAGTTATTTTTAATATAATTATTCAACCCAAATAGTTCAAACACTATTTTATATAGTTGGTTGAAATAATATAATTAATTGGCCTATGTATGGTTGACCTTTCTAATAAAATAAAAGTATATAAAAACTTATATTATTAGACAGGTAGTCTACGAGTAAGTTGACTATTAGAAATATAAAGTTCCTAGACAGGCCTAGGAACCATATAAAGATTAAATTATAAAAATATATTATATTTTGAACCTACTCTGTTCTTAATAAAACTTAGACCCAAATATAGACAAAAATATTCTGGTTCTAATGACATATTTATTATCTTACAAAACATTATATTTTAGAAGTTATACGCGCCAAATAAGTGAAACAGTTTAATTAATTAAAATACATAAATAATAATAATAATAAAAACACTTATGGAATAAAATATTAAAACATTCAGTTCAATTAAAATTCAATTGAAATGAAAGGACGTGTATGAATAAAATATACATGTACAATTTAAAAAGAATAAATAAAATAATAAATAATCAAACTAACATAAAAACACTACACGTATGTGTGTATGTGTAATAAGTTAAAAATAGAGTTGATGCATGTTGGACATGTATCTTGGAAACTTAAGCTACAAGGATTCCATTCCAATTCAGTATAAATAGAAAGATAATTGAACATTAGAGTGCTTCACTTTCTTCTTCCCTTTTTCGTCTACTCTGATATATATATATATATATATATATATATATATATATATATATTTATTATTATTTTTATTCTAGTAATTCGTTCTATAATAATAATAAAACACTGTCTCGGTTTTAAGTATTGTAACTCCCGATCACCGCTACCCTTTCCGATTGATCTGAATCCCATAACGCATGTCAGGGCTCTGCCCGACTAAGTTCGTTGAGATTCTGTCTCGGGACTTCGTGACAAGGTTGAATTAGGGGTACTATACTTAACACGAGTGCAATATATATTTTAATAAGCCCAAAAGTTATACTCAAAATTTATACAAGGAGGTTTTCTAGTTGAACCCTAAAGTTACAAAGTGGGTCCATTCTCTTTTCTCGCCGTTTTATTTCCTTTTTGTGATTTACCCAAAACTATTATTTTTGTAAACAAATCTCGTCAAAAGTTATATCTATTATTTTATTTACCTAACAGGAAACCCTAGTTGAGACACCCAAGTAATTCTACATAATCCCTAAAATTTTCAGAATAAACAGAATCAGGATCAGGGCCCCTAAAACTCAAAGGGGATAAACCCTAATCAATATTTATCTTCTAAATTCGTTGTTGAAATTGAAAGTGATCGTACAATCAACTCATCAAACCTATACCACCGACTAGGCTACCCTATAATTAGACCACACCCCTTACGGACCGTAAGGGTTACGGCTTACGGTTCGTAAGCGAGGCTATTTTCCGGGTATAAATAGAGGACCTTGGGACTTGCTTGAAGAAGTTGAAACGACGCACAAATTCACTGTGAACGTCGGATTAGAGCAGTAGTAGTACAATTAAACACACACGGGTCACGAAGTGCTGCTACGATACAGGGTATTAACTCGATCGCTATTACGATTCATTTTCCAACCGATCAATATATCCAATGGATTTTTAAGTGCCACCCACATTAGGGTTATACTTTGTCGTTCGTCGTTAATTCGATGGATGTTTAAGTATAGCACTTTGTCGTTCGTTGTGAGAATTTGATCTCGTGAGTTATCGTAAATGCTGTATTAAGTTACCTACCTAGTTCGTATGCACTAGGTTACAAGGCTAAGCTCTGCCTGTATAAATTTGCAATATATCAAGGCTTACCTGTAAACTAAACTTTGGCCATACGAATCTGCAAGGTGAGTCATTCTCTTTTTATCAACTGTTTTACAATACTCCAAATTATTTTCAGAATTATAAATTATAGTGATTAAGTTTATGTAATCACCAAATTACAGCCAGTATGTGGGGTATTGTGCACATTACTACTGTTTTTATCACTTTTGGTGGGCGAACCTAAAATTAAGTGATATACGTCATTCATTGGGGCAGCCAATGGTGATATGACCACAGTCACAGATCCGGTCGAGTGACAAATACTGTGGGTAGTTGGTAGATATCAGAAACATATGTAAAAACTCTTAATACTGTAAATTATAACAAACGAGTCGTTTTAGTAAAACTGAATGATTCAATCAGTATTTCCCGCTGACAAAACCTTTTTAAAACGCGTTACAGGTAATTACAGTAGATTGGAGTAAGGATTGGATCCAACACTGAAGGACTTCAAGAAGTGGCTTATTTTATTAATTAAATCAACTTAAGAAATATTGTTTTTGGGTTTATCCCGTATTAAAAGCTACCTTTGTAAAACATGGGTTTATCCCATCTATTTAATAAATAAAATCCGGTGTTTCTAAACTCTGATATTTTTCCTAACTCACGGTCCTGATGAAATTTCCGCTGCAATATTTTTCAAAATAACTCACCGGTACCACTGGACTGCTCGCGGCTCCCGATTCCGTCCAGGGTGGGTCGGGGGACGTGACAGTAAAGGTGGTATCAGAGCCACTGCTTTAAGCCAATAAGTGTTGTGATAATAATACTTAAGCTTAAAATAAAAGAGTTAGGAGATTGCTATTAACTGGTAGCATATCTGATAGCATTTAGATTTGAACATAAGAAAAGATGCCTTAGTATAAGCTAAGCCACTTATTTAAACAATTAGATGTTCTAATAATACCTAAGTTTAAATGGAGAATTAGGAACTTAATAATTATCCGATAGCACTCAGGATGATATTTAGACTTGAACTTAAGAATTTTGCCTTAAAATCAGCTTCAAGATAAATTACTTATATAAGTATAATGTGATAAATATTGGTATGTCATAAGAATGACGATTAGCAGGTAATAGCACTTAATTGCTATTTATTCTTGTTTATCGATATTACCTGGTTTAGAATAAAATATGTTATGGAAATACAAATTTCCTTAATTCTGGATAAAAGCCCTGATAAAAGAGGCACTTTTAAAATCTTGAAAAGATACTATTTATGGGAAATAGAAAATTTTCTCCGGCAAAACTGGGTATAGAGTAGCAGACTCTCCAGCTTGTCCGGATATACTGAGATTACCTCTCCTGCGCGAACCGGATAAGACGGGGTACATAGTATGTCAAACAAGTGACAAGATTTCCCTAAATAATATCATGATTTGATATCTGATTTATTTTTGGAAATATGAATACATTGACCTGACAAATGGTATGTTTATTTCAGCATGTGAAATATGTGATTATATAGATAGGTATATCTGTAAGGAAATCCAAAAAGAAAAAAAACCATAAGGATTGACTATTTGAAATAAAGCACAAGCATCTGTGTCTAGATTTCTTTATCAGGAATCTCTTTTCCAATATCAAACATTATTTTGTTTGATCATTTACCTCGTACAATGAGAACCCTTTAAAGTTGAGATATCATCCAATACGTTACCATAAACCATTAACGCAAGTAAGAAGCATATAAAGTTGTGCTAATATACAAGAAAACACATGAAACTTAAATTATACGTCCACAAAAGTCAAAGTATATCACATACGACTTCCAAGGCAAGACCTTTGAAAAATATAAATTCGGCACGGTGACACCAATACTAATTCCGTCAGTAGAAAAACTACTAATAAAAAAAAGAAGCACTTTGCCATATGCTCCTACAACCAACATAAATCTCGCTGAGGTACGTTGTAATAAGATTTCACAATTATCGGTGTACAGTCTAATCAGAGTCATAATTATTATCACTGCAAAAGGAGTCATGTACCTTTGCAAAATTCCCTATTTTTATTCAACATTCCCTGGTAATGTCACTTAAACAACAGTTTTCATACGAAATTCCAGATAAAGTTTTTATATTTCTTTTCGTTGAATTCTGACTTCTGCATATAATAAGCTGACTTTCGCATTTATATTTCCTCTAATAGTCATCATATCATGAGAATTTCTTTCATAGTAGTGAATATCGATCTATTTCATTTCTTGGTAAATCCACACGTTACATATGCTCTGTTTGTTGCGCATATGATTCGCTTACTTTATGAAGACCACTGGAGGGCTTCATTCCGATTTATTATTTTATCCAAATTCAAATATCATTTCGTTATATTTGATTTCTAATGTAAACCGCATTATTGCAAAACGATAATTCTTTGATATCGAGTCAATGAATTTTGTTAAATAAATTAAGGTGAAGGATTTATACTTATAGGGGAAGGTTCAAATGAAAACCACTAGTTATTGTGAAAACTCGAAAACTAATTAAAAAAAGCCAAAAAAACATACAAAAAATTTTTTTTTTTAATTTTTTTTTTTCAATCAAAATTTCGCAGGTTTTTTAATATAAAAAAAAAAATTTCAAAAAAAAAAAATTTTTTTTTTGTGTAGTGCACATGTGTAATACTGCACATATGTATGTGTACTACACATGTGTATTATTACACATGTGCACTACACAATTTTTTTTTTTTTTTGAAAAAAAGTTTTTTTTTTATATATAAAAACTAGCGATTTTTATAAAAAAAATTGAAAAAAAAAAAAAAAAATTTTGTGTGTTTTTTAGGCTTTTTTTAGTTAGTTTTCGAGTTTTCACAATAAAAGTGGTTTTCATTTGAACCATCCCCTATACTTATATATATATATATATATATATATATATATATATATAAATTATGCTGAGGTATACTTTCATTTAAGTTTATATTTAAGTTATCTATTTTATTATTAGTAATAATATATTAATAAGAGTAGTGTTAATATTATTTTAAATATTATGGTTATTGTCAGGGGCAGGTATTGAATAGCCTAGCCTTAGTTAGGCATGGACTGGCCACCTATGCTTAAACAACGCAGCACTAACCAATATCCAACCATGATAATAACTATTTAATAAATTAAGTCATCATATTTATTTAGTAAATTTTAATTATATATAAAATATATATACATATATATATATATATATACTTTGTAGTTTGTACTGTAAAAAGAAAACATATTTTCATAAAACAATACAAGAATTAAAGGGACGAATAAAATTATATAAATAAATTATGTATCACATGTTTGGTGGTAACTAGGTACCATAACACTCTGGCAAGAAAATAACCATATAAGAATAATATAGTAGTCATTAACTACGTCGAGTTAAGAGAACATTGTAATATATAAAGAATAGTCCCCGTTTTCACTTATTTACAACATTTGTAAATACATTCACAACGTTATATGATTTCAAAATGAAAATAAGTAAATCACATTGAATCAACCCATTAAGTATTATATATATTTACAAAATATTTCACAAATACTTTTATACAATAAATATTTTATCCCTTTACAACTTTCAATTAATGTTATAAATCAAAGTGAATTCTTTTACAAAATAATAATACTAAAACATTTTGTGATAACTTCATTGCAGTGTTTTTGTAATATGTATTACATAATAAAAGTAAGTATTTTACATAGTAAAATACTATAATATTTATTTAAAAGTAGTGACCATTTACATATAGTAAAAATATGTAATAAATAATATATATTACATTTGTGTTACAAATATAATATAAATTGGTCATGCCAAAACAACTTGGAACTTTAAACCAATGATACGCAAACTCTATTTTCTTTCCGTATATCCTTACAATTCACTCATCTCAGCACATTGATTTTTCATACTTCAATATTTGACAAATCATTCTTCATGCTTTTATTTTATTCGAACCTATCAATCCTAAGTCTTCCTCAGTTGCCAAGCAAAGTAAACTTTCTTTTGACAAATAAATTTTATTGATTCTAAAAATCCTTCACATTCGTTTTAAATAATCTATTGATCATATATCTTTTCAGGTTTGAACCTAGTCACCTTGAAAATTTTATCATTTCATCCCGTTCTTTTGTCATCAATTTCTTGAACTAATTCAGTTGAACCACTAAGTCCTATTTATTGTACAACCCGCAATCACAAACTTTGATACTTTAAATTCTGTGTCATCTACCTTAATATCGTTTATTGACTAAAGTATGACATAAGTCTAAAAGAAATATCGTAACCCAAATCTCGAGGACGAGATTTAAAACAAGGTGGGGAGGATGTAACATCCCTATTTTTATCATATAAGAATTATAGGTTTGGTTAAATTTATTAACCACTAGTAACTAGTTATTTTTAATATAATTATTCAACCCAAATAGTCTAAACACTATTTTATATAGTTGATTGAAATAATATAATTAATTGGCCTATGTATGGTTGACCTTTCTAATAAAATAAAAGTATATAAAAACTTATATTATTAGACAGGTAGTCTACGAATAAGTTGACTATTAGAAATATAAAGTTCCTAGACAGGCCTAGGAACCATATAAAGATTAAATTATAAAAATATATTATATTTTGAACCTACTCTGTTCTTAATAAAACTTAGACCCAAATATAGACAAAAATATTCTGGTTCTAATGACATATTTATTATCTTACAAAACATTATATTTTAGAAGTTATACGCGCCAAATAAGTGAAACAGTTTAATTAATTAAAATATATAAATAATAATAATAATAAAAACACTTATGGAATAAAATATTAAAACATTCAATTCAATTAAAATTCAATTGAAATGAAAGGACGTGTATGAATAAAATATACATGTACAATTTAAAAAGAATAAATAAAATAATAAATAATCAAACTAACATAAAAACACTACACGTATGTGTGCATGTGTAATAAGTTAAAAATAGAGTTGATGCATGTTGGACATGTATCTTGGAAACTTAAGCTACAAGGATTCCATTCCAATTCAGTATAAATAGAAAGATAATTGAACATTAGAGTGCTTCACTTTCTTCTTCCCTTTTTCATCTACTCTTATATATATATATATATATATATATATATATATATATATATATATATATATATATATATATTTATTATTTTTATTCTAGTAATTCGTTCTATAATAATAATAAAACACTGTCTCGGTTTTAAGTATTGTAACTCCCGATCACCGCTACCCTTTCCGATTGATCTGAATCCCATAACGCATGTCAGGGCTCTGCCCGACTAAGTTCGTTGAGATTCTGTCTCGGGATTTCGGGACAAGGTTGAATTAGAGGTACTATACTTAACACGAGTGCAATATATATTTTAATAAGCCCAAAAGTTATACTCAAAATTTATACAAGGAGGTTTTCTAGTTGAACCCTAAAGTTACAAAGTGGGTCCATTCTCTTTTCTCACCGTTTTACTTCCTTTTTGTGATTTGCCCAAAACTATTATTTTTGTAAACAAATCTCGTCAAAAGTTATATCTATTATTTTATTTACCTAACAGGAAACCCTAGTTGAGACACCCAAGTAATTCTACATAATCCCTAAAATTTTCAGAATAAACAGAATCAGGATCAGGGCCCCTAAAACTCAAAGGGGATAAACCCTAATCAATATTTATCTTCTAAATTCGTTGTTGAAATTGAAAGTGATCGTACAATCAACTCATCAAACCTATACCACCGACTAGGCTACCCTATAATTAGACCACACCCCTTACGGACCGTAAGGGTTATGGCTTACGGTCCGTAAGCGAGGCTATTTTCCGGGTATAAATAGAGGACCTTGGGACTTGCTTGAAGAAGTTGAAACGACGCACAAATTCACTGTGAACGTCGGATTAGAGCAGTAGTAGTACAATTAAACACACACGGGTCACGAAGTGCTGCTACGATACAGGGTATTAACTCGATCGCTATTACGATTCATTTTCCGACCGATCAATATATCCAATGGATTTTTAAGTGCCACCCACATTAGGGTTATACTTTGTCGTTCGTCGTTAATTCGATGGATGTTTAAGTATAGCACTTTGTCGTTCGTTGTGAGAATTTGATCTCGTGAGTTATCGTAAATGCTGTATTAAGTTACCTACCTAGTTCGTATGCACTAGGTTACAAGGCTAAGCTCTGCCTGTATAAATTTGCAATATATCAAGGCTTACCTGTAAACTAAACTTTGGCCATACGAATCTGCAAGGTGAGTCATTCTCTTTTTATCAACTGTTTTACAATACTCCAAATTATTTTCAGAATTATAAATTATAGTGATTAAGTTTATGTAATCACCAAATTACAGCCAGTATGTGGGGTATTGTGCACATTACTACTGTTTTTATCACTTTTGGTGGGCGAACCTAAAATTAAGTGATATACGTCATTCATTGGGGCAGCCAATGGTGATATGACCACAGTCACAGATCCGGTCGAGTGACAAATACTGTGGGTAGTTGGTAGATATCAGAAACATATGTAAAAACTCTTAATACTGTAAATTATAACAAACGAGTCGTTTTAGTAAAACTGAATGATTCAATCAGTATTTCCCGCTGACAAAACCTTTTTAAAACGCGTTACAGGTAATTACAGTAGATTGGAGTAAGGATTGGATCCAACACTGAAGGACTTCAAGAAGTGGCTTATTTTATTAATTAAATCAACTTAAGAAATATTGTTTTTGGGTTTATCCCGTATTAAAAGCTACCTTTGTAAAACATGGGTTTATCCCATCTATTTAATAAATAAAATCCGGTGTTTCTAAACTCTGATATTTTTCCTAACTCACGGTCCTGATGAAATTTCCGCTGCAATATTTTTCAAAATAACTCACCGGTACCACTGGACTGCTCGCGGCTCCCGATTCCGTCCAGGGTGGGTCGGGGGACGTGACAGTAAAGGTGGTATCAGAGCCACTGCTTTAAGCCAATAAGTGTTGTGATAATAATACTTAAGCTTAAAATAAAAGAGTTAGGAGATTGCTATTAACTGGTAGCATATCTGATAGCATTTAGATTTGAACATAAGAAAAGATGCCTTAGTATAAGCTAAGCCACTTATTTAAACAATTAGATGTTCTAATAATACCTAAGTTTAAATGGAGAATTAGGAACTTAATAATTATCCGATAGCACTCAGGATGATATTTAGACTTGAACTTAAGAATTTTGCCTTAAAATCAGCTTCAAGATAAATTACTTATATAAGTATAATGTGATAAATATTGGTATGTCATAAGAATGACGATTAGCAGGTAATAGCACTTAATTGCTATTTATTCTTGTTTATCGATATTACCTGGTTTAGAATAAAATATGTTATGGAAATACAAATTTCCTTAATTCTGGATAAAAGCCCTGATAAAAGAGGCACTTTTAAAATCTTGAAAAGATACTATTTATGGGAAATAGAAAATTTTCTCCGGCAAAACTGGGTATAGAGTAGCAGACTCTCCAGCTTGTCCGGATATACTGAGATTACCTCTCCTGCGCGAACCGGATAAGACGGGGTACATAGTATGTCAAACAAGTGACAAGATTTCCCTAAATAATATCATGATTTGATATCTGATTTATTTTTGGAAATATGAATACATTGACCTGACAAATGGTATGTTTATTTCAGCATGTGAAATATGTGATTATATAGATAGGTATATCTGTAAGGAAATCCAAAAAGAAAAAAAACCATAAGGATTGACTATTTGAAATAAAGCACAAGCATCTGTGTCTAGATTTCTTTATCAGGAATCTCTTTTCCAATATCAAACATTATTTTGTTTGATCATTTACCTCGTACAATGAGAACCCTTTAAAGTTGAGATATCATCCAATACGTTACCATAAACCATTAACGCAAGTAAGAAGCATATAAAGTTGTGCTAATATACAAGAAAACACATGAAACTTAAATTATACGTCCACAAAAGTCAAAGTATATCACATACGACTTCCAAGGCAAGACCTTTGAAAAATATAAATTCGGCACGGTGACACCAATACTAATTCCGTCAGTAGAAAAACTACTAATAAAAAAAAGAAGCACTTTGCCATATGCTCCTACAACCAACATAAATCTCGCTGAGGTACGTTGTAATAAGATTTCACAATTATCGGTGTACAGTCTAATCAGAGTCATAATTATTATCACTGCAAAAGGAGTCATGTACCTTTGCAAAATTCCCTATTTTTATTCAACATTCCCTGGTAATGTCACTTAAACAACAGTTTTCATACGAAATTCCAGATAAAGTTTTTATATTTCTTTTCGTTGAATTCTGACTTCTGCATATAATAAGCTGACTTTCGCATTTATATTTCCTCTAATAGTCATCATATCATGAGAATTTCTTTCATAGTAGCGAATATCGATCTATTTCATTTCTTGGTAAATCCACATGTTACATATGCTCTGTTTGTTGCGCATATGATTCGCTTGCTTTATGAAGACCACTGGAGGGCTTCATTCCGATTTATTATTTTATCCAAATTCAAATATCATTTCGTTATATTTGATTTCTACTGTAAACCCCATTATTGCAAAACGATAATTCTTTGATATCGAGTCAATGAATTTTGTTAAATAAATTAAGGTGAAGGATTTATACTTATATATATATATATATATATATATATATATATATATATATATATATATATATATATATAAATGATGTTGAGGTATACTTTCATTTAAGTTTATATTTAAGTTATTTATTTTATTATTAGTAATAATATATTAATAAGAGTAGTGTTAATATTATTTTAAATATTATGGTTATTGTCAGGGGCAGGTATTGAATAGCCTAGCCTTAGTTAGGCATGGACTGGCCACCTATGCTTAAACAAGGCAGCACTAACCAATATCCAACCATGATAATAACTATTTAATAAATTAAGTCATCATATTTATTTAGTAAATTTTAATTATATATAAAAATATATATACATATATATATATATATATATACTTTGTAGTTTGTACTGTAAAAAGAAAACATATTTTCATAAAACAATACAAGAATTAAAGGGACGAATAAAATTATATAAATAAATTATGTATCACATGTTTGGTGGTAACTAGGTACCATAACACTCTGGCAAGAAAATAACCATATAAGAATAATATAGTAGTCATTAACTACGTCGAGTTAAGAGAACATTGTAATATATAAAGAATAGTCCCCGTTTTCACTTATTTACAACATTTGTAAATACATTCACAACGTTATATGATTTCAAAATGAAAATAAGTAAATCACATTGAATCAACCCATTAAGTATTATATATATTTACAAAATATTTCACAAATACTTTTATACAATAAATATTTTATCCCTTTACAACTTTCAATTAATGTTATAAATCAAAGTGAATTCTTTTACAAAATAATAATACTAAAACATTTTTTGATAACTTCATTGCAGTGTTTTTGTAATATGTATTACATAATAAAAGTAAGTATTTTACATAGTAAAATACTATAATATTTATTTAAAAGTAGTGACCATTTACATATAGTAAAAATATGTAATAAATAATATATATTACATTTGTGTTACAAATATAATATAAATTGGTCATGCCAAAACAACTTGGAACTTTAAACCAATGATACGCAAACTCTATTTTCTTTCCGTATATCCTTACAATTCACTCATCTCAGCACATTGATTTTTCATACTTCAATATTTGACAAATCATTCTTCATGCTTTTATTTTATTCGAACCTATCAATCTTAAGTCTTCCTCAGTTGCCAAGCAAAGTAAACTTTCTTTTGACAAATAAATTTTATTGATTCTAAAAATCCTTCACATTCGTTTTAAATAATCTATTAATCATATATCTTTTCAGGTTTGAACCTAGTCACCTTGAAAATTTTATCATTTCATCCCGTTCTTTTGTCATCAATTTCTTGAACTAATTAAGTTGAACCACTAAGTCCTATTTATTGTACAACCCGCAATCACAAACTTTGATACTTTAAATTCTGTGTCATCTACCTTAATATCGTTTATTGACTAAAGTATGACATAAGTCTAAAAGAAATATCGTAACCCAAATCTCGAGAACGAGATTTAAAACAAGGTGGGGAGGATGTAACATCCCTATTTTTATCATATAAGAATTATAGGTTTGGTTAAATTTATTAACCACTAGTAACTAGTTATTTTTAATATAATTATTCAACCCAAATAGTTTAAACACTATTTTATATAGTTGGTTGAAATAATATAATTAATTGGCCTATGTATGGTTGAGCTTTCTAATAAAATAAAAGTATATAAAAACTTATATTATTAGACAGGTAGTCTACGAGTAAGTTGACTATTAGAAATATAAAGTTCCTAGACATGCCTAGGAACCATATAAAGATTAAATTATAAAAATATATTATATTTTGAACCTACTCTGTTCTTAATAAAACTTAGACCCAAATATAGACAAAAATATTCTGGTTCTAGTGGCATATTTATTATCTTACAAAACATTATATTTTAGAAGTTATACGCGCCAAATAAGTGAAACAGTTTAATTAATTAAAATATATAAATAATAATAATAATAAAAACACTTATGGAATAAAATATTAAAACATTCAATTCAATTAAAATTCAATTGAAATGAAAGGACGTGTATGAATAAAATATACATGTACAATTTAAAAAGAATAAATAAAATAATAAATAATCAAACTAACATAAAAACACTACACGTATGTGTGCATGTGTAATAAGTTAAAAATAGAGTTGATGCATGTTGGACATGTATCTTGGAAACTTAAGCTACAAGGATTCTATTCCAATTCAGTATAAATAGAAAGATAATTGAACATTAGAGTGCTTCACTTTCTTCTTCCCTTTTTCGTCTACTCTTATATATATATATATATATATATATATATATATATATATATATATATATATATATTTATTATTATTTTTATTCTAGTAATTCGTTCTATAATAATAATAAAACACTGTCTCGGTTTTAAGTATTGTAACTCCCGATCACCGCTACCCTTTCCGATTGATCTGAATCCCATAACGCATGTCAGGGCTCTGCCCGACTAAGTTCGTTGAGATTCTGTCTCGGGACTTCGGGACAAGGTTGAATTAGGGGTACTATACTTAACACGAGTGCAATATATATTTTAATAAGCCCAAAAGTTATACTCAAAATTTATACAAGGAGGTTTTCTAGTTGAACCCTAAAGTTACATCTAGTCACATAATCACGTAGGCACATAATTCACAGAAACACATAAGCATGTAAGCACATAAGCACGTAATCCACAGAATCACACTATATTTTGCACGTATTCTCCTACATATATTGCACGTATTCACCTACCTATCACAGCTGCGTAAAGCATTCGAGAGTTGCGAGTGCGAATAGCGAGTACACAGCGATTTGCATAACGGGTATCATAGCATAAGCGAGTAGCATAGCATGCGATTTGATAGCGTTTTGAGATAGAGCTGCAGTGCGAGTTGTGTATGTTGACTAAAACGAACAGCGAAAAGCGTATAAGTCGCCAAAAATCGAAACACATAGCAAGTAAAACCACATAAAAACACATAAAGTTCCACATAAAAGCGACAAATATCAGAGTCAGCAATTGCGGGCTCAGGATCGAAAACACATAAAATCAGCGAGTGCGAGCCTGGAATCGAATATAGATTGTCTTAGGCTGATAGACGTCGACTACCCAAAGTGATTCGACTATTCTCAAGGATGTACTCACAGTCCTTTTTGGCCTAGTTGATTGTGCTCTATCACCGGTACACGGTGAATGGCATGCATCCATTCGGTTATTTAAGCACTCGAGTCATTGGAATCCATCGAGACTTTAGTGAGAGTTTTGTAAAACCAAAATAGAGAGCGGAACGAGTCATCAAGGTTCGGGTTTCACCCCTAACTTAGCGACTACATTCCTGTTTGTGTGATAGAATCACGAGATTGAGGGAGGAAATTGCGTCGAAGTACAGATTTCACTCCTGATTCAACACAAATTCTCTTGTTTATTGTAAAAAAATGTGCGTCGAACAAGCGATCCAATCGAGAGTTTGCGGTTTTCACACCTAGTCTCGATCTAATCACTTATTCATTTTCAAAAATAGTGTGCGGTGCGACTGCCTTAGGAAAGGTAGGGTGATAGAATAGCATGATTGCGAGTCGATCGAGTAATAGAAATAAGCTCGTGCGGAACCCCTACTGGGTTCGCACAAGGCGGCCTATTGGTACTTAGACTATAGACTAGGTCGTTTCTAAGACATCGACCCGGACTAGGTCGAGTCTTGCCTAATTCCCTATAGTTATGGCTCTGATACCAATCTGTCACACCCCAACCGATGGCGGAAACATCAAGGCGCGACACTGAGCGAAAAAGATTTTCCAGGAGAAATCCATAACAACTAACATTACCGAATATTTAACGTTAAGTCCCATACCAAAACATATCCAGCAAAATAATTATCACAGACATATTATCTCAAAGGAAATAAATTGTTTCGACAACTCAGAGTTTAAATTGTTTGTTTCTAGACCCATCCTATCTTGATTCCACAAAAGATAGCAAGCGAAGCACAGCATCCTAAACACTTGTCACATACGTTAAATAAAAGTCAATACACAGAGTGTAAAGGTGAGCATACAAGTTTGATAGTAGATAGCGAAAATGTTTACGCATGACCAACATGTAACATGTAGCAAAGTGAAGCTAGTAGGTTATCGACAATGAAACATGCACATACGTGACTGCGAGTTGTAGAATGCGCAACACATATCACCACTGTGACATGTGAAGAAAAGCCCTTAACAACCCCTGTCCACGATAGGTGCTGAGTCTAAACTATAGTACTATCGTTGCTAAGGTGTCAGGCAACAATCACTGTGTAAACATAACATACAAGCATTCATCGAATAACACGTAGCATGCAATAACGGTCAGCGTATAAAAGTGTTTGCGTTGTGTGTCGATTGTGATTTGAATAAGTAACGTATGTAACCCCCAAAAGTGCATAAAGCAAAAAGGGTTCGAGTATACTCATAGATTGTGTTTAGTAAATAAACACTCTCTTGGATTGAAGGGAGCGCTGGAAAGTTAGCCTGATTACAGAACGATAGCATAAGCAAATGAACGGCGAGTTAAACGAGGATGAAATGACTAAGTGACGAATGGTCATCCGATCAGATGACAATCCGAACGGATGGTCATTAGATCGGATGTCAATCCGTTCGGATGGTCTTCCGGTCGGATTGGCATTCGTTTGGGATGGATGTGTTTGTGTATGATGGCTTTGAAGTTTTCGTTGTAGCATTTTGAAAACAGAGAAGTATCTCTACCTTTCAGGTCATTCGATCGAACGGTCGTCCGATCGGATGGTCGTTCAATCGGATGGCGATCCGATCGGCGAGACATTTCCAGTCAGAACAAGTTCACAGCAGGATGGTCATCGATCGGATGGCAATCCGTTAGAACTGATATGTTTTTGAAAAATGTTGAAAATGTTTAAATGCAAAAGACCAAGCTGCAATCCGATCGGATTGTCGTTCGATCGGATGGCAATCCGATCGGACGACAATCCGTCCCACAATCTGATCGTCTTGAAACTTGATTATTTGTTAAGTTTTGAATGTTTTGCGGTTTGATCAAGACGGTATGACAACGTGTTAAATAACGGAACCTCGTCAAGTCCAAGTCGTCCAACCGAAGTGGGAATCACCCTAGTCCGATCAGTTTACTGTTCGTGACGGTGGTTCATGTTCAACCCGTAAATCAGTTATCTCGTTGATAGGAATCGGACCTCAAATCGAGACATCACTAGAGAAGAGTGGAGGGCCTGAATGAGCTCCGATTCTATCGGTTTTGAGCGTACTGAGTGTAAAAGAGTTGAAAGAAAAGTTAAGAAATCATCTTTCAATCCTTTTAACTTTGAAAATTTTAAATATATGCGAAAACAATGTTAAATCATGTTGAAATCCTTCAGATTTGAGTTGTTCTTGGTGGAATGAAGCCAAATCTTGAAGTTCGTAAGAACCCCATGTGAGAAAAGGGAGAAAAGGGAGCTTGAGCACGCTGATCGGAAGAGAGAGCTGTCACATCACTGTTTGTGATGTGACAGGGGTATTTATAGGTTGCCAAAAGAGAAAATGTGCGCACATGTGACGGATCACATGGCATATCGATTGGATGGCCATCCGATCAGATGGTCATCCGTTCGGATGACCATTTGATCGAATGGTCATTCGATCGAAGTGGTCCGACGAGTTAGTTTTGGACGTTTCGTTTTGCGTTTTGGGCGTTGCGATGCGTTTAAGCGAGTGTCGATTAAGCGATGCGATAGATCAATAATAGTCACACAATACAACGAAAGTGATCTGGCGAGTTAGCTATCCAAGTTGCGAATGCGATTAGCGATAAAATAGATTGGCGATTAAACATGCGATTAAACCTCGATTATTATAGATACTTGTTGGTGCACTACATCTGTTGATTTCGTCTTAGATCGAGTCTTTCATTGTAATGTATAGATTAGGGCGCGTTTTACGAGAAAACTGGAGAGTTTACGTGGTTTAGAGTATAGGTCCGCTTATACGGACATAGTAGGTTCTCTTTTATGTCAGGTCCACTTATTCGGTCATAATAGGTTAGCTTATTCGTCAGGTCCGCTTATACGGACATGCCGTATAAGGGAACCTATCAGGTCCGCTTATATGGACATGCCGTATAAGGGGACCTCCTCACCTATATATACCGTATAAGAGGACCTCATTTGTAACTTCCGAAATTCCATACCGAGGTGCTGCCGGTGTGAGAATCGATTGTAAACGCTGTCAAATTAATCAACAAAGAGAATTAAGAGAATATCTAGCTGTTTCTACGTCAGGTACTTGTTTTCCGCACCTGTATCTGATCAAACTCCTCTGATTGACTCGTTCGGGTCAGAATCCGATCCTACAATACTCCACATAATACAACTAAAGTACGCAATTAATAGAATTCGATTACAAGTCAAGCAAGTAAAATCAATAGTTAAGCAAGGAGTGACAAATCGCAATTAGCAATCTTTTCTTCCTTTGACTTTGACTTTGACTTTGACTTGTACTTTGACTTTCGAAACACGGGTGTTACACTTGGTTGGTGCTTTTGAATACTTACGCCAATCTGAGCCCTTTGTTGCCCTCCTGGATCGCCTGTCCACCACCGCTTACAAGTCAGGCCAGAATGATGGCATTTATGAAGGTTTTGTCAGCTGCCATCAAACGAATAAGGTTACCCCTGAATTCCAAGAGAAGGGAGGCAAGCTAATAGCGGATATGGCCGATGCACTGGAGGGGGTTTACAACGATCCACTACCGGCGTTTGCTGATTTGACCAACAAAGTGGCCGAAGATGGCGTGGAATCGTTACGCCATATGTTGGAGGTGGCGGATGAATCAGGAGAAGAATAGGTGTTTGCTTGCTTGCTTTTTGTACTATTCCTTAGATATTTTGTAAAAACTGTATTTTGTTGGGGTGCGTGTGAGCACTTGATGTTTGTCAGGAACAATTAATGAAAACCATGATTACGGTAGCGCCGCCGTTTCAAAAGGTGGCGATTGGATGTATAATCATGACTTCTTATTAATTTTGATGTCGTCATGACTGTGAGCTTGTTGTACTCTTTATATATTGATCATTCTTTTTTACCAAATTTGGTAAGTGTAAAATGAGTCGTAAGTGTCGTCTTCAAAAGGTTTCCAACATTCTACAAACCCCTGACGTTGCTGAAGCCATGGTTCGTCTCCGGGATAAAGTGCCGGATAAAACAACGGAGTGTGGGGAGTCTGATATGATCAACCCCCTCAACACTGTGCCGTGTATAAATTTGTCCGGCAAGGGTATCAAAGGTGACGGCCCTTCTGTTGCCGGAGTCGATGCTGATGCAGGTGTTGTGTCCTTGATAGCAGACACCTTGATGCAAGCTTTTCCACCTGAGCGGCTACGTCGATGTAGAATCGTATATGAACGACGCCAAAGTGGTCGTCGATGTACAAACCCGGTTGGTGCTTGGAGGATGATAGCTTCTCCGGCTGGTGAGGGGAATGATGACAACTTGATCGTCGATCCTCACCCTTTGGAGTGGTACGGTGAAGCGTTGCACACCCCTGTAGAAGTGTTAGCATTGTTCCCCGACTTGTAATTAGAACATGTTCATCTTTTGGTATTCCTGTATGTTGGTTTTTGACAACAGGGACAAGTACTTGGTTTTGTTCGATAGTTGTATGTATTTATTACCAAAATACCTATCTTTTGTAGTGGTTGATGTATCTATTACCAAGATACCCACTTTTAATGCTGTATAATTTGATCATCTGACTTTGTTATTATGAAAAAAATATTTCGTGTCAATGTTGTTTTTTACCGTGATATGCAGTTCAGATGCGGTGGTAATGTTTTGTACCGTAATATGAAGTTTGAATGCGGTGGTAATATTTTGTGTGTATGTAGATGACAAAAGAATATAAAAGAAAACTTTTATTAATTAATGACTGATAAAAGAAAGAGACATCGTAGATGATGGATTACACTTGCAAAAAAAGAGAGATTGTCTATTCCGCCGTTAGGGGCGGAAGTCTACATGTAACACTTCTTTAATTGAGCAGCATTCCAGCTACGTGGGACCGTTGTACCATTAAGCCTGGATAGGCGGTAAGCTCACTTGCCTAGATCCTCTTGGACGATGTAAGGACCTTCCCAGTTGGTCCCCAGCTTGCCTGTGGGTTCCGCCCTACTTGCCTCATTATCCCGCATGACATAATCGCCCTCCTTGAAGGTTTGCTTAGCAACACGCTGATTATAATATTTCTCTAAGGCTTTCTTGTACTTTGCTTCACTGATGGCGGCTGCCTCACGTCGTTCTTCCAGCAGATCCAGGCCTTCCCGCAAGAGCCTATCATTGTCATCATCAGTTGTTAGGCGTCTTAGAGAAGGTAGCCCAACCTCTGCCGGTATCATTGCCTTCGTGCCATAAGTGAGGCTAAATGGGGTTTCATTGTTGCTTATCTTGGGCATAGTTCGGTGTGCCCAGGGGACATTTGGCAATTCTTCCACCCAAGAACTTCCCTCATAGCCTAGCCTTCTTTTGATCCCATCCAATAGGCTTCTGTTTGCCCTTTCCACTTGACCATTTCATTGTGGATGTGCAACCGACGTGAAAATTTGTTGGATCTGCAGCTTTGCGCACCAGTCTTATAGGACTTTGTCTGTGAATTGTGTTCCATTGTCACTTACAAGGTATAGCGGGAGTCCAAATCGGCAGACAACGTGTTCCCATAGAAATTTTTTAGCGTTTTCTGTAGTTATCTTGGCCAATGGTTTAGCCTTGATCCACTTAGTGAAATAGTCGATCGCTACAATCAAGTACTTTAGCTTCCCGGGGGCCAGGGGGAATGGTCCCACGATGTCTATCGCCCATTTTTGAAAAGGCCATGCCGCCGTCACGGGGATCAAGTTGTTCTTGGGGCGGAGTGTTTGTGGTGCATATTTCTGACAACTGCGGCATCTTCTGAGTTCTACTACCACATCTTCATGCATTCCAGGCCAGTAGTACCCGGTGCTGTGTATTTTAGCAACGATTGCCCGGGGACCGGCGTGGATGCCACATATGCCGATGTGTATCTCTCTTATCAGGTACGTGGCTTCTAAAGGGGACATACATCGTAATAGCGGTCCCAGGTATGATTTCCTGTATAGGATACCGTTTTGCACTTCATATTGTAAAGCATTCATTTGTATCTTTTTGTGTCGCCCCTGGTGGACGGTAGTTCTCCTTTTGTGAGAAACTTCAGGATTGGGGTATACCAACAGGGTTCTTCCATTGTGACCGCGGATACCTTGCGGTGTGCTATTGACGGTGATTGGAGAGTTTCAACCTTTACCTCCTGTTCCATTCCAGATGTAGCTAACTTGCTCAAGGCATCAGCTATCTGATTTCTTCCGCGGTGAACATGATTGAGTGTGACACTGTCGAATGAGGCGATGGGTTCCTTGGTTTGGGCCAGGTATTTCGCCATTGTTTCATCTTTGGCCATATGTCTCATTTACTCGATTTTTTACTAGCAACAAGTCAACGTATGTGTCCACCCTCGTTGCTCCCATAGATTGAGCCATCCTTAGACCCGCCAATAGCGCTTCATATTCCGACTAATTGTTGGAACATTCAAAATCAAACTGCAAAGCATTCATTAGTTTAACTTCATCCGGGCTTATCAGCATGCGGCTTGCGCCTGCACCTTTTCCTCTTGAGGATCTGTCTGTGTACAATTTCCAAGTTTGCCTGGATGTACTGGATTCTGCCATGTCATTGACCACTGGATCATGAATCACCTCTCCGTCTGGTATTTCTGCTAGGAAATCGTCGATTACCTGCCCTTTGATTGTTGTTCGCTTCCGATACTCGATGTCCAGGGCCCCTAACTCAATTGCCCATTTAGCTAGCCTTCCTGAGATTTCCGGTTTATGGAGGATTTGCTGTAGGGGGTAATTCGTTAAGATTTGAACCCGGTGACCCTGGAAGTATCTCCTAAGGCGCCTAGTGGCGTGAACCAGAGCCAATACTAGTTTTTCCAGAGTTGGATACCGCGTTTTAGGTCCTGCCAGTACCCGGCTGATGTAGTATATGGGCGTTTGTTTGCCGTTTCTTTCGACCATCAGTACCGCGCTTACGGTGTTATGGGTCGCTGCTAAGTACATCCTCAAGAGTTCCTTTGGGTATGGTGCTGTTAATGTGGGTAACTTCTCGATGAACCGCTTCATGTCTTGCAAGGCTTCTTCTGCTTCACTAGTCCATTTGAAGTTGTTTTTATTGAGACAATCTTTCAATGTCTTTATGAATGGTAAGGATCTTACGGCGTGTCTCGCCAGGAACCTGTTAATAGCGACCAATCGCCCATTGAGAGCTTGTACCGGGTTAGCTTTGAACCCATCCCGGGTGACTATCACCCCTAGGAACTTGCCTTCTTCTACCCCGAATGAACACTTCTTGGGGTTCAACTTTATGTTATATTCTCTTAGCTTGCAGAAGGTTTCTTTGATGTCTTCCAGCATCTGTTTCTCCTCCATGCTCTTGATGACCAAGACATCGACGTATACTTCCAGATTTCGGCCAATCTGCTTTTCGAAAGCCTTGTCCATGAGTCTCTGATAGGTTGCCCCGGCATTGCGCAGACCGAAAGGCATTTTCGTGTAACAAAAAATGCCTATATCGGTGTGAAACGCTGTTTTCTCTTCATCTTCTCTTGACATTTTGATCTGGTGGTAACCCGTGTAGGCATCTAGGAAACACTTGTACCGGAAAGGGACCAAGGAATCGACTTTGAAATCCTTCTCGGGCAATGGGTAGGCATCTTTTGGACAGGCTTTGTTTAATTCTTTGAAGTCGATGCACATCCGCCATGTGCCATCGGGTTTTTTGACCATCACGGAGTTTGATACCCCTGTATGATATTTTGTTTCTCGAAGGATTCCTGCTTCGACCAATTTTCGCACTTCCTTGATTACCGCTTCTCTTCGGTCAGGGGCCATGCTTCATTTCCCCTGGGCCACCAGTTTGATCCCTGGAAGGGTAGCTAACTTGTGTTCCGCCTTATCCGGGGGTATCCTGGTCATATCAGAATGCTCAAAGGCAAAAATGTCAGCGTTTCTTTTTAGCAGTTTCTTTAAACTGTTTTTGGTTTCAGGAGATAGGCTATCTCCGATTGTGATCGTCTGCTCGGGATGGCGTGTGCTCAGCACCCATATCTTTGGACCGATTGCTCCGGTGGGTCCTTGGTGGCATCTTTTGGTGTCTAAAACCTTTCCAACCTTGTCCCGGTGGACCGTGGATATTCCTCTTGGCGTGGGGAATTTCATAAACCCCCGCGCTGTGGATACTACGTGTCGCAACCCTCATCCCCTAATTACCCGGGAACGGGCGGCCGCGACCAGTTTCAGTGGTATCGGTGTTTATCATTTTGGCAGCGGAATTTACATCAGGACCGTAGTTAGGAAATATTTTATCAGAGTAAAATACCACGCTCTTAATATATTAAACACATGGGAAATCCCAAGTTTCAAGTACACACATTTTTCATAGGGACAAACCCTGTTTTATTTAAATAAAACATCTTTTTATTTTAGGTAACTTTATAGCCAATTTTCCAAGCCTTCAGTGTTGTCCAGCTGGCTTCTATTTGGCTTTCATATTTTGTTACCTGAAACACGTTTAAAACATTTTGTCAGTGGGAAAGACTGGTGAGTAAATCTCAATTTAATCAAGTTAAGTAAAACCATTGTACAGTATTGAGGGCGGTCACGCAATTACATTTGTTTCCATCTACTCTAATTACCACCCATGGTACTGTCAACCCGACTTGTGGTCATGTTACTAGTCACAATGTAGTAACAAATTTTGTATACAAAACCCCAACATACCGACGATAATTATAGAATACAAATACTCAATCACTGTTAAATATAGGTTAAAACAATTGAGGTTTTGTAAAAACAATTTGCAAAAAGAAGATTACTCACATTGTTGTCTTAGGGTTTTCCTTAAGGATTCCGTGGTGATTATCTATAATTTACACAAATGCACACGCATTAGTATAATAACCCAATATTTACATTAGTAATACCCTCCCCGAGACGGTATTCCAACGACTACGCCGGGCAGAACCACGACAGCCGTTACGGAACCCTGGATCAATCGGGAAGCGTATCTAATACGTAGCCGGGGTTATGATACTTACAACGAGGCAGAGCTTCGCTAATTAGGGGGTATTATGCCCGAGTATAATGTATACTACGTAGAAACTGAGAGAGAAAGTGAAAGACTGAACGATTTGAAAGTGAAACTGATCGACCCTATTTATAGTTGTCATCCGTCCATCTCCCGCGCCCCGCGTAGATCTAGGGGTGGTCTTATGCGGCCCGCGACATAGGGTCCGTCGGGCCTAGCTTGGTCAGCTCACCACTGTAGACTCGACGCGTGTTAGACATGTGGCAGCACCGGGCTGTGCCTCATGTCCATTCGCTCGCGGCCCGCGTAAGACCAGGGGTAGGTCTTCGCAGCCCGCCATAGCCCTAAAAACTGGGTTTTTAATTAAATTTAATAAAAATAAAGGTATTCACGGCCCGTTTTCGTATTCAGGGTGTATTTTGGGACATATTGGTATACTTTAAATATTTTTAGGGTGTCGAAAAATTTAGAAGGGTTGTTATATCCTCCCCACCTTGTTTTAGAACTCGTCCTCGAGGTCTACTGGAATAGATGCGGGTATTTCCTTTGCATTTCTGATTCAAGCTCCCAAGTGTACTCCGGTCCTCTCTTGGAATCCCATTTCACTTTGACCAGAACTAATCTCTTGTGTTTGAGATTCTTGACTTTTCTGTCTTCAATCTGTAGAGGCTGCTCTACAAATTTAAGTTGTTCATTTACCTCTATATCCTTAAGAGGTACTACCAGTGATTTACCAGCTAAGCATTTCTTGAGATTAGATACATGAAATACATCATGTATTCCTACCACTTCCTCTGGTAGTTGTAGCTGATAGGCTACAGGTCCTATTCTTCTAATAATCTCAAAAGGTCCAACATACCTGGGGCTTAGCTTTCCCCTTTTGATGAATCTTACCACTCCTTTCCAAGGAGAGACTTTCAATAACACTTTGTCTCCTACCTGAAATTCCAGTGGCTTTCGTCGGTTATCAGCATAACTCTTTTGTCAGTCATGTACTGCTTTCAGTCGTTCCTTGACTTGAATGATCTTGTCGGTTGTTTCTTGCACTATTTCAGGTCCTAATAGTTGCTTTTCCCCAATTTCTGCCCAACAGACTGGGGTTCGGCACTTTCGTCCATAGAGTGCTTCGAAGGGTACAACATTGATACTTGTGTGATAACTGTTATTTTAAGAAAATTCTATTAATGGTAGATGATCATCCCAATTACCTCCGAAATCAATTACACAAGCTCTAAGCATGTCCTCCATTGTCTGAATTGTCCTTTCGCTTTGTCCGTCCGTTTGAGGATGATAGGCTGTGCTTAGTAACAACTTGGTTCCCATTGCTTTTTGGAAACTTGCCCAAAAATGAGAGGTAAAACGGCTATCTCTATCAGAAACAATTGATAAGGGAATTCCATGTAATGAAACTATTTCATTTACGTATAGCTTAGCCAATTGTTCCATACTGAAAGTTTCCTTCATTGGTAAGAAATGGGCTGACTTAGTTAGCCTGTCTACAATCACCCAGATTGTATCATTAGCTTTCCTTGTTTTGGGTAATTTGGTAACAAAATCCATTGTTATCAATTCCTATTTCCACACTGGCATTTCTAACTGCTTCAATAAACCTGAGGGTTTCTGATGTTCGGCTTTGACTTGGGAACATGTTAAACATTTAGAAACATAAGTTTCTATATCCTTTTTCATTCCTATCCACCAGAAGTTCCTTCTTAAATCCTGATACATTTTATCATTTCCAGGATGCATTGTATACTTAGTCTTATGGGCTTCTTCTAATATACGGTGGCGTAGGTTTCCTAATTTAGGTATCCACATTCTTTTCTTATGGAATCTCCAAATTCCATCTGTTCCTTGTTCTAATTCCTTAATCATTCCCTTCAACTTTTCAGTATCATCCTTGATTACTGATTCTTGTGCTTTTCTAATCTGTTCATTTAAATCTATCTGTAGATTTATTTTAAGAGAACACGCTCTTTTTGGCTTTTCATGACACTTTCGACTTAAAGCATCAGCCACTACATTTGCCTTTCCTGCATGATACTGGATATTACAATCATAATCACTAAGTATCTCCATCCAGCATCTTTGTCTCATATTCAACTCCTTTTGCCCGAAGACATATCTTAAACTCTTATGGTCGGTGAAAATGGTAAACTTACTGCCGTAAAGGTAATGTCTCCAAATTTTCAAAGCAAAAAAAAAAAAAAAAAGAGCAAGAGTAACAAAAAAAATGACGATTCAAATCAAGATTTCTCTGGATTCCTACGTCGTTACATTCCATTTAGGATTAGGACTGTCTCATCTGTCTTAGAACTCTGGACCCATCCCGATTTTAATCCTTTTTCTCCTTTTTTCAATAAATTAGAAATTCTAATGAAGTCACTGCCGATATGTATAGAAAAAGCGTGGTTCGAGTAGCTAAAAATACTAGCACTTCTGCAACAAAACCACTCATACCCGGTAGAGTTAGCCGATGCTTATTCCCCAGATACCGTCATTGCTTCTTCTCCAAGAAAGAAATGAATTATAGAAATAGAAAAGAATGTTCCTCTTAACGCCTTCTTTTTTCTTCTCATCGGGTCGAAATATGGCTTTCAAATTGATAATTTACGATCAATTCATTCCATATTTTCTTTTTTACTACCCCCATAAACTGAAAATCCATAACCGCAATTGCTACCCCACATGGATAGAACGAAGAAAGGCATGAGATAAAATAGTGATTGCGAGGAGACGCCTGTTGGCATTCCAGCCTTCCTTCGCCTTTCATGGCCAAGCTCAGCCCTTTGTCTCTGTGTTTTCACTATTGCTCCTAATTCTAAATCATGGGTTGAATAATTTTCTTCATGATTCTTAAGTTGTCTAGACGCATAGGCTATAACCTTTTGACGTTGCATTAACACACATCCATAACCTAACTTAGAAGCGTCACAATAGACTATAAAGTCTTCAGTTCCTTCTGGTAACGCTAGTATGGGTGCATTGGTTAGTCTTTGCTTAAGAATTCTAAAGGCTCTTCTTGTTTTGGTCCCCATTCAAACTTAACAGACTTACAGGTTAACTTAGTTTAGGGAATGGATATTCTAGAAAAATTTCGAATAAATCTAAAATAATAATCGGCCAATCCTAAGAAACTTCTAACCTCGGTTGGTGACTCAGGGGTTTTCCATTTAGTAATTGCCTCGATCTTGGTGGGATCCACATGAATTCCTTCATGATTAACTAAATGTCCAAGAAACTGTACCTGTTCTAACCAAAACTCGCACTTAGAAAATTTTGCATAAAGCTTTTCTTTTCTCAATAAACTTAGAAGTGCGTGCAAATGTTTTGCATGCTCCTCTTTACTCTTAGAGTAAATGAGAATATCATCTATAAAGACAATTATGAATTTATCCGAATATGGCTTACATATTCGGTTCATCATGTCCATAAATGCAGCTGGGGCATTGGTTAAACCAAATGGCATGACAGTAAATTCATAATGGACATACCTTGTGTCACACCCCTTTTTTCCACGTGTCACCGGTGGGCCCGGTGGGGAGTATCGTGACGTAGTTGATATCATCATAGTCAAACAACACAAATAATAAATGCACAGCGGAAGCAAAAGATAGATTTATTTCAACTGAATAAATTGTAATGTTTAAGTATCACAAAACAGTCGAAACAGATCCACAGGCGGATCAAATAAAAAGGAAAACTGTTCAACAGACTTTGACATCTAAAGCTTGCGAGACTTGAGTAATGATGCCTGGAGTAGCCAGCCTATTACGTATAGTACCTGCACTTAGCCTTTTTGGAAAATACGTCAGTTTACACTGGTAAATACAACTTAACTGACTCATTTTGAAAAGAGTTTGAAAATTGATTTGAATGCACTTCGGCAAAAAATATTTTTATAACTTGGGACAATTATTTAAAATAATCTTGTATACAGTTTTACTTATTTGTCGTCTATCAGGGCCGGTTGTAGGGCCGGTCTAGATTAACTGACACGCCACAGGTATAATACCCACAAGGTTGATTCGTTAAAGTGGGCTACCAGTTTTTACATAATGCAGCTGTCAGGTGTACGCCTACACCCCGTGCTTAGGTCGTGGCCATTTCTTTGAATGATGCCAAGGATATCCGGGACATGGTCATTTAACCCCTAAAAGCCATACACCAAATAATATATATTAAACAGGTTATGTAAATACATCAATCACAATACGATTTAAATGACTACATACACCCGACCAAGCGGTACTCTTATAGTACCGTATTCCAAGCCCGTATAGGAAAAATAAGTTAAGAGTATTTACCTGAGCAAAGTATAAATCAAATACAGCAAGTGCACGTAGCTTTTACTGGGCTCCTAATCTGGAACGAAGGTTTTTAATAACCTATTAGAATCCTAACGGGTCTTTAATTAAGCTTAGACTTAGACCGGTTAGTTTTCAAAAGGAAGACACGGTTCAAACGCATGATAAAGCGAAGACCGGTTTAGAATATGGTTTTGACCCGACAAGCTTGCATGCTTGTTTAATATGGGTAACTTAAACACATTCTGGATTTTGAGACGAAAACGATATGGTTTGACCCGTTTCGGCTAATATATGCAAACTAGTTACATAAGCCGATCCGAACGCGAAAAGTGCATAACGAGTAACCACAAGAGTCATATACAAGTTTTCTAAGTTAGTATGCCTTAAATATGTTGTGACATCAGTAAGATATCTTCTATTATGCCCCATATGAATTTAAACTCAAATTATGCCCCGCAAGGGCATTTTGGTCATTTAAAAGGTTATAAAAGAGTTTAAATATAATTCTGAGTTTCGGGTCTGATGTAATCAGTAAAAATACTTAATTTACTAAGTTATATCAGTAGGGTATAACCTATATGTGAAATTTATCATTTCTAACCATACTATGCACCGAAAGGGCATTTTGGTAATTTCACGTAAGGCTTAAAGGTCAAATCCGGAAATCTGACTTCAAAACTTTTGCTTACTGATAAAGTATAGAAATTTACTTAAAACATCAGTAGGTATCAAGTCTTATATATCTAATATGGTTTTAATACATACTATGCGTTTAAAACGCTTAAAAACGCTTAAAATGGCGATTTTGAGCTATTTCCGGGTTCTTAAAGGAAAGCTGATATTTTTACTATTCCAGAAGGCTTAAAATATTCTATTTATCATATTAGATCAGTAGAAAAAGGTTTGGTATCAAAAGGTTTGGTAAAACTCATTTTATAGCTTAAAAGGGTAAAACCGAGAACTACCGAAATAAGCTTAGAACTCTAGGTTATGATCAGCCCAAAAATAAATAAAAATCTCCAAAAATCCCAAAATATTATTTTACATCAGTAGGTATAAAGTTTGGTATCAAAAATTGGGTTTAGGTAGGCTATCTGCTAATTACGCCATTTAATTACTAAAAAGTTTTCTAATTACGCTATTGAGCGTAACTCTTAATCTAGACCTCAAACTGATGTCAAATTTTAGGTACAAGTTTATAAATCAGTAACTAAGGTTTCTACTCTTTTACATTTTCAAAATTCATGTTTTAAGGTCATATGGGCATAATAGTCAACATTTAGGCATTTAACGGAAATATGCATATGAATCGGATAACTAATGAACCAAGTTGTATAATCTCAGAGGGTTATATTTATAGGTAACTTGGTCCTATTAAAGCTCTAAGGAATTCCTAAACCATGCTCAAATGGGTCAGAACTGAAAGTCAAAGCATAAGTCAAACTATGCGACTTTCGGTCCCGAACCGAGCCTAAACTGAAAATTGTCGAGTTGAACATGTTTAGACATGTTCTTACATTAATTACCAAGTTATATTAATGATAAAATAGGTTGCATAGCCTTTACATTGCTAATTATGCATTTATTTGAAAATAGGCTTCCTGTTGACTTTTTATAATCAAGTTTAACTCGACAATTGACCTAGTTAGAGTGGGAATCAGATAATACCCTTTTAAGGGTTTATTGCCCACATAATTACCAACTCATAGGTACTTTCAAATTGAAATTTTACTGGAGAAATTAAGATTAATGACGAAGTCAAATCTTAATTACGACGGTTTGACTTTACGTTAAATAACTAAGCTAAACTGAATTAAGAAAGGTTAAATACACTTACAATAGTCCTAAGCACGACTAATGATCACTAGGAATGAGTCTTGAGCTCCAGGAACCTCCAAGAAGTGAGTTATGAACTTCCAAGTGAATGAGCAAATGAAGAACTCAAATTACGGCCTTTATATAGGTTTCTTGATGCAATTTGATCATGCCAAACAAGTCGAGGATTGATTCCAGATGATTACAAGTGTCCCTAGACCCTTTAAAACCATCAAACAAGCCCCTTGAATCGAAAAATGGTAAGTTAAGTCGGTTAAACCGGCTGTACAGGCAGCTGCCAACAATTTTCTATATCTGGGCACCTTAGGCGGCCCGCTTAAGGCTCCATAGAGACCTTACGCGCCCCGTGTGAGGGTCTGATCCGGTTACAAAGTTTCAAATATTGCATCTTTAGTCCCTAGTCCTTCTAATCTCATTTTTAACATGGTTTCTTGCACTATAAACCCCCAAACTTGACTTTTAAGGACCCCAAGTCATAAACCAACTTTTTTAAGTCCCCGGTTATTCATACGTTCACCGAAAAGTCTTAAATTTCAATATTGATGCTTTTAACCCCTCGTATACTAATATTGTCATAACTTTCTCATACTTAATCGAAACCTTGTGAAATTTTTATCACACATTCTTGTGAGTATAATTAACCATTACAAAGCTTTGGGTTTGCTAAAAGGTCCATTCAGAGGTATACTTTTAAACATGTTGACACATTTAACCCCTGTAGTTTGTAATTCCTCACTTTCTTTCACAATTAGCTTCGTATGATCCATGACTCATTCATTTAAGGGTATAAACATCATGTAGGGCTATTTTAAAGTATATTTATTCATTGTTGACATTTTGAACCCTTATATTCACATACTTTCCTTGTTTGTCAACTTTAGTCCTTCGTAAGAAATCTTTTACACGATCAAAGCTCATGACACGTGTCAATACATTATTGGACATGAATTTTTGAGGTGTTACACCTTGTTCTAAAAGCGGTCTTAGGAATGTCTTCATCCTGTACCTTTAATTGATGATATCCTGACCATAAATCGATTTTCGAGAAAAATCGAGCTCCTTGCAATTGATCGAACAAATCATCAATTCTTGGTAATGGATGCCGATTTTTAATCGTGACCTTGTTCAATTCGCGATAGTCAATGCACACACGCATTGATCCGTCTTTCTTCTTAACAAATAAAATCGGTGCTCCCCATGGCGATGAACTTTGCTGTATGAATCCTTTCTCCAACAATTCGTCTAACTGTTTCTTCAGTTCCTGCATTTCTGCGGGTGCCAAACGGTAAGGTGTTTTGGCAATTAGTGCTGTTCCTGGTAGTAGATGAATCCTGAATTCAACTTCTCTATCTGGCGGTAGTCCTGGTAATTCTTCTGGAAACACATCTGGAAACTGAGATACTACTAGAATATCTTTCAGTTCTTTTCCTTTAGTGTTAGTGATTATGGAAATCAAATACACTAATGACCCTTTTCTTATATAACTTGCTATTTTCATCGCAGAGATGAATTTCGTGGATCTAGATGGCTTATCTCCTTTAATTGTGATCTTTTCACCCCTTGGTGAATTTACTTGGATTCACTTTTGATCACATAAAATATTGGCTTTATTGGCTATTAACCAATCCATTCCTAATACAACATCAAATCCTGCCAGATTCATTAGATAAAGGTTTGCAATAAACTTTTGATTTAAAAATTCTATTCTTGCTCCTTGCAAGATTTCAGAAATCTTAATGGTTTTCCCATTTGCTGTCTCTACTAGACATTCTTGTGGGAGTTTAGTTAATGGTTGATTGAGAAGTTTGCAAAATGAAGTATTAATAAAACTTTGGTTCGCACCAGAGTCAAATAATACTTTAGCAAAAACATCATTAACTAAAAACGTATCGGCTATCATGTCCTGGATCATCTTTGCTTCTTCCGCAGTCAGAACAAATGCCCTAGCATTCTTAGTAGTCTTGTTGTTCATGGCTGGAACAATTTCGGACAGTTCGGCTTGATATGACCTTTTTCTCCATAGTTGAAGCACATTCCATTATTTGGTTTCTTCCGACAATCTTCTTCCCTGTGTCCTGGTATCTTGCAGAAATTACAATAGGTGGAGCATCTTCCTGAATGCTTCTTCTTGCAAGCTTTACAATAAGGCGTAGAGGTAGAGCCTACATTTTTCCCATGGTTGGAATTTCCATAACGAAATTCTTGGGTAAGCCTTTGAGCTAGGTTCCTTCTCTGGTCCTCCTCTCGTGTACGCACTAACTCATCTGTCAAGGTATTTGCTAGTTCTACAGCTTCTTCTATAGTTTGAGGTCTAGCTGCCTTGACTACATGCCTAGTCTCACTGATTAATCCCTAGATGTAACGGGAGATTAATACTGGTTCTGGTGATGCAAGGGTTGGCACTATTCTAGCATATTCAAAGAATGTAGTTGTATATCCCTTACTATCCACTCCAGTCATCCTAAGGTTTAGGAACTTATTTGCTATCTGTTCCTTTTCATTAGGATGACATAATTTCCTTTCCACCATGTTCTTAAATTCCTCCCATTCCATATTGTAAACCCTGTCACTTCCCCTAGACTGGAGGATAGTGTTCTACCATTCTAAGGCTGAGTTCTTAAACAGATTGGAAGCAAACATTATCTTATCCTCTTCCGCACATTTGTATAGAGCTGCGACGGCCCCTTCATTGCCCGAGAATTCTATTGGTTTACAAGACCAGAATTCTTTATAAGAACAACCATAAGATATGGTTCTTCTTCTTTTGGGAATGGGCACTTGGAGTATGGGTCCATTGTTTACGTTGTGTTCAGGTTCAGTTGGTCGTTTACTGCCATGATCACTCTTTTGTTTTCTGCTTCCTTAACCGTTTTAATAATATATGGCATCGCATCTATTATTACTTGTGCTACTATGTGTTGAATGACACTGTTATCCACTGGGTTTCCATTATTATCATTGTTCGGGTTATCGTTATTCGGGTTATTGTCATTCTGGTTTTCCTAGTTCACTTCGTTGTCCATCTGAATTTTAAACATTTGCCACATATTAATATCACAAGATAATATTTAATCAATCACACAACACGCATATTGATCAAAATCGTCGAACATTGAGACTTCCTCTATTTTATACTATGCATCTATATATATTACAGTACAACTGAAATTGAAATTACACTACTATTAGGCATCCATAGCTATTGTCTAGATTTTTTTTCAAACATACACATATATTATATTATTATTATTATCACCATCACTGATATGGGTTCATCCAGAACTCCATATTACGCTCGTCGTACTTCCAAACGAGTCGTTCTCCGATCTGCCTCATTCTGTCACTACCTTCCAAAATCTCCTCACCAAAGGTTCGTAGTTCTTGCACATTCTCTGCACTCATTGGGGGTGCAGGGGCTGGTACTGGGTTTGGGAACTGGGGCATGGGTTCTTGGTAAGGATAAGGATTCTCTAGAATTTTGTAACAACTATAAATAAAACCGGTAATTAGGATAATAATCATTCAATAAGAAAACCCTAATTAAGACACCCAAGTAATTTGGCATAAACCCTGAAATTTCCGGAACAATCGGAATCAGGATCAGGGCCCCTAAAACTCGAGGGGGGCAAACCCTAATTGATAATTATCTAATTAAAACCGTTGCTAGATGCTGATTGGTTGAAATTTTGATTCACCAAGGCTACAACCGAACTCAGCTAGGCTAGGAAGTAGGCTGCACCCTTTACGGACCGTAAAGGTTGGTCCTTACGGACCGTAAGCAGACCAGGTTCCCTTACGGACCGTAAGGGGTTAGGCATACGGTCCGTAAACGAGTCGAAATTTTAGCTATAAATAGCCGACCTTGGCATTAGAATTTTGATGTTAAAACGTCGATCAGATACTGTCTGTACGTCGTGTTATACTCCGATCAGTTCACCACACACACACGATCACGAAACGCTGCCGCAATCAGGGTAATAACTCGATCGCTATTACGATTCAACGTCCGATCGATTATAACTATCCAACAATAATCCAGGTGCTGCTCAATTGAGCTTGTACTTTGATTATTCGTCGTGATTTCGACTTGAATATTAGAGTGCTGTTCGAATTCGGACTATGCTCTGTTATTCGTTGTGAATCCGATTGAACTATCGAGTATTGCACTGATTAATCGTTGTGAGGGTTTAATCTCGTGAATTGACGTAACTGCTGTATTAGTTACTAACCTGCCTGTGTGTGCATTGTGTTAAACTAGGTTTAATCAAGGCTAATCAGTAGGCTTATCTATTTGCTCGTTAATCTGCAATGTGAGTCATTCTTCTTTTTAAACTGTTTTCTCACAGTTTGTGAGTAAGTATTACAAAACTCCAAATTATTTTCAAAGGTTATAATTACAGGGATTAAGTCTTTGTAATCACCAAATTACAGCTGGTATGTGGGGTATTATGCACATTACTATTTTTATTACTCTAGGTGAGTGAGCCGTCACTATTGGGGCGACGGGACCCAATAGTGGTATGACCACAGTCACAGATCCGGTCGAGTGACAAATACCCATTCTTGATAGTTGGTTGATAAAAACATTGTAATTCCCATTAATACTGTAATTTATAACTAACGGGTCGTTCTAGAAAAACCGAATGATTCACTCAGTATTTCCCTGCTGACAAAACCTTTTTCAAACATGTTTCAGGTGATCTGTGTGATCCAGGAAAAGTGCAGTAAAGCACTACAAGCTCAAGGAAGTGGCTCAGTATGAATAAATCAATAAAATATGTTTTGAAAAATAAAGATTTCTGTGTGAAATCAACTTATTGTAAATTATGGGATTTATCCCTTAAACTTTGTGTGATATATTAAACGAGCTTTTTACGGTGAAAACATCCTGTAATAAAAGACTTCCGCTGTCACATAAATTAAATACCACGGGTACCACGGGAACTGCCTCGCGGCCCCCGACTCCGTCCAGGGTGGGTCGGGGAGCCGCGACAGTAAAGGTGGTATCAGAGCTAATATTTAATAACTATTGAGCCACTGATCGAGCCACTGATTTAAGCCTATTACGAAATTAAGTATTTGACAAAATACTTAATTTTACTAGTTATCATTCTAAGATTATTTGTTGTATTAACTGATTATTTGTTAGTTACAGTATGGGTAAACAAAGGCTGTCTGCTATCTATCACAAATTAGATATTGCATCTTCTTCTAAAAACCCAGTAAACCTAGAAGAAGGAATCTTTGTCCGCAAGGCAAACTATGAGAATCCTCTTTCTCCAGAGAAAAGGGATTCGATACTTAAAAAGAGTCAGGAGAAAAAGAAACCCCAAACCAAGAGAGTTAGGTTTAACCCAGAAGTCCAAGAGTTGGGTAATAGTACACCTTGGGAAGATAAAATAGACAAGAAATGGGCAAATCTCTATATGCTAGCTACTGTAGCAGAAAATATCAACCTCTAAATTTCCAAATAATCGAGTCTAATAGAAAAATCACTATCCAGTAAATAAATAAAACCCAGTGTGTTTATTTCTGTTGTCTTCTGTATAAATTATGCAATAAAACTTCAGTGTTTGTTTGTTAAACTTTGTTCCAAAGTTTTAACATTACATTCTTGTATTTTGCATATATACTATGCAGCATGAATGAGATGTCGGAAGCCTTCCAGAATCTCAATTTATATCCAGTGCCTATCGAAGTCTCTTACGACTTTACTGGTTACGTTGCTGACATAGAAGAACCTGTGGAATTCAAAGCTCCACCGCTGGAAAAAGCCAAACCTAAAAAGAAAAGAAGATACGTAGGGTGGAGGAAAGTACGCCGTAGGAAACCAGCCACTAGGAGACTTCCTAAAATAGAAAACCCTGTGAGCATGAACAAGGGAAAGGAAATAGAAACTGGAGAAAGTTCGAAACCACCAGAAAAGGAAATAGGAATAGATCTTAAGCAAAAGGGAATAGAAATTGGCGAAAGTTCTAAACAGTCTGAGGAAATCACATTCCAGGACGAAATAGACCACCTACTAAATAATTGTGATATTCTAGAGCCTATCAACGATAATCTCTTCTCTTATCCTGCTACAACCCAATTCCCACTAAACCTAGGACCAGCTATTCCAGACCCACTAGTTCACACCAGACCATTAGGCCAAATGGAGGAATGGTGGACTAATGACTGGCAATTCCAAAATATAGTTAATAGTCCCTATAGTTTTCTCCCACAGTTTGATCCAGAACCTATCCCTAATCCGCCAATGAGCTATGAAAATTTAGCTGAGTTACGTCAGTTTGGTGAAGAACTGATAGGCACCGGGAATAGGATCAGGGAAATGGGGGAGCAGATCTCTTGGAAGTACGACGAGAGGGAGCGTCGTTACTAAAACTGCCAGTGAACCAAAAGATAGGAAAGGCTGGAAAAAGTTTGTCTGTATTATAACTAACATAGTAAAACTAATTCTGTAAAATGGGCAATAAAACTTTGTAAGATATGGTGTGTACGGAGGCATATACAATATACAATAACAAAATGAAAGTCGAGAAATCGACAATTTTGGTTATGTTTGTATGTTGTAGTAATTTATGTGTTTATCTGTGCTAAATTTGTTAGTTATAAGTTAGACACTAATACTTCCTACTAACTAGCAGATGGAAAACGCTAACAATGAACCAATTAATGAAGTAAATCAATCTGAGCAAGAACAGGATATACAATAACAAAATGAAAGTCGAGAAATCGACAATTTTGGTTATGTTTGTATGTTGTAGTAATTTATGTGTTTATCTGTGCTAAATTTGTTAGTTATAAGTTAGACACTAATACTTCCTACTAACTAGCAGATGGAAAACGCTAACAATGAACCAATTAATGAAGTAAATCAATCTGAGCAAGAACAGGAAGATCAATATATAACTCGACAAGATATCGAGCACTTTATCGCCCAAGGGATAGCCCATGCTATTCCAGCAATTGTGGCTGCTGTTCAAAAACCTGCCGAACCACAACAATTAAATCCTAGTAAACGTACTCTGGAGGATAACGGCAGTAACAGCATAAATGGAGGCGGCAATCATAACGATCATGATCCGCAACAAGTCCCACTTCTAAAAAGAATAAAAGCTGCAACACCTGGTTGCACTTACAAGGAGTTTCTTGCTTGCAAACCCGCTGAATTTGCAGGTAACGAAGGGGCAACTGCAACACTACGTTGGTTAGAGAAAACCGAAGCAGTAATTGCAATAAGCAAATGTGCTGAAGAGGATCAGGTGATGTATGCATCAAATCTATTCAAAGAAGAAGCGCTAGAATGGTGGAACACGGTCCTCCAGGCAAAAGGAAGAAGGATAGCCTATGTCATGAGTTGGGAAGAATTTAAGAGTCTTGTAGAAAGAAAATTCTGTCCCGAATATGAAAAAGACCAAATGGCAAACAAATTCCTAAGTTACCGTATGACAGGGGTAGATTGCCGGGGCTATACTTCGACATTCTTTGAATACGCAAGGGTGGTGCCAACACTGGCTTCGCCAGAACCGGTACTTATTTCTCGTTACATCTGGGGGTTAATTAGTGAAATCCGAAACATCGTTAAAGCTGCGAGACCTCGTACTATTGACGATGCGGTAGAATTAGCTAATACCCTAAAGGATGAGTTGGTACGCACAAGAGAGAAAGATCGCAAGAAGGAATTAGCTCAAAAGATTACCCAAGGATTTCGTGTGGGTAATACCAAGAAAAGGGGAACGGGGCAATCTTCATCATCTCCTTTCTGCAAAACTTGCAAAAAGAAGCATTATGGACAATGCAACATGGTTTGCAATTTTTGCAAGACACAAGGACATCGGGAAGAAGACTGCAGGAAGAAAACAAGAATTTGTTATAATTGCAGAGAAAGGGGTCATTTCCAATTTGAATGTCCTAAATTAGCTAAACCTGTAGCCCACCAAGTCAAACCAGCTGAAGGAGCAACAAAGAGAAATGCGCGGGCATTCCAGCTGACCACTCAAGAAGCCGAACACATTCCAGATGTGATAGCCGGTACGTTCCTAGTACATGACGTATTCGCAAAAGTATTATTTGACTCTGGTGCGAACCAAAGTTTTATTAATACTTCATTTTGTCAAGCTCTTAAGTTACCTTTAACCACTCTTAGGCAAATTTTCACAGTTGAAACCGCAGAAGGAAATTCTGTGAAAATAGATAAAGTCTGGCAAGAAGGAAAAATAAAACTATTAGGCCATAAGTTTTCTGCAAATTTGTTACCAATGAATTTAGCCGGATTCGATGTAGTATTAGGAATGGATTGGTTAATAGCCAACCATGCACGAATCCTATGTGATAAAAATGCAGTAGAAATTCAAACCCCTTCAGGAGAAGTAATTTTAATTACTGGAGATAAACCTCGAAAGCCACTGAAATTTATTTCAGTAATGAAATTGGTAAGCTATTCGAGAAAGCAGGAAATGGTGTATATGATTTCCGTAATCGTTAACACTAAGGATAAAGAACTTCAGGATATCCCGGTAGTGTCAGAATACCCAGACGTTTTTCCAGAAGAATTACCTGGATTACCACCTGATAGAGAAGTAGAATTTAGAATTCATTTAATTCCAGGTACTGCACCATTAGCCAAAGCACCATATAGATTAGCACCTACCGAAATGCTAGAATTGAAAAAGCAATTAGATGAATTATTAAGCAAAGGATTCATACAACCGAGTTCATCCCCTTGGGGTGCACCAGTACTGTTTGTGAAAAAGAAAGATGGATCGATGAGAATGTGTATCGATTATAGAGAATTGAATAAGGTTACGATTAAGAATCGATACCCATTACCTAGGATTGATGATCTTTTTGATCAACTGCAAGGAGCTAGGTATTTCTCTAAGATAGATTTAAGATCTGGATATCATCAGCTGAAAGTACAAGAAGAAGACATACCTAAAACTGCCTTCAGAACTAGGTATGGTCATTATGAGTTTACAGTCATGCCCTTTGGATTAACGAATGCCCCAGCAGCATTCATGGATATGATGAATCGAATCTGTAAACCATACTTGGATAAATTTGTGATCGTTTTCATCGACGACATACTTATTTATTCCAAAAGCCAAAAAGAACATTGTGAACACTTACACGTTCTTTTAACTTTGTTAAGGAAAGAAAGGCTTTATGCCAAATTCTCAAAATGTGAATTTTGGCTGCAAGAAGTACAATTCTTAGGTCATGTGGTAAATCATGAAGGTATCCATGTAGATCCTGCTAAGATAGAAGCAATTACAAAATGGAAAGTCCCACAAACAGCTATGGAGATAAGAAGTTTTCTAGGCTTAGCTGGATACTATAGACGATTTATCAAAGATTTTTCTAAGATAGCCATACCTTTAACCAAGTTAACCTGTAAAGCTGCTAAGTTTGAATGGGGGCCTAGACAAGAAGAAGCCTTTAAGATTTTAAAGCATAGATTGACAAATGCACCAATCTTAGCTTTACCTGAAGGAACAGAAGACTTTGAAGTATATTGTGATGCTTCAAAATTAGGCTATGGATGTGTGTTAATGCAACGCAAGAAGGTAATTGCGTATGCTTCTAGACAATTGAAAAAGCATGAAGAAAATTATACGACTCATGATCTAGAATTAGGAGCCATAATTTTTGCCCTTAAGATCTGGAGACATTATCTGTACGGAAGTAAGTTTACTGTCTATACAGATCATAAAAGTTTAAAATATATATTTGGGCAAAAAGAATTAAACATGAGGCAAAGAAGATGGATGGAGATGCTAAGCGACTACGACTGTGATATTCAATATCACGTAGGAAAGGCAAATGTAGTTGCCGATGCCTTAAGTCGTAAGTACAATGAGAAGCAAAAACGAGTCCGTGCTCTGAGGTTGAATCTACAAGTAGATTTAATAGCACAAATCAAAGAAGTTCAGAAACAGCAATCAAAGATGATGCGGAAGGAATGAAAGGTTACCTAAAAGAACTAGAACAAGAAAATGATGGAATTTGGAAGTTTCATAAGAAACGAATTTGGGTACCTAAGCAAGGAGAGTTAAGAAATAAGATTTTAGAAGAAGCTCATAAATCTAGGTATACCATGCACCCAGGAAATAATAAGATGTACCAAGATTTAAGGAATAATTTCTGGTAGATAGGAATGAAAAAGGATATAGCCGAATACGTATCCAAGTGTTTAACTTGTTCACAAGTTAAAGCCGAACATCAGAAACCTTCAGGACTACTCCAACAGTTAGAAATGCCTGTATGGAAATGGGAACTCATAACAATGGATTTTGTTACTAAGCTACCCAGAACCAAAAGAGGTAATGATGCGATTTGGGTAATTGTAGACCGATTAACCAAGTCAGCTCACTTCTTACCAATGAAAGAAACCTTTAGCATGGAAAGGTTAGCGCAACTGTACGTGGACGAAGTAGTATCCCTGCATGGAGTCCCACTCTCTATTGTATCGGATAGAGATAGTCGATTTACTTCTCATTTCTGGAAAAGTTTTCAGAAAGCAATGGGAACTCGACTAAATCTAAGTACTGCATATCATCCACAAACAGACGGACAGAGTGAAAGGACAATACAAACATTAGAAGACATGCTCCGAGCATGTGTAATTGACTTTAGTGGTAATTGGGATAGCCATTTGCCATTAATAGAATTCTCCTATAATAATAGTTATCATTCGAGCATCGAAGCTGCTCCATTCAAAGCACTGTATGGACGCAAATGTAGAACTCCAGTATGTTGGGCAGAAATCGGAGAAAGTCAATTATCAGGTCCAGAGATTGTGCAAGAAACTACTGACAAGATAACTCAAATCAAGGAAAGACTGAAAATGGCTCCAGACCGTCAGAAGAGCTATGCAGACAATCGTCGTATGCCTTTAGAATTTCAAGTAGGAGATAAAGTACTTTTAAAAGTTTCTCCTTGGAAAGGAATAGTACGATTCGGTAAGAAAGGAAAGCTAAGTCCAAGATACGTTGGACCATTCCCTGTGATTCAACGAATAGGACCAGTAGCTTATCGTTTACAATTACCAGAAGAATTAACTGGAGTACATGATGTATTCCATGTATCCAATCTCAAGAAATGTTTATCAGATGAATCTCTGGTAGTCCCTCTACAGGATGTAGAGGTAAACGAAAAATTAAAATTCGTAGAGAAACCATTAGAAATTGAAGATCGAAAAGTCAAATTCCTCAAGCATAAAAGACTGGTATTGGTCAAAGTCAAGTGGAATTCAAAGAGAGGACCAGAATACACTTGGGAGCTGGAATCAGAAATGAAGCGAAAATATCCACATCTCTTCCAGTAAATCTCGAGGACGAGATTTTTCTTAAGGTGGGGAGGATGTAACAACTATCAATAAAACCGGTAATTAGGATAATAATCATTCACTAAGAAAACCCTAATTAAGACACCCAAGTAATTTGGCATAAACCCTGAAATTTCCGGAACAATCGGAATCAGGATCAGGGCCCCTAAAACTCGAGGGGGGCAAACCCTAATTGATAATTATCTAATTAAAACCGTTGCTAGATGCTGATTGGTTGAAATTTTGATTCACCAAGGCTACAACCGAACTCAGCTAGGCTAGGAAGTAGGCTGCACCCTTTACGGACCGTAAAGGTTGGTCCTTACGGACCGTAAGCAGACCAGGTTTCCTTACGGACCGTAAGGGGTTAGGCATACGGTCCGTAAGCGAGTCAAAATTTTAGCTATAAATAGCCGACCTTGGCATTAGAATTTTGATGTTAAAACTTCGATCAGATACTGTCTGTACGTCGTGTTATACTCCGATCAGTTCACCACACACACACGATCACGAAACGCTGCCGCAATCAGGGTAATAACTCGATCGCTATTACGATTCAACGTCCGATCGATTATAACTATCCAACAATAATCCAGGTGCTGCTCAATTGAGCTTGTACTTTGATTATTCGTCGTGATTTCGACTTGAATATTAGAGTGCTGTTCGAATTCGGACTATGCTCTGTTATTCGTTGTGAATCCGATTGAACTATCGAGTATTGCACTGATTAATCGTTGTGAGGGTTTAATCTCATGAATTGACGTAACTGCTGTATTAGTTACTAACCTGCCTGTGTGTGCATTGTGTTAAACTAGGTTTAATCAAGGCTAATCAGTAGGCTTATCTATTTGCTCGTTAATCTGCAATGTGAGTCATTCTTCTTTTTAAACTGTTTTCTCACAGTTTGTGAGTAAGTATTACAAAACTCCAAATTATTTTCAAAGGTTATAATTACAGGGATTAAGTCTTTGTAATCACCAAATTACAGCTGGTATGTGGGGTATTGTGCACATTACTATTTTTATTACTCTAGGTGAGTGAGCCGTACTATTGGGGCGACGGGACCCAATAGTGGTATGACCACAGTCACAGATCCGGTCGAGTGACAAATACCCATTCTTGATAATTGGTTGATAAAAACATTGTAATTCCCCTTAATACTGTAATTTATAACTAACGGGTCGTTCTAGAAAAACCGAATGATTCACTCAGTATTTCCCCGCTGACAAAACCTTTTTCAAACATGTTTCAGGTGATCTGTGTGATCCAGGAAAAGTGCAGTAAAGCACTACAAGCTCAAGGAAGTGGCTCAGTATGAATAAATCAATAAAATATGTTTTGAAAAATAAAGATTTCTGTGTGAAATCAACTTATTGTAAATTATGGGATTTATCCCTTAAACTTTGTGTGATATATTAAACGAGCTTTTTACGGTGAAAAGATCCTGTAATAAAAGACTTCCGTTGTCACATAAATTAAATACCACGGGAACTGCCTCGCGGCCCCCGACTCCGTCCAGGGTGGGTCGGGGAGCCGCGACAAATTTCCCTAATGTATTGGTTATTATCATAGTAGGGATCTAAAGGGTCCAAATCTGGGTAAGCTGCTAGGTTTGGCATGGGTTCGTCTTCTGGTATTGGGTAACGTTGCTGGTAATCCCTATGGTCGTCAAACCACGGGCCGTAGTTTGGGTCTAAGGGATTGGGTTCTGGTACTCTAGGTATCTCATCTAGGTTGAAATCAAGCATTGGGATTTGATTTATGGATTGTTTTCAATTTCCATTGGCTCAGTGGGAAACAGTGGTAAGGGCTGGGTGCTATGAGTTGCTCCAGGTTAGGGTCTGCAGCTGTGGTTGCTTGGATATGGAAATTTGCTAGACTCCTATTGAGTATATCCTGGGTGTGAGCATCTGTTTCTCTCTTGGCGGCTGCTACAGCACGTTGTTGTAACTTTTTCATTCTCTTCATACGTTCATGCGCTCCCATACTGAACCATCCTCTCTTTTTAGGAGAGAATGGCTCTTCAGACTGAGCCTTAAACACGAATATCCCATCTTCATTGTCAGCTGAATACCCTGAGAGGGCAGATTGTGAAGAGGTGCCTTCGCTCCTAGGTGAGCTGGACAACTGACGGTAGGCGTCGGAAGGTCCTTGGTCGCTCATACTGTAAACTAACAAATAGTCAAATAACACACAACAATAAAATACAAATATGCACGTAGTTCCGTAGAAAATTTCCTAACATATTGAATAATATCTTGATGTCAGCAGAACACTTCTGTGGCTGAATCAGTGGCTTAGCTCTGATACCACCTTCTGTCGCAAATTATCCGGGAACGGGCGGCCGCGGCCAGTTTCAGTGGTATCGGTGTTTATCATTTTGGCAGCGGAATTTACATCAGGACCGTAGTTAGGAAATATTTTATCAGAGTAAAATACCACGCTCTTAATATATTAAACACATGGGAAAATCCCAAGTTTCAAGTACACACATTTTTCATAGGGACAAACCCTGTTTTATTTAAATAAAACATCTCTTTATTTTAGGTAACTTTATAGCCAATTTTCCAAGCCTTCAGTGTTGTCCAGCTGGCTTCTATTTGGCTTTCATATTTTGTTACCTGAAACGCGTTTAAAACATTTTGTCAGTGGGAAATACTGGTGAGTAAATCTTAGTTTAATCAAGTTAAGTAAAACCATTGTACAGTATTGAGGGCGGTCGCGCAATTACATTTGTTTCCATCTACTTTAATTACCACCCACGGTACTGTCAACCCGACTTGTGGTCATGTTACTACTCACAATGTAGTAACAAATTTTGTATACAAAACCCCAACATACCGACGATAATTGTAGAATACAAATACTCAATCACTGTTAATTATAGGTTAAAACAATTGAGGTTTTGTAAAAACAATTTGCAAAAAGAAGATTACTCACATTGCTGTCTTAGGGTTTTCCTTAAGGATTCCGTGGTGATTATCTATAATTTACACAAATGCACACGCATTAGTATAATAACCCAATATTTACATTAGTAATACCCTCCCCGAGACGGTATTCCAACGACTACGTCGGGCAGAACCACGACAGCCGTTACGGAACCCTGGATCAATCGGGCAGCGTATCTAATACGTAACCGGGGTTATGATACTTACAACGAGGCAGGGCTTCGCTAATTAGGGGGGGTATTATGCCCGAGTATAATGTATACTACGTAGAAATTGAGAGAGAAAGTGAAAGACTGAACGATTTGAAAGTGAAACTGATCGACCCTATTTATAGTTGCGATCCGTCCATCTCTTGTGCCCCGCATAGACCTAAGGGTGGTCTTACGCGGCCCGCGACATAGGGTCCATAGGGCCTAGCTTGGTCAGCTCACCGTTGTAGACTCGACGCGTGTTAGACACGTGGCAGCACCGGGTTGTGCCTCATGTCCATTCGCTCGCGGTCCGTGTAAGACGAGGGGTAGGTCTTCGCGGCCCGCCACAGCCCTAAAAACTTGGTTTTTAATTAAATTTAATAAAAATAAAGGTATTCAGGGCCTGTTTTCGTATTCGGGGTGTATTTTAGGACGTATTGGTATATTTTAAATATTTTTAGGGTGTCGAAAAATTTAGGAGGGTTGTTATACTACGGCATCTATTTTCCCAAGGTATATCTTCCAATTATAACATTGTGGTATGATTCAGCACGAACAACGAGGAAAGTAAGAAGTATGGTCCTTTCACGAGGAGCTGGACCAAAAGTTACCGGGAAAGTAATTTGGCCGATTGGGTCGACTTTCTCTTTGGTGAATCCCTTTATGGGAGCGTGCACTGGTTCAAGCAGTTTTTTGTCTTCGGTTTGCATCCTGTTGTAGCAGTGTTCATATGATATATATCTTCTGAACTTCCAGTGTCAACCAGTATTCATCTCATGTTATAATCGCCCACCGCGGCTGATATGATGAGGGGATCAATGGTGAGGTTTAGATCCTTAACACGCGGTTCGACTGTCATAGTTGTCAACATCCAGGGCTCGAGTGTGGAGAAACTCGTTTCACCCCTTTCCCTTTATTGGCGTATACCATGTTTAGTTCCCACTGCCTTTTACCTGCCCCCTTCTCAAGGTCATCCTTGCTGGGGGGGGGCCTACTTTATATCTCAAACCAGATGAGCCAGCTTCCCGGTTTTCACATAATACTCAATCTGCTTCTTTAGCTGATAGCAGTCGTTAGTGTCATGGCCATTGCCCTTGTGGTATTCACACTACTTGCCAGTGTCTTTATTGGGTGAATCCTTCAGCGGCTTTGAAGGATTGAGTTTCAAGTTTTCAGAAGCAAGGATCTCTGCGGGTGTTTTGCTCAAGTTGGGGTAGTCAGACCTTGGTCTTGAAAATGATTCGTTTCTTGAAAAAGAGCTCCTGGACCTGTCGTACCGTGAGTCCGCCCGGTTGCTCTTTTGGAACCTATCCCCTCTGTTTTTACCTTTGGGGTTCCGCTGTTCCCTATCCTCCTGGCTTTTGTATGCTTCCTTTTTCCTGTTAGCAGCGTGACTTGCTGCCACCGTTTTTTCTTATGTTACGTACACTTTGGCTATTCTTAAGATCTCATCTATGGTTGAGGGTACGCCGTCCCTTCCATACAACATTCTTAGCAGCTCGTCATCATTTACCCCCTGTAAGAAGGCGCCACAAGCCAAATCGTTGGTTGTACCTGGGATTGCCAGGCTTTCTTTGTTAAACCTGACTATGAAGCTCTCCACCGTCTCGTTATCTCACCGACGGATGTGGAGGAGTTCGTTTCTGTCTTTTGCATGGCGCCTTTGTTGACTGAACTGTAGCTGAAACTTGGATACAAGATCCTCAAAGCTATCAATTTCCCCCACAGGTAGGCCGTCCCACCAAACGCGTGCTGCCCCAACCAACGTTTGAACGAACATCTTGCACCAGAGAGGCATTGACCAGCATGCTACCTCCCCAGTTTGGAGCTTCGGTGATTCTTCTCGTGAATTTTGACTTGAATGTCGCGTCTGCCGGTTTGTAAGGCCGGGTAAGGTTATCGTCTTCTACGTTGATGGGTTGTATATGTTGATACCCCCATCCAGACTTATTCCTTGAGTGACTGGAGCCTGGGACGTTGCAAGGTTTGGTTGAGTGCTGGGACCCTCATTAGGAGAAAGGCGAGGCCTTGAAGTATTTCCCCTGTTGTAAACGGGCTCCTTATAGGCGGGGCCTGACCATAAGTCTGCTGTGGGGTAGGGAACGACCACCAAGGTGGCATGTTGTAACACCCCGAAAACGGGTTTGGTAATCAAACCCCGTTAGCACTAAAAGACGGGTAAAATACCGTTAGCGGTAAAACTTACCCGGTAAATATTAGGATTTTAAATAATTAATCCTAATATTAAATAAGAAGTGAATAAAAGCTTTTAATGAAATGAAATTTGTAAAAGTCCGAGTAACGGGACTTAAAATAAAAACGGGTTATGACTTCCCGAACCCGTTAAGTTAACTAGGAATATTAAACCTAGTTAATAAGTGGGAATATTATTGAAAATAATTAGGTTGTGACCTAATTAATAACTAACCAAACACGAGGGACTAAAGCCGGGTAACTTGAAAATGGAATTATAACTTAAAAATATAACACAACACACACACTAGATGTGTGTGTGCGTGCGTGAAGTAGTCCAGGAGAAGGAGCAAGAGCTCTAAACCCTAGCTCCAACAATCTCAACAAATTGAAGCTCAAATCAAGACCCAAATCGATGCATGAACACATATAAATGATCACCTAGTCGTGGGGATCACAAGGTATGTCGAATTTTATGATTTGGTGATACTTTGAGATTATGATGAACAATCATAATCGAAATTCTAGAATGAATATTGAATCTATGAGTGTTATTGTGATGAAATCTTCGTTTAGAAACAAACCCTAGTTGAAAACTTGATGAATTGAGGCCCAAACTAGGGATTTGATAATTACCCTATCATGTATTAAATGGGTTTTGTAGAAATATGGTGAACACTCGAATTAAGATGCTAAATGGATGAACCTTGATGTTGTGATGCTAGTTCTAGGTGTAGTTCATGTACACTAGACATAGAGGCATGATTTTGATACTAAAACTTGGTTAAAATGATGAACATGATTAGAGAAAATATGCTTGTAAATCTCGCCTACAAGGTGTTTGTTAAAATGCCCGAATGAATATTGAAAAGAGGATTTTATGAAAGAAATGCGTAATTGGCTAGTTTGACTAATTACGTGAAATATGGGTTAAAACGGATTCTAATCATAACGATGATTTAACTTAATTATGCCTATTGGATAATTAAGGGTAGTTGACTCCTAAAAGTCAAATTAACCAATGATGATATCGAATAGTAGTTTTGGCATGAAATCCGTAAAATGAAATAGTCATAAGTAAAGATGACTAATCTAATCATCTTACGGATTATAATAATAGTTTGACACTCTCTACAAGCTAGGTGGAGGCTTGGGAAAGAAGCGGTCAAACGAATCAAGCACGAGAAGAAAAAGCGTATTCGGGTGCGAGGTAAGTATGGCTTACACTAGTCTTGTATTTTAGAATATCCTCTTATCGTATTAGTTACGAATAAGATAAATACATAATTGCGGTATGATGTTCCGGCGTGTAGACGCACGGAACAAGTTAGATAAGCATGACAAGAAACCATGCTGATGGATTAGAAAAGACTTAAAATCAGTAATTCGATTACTTTATGACAAATGGAAAATGAAACGTTGGAATGGTTGCCTTATAGGGTAAACCAAAACAAACAATAAGGGTAAAACGGTAAATTGGTCACGCGTTGACCATAACTATTGATTTTAAAAGGCACCGTATGACGTAAGCTATGATAGGCTAAAAAGCGTTAGGGAACGGTCAATAGGTGAAATGACCGCACGGTGTAAACCGGGGCGAGTCGTATAGATGAGTTGGTAATAAATGCCATCTCGTCAACCTAACCGGTCACTTAGACCAAACTGGTCAAAAGGTGAAGATATCACCTCTTGACAATAACGACTAATGATTATTGTCGAGTTATATTATTTCAGGAGTAAATGTGAAATGGGTATTAGCAACGCCATGGATTAGCGGTTATAAAAGCAAGGTATTAAAAACGGGTTGATATATTGATCCGCGCCAGGTATGTGAAAAAGGGTAACACTCATTTAGAATATGTGGTTCAACGAGTGCTAATAGAAGTCAAAATAAACATTTGGTTACTTGATAAGTAAACCGAATGTTTAATATAGTGAACATTGCGTTGGGAAGCTTAATGACTTTTCAAACAAAATCATAAGTTAAAAGAGGGATTGCGGGTCGAATATACTTCCAAAAGTCCTTCATCGTAAATGATTGGCTAAACGGACTAAAACGCCCTTATAAGCTAAATTGGACAAACTACCTTTAAAGGTAGTTTTGAAACGAGTTTTACGATCAAGTAAGTAATTGAAATAAGTATTAAGTCGCAAAGGATGTAAACCTTTGGTCAAATGTCTCCATGCGAGTCTTTGTCGTGAATTTAGTAATCCGACGAGAAAAACTCGGATTATATAGATTTCCCCCTTAAGTCCACCACAAATAAGTTTGTGGTGGAAGATCACTTGATAAGAAATGTTGTATGTTAATGCTAGAAATGAATGAGAGCGTTTCATGATCAAAATATGCATAAACACCCTTAACGGGTCAAAATATGCATATGAGCGTAAACGGGTTTAAGATACGTAAGGAACCCGTGACTTGAACCTAATATGATAGGAATTATTGAAATTATGATTACCGTGAGAATAAGGATCAAACAAACATGTTCCGTTTGATAAAAACATGAATGGGTCAAAATTACGGCAAATTGGAAAAGCTGGATGCAGAGTCCACCGTAAATTACGGTGCCACCGTAATTTACGGTGGAGATGAAAAGTCTTACGGTAGCCCCCTACTGGTTTACGGTAGGGGCATGTAAAACCAGTGGCCACCGTAAATTACGGTGCCACCGTAATTTACGGTGAAGGTCAGGTTGAAATTGTTGTTTTGTTATCAATTGTTTCTCGGACCCGTTTAGACACGTTTAAAACCCTGTGTGACTAAGCATTTCATGTTTATGAAATGTAGGTACACTATGGGATGCCGGAAGACGATCAAACTGAAGAACCGAACACAATAAAGACTCATGCTTCCGCACATTGCCTCGTTGTAAATTTTAACGACGAACCCAATCACGTTCGTAGAATAGCTTATGAATTGTAAAAGTTTTAATTTACTCGGAATTTCCTAAGGATACATAACACCAAATACATGTCTGTATTCGTAATTTATACGAAAACCTTTAAAATAATAACTAGAGTGTTACAAGTTGGTAATCAGAGCTCATGGTTAAAGAGTAAGGTGTGTTCGGTTCGAGGCTTGATCGCAAATCCGGTAAGTGTATGTATGTTAATCGTTTAGCGTATTAAAGTGTTGTAAACAACACATAGGGTTATCGTGAAATACACGTTACCCCAAATTAAATGATAGATATGGTTAACAACATTTCGTGCGTTGACACATATAGTACAAAAGCCTTGTACTATGATACGGGCATTTAGTAAAGTTGACATTACTAACTTTGTGAATGTCTTGATTGAAGGACACTTACATTTAAAGATGGCAAAGGTTAAACAAATGCAAGATGTGATAGAGGAACAGTCCGAGGCATGACAAGAGGAACATGCCCATCAAGGACTAAATCGCGTAACGACCGCGAACAAGGCTAATGGCAAGAGAAGCCCGTTAGGGCAAGCATTATCAGGTGCACGTTTTAAATCATTGCATAAATAGTAATATGCAACAGATATGTAGAGATTGAAAGTTGCATATGTAGATTGAAAACTTGGAAAGACCTGAATAGAAAACCTATCCGGGATATTGTTTCCAAGAAAAACAGATAGAGGTATTACTTACATAGGGCGTGATGTGAAAACTGTAAAAAGGTCATGCGTGTCATGTGTTAATCGCTTACTCTGGCCAAGTAAGTAGCGGCATATGATACCATGAACTTCTTATGGCGGACACGTTTACATCCGATGTAGTAAGGGCAGGGTGAATGGGACTAATTGAAAAGTACCCAAATGAATCAGATAAGCAAAATATTTGATAATAATGTAAACGCACAACCAAGTGACGGGAGCGTATTACATTAGGATAATGAGCCCGGTTGAAGGGACAAACAAGCACGTAAAATGATTTAGACAAGTATTGGGAGGGAGTGTACTTACACTCGAACCCAGAAAACATCAAGCATGTAAAATGATTTAGACAAGTATTGGGAGGGAGTGTACTTACACTCGAACCCAGAAAACATCAAGCATGTAAAATGATTTAGACAAGTATTGGGAGGGAGTGTACTTACACTCGAACCCAGAAAACATCAAGCATGTAAAATGATTTAGACAAGTATTGGGAGGGAGTGTACTTACACTCGAACCCAGAAAACATCAAGCATGTAAAACGATTTAGACAAATATTGGGAGGGAGTGATACTTACACTCGAACCCAGAAAACATCAAGCATGTAAAACGATTTAGACAAATATTGGGAGGGAGTGATACTTACACTCGAACCCGGAGAATGTAAACATGTAAGATGAGTTAGATATGCATTGGGAGGGGGTGTACTTACACTCGAACCCGGAAAATGCAAATATGTTCCTTAACGGGTCATTTTTGTAAAACGTCGAACTTAAAGATAAAGTCAGAATATAAAAACCGAAGCGAGGTCTTAATGCATACCGGGAGGGTTGCAATAATAACAATTTCGGTAAAACACCCGGTGGATGGGTAAGAATTAAACACATGTGTAAACCAAGAGACGTGAACGCGGGTTGAAAGATCAAAGTAACGTGGATTACGAGTTATGACTACAAAATCTCGTATATAGAAATTGTGAGTAAATATGTTCAACTATTCGAAGTCGAATGGGTCGAATAAAGAATAAAGTTGATTGTTTATAAGTGATGGATTTCACATTAATAGGTCAAACATGTTGAATACAATATAACGCCGAATGGCACAAATGAGCACTAGCCAGATAAAGGTAGTGTTAAATGCAAGAGAATAATGAGCCCGGCAATGGGACATAATCAAACACGAATGTATGTAAACTGGATAATGGTGAGCATAAGATAAACCGACGCATAAATGACGTGAGAAATCATAAAGTCGGAAAATGTGCCCGAAAAGAAACGAATGTAGCCTTAGACTACGGTCAAGGTCAAAGATAATATCAAAACGATAATAAATGATGTTAAGCAAAAACATGGTGCCTTAACGCCGTATGCGTATATAAATGTATACACATTTGAAGGAAGACTCGAATAAAAGATGATCTACGGGATCATCATAACCTACGAGGTATTAATTAGAGCAAAAGGTCTACGGGGCCAAAACGACCCACGGGTCATGATTGGAAAGAAGTTATAAGGACTTCGCCTTAAAGAGGTGAATGTCTAATCAAAAAAAAATGCCCATAAGGCTAAGTGATAAACCTACGGGTTAGATGGAATAAAGCAAGTAAATCAGTTAAGAATCCCCGCATAAAAACTAAAACTGTAAAGGATTAAATTACGGACTGTCAATATCCCGGTATGGATGATTGACACAAGATAAAGAAAAGATCCTAAAACTAAAACTTCGGTTTTAGTAAGAAATAATGTTCTTACAAACATAAATTCTGATAGGAATTTAAACAGTAAGCATGAAAGATACAAGTCTTGACACTGATAGGCGCAAGATGATATATTCGAAAGGTGATATTCTCAAAAATGAAAGGTTGATATAAATTAAACATGATGTAACACAATCACGGTCAAGAAATGTAATGTGAAGTAGAATCACAATATGACCAAGCAAGCGGTAAAAAGGAACTGGACAAATAAGTCTAGTTAGTGAGACCAGTTAAGGTCAACAATTCAAGTCAAGAAATTTGGTTTGCTTGAAAACGGTGGGATCGGTATAGCTGAACCGAATAGATAAATTTGAAAACAAAAGAATTTGTTGCTAAAAGTGAAATATTTCACTAAAGACCTTTAAACGGGTCAAAGTAACGGATTCACAAAGAATTCGATAGGATATGAAAGCAAGGAATATCGCTAAGTTAATTAAACTAGTGGAAATAACGAGATTACGTTATTCCCAGTCGCATTATGTCATGTAAGATACATAGATGATTAATAACCAAAAGAGTATTACCAAACTTTTCTGGTAATACTAACAATCGGTTAAGATAGGAGAAATGCTTAATTGATTATCGAGAGCAAATGCATGGAGTTAAACTCGATAAATTATGTAAGAAAAGGTTTCGAGGACGAAACCTCTTTAAGGGGGGTAGACTTGTAACACCCCGAAAACGGGTTTGGTAATCAAACCCCGTTAGCACTAAAAGACGGGTAAAATACCGTTAGCGGTAAAACTTACCCGGTAAATATTAGGATTTTAAATAATTAATCCTAATATTAAATAAGAAGTGAATAAAAGCTTTTAATGAAATGAAATTTGTAAAAGTCCGAGTAACGGGACTTAAAATAAAAACGGGTTATGACTTCCCGAACCCGTTAAGTTAACTAGGAATATTAAACCTAGTTAATAAGTGGGAATATTATTGAAAATAATTAGGTTGTGACCTAATTAATAACTAACCAAACACGAGGGACCAAAGCCGGGTAACTTGAAAATGGAATTATAACTTAAAAATATAACACAACACACACACTAGATGTGTGTGTGCGTGCGTGAAGTAGTCCAGGAGAAGGAGCAAGAGCTCCAAACCCTAGCTCCAACAATCTCAACAAATTGAAGCTCAAATCAAGACCCAAATCGATGCATGAACACATATAAATGATCACCTAGTCGTGGGGATCACAAGGTATGTCGAATTTTATGATTTGGTGATACTTTGAGATTATGATGAACAATCATAATCGAAATTCTAGAATGAATATTGAATCTATGAGTGTTATTGTGATGAAATCTTCGTTTAGAAACAAACCCTAGTTGAAAACTTGATGAATTGAGGCCCAAACTAGGGATTTGATAATTACCCTATCATGTGTTAAATGGGTTTTGTAGAAATATGGTGAACACTCGAATTAAGATGCTAAATGGATGAACCTTGATGTTGTGATGCTAGTTCTAGGTGTAGTTCATGTACACTAGACATAGAGGCATGATTTTGATACTAAAACTTGGTTAAAATGATGAACATGATTAGAGAAAATATGCTTGTAAATCTCGCCTACAAGGTGTTTGTTAAAATGCCCGAATGAATATTGAAAAGAGGATTTTATGAAAGAAATGCGTAATTGGCTAGTTTGACTAATTACGTGAAATATGGGTTAAAACGGATTCTAATCATAACGATGATTTAACTTAATTATGCCTATTGGATAATTAAGGGTAGTTGACTCCTAAAAGTCAAATTAACCAATGATGATATCGAATAGTAGTTTTGGCATGAAATCCGTAAAATGAAATAGTCATAAGTAAAGATGACTAATCTAATCATCTTACGGATTATAATAATAGTTTGACACTCTCTACAAGCTAGGTAGAGGCTTGGGAAAGAAGCGGTCAAACGAATCAAGCACGAGAAGAAAAAGCATATTCGGGTGCGAGGTAAGTATGGCTTACACTAGTCTTGTATTTTAGAATATCCTCTTATCGTATTAGTTACGAATAAGATAAATACATAATTACGGTATGATGTTCCGGCGTGTAGACGCACGGAACAAGTTAGATAAGCATGACAAGAAACCATGCTGATGGATTAGAAAAGACTTAAAATCAGTAATTCGATTACTTTATGACAAATGGAAAATGAAACGTTGGAATGGTTGCCTTATAGGGTAAACCAAAACAAACAATAAGGGTAAAACGGTAAATTGGTCACGCGTTGACCATAACTATTGATTTTGAAAGGCACCGTACGTAAGCTATGATAGGCTAAAAAGCGTTAGGGAACGGTCAATAGGTGAAATGACCGCACGGTGTAAACCGGGGCGAGTCGTATAGATGAGTTGGTAATAAATGCCATCTCGTCAACCTAACCGGTCACTTAGACCAAACGGATCAAAAGGTGAAGATATCACCTCTTGACAATAACGACTAATGATTATTGTCGAGTTATATTATTTCAGGAGTAAATGTGAAATGGGTATTAGCAACGCCATGGATTAGCGGTTATAAAAGCAAGGTATTAAAAACGGGTTGATATATTGATCCGCGCCAGGTATGTGAAAAAGGGTAACACTCATTTAGAATATGTGGTTCAACGAGTGCTAATAGAAGTCAAAATAAACATTTGGTTACTTGATAAATAAACCGAATGTTTAATATAGTGAACATTGCGTTGGGAAGCTTAATGACTTTTCCAACAAAATCATAAGTTAAAAGAGGGATTGCGGGTCGAATATACTTCCAAAAGTCCTTCATCGTAAATGATTGGCTAAACGGACTAAAACGCCCTTATAAGCTAAATTGGACAAACTACCTTTAAAGGTAGTTTTGAAACGAGTTTTACGATCAAGTAAGTAATTGAAATAAGTATTAAGTCGCAAAGGATGTAAACCTTTGGTCAAATGACTCCATACGAGTCTTTGTCGTGAATTTAGTAATCCGACGAGAAAGCTCGGATTATATAGATTTCCCCCTTAAGTCCACCACAAATAAGTTTGTGGTGGAAGATCACTTGATAAGAAATGTTGTATGTTAATGCTAGAAATGAATGAGAGCGTTTCATGATCAAAATATGCATAAACACCCTTAACGGGTCAAAATATGCATATGAGCGTAAACGGGTTTAAGATACGTAAGGAACCCGTGACTTGAACCTAATATGATAGGAATTATTGAAATTATGATTACCGTGAGAATAAGGATCAAACAAACATGTTCCGTTTGATAAAAACATGAATGGGTCAAAATTACGGCAAACTGGAAAAGCTGGATGCAGAGTCCACCGTAAATTACGGTGCCACCGTAATTTACGGTGGAGATGAAAAGTCTTACGGTAGCCCCCTACTGGTTTACGGTAGGGGCATGTAAAACCAGTGGCCACCGTAAATTACGGTGCCACCGTAATTTACGGTGAAGGTCAGGTTGAAATTGTTGTTTTGTTATCAATTGTTTCTCGGACCCGTTTAGACACGTTTAAAACCCTGTGTGACTAAGCATTTCATGTTTATGAAATGTAGGTACACTATGGGATGCCGGAAGACGATCAAACTGAAGAACCGAACACAATAAAGACTCATGCTTCCGCACATTGCCTCGTTGTAAATTTTAACGACGAACCCAATCACGTTCGCAGAATAGCTTATGAATTGTAAAAGTTTTAATTTACTCGGAATTTCCTAAGGATACATAACACCAAATACATGTCTGTATTCGTAATTTATACGAAAACCTTTAAAATAATAACTAGAGTGTTACACATGTAGGCCGCGTATGGCGACTGCTGCGTATAACTCTGTGCTGTCATCTGAGGAGAATATGTCTGATTAGGGTATGGTGGCATGTACCCGTAAGGAGGTGAATAGTAGTAGCCTGAAAAATAAGCTTGATTCCCTGGCGTGATTGGAGCATTCATCACTCCAGCCGGCATGACCACCGGCTGATGGGGTGGCATGGATAGTGCCGCTGTAAGCGCTGCAGAATACAGCGGTGGCATAGCGTAGGCGAGGGGTGGCTGATAGTACTGGGCCATACTCATCTACTGGGTAATGTTTCCTGGAGCCACAGATGTTATCATTGGCATGGTGCTGTGACGTATGGTCTATGCGGTTGTAATTGATACTGGAGCAGAAACGGTAGAGGTTGCCGCGGTCGAAGCCACCTGTCGTAATTGCCATGAAGTGCAAGATAAAGGGTCTTCAGACACCGACCCATAGTAGACGGAAACCCAGGCGGGGCTTCTGCTTCAAACTCCAGGTCAAGAGACCTGGTTATTGCTGGTGATGCCGGAGTAGCGATAACCACAGAGATTGTCGTTGATGGCGGATGACTGGTTGTCACTGCCTGACTTGGTGTTGTTGCTGTGTTCTGATTGCTTGCCATTGGGTCTAAGTTAACTGGTGTTACCGTTGGTCCCATGGATGGCGCCAATGAAGAAACACTGATCTGAACGGTAAGGCTCCGACTAGAACTTCAACTCTTGGCGATCCGAACAGCTGACTGCAAGACAGAACACCGTTGGGACTCGTTACAGGAATGGGGTTATTCCTGTACCACCCTTCGGCGTTAGAATAAGTCTCAGTATTTGAGAGTAAGAAAGTATGTAGAGAAAGAGAGAGAGAGAGAGTAGGTAAGAGCAGAATGATCATACCTCTGATGTTTACCTCTATTTATAGTTTGCTATTAGGGTTTCCCATAAACTAGGGGATAATCCGATAAGTTAGGGATTTGCATGATCTTCCCAAAATATTAGAGATTCGGTTACTTGGTTTATCCATGCAGAATAGAATATTCTAGAATAAACGTGTGTAATTGATTATTTATAATAAAGTAATAGGTGATGACCGGATCGGGTTAGCCGATCCGTGTCATACCTCGTCACGGCTTATACGATTACTTCAATAATTGGAACACATTTTCTACTTGTAACAAACATCAAAAGTTTGAATATTCCAAGGTAATGTTTTTTTAATAATAAACTACATACTTAATATTTAAACATCCAACACTAAGTTACAATTTTTAAATTGTTGAGAATTATAAATTATACATTATATACCTTAGAATTTTTGTTCCTTTGACCCACAGTTGGTTGGAAATTATCCCCCGTAGAATTTTAATGGCAATAAAATCTTGTTATTTTATAAAATCTTGTTTGAGTTTTATTCTTTTGAATAAAACCAAAATTAGTATGTTAAAAACAGATAGGAAGGATTTCTTTTGATTTTCAGACTACTTTTGTTTAGATAGGGGAGATGTAAACACATGGGTTAAATCCCATGTACACGTACACACAAACCTATATTGTTCTATAACGATTTTTTCGTGCGGAGGCGTATGAAAAATAATTAGATTAAGTTATGTATAAATCGCTCACAACTATGTGTGTAAAAACGTTATAAATAATTACGTAACTTATGTATAAAATTGCTTTCAATTGTGTGAGTAAAAATGCTATACAAAATTAGCCAGCCTTATCTTATATAATTACACAACCTTTAACTTTTTAAGAAAAATCACTTTTTATTTTTTTAAGTATGACAATTATGCTCAAGTTAAAGATAACTAGTTTTTTTTATATCGCGCGCGGCGGCGAAATCGAGCAAATGATTGTAAAACAAACGTAATTTGAAAATAAAGCATGTTGTTTAGAAAGTCAAACCATTAGAACGGTTTAGTTTATCATCGTACCGTTTTATGATACCAAATAAATATTTTATTTTGAGTATGACCTTGTTTTAACAAAACTTATAACAGAATGTCAGGGAAAGAAATCAAGCACAACTACGTACTTAAGTTTTTAGAAAAAAAGTTATAAACATAACTTATTAAAGAAGTATCAAATTAATCGACAAATTGATATATGTTAAAAAAGAAAAAAAAGCAATTATTAAAAAAAAGGTAAAGGAAATAGAGATTTAAAAAAAGAAAAATATGTTATTAAAAGTAAATATGATACTAAATAAATACTTTATTTTGAGTATGGCCTTGTTTTAACAAAACTTATAACAGAATGTCAGGAAAAGAAATCAAGCACAACTGCGTACTTAAGTTTTTAGAAAAAAAGTTATAAACATAACTTATTAAAGAAGTATCAAATTAATCGACAAATTAATATATGTTAAAAAAAAAGAAAAAAAACAATTATTAAAAAAAGATAAAGGAAATAGATGTTTAAAAAAAGAAAAATATGTTATTAAAAGTAAATATGATAATAAACTATTATAATATATCAAATAATAAAATAATAAAAACCTATATATTATTATAAAAATAAAGTTACTATTCATCCTCCTCGAAATTAATATATATATATAATTAGGGGAAGGTTCAAATGAAAACCACTAGTTATTGTGAAAACTCGAAAACTAATTAAAAAAAGCCAAAAAAACATACAAAAAATTTTTTTTTTAATTTTTTTTTTGCAATCAAAATTTCGCAGGTTTTTTAATATAAAAAAAATTTCAAAAAAAAAAAAAAAAAAAATTTATGTAGTGCACATGTGTAATACTGCACATATGTATGTGTACTACACATGTGTATTATTACACATGTGCACTACACAATTTTTTTTTTTTTTTGAAAAAAAGTTTTTTTTTATATATAAAAACTAGCGATTTTTATAAAAAAAAATTGAAAAAAAAAAGTTTTTTGTGTGTTTTTTAGGCTTTTTTTAGTTAGTTTTCGAGTTTTCACAATAAAAGTGGTTTTCATTTGAACCATCCCCTATATAATTAATATCTATATATAATCTAAAATTTAGTTACATGTTCTGTTTTACAATCAACATTTATGATGTTTTAAATGCAGTACTTAAAATAATATTAATTAATAATCACCTTATTATACATTATATTATATTATATTATATTATATTATATTATATTATATTATATTATATTATATTATATTATATTATATTATATTATATTATATTATATTATATTATATTATATTATATTATATTATATTATATTATATTATATTATATTATATTATATTATATTATATTATATTATATTATATTATATTATATTATATTATATTATATTATATTATATTATATTATATTATATTATATTATATTATACATATGATTAGAAACTCATGATGAATAGTGTCATCATTAAATGTTTAGCCTCTTAGAAAAGTAATTAAACTATAAAAGTAAAATTAACTTTGAAGTTTGATGAATTGTAAAATACTAAATGTAATTAATTGGTGCAATGCAATAGTGATATATGATTGGTCCCCCCCCCCCCCCCCCCGCGGATGTGCTTTTTTTTTAATTTGTTGTGTTTCTAGAGTTTTGGTTGAGTTTTGATATATCTATATATACTTAAAAATTTAGTTATATCAACTTTTTTACAACCTTTATTTTGAGGCTCTTAAATACATTTGTGTCTTTCAAGTTGTAATTGCCTATTAATGCTTATGGTACAACACTTAATTAGCGTAGTTAAAGGGGCAAAATTGTATTTCTGCATTAATATTAAAATGAATAAAATTTATAAAGAAATTCATTAATTTAGGCATTTAAAGTAACTGAATAAATTGACAAACCCTCCTCCTGCATTAATTTTCGAAAGCCTTTCATCTTCGTCTTCAATCAAGTCAAAACGTATCACAGAATTCCATCCGATTCATCTACTCTGATAGCCAATTGATTCAATGTCCCTGTGATGCAAGTAAATGAATTGCCATCTTCATATTCCTCTAATTCAAGCTTCCGAACCCTAGCCACTGCTTCAATGACGCCAGGTACTTTTACTCTTCATTTGTTCGATTAAGATGTAGTTAAAGTTTTGAATTCACTAACCAGTATTTCAGTTTTGTTGATATGATTTTGAGACCATCTCACGAAAGGTGAGTAAACCCAAATCAAAATTTCGATCAGTGATTATCTTCGTTTCATTTCGATTTCTTTAGATACGTACTAATGAGTTTTTCAACACAACTACCTCAATCATGATGCAGATTTTGATAAGGCTTGGAATCGATATCAAATTGTGATGGCAAGTGCAGTAGATGCCCTTGGAGAATGGGGGTGACGGGAGATACACGAAGATAACACTCAAGCAACTACACTTAGCCTAGGGCAATTGAAGCCTATCAGGTTCCACATTTGTTGCTCTGTTCTACCATTCATCCCTGTATTTTTTTGATGTAATTTAGGTTCTTTTGTTGTGATTTCATACAGGTTCGATTTTATTTTAGCATCTTTTCATCATCATCATCATCATCATCATCATCATCATCATCTGTATGTTTGTTTTGTTTCATTGGATCGTAAAAAAACTTAAATCGTTCTTCCGGTCGGCTCCACTCCACAAACGAGGTACCAAACCTGAACCTTTGTTTGTTCAAGATAGATGTTCAAGTTCTGGTTCTTGCTGTTCTGATTAAAACAGGGAAGTGATCTGCAAACCATGATCAGTATCAACTTCTTTTCACATAAATAGGTTGGGTAATGGGTCAAACGGGTAATTTATGGTGTGGATTGAGACGGGAATGGTTGACCCGAAACACTTTCTTATCCCAACATTTTAATCTTTTATGTAGATGATTAGCGTAAAATACAATTACAAAAAGTATTTAACTTCTGCATGAAAAATGGTCAAAGAACCTTTATATTGCATCCATGTGTTATGGTCGAACCATATGCTGACTCATGCTGGTAACAGAGGCTACATTTTACTGAAAACCCCCACTAACAACTGTGTTTTTGTATTCATATGTAATGGGTCAAATCAAATATTGTAAGATAAAAGCAAATTGGTTATTAAAAGTTAGCTAAAGTGTAATTTAAAAGTGTTTACAGTCCTACATTGTTTATTTGTAAAATGTAGCTTATTAATGTATTCATATTTGTTACGATGGGTACAAATGTTTATCGATCAACCTGACCCTCAATGGCCATGACTGGATTAGCCAACTAAACATTTCTTAGACCTGAAATGAGCCACAAATGTTGGATTCCCTCTCGCACTCTCTCTTCCTGCATACCGTACCCGGATTCAACAACACCATTGTCATTGTACGGCGGCAACACGTCTTTTGTTATCGTCAATTTTTCATGCACAACAGAGGTAAGTCACCAGCTTCAGCTCGCTTATTTTCTTTACTTTTCCCTTTCTCATACTAAGGTAGTTGTGCACCACCAACCAGCCACCGTAGCCGATGATAAGCAACCCGAGCTTTGTTGCCGTCACCTTTTCATATGCGACAGAGGTAACTCGCCAACTTCGGCTGGTACGAATTTTTTCCATTTTTAGTATTTTTTTATTCGGGATTGGCTAAACGTACCCTGTAGACGATGTGACTAAAAAGGCCACAAGCTTTTACTACGCCTTAGGCCACCAAAATGGTTGAGCCGGCCCTGACCACCGTGGTGGCGGCCACAGGCTTCACTATTCCCTTCAAGAACTCCCCCAGCCACTCCCCATACATAGTTAAAGATTTCAGTTATACCCAATCCAACTAAACATTTCTAAAACAACACAATTGTGCTTTCCAATGACTGTTAAAGATTTCACGGGCTGTCAGAGTTTGATGGGAAGAAGCGAAGCTGTCGCCAGAGGCTTTCTGACCACAATGCCCGTCGCCGAAAGCCACAAAAAGAAAAAGAAACTATCCACTTTAACTCAAGAAGTCGATCTTCATCATTTTATGGTATTCAAATTATTCAGGAGCCAATTTCTTATCATAACTTATTCTCAGTTCTTTTATAACTTATTATGCTTTTGTATTTGCAGATGGGCAACATCAAATACGTTTTGTGCCTAACAATGTTCCTGATCTGGTTCAAACCGAACCTGCTTTGAACTCTATTTGGGAAACCACACGCAATTCCCAGCACATTGCCGGTGTTTTTCATCAAGGTTTGTTTTCCTAATTACTCTACAGACAGTAGTTTTGATCAATTATCGTATAGTTAGTTAAAACCTTAAAACCGAGGGGTTTCAAGGCCACAAGGAATGGCTGGTACGAATTTTTTCCATTTTTAGTATTTTTTTATTCGGGATTGGCTAAACGTACCCTGTAGACGACGTGACTAAAAAAGCCACAAGCTTTTACTACGCCTTAGGCCACCAAAATGGTTGAGCCGACCCTGACCACCGCGGTGGCGGCCACAGGCTTCACTATTCCCTTCAAGAACTCCCCCAGCCACTCCCAATCCATAGTTAAGTTCGGTTCAGTTATACCCGCACATAAATAAAAGGTTCTGTCTCACATGTCATTCTCACATATATAATGAGAGAAATGATAAGTTATAAGGAGCCGTGTATATCAATAAGTAAACAAATGTCAATCATTAAAGTATATTAGATAACTAAAAAAATTCGATGGCGTCTTGGGTTAGTGGTATCACGTGTTTTTATTCTTATTAAAGTGGTACGGGTTCAAGTCTAACAAAAAAGGCAATAGTGCCCGTCTTATTGAGTCATTTTGATTTTAAATTTCAATGTTCATATGATTTCAATGGTTTGGTTTCATATAGTTACTGCTATTGAAATTTCGATTAATTAATGTTCATGGAGTGATTATTCTCAGTGATCCATATGATTGGTCCCTACATATTTATAGAACGTAATTTCTTTTTGTTTCTCTTACCAACTTATTGGTTTTCTTATGCTTTATATGGGATTGGAATTCATGGGCTTTACAGGAATGTTTTTTTTTTAAATCAATTATTCGTACCCTGTTTAATAAACCATTTTAATTAAAGATGTGCTATTTACCTTTCTACTCGATCTGAAATGTTATTTACATACCTGGTATATGTTTACTCTATTTTAAAATTAGGAGGCTACAACAGTCGGAAACTTGAGTTCGTAAATATAAAAGTGCATTGTTCTACATTAAAAAAATAGGAATAAAAAAACTTGGTAACGCATCACTTCGAATGTGTAAAGACATATAAGGGGAGAAGTTGGCTTTTGAAAAAAATAAACTTGGTGTCGTTATAAATGGAAAGGCAACAGAAAAACTTTCAACTATAACTGACTGATTTCCATAAACAATGTAATTGTGCATATTTATTTTTGGATAACCGTCTACATAAATGTTTCGTGCTTTTCCTTCCCAGGCCTGCTTATGCAGATTCGGATTCAGAAGAAACAGTTGACAGTGACCCACATGAAAGGTATACCGTCTGCACTTAGTGTTAGTAATGAAAACCCGTACTACTTTTCGATGCATATATACGTAAACATAGTATATCATTTTTAATAGTTTTCTTTTCGTTATTTCACTGCAGTCAGTTGGCTGGTGATGGGATTGGGGATGACGGTGGCATGCGTTAGCTAAAGTTTGATCTATGTATTATCCAATAAGATAGGAATGCGTGCGAGAGTTTATGTGTTTTTCCTTTTTCTGTTTCATGTTTTTTTTCCTTGGAAGACATCTTTTTTCACTTCTTTTTGGCCGGCAAGTTTTGCCAAGGAAACAACTTATGGTCCATGGTTTAATAAAGTTTAAGCACGCCCCTTTGTAGGCGTATTGTCTTACATGTTATGCACCGGCCGTGTCAGACGTCTTACCACCAACAAACAATAGTTATTATGCATGCCGTGCATCACACGGGCTTTCTCCCTTATATATATATAATAGAATTCTTGACTTATATGGTAATGAAGTAATAAATGTTAGGTGTTTCTAGAAAAATATGAAACTAAATTAAAAAAGAAATCAACACGCTTTTCATTTTTTTCCACATTCGAAAGTGTCTCTCTCTATATAGGGTGCGATCTGGCTACAAAGTTTAAATTTCTTAAAAAATGTAAAAGTCACAAAACATTATAATGTGAGTGGTAAACATACCTAAAACCCATAAATAATAGAGTGAAGATTACTAAAACACCATATTAAAACCCTAATAGTCCATAAAAATTTCAAACACACCATCGTAAAACTACCAATATAAAACATAACATGCTAATCAATATAAAACACAATAATGTTTGTCATTCAATAACTAGAGCCTTATCATTCAAAATACAAAACAAAACCCACATTTTGTTATTCGTGGGTTTTGGGTGTGTTTTATGGTTGATATTATGGTGTTTCATGATTAACATTATAATATTTTATGACTTTTTCCACTTTTTAGAAAATTTAAACTTTATACCCAACTTCTAGCCTATATATATACATATGCAAATCATCAAATAAAAACTCAATCATAAAAAGCGACCTCATCGTTCTTATACAATATTATACATATCAATTTTAAGTTCACATGAACAGTGATGAGTATTTTATATATATATTAACTTAGGTTAAAAATTAACTCCTTAATACCTTAAATAATTTAGTATTTAACCTTTTCCTTCATGAATAGTAAATCTAAAGTTTTAATGTTATATTTATTTGGATATTTTCTAATTTGATTTTTGTTGAAAATGGGTATTATGTAGCTATCGTACAATATCGAACCGAACCGACAATGAATAGTAGTTTATTTTTTTTTATCGTAAACTATATAAGTGCCAATAATAATATTAAAAAATGCATTTTTAATTGTAAACTATGCGAGTATCGATATGTGACGAACCGAACCGATTTCAACCGAACAACGGTATCAATATTGGTAGTATCGGAACCAGTATTTTCTAATGATTTTCGATTGATATAAAACACGTGTCGATATCCTTTTGGGCGCATAACGACTTTCGTTTTTTAGTTTTCTCTTTTAGCTGATATAGCAAGTGCCGGTATCGAAACGATACCAACTGAGTTCCCACCGTGTAGCGCGGGGTAAAACCACTATTTAGTATTATTTTGAAATAAAGTATACTATAATATATAGATCTTTATAGCCTTAGTGTATATTTGGAGAGGGATCTTCTAAGAAGACTTTTTAACACGAGAACAAAAGAAAAAAATAATCTCCACTCTACGTTAATAAGAAATAAAAGTTATAAATGATGGTGATAATTCTGTAAATAATGTAACAATTTTAATTTTATTTTTAATATTAAAAGGCATTTTAAAGATTTCGGAATAGAACTTTAATGTCCAAATAAAATACATGGTCTACTATTAGTTATGATTCCTCATCCAACATTGCAACTTTCTTCTAATATCTCTCTTCCTAAATCAAACTAAATAATGTTTTTTCAAGTTAATTGAATATGGGATATTGGATTTAAATAATCCAAGGTTTTATCATTTGGGCGATAATATTTCCAACTTACGAATTGTATCATACCATTCCCAATTTTCAACTTATTTTTGTCTGACACTCTCAAATTAGCTGAACTCTAACACAATTTTTTTTTTTTTTTTGTTAATGTGGCATCTTACATGGCTTTTTTTGCTTACATGACATCTGATGTGGCACTGGTTTAGTGACGTGGCATCTGACGTCGGCTGACTTTGTTAGAGTTTAGTTAATTTGAAAGCGTCAGAGGAAAATAAGTTGAAATTTGAGAGTGCCATATACTTCTAACCTAGTATGATAATAAACGGTCTATCTTTTGGGTTCTATGTTAACGTTTGCTAAATGTATATAGTTTTTCTTTCTTTCTTTCTTTTTTTTTTCTTTTTTCTTTTTCTTTTTTTTTTTTTTTTTGCTTTTCATGACATGCTACGTTTTGTAGTTCCATCCTATGTCAAATATAAAACCAATATAAAGAAAAAAAACCGCATAAGCATCTGTACTAGGTGTTGTAAGGTGGTAAGCAGTAACAATGCGCATGTTAAGGGACATAATTTTATGTTTAGCATGGTAGGGTTTGCTATTCAGAAGGGGGTAGCGGCGCAACTTGTTGCTTGTCTACCTGCCATTAGTCTGTAATCGTCTCTGTTTTAAATAATGTTGAACTATCATAATTTGTTTAATTTATTTTTTTTATTTTCTACTTGTAACAAACATCAAAAGTCTGAATATTGCAATGTAATGTTTTTTTAATAATATACTACATACTTAATAATTAAACCTACTTAAAAATACCATATTACAAAACATCCAACGCTAAGTTACAATTTTTAAGGTATATTACAAAACTAGGTTATAACCCTGTGTATTACACGGGTTGAATAAATGAATTTTATATACTAAATAATAAAATCATATTTATTCAACTCATGTAATACGCGGGGGTTTTTAAAAATATAATTTTTTTTTATTATTTGGTAAACAATATTACATTTATTCAACCCGCCGTGTGTTACACGGGTTGAACAATTTAAACTATTTAATAAATATTTTTTTTGTAAATGCAAACCAAAGAGCGAGACATTTATATACCAAATTGACATAAATAAATTAATATAAAGATGATGTATGATAATATTATAAAATTTATCAGAGAAGCATGTATTCAAACTGTCACTAAAAATAATAAAAAATATATAGATTATATAATACATATTATTGTATTTACGTATTACATTACTTTTAAATTTAATGATCAATAAAAAGTTAGAAAGGATGTAAATTACAAAGACACTCAATGTTTCAAAAAAAGATGTAACGTAAAATGTATTATTTGAAGATTTGGAAAGTTGTTACTGAGATTTCAGGATTATTTTTTTATTTTTTATTTTTTTTAATTTAGGATTAACTATGAAACTAAAGAGATAAGTAAACCAATGTGTGACATGTGTAATTCATTGGAACTATCTAATTTTCTGTTTTCCCGTCTCTTTTTTATACTTATCTTATATTAATTAAATAATAAATTAATATTAAATCTTATGCTACTTTGAATGTGAAATAGAAGCCTTTCATCTTCTAACAAAATATTATCTTCAAATTTAAAATTGTTAATTTAAGATAAGTTGTTTTTATTTTTTCCTTAGGAAAATAGAAAATTAGATATTTTATTTTAATATAATTTTTAATTACTAATACGTGTATCACTTATTAGTTAATCTATAATCGCATATTTGATTGATTTTATATGTTTTTAAACAGATAAATAATAATAATAATAATAATATTCACATTAACAAACTTGTTCTAATAAGCCTTCGTGAAGTTTTATGTCTATTTTAAATTTACTTAAAACCACAGAGACTATTCCTGACAAAGTCCCAAACTTTTGAAACAATCCTGACAAAGTCCCAAACTTTTGAAACAATTCAACTGCCTTATTTTTCTTCTTCTACGATATTCAGGCCGGGTATTTACTTTTATATGTTTTTAAACAAATAAATAATAGTAATAATATTTGATATTATTATTATTTGAATTTAGGATTAAATTTTAATCAATTAAATTAGAGAATGACAGGTGTCCCAAAACAGGTTTCTTTTATTATATAGTATAGACTAGGTTTTTACCCGGGATTGCTTCCCGGGCCCAGGAAAGTTATTTAGATTAATTAATTACTATTTGTTTGTAATACGACCACATTACATCAACCATCTAATTCGATTAAACAACAATGTCTTCAAATCACCGGATTAGATCATGAACTCATATTATAGGATAAACAAAAGCACAACAGGACCATATGAATAATATCATTTCCACTTTTACTTCAATACACTTACATGATAGGGTGATTTGGGATTTTGAAAAAATCTTTGTTTTTTACCTCTTTTACAAAATAAGATGTTGACCAAATTTGAAATAGATGTTGACCAAAAGTCAATAAGATATTGACAAATAGTCAAACAGATATTGAGCTTAAACAGATGTTTGGTTTAAGGCCAAACATCTGTTTAAGTCCAAATATCTGATATAGAAGGAGAACATCTGTTTAAGGCAAAACATCTGTTTAAGGTCAAACATGTGTTTAAGGTCAAACAACTGTTTAAGTCCAAATATCTGATATAAAAGACCAAACATCTGTTAAAGGCCAAACAACTGTGTAAGCCTTAACAGATGTTTAACTTGTTAAGATCTACTGTCTTCTCACACAGTTTTCCTCTTCAAAACACTGTTGAACCTAACATGGAAAGTTATTTAAAAACACTGTCTTCAAATCATCGTTTTAACCAAACAGCGGTTTCAACCACAGTTTTAACCCAACAGTGGTTTTAAACCACCATTTTAACCAAACAGCGGTTTCAACCACAGTTTTCTGAACAGTAGTTCCAAACATCTGTGGACATCAATCTGTTGACCAAAGTCAACAGATTTATCAACCACTGTTTTATTTTCAAACATCTGTTCCCAATAACATAGTTTTTATCATTTAAACATACCTTTGCCAATATTACAAGCTTTTACAATATCAAACCTAAATATTTATAAAAAGTACAAGTGTTAAACAGCATACAAAGTTCATGCATCAGTTGACCCAATTCAACAGATGTATCAACCACTGTTTAATTTTGAAACATCTGTTCTCAATAACGGAGCTTTGATCATTTAAACAGACCTTTGCCAATATTACAAGAATTTACACTCTCAAACATCAATATTCATTTACTTAATTTTAATAACAAACATTATTAATAATTTTAATATAACTAATTATATAAAAAAACAATTGTCAAAACAGATAATAGCATTCAATAAAATACAGGATCCTAATTCCTAATCTATTGGTGAAACAGTAGTTTCGATAAGTAAAGCTCCTTTCGGACCATTGTAGTTGTCAACATGTTGGACGTATTTCAGAAGTTCATTGGTCAGATCAACTTCAATCATATCCCCCCAGATGCTTGTTATCAGCCACTTGTTGTCTTCAATTATATTAGTACTTCGGCATGCATCAACATAATCAACTACACGAGGATTATTGAAAACAAACATCTTCTTCCAGCCTTCTTCTTCATATCTGAGCAAATCAGCAGTTAGCTCAGCAGACTTTCCAATAACAATCAAATGCAACCTCTTTGCAATGGTCAAAAAATGCCCTTAGCAAGGATTGACTACAATACTCTCAAGAAAGTGAAGCATTCTGAAAGTCTCACTAACAACATCAAAACAAACGATGTTCCTCTCACCTAGTGGATACCAATAATTTGAAACCATAAAATATATGGTTTTATCAGCATAAACTCCTGTAGACCATGAATAACGACTTGAACGATAATTGTTTACGATACCAGAATTTATTGTTGTCCATGACTCACGACGTCGTGAGTAAACACGAGCAGCAGTTACATTACGGTAACATCTGATGTTCAGCACTTTCAGATCATTGAACTGATCAAAATAAATTCCACCGGTATCAGAGTTTCGATGATGATTGTAATTAAAGTAGTCATCACACAAAACCTTATACTGCCTAATAGTTGGATTCCAAAGAATCAACTGACAGCAAATCCCTTCATTGGAAACTAACAACAACCCATTAAATGAAGATAGAATACGTAAGAAGCTAGAGTGGACATTGTTAGGAAAACTTAAGGTTTTACTACTAACAACATCCAACTTACCACCAACTACGTCGTCAATGACAATTGACATGTCTTTAAAGGATAATAGTTTCTTTTCTACTGAATCTCCACTTCGGAGAGCATGCATCATCTGAAATGCATGACTTGACAATTCCGTATAAAAATTCTTGGAAAGACATTTGAAACGGCAAATATCTTCTGCAGAGAGCCTTGAGAAAACCTCGTCAACAATCACTTGAAACCCAAATTTTTCCATCCTGCAGAGAGCCTTGTGAAAATCTCGTCATTTTTGAAGATGATTTAGTAGATAGATGAAAATGGTAATGATCAAAACCTCTTCCAAATGTATTTTATATACCCAATGAAGAAGGCTATGACTAAATACATCGTCAGACGAAAGAATATCATGCGACACTCATTAGGCTTTTAATGCATTTACATGGGAAAAATATAAAATTAAACACGTTATTATAATTACAATTAACCTATTCATTTACCTATAACACGCCTTTAGCATAAGACAGAAGTGATTGCTTAACGTACATTAATTGCAAAGTATATATCCCAAGGCATTTTGAATTTGAAATTACCGGCAATTTCAAAACCACTGCTATGGTATATGTTTGCCAAAGGAAATATCTGCTAAGTTATACTTTCTTGGCTATGGGCAGTAGTTTGCTGATCTGATTTGAAAGCAATTGTCATGATGAGTTTTCTAATAGCATTAATTATTGATTTAATTTGCAACAAATAGTCATCAAGAATTTTTTTTTATTTTGTAATTTAACTTTAAATTTTATCATTAAAACAATGTTTTAAATTAAATATTGTTAAACATCTAATCTGGACATAAAAAAATGTTTGAAATTAAATAAATATTTGACCTCAAACATCTGTTTGAACATAAACAGATGTTTGAAATTAAATACTGTTAACATAAACAGAGATATAATATCTACAGTTTGGACATATAAATACTGTTAACAAAAACAAAGATAGAATATCTACTGTTGATGATGAACCACTTTTGTTGTTGGCAAGTGGTTCATCTTTGAGTTTGTATAGGTTTGTCTCGAGAGATAAAGTATAGAGAACCACTGCTACACTAAACACTGTTACATAAGAAGGGCTGATACATAAATACTAAAGTTGAATCCGCTGTAGAAGCTGTTATAACTACACCATAAGTGCTAGTCTTTAACAGGACTTTGCCTTCAACAGTGCATAGGCCTCATGAGACAATAAGCCCATCAGTCTTTATATGGAGCAGGAGTTAATTATAACAGTCCTTAGCATGATCAGCTGTTATAACCACACCATAACCCTTTGAGAGGTTAACCATTAAACAAATCCTTGACACTATTAATCCTCTGTTGACTTACCAAACAGATCTTCAGACACAAATCAACATCAACATAATCTAAATATTATTGAAACAATAAATAATAAATAAAAATAAAACACAACAAAGATTCATAAAATTAAATTTATTCAGGACCTTAAAACTAAAAGTCCAATAATTACATGACATACCGAACAATATTAAAGTTCAAATCTAAGAATACAGCAAGAATTAATAAACTTTAGTTTCCACTACATCGATTGCTGAACCTCTTGATGTATGTCCTTCAGCATCGCCATAAACTGCACGTCTCTATCACCACACTCCATATTACTGACAACACAAATAAGAATAAGAAACTAACCTAAAATGCAAACGTCTCTTTTTCATTTTTATTGCACATCTGAGTTTTCACGATATTGGACGAATCTATACTTTCTTTAAAAGAAGAAAATCTTCCTGGCGCAAGAAAAGGTGACTTTGGATTTAACGGAAATAAAAAAAAATGGCACATGTAACTTTAAAGTTGCATCTCTGCCATCAAAAAAGGTAACACATGCAACTTTTCACGATGTTGCAACAATGATACTGCAGCATCGATATTGAAAGGTTGATGTGGGATGCGAATTTACATTGAAACAACGATGTTGGAACAATGATACAGGAATGATAACATGTAAACATTATCAACAAACATTCGAACAAAGAAGTGTAATGAGAAATTAGCTGCTAAATCACAAGAAAGATGCATTTGAGAGAGAAAGATACGCTCACATATATGAGCGAGCGAGATTTGAATGTGAAATCAGATAATTGTATCTTATTTATAGGATAAAAATATATATGGTTTGAAATTTGAATTTCAAAATTACTGATATTAATTAGTAATTACTGATTTGATTTGAAAGCAATTGTGATGATGTTTTTTGGGAACTGATATGCAAAGTAGGAAAAAAAAGAGAACGTCAATTTTAAATTACCATCTTACATATTTTTTATTTCAAAATTTCAAAATTACTGATATTATCAGTGATCTGATTTGAAAGCAATTGTCACTTTTCTAATTTTTATTTTAATTTTAACTATTAACTAAGAGATAATAACCGTCAGTTTGAAATTCATATTTTGCATATTTTAAAAGTCCAAAGCTCAAGAAATTACCATTAATTATTGATTAGATTTGCAACAAATAGTCAAAAAAATATTTTTTTTATTTTTTAATTTAACATTAAATTTCATCACGAAAATAATGTTGGAGGAACTCTTATCACATTGCAATATAACAATTAGGTAAAATGGTAATTTCATTTTAATTCTAGGAAAACCGTTGATGGTCAATATCAATGGATGTCAACACTAAAAAAGTGACCAGTGGCTATTTTATCCTATCAGTGGATACCGAACAGTTTTTTAAACATTGACATTTGGTAAGTCAGTGGTCAACACGAAGGTTGAAGAAACAGAGATTATATTTCATCAGTAGATAAGTTTTAACAATCAACTGTTTCAACCAAAACAGCGGTTGTAACAGGCTTTTAAACAGATGTTGTCGCTTAAACAGATGTTTCGCCTTATATATCAGTTGTCTGGACTCAAAACAAAACTTTGAACTTAAACAGATGATTGGCAATAAATAGAAATTAGGCCAAAAACAGATTTTTGACCTTAAACAAAACTTCGAGCTAAAACAAATGTTTGCCCATAAACATCTGTTTGCAAAAAAAAAAAAAAAAAAACAATTTCAAGAATACTATACCCAAACAATCAAAATGAGGAGCTTAATAATCATACAAGTATACTTTATTTTTATTTATTAGTATAAAAATGAAACAACTATTCAGTTTATATTAAAGATCAAGTCAATGAAGGGATTTGATAAATACTGTTACATATAAAGACTGTTGAGAGAGAAAAATACACTCACATATATGAGCGAGCGAGATTTGAATGTGAAACCAGATAATTATATCTTATTTATAGGATAAAAATATATATGGTTTGAATTTTGAATTTCAAAATTACTGATATTATTAGTAATTACTGATTTGATTTGAAAGCAATTGTGATGATGTTTGTTGGGAACTGATGTTTACTGGGAACTGAAAGGTAAGTAGTGTATATCTTTATATCCCTCCTTATTAAAGTAAATAAATATTAGTAATGATATGCAAAGTAGGAAAAAAAAAAAAGAGAACGTCAATTCTAAATTACCATCTTGCATAATTTTAATTTCAAAATTTCAAAATTACTGATATTATCAGTGATTTGATTTGAAACCAATTGTGATGATGACTTTTCTAATTTTTATTTTAACTTTAATTAAGAGATAATAACCGTCAGTTTGAAATTCATATTTTGCATATTTTAAAAGTCCAAAGCTCAAGAAATTACCACTAATTAGTGATTTGATTTGCAACAAATAGTCATCAAGTATTTTTTTTATTTTTTAATTTAACATTAAATTTCATCAGGAAAACAATATCGGAGGAACTCTTATCTCATTGCAATGTAACGATTATGTAAAATGGTAATTTCATTTTAATTCTAGTTTTTATTTGATAATTTCAATATATCACTAATTAACACCATCAAGGCATCAATTATAAAAATGTGAGCAGTGGCTGTTTTTTAGGAATAACGTTGATGGTCAATATCAATGGATGTCAAGAATAAAAAAGTGACCATTGGCTATTTTTTCCTATCAGTAGATACCGAACAGTTTTTTAAACGTCTGATATTTGGTAAGTCAGTGGTCAACACGAAGATTAAAGAAACAGAGGTTGTATTTCAGTAGTGGATAAGAATTAACAATCAACTGTTTCAACCAACACAGCGGTTGTAACGGGCTTTTAAACACATGTTGGGCTAAAACAGATGTTTCACCTTATATATTAGTTGTATGGACTTAAACAAAAGTTTGAACTTAAACAGATGATTGCCAATAAACAGAAATTTAGCCATAAACAGATTTTTGGCCTTAAACAAATCTTCGAGCATAAACAAATGTTTGCACATAAACATCGGTTTGCAAAAAAAGTCTAAATTCAAGAATACTATACCCAAACAATCAAAATCAGGAGCTTAATAATCATCCAAATATACTTTAATTTTATTTATTAGTATAAAAATGAAACAACTGTTCAGTTTATATTACAGATCAAATCAATGTAGGGATTTGATAAATACTGTTACATATAAACACTGTTGGGATATACACTGTTACATATAAACATTGTTGTGACTAAATTGTTACATATAAAACACTGAGGTGATAACATTTATCAACCAAACAAACTATAAAACTCTAATGTGAAAAACACTGTTAACATAAACAAAGGTCTGAGCATAAACAGATGATTGCTCATAAACAGAAGTTTGGCCATAAACAGATGTTTGGCCATAAACAGATGTTAAAGGCCAAACATCTGTTTAACACTTAACAGATGTTTAACTTAAAAACAGTGTTCAACCTAACATGGGTTTCCATTATCTATTGACCAAAATGCAAACAGATGTTAAACCACTGTTTGTTATTGTACTTTACAAAATTACATACAATTTAAAATATAAGAACAACACCAATAAATTTAGGAACCTAACAGCAAAAATTTAATGCTTTTAGCTTAAAATTTAGTGCTTTTAGCTTTAAACTCCATCAAAGTATATCTTCGACAATCGCCATGAACTCCGTGGAAGTACTCAATGCATTTCCAGCAGGATTTATAGAAACCTGATCACTCGTGAACAAACCAACATGCAGTATACGAAAACACTTCTTCAGCTGTGGAAGAGTAGCCCTGTCCTCATATACTTGATACTTAACTTTGTTCATAAAAAGCTGCGATAAAACAAACTTTATGCTTCTTTAAATACAAAGAAGGCAGGAAAGACCAAATACTTTAGCAGGAAGTACTGCAGCTTCTACATCATCATCATCTGCAGCAGATCATTCACAATCATCATTTAGTCACAACTCATATAACAAAACTTCAGTAAAAATAAAAAACAAAAACACATACCATTATCAAGGGAAACCACAACTCCACCATCAAAGAAGGTAGCACTTGCAACCTTTAACGATGTTGCACACAATTATATTGCAACATCGATATTGAAAGATTGATGTGTGATGGGAAGCTTCATTGAAACAACGATGTTGGAACAATGATACTGGAACGAAGATTATATAAGGAGCAGTGGTTAGTTATAACAGTCCTTAGCACATGGAACTTTAACAGAGATTTGTCTACATCAGTGGATAGGCCTCATCAGTATTTAAGTCCATCAGTCTTTATAAGGAGCAGTGGTTAATTATAACAGTCATTAGCATGATCAGCTGTTATAACCATCAGTCTTTATAATTGTATTACATCCTGTTGAAAAATAGAATTGATAAATTTAGGGAAAGTGAGGTTGAAAGATGATAACCCAACGGTGGAGCATCTCATTCTACAGGTTCGATAAATTAAAGGTATTCTCATATAATGATTCATGGCTACTTCCAAAGAATCCGCACTTTGGACATCTGTTGTTCTTCAAACATCTATTATCTAAGAAGTTTGAAGTTTGAAGACAACAGATGTCCAAAGTGCCACTTCATTGGATCAATCGAGGAAGAATTATATGAGAATACCCTTAATTTATCGAACCTGTAGAATGAAATGCTCCACTGTTGGGTTATCATCTTTCAACCTCACTTTCCCTAAATTTATCAATTCTATTTTTCAACAGGATGTAATACAATTATTACCTTAATTAAGATATCTTCAACTGCATCTTCTGATAAATCAACATTGATTTCACTCAAATTATCCCTTCAACTGCATCAAAAAATACCAAAAATAAAACTAATAAAAGCATCCAATATTCCCGAGTACTCACCAATAATGTGATGATCAATATAAAATCAAACCGTAATAGCATACAAATCAGAAGGAAATACGAAAGAAACAAACCAAAAAACTTATTGCGCGATTAAAGTTAAAAGGATATCATACGCAATATTCAGGTAATTAGAATGGCCATTTTTACCTTACTTGACAACAATAGCAAACAACATCAAACAATAATAGCAAACAACATCAAACAATAATGGCAAACAACATCAAACAATAATAGCATACACCACCTGATGTTGAATCCACTGTAGATGCTGAACCACTGCTGTTACAAACAGATAATACCTCGAGAATTGGAAATGAAACCCTAATTTCAGAAAGAATAATCGCTGAACATACTCAAACATCAATAATCAACAGATGTTATACTCATATCATCACCATTAAGAAAAAAACGCTTATTTCTGAACATATTCAAACATACCAGCTTATGGCAGAATTCTATCCGCAGCTAAGCTGATTTCAACTTTGATGACAATCGATGACAACTACCCTGGAACCATATGATTAGATTACGAGTAGAAATTAGGATTATTGTAAATAAAAGGAAATGATGAAAGTATTTCAACTAAAAAAAAGAAGAACAAAGCTTTTGATGAAGTAATCGATGAACAAAAGAAGATTTTATGGTGACGTCTGCAAGAAGATTAAGGTTTGCAGGGTTTGTGAAATTTGAATTTGAATCGCCGGAATATAGAGAGAGAAGGAACCCTGGGCATTTGTAAAGAAAGAGGAGAAGTGAGAAGGGAGATTATATAAGGAAAAGGGCAGTGGTACTGTTGACCGGGAAAAGAGAACTAAGAATGCCCTAATTAAGTGACACGTGACCCAAATAACTTTTATTTATTATATATAATAGATATAGATTATTAAATACCTTAGAATTTTTGTTCCTTTGACCCACAGTCGGTTGGAAATTATCCCCGTAGAATTTTAATGGCAATAAAATCATGTTATTTATAAAATCTTGTTTGAATTTATTTCTTTTGAATAAAACCAAAATTAGTATGTTAAAAACAGATAGGAAGGATTTCTTTTGATTATGTTCAGACTACTTTTGTTTATGTTCTTTAACAAGAAGACACAGACAAACAAATAAACTAAAGGATTATGGATAAAGATAAAGATTTTAAGGTATAAAATACATTAACCTCCTTGAATTTTAAATTATAAGGGGTACCTTTGATTCAATCACCACCACATAAATTATTACAATAATCATGCACACTTATTAATACAATATTAAGTTTAACATCAGAATTACACAAGTATTTATATATTATATAGTACTCATGGGATATAGCAGGAGAGTGAAATAGAAAGGTACTGGTCCATGTATTGTCACATATTTTTGAAATAAAGTCCATATCTTGATAATAATAAAAACATGTATATCATTTTACACATGAGAAACATAAGTACCCATATGTTCATATCATACATTTTCCATTCGTCAATAAGAATATCAAAATTAATAAATTGAAGCAAGTGATAGAATCATAAAATGTAGGAGATAAGTACTACGGTTAATTCTATGGTTGTATCTAGCATCTGCGGACCACATCTGCAAAAAAAGAGGTGAACCAAACCTCTGTAGTCTGCAAGAAGAAATATTTTGTTTTCTAACGCAAAAAAGAGGTGGATCAAACCTCTGTAGTCTGCAAGAAAAAAGATGTTTTTTTTAACGTATGTAGACTTCTAAAATAAATTGGTGGTGGGGTACGGACGGTGGTGGGTGGTGGTGTTTAACCTTCTGCAGACCTTAGAAGATCTTAGAAGTGGTTGGGCCAAGTCTAAACTGAGTTTTATAAAATTAAAAGATTTTAAGTAAAATGAAACAAACATGATGATAACATATTAATTAAAATATATAAAAGATGACATCTTTTCCAAATGAGAGTATAAAATAAAATGGTTGGAAGAATCTTTTTTAAAATTTATTAAAGTTTATAATACATAATATTCTTTACTCGTATTTCATACTTTCCTGCCAAGATGTGTATGTAGATAGATATATGTATCCAACTTTAGTTTATGTATAGCTTCATGTATGTATTATTATTCATGTATAGTTTTTTCTTGACCGGTCAAGTGTTTCATTAGGCCAAGAAAGACTCACAACTCTTTTGCTTAAATATTCACTTTGCGCATTATTCCTATTGTATGCCATGAAACATTTAGGGGTTGTTTGTTTAGCTTTTAATGAACCTCTTAATGATTTGGAACTTTTACTGGTTCAACACTTAGGGGGTGTTTTTTTTGTGAAAAGTACTTCTGGACCTTCAACACTTAGGGGGTGTTTTTTTTTTTTTTTTTTTTTTTTTTTTTGTGAAAAGTACTTCTGGACCTCTTATGTCTGCCCCACGCAGACCACGTGCAGACGTATGAATCCGCAGGGTGTTTGTTTTTGGAAGTGATTTCATTAAAAAATGTCTTCTAAACCTCTTCTCATCACTTCTCATCTCCTTCTTCTTCTTCTCTTTTAAAACAAGACTTCTCAAAACCCTAGCATCTTCCTCCCAGCCGACACCACCTCCACTTCCTCCGCTACCACCACATCTCCGTCACCTCCACCCTTGAACCGATTGAATCAAAACCCTAACCCTTGATCAAGAAAAAACACAGCTCGTTGTTTAATTCTCTACTCTCGATTCACGAGGACTCGATTTTCGTTTCAGGTTAGTGATTGAATGATTGATTAGTGAATCATATGATTGACATTCATTTGAGGCCGCTGATGTGATCTCAGGTTAGTGTTTGATTATGTTTTGTGGATTTGATTGTTGAATTGTTCGATTAGGTTCTTGTTTTTGAGAGTTTTGTTATGATTGATTGAAAAATTGATCTGTTGTATTGTTGAGAAGATGTATGTGTGTTCATATGATGTATGTTCATGTTAAACTGTGAGAATTGTTCGGAATTTTCAGCAGATCTTTGTTTTGTTAAGTTAAAAAACAAACAGTCTTCTTCTTACAGACTGCAGAGGTTTGGTCCACCTCTTCAGCTGCAGATGTCTGCAGATGTGGTTCACAGACTGCAGACGTTTTACCTCTGAAAAAACAAACAACACCTTAATGATTCAGACTGATTGTTTTGTGAGAAAATGTCTAAATGGTTCAGACAATTGTCTCTGAATGATTAAGCATTATATTAAGTCTGAATGGTTAAGACATTTAATCTGAAGTGGTGACATTTGACTATGAACGGTTAGGTATTATACTCAGTGACGAAGCTTGAGATTACCGGCAGGGGTGTCAAAACATATATACCAAAAAATTTCTATAAAATCGGGGGGTCGAAAACGTATACACCCAAAAATTTCTATACGAAAACTACATACTCTCCACTACTGAGCGAAAAGTTTGGGGGGTCAGGCGTCCCCTCCTGCCCACAAGAAGTTGCGCCAATGATTATACTGGCTCTTAATGGTTCAGACATCTTACTGGTTCAGCACTCAATGGTTCAGACCTCTTACTGGTTCAGCACTTAACCATTTAGAAGTTACTAAATAGCCCCTTGAACACTTTCAAAATAAGACATCCTCCAAACCTCCCCTTAAAATCACCGTACTACCCTTTTCTCGGTTCAACATTGCATCGGCTTCAACAATATCATCTAATATGAGGAGACGATTTTTTTTTTTTTTTTTTTTTTGTGCAAGCCATAGTTATAACTTATACCACACTTAGAAGAATGATTATTTTGGTTATCTTACCATTTTAATTATACATCAAATCACATTCAATGATTTTATTGTTTTGACAGAATTCCTCTTCATGAGGAGACGAATAAACATTAGTTGAGGATCCATGTGACATATAAACCCCACTTATATACTTTATTAGTTTATTAAGGGTTAGGTCAATTACAAAGGCTCCTACAAATAAGAAGTCGTAAGAACGGTATCAAACGGACTCCGATTGACCTCATTCAAGCGATATTGAAACCATCTTATCGAACTCTACGATGTGAGATTTTAGGTTTTTGTTTTTAGATGTTTAGCTTGTAGATCATTGTGTCTTTTTATTTATCATGTGTTTTTTCTATATTTGCGTCATTGTGTCTTTTTTCTTCGATATTATGTTACATTTTGCTCGGAATCGTGTTATATTTTGCGATTCATTGTGTCTTTATACACTTTTTATTTTTATGAGCCTTTTTAAAATAACTTTACCCTTGTTAATACTTCAAAAATGGTTAGTTGGATATTTTAAAAACAAATAATGCAATCTTTTCTTTTTCCTTTGTTTTATGAAAATTTGCTGCAATTTTCGTAAATTAGAAGAAATATCATACAAACCAATCACATAATTTCACAAAATATATCCTTGATATCACAGGGTTTTTTTTTTTTTTTTTTTTTTTTTTTTTTTATCATACAACACTTTCAAAATCACAAAATACTAATCACGTAAATCGGACTCTCTTCGATTAAACGATAAGTCGGACTCTCTTCGATTAAACGATAAGTCGGACTCTCTTCGATTAAACGATATCTCTCTAATCGTGGCCAAAAGCGGCTTCCATGACATCCCTGATCTAGTCGATCTTCTAATATTCTTCTTCTCGGGATTAGAGCCATCGTCTGAACCCTCGCTCGACTCTTTGTCTTGTGGACTAGCTGGTTCAGGGGCTGGCTTGGCCTTCTTGACCCGAGGGGGCTTGGCTATGTTACTAAGACTCTTTTTAAGAGATTTTCGGCTTGACTTGTTGACTTGTGTGCTAGCCAAAGGGGCTGGCTGGTCCTTGGCTATGTTGGTGTTTAGAAGAGAGACCGTGGTCAACCCTTTGACTTGTGGGTTAGCCAAAGTGGTTTGCCTAGGCTTGAGTTGGCGGGTCTTGGCTATGTTGCTGAGCTTCTTTGTTAGACAAGTCAAGTCACTTGATGACTCGTTGAACCGGATAAAGGAACAAGGTAGTAAAAAGTATATTTTGCCCCCTTCAAGTAGCGTGTCGAGCTTGAGTGGTACCAAACCGATTTGCATAAGTCGGATTGGGGTGGTCAAGAAGTGTTTTGGGTAAATAGTGATTACCTGGTTAACCGTAGCCGGACTTTCGTAGTCTTCTATGTAGCCATCAAAGTGAACCACTCTAATGGTCCTCAAAGTTGGTCTGGTTGGTCTTGTTGATCTTTCTTGAAAGCAACACACATCCATCGGTTAATACACGCGTTCACCCTCAACGCACACACAACCGAATCATAAGATGCTTGAATCAGACTAGATGATTCGCTATGGTAGGAATGGTGTTTTCCTCCACCTCTCTCTCTCTCTCTACAAACTTATTGTCTATAATATGATCACATAGTTTAGTTCACTAGGAATCTGTGACCTTAGTACTTATAAATATACTTATATATATAGGCCAACCACTCTATATAAATAATAAAATATGTGGTGCAACAAGAAATACTTTATTGTGTATAAATAATCTTTTCGGATGGTCCTCTATCGTATATCACTTTTACATCAATAAACTGAGATGAAAACCAAAGCTCACGTTACAGTCAAAGCGACCGGAATTTATGAGTGACAAATACGGTCACAACATTAGCAACAGTATTAGCCGTATTCCCTGGAACCCCCTTGGTTTAGAAAAAAAGAAAAACGTTAGTGGTAACCTTGAATAATTTCGAAAAAATTAGTAAGAATATACTAAAAGAAACCAAAAAATTAGTGAGAATATACCAAAAATTAGTGGAAAAAATTTCTGGATCCCTCACCGAGTATCATGGGAGGCTTTGATGGCGTGCCGGGAGGATTTCCGCACAAGGCCCGCGATTTCGAGCGGCATGCGATTTAAAAATAAAAACCCGATACGTATATGTTATTTTTTTTTAAATAGTAAACACATACCACTTCCAATATATGCCCATTTACAAATCATTTTTTATGGTTTAGAATTTAGCCCACTTGGAATTAGGTTTATTGAACCCAATACTAATTTGATTTTTTTTTTTAATAACAAAACATAACGGAAGGGCACATTTTTTCAAGCTTGAACAAGGTATTTGAACTCTCAGAGACGCCTCTGCTGAGTATTAATGACCATTTAACAAAATCGGTGTTCTATGGCCAAGGTAGAACTTCTTCAAATAAACGGGTCGTTTTGGTAACAAAGTTAAATCCGTCGGTAAATATACATGAACGATAAAGTAGAGAGCCAGTTGTGGGCCCCACAGTTTTCAAAATTTACGATCGGTGGAGGTCACTGAGAATGGAATAGTATTGCTACTACTTAACACAGCTTTATGACAACCACTGCAACGCAAGGACTTAATACTAGTGAACAATAAAGTAGAGAGCCAGTTGTGGGCCCCACAGTTTTCAAAATTTATGATCGGGTTGATTGGTTTTAGTTTTTATATTATTACTTGAAACATGTGATAAATAGCAAAAACTTTTATTAAAATGACTAAAATGTGGTTATTAATTATAATCCTTCATGTTTAATTATTATTATTATCTAAAATACAGTTAAATTATGAGATAATATTCTTTTAGACAAGTGTAATACTGTTAGACTTATGGACCTAGTGGGCCACTTGGAGACCTGACGTGCCGCTAATATACGGCAAGTTGACCCAAGTCGTTCCAAATTCTTTATTTTTTTTCTAAAAACCTAAACATTTTATTATTATTATTTTGATAACGTGTAACGTGGTTCTTAAAATAATAATTTAAAGTATGGTGAAACTAGTCTATTAGCAAAAGAATAAGAGAAAATAATAGGAAAAAATGGATTGATATTATTGATTGGGGTGTATATTACAAGAGATACAAAAGACTATATATAATAGAGGAAACCTTGTGGAACAAGCCTAATCTATTTTAGGTTCATAACACTCGGGTTAGGATCAAATACAAAGGATAAAATAAATAAGAAGGGTAAGAAGGATTCTAGTCCATTAATCTTAGATTTGGAGGGTTGAGATTAGTTGTAGGGAAAAAAAGATAATAGAAGGGTATAAATGGAATCCTATATTTATGAATTTTCTATCTCCACATGCAAGACACATGCAAATTCCCCCATCGGTTTAAAACGTCAATAACTTTTTCATACGACATTTTTTTAAAAAAAATTACCATAATAAAGAGCGTTTTTTATCTTTAATATGAGTACTATATTATCAGATAAAAATAAAATAAAAAATTTCATTTTTACTGGGTTTTTTTGCATTGTGTTAAAGGTTCAGGTCATTGTGTCTTTTAACTGGGTTTTGGTCAGTAGAGTTTCTATACATTGTGTTATTATCAAAACCTGTAACACAATGTTAATTTGGGTTCTATCCATTGCGTTTTTATAAGAACCTATAACACAGTAAATGACACAATGAAAATGGTGTTATATCTGGGTTTTCAATCAATTGTGTTATTAGTTCAGGTCATTGTGTTTAATATGTTATTCATTGTGTTTTAATATGTTGTCCATTGTGTTTTAATAATTTGTTCAATTTTTTTTATTATCTTTGTTCATTGTGTTTTAGTTTGTTGTGTATTGTGTTTTTAGTTTGTTTTCCATTGTGTCTTTTATCTGTTGTCATTAATTGTGTCTTTTATCTGTTGTTATCAATTGTGGTTTTATTTAGTTTGATACTTATTGTGTTATATGTTATCGCCATTGTGTTATACGTTATGGTCATTGTGTTTTAGTATGTTGTCCATTGTGTCTTTATCTATTGTCATTGATTGTGTTTTTGATCTACTTTACATTGTGTTTTACATCATCTCCATTGTGTTATTATCAAAACCTATAACACAATGTTAATTTGGGTTCTATCCATTGCGTTTTTATAAGAACCTATAACACAATATATGACACAGTGAAGATGATGTTATATCTGGGTTTTCTATAAATTGTGTTATTAGTTCAGGTCATTGTGTTTAATATGTTATTCATTGTGTTTTAATATGTTGTCCATTGTGTTTTAATAATTTGTTCAATTTTTTTAATTATCTTTGTTCATTGTGTTTTAGTTTGTTGTGTATTGATGTGTGATTTTTGCAATTAATTTTTATGACCAAGTTTTTTTTTTTTTTTTTTTTTTTTTTTTGGAACGGCGGAATTTTATAAACAAAACGGCACAACTAGCAAGGCTCTAGCCGGCCATTAGAAACAATTACAAGAAAAGAAGTGGATTTTGAAGCCACTCGGTCCAACTAATTTTACAATTTGGCATTCTATTCGAATACCATCTATACGAAAAATGAAGAACATCATCAAATAGCAAGCTATTGTCGTTCCTCTTGTTCAAGTTAACCACGTCATTCCGAAGTCTCCAAATAGACCACCATGTAACAAATATAATCGAATCAACTGCCTCTTTCTTTGCCCGTGTCCAGGAGGAGCTTTCGAGCCATTCCAAGAGATGAATCGGCTGAAGCGTATCCGATAAATGAATTTGAAGCCACCCTGCTATTAAAGGCCACACGCGCGAGACTACTTCACAATCTTGAGTAAGGTGAATAGAGGATTCGGAAGATCTTTCGCACAAAGGACACAAGCTCGACGGGAGATCCACTCCTTTATCAACCAAGTTGACACGCATTGGGAGTCTATCCAAACACAAACGCCAAGCACAAATGTTAACCTTCCTTGGAACCTGTTTAAACCAAACTGTAGCCTTGTCCGACACCGGGAGAGTACGGTCCTCAATACCCCGACGAACAGACTTAACTGAGAATTCAGCCACCCCAAAACACGACCATCGCCAAAAATCTTGCCCATCCGAGAGTTGCACGTGGCTTATCCGACAATTTAATTCAGCCACATGCTCCGATTCTCGACCCCCTCTAATGTTTCTAGACCAGGCCCAAGATTGACCACCTAACCGAGCCTTCACCATGCATCCTTTTTCTGATTCCAATGCATAGAGCCGAGGATATGCATCAGCAAGAGTCACATTGTTTTCTAACCAACTATCCAACCAAAATAAGGTATTGTCCCATTTACCACTTTTCTAGACAAGGAAGAAAAAGGAACCATACCAGAGTTATGTAAACTTGAAAAAAGACCCTTCATTCGGTTCCACACCCCATTCCCCACACACGTGTCGGCTTGTTTAAACACACCGACATTAGCTCCATGAATAGAGGAAATTACTTTGGCCCAAATACTTTGTCTTTCTGTAGCATACCTCCATCTCCACTTCATTACCAACGCCTTATTAAGGGCTTCAAGTGACCCAATACCAATACCTCCAAAACGTTTGGACGCCATTACTCGACTCCACGGAACCCAATGAATATGATGTTCCCCTTCTTTGAAACCCCAAAAAAACTTCGCTCTAATCCGCTCCAGAGACTTGATTACCCTCTTAGGAACAACAAATAAAGACATATAATAAGAACCGATGGCGCCTAATACCGACTGAGAAAGTAACGACCTCGCCCCAATAGACATCAGCCCTGTTTTCCATCTAGCTAGGCGAGCACGAAACTTTTCAATAACCCCTCCCCACCCACGGGTCTTCGCCATGTTTTCACCAACCGGTAGACCGAGATAGATAAAGGGAAACTTTGCGGCCTTACACCCCGTAATAGCTGCAACCGAACTCACCTCCTCATCACCCACCCCGATCACGAAAAGGTTCGATTTGTGAAGATTTATTTTTAACCCCGACACTAAAAAAAAGCAGTTTAGCATACGTACTAACACTTTTACTTTATCTGGAGACCAATTCCCTATGAAGATTGCATCATCGGCGTACAATAAATGAGTAATACAAATATCTCCATTTCCCACCTTTACACCTTTAAACAAACCTGCCTCAACCGTGTCTCGCATAGCAACATGAAGACCCTCCATAACCATTATAAATAAAAACGGCGAAAGCGGGTCACCTTGCCTTAACCCCCTTCCCATGTCAAATTCCTTAGTAGGACTCCCATTTACCAAGACCGAAAGCCTAGCGGAGCTCAAGCAACAACCTTTGCTCCAACCGATCCATTTGTTCCCAAATCCCATAAATTCCATCACCTGAAAGAGATACTCCCAACGAACCGAATCGTACGCCTTTTAAAAGTCTATTTTAAGAAAGAATAATTTATTTTTTTGTTTTTTAGCCCAAGAAACGATCTCATTCAATATTAACGGTCCATCTAGAATTTGCCTTCCCTTAATAAATGCCGATTGCTCGCCACTTACCACACAATCAATCACATTAGCCAATCTAGTAGCAAGGATGTAACACCTCGAAATTTTGTGTCCAATAATGTGTTGACACGTGTCATGAGTTACACGTGGCATTAAATATTAAATAAAGGACTAAAATTGACAAACCTTGAAAGTATGTAAATTCGAGGGTTAAAAATGTCAACGAGGGGTAAATATACTGTATAGTAACCCTAAATGATGCTCGTACCTTCAAACGAATAAATCATGGATCGTACGGAGCGAAACACGAAAGAAAGTGAGAGATTACAAACTACAGGGGTTAATTGTGTCAACATGTTTAATTTATACCTCTGAGTGACCCTTTGACGAACCCGAGACTTTGTAACGGTAAAATACGATCACTAGAATATACGATATAAATTCCGTGAAGTTCCGTTTTAAAACGAGAAAGTTATGATCAAATTAGTATGCGAGGGGTTAAAAGCGTCAACAATAAAAGTTAAGGCTTTTCGGATAGTAATTAAACTAACCGGGGACTTAACAATGCGGGTAAAAGTCACGAGGCCCTTAATTGTAAATAATCAAGGGCCAAATCGCAAAGTCACCCCTTCGAAACCGAAAGGTCAGGTTAATGATGACAAAAGATTTGAAAATCTTGGAAATCCAGCCTCAGGCGGGCCGCGTTACCGAAACAATCAAGCTGATGCGGGCCGCGCGCCTTATGTTGATTCGTTTACTGACATGAAGATTCAGGCGGCCTGCGTCCAAGTTACCTGAATCCTAATGCGGGCCGCGTGAAGGTCCCAGATGCAGAAATCTTGGACAGATTCAATGTTTGAGCTTGTAAACGATCATTGAGGCATTAATTGAAGCATGGGCGCCCTCTACATGTCCCCTAGCACCCAGGGACACCTGCTAATCATCCATGAGCAATCCTAGAGTGAGTTATAATGATCTTGTGCACCATAATTCACTATAAAAGGCAAGGCATTGCACCAATGTGAAACACACCTCAAACCTGCCTTCTAGTTCATCTCTGGAGCTCTTAAGCATTCTTCTAACATCTCTAGTCGTGCACCAAGCTTCTGTAAGTATGCCAACCCTTTTGTGGCTTAGTTTTTGCATAGTGTAGCTTAAAAGTCAATCCGTCGTAATTAACGATTGACTTTGCGATAAATCACAAATGGTCCAGTGATTTGTCGAATCAAAGATAGTTATATGTTGGTAATCATGTGGGCTTTAAACCCCTAAAAGGGCATCCTCTGATCCCCACTCTAACTAGTCCGAATGTCGAGTCAAACGTGCTTAGAAAAAGTCAACAGAAATGCTATTTTGCGATTTCATGCATAACCAGTAATGTAGTTGGTGTGTAATCTGTTTAAACACTCATAAAACATGATAATAAGTATATTAACTAGTCTAAGCTTGTTTGATCCGACCATTTACCGTTTTGACCCGGTTCGGAGCCAAAAGTCGCAAAACTTTGACTTTTGCTTTGACTACAGTTCTGACCCGTTAAAGTATGATTTAGATATGCCTTAGGACTCTCTTAGGACCAGGTTACACGATGGTATAACCCTCTGTGACCGGTTCGTTGTTTGTCCGAGTCTTTTACACCTTTCCGTTAAATGCTTAAAAGTTGACCATAACGCCCTTTTTAATTTAAAACGAGAATTTCGGACACGTGAAGGGACCATGACCTTGGTTACTGATTTCTAAGCATGTCCCTAAAATTTCACGTCAATCCGAGGTCCAGAATAGGAGTTATGCTAAATAGCGCAAATTACGGAAACTTTAGTAATTAAATAGCGCAATTAGCATAACGCCTATCTAAACCCAGATTTCGACACCAAACCTTTTACACATTGATGTAAAATAATATTTTGGGATTTTTAATTATTTTTAACCTGCTCTTAACCTGCGGTTATGGTTTCGGTAAATACCAAATATACCCTTTTCAGCCATAACTTGAGTTCTACAAGGTCTTTTGACCCGATTCCAGTTGCTACTGATTTTAAATAATAAATAAAGTATTTTGGACTGTATAAACTGTTCGGGAAACTCAGATTTCCTGTAGAACTCAGAAACCTCTTTTATAATCTTTAAAAAGACCGAAATACCCCTACGGGGCATAAAATGGATTAAAACTCGTTACGGGCATTATGGAAGGTATCCTACTGATACCACAACCTCTTTAAAGCATATTGACTTAGGAAACCAGTGTAGGACTCTTACGGTTACCCGTTGCGCCTTTTGCGCGCACGGTTCGGTTTATGTAACTAGTTTACATAAACTAGCCGAAACGGGTCAAACCATATTGTTTTGACCCCAAATCCAGAGTGTGGTTATTATACCCATATAAAAAAAGTCCTCAAACTTGTTGGGTCCAAATCACATTCCATTCCCGGTTTTCGCCTTTCACGCGATTAAACCGTAATTATCCTGTGAAACTGACCGGTCTAAGCTACGGCTAAATTAAAGACCCGTTAGGATTCTAATAGGTTATTTTAAACCTTCGTTCAAGAATAGGAGACCAGTAAAAGCTATTTGCAATTTATTCGATTAAGGATTTATACTTGCAAAGGTAAATAGTTTTAACTTATTTCCCGTTATACGGGCTTGGGCTACGGTATATAGCATACCGCTTGATCGGGCATCAAATTCTCCACCGTTGAGTGGGTAATTGAATAAATTTGATCGGCTCGTTTAAACAGTCTTGTTACTTAAAGCCTTTAGGGGGTTAATAACCATGTCCCGGATATCCCTGGCAGCATTTTACGAAATGGCCACGACCTAAGCGCGGAGTGTAGGCGTACACTCATCAGTGCATAAATAGTGGATGTGGTGTGTCTATTGATCTTTAACCCGGACTAGATCCGGGCTACTGAACACATAAGGAACATGTAATCCGTTCACAAGATTATAAATTTAAGTAATTCTCCCAAGTTATAAAAGAGTTTGTGCCTTGTGCATTCAAATCAATTTTAATAAACATTTTTCAAAAGTGTCGGTTGAATGTATTTACCAGTGTAAACTGACGTATTTTCCCAAAAAGACTAAATGCAGGTACTAAGCGTAATTGGCTGGATATTTCTCCTTAGCATCATAAAGAGTCTCGCAAGCTTAAGATGTCTACGTCTGTTGAACAATACTTATATTTTTTTGATCCCCTGTGGATACTTTTCGACTATTCGTAATACATTGATATTACAAACAATGGTTGAAATATAATTATCTTTATGCTTCCCCTGTGCATTCATATATATTGTGAGGTTTGACTATATTGTTGCCAACTACGTCACGGTAATCCCCCACCGGGCCCACCGGTGAGACACGTGGAAATCGGGGTGTGACAGGTTGGTATCAGAGCCAACGTTGAGCGAATTAAACACTAGTCTTTTGTGTTTAATCTCAATGACACAATTGCACATACCTGAGTCTAGACAAGAACATAGGACAAATTCGAATTGTTATTCCAGTTTGTCTTTTTATTGTTTATGGTGATTTAAAGTTTTGAAAGCAGGAAATATGCCACCAGCAATTAGAAGAGGAAGAGGAGGAAGAGGCAAGGGGCCGATCACTCACAATGATCATGAGGTCGGACCTTCAAACATGCGAGCTCCTTCCAGTACAAGAAGTGAGGAACCACAGAGACGAATAAGAAACCTCTTTGAACCTGCGAGACATTCCACCTCGCACAGTTCGACACCCTCTTACCGTCACTCTTTTGGACCAAACTCAGAGAATGAACCCAATAACCCTCAACCATCATTTATACCTCTCCAGCGATCTGCTTCGCACCGTTCTTATGGCGATCCTTTTCCTTTCTTCGTAGGACAGTTTAACCCGGCTGATTATGTCCAAGAACCAATAGGGTATAACCCTTTAGGACCAGAGGATCACTTTTCTGAAGATAATGCAGTAGATATGGATGAAGATACGGATCCCATAGAACCTGCAAGAGGTACTCCCAATCATCCAATCGAGATCTCTGATGGGTCATCCTTTCATGGAACACCCTATCAAGGTCCCGACAGTTATCAGGCGAGGTTTGACCAATGTAATTGGTACTTCACACCTTCACATCACTTCTCGCCTCATGACCAACAGCAGCAGCAGGATCCTTCTGAGGATTCGCGGTTCGTGGCAGTTACACCACCGCCACCGCCACCGGTTCAACCAGTAATTCCAGATCCGCCAAGGCGTAGAAGATCAGGCGCGCGGATGTCCACCCGAGGAGGGGAATTCCATTTCAGCACCCCTCGCCACTCGAGTGCTAGTCACTTTCCGTCAGTGCCTGAAGAACCACAATTAGGGGAACCTTCTGGTCACCCTGCAGAGGTGAATTCTGCACCAGTTGCACCACCTCCGCCACCATTCGGATATGACAATCCGATACCAGCGTACGGCGGTTCCACCGCGTACAACCCGTTTGAGCAGCCGACTCACACGCACTACAACTATAACTATGATGCCGATCCATACGTGGTAGCGGCTAATTACAATGCCCTCCATGGAACCTCTTGGAGACCAGATTACTCAGCTCATGGGTATCCAATACCTCCTAGACCTCCGGTTCAGCAACCGTCGCAGCAACCACGTTTTTCTCCACCGGAGCAAGAAGAAATCCTCCACCGTCTAAACCGGGTGGAACGAGACTTCGAACAAGAACGTAAGAGTAATCGTGGATTTCTCAAAGGCCTAGCAAACCTACTAAAAGGGAGGAAGAAACGAGATCATTAGTCTCTTTATGTATTACAGTATTTACTATTACAAGCAAAATCCCTGCGAGGACATTTGTTTAGAGTATTTTAGTCCCTGAGAGGACATTTATCGTGTTTAGTCCCTACGCGGACAATTACTTTCAGTTCCTGCGTGAACTTATCTTTTAGTCCCTGTGCGGACATCTGTCTATGTACTTGGTCCCTGCGTGGACTTGTTTTCTGTAAACCTCGGTATAGGTATTTATTTAGTTAAAAAGTCCCGTTTAGGGCAGCGTGTAATCATTACTATAAGTAATGGAATGTTATGTTATGAATTTCATTTTGTTATTATATATGAAATAAATAAAAAAAAATCATTCCTTTTAAATTAATCTGCCTAAATGAAGAATCTTAAAAGTGAAACCTAGCCAGGTGTCATTATAAGACCCGGCCAAGATGGTAAGACCTGATTAAAAGATTCAGATTTCCTGTTAACCTCTGTAAACATGTTAACATTCTTGGCAGATGTGATTCGTTAAAATCGCACGCGTCATTCCTATATAAGAATCCTTTTAAGGATTCCAAAGCCCAAATTAATGATTTGTAAATCATGGGTTAAATCGTCAATGAAGACGATCAATTATTAAACATCCATTAGTGATGTAGTGCCTACGGGCCAAACTTATTAAACATCCATTAGTGATGTAGTGCCTACGGGCCAAACCTATTAAACATCCATTAGTGATGTAGTGCCTACGGGCCACATTTATTGTCATATAAGACAAAAGGCAGTTGTAGTCTATGACTCCCTGTCAGAAAAGGTAAAAGGACTACGATTCAAACCTTCATGCCTTGATTCTCTGTAATCTCGGCTTATATTATAAAACGTCCTTGTGACTAGGCCTTGTGCCACTAACAATATTGTTTATAATTAGGATAAGTTATATTCAAGGAAGGAAGGGCATCAATCTGGTGAGAAGCCCAAGTGCAAGAATTGCAAGAGACATCACTTTGGAAAGTGTAGACTCGAATCGAACTCGCAGACTCAGTCGAAGTCATTTGCTTGCGGGATATGCAAGTCCAAGGACCACAAGACCTTGGATTGCAAAAAGATAAAGGATGCAACTTGCTACAATTGCAATGAGAAGGGGCACATTAGAACCAACTGCCCTAAAAACGCCAAGAAGCCTGAAGAGACCAAGAAGACCAATGCAAGAGTCTTCAGGATGGATGCGAAAGAAGCAGTGCTAGACGATAACGTAATCACAGGTACTTTTCTTGTAAATGATATCTTCGCAAGAGTACTTTTTGATTCAGGCGCTGATAAGTCTTTCGTAGATCATAAATTTTGCAAATTGCTGAATATGCCTGTCAAAACCTTAAATGTGAATTATGAGGTAGAGCTAGCAGATGGCACCATAGAAACCGTCTCCACTGTGTTAGATGGATGTGTGATATCCGTTAAGAACCACTCTTTTCCTCTATCTCTACTTCCCTTTAAATTGGCCGGTTTTGACATAGTATTGGGTATGGACTGGTTATCTCACAACCAGGCCCAAATCGTCTGCAACAGAAAGCAAGTGGTGATAAAGACTCTGTCTGGTGAATCGCTTACCATTCGGGGAGATACCCAGTATGGATTGCCTGAGCAAGTGACTATGCTCAAGGCTTCAAAATGTCTAAAGAAGGGTTGTGTCATCTACATGGCACAGGTGATTTTTGATAAGCCTAAACCGAAGATAGGAGACATTCCCGTCATTTCGGAATACCCAGAAGTTTTCCCTGAAGATCTACCTGGTTTGCCACCAGATAGGCAAGTGGAATTCAGGATCGATATCATCCCTGGAGTAGCACCTGTTGCTCGAGCACCTTACAGGTTAGCACCAACCGAAATGAAGGAATTAAGGACCCAACTGGATGAACTGCTAGCAAAAGGTTTCATCAAACCTAGTTCGTCTCCTTGGGGAGCGCCAGTCCTGTTTGTCAAGAAGAAGGACGGATCGATGCGTCTGTGCATCGATTATCGCGAGCTTAACAAAGTCACGATAAAGAATAGGTATCCTTTGCCGAGGATCGACGATTTGTTCGATCAGTTACAAGGGGCAAGTTATTTCTCGAAGATTGACTTGAGGTCATGCTACCATCAGCTGAAGGTCAGAGATGAAGACGTACATAAAACCGTATTTAGGACTCGTTATGGTCATTATGAGTTCCTAGTGATGGCTTTTGGGCTCACTAATGCACCAGCCGCATTCATGGATCTCATGAATCGCGTTTGCAAGCCGTACTTAAACAAATTCGTCATCGTTTTCGTCGACGACATTCTTATCTACTCTAAGAACCAAGCTGACCATGAGAAACACCTTCGCTGTATTCTCAAACTCCTGCATCATGAGAAACTCTATGCCAAATTCTCTAAGTGCGAATTCTGGCTTCGAGAAGTCCAATTCCTAGGACATGTTGTCAGCGAGCGTGGTATCCAAGTGGATCCCGCTAAAGTGGAAGCTGTCATGAATTGGCAAGAGCCAAAGACACCTACAGAGATTCGTAGTTTCCTGGGGTTAGCAGGATATTACAGGCGTTTCATTGAAAATTTTTCAAGGATTGTTGCACCCCTAACTTCCTTGACCAAGAAGAAAGTAAAGTTCATTTGGGGCCCTAAGCAGCAAGAGTCCTTTGATATTCTAAAGCAAAAGTTGAGCAACGCTCCTGTACTGACATTGCCTGAAGGTACCGAAGAGTTCATAGTTTACTGCGACGCATCACACACTGGCATGGGATGTGTGCTTATGCAGAAAGGCAAGGTTATTGCCTATGCTTCAAGACAGTTAAAGGTGCATGAAAAGAATTACACCACCCATGACTTGGAGTTGGGTGCCGTTGTGTTCGCACTAAAACTGTGGAGGCATTATCTATATGGTATCAAGTTTGTGATCTATTCTGATCATAAGAGCCTTCAACATCTGTTTAATCAGAAGGAATTAAACATGAGGCAGCGCCGTTGGATGGAGACTTTAAATGATTATGATTGTGAAATCAGATATCATCCCGACAAGGCGAATGTAGTCGCTGATGCCTTAAGTTGAAAGGAAAGGGTGAAACCCATCCGAATCAATGCCAAAAGCACTGAAGTGAAGAATAATTTGATTGAAAGGTTGTTAGCTGCACAGAGAGAAGCTGTGTTGGAAGCTAACTATCCTAAAGAAAAGCTAGGAGTCACTGAGGAGCAGTTAACTCTTAGCAAGAACGGAACTTTAAGATTAAATGGACGAATATGGGTTCCAATTTACGGAGGACTACGAGATGTTATCCTCCAAGAAGCCCATAGTTCCAAATATTCTGTTCACCCGGGAGCTGAGAAGATGTATCAGGATCTAAAGGCAAATTATTGGTGGATAGGCTTGAAAAAGTCTGTAGCCGCTTATGTAGCCAAATGCTTGACTTGTGCGCAAGTCAAAGCTGAGCATCAAAAGCCGTCAGGCTTGCTACAACAGCCTGAACTTCCCGAATGGAAGTGGGAATGTGTAACTATGGATTTTATTACCAAGTTACCCAAGACGAGGAAAGGAAATGATACAATATGGGTTATAGTTGATAGACTGACTAAGTCAGCACATTTCTTACCCATCAAGGAGACTTATAGCTCCGACATGTTAGCCCAGTTATACGTTGATAAGATTGTAGCCTTGCATGGCACACCTGTGTCTATTATCTCTGACCGAGATACTAGATACACGTCTCATTTCTGGAAAAGTTTCCAACAATCCCTGGGCACACGTTTGAATTTTAGTAGGGCTTACCATCCTCAGACAGACGGTCAGAGTGAGCGTACTATTCAGACGTTGGAAGACATGCTACGTGCATGTGCGATCGATTTGGGTGGTAGTTCAGATAAGAACCTACCATTAATCAAATTCTCCTACAACAATAGCCACCATACCAGCATTAAGGCTGCGCCCTTCGAGGCATTGTGCGGTAGAAAGTGTAGATCGCCTGTTTGTTGGGCGGAAGTTGGAGATGTCCAATTATCAGGACCAGAGATAGTCTTCGAAACGACGGACAGGATTGTCCAGATTCGAGACCGTCTCAAGGCTGCCCGAGATAGGCAGAAAAGTTACGCAGATCCAAAGCGTAAGGATTTTCACTTCGAAGTAGGTGAAAAAGTGTTACTCAAGGTATCACCCTGGAAGGGGGTGATGCGTTTCGGTAAGAAAGGCAAACTAAGCCCGAGATACATAGGACCCTTCGAGGTTATCGAACGTGTCGGGTCAGTTGCCTATAAGTTAAAATTACCAGAGGAGCTCAATGGAATTCACAATGTGTTCCACATCTGCAATCTGAAGAAATGCTTCGCTGATGAATCATTGGTGATACCGCATACAGATGTGCATATAGATGAGAGCTTAAAATTTCTGGAAAAACCTTTGTCGATTGAAGATCGACAGGTAAAGAAGCTTCGAAGGAAGCATGTACCTATTGTTAAGGTCAAATGGGATGCCCGTAGAGGTCCCGAATTCACGTGGGAGGTTGAATCCACGATGAAAGAAAAATACCCTTATTTATTTCAGTAAATCTCGGGTCGAGATTTATTTTAAGGGGGTGAGGATGTAACACCTCGAAATTTTGTGTCCAATAATGTGTTGACACGTGTCATGAGTTACACGTGGCATTAAATATTAAATAAAGGACTAAATTTGACAAACCTTGAAAGTATGTAAATTCGAGGGTTAAAAATGTCAACGAGTGGCAAATATACTGTATAGTAACCCTAAATGATGCTCGTACCTTCAAACGAATAAATCATGGATCCTACGGAGCGAAACGCGGAAGAAAGTGAGAGATTACAAACTACATGGGTTAATTGTGTCAACATGTTTAATTTATACCTCTGAGTGACCCTTTGACGAACCCGAGACTTTGTAACGGTAAAATACGCTCACTAGAATATACGATATAAATTCCGCGAAGTTCCGCTTTAAAACGAGAAAGTTATGATCAAATTCGTATGCGAGGGGTTAAAAGCGTCAACAATAAAAGTTAGGCTTTTCGGATAGTAATTAAACTAACCGGGGACTTAACAATGCGGGTAAAAGTCACGAGGCCCTTAATTGTAAATAATCAAGGGCCAAATCGCAAAGTTACCCCTTCGAAACCGAAAGGTCAGGTTAATGATGACAAAAGATTTGAAAATCTTGGAAATCCAGCCTCAGGCGGGCCGCGTTACCAAAACAATCAAGCTGATGCGGGCCGCGCACCTTATGTTGATTCGTTTACTGACATGAAGATTCAGGCGGCCCGCGTCCAAGTTACCTGAATCCTAATGCGGGCCGCGTGAAGGTCCCAGATGCAGAAATCTTGGACAGATTCAATGTTTGAGCTTGTAAACGATCATTAAGGCATTAATTGAAGCATGGGCGCCCTCTACATGTCCCCTAGCACCCAGGGACACCTGCTAATCATCCATGAGCAATCCTAGAGTGAGTTGTAATCATCTTGTGCACCATAATTCACTATAAAAGGCAAGGCATTGCACCAATGTGAAACACACCTCAAACCTGCCTTCTAATTCATCTCTGGAGCTCTCAAGCATTCTTCTAACATCACTAGTCGTGCACCAAGCTTCTGTAAGTATGCCAACCCTTTTGTGGCTTAGTTTTTGCATAGTTTAGCTTAAAAGTCAATCCGTAGTAATTAACGATTGACTTTACGATAAATCACAAATGGTCCAGTGATTTGTCAAATCAAAGATAGTTATATGTTGGTAATCATGTGGGCTTTAAACCCCTAAAAGGGCATCCTCTGATTCCTACTCTAACTAGTCCGAATGTCGAGTCAAACGTGCTTAGAAAAAGTCAACAGAAATGCTATTTTGCGATTTCATGCATAACCAGTAATGTAGTTGGTGTGTAATCTGTTTAAACACTCATAAAACATGATAATAAGTATTTAACTAGTCTAAGCTTGTTTGATCCGACCATTTACCGTTTTGACCCGGTTCGGAGCCGAAAGTCGCAAAACTTTAACTTTTGCTTTGACTACAATTCTGACCCGTTAAAGTATGATTTAGATATGCCTTAGGACTCTCTTAGGACAGGTTCCATGATGGTATAACCCTCTGTGACCGGTTCGTTGTTTGTCCGAGTCTTTTACACCTTTCCGTTAAATGCTTAAAAGTTGACCATAACGCCCTTTTTAATTTAAAACGAGAATTTCGGACACGTGAAGGGACCATGACCTTGGTTACTGATTTCTAAGCATGTCCCTAAAATTTCACGTCAATCCGAGGTCCAGAATAGGAGTTATGCTGAATAGCGCAAATTACGGAAACTTTAGTAATTAAATAGCGCAATTAGCATAACGCCTATCTAAACCCAGATTTCGACACCAAACCTTTTACACATTGATCTAAAATAATATTTTGGGATTTTTAAATATTTTTAATTATTTTTAACCTGCTCGTAACCTGCGGTTATGGCAACGGTTCGGTAAATACCGAATATACCCTTTTCGGCCATAACTTGAGTTCTACAAGGTCTTTTGACCCGATTCTAGTTGCTACTGATTTTAAATAATAAATAAAGTATTTTGGACTTTATAAACTGTTCGGGAAACTCAGATTTCCTGTAGAACTCAGAAACCTCTTTTATAATCTTTAAAAAGACCGAAATACCCCTACGGGGCATAAAATGGATTAAAACTCGTTACGGGCATTATGGAAGGTATCCTACTGATACCACAACCTCTTTAAAGCATATTGACTTAGGAAACCAGTGTAGGACTCTTACGGTTACCCGTTGCGCCTTTTGCGCGCACGGTTCGGTTTATGTAACTAGTTTACATAAACTAGCCGAAACGGGTCAAACCATATTGTTTTGACCCCAAATCCAGAGTGTGGTTATTATACCCATATAAAAAAAGTCCTCAAACTTGTTGGGTCCAAATCACATTCCATTCCCGGTTTTCGCCTTTCACGCGATTAAACCGTAATTATCCTGTGAAACTGACCGGTCTAAGCTACGGCTAAATTAAAGACCCGTTAGGATTCTAATAGGTTATTTTAAACCTTCGTTCAAGAATAGGAGACCAGTAAAAGCTATTTGCAATTTATTCGATTAAGGATTTATACTTGCAAAGGTAAATAGTTTTAATTTATTTCCCGTTATACGGGCTTGGGCTACGGTATATAGCATACCGCTTGATCGGGCATCAAATTCTCCACCGTTGAGTGGGTAATTGAATAAATTTGATCGGCTCGTTTAAACAGTCTTGTTACTTAAAGCCTTTAGGGGGTTAATAACCATGTCCCGGATATCCCTGGCAGCATTTTACGAAATGGCCACGACCTAAGCGCGGAGTGTAGGCGTACACTCGTCAGTGCATAAATAGTGGATGTGGTGTGTCTATTGATCTTTAACCCGGACTAGATCCGGGCTACTGAACGCATAAGGAACATGTAATCCGTTCACAAGATTATAAATTTAAGTAATTCTCCCAAGTTATAAAAGAGTTTGTGCCTTGTGCATTCAAATCAATTTTAATAAACATTTTTCAAAAGTGTCGGTTGAATGTATTTACCAGTGTAAACTGACGTATTTTCCCAAAAAGACTAAATGCAGGTACTAAGCGTAATTGGCTGGATATTTCTCCTTAGCATCATAAAGAGTCTCGCAAGCTTAAGATGTCTACGTCTGTTGAACAATACTTATATTTTTTTGATCCCCTGTGGATACTTTTCGACTATTCGTAATACATTGATATTACAAACAATGGTTGAAATATAATTATCTTTATGCTTCCGCTGTGCATTCATATATATTGTGTGGTTTGACTACATTGTTGCCAACTACGTCATGGTAATCCCTCACCGGGCCCACCGGTGAGGCACGTGGAAATCGGGGTGTGACAAAGGATTTTAGCTACTATTTTATATACAATCCCAATTAGGCTTATAGGCCTAAAATCCCGAACGTCCACCGGGCTTTGAACCTTAGGGATCAGAGTAATAAATGAAGAATTACAACCCTTAGGAAAACACGAATCGCAAAAGAATTCATTTACCGCTTCTAACATATCTATCTTGATCATGTCCCAAAAATGTTTGACAAACACAAACGTAAATCCATCCGGCCCGAGGGATTTGTCTCCACCACACGACCACACAACAGCCTTCAATTCATCCATTGAAACATTCCTTTCCAAGTTGATTTTTTGATCAGAAGATATGGCTTTGAAGCTATTACTCCTTTGCACTTCATAACTGTAATTTGTCTTTGCCAATTTAGAAGAATAAAACTCTTGAAAGATGTTTTTCACTTCAACCGGAGACGTTATCCACACACCATTCCTTTTTATACCCGTGACCAACATGTTTCGCCTACTCCGTTTCAGGAGAGAATTAAAATACTTCGTATTCTCGTCTCCTTCCCGAGGCCACACATTTTTTATCTTTTGGGCTGCATCAAGATCGGCCTTTGCATTTAGTTTACCCAGTTGAGATAGAGCCTCTAGACGCATGGTTCTAATCTCATCTGATGCCACCCCCGATTCCTATAAGACATCATAATCATAAATTATTGAATTAAGTTTTTCCTTAGCATCTCGATCACCATTTAACCTTTCAGCCTTCCATATTTTCAATTACTTTTTAAGCCTTTTAAATTTTTCTTTAATTTTGACCAAACCTATTCCCCGAATTGGCTTGCACCACGAGTTCACCACAAGACCTGACAACGATTCTTCAAATAGCCATGAATTAAAAAATTTAAATGGGCGTGGTCCGTAATCGTGAAAAATGGAACTAAGAAGAATGGGCCGATGGTCAGAGACCTTCTGATTAAGCACTTTCCCCTCCAGATCCCCATTTAAATTTAAAAAATCCTCTGAAACAAGAAATCGGTCTAGCTTACTAAACTTAACCCCACCAGCATCCATTCTAGTAAATTTATGACCACCAAGAGGGACATCCACCAATCCTGTCTCATCTATAAAAGAATTGAAGTTTAAGGCGTTAACCAATGAGAAAATCGAGCCTAGACGTTCCCCTTGATTTCTAACAGCATTAAAATCTCCAAAAAGGCAATACACCCCACCATGTTGGTTCATAAAACTAGATAAAAAATCCTAGAGTTGTCTTTTTTCTTGTTCCTCTTGAGGGGCATAAACGTTAATCATATAACACTCAGTGTTACCACACACCCACTTACCTTTCACAATGAGAAGATGATCCCATGATTGGAATGACTCTTTAACGAACATCAAAGGATTCCACATAGAAATCAACCCCCCGGATCCACCCCGAGAACTAACTGCAACAAAATCAAAAGAAGAGTTTCCCCAAATGGATCTCAGCTTCACCAAATCCACGCTAATCATTCTTGACTCTTGTATACCCAAAAAATTAACACTATGTTCATTACAAATTTTTGCCACTACTCATCTCTTAACCGAACACCCGATCCCACAAACATTGATAGAGAGAATATTCATTTATCACCCAAACAAGACACCCATCCCATTTATCACTTCCTTTAAATCATCTTCTAAACCCTTCATTTTATATCCCAACACTCGTCTCATATCAATGTGTTTCGACATCTCCTCAATAAACGAAATCGTGTTACCTTTCTTTGCATGAAAAGAATGTCGACTTCTCCTCATTTGATTATTCAACCCAATTGATCCTACACTCGTAGTCCTCTCCGGAGTCGAAAACTTGGCCCCTCCAAAACCAGGAGGTGGAGAAACATATGAGGATTGTCCCTCACCCCCTGAACTTTCATACTTTTATCACCTGGGCACTTTATTTTTTGTTGGTCTTGGGCATCGCTAGGATCATGAAAAAGCTCATTAATTCCCATCTCATCAGATGACTCCTCCTGATTTTCTGAGTTTGCCTTACCTTCGAAGCATTCACCTTCTTCACTTTCGGAGTTGCAACTCCTTTCACTCACATCCCCTAGCAGTGACCCTGCATCCTCGTCTTCCACCGAAGACACACTTTCCGACCTAGACACACTAGGAGACCAAGGTGACAATTCATTAATGGACACCAAAAATTTACTCCCATTCACCACTACCTCACAATTCTCGCTGATCTTGACCATGAATTTCGTACGAACACACACGCGGCCATACGCCAACGCTTCCTCTACATCATGATCCGAAAAAATTAATTCTCCCCATTTCTTAACCAATTTAGCAGACACTCTATCATCCCAAGCACATAAAGGTAATCCCACAAGTTCCAACCAAACTATACGTTCATCCAGAATAAAATTTTGTGTCTACATCTTGTATCGTTTTGAAAAAAACCTTACACTCTTCTGAGGTTTTAAAACTCTGTAGATTCTCAGTATCCGAAAACTCCAAAATCACCCAAGAGCCACCAACATATTTCAAACTAACAACATGGAAACCTTCCCGCTTACAGAAGGGGAGAAGGTTCTCAATACATTGTATGTCATGTACATAGCCCATTAGAGAAGTATCCACATCCATCTTCATTTTCACGTCCTCATCTTCTAATACAACTTGACGTTCAGACTTTGGTGCCCTGTTTGTTTGCGCCTTTGCTGAAAGAGCATTTATTTTCACAGAACCTTTAATGATATCATCATAAGATTTCCACTCAGCCTTTCCTTCTGGTTCCGTTAAAATGATGTTCCTCGAATCCCTCTTCATGCCAAACTTAGACCCCTCTTGCAGTTTCCTCTGCTGGTCAGAGTCACGGGAGAACCTAGCCAAATCCGCGAACAAATGGAAGCTTCCCATCCAGATTGACCGTAAATTTCTAATCAATTGTTGCACGTTTTCTATCTTCTGGAATCGTACGAACCCGAAACGTGCTCCTGTGATCGATCTTTTAGCCGCAATGTACACATCATTAACCCTTCCCCACTTCTCGCATTGCTTTCTGAGATCATGGGAAGAAGCATCTGGCGGAAAGTTAGTGATGAAAACAGATGTTGAAATGGCCTCAACTTCTTTAAATCCTCTATATACGAACTTATCTCTCTTCCTGCCTCCATCTTGAGCATGATTCTTCAGAGTAGAGCTCGCATTTGCCCGAGATTTCCGATTGAAAACCCAAGTCCATTCTTTCGGGCTGTCATCCGATTGCAGGGCGTTGCCGGCGACCTTGGAAACCCCAACTCCCGAGTCCATACTTTCTATTTATTTATGACCAAGTTTTAAAAGTGAACTCGCTAACTACAGACAACGACAAGTGAACCGGACGTGAAAGTAGTATAACTAGCAAGACCGAGTATCGAACCGTGGACTCTAGGATGGCACCTCTAATAATTAACCCTAATCACAATTCTAGTCCTAAATTGATTTTGAAAATTTGGTTTTTATTTTAGAATTAATTAAATAATATTTTAACTAAATTAACTAACTTAACTAAACTAACGAACACGAAGGCAACTAAGATTGTGAACTCAACCAGGAGAGATGAAAAACCACTTAGGTAGGAATCACTAATGATACATGTAGACAATAATTTGACAAATGACTTAGGTTTCGGTTTCTAACTGACTACTCTCTTGTGAAAGAGAATAAATCCTATAGTAATTAGGTAACAAGGAAAGTGACCCACTAACCCAAGAACCTAAAAACCGACCAATAAAACAACCAAAACGTGTGATGGAGTGCTATAAGGAAACAAGCCTAATTAAAGATCCTAAATCCCACAAATATTAAATTGCAAAGGATTACCCTTAACCAACCCTCTAGATGTGAAGCAAGCTATAAGATGATACACCAAAATCCTAGGACTAACTGACACACGAATAAGTAGACGAACCCCAAGTTATCGGGTGCTCAAAACTACCAAGCAATGCACAGAATTACCTAACAACTTCTAATTATCTTTCGAATCAAAGAAGATGGGTGCACACTAATTTCTAGCTGATTTTAAATTGATTTTATGTTATGACTTGTTACCAAGTTCAAACAATTAGATTGAGAATCGCGAATAAACAACCTAAAAGCGAGTTTTAACGCAACTAGTGGTGACTTATTCCTACCAAAAGCATTATACTCATCAACCAAATCAACAAATTCAGCAAAACAAAAACATACACAATCAATTTTAGCAACAACTTATAACCAGTTTACTCCAAAACATTGTTAAAGTCATATAGTCAAAATAACCATCAAACACGCATCAATAGATCATCCCAACCTAAGTGGCTTTAAAAGTTTTAGCCTCTTAACATTGTCTCAGATTCAAAACAAAGTCTAAAAAATGAAAACATGTTGTTCTTAATTGGTTAAAAATAAAAAGAATTGAATACGGAACGTTACGCGTTGTAATCTTAATCACGAACCACGCTCTTCAATAGCTCGTATGCCTGTGTTGCTCGTTCGTCCACTGGTGAGTTGCTGCCGTCAACCCTCTGTTCGTATGATGCCTGTTTTCTTCACGTCCACTTTGTATATATAGAGGCCGCCAATAGGGTTTTAATTATTACTATCAACTAATTGATGCCAAAGCCCAAACAAAACAATTCTATGCCCCTTGTCGTGACCTGCATGGATGAAGCAATTTTTCCTTTTGGGCGGCCCACTAACTCCTGATGTTTTCGAAAATAATAGCACAAGGAATCCTTCTTTTTCCTTTGATAAAATCTTGTTCACATTCAAATATGACAAATTTCATCTCTAAGCCTTAATTCTTGAGTTAACTGCCACAAAATAATTTTCAAACAACCTTAATAAAATTCTCATTTAATTCTCATGATGGCATAATAAATAGATTGGCCAAATCTCAATTCCTAGTTAACGTAAATTTGCTTTATCTTTTTGAGACTTAGGAATTAATTTAAACTTTCAACCATTTGGCAACATTACACCCTCATCTTTTGTGAACTATTTTTCATTAGCTTTTAACTTTATGCACTTTAATCCCTCGAGTTTATTTCATCCCTCGAGTTTATTTCACACTCCATATTCTTCATTTATTTATCTGTTTAAGCTTACTTATGATTCCTTTTTCGCGCCAAGACCTTTAATAAACAATCTAATCAAATTAAAGCTAAAAACTAATAAAAACTACTCTAAAACTATTTAAAATAATACAATTTACATAAGATAAATGTATGTGTTTTACAACACATCATGTATTGTGTTTTTAGTTTGTTTTCCATTGTGTCTTCATCTGCTCTCCATTGTGCCTTTTATCTGCTGTCATTAATTGTGTCTTTTTCTGTTGTCATCAATTGTGTTTTTATTTAGTCTGATACTTATTGTGTTATATGTTATCGCCATTGTGTTATACGTTATGATCATTGTGTTTTAGTATGTTGTCCATTGTGTCTTTATCTGTTGTCATTGATTGTGTTTTTGATCTACTTTACATTGTGTTTTACATCATGTCCATTGTGTAATATGCAACTGGATTTTTGAATTTTGTTTTGAAAAAAATATAACAATATGATACTCATATTAAAGATAGAAAAACGCTCGATTTTATGGTATAATTTTTTTTAAAAACAAATGATGTATAAAAAAGTTACGGACGTTTAAAAACTGGGGGGGGGGGATAACATGTGACTTGCATGTGCATATTCTCTTTCCTCTTGTAGACAAAATTACTCTTTCCATTTAATTCCTCCTAGGACACTTGTCACTCTCTGGTGGCTTCTTACCCTTCTTATTTTTAAATACTTTGTAGTATAACTCAACCCCATAACACTCCCCCTTGGTTATCAACATAATACGCTTGATGTTGCCTCGTTAAAAACCTTGCTAGAAAAACCCGGTGAGATAAAACCATAGCTAAGGAAAAAAGTGTGCAACGTGTAATGCGCATTATTTCCCCTGATACTTCTTGATCAGGTATATTGTCTCATTAAAAACCTTATTAAGAAAACCCAATGAGACAAAACTTAGTCAAGGGAAAAAAAAGTGCAACTTAAATAAATCTCTCCCTCATTTTAATATGTATCCTTTAAGTGACCTGTGTCCATCTTCCTGAAAGTTGTTCAAAACTTTTGTAGAATGACTTGTTGCTTGATGCCTTGAAGTGCAATCCTTTATGTTGAGTAATGTTATAAAATCTTCTTACTAGACTTCTAGTACATCCTCTTGCGAACAAATACCATAAAATCCACGACTATGTTGTGTTATATTCTTTACATCTACAATACTAATGAAACTAGTTTTCATGGGTTAGTAAGATATAATTAAATATCTTTTATACCTGAAATATTTCTTTGAACTCATTCCAATGTCTCTTCGCTTGACAAAGGCTACATCATGACAATAAGCAAAAGTGAAAGATATTATAACCATACATAGCTAGCAAAACATATTAATGTACAGTTGCACTTAACCATGGTACTTCTAAACCAAAGATTTCAATTTCTATCATAGGAGACTATAATAGATGTAGTTTGATTGATTACACATATACTCGAATTGCAGGTCAAGCAATAACTACAATGTGTCAAGGTCACTAAAAAATTCTCCCTCTAAAAGTTCGACAGTTCTCTCGATGATGCCTAGACATCATCACTGTGTTAGCGATTATAGTGAACTTTTTAAAAGTAGAATGTTGATAAAACATGGTTGGTTTAATAAAACTTATATCTCTCCTTATGTGAATATCTTAAGTTGTATAACACTCGACCTGACTATTTTAGTCCATGCGTATTTTGTCAACTTCATATAGTACGTTCTTGAGGTTTTTATATCAATGCTTCTAGCATTATCAATCCATGAGGAAATTCTTTCAATCTTATCCAAATATGCATGAGCATTCACTCTTTGGGAGTTTTGCTACATAAACTTGCTCAGCTAACACATAGATATTTTTATCTCCAAAATCCATAGTGTACCATGCGTGTACACTATTTATTGAGATATTACAATCACCTGGTACAAGTTTTCTATGTATGTTTCTTGGCACAAGAATTGCATCGTTAAGATGTTTCAGTTAACCTTTTAAGCACCCAATTGCTTTAGAAACTCATCAAGAGTTCCAATTATATCCAACATGTAAAATAATCATAACCTATTCAAATCGGAATATGTATACAATGATCACATTGTTCTCGAGAACTTACTTTACATGACTTACATAATTTAATCATTTGGGACTTTCCTGTAAACTTCCAGTATCAAGTGATACATAACATTCATAAGACGCATGTCAATTCTCTCTTTATATTACCAGACCAATAAGATATTTAAAAGTCAATGGATCCACCACTGGAGAATGCGTCTTCTCATAATTAATCATGGGTCTTTGCAAATATTTTGTGCCACCAATTTTGTCTTATATCACTTAGTTTGATTTCAATTCATGATTCACATAAAAGACCCATTTGTATCCAATATGTTTTATAACTTCAGTTGTACGGATTGTTGGTCCGAAAACTTTCCATTTTTAATAGAGAATTTAACTCTGCCTCATTTGCATCTTTCCATTTTGGCCAATCATTTCTCATAGACAGATCTTAAACTTCGATCCTCATCATTTCAAGCGCTATATTATATACAAAGTATGACTACGTTGATTTTTTTTTTCGATTCCATATATTTCATAAACATGATACAATATAATGAGATCTCTTTATTTTTAGGTACCTGTGGTTCTTCTAGAACCATCATGTATAATGTCTCTTCAGGAGACCCTATTAATATACCCCGACTTGACCATCTTAATTATTTGCTCCAACTTTCGAGGAATTTTATTATTGGAATCTATTAGTTTACCATGCATTAGACGTGCAATAGACCCATCACAAATATGTGGTTGTCCTTCTTGGACACTCATCTTAATTAGAACATTAGCAGTTGGCATTTGTGATATAAATCACCTTTTTAAGGCCAGTGAATGTGTCTGGTAATAGATTCGCTAATCTTTGTAAATGAGTTATTATCTGAACTTCTGGTTCAGACTTTTAGTTTTTGAGGATAAATGATAATTCATACCAACTCATTTCTTTTCCAACTGCTTCTTATCCCCCCTGATGTTGGGAATGTTAATCCATTGATATGGATATGAAATAATTGAGCCGTAATTAAATATCTCGTCAATGGCTCTATTCATTATCATATATTCCCAACCAGTTTTTAAGGTCCCATCTTTGGCATAGTGGTGGATCAATTTCAATATATACTGCACAACCAAAATCTTAGAAGGGACATCTTTAGTTTCTGACCAAAAACCAACTATAATGGGGAGAAACTAATACAACGTGTTAGCTTGATGTGAATTAATGTTATTGCATGTAAATTTACATGTACTCATATATAAACATGAACGTGCTCTCATGAATATTGGCTTTGCTATCAATCGTAGACATTCAGTGCTCGTCTTAACAAAAACAATTCATGTATGGACATAATCTACAGGAAGTTCAATACTTATTCCGCCAATCATTAATAACTAGGGAAATAAACTTATCTTCACTACTAATAAATACATGCACTCTGGAATATTGTGTTTGTCATATTATTAGCTAAGCCACAAATTACACAAACATCAAGTTGTGAATTTGATAACTATTTAGACGATGCATCGATTTAAACATTAAATGGTATAATGATAGATATTTATATCCTTTAATCATTTCCAGAATATTTAGTGATTCACACCTTAGTTTTATTGACATATACTTAACTTCCCTTGAGAGCAAATATTGCATGCTAATTACCAACTTGAAGAATCTTCTAGTTCTTCTATACATTTCACATCATCATTGACACGGTGTGGTCTAACCGGTCATGCCAATTAAATAATCATGATCCATAAACTTTTGGTTTATGATTGTATATGTAATGCTTTCACTTATGCTTATTTATTGTAGATTTGTAGAATGAAAATATAAAAGAATAATGTATTATCATCTTGTACTATTATGTTATATCACTTTCATCCTTTCCATGCTTTATTATCACAACATTTCTCTCTTAATTTGCCACTTAAGGTGGTCGATCTCATTATCAACATGATCATTATTATAAATATGTCCATGATAAGTATCTTTACATCGGTTAATATATAATCACATTCACTTAAGGGAATGTAGTATAACCAAAACAAGCTTCATAGCTTTTTATTATTTACTCGGTCACACCCATATGAAATTATCTCAGACTTTTCATACTCACTAAATGATACCCAGGAGCATATCACATGTGTGACAAATGCGAATTATTATATCCGATTCTTTTATACAAACAATCTTCTCTTCACATAAGATTAATTGAGAAGCAACTAAATGTTCGATTCATATAATATTGTCGGGCTAACATCTTACAACCTTTGATAATGAGATACAAAGAGTATAACACTTTGGATGTCAAATATAAACATATTTATACTTTTCATGATATTGATAATAAAACATTACTTTGGTGTAGTTGTTCAATTCAATATTTTCTATGCAAAAACATATAATAAGATACATAATGCAATGTATACAACAATGTATACATAAAGTCAAAAAGTACAATACATGGTGTTATAATGTGTCACCATATAAAACGAGTTATAATAAAACTTTATAACCCGTTTTCATGAGTTAGAACTTACAAATATATATTATGCTATCACAATATAAATATGTGTTAGACTAGAAGGTATGGTTTGGCTCATCCCCACGGGGATGAGCCTCCACGTAGGCGCCACGTAGGCGGCTAGTGGGGGATGAGCCAATTTGAAGGATGGAGGGGGATGGAGGATGGGGCCCCACCACATATTTTTTTATTGTTTAATTCATTTTATTTGTTTAACTTTTATTTGTTTAAGTTTTATTGTTTATTTTTTATTTGTTTAACTTTATAAAAACTATTCAACATTTAAATAAAAATACGACATAAAGGAAGATAATAAAATCCATTACATAACATAAATAAAAATTACATAACCTAAACCCGTGCCTTGCTTCATGAGCTTGGTACAACTGTTGAACATCATACGCGTTTGGTTTCCGCAAATATTTTTTGCTATACAGTTTCACCACATTATGGCAAAACCGATACAAACATTCCCGCGTAGTTCTTGCTGACATCTGTAAGTACTCGTCCAAAGCGTCGGCCACTGTCCCGTACGCCAGTGGGCGAATGGCCGCAGTACACTTTTGTAACGTGGTAAACCCTTCATAATTTCGAGCATCAGGTCGTTGCGTGAAAAACGGGTCTAGCCCCGCCAAATCATTAGCAATCCGTGTGAATAAGCGGCGACTCATTCGGAACCTGCGCCTGAAAATGTCGGCGTTGTAAAGTGGTTCATCCGAAAAATAATCGTTCACCAATTTCTCGTGCGCTCCTGTCGTATAAAATATATAAATACGAGTTAAAAAAATAAGGACAATGAAATTTTGTAATGAAAAACCTTGGCGGTCTCTGTTAATCCGTATTCGTCTGGTAATAACATTTTCAGACGAGAAGTCTTCCTCTTCCTCTTCCTCTTCGATTAGAATCTGTCCCGCCCGTAGTACAGCGTTTGCGAAAAACATCTCCTCTTCATCATCCGAAGACGAGGGCCACCAAGGATTAGAAGCCATTGTGGATGAAAAGATATTTTTTTATAAAAGTAGGGAGAAAATGGTATAAAAGTGAGAGGGTTTTGGGTCGAAAGTGGTGAAATAATGGTGAAAATAGGTGATTTTATAGAAAAAGAATTTTTTTTTTATCAAATAAAGCCGTTCATCAACGGCTACTTTTCAAACTTTTGGATCGGCGGACCCGGCTGTGGGTCGCCGGGTGTGATGGGCCGAGCCCCAGAGGGCGGTGTGGGGGTCCGGCGCCGGGCCTAGCCGGGCATCAGCCGGCCCCCATACCTTCTAGTCTTATCCTATCACACTATACATAATCACAAGTATATCATACATCCAAATATCCCTTTAAGGCTTCCATAATAAACAAATGTATATGATCAAATAAACTCCTCTTGGTTATGATATAAAAAATGTTAGTTCAAAAAACTAATATAGAGAGGTATCTAGAAAAACTTAATGTTAGCTTAATATGTATTTTTTACACAAGCACTTCAAGTATTAAAAGCGTATAGAATTAATAAATGAAGTTAAAATATTAAAATGGATAATCGAAAACACAATAAAAAGTAATCATGTTATTGTCATTATCTTCGACAAATATTTTGAGAAAGTTTAACCATGTTATTGTCATTATTTTATTGTTGAGCTTCCTTCACAGTTAAATTCACTAATGATTTCAAACAAAAATAACATCATAAACTTATATTTTACTAATCATCACAATATTGAAATATTAACTTTTAAGGATTTTGTTCTAAAACAACCTTCATACAAGAATGGTAACTTTCTCACATTATTAGAATAATATAACAAAATTTTATAGCGGGTGAATAAAAATCTCGATAAATCATAATCATAATCATAAATATTAAATATATGATTATAGCAGCATTAAAAATAATATTTTAAAACATACTTTATACTAACTTGATTTATTTTATCAATTAAAGGTCACCCTACATGAACATTAAAACCTATATAAAGAAGTAACTTGTTTATGCATATAGTTGTTGTACATGGTGCTTGGGGAGTTTTTCAAAAAAAAAAAACTCTCCATGTTCGCCTCTTTTGTCTGTTAGCCAACACATCATTATGATACTAATAAAATAATGAAAAACCCACTGCAACCATCTTATTCATCTTCAACCTCAAGTCATGGTAAAACCAAACTCTTAAAATGACGAACAAATTGATGGATTTAAAATTTTGAAATCTTGTGACAAGAACGAGTGTCAAGGATTGATTGTTACCTTAATAGCCAAGTGATACAGATGCAAAATCAATGGTTTACAGTTGCGGGCTGACTAACGACAATAGAATAATGATTTGTGGCTGCGTATATCATCAGAAGGAACGACACAACATGGTTAATTCACCTCGTAGGAGCATGATTCAGTCGGAGAAAAGGAAAAGTTGTACGTGGGTTACACAGAGACGAGAAGAAACTAAGGCAGTGGCCTCGGTTGATCGACCCATTGGTGTGCGGTGGCTGCCAAAGTCATCCGAATGAAAACAACAAACTGAACTAAACAACTATATTCGAAATTCGACTAGGTTCCGACTAGATACCTTAACGGCCAAACAGATCCGAACAAAACCAACGGTTTTGAGCTTCCGAGTGATCAACCTTGAAGGCGCCGTGGACACCCAACCGGTGGTACAGCAGTGATGACTCGCTGGCTGCCACAACGTTGGGAACTACTCAACTGGAATGAAGCTTTAGGTGTTGTGCGATGGGATTTTCTATGGTGATGGAATGCGGTTGGTTGAGATGTGTTTTATAACTAACTACCTCAATTGGAAACACGATTCTTCAGATGTTCAGTTGAACGTGATTACGGAATTTTGGCGATAAGAATTTTGAAATTAGACCCATAAGCCTACTTTATGTTTCGGGTGGGTAGGGGTGTTTGGCAAAAATTCCACTTTGTTTTAGGGTGGGTATTTCGGGTGGGGTCTTTCGGGTGGAGGGATGATGATGGTACAAGTAAGTACAACCCGCTGATGCATAGTTTACAAAGTGCACCCTTCAAGTTTAAGATAACTTTAACAATCGATCCCAGACCTTTTGAAATTGTGTTATTTGTGGTGATGAAACTTCAAATATTTACACCTTTGGTCGTAACTTTTGAGGTTTAGCAACCAATGGACTCATCACGTGCTTGACAGATGATGGCCATTATCATATTTTGCATATGTTAGGCATCTATCAATGTTTCATTAAAATTGTTTGAATTGCATATGTTAGGCATCTATCAATGTTTCATAAAAATTGTTTGAATACGTCATTCGGGTGTACAATTTTTGAATTACTCGAATCGAATTTTTTGAATATTCTTTTCCTCTTGAATTCGTATTCGATTTAAAACTCGTCACTTTGATTCGAATTCGTATTTACTGCGCTAATTTGTATTCGTTTAAAAATTCAAATCAAATTCGGAAATGTTTTTATACTATATATGATGTAGCACCAAATGAAAAATGCTCTTTTTTTTTCCTCAGGAGAAAGATAAGGAAAACAAGAAAGAATTGAAGGAAAGCATATGCATACAATCACATCCAAACTACTTTACAACTCACTTTTGGTGTCGTTTAGATCCGGCCTTTTTTTCGGTGCGATGAGATAACTACGAGTCGGAAGGTTGGAGAAGAAGACAAGGACAGATGGTCGCATGTAAGAACCCCGCCGCATTGCGGCGGGTACTAATTCCTAGTTCTTGATAAAAAGAAAATATAAAATCAAACTCTAAAGTTATATATGTATATATATATATATATCTATACTACTTTATAAAGCATATCCAAAGGACTTCTTAAAGTCCATAAAAATTCCCTACAAACACCTCTAAAGCATGGTTTACAACCCTCTAAAGCACAAAATAATTTACACTTCCAATTATGCCCCTCCAAAACTTTTAGCATTTACCCGGATCCATCATCACCGTCCATTTCCTTTCACTTATTCACATGGATCGTGATCTGACGGGTGATATTGTTTTCACACGGATCCACCTTTCCCCTTCCTTCTCTCTCATCTCTCTCACAACTCACATCTCACCAGATCTCATCCGCCCCCAACTCCATGCTTTCTCTCTCCCAGGCGATTTCCAGATCTAGGGTTTCAATAACCCTGAATCGTTCATTTTCTCTCAATCCGACAGAAGATCCAGTGGGGTTGACCTCTAGGTACCGTTTTAAACCACATCTAAAGTTTTTGTTTGTTATTCGAGTCTGATATGTTTGTTATTTGTGTTGAATCGTTCATTTTCTCTCAAATCTGACAGAAGATCCACTGGGTTTTTCTCTAATCGGCGTTTTGCAACATTCGGCTTTTGATTCGTGTGTCTGACCTCCTGGTTTCGTTTTCCGGCTTTTATTGGCTTTTTGCAACATTCGTAAAGGGTAACTGACACCATCCTTTTGATTCTAAACACTATTTCTTCATGTATTCACTGGATTTTACTTATGTTTGTGTTTTAAGATGGATTTTTGATTTTTGTAGGTCATGGTTTGAAGACTAGATCTGCTGAAGAATAATAATACTTGGAAGGAGACAACAAAATCATGGAGAAGAATCAGATCTCGGTGGTTGGAGTTCCAGATGCGATTCCCGTCAAGTATATGGAGGTGACCGAGGTTTTAATTTCAGTATAGTGGATAAATTCTCATATTTGTGTGTTCATGTGAAGTTTCGTACTTATCAATTGAATTTACATTTTGTCAATCTATGTGAACGAGGTTTTAATTTCAGTACAATGGATAAATTACTTGATAATGTATGATTTCAGTCTTCATTAGGGTTTCTAAGTCACAATGATACATGTTTAATTATCATATGTTTTTGCAAGTGCTTAATGTCATACCCTGGTAGAGAAATTGATAGATGTGTGTTTTCGCTTATGTTCTTGAATGGGATCATTCCTGAAGTTCTTTTGGGTAGATTGACTATTGAAATGTGTTTAATGATGTTATTTCTTGTATTGACTTGATTTGTTAATGATGACAGGAATACATCAAGCGTTACAACAACGTCAAGCTCCACGGGAGCTGCGTGTGTGGAGACTCGATGAAAATGGGTGGCCCCGGCATCAACAGCAGGCAGCGGCTAGGTTATGGACCCTAACGAAGCCGTTATTCGTCTTCTTTCTCAAGGTTATTATAAGTTTATTATTAATATGTGGTGTTTTTAGATGTTTTTCTTTTCGTTTTTTATGATGGTGATAATCTATTAATCTACAGCGATTTAACAATATTGGGTATTTTTAAGCTTGTTTCTTTAGGGGATTTAGGGGAAAAATTAAAGATTTTGTGTGTGGAGATATAATTAGTTATATGTGTTATGTGTTTTTATGTTTTGATTATGCGGATTTGAAATATTATAAAAATTCAAGTGGCTTTGTTTTACTATTGTTTTAAATTTTGAAATAAGAATCTAGGTTAAAAGCTATAGTTTGTGGGATTTACTTTTCTTTTTTTTAAATTTTGGAAGTACATAATGATGTTAATTTGTGGGGTTTTATAATGGTCTTTTTTGTATTTAAAGAAACTAACTTTGTTATTCTATTTTAACCATGTAGCAAGATGGTCTGTTTTGGTTTCTTATGTGTGTTATATTTGTATTGGATGTGAAGTGTGTATAAGAAGTTAAGGACGTTTGGTTTAGACTCTAGATTGCAACCCATAATCGAAATAATGCCAATTGTGGTAATAGTATCTTATTTCTGCTGTGCATTAGGTTAAGGATACCACAGAATCTATGCCTCGTGGTGGTGGAAGCACTTCAAACCGCGGTGCCAGAAGCGGTATAGATTGTTATTCTGGGCGTGGTGGTTCATCACAGTTTAGCTCTTCTGGTATATGATTATTACATTTTGTGAAAAATCAAACATTTATTTTTTTCTATTGAAACCTGAACAATTATTAATTTTTATTCTGTTAATTTTTAAAGAATCTGGTGGTTTACATGGAAAATCTAAGAGGGAAAACGGTGCAAGTTCTTACACAAGATCATCTGCACCATCTTATGGAGTTGTGTTGACTAATACAAATCGAACCCCTGCAACTTACAGGTACGTCAAACAACCAATACATCAATTCTTGTACAGAAGAGACGCCAGCCGAAGATGAACATGTTTTTGAAGAACACACTGAAAACGTTGTTTCAAGTAGAAATACGCATGAGGATACATCTGGGAGTGCATCTCTTCATGACAATGATTTGTATCATGAGATTCAAGCTTTTGAGCATAACGAAGGTATGTTCGGCGTAGCTTTAGTGTTATCTTTTCTTTTTGCTCTTAGTAAAATGCTAATAATATCTGATGTTTACAAAAAAAAAAAAAAAAAACAATTTACTCGTTCAGTTGAGGAAGGTGACGCGTTAGCATCTTTAGTGAGTACAAACATGCAACAACTTAATATACAAGAAGAAAGACAGTTTGATGAACCTGAAGAGGACATCCCTTCTGTAGTGATTCCGAACCACCTGCAAGTTCAGACTGCGGATTGCTCGCACTTGAGTTTCAGGAGCTTTAGTTCAAGAACGCTAAGGTGGTTGAGGCGTTACAAAAGGAACTGGAGAATGCTCGAGTTCAGATTTAGAGTGTTGAGCGTGTATATGTGATTACAAACTATTTTAACTTGCACATTTTATATCTTTACATTTTTTATTATCTGGCTTACAATGCTGAGTAATAATCTTTCAGTTGTGCTCACCGAGAAGCTTGTATTGTTGCAGGCAATAAAAGATGGAGTTGATATCTTAACACTCTCCATAGGTCCAGATGAACCATAAAAGATGGAGTTGATATGTTAAGCATGTTCGACATCTTGTTGGCACGCAAGGCCGGGGTTTTAATGGTTCAAGCAGCTGCGAACTGCGGTCCAGAGCCGTACACGACTGCCTCATACACCGATTGTACATAAGTTTAATTTAATAATGCTATGTTCTAATTTTCCATTTTTTTTAGGACATGACTCAGCCTATTCCAACTCAGGAGATGTTAGCTAAGGATCTCCATGGCATTGAGTGGCGCTTTAAGCATATATTCAGAGGTCAATATGCTCTTGTATTTTTCTGCGGATGTTTAAAGATAGCAAAATGGGTTAGGTTGCAATCTTTTATCGTTTATGTGTGTTGAAACGGGTCGGACTGAAGGGTATCTGTTATGTGTGCATTCAGACGGGTTGGGTCAGAAGGGGTAATCGATTAAGTGTGTTCAGAGTTCAGACGGGTTGGGTCAGAAGGGGTAACCTTTTATATGTGTTCAGACGAGTCGGATCAGGTTAGATCGACTTATCCACTTTTTTTAGTTTCGTAAACAACATGGTATCTAAACAGGAATATAAAATCTATATTGTTCAGTAATCATTAGAGTTTAAAATATACATAGTTTCCTTTTAGCTAAGTTTAAAATATTGAACAATATATATTTTATAATTTGATTCGAGTATTGATATATGATTTTAGAACAATAAACCAATCAACTGAGAAGCTAAGTTTACAGTTTTACTTCGTTTGAGCCATTGCAGATATAATACAACTGTAACTGACCTGTTAATAATTGGGTCAAAGTTAACCCATGTGATTCTGAACTCAAAACTGTGTATTTGACCGTTGAAACTGTCCGATGCTATGTCTTTTTTTTTTCTCAGTGGAAATTTCCTAAAAGTGCTGCAAATGCCGATGACTGATATCACTGACAAACTCGTATCGAAGCACATAAAACCATTGCCAAATCTCACCATCTTGGATGTGAGCCATTGCATCAACATCACAAGCGAAGGCCTTAAAACATTCGGTGACCAATGCAAGTCATTGCTTCACTTGAAAAGAAACATGCCTGCATTCGAAGACCAGTTGTCAGTTGCCTGATGATTTCGAAGCCAAAGCTATAGCTGACACCATGCCACATCTGCTGCATATTGAGCTATGTTTCGGTCGGTTTGGTGATTCGGGTGTCTCTGAAATCCTCGCAAAATGTAAGGCGCTCACTCATCTTGTCATTCAATGGAGTTGGAATGTAGAGTTGAACGGTGATCTTGCAGAGATATGTGAATGGCTCCAGCAGTGATGTGAATTTCATAGATTCGGATTCAGATTGATTTGGTTGGTTTATGTTCTTGAATTATGATTTGAGTAGAGCAATATGGCGGTGTTGCTAAATGCTAATGATGATATTATTATGCTGAGACTGTTACATATTTTAATTGCTAAAAGGGTTTAAAGTGTTTTTTTCTTGCCTAAATATTGTAGTGTTCACTGGTTAAGGCGATTAAAGTGCTAAACTTATTTGACATGGTTTAAATTTAATAAAGAAAGCATACATCTAAACTTTCTTTCAAAATCTTGTTTTGGTTTTTCTCTTTTGAACATTAAACTTTTATAACCAAACGACGCACCCCCAAATATAGGGGCGGCCACACAGAACAACAACCTATCCCACGAAATCGATCTATTCTTGTATCTTATGCCATAAAAAAGAAAGAACTTTTACGTCTTGAATCAGCTTCCCAACATTCAATCTTGTGTTTGAAAATTTTCTTTCGTTCCCAGCTTTCCAAATCACCCAACACCCCACCACAACTAAACTATGAAAAACCTCCTTAGCATGCGATCCCAACCCAACGAAATCCTGAAGATCAGAAGGTCTTTTGTAGTAAACACATAAATTGGGCTCCCCTTACAACACGAGGCCAACTGGTTCCAAAGCACAACAGCCACAAGAAAAACAAGTGATCAGCGTATTCCGGCCCGTCTTCGCAAAGAAGGCACACATCCTCTCCATTGTAACAGTACCGTTTTACTAGCGCGTCGACTGTCAGAATGCGCCCCGTAGCCGCCGTCCACACGAAAAATATTGCATTTTTTTGGGATCCATTTAGGCCACTTAAAACGAAATTCTCAAAAAAATCAATGTCGCTTGTTACCCCTTAAGACCCGACCCGGTTAAGAAAACTAACTCAAGTACTATACAATATATCACGAGACGACTGATAAATTATCTGGAAAACGAGAACCGCCGCGTACATAGCCCTAAAAACTCACCAACCTAAATGATATGTTTCCCGCCGCATCGCGCGGGTAAACGACTAGTATATATATATAGGGGAAGGTTCATTTGAGAAGAAATTTAATGTGAGAAGAAAAAGAAAATAGGGCATATTAGTAAAATGCTATTTAATTTATAACTCATATCATTAATTTTTCTCTCTTTAATTAATTAGTCAACTAATTATTAATTATCCTACATATAATCTACAAAACCTACACATATCAAAATTTTTCCTACATATACCCTAAACATTATATAATTTTATCGTACACAGTCGAAATTTATCCTACACACCTCGAAATATATCCTACACAACTCGTAATTTATCATACACAACTAATAATTTATTCTACACTTTAAATTAAGTTTTTTTTTTAATTTGGAAAAAATATATATTTTGAAAAGGAGTTACAAATTTAATTTAGCTAGTTGTTAAAGTGGAAGAATACAAATTAATGATTTATGTAAGTTTACCAATATACCCTTATATTAAAATTAAATACAAATATTAAATGAAGTAAAATGAAGCATTCTTATTGGTTGAAATTTCTTCTTTTTTATTCTTACAAAAAAATTATTCTCATTTGAACCTTCCACGATATATATATATATATATATATATATATATATATATATATATATATATATATATATATATATATATAGGGCTTGGCTATATAAGAAACTCTATCTTTTTAAGAAAACTATGGAAACCCATTGTGAACATTAATTAGCTTACATCATACTTGATCAATGGCTATGATTATTTTGGTATGAATAAAATTAAAAAGAAATGAAAGTCCTACCATTAGTACCAGTGAAGGGCATTTTCGGAAGTCAACAAACTCATTGGAAAACAGAAATCACTGCCATGCAGTAGCCGTCTAATCAAGAACTTCAAACAAAATTCAAATTTTTTTCTTCTTTATGTTCAACCCATTATACTCATTACTCCCCTGTTCTTGTTTCTCTCTCGTCAAAAAACAAACATTGAAAACCTACTTCCGGAACCCTAACACAGTAGCCGATAGTGTCGATCTTGGAGAATGAGGAAGTCCTTCATAATCTTGTCGTCGTCGGTGAAGCTCAAACGATTAAGGAAGATTAAGAGTTCAATTAAAAGGTTAGTTGTTGTAATCGGTCATGTAAAAGGAGGTTTTGTTCAACCGATTTATCGGAAAATGGCAGCTGAGTTTGTTGTCTTTTATATATGTAGGACTTCGAAACACAGATTAGGGCAAGAAAGATCTGAGAGCCGTAGTGTTGTGATTATATCCGACTCACCCAAGCAAGGACCTTCCAAACAACAATCTGACTTTGGTCCGACCCAATGGGAGTTAGGTTAGAGTTGTTATGTCTATGAACCTTTAACATAGTTTAAGGGGATCTCTATATGGATAGTGTGTTGGATAAGAAATTGTGCATAACAGAAATTTGTTGGCTGCGTTGCAGTGTATGATGAACCCGAGAGTGTGTCACCAAGCCATGGGAAAAGACGGAAATCAGGTAACGGTTAACCAGTAATATTGTTTATAATTTGTATAATTTCTTGTTGGACTAATCGTTTTCGTTATGAATCTATCGGTGCTAAATGAAGGTTGTGTGGAAAGCAAACAAGGACATAAGAAAAATCACAATGGTAAGTTCCTTTTGTTACAATAGTGGTTATTTGCGTATCCAGTTAAATCTGAGTAACATGTTTGAAACTGTAGGGAAGAAAAGCATTGCCGGGGACAGTTCTGGGTGTGGAAATAAAAGAAAACGTGGTTAGTTAAATATTGTTGGCTTTGATTAACATGTGTTAATTGGGCATGACCTTGAAAATTCGCTAACATGTGATAATTGGCAGGGGATAAGAACATCGCCGATGATAATTCTGGCAATGTAATGCGAAGAAACCGTGGTTAGTTAATTTTTAAGCACTTCAAATTTTTGGATGTTAGAAATGAAAAATTGTTAAATGTTTTAACGTAGCTAATCAATGTTACCGCTTGTGTTAGATAGATGTTGTCATAGGTGGTTGTAAAGTAGACTAATTTTTTGGGTTCCTGTGGTTTCGTATAAAATGTTATTTCAGTAAGTAGGGCGGAAGTGACGGCAACATCGAAGGGTGGGACGTTAAGGACCAAAAAGAAGAAGGGTTCAGAGGACAATGTGAAAGGTGAAGCAGGGAAGCGAAAGGTAGTTGGTAACAAACCGGAAAAGGTTCAGAAAGCCCGTAAGCGAGCAAAGAAGGATGAATTTCCAGGTATAAGGACAAGATCTGCACCACTGCAGTTTTATAAGTGTGTACGGGCATTGACAGAACAACAACGTGACACAGTCAGGCAAATGGGCTTTGGTCGTTTGCTTACTTTCAGCGTTGATGGTTTGCCGGCTAAGTTAGGTTATTTTGTTGTGGACAATTTTAATCCCGATAAGATGGTGATATGTACGCCTGCTGGTGATATCAAGGTGAACAGGAAAGTGATACATAAGTTATTAGGGATTCCGACTGGTGGACAAAAGATTAGTTTGATTGATAAGCTGCCGATGCTGATCGATGCCATTGCGGATTGGAGGGCGAGATACCCTGGTGTAATGGTGCCTCCAACACAGATGGTGAAAATGATAGATGAGTCCGATGGCGAAGACAGTTTTGATTTCAGGATAGATTTTGTAATGTGTTTTGTGGCAGTGCTGGTTGATTGTCATAAACAAAGTTGTTTACGGGAAGAAATCTTAGATCATCTGGATGACGAAATGGACTTCGCAACAATAGACTGGTGTGACCTGGTTGTAGATAAGCTGAGAACTTGCAAAGATAACTGGAATCGGCTTGACCCACAAAGTTTCTTCGTCGATCCTCTCACGATTCTGATGGTAAGTGTACTTTTAATTATTTTAGATAATTAACATGTGTTAGAATATTTGATTTTTCCAGGCTGAACGGATCGTTGTTTCTTGTAGTTGTTGTACGTTGATAGCATTGAGTGCACGGGGATGGAGGTAGACAAGGCGGTGTGTCCTTTAGCTTTTTGGAACTTGAAAAGATTGCGAGAGAGAGAAAGGCTTGAAATACTTGCTGGTGGGTTTGGACTGGGACAGTTTAAAGGATTAACACGTCCCAGAAACTATAACGTGGAACACTGGGCAAGTAAAGAGGTAAAGTTATATGCTCTAACATGTGTTTTTTACAATTAGTATATAATCTTGGTATCAAAATGTTGAAAAACTATTTTCAACAGGAGAGGTTGATGATGGTACGACAGTTAATAAATGTGACAAAGAAGAACAAAGTCAAAATAGAGGGTATGTTAGAATCTCTGTTGGTGGAGAGCCATGAAGACGAGGAAGTACAAACGTTGAAGGCAACGTTCGAAAGTATGTTTGAGATGAAAGTTAGTGCAAGTGAGGATCACGATGAAGCGGTAGATTTAGCGTCGCACAAGATCAATTCGGTGTTGGAAGATTTGAAAAATGATCAAAGAATTCACAGCAACGAGGGAGAGAATGCTGGTTAGTAACTGTTATTCTTTGTGTTATTTAGTTTAATAATTTGGAATCCATTTATCGATGTGCAAACGATTTCGTAGGGGATGGCGTGGATGACGATTTTTCGGATGGGTCGCCAATAGCTAGCTTGTACAGGAAATCACTTATTCGGCAAAACAAAAAAATCAGTAAAAGTAGATTGAAAGAAGTAGGATCTTCAGCAATAGACTTTGATGCCCCAGAAGGTGTGTTGATAATGTTTCTGAAATGAACACTGAAACACGTGTTAATGTGATACCTGTTGTGTTGGTTATCATTCTTAAAGTGATCACTGTAACACTTTTTACGGTGTGGCAACCTGTATTGACTCACATATGTTTTTGGGGTTGCAGCTGATGTTGCGGGCCAATCAATCGTAGATGATGGTGGAAAAGACTATGCTGAAAAGATGGAAGATGGTGTAAAGTCGGGTCAGGTGAGGAGATCTGCTAGACTCGGGAAGTTAAAGCATGCTAGTGAGATAGAAGAAGGGGTTGTGACCCCAAAAAGACGAAAGACAAATATGAAGTTTGGTGGACAAGACACCGATGGTGGTAAAGAAACAGGTAAATTGTTACATGTATTACCATTTTAAGAGTACGTTTATAGCGCGAAAAGAGTTTATGTCCCTGTACTATAGGTTATGGAATGAAATGTGTAGTGTAACACATGTTAATGTGATAACGATCGTAAAGTTTAACATTTTATTGTGGTTGCAGGTGATGTTGCGGGGGAATCAAGCGTAGTTGGTGATGGAACTGAGTGTGCCGGAGCTCTGGAAGAAGGTGGTATGTCGTTGCGGGTAAGGAGATCTCCCCGTCTGAGGAAGTTAAAGGATGCTCCTGAAATGGAAGCAGGCTTTGTGACCCCAAATTGCCGGAAGACAAAAATAAAGATTGATGGGGAAAAAACGGATGATGGCAACGAATCAGGTAAACTGTAACATGTGTTACCAGTTTCATCGTACATTTAGATGTTTCAGACACGTTGACGGTGACGCGTAGTTTGTTGCTCGTTAAAATTTATTACCCTCTAATATGCGTACGTGTCTGAAACCCATTTATTATTAATGTGATGTTATAGGGTTCAACAAGACTGAGAAGCAACGGGAAGAGAGAGAACTGGGGTGCCGTGAAGTTGGGGAAGAAACAAAGCAAGGCGTCCAAGGTGATAAGGTTGTTCATGATGCTGGTAATTCAAGTGGAGGTGACTGTAGTATGGGTGTGGCCGAAGATAATAAAGGAGCAGGAAGCGTGGATAAAAGTGATGTTGAAGAAGTGCATAAGCCGCTTGGTTTAATGCGTGCAATACTGCGTATTAAAGCAGCAGAAGTGCATGGTGCACGTGGTAGTTCCCGTACCCTTTCAGAATGTTTGATTTTAAAAGTGTGCTGTATTACTTTATTCGTTTTAAAATGTGTCATCTTGTTTTGACAGATGACCGTGGTTCGGACATGCAGTTTGTTAGTAAAGATGAATATAGAGTGGATACAGACAATAAAGTGGCTGCGAATGACAATGATCACCAGAACACCGATCTAGAAGCGAATGACGCCAAAAAGGATGAGATTTACGAAGCACGGTTTATCTGTGATCAAGAGGTAGCCAAAATGGTCGAGATGGAGGTTAAGGATAGCGAACAGGTTGAAGGGAATGAGAATGAAGGTAATCTTCGGAAACCGTTTTATTTGTTTAGCCATGTTTAGCCATGTCTAATTTACTCGAAAATGTTTATGCAACTTCAGATAGTAAGATTGAGAATGAAGTTGGGGCTGCAACTGATGGAAGTAAAGAAGAAAGTGGTGGCGTCGTGTTTGCATCTGTGGAAGGTGTCACAACCCCCGATCCCTAGTTCCCGGGAACGGGCGGCCGTGAGCCAGTTTTGGTGGTATCACGTTTATTTATTCAATTTGGCAGCGGAAATTTTCATCAGGACCGTAGTTAGGAAATGTTAAATCAGAGTAAACCACCTCGTTTGATAATATTAAACATATGGGTAAAACCCAAGTTTCCAGTACACACATTTTATAGGAATAAATCCTATTTATTTAATAAAAACATCCATTTTATTCTTAGGTACTTTATTGCCACTTTTCCAAGCCTTCAGTGCTGTCCAGCTGGCTTCTATTTGGCTTTCACATTTTGTTACCTGAAACGCGTTTTAAAAACATTTTGTCAGTGGGAAATACTGGTGAGTGAATCCCATTTTAATGAAATTTAAATAAAACCATTTTCACAGTGTACAGTTTTGAGGGCGCATCCGCAATTACATTTGTTTACAGGTAATACCAATTAACATCCATGGTACTGTCATCTGACTTATGGTCATGTTACTCCTCTCCCCAGGTGGTAACAAATTTTGTATACAAAACCCCAAATATACCATCACAATTGTACCCTTACAAATACTCAATAACTGTCTTTCACATGAAGAAATATTTAAGGTTTTGTAAAAACAGTTTGCAAAAAGGAGATTACTCACTTTGATGTCTTAGGTTATTCTTTAGGGTTTCCTGGTGAATATCTATAATTTACACAAATGCACGTGTGTTAGTATAATAACCCATTTTAACATTAGTAATACCCTCCCCGAGACGGCATTCCAACGACTACGTCCGGCAGAACCACGACAGCCTTTACGGAACCCTAGATCAATCGGGCAGCGTATCTAATACGTCCCCAGGGGTTACAATACTTACATCGTAGCAGAACCTCGCTATTTTAGGGGTATAATGCCCGGGTATAATAACGCTACTACAGAAAATTTGAGAAAGAAAGAAAGAAATGAGCGAGACGGACTGAAGGCTGATGGCCTCTATTTATAGGGCTGTAATCGCGTCTTCACGCGGCCCGCGTTAAGTAAGGCTAACCCTTACGCGGCCCGCGTCAATCTCCGGTCAACGTATAGCTTGGCCCGGTCACCCTCTAGACTTGACACGGTGATGACACGTGTCATCACCGGGTTGCGCCACATTCTAGGTCGCTCGCGGCCCACATGGACTTAAGCGAGATCATACGCGGCCCGCATGAACTTAAGGTTTTGGCGAAGTCTGGTTATATCCTGATGCGGCCCGCGTTAAGTTGAGGCGAGGTCTATGCGGCCCGCCTCAACTTAATAATTATTGTTTTTTTAATTTATTTTATATGTTATATTGTATATTGGGCTCGGTTTTCACATACGGGGTGCATATAAAGACATGTTGAGACATTTAAAGATATATTAGGGTGTCAGAACTATTATGAGGGTGTCGGTTTTACCGAGGGTTGTTATATCCTCCCCACCTTGTTTTAGAGCTCGTCCTCGAGATCTACTGGAACAAGTGTGGATATTTCTTTTGCATTTCTGATTCAAGCTCCCATGTGTATTCAGGTCCTCTTTTGGAGTCCCACTTCACTTCGACTAGAACTAATCTCTTATGCTTGAGATTCTTAATCTTCCTATCTTAAATCTGTAGAGGCCTCTCTACAAATTTGAGTTGTTCATTAACCTCTATATCCTTGAGAGGTACTACGAGTGATTCATCAGCTAGACACTTTTTGAGATTAGATACATGAAATACATCATGTATTCCTGCCATTTCCTCTGGCAGTTGTAGCTGATAGGCTACAGGTCCTATTCTTTTAAGAATTTTGAAAGGTCCAATATACCTGGGACTAAGCTTTCCTCTCTTGATGAATCTTACCACTCCTTTCCAAGGAGAGACTTTTAATAATACTCTATCTCCTGCTTGAAATTCTAATGGTTTGCGTCTGTTATCAGCGTAGCTCTTTTGTCGATCACGTGCTGCTTTCAGTCGTTCCTTGACTTGAATGATTTTGTCAGTTGTTTCTTGTACTATCTCAGGTCCAGATAATTGTTTTTCCCCAATTTCTGCCCAACAGACTGGGGTTCTGCACTTTCGTCCATAAAGTGCTTCGAATGGTGCAGCATTGATACTTGTGTGATAACTGTTATTATAAGAAAATTCTATTAAAGGTAAGTGTTCGTCCCAATTACCTCCGAAATCAATTACACAAGCTCTAAGCATGTCTTCCATTGTCTGGATTGTCCTTTCACTTTGCCCGTCTGTTTGAGGATGATAAGCTGTGCTTAGATTTAACCTGGTTCCCATTGCTTTTTGGAAACTTGACCAAAAATGAGAGGTAAATCGGCTATCTCTATCAGAAACAATTGATAAAGGAATGCCATGTAAAGAAACGATTTCTTTTACATACAATTCGGCTAATCGTTCCATACTAAAGGTTTCCTTCATTGGTAAGAAATGAGCTGATTTGGTTAGCCTATCTACAACCACCCAGATTGTATCATTACCTTTTCTTGTTTTGGGTAATTTGGTAACAAAATCCATTGTTATCAATTCCCATTTCCAAACTGGCATTTCTAATTGTTGTAACAATCCTGAGGTTTTCTGATGTTCAGCTTTAACTTGTGAGCAAGTTAAACATTTAGAAACATAGGCTGCTACATCCTTTTTCATTCCTATCCACCAGAAATTTTTCCTTAAATCCTGGTACATTTTATCACTTCCTGGATGCATTGTATATTTAGACTTATGGGCTTCTTCTAATATCCGGTGACGTAAATTTCCTAATTTAGGCATCCACATTCTCTTTTTATGGAACCTCCAAATTCCATCTGTTCCTTGTTCTAATTCTTTAATGATTCCTTTTAATTTTTCAGTATCTTCCTTGATTACTGATTCTTGAACTTTCCTAATCTGATCATTTAAATCTACTTGAAGATTTAATTTAAGAGAACGTACCCTTTTTGGCTTTTCATGATACTTTCGACTTAAAGCATCTGCCACTACATTTGCTTTTCCTGCATGATACTGGATATCACAATCATAATCACTAAGTAATTCCATCCAGCGTCTTTGTCTCATATTCAACTCTTTTTGCCCAAAAACATACCTTAAACTCTTATGATCTGTGAATATGGTAAACTTACTACCATAAAGATAATGTCTCCAAATTTTAAGGGCAAAAATTATAGCTCCTAATTCCAAATCATGGGTTGAATAATTTTCTTCATGACTCTTAAGTTGTCTGGAGGCATAAGCTATAACCTTTTGACGTTGCATTAATACACATCCATATCCTAACTTAGAAGCGTCACAAAAGACTACAAAGTCTTCAGTTCCTTCTGGTAACGCTAGTATGGGTGTATGGGTTAATCTTTGCTTAAGAATTCTAAAGACTTCTTCTTGTTTTGGTCCCCATTCAAACTTAACAGATTTACAGGTTAACTTAGTTAAAGGAATGACTATTCTAGAAAAATCTCGAATAAATCTTCTATAATAACCGGCCAATCCTAAGAAACTTCTAACCTCAGTTGGTGACTCTGGGGTTTTCCATTGGGTAATTGCCTTGATCTTTGTTGGATCTACATGAATTCCTTCATGGTTAACTAAATGTCCGAGGAATTGCACCTGTTCTAACCAAAATTCGCACTTTGAAAACTTAGCATAAAGCTTTTCTTTTCTCAATAAACTTAAAAGTAATTGCAAATGCTTTGCATGCTCCTCTTTACTTTTAGAGTAAATTAGAATATCATCTATGAAGACAATTATGAATTTATCCAAATATGGCTTACATATTCGGTTCATCATGTCCATAAATGCGGCTGGGGCATTGGTTAAACCAAATGGCATGACAGTAAATTCATAATGACCATACCTCGTTCTGAATGCGGTTTTAGGAATGTCCTCTTCCTATACCTTTAATTGATGATACCCTGATCTTAACTCAATTTTAGAGAAAAATCAAGCTCCGTGAAGTTGATCGAACAAATCATCGATCCTCGGTAATGGATACCGATTCTTAATCGTGACTTTGTTTAATTCACGGTAGTCAATGCACATACGCATTGATCCGTCCTTCTTTTTAACGAATAAAATCGGCGCTCCCCATGTCGTTGAGCTTGGCTGTATGAATCCTTTCTCCAACAATTCATCTAGCTGTTTCTTCAGTTCTTGCATTTCCGCGGGTGCCAAACGGTACGGTGCTTTGGCAATCGGTGCTGTCCCTGGTAACAGGTGAATTCTGAATTCAACTTCCCTGTCTGGCGGTAGTCCTGGCAATTCTTCAGGAAAGACATCTGAAAACTGGGACACTACTGGAATGTCTTGTAACTCTTTTCTTTTAGTGTTAGTGATTATAGAAATCATATATACTATAGATCCTTTCCTTATATAACTTGCAGTTTTCATCACAGAGATGAATTTAGTGGATCTAGATGGTTTATCTCCTTTAATTGTGATATTTTCACCTCTTGGTGATTTTACTTGAATTGACTTTTGATCACATAAGATATTGGCTTTATTGGCTATTAACCAATCCATTCCTAACACGACATCAAATCCTACCAGATTCATTGGGTAAAGGTTTGCAATAAATTTTTGATTAAAAATTTCTATTCTTGCTCCTTGCAAGATTTCAGAAATCTTAACGGTTTCTCCATTTGCTGTCTCTACTAGACATTCTTGTGGTAGTTTAGTTAATGATTGATTTAGGAGTTTGCAAAGTGAAGTACTAATAAAACTTTGGTTTGCACGAGAGTCAAATAATACTTTAGCAAATATATCATTAACTAAAAATGTACCAGCAATGACGTCCGGAATTAGTCTAGCTTCGTCTGCAGTTAGAACGAATGCTCTAGCATTTTTAGTGTTCTTGTTGTTTGCAGCTGGGGCTAACTTTGGACAGTTTTTCTTAATATGACCTTTTTCTCCACAGTTGTAGCAGAATCCATTACTGGATTTCTTCTTGCAATTCTCTTCCTTGTGTCCTGGGGCCTTGCAAAAATTACAATAAATAGAGCATCTTCCAGAATGCTTTTTCTTGCAGTTTCTGCGGTATGGTGCAGAGGTAGAACCTATATTCCTACGGTTGGAATTCCCCGAACGGAATTCTTGAGTAAGCCTTTGGGTTAGGTTTCTCCTCTGGTCTTCTTCTCTAGTTCTCACTAGTTCATCAGTCAAGGTATTGGCTAGTTCTACAGCTTCCTCTATGGTTTGGGGTCTAGCTGCCTTGACTACATGTCTAATCTCTCTAATTAATCCCCAGATTTAACGGGAGATTAACACTGGTTCAGGTGATGCAAGGGTTGGTACTATCCTAGCATATTCAAAGAATGTGGTAGTGTAACCCTTACTATCTACCCCGACCATTCTAAGATTCAGAAATTTATTTGCTATTTGTTCCTTTTCATTAGGAGGGCATAATTTCCTTTCTACCATGTTCTTAAATTCCTCCCATTCCATGTTATAAATCTTATCACTTCCTCTTGACTGGAGGATAGTGTTCCACCATTCTAAGGCTGCGTTTTTAAATAGATTTGAAGCAAACATTATCTTATCTTCTTCAGCACATTTGCTTATTTTCAGAACAGCCTCAGTTTTCTCTATCCAGCGTTAGGCTGCAATGGGTCCTTCATTGCCCGAGAATTCTATTGGTTTACAGGACCAGAATTCTTTGTAAGAACAACCATATGGCATGGTTCTTCTTCTTTTGGGAATGGGCGCTTGAAGTATGGGTCCATTGTTCACGCTGTTTTCCAGTTCACTTGGTCGTTTACTGCTATGCTTACTTTTATTATTCGCTTCTTGAACTGTTTGAATAATAAATGGCATTGCATCTATAATTCCTTGTGCCACAATGTGTTGAACGGCACTATTATCCATTTGGTTTCCATTGTTATTGTTGTCCGGATTCTCATTAACCACGTTAATGTTACTCTGGTTATCGTTATTCAGATTATCCTGATTTTCCTCGTCGGCCATCTGAATTTTACACAATTACCAAATATTAATATCACAAATAATATTTGAATATAGCCAATCACATGACACGCACTTTTAACCAAAAGCGTCGAGCATTGCGACTTTTACTCTATTTATATAGTATGCATCATTACACACTAGTACTGAAATTTAAATTACAATATCGACTGAAATGTAAAGCTACAATACTAATAGTAGGCATCCGTAGTTTTTTTTTAACACATACACACATATATATTATTATATTATATTATTATTACTACTACCGTTCCTGCCATCGCATTCACTGATATGGATTCATCCAAAAATCCATATTACGCTCATCGTATTTCCATACGAGGCGTTCTCCCACCTGTCGCATTCTCTCACTGCTTTCTAAAATTTCCTCCCCAAAAGTCCTAAGTTCTTGGACATTTTCTACACTCATTGGGGGTGCAGGTTCTAGGACTGGGTTTGGAAACTGGGGTACGGGTTCCTGATACGGAGGCATAGGGGCCTGGTACGGGTATGGATTCTCTAAAATTTCCCTAGCATATGCATCACTAATGTTGTAGGGATCTTGAGGATCTAACCCTGGGTAAGCTCCTAAGTTGGGCATTGGCACATTTTCCTGTATTGGGTTCTGTTGCACGTAGTCCCTAACATCGTCCCACCAGGGGTCATAGTTGTTTGGGTCTAGGGGATCTGGTGCAGGTACCTTAGGTATCTCCTCCGGGTTGTAATCAGGCATTTCTATCTGATTTTCTACTTCCATTGGGTGGTCAGGATTTTGTAGTTGGGGTGCTAGCATTTGTTCCAGGTTTGGGTCAGCAGCAGTGGTTGCTAAAATATGGATATTAGCGATACCCCTATTGAGCATATCCTGATTATAAGCATCAGTCTCTCTTTTTGCTGCGGCTAACACTCGCTGCTCCTGCAACTTTTTCTTTCTTTTCCTACGCTCGTGCGCTCCCCTACTGAACCGTCCCCTCTTTTTCTGAGGAAATGGCTCTTCAGACTGAGCCTTAAACACAAAGACTCCTTCTTCCGTGTCAGCAGAATACCCTGAGAGGGCAGGCTGAGAAGAGGAGGTGCCTTCGCTCCTAGGTGAACCAGACAGTTGACGATAGGCGTCAGAAGGTCCTTGGTCGCTCATACTGTAAACAAACAAATAGTCAGATAACACATAGCAAGAAATACAATTATACACGTATTTCCATAATTTATTTCCTAACACTTTGAATTTTGATGTCAGCAGAACACTTCTGTGGCTGAATCAGTGGCATAGCTCTGATACCACCTTCTGTCACAACCCCGATCCCTAGTTCCCGGGAACGGGCGGCCGTGAGCCAGTTTTGGTGGTATCACGTTTATTTATTCAATTTGGCAGCGAAAATTTTCATCAGGACCGTAGTTAGGAAATGTTAAATCAGAGTAAACCACCTCGTTTGATAATATTAAACATATGGGTAAAACCCAAGTTTCCAGTACACACATTTTATAGGAATAAATCCTATTTATTTAATAAAAACATCCATTTTATTCTTAGGTACTTTATTGCCACTTTTCCAAGCCTTCAGTGCTGTCCAGCTGGCTTCTATTTGGCTTTCACATTTTGTTACCTGAAACGCGTTTTAAAAACATTTTGTAAGTGGGAAATACTGGTGAGTGAATCCCATTTTAATGAAATTTAAATAAAACCATTTTCACAGTGTACAGTTTTGAGGGCGCATCCGCAATTACATTTGTTTACAGGTAATACCAATTAACATCCATGGTACTGTCATCTGACTTATGGTCATGTTACTCCTCTCCCCAGGTGGTAACAAATTTTGTATACAAAACCCCAAATATACCATCATAATTGTACCCTTACAAATACTCAATAACTGTCTTTCACATGAAGAAATATTTAAGGTTTTGTAAAAACAGTTTCCAAAAAGGAGATTACTCACTTTGCTGTCTTAGGTTATTCTTTAGGGTTTCCTGGTGAATATCTATAATTTACACAAATGCACGGGTGTTAGTATAATAACCCATTTTAACATTAGTAATACCCTCCCCGAGACGGCATTCCAACGACTACGTCCGGCAGAACCACGATAGCCGTTACGGAACCCTAGATCAATCGGGCAGCCTATCTAATACGTCTCCAGGGGTTACAATACTTACATCGTAGCAGAACCTCGCTATTTTAGGGGTATAATGCCCGGGTATAATAACGCTACTACAGAAAATTTGAGAAAGAAAGAAAGAAATGAGCGAGACGGACTGAAGGCTGATGGCCTCTATTTATAGGGCTGTAATCGCGTCTTCACGCGGCCCGCGTTAAGTAAGGCTAACCCTTACGCGGCCCGCGTCAATCTCCGGTCAACGTATAGCTTGGCCCGGTCACCCTCTAGACTTGACACGGTGATGACACGTGTCATCACCGGGCTGCGCCACATTCTAGGTCGCTCGCGGCCCGCATGGACTTAAGCGAGATCATACGCGGCCCGCATGAACTTAAGGTTTTGGCGAAGTCTGGTTATATCCTGATGCGGCCCGCGTTAAGTTGAGGTGAGGTCTATGCGGCCCGCCTCAACTTAATAATTATTGTTTTTTTTTAATTTATTTTATATGTTATATTGTATATTGGGCTCGGTTTTCACATACGGGGTGCATATAAAGACATGTTGAGACATTTAAAGATATATTAGGGTGTCAGAACTATTATGAGGGTGTCGGTTTTACCAAGGGTTGTTATATCCTCCCCACCTTGTTTTAGAGCTCGTCCTCGAGATCTACTGGAACAAGTGTGGATATTTCTTTTGCATTTCTGATTCAAGCTCCCATGTGTATTCAGGTCGTCTTTTGGAGTCCCACTTCACTTTGACTAGAACTAATCTCTTATGCTTGAGATTCTTAATCTTCCTATCTTCAATCTGTAGAGGCCTCTCTACAAATTTGAGTTGTTCATTAACCTCTATATCCTTGAGAGGTACTACGAGTGATTCATCAGCTAGACACTTTTTGAGATTAGATACATGAAATACATCATATATTCCTGCCATTTCCTCTGGCAGTTGTAGCTGATAGGCTACAGGTCCTATTCTTTTAAGAATTTTGAAAGGTCCAATATACCTGGGACTAAGCTTTCCTCTCTTGATGAATCTTACCACTCCTTTCCAAGGAGAGACTTTTAATAATACTCTATCTCCTGCTTGAAATTCTAATGGTTTGCGTCTGTTATCAGCGTAGCTCTTTTGTCGATCACGTGCTGCTTTCAGTCGTTCCTTGACTTGAATGATTTTTTCAGTTGTTTCTTGTACTATCTCAGGTCCTGATAATTGTTTTTCCCCAATTTCTGCCCAACAGACTGGGGTTCTGCACTTTCGTCCATAAAGTGCTTCGAATGGTGCAGCATTGATACTTGTGTGATAACTGTTATTATAAGAAAATTCTATTAAAGGTAAGTGTTCGTCCCAATTACCTCCGAAATCAATTACACAAGCTCTAAGCATGTCTTCCATTGTCTGGATTGTCCTTTCACTTTGCCCGTCTATTTGAGGATGATAAGCTGTGCTTAGATTTAACCTGGTTCCCATTGCTTTTTGGAAACTTGACCAAAAATGAGAGGTAAATCGGCTATCTCTATCAGAAACAATTGATAAAGGAATGCCATGTAAAGAAACGATTTCTTTTACATACAATTTGGCTAATCGTTCCATACTAAAGGTTTCCTTCATTGGTAAGAAATGAGCTGATTTGGTTAGCCTATCTACAACCACCCAGATTGTATCATTACCTTTTCTTGTTTTGGGTAATTTGGTAACAAAATCCATTGTTATCAATTCCCATTTCCAAACTGGCATTTCTAATTGTTGTAACAATCCTGAGGGTTTCTGATGTTCAGCTTTAACTTGTGAGCAAGTTAAACATTTAGAAACATAGGCTGCTACATCCTTTTTCATTCCTATCCACCAGAAATTTTTCCTTAAATCCTGGTACATTTTATCACTTTCTGGATGCATTGTATATTTAGACTTATGGGCTTCTTCTAATATCCGGTGACGTAAATTTCCTAATTTAGGTATCCACATTCTCTTTTTATGGAACCTCCACATTCTCTTTTTGGCTTTTCATGATACTTTCGACTTAAAGCATCTGCCACTACATTTGCTTTTCCTGCATGATACTGGATATCATAATCATAATCACTAAGTAATTCCATCCAACGTCTTTGTCTCATATTCAACTCTTTTTGCCCAAAAACATACCTTAAACTCTTAGGATATGTGAATATGGTAAACTTACTACCATAAAGATAATGTCTCCAAATTTTAAGGGCAAAAATTATAGCTCCTAATTCCAAATCATGGGTTGAATAATTTTCTTCATGACTCTTAAGTTGTCTGGAGGCATAAGCTATAACCTTTTGACGTTGCATTAATACACATCCATATCCTAACTTAGAAGCGTCACAAAAGACTACAAAGTCTTCAGTTCCTTCTGGTAACGCTAGTATGGGTGTATGGGTTAATCTTTGCTTAAGAATTCTAAAGGCTTCTTCTTGTTTTGGTCCCCATTCAAACTTAACAGATTTACAGGTTAACTTAGTTAAAGGAATGGCTATTCTAGAAAAATCTCGAATAAATCTTCTATAATAACCGGCCAATCCTAAGAAACTTCTAACCTCAGTTGGTGACTCTGGGGTTTTCCATTGGGTAATTCCCTTGATCTTTGTTGGATCTACATGAATTCCTTCATGGTTAACTAAATGTCCGAGGAATTGCACCTGTTCTAACCAAAATTCGCACTTTGAAAACTTAGCATAAAGCTTTTCTTTTCTCAATAAACTTAAAAGTAATTGCAAATGCTTTGCATGCTCCTCTTTACTTTTAGAGTAAGTTAGAATATCATCTATGAAGACAATTATGAATTTATCCAAATATGGCTTACATATTCGGTTCATCATGTCCATAAATGCGGCTGGGGCATTGGTTAAACCAAATGGCATGACAGTAAATTCATAATGACCATACCTCGTTCTGAATGCGGTTTTAGGAATGTCCTCTTCCTGTACCTTTAATTGATGATACCCTGATCTTAAATCGATTTTAGAGAAAAATCGAGCTCCGTGAAGTTGATCGAACAAATCATCGATCCTCGGTAATGGATACCGATTCTTAATCGTGACTTTGTTTAATTCACGGTAGTCAATGCACATACGCATTGATCCGTCCTTCTTTTTAACGAATAAAATCGGCGCTCCCCATGGCGATGAGCTTGGCTGTATGAATCCTTTCTCCAACAATTCATCTAGCTGGTTCTTCAGTTCTTGCATTTCCGCGGGTGCCAAACGGTACGGTGCTTTGGCAATCGGTGCTGTCCCTGGTAACAGGTGAATTCTGAATTCAACTTCCCTGTCTGGCGGTAGTCCTGGCAATTCTTCAGGAAAGACATCTGAAAACTGGGACACTACTGGAATGTCTTGTAACTCTTTTCTTTTAGTGTTAGTGATTATAGAAATCATATATACTATAGATCCTTTCCTTATATAACTTGCAGTTTTCATCACAGAGATGAATTTAGTGGATCTAGATGGTTTATCTCCTTTAATTGTGATATTTTCACCTCTTGGTGATTTTACTTGAATTGACTTTTGATCACATAAGATATTGGCTTTATTGGCTATTAACCAATCCATTCCTAACACGACATCAAATCCTACCAGATTCATTGGGTAAAGGTTTGCAATAAATTTTTGATTAAAAATTTCTATTCTTGCTCCTTGCAAGATTTCAGAAATCTTAACAGTTTCTCCATTTGCGTTCTCTACTAGACATTCTTGTGGTAGTTTAGTTAATGATTGATTTAGGAGTTTGCAAAGTGAAGTATTAATAAAACTTTGGTTTGCACCAGAGTCAAATAATACTTTAGCAAATATATCATTAACTAAAAATGTACCAGCAATGACGTCCGGAATTAGTCTAGCTTCGTCTGCAGTTAGAACGAATGCTCTAGCATTTTTAGTGTTCTTGTTGTTTGCAGCTGGGGCTAACTTTGGACAGTTTGTCTTAATATGACCTTTTTCTCCACAGTTGTAACAGAATCCATTACTGGATTTCTTCTTGCAATTCTCTTCCTTGTGTCCTGGGGCCTTGCAAAAATTACAATAAATAGATCATCTTCCAGAATGCTTTTTCTTGCAGTTTCTGCAGTATGGTGCAGAGGTAGAACCTATATTCCTACGGTTGGAATTCCCCGAACGGAATTCTTGAGTAAGCCTTTGGGTTAGGTTTCTCCTCTGGTCTTCTTCTCTAGTTCTCACTAGTTCATTAGTTAAGGTATTGGCTAGTTCTACTGCTTCCTCTATGGTTTGGGGTCTAGCTGCCTTGACTACATGTCTAATCTCTCCAATTAATCCCTAGATGTAACGGGAGATTAACACTGGTTCAGGTGATGCAAGGGTTGGTACTATCCTAGCATATTCAAAGAATGTGGTAGTGTAACCCTTACTATCTACCCCGACCATTCTAAGATTCAGTACCTGGAATTAAATGAATTCTAAACTCTATTTCCCTATTAGGTGGTAAACCAGGTAATTCTTCTAGAAAAACATCTGGGTATTCTGAAACTATAGGGATGTCCTGGAGTGCCTTACTTTTAGTGTTAATGATTACAGAAATCATATACACCATTTTTTTTTCCTTGAATAACTAGCCAATTTCATTACGGAAATGAATTTCAGTGGCTTTCGAGGTCTATCTCCTGAAATTAGAATTACTTCTCCTGTGGAGGTACGGATTTCTACGGAATTCTTATCACACAGGATTCGAGCATGGTTGGCTATTAACCAATCCATTCCTAACACTACATCGAATCCGGCTAAATTCATAGGTAACAGGTTTGCGGAAAACTTATGACCTAACAATTCTATTTTTACTTCTTGCAAAACCTTGTCTATGTTAACAGAATTTCCATCTGCCGTTTCAACAGTAAAGATCTGCCTAAGGGTATTTAGAGGTAAGTTAAGAGCTTGACAGAATGCAGTATTAATGAAACTTTGGTTTGCACCAGAATCAAATAATACTTTTGCATAGACGTTATGTACTAAGAACGTACCCGCTATCACGTCTGGAATGAGTTCGGCTTCTTGAGTGGTCAGTTGGAATGCGCGAGCATTTTTCTTAGTAGTTCCTTCAGTCGTTTTAGCTCTACTGTCTGCTGGTTTAGCTAACTTAGGACATTCAGACTGGAAATGTCCGGTTTCTCTGCATTTATAACAAACTCTTGTTTTCCTTCTGCAGTCTTCTTCCCGATGTCCTTTTGCCTTGCAGAAGTTGCAAAATATATTGCACTGTCCATAGTGTTTCTTTTTGCAATTTCTGCAGAAAGGAGGTGACGAGTATTGCCCGGTTCCTCTTTTCTTGAATTTATTGCTATTATTACCCATGCGAAATCCTTGGGTAATCTTCTGAGCCAATTCCTTCTTGCGATCTTCTTCTCTGGTGCGGACTAGTTCATCGGTTAAGGTATTAGCTAATTCCACAGCATCGTTAATCGTGCGTGGTCTCGCAGCTTTAACGATGTTACGGATTTCTCCAGTTAATCCCCAAATATAACGGGAAATAAGTACCGGTTCTGGCGAAGCCAGGGAAGGTACCACTCTCGCATATTCGAAGAATGTCGAAGTATATCCTCGACAGTCTACACCTAGCATACGATGACTCAGGAACTTGTTTGCCATTTGTTCCTTCTCGTATTCGGGACAGAATTTTATTTCGACAAGACGCTTAAATTCTTCCCAATTCATTGCATAGGCCACCCTTCTTCCTTTTGCTTGTAGCACCGTGTTCCACCATTCTAGCGCCCCTTCTTTGAACAATTTTGATGCATACATCACTTGATCTTCTTCAGCACATTTACTTATTGCAATTACTGCCTCGGTTTTTTTCTAACCAACGCAGTGTTGCAGTTGCCCCCTCATTACCTGCAAATTCTGCGGGTTTACAGGCAAGAAATTCTTTATAAGTGCAACCAGGCGTTGCAGCTTTCATTCTTTTAGGGAGTGGGGCCTGTTGCGGATCATGATCGTCATGATTGCCGCCTCCATTTTTGATGTTACTGCCGTTATCTTCCGGAATACGTTTACTAGGAATTAATTATGGTTCGGCAGGTTTTTGAACAGCAGCCACAATTTCTGGAATAACATTGGCTATCCCTTGAGCAATAAAGTGCTCAATATCTTGTCTAGTTATATATTGATCTTCCTGATTTTGCTCAGACTGATTTACTTCATTAACTGGTTCACTATTAGCGTTTTCCATCTGCTAATTAGTATTAATAGAAATTATTAGTGCCTAATTATTGATAACAGAATCACAGATACATACACAGATAAACACATAGATCAGCATAACATGCAAACATAGTCAAAATTGTCGATGCCTCGACTTCTGTTTTGTTTTATATATTATACCTGCTTCACTACACACTTTTTATCTTACAGTGTTTTATTGCCCATTTTACAGAATTAGTTTTACTATTTTAGTTATAATACAAACAAACTTCTCCAAACCCTTCCTATCTTTTGGTCCACTGGCAGTTTCAGTAACGATGCTCCCTCTCTTCGTACTTCCAAGAGATTTGCTCCCCCATTTCCCGAATCCTATTCCCGGTGCCTATCAGTTCTTCACGAAACTGACGTAGCTCAGCTAAATTTTCATAGCTCATTGGCGGATTAGGGACAGGTTCTGGATCAAACTGTGGGAGAAAACTATAGGGACTATTAACTATATTTTGGAATTGCCTGTCATTGGTCCACCATTCCTCCATTTGGCCTAATGGTCGGGTGTGAACTAGTGGGTCTGGAATAGCTGGTCCTAGGTTTATTGGGAATTGGGCTGTAGCAGGATAAGAGAAGAGATTATCGTTGATAGGCTCTAGAACATCACAATTATCCAGTAGGCGGTCTATTTCGTCCTGGAATGTGATTTCCTCAGACTGTTTAGAGCTTTCTCCGATCTCTATTCCCTTTTGCTTTAGGTCTATCCCTATTTCTGCTGGCTTGGAACTTTCTCCGGTTTCTATTTCTTTTCCCTTGCTCACACTCACAGGGTTTTCTGTTTTAGGGATTCTCCTAGGTTTCCTTCTGCGCACTTTTCGCCACCCTACATATCTTCTCTTCTTTTTAGGTTTTGCTTTTTCCAGCGGTGGAGCTTGGAATTCTAGCGGTTCCTCTCTGTCAGCAATGTAACCAGTGAAGTTGTAGGAGACTTCAATTGGCACAGGATAGAGGTTGAGGTTCTGAAATGCTTCCGACATCTCATTAATGCTGTACGACATATATGCAAAATACACAAAATGTTAAGTTAAAACTTTGGAGCAAAGCTTAACAAATAAACATTTTTATTGCACACCAATTTGTACAACATAACAGCAAACAGAACACACTCAGATCTATTTATTTGTTTACTAGGAAGTAACTATTTCTAGATTTAAAGCTTTAAAGATTTGCATTTTCTGCTACAGTAGCGAGCATATACAGATTTGCCCATTTTTCATCTAAGTTAATTTCCCCTGGTGGATTATTATTAATTTCCTGAATTTCTGGGTTAAACCTCACTCTCTTGGTTCGGGGTTTCTTTTTCTCTTGACCTTTTCTAAGGATTGAATTCCTTTTCTCCGGTGTAAGTGGGTTTTCATAATTTGCCTTACGGACAAAGATTCCCTCTTCTAAATTGGTGGGAGATTTGGAGGAAGAGGTTCCCTGTTCTTTAGGTGTACTATCTAATTTGCGATAGATAGCAGAAATCTTTTGTTTACCCATACTGTAATTTTAACAATTAATCAGTTAATAAGCATATATTCACAGAATAACAAATAAAATTTTCCTAATTAACATAGTGAGCTTAATCAGTAAGCTTAAAACAGTGGCTCTGATACCACCTTTTCCTGTCACGGCCCCCGACCCGGTTTGACCCGTTTCAGGAGCCGCGGGACAGGAAATCCCGTGGTATTTAATTTAGGCGACAGCGGAAGTCTTTTTAAAACAGGATCTTTTAATAATTCAAACTGCTCGTTTCATAACTTAGTGATAAATTCCCGAAATTTACAATACTGTGATTTCTCAGGGAAATCTTTATTTTCAAAACATATTCATTTATTTATTTACATTGAGCCACTTTTCTAAGCTGGGAGTGCTCCACGGCACTTTTCTTTGCTCATACCATATCACCTGAAACATGTTTGAAAAAGGTTTTGTCAGCGGGGAAATACTGAGTGAATCATTCAGTTTACTGAAAACGACACATTTGTTATAATCTACAGTATTAAGGGGAATTACAATGTTTCTGATATCAAACCAACTACCCACAGTATTTGTCACTCGACCATCCATTGGCTAGCCCATTTGTCCAATGGTGTCTGACTGTGGTCAGATCACCCCTTGGCCACCCGTTTGTCCAAGTGTGACGGGAAATAAGTAATGTATACAAAACCCCACATACCGGCTGTAATTTGGTGATTACATAGACTTAATCCCTGTAATTATAACTTTTAAAAATAACTTGGAGTTTTGTAAAACAATTGATAAAAAGAGAATGACTCACATTGCAGATTTACGAGCAGAGTATAAGCTTTACTGATTAGCCTTCTAACCTAATTTAAATAACAATGCACACACAAACGGGATTAGTAACTAATTCAGCAGTTACGTCAATTCACGAGATTAAACCCTCACAACTATTATCAAGTGCGATACTTAACAATCCAATGGATTTACAACGAATGACAGAGCATAGTCCGAATTCGAACAACACTCAAACATTCAAGTTGAAATCACAATGAATAACAAAGTACAAGCTCAATTTGAGCAGCACTCGGACAATCGTTGGATAGTTATAATCGATCGGACGTTGAATCGTAATAGCGATCGAGTTATTACCCTGATTGCGGCAGCAATTCGAGTTTAGTGTGTGGTTGTGTAGTATTCAGACGATATCTCTGTGTATAAACGGAATTTGGACGTCGAATTATCACAGAATTTCAAGTGCCAACATCCCCTATTTATATCTGAAAAATGCACTCCCTCGCGCCACGCGAAGGATTTCCTTGCGCGTGTCGCGTGGCGCGAGAGACCTTAGTCTAGCATAGGGTGTGTTCGTGTATAGGTAGCTTGGGTGAGTTGGTTTCGACTGAAAACTTAGCTCCCACGTAAAACTATTAAGATATTACCAACTAGGGTTTACCCCCCCCCCCCCCCCGAGTTTTAGGGGCCCTGATCCTGATTCCGATTGTTATGAAAATTTTAGGGTTTATGCGGAATTGCTTGGGTGTTTCAATTAGGGTTTTCTTATTTCCTAATTATAATCCTAATTATTGATTTTCGTGACAGTTGTTACAGTAGAACTGCAACGTGGTTTATTGTTGTATAATAATAGTGTAAACCATGAACCAAGTTCCACACTAGTTAATTGGTTATATTTTGATTTTTTCCGTAGGAGGGAACAGGGTTCGTCGTCGGTTGTTAATGTAGATAGTCCGATACACATGGCTGTGTAAGTAGGGGGGTCACCGTAGCATAAATTAGTTAAATAGAAAATAACATGTGTTAAAGTATGCAATTTAATTTATAATTTGTACATCTGAAACCAGGGAGTTGCTGTTTAGAAGCCCTACCCATGTAGAAGCGTCTCGGGCTATGTTCAAGATTTTAAACGTTGGCAATGAGGTGTTAGATGGTATTATCGACTGTTGGGCGGAGGTGCTAAACTTCCAAGAGAAACGGAAATCACGGGAGGCTTACAGTAGGCAATTCTTTGGTACTAAAGTTGTGGTGAGTGCCATGTTTATAGAGATTACAGTGTGGCGAGTTTTTGACCTAATTAATTTCTCTGTTGTGTTTAAAGTTTCCGTGGATGCTAACAACTGAGTAAGGTGGCGTCGAGGCGCGCTCGACGCGGATGCACAAGTTTCGGCTTGGAATAAAAGGTGCGACTAACAGCGGTGAAAATGTTCCTGACTTTCTGTAACGCCCTAAAACGCTTTAACCTAAGATTCGCAGCGGACACTACATAACTAGAAATTTCCTTCATGATATTCTTTCTTTCATTTAAATACATTAATCTCTTTTATAATTTAATGCAAAAACTAACATACATGACTCAATTAAGTGACTACGTATACACCCACATACAATCCGTGTCTTGACTCGATCTTCAACCGCGTACGCTTGTAGATGAAACATCCAAACATGTATAGCCTGCAGTCGCCACATTCAAACACATTATTAGCAACCGGTGACATAATACAAAAATCTTAGCATAAGCATAATAGCGCGTCAACATTTCATGCTTTTTCTTATACTAGCCCCTTCATCTATCCACTCGATTACTCGCATCAGATTGTGGAGTCAACCTTCACATCCTTTGTTACCATGCCTATACTACACATTAATTCTCAAGAGAAAAGCGATTAGTACATTAGCTTCCATTTACATGATCATGTCCTCAAATATACATAACTCATCTTATTCATTCAAGCATAATTTCATTATGTAAGTTCCCTTTCTTACCCAAACCAAATCGAATCTTTTTCTTAACCACTTCTAACCCATTCCACTAAAAACTTAACTTACTACTTGCATCAAACCATATCTTCTTACATTGCATTCAACAATAATCACATATCATAAATACATTAACAACTAAAGAGTAAGTTCGGAGTGCACTTACCTTGTGCGTCCGTATTCTCGTTCGCTTACTTGATTGAGTCCTCTTAGCCAGTTAGCCTTCAAAGCTCCCATCCATCTTGACATGATTCCTATACACTCATGTCATTACATTCACATTCTTATTAGCATATATGCTCATACATATGAACAACCATATCAAATTCACATCTAACATACGACCCACTTGAAGCATACTCCACATCATTAATTCATTTAAACAAGCATAAGGTATACTCGACATCATCCCTAGATAATCTTCACATGAATTATATCTATTTACCCATTACTTGCATACAATTTCACTTGTTATTGTCTTTTAGACATTTCATCAAACACTTGGTGTGCGTACTACCTCCTAAGCATAATGTACAAGTATTTCATGTTCTTCTTCCTAGTTATCACTTCCATTCATCAATACAAGTAAACATCATACAATTATATACCATACTCAATCTATATGCATGTACACATCACATACTACACATTTTCACAATCAATTTCATACCCTTTCATGAATTAGACATAAACCCACTTAGCTAGGTGTAGTAAATCATCAAAATACTCAATTTATAGCAATTTACTCAAAATCTTCACTTAGGGTTCGTTCCTAAGCAAGCATACATTGTCAATTTGGCCATAACCTAAACAATTCATACATAAATCACTACTTGTGATGTTCATCAAGATTTCTCAACTTCATTAAACATCAAAATTCAACATACCTTATGATCCCCTAACTTGGGTGATCGTTAATTCATGTTCCTTCTTGAATTTGAGCCTCGATTCATGCTTCAATTGGTTGATATATGATGAACTAGGGTTTGGCTCTCTAGAGCCTTCCCTGATCACGTACAGAACACACACGAAAATGTGTGTGTGTGTGTGTGTTATTTTCATTTAACATAACAACTTTCAGGTTAGCCCACTTTGGTCCCTCATGTTTCGTTTAAATCAAATAAGGCTACAACTCTCCGCTTACTACTAACGAGACCAATACTCAACTAGGTTAATTATTCCTAGCTAATCCTCATTTTTCAGGTTAACTTTTCTCATTAACGGTACGTTACCCATTTCTTAATAGTAACCGGGTCTAAATTACCAAACCCGTTTTTGGGGTGTTACACTTTCGAAATCACGACATTGTTTTATTCCCGATATTGGAGCACAAACACTTTTACTTGCTAGTGTTTGAGTTACGCGACCCCGGAATTTATGTCGTTGATAATGACAAAGCCCGCCAAGGTCAGTTGATAGAAGATAGTGTCTACTACCTCCACAAGGACATAGCGTATAAGATCGTAAGTTATTAAACTGACCATTGTTGAACAATAAGTGTGATAATATTGAGGATCTGTTTTTTTTATTGAGCATGGCTTGTATATGTGTATGCAGAAAGATATGTTTGTGCAATACCTTCGGGAGGTTGGGAATCCGCGAGCCGATGACATAGACTACTGCAACATCCAGCGTATGCCGGTTCCTTGGGCGACCACCGCAAACACAACTGATTGTGGGGTCTTCTTGATGCGACACATGGAGTGCTACATGGGGAAAAACAAAAGTTTTAACTGTGGGTTCAGCATGAGTGGGGCGAGGAAGATGGCGGAGGTGCGAAAGTTGAGAAAGAGGTATGCTGCGCACATCTTATGTTCGGAGGTGAATGTGCTGCTGCCAAAAATCAAGCAGGATTGCCGAATAGACTAACACGTGTTAGGGGAGTGAAATGGTAGTTACTGTATCACCAGTGGGCTTTAAATGCACCAGCTTTGTTTTTGGATATGTAATGTACTTTGATTTGGGGATGTTGCTTTAAACTTATTGCGGGGTTGGTGTTTTGTTGGGTATGGCATCATCACGATGTCTTTTTGGGGATAGACTATCTATATGAAATCTGATGTTTAGTAACTTGGTAATTCTATACTCTAAAGAATATTGATGTGTTGTTGGATGTGTTAGAATATTATTAATGTAGTTGATGGATGTATTTGATAATGTTTTAGATGAGGTTGTTTTAAATTATATAATGGTACGTGTAACATTATAGAAAATCAGAAAATGCTGCTTCCTGTTTCCAAGGGGACCACTATTTCTAAAAATGTAGTAGGAATATTGGAAATTGGGGAAAGTAGGTGGCAGAAGTATACAAACATAGGGGTTGGTGTCTATAAAACAACTTTATTGGAAAAGGGCCCCTTATGGTCACATCAAAGTCAAGTCACAAAGACCTATATTAAATGTACCCAGGGAAAACCTCTATAAGTAGTGTAATGAAGAACCAAAGTCATATTCTGTAATACTTCACCAGTTCAGTAAACCATAAACTGTTAACGGTTCAAAAGTGTTGTAATGTGATGGACCCTTGTAAAGGTAAGGTCACGGCTACCCAACCAGGCATGGAGAAGCGGAAGCAAAAGGGGAAGGAAGCATGTGAGGGCCGGTACGGGGTGTGCTACGAAAGAAAAGTGTCTCACAAGAAGCGAGAAGACGGGAAAACTGGAGTAGGTTCTGGTGACGATGCTTCAGATAGCGGAACCAAAAATGTAGCTGATGTAGCTGGTGTGTCGCAAGAAACGTCACGCCGTAGGGAACACGTTGTTCCAGAAGCTGAAAAGTTGAAGGGGCTACCAGATGAGTTGGTTAGGTTGCTGACGGATCCAGACCATGAATTATGTGGTTGCCCGTTGTGTCCATACTCACCTGAAACAATCCAGTCCTGGTGTTACCATGACCCATGGGAGAGTGAGCGCAACCCATCTCCTCTGTACTTTCATGATGAGGAATTTGGCACACCATGATGAAAAGCTTGTTAGAGGTGGAGTATAATAAGGGGTAGTTAGTATGTTGAAAGTGGTTGAAGATGTGTTAACCTGATGACCCTATGTTTTAACAAAACGACATACCAATGTCGTTTTGTTGGTATTTTATTATGTTTTTTTTTGGCAATCGGTTGATGTCATTTCTCGGTAGTCGATCAATTGTTTTAGACGCGGGGGTGTAACCTATTGGTAGAATGTGTGGTTAAGTTGCCTAGACGTGAATTTTAATTCTATAACCTGATGTGGTTTAATATATAAGCTGTTGGTGTGGTTAAGACGATTGTTTTGATCCTTTCCAGTTAAAAGAACCAACAATTATGGGGGCTAACATGTGTTAAGCATCTGTTTTTATGCCATGGTAAAAAATAAAAAACAAAAAACAAAAAACACAATCATCAATGCAGATAAAATTAAGATAAGCCCATTAATAGCAAACAGAGGTCCACAAAAAAGTAGGGCTACAAACACAAAAGTGGCCAAGGCCATAGAGTTTCTTAGAATCCTATTTATGATAAATGGGATCAAAATAGTTCCACCTTCTTACACACGTAACAGAGAAGAGCAGGAGGATGTCAAAAGACTGTTACATGTGTGTAAGAAGGCCAAAATGAAGAGAGTCTCCCATTACATAGTACTTTAAAACGACAATAAAGATTTTAATCAGAGGGTGAGGCACCAGTGGCGGTCTGCCTTTGTTGTTCAGCAGCTGCCTTTGCTGCTTTCATTGCAGCCACCTTAACGCAGTTGCGTGAGTCGTGGTCGTCGACGTACAGACCACAACGCTTGCATAAACGAAGCTGCTTTGGACGTTTGGGTGGTTTTGCCTTTGCCTTCTCACCGGGCCCAGAAATGCGAGTATGAGTACCACATCCTTTATTGCGTGCAACTTCTGGATTAGCAACTTCGACTGGAATGTTGATTGGCTGCCCAACTATTTCTTCCATTTCACACTCGTTTGATTCATTTTGAATTGTAGACAATGGTTGCTTGGAAAGCACATTGATCTTGAAATCCCTGAGTTGGTCAACCAATTTTGCCAACGAATCCTCATCGGTTCTGGCCACATCAACGCATTCAGTAACGAGGTCGAGGATTTCATTCCGCATAACAGACGGTGCGTGTGGGTTGACTCCGTATCGGCTGGAAATTGAAAAAACCTGTTTGGGGAGGGCATCTCGACGCCACCTATCGTTTATGTATTGGGGTGGAATCCTTTCAACATTTTTCAATCGATAGACGCAAAAGACATGGCGACACAGATATCCGATACGTGTGAAATTCCTGCATGAGCAACTGGCGGATTGGTCTACAGTGTTATACGTAACCTGTTTTGAACATAGTCAGCAAAAAAAAAGCCCTTTAGATCTAACATATGTTAGAGGATGGGTAATAATGAAATTGCCTAACATGTGTTACCTGATAGACATTTGTGATGTTGTTCCTTTTATCCAAATGAGTGACGTCTATCAAAAGACTGGAATCGCTGGACTCGGTTTGGTTTGTGATGTAGCATAAAAACTTCCCTTTAATTATCTCTTTTTGAACTTGCGCGAAAACAGCGTTTGTGTAAATGGCGAACGCGTGCTGTTCTATCGCTAAATCAGTATTGCCAGTGAACATCGTGGATGAGGTTTTGTACTCCGATACACGTTGCCGATATCGTTGGCTGTCTACCCTATTTTCAAAGCACATCATAATTGTACAAGGGTGTTTGCGCTTGTTGAGTTGACCTTGAAGGCAGCGTTAGAGCTTTCGCAACGTGAAGTGGTCTTCATTAAGCAACACATGGGCAGTTCCCTGAAGTACGCTGGTACCCAAAGATGTTTGATGTTGTACATGTCGTTCAACCAGCTGTGGTCTTGAAGTCCAAATGTTTGTAGGAGGTCATTCCAGCGGGACTCAAACGTTTCAGGTTTGATATAAACATTCCAAACCAACCGGTGAATGCAGGACCGAAGATCAGTGTTATCGAGAACGTCCGCAGAGATCTGAAAAGGTGAATAGTTACTAACACGTGTTAGATTAAAACAGTTTGAAAATACATATAAAAATTCTGTTATGTTGAATAACACATGTTAAGGGCTAACAAATTAAGCTAACCTTGGAGGGTAGTTTTTCCATTATATGCCACATGCATAGACGGTGTCGTGATTCGGTAAAGACCATAGGAACAGCTTGTAGCATGGATGGGTCTTGATCACTCAGCACGAGAGTTGGCTGAGTACCGTGTGCCTTCAAAAAAGCCTTAAGCAACCACACATAGGATTCAATGGACTCGGTTGATATCAAACCCGCCCCAAATGTAACACATTGGAAATGATGATCCACACCCGTGAATGGCACAAAAACCATCTTGTACCTATGAATAAAAAATTGATTTGATGTTAACAAAATGTAAAACTTTTTTTGGGTTAGGGTTGTATACTTGGGGATCAGGCCTAACACATGTTAATGGGGAGGGGGGGGAACTAACCTGTTAGTGCTGTAAGTTGCGTCAAACGCGAGGACATCGCCAAAAGCTTTGTAGTTTAGCTTTGAAATCTCATCAGCCCAGAATACAGAAGACAACTTTCCATTTGATACAGTGTAATCAAAATAGAAGTTGGGTAGGTTGTCAAAGCGCTCACGCAGGCGTTCAAGGAAAACTTGTGCGTCGCGTTCACCAATAAAAATTCGCAACTGGTGGCTAAAGTTTTTAAAATCCACCGGAGTCCCATTGACATTGTGATGCCCTCCTTTTAAAGCTACAAGACATCTATAAGCTCTCATGGGTCCGATACGGTTTAGACTCATATTGTGAATGAATTGTTTGGTGGAGAATGACAGCTTCCGTGATATCTTGCTAAGATCACGGTTGTAACTCTCAACAAGTTCATGATTATGAATATCATTGAAACTCAGAACTGTGTATGAATCATTCGAGATTGAGACTAGTATGCTTGCCTTACAGTCACACCATGTGAAGTTGGTCCTCCGGTGCTTAACAGAAGATTCATCTAGGGTGTCAAAAGTCCTCTTGGGTTGTGGCTTTCCATATTTTGAGCATCGAAGATACTTGTGTGTGGGAATTCCATTCCAGACTTTAGTTTGCCCTTTTTTTACAGAAAACCCTGCTTCAAACGCATAAAGTTCATACATGGAAAGAACATCCGCAAAAGTTGGATAAGATTTCCCACACACTGGTATGAACTTATCAGCGACGTTAGGAATCCAGTAACGGGTTCCCTGAGGGGTATCAAAAACAAAGTATGGATTCGATGGCACTGCATCATAAAACGAAAAAGGTTAGGAATCTGCTATACATGGCATGACAAAAGGTTAGAAATCTGTGATATGAGAATAAAGTGGGCTCCCATGTAATATATACAACCGTCTAACTGGCCGCGTGATGATTCAGCAAACATAGAAGGACCATGAGATGATCCAGAAACAGCACCAGTCATGATCTGCATATGGGAATCTTGGGATGCTACATGTGAACATTATGGAATATGTTTGAACAATGCCATATCTGGGGAAGAAAAAAACAAAACCAGTGTATAGAAAAAACAGACCTTCTTCATTATCCATAACCTCGTCATCATTAAAAGCGCTGTTCATGAAATTGTTGGAGATCACAACATCCGGGGATCTAACAGGGGCTTCAGATGATCGAGAACAATCAATAGGCATATAAGTGTATACAGAAGCTTCGAATGGAACAAGTGAACATGGCCATGCAGTATAGTTTGGATTATTAGATTATAAAGTTGTAAAAGACAAAAAAAAAACAGAACTTCGAGAACAGTTAAGTTACATAAATGGACAAACCTGGAGCATTAAATTCCTCATCATTTTGGAAGTCGCTGCAAAAGAACCGGTTGGGGAAACTATGGACCGGCGACATTAATTCTGAGGTTGGTGGATTTGTCTCCATGGATATTAATGGAGAAATGAACAGGGGAGTAGAAGATGACTATGGTACTTCTGTTGAAGAATATATAAAATGAGAAAGTGTAAAAGAAATATGGGGGTGGGTAAATTGTACAAATGAGTTGATGTGCATTAAATGATCATGTCAATTCAAATGGGGGAAAATATCTTGACTTGCCTAAATTACAAATATAACCTTGAAGCAAAAAGTAACAGGAAGTGTGGGAGGGCTACGTGGCTAAATGATGGCCACAATTATAGTTTGCTAAGTTTTCTAAGAAAATGGGGTTTCTTACTAAGCATTATCCTATATATATATATATATATATATATATATATATGATACTTTAAGACTAGTTAATATATAACTAAAATAGTTAAACGTCAAAATGAAATATAGAGATGAATAATGATGCTAGTCATAATATCATGTACTTTTGTGACTAAAATCACAAATTTAATTACCAGATTACGGAAAGTGTATAAGTATATAATGGTTTTAATATAACAAACCAAAACTAAAGAAAAAAAACAAATTAATATGGTTGTTGAGCCCGGCTTTAACATGGTTAAGTTTCATTTGCAAAATAATCAACATATTAATCCCAACAATGTGTATCAATGTACACAGGAGTTCTACCGTGATTTTTCAACTGATAATACACAATGATTAATTGATTAATCATACTTATCTCCCTAACTTCATAATTCACATAATAAAATTATTTAATGAATAGGAAAATGAAACATTATATAAAATTGTGAGCATCTCATCTAAAATTACGGGTTCAAGATAATAAAACATGATTCCTAAAACACTAATATTATGAATCCATAAATACACATATAAATTCACTTTTCAATAATTAAAGATAAAGTAAATTTAAATTATTTTTTTTATTATGTATCCATACAGGAAGAGAATAATACCAAAAATTTGTAATTTCTTATACGTGTCATGAATTTATGTAATTTGAAGAATGAATGTTTTCTTTAAAAAAATTCTTTAATAAAATCATTTAGTTTAAATAATGAGTTGGATCGATTATTTTATCATGGGTAATGTGATTAGTAACATTTGACGAATATATATATATATATGGAGAAGATTATGTGAGAACCACCTCTTATTGCGAGAACCGCGAGAACCAATGTGAACACAACCAAAAATGTCTAAAAATAGCTAAAAATCACACAAACTTTTTTTTTAATATTTTTTATATAAAAATCGCTACTTTTCGAAGCAAAAAAAAAATTAAAAAAAATACTTTTTTTTGGCCACTAAAAGTAGCGATTTGAGCATAAAAAATATTAAAAAAAATAGATTTTTTTTTATTTTTTTAAGGTTTTTTGGGGTTTAGTTTTTAGCATTTTAGCTTGGGGGGGGGTTAGGTTTTTTTTTTTTTTTTTTTTTGGGGGGGGGGGGTAGGTTTTTTTTTAGGTTTTTTGGGGGTTTTAGTTTTTAGCATTTAGCTTGGGGGGGTTAGTTTTTTTTAGGTTTTTTTAGCTATTTTAGGTTGTGTTCACATTGATTCTCGCAATAAATGGAGTTCTCGCATGAGCCCCTCCCTATATATATATATATAACCACTTGTTTTATGAACAATAGAGGGTAGTATCCATACCTGTTTTTGCAATAAAAAAGGTGCCGGTTGAAAATGAGCAAAGATATGTTAAGCATGTAGTCTGTTGCGTTAGATGTGACTCTTGCAATGCTTACAAGAAACCATGAAAGGGGATCAAATCTTTTGGTGAGAGCATTTTCAGGCTTTGAAGGGGTATGGTCCCAGATCTCGTGTCAGCATCGACCGCGAGTGACCATTACCCTTATCAAAACCCCCACTAGCTAACAACCCACTTGTGCCCATGCGGGAACGCATCGACACAAGGGTTGAATCCAATCTATTTAGTAACAAAGGAGGACTTACATGGAACAGGAGAACGGTAGAGTGATGCGACATAGCATCACATCTGGTGTACGAAAACGGAAGTATTCACAGCGACGCGGCATCGCACCGCGTCCAGTGAACACTTCTATCAATACAGGAAAGCCTTACCTTAGGCATAGAAGAAGATGAACGTAGTGGTACGGCTGACACCGCACCATACGGACATTTTCGTCACGACAAGGGATGCAGGCAAGACGACGATGCGGCTAGCACCGCATCTCGCGTATTCCTTGATCACAAGTAGGAGACGCGGTAACTTCAGAGGTTACCGCACGTAGCGATGCGGCTTGCACCGCATCCTATGTACTCAAGCAAGTGGTACTGACACCACAGTGCAAGTGGCACCAATGACAGTTACCTGTCAGAGCTACGTAAGCAATGGACTGACGTGGCGTAACCTCCATAACCGACGAGCCTGACACACCTGAAAAGGGGCAGCACGTCGTCAGTCCATCCATCATCATCCTCCTCCACTCCTCGGCTATAAATACCAACCCCAAACCAGGTTTGAGGTATCTTCTCACAACTCTCTCACTACTACTACGATCTTACTTTGCTTCCCAAGCAACTACTGATTCTCACGCCGGAGAGTGGTAACAAGGAGCACCCCCACCCCCATCCTCCTTGTTACGAGTCACGGCTTGTTTCCTTGTGCAGGAGATCAACCACCGGTGATCCAGCCAGCGATCCTCGAGAGGAAGGGATTAACCCTTCTTGACGAGACCAGTGAGTTAACCCTGCCCGGTTAACCATTGTTTCATCATTGGCGCCCACCGCTACTCTTAGCATTTTCTAATCCATCCCTTTTCTCCTCTCTCACGATCATGACTGATCACCAAAACAACACTGCGGATAACCAAAATCCTCCAATCCCAAACCCGGTAGGGGTCAATGCCTCGACCTCCCAACCCGGACACATTGGCACGTCCACACAAAGGAGCCCCTCCTTTATGTTCGGACATGACTTATCACAGTTCCCATCTGTGATCCCACCAGGCACGACCATTCATGCCTGGTACGAGCAGCAGGCAGCTACGCTGACTGCAGCATACAATCGCGCTTGTACTGAAGCGAATATACGAGCTGGGCTTCCCCCAGCACCGCACACCCCTTTTGAGCGTATTTTACAATACGACGGCAGGATCCATTCACGCCCGGCTTCAAGAAGCCGGCGTGAAGAAAGGGGATCGTCTTACTGTTCGGTCCACACCCTCAACGAGGATGATTCCTCATACGGGTCCCACACTAGAGGACCGGTACACACCCGCCTTGGCCCCCATGGCGAGGACAGGAGGCGATCAACCTCCAGACGCGGCCCCGGCATTCAGAGCCGATTGGGCCCACAACCATACACCGAAGGGTACGGTCATACCGACCCTGACGACCATAGCTACCGCGGTGACTCGCATGACACCAGTAGCAGACCGGGAGGACGCAACTATGTTCCTCCCAGTCACCCCGCAACACATACCTTAGGGCGGCAAAGCGCCCTGCAAACGAACCATACAGGCCAAAGGCAGCGGCCGAAAATTCCAAGTTCGGCACGCGGATTGCCAACGCCCATGTCACCACGACAAAGTTCCCATTCAACGTTGGGAAATACAATGGTTCGACCGACCCGGACGACCACATGAACGTCTTCATGGGCGCGGGCATCAACGGCCAGTGGGATGAACCCACTTGGTGCAATTTTTTCCCCCAGACCCTTACGGGCCTGGCCAGGGCATGGTTCGATTCTTTGCCAGTGGGATCACTGGATTCATTCGAGGACTTGCGTACCAAGTTCCTCACACATTTTTGCCAGCAGCGACGCCACGAACGAGATTCGTGTGACGTCATGAATATCTGGCGAAGGAACGACGAATCGCTCGAAGCATTCGTCGTCCGTTATAATAAAGAGTGCCTGGAGATAGGTGACGTGGCAGACCAAATGGCACGAAACCACTTCATCCGGGCCGTCAAAGACAGGGAGATGATCATGACCATCTCTGGCAAGGAGGGCTTGCCCAAAAAATGGGAAGATGTCATGACTGCGGTCAAGAAATACGCCCAGACACAGCGGTCACTCGAACCGCATGTGGCAAAGGCAAAACCCCAAGCCGAAACATCCCAACAAGGGTCCAAGCGTAACAATAAACGCAACCGGGACGTTGGAAATCGCGATATTTCCAAACCATACTTCCCGCAAACCAACACGTTCGACCCAAAGAACTACAACCCCGCCCGAGACAATCGGGCGTCCAAGAAAGAATCTCGGGACCGCAACTGGACCGAGATCACCATGTCGCCAAGTGAGGTCCTCCTTGCGGACCCACAGTTCTTGCGACCGGCCCAACCAATGAAGTCCAAGAAAAATCAGGACCTCACACTCTACTGTGAGTACCACAAGGACTCGGGCCACACCACCAACAGCTGCATCAGTCTCCGACTGGAGATTGAGCGCGCCTTAAAGGAGGGGAAACTGCAACATCTTTTGCCAGGTGGGCAAAAACCCACCAAGCGCATTACCCCTCACGGCGAAGGTACTTCCTCCGGGAAGCGAACCATGCACGTGGCTTCCACCCACATGATCCACGGAGGCAAGGGCAGGCCGCGGAAAGCGGCAAGAAGGCCGGAATGTGACTGGAAGGACGAGCAAGTCGTCTTTCCAAAAGTCCGAGGCGGACCGCGCGATAGGCGCGCCGTCGTCATTTCAGGCCAACTGGCACACTACTGCACCGAACGTCTATTCATCGACCCGGGCAGTACATCTGATATAATCTACGAACAATGCTTCAACCAGTTCGACCAGGAGGACAAAGATCGGTTGCAAGCAGTAGATTACCCATTAACCGGGTTCGCAGGGGAAACTGTCTTTCCCCTAGGCCAGATTACTTTTCCTGTGCGTCTTTCCAGCGGAAACCGCACAAGGACAGAAGAGGTAAACTTCATGGTTTTACCTCACACCTCCAGATATGACGTACTCCTCGGGAGAGAATCCCAAGGAGATTTCAATATGATTACGTCGGTCCCCCACTCTGCGGTTGGTTTCCCAACCGAATCGGGGGTCGCGATAATCTATGCCCGCAGGGACGTCATGATGTCGGACGAAGCACGTCCGACCAAGGTCGCAAGGCCCACCCCCAATGACCAGCCAGAAAAATGGGTTCTCAACGCGAGATACCCAGAACAAAAGGTCACATTGGGTCACGCCTTGTCCCCGACCACCAAAGCGCAACTGAAGCAGCTCCTCTTCAGGAACCAAGACATCTTCGCGTGGACACCCGCAGACATGACCGGGGTCCCACGTGATATTGCGCAACATCACTTGAATACCATGCCAGGTATCAAGCCAGTGATCCAAGGCCAACGCCACCTTGGGTCAGCTAAAAACCAGGCGATGCAAGAGCAGATCGAAGAACTGCTCTCCGCAGGCATCCTGCGGGAAGTTAAATACCAGACTTGGTTGTCCAACCCAGTCATGGTAGAAAAACCATCCGGGGGCTGGCGCATGTGCGTCGATTACAAAGACCTTAACAAAGCTTGCCCCAAGGATTGTTACGCACTTCCAGAAATCGACGAAAAAGTCGATAATCTCGCACCATTCAGGTGGAAGTGTTTCCTCGATTGCTACAAAGGATACCATCAAGTACAAATGGCAATCGAGGATGAAGACAAAACGGCATTCCGGACTCCCACCGGAAATTACTGCTATACAAAAATGCCGTTTGGGTTGCGCAACGCGGGCTCAACCTACCAAAAGTTGATGAACGACACTTTCCGCGGCCAAATAAGCAAAAGTGTCGAGATCTACATGGACGACCTGGTCGTTATGAGCATGGAAGAAGATACCATGCTCACAGATATCGAAAGAACATTCCAAACTCTGCGAAGCGTTAACATAAAGCTCAATCCAGGGAAATGCTCGTTTGGAATGGAAGAAGGCAAATTCCTTGGGTTCATCGTGACTAAAGATGGATTCAAGGTAAACCCGGAGAAGGTCCAGGCGATCGAGCGCATGCCATCGCCTTCATCGATGAAGGATATGCAACGGCTAGCCGGCAGGCTAGCGGCACTTAACAGATTCTTAGCCAACCACGCAGCTAAGTCTTATCCGTTCATCAAGACCCTGCGGAGCTGTTCAAAGAAAGAACAATTCCAGTGGACCGCAGAGGCTGAACAGGCCTTCCGGGAAATGAAGGAGTGTTTGATACAACTCCCAACTTTAACCGCACCACGCAAGGATGAGCCACTCATACTATACCTATCCGCCGCGGACAACGCGGTGGGTGCGGTACTAATCGTGGAGCGAAAGGGGGTTCAAACACCCATCTACTACATCAGCAAGATGCTCAACGACCCAGAGACGAGGTACTCGATAATGGAGAAATTGGTGCTAGCATTAGTGCACGCTTCAAGACGGTTGCGACACTACTTCGTAAACCACGTCATCACGGTGCTAACCAATTACAGGATCGGCCCGATCCTCTCCAAACCCGACATCTCTGGGCGATTAGCGAAATGGGCCATCGAGCTGGGCGCGCACACGATACATTATAAACCGCGCCCCGCGATTAAAGGCCAGATCTTAGCTGATTTCGCCGCCGAAGTACCGGTGAATCGCATCCAAGAATGCGAAGAAGCACAAACTCCTGCACCAACGCCACCCTCCTCAGAAACATGGGCACTCTTCACAGATGTTGCCTCCAACGACGAAGGGGCGGGTGCAGGTCTGCGACTCGTCAGCCCTGACGGCCAAGAACTTACATATGCAATCCGCCTCGAATTCAAAAGCACAAACAACGAGGCAGAATATGAGGCTCTGTTAGCGGGGCTACGTTTAGCAGTCAAAATCGGCGTGCAACATCTGGAAGCCCACGTCGACTCTTTGTTAGTTGCAGGCCAAGTACGCGGCGACTATGCCGCAAAGGGGGATATCATGATCCTCTACCTCGAACAAGTCCTGCAACTAAAATCCAAATTCGCTTCATTCAATATTCGCCATATTAATCGAAGCGAAAACAAGTCCGCAGATGCACTATCAAAACTTGCATCTACCAGCTTCCAACACTTAGCAAAGGAGATACGCATCGAAATCCTGCAAAATCCTTCGGTACCCCTGCGCCAAGTCAACGTCATCCAATACGGTTCAACATCATGGATGACACCTATTATCGCATATCTACAATCCGGTGTGACTCCCGAAAGCAAATCAGAAGCACGCAAACTACAATACAAAGCGTGCCATTATCAGATGGGAGACGGTATCTTATACCGCAAATCATACCTCGGGCCACTACTACGATGCGTCAACCCCCAGGATGCCACATACCTCATTCGAGAGATACACGAGGGCATATGTGGCATACACGCTGGACCACGCATGGTAGTGGCCAAAATCATGAATGCCGGGTATTACTGGCCCGGCATGCACCTGGATGCCGTCAAAGAGTTGCGCAAGTGCATCGACTGTCAACGTCATGCTCCAAAAACCTTGCGGCCAAAAAACAACTTAGTCCCCGTCACAACCGCATGGCCCTTCCAGAAATGGGCAATTGACGTTGTGGGACCTTTCCCTGACGCTCCAGGTGCGGTTAAATTTATCATAGTGGCGGTTGATTACTTCACCAAATGGGTAGAAGCAAAACCACTCGCCTCAACCACTGCTATGATAACCAGAAAGTTCATTTGGGAACACATCATCTGCCGTTTCGGATTACCAATGTGCATTGTCACCGATAACGGCACCAACTTCGCTGCCGACGAATTTCAAAAATGGATAGAAGAACTACACATTGAGCACATATTCTCCTCAGTCGCACACCCGCAAGGGAACGGCCAAGTCGAGAGTATCAATAAAAGCCTAGTCGAAGGGATCAAGGCACGGTTGGGAACGGCTAGGCGTGGCTGGGTCGATGAACTCCCAAGTATCTTATGGGCTCACCGCACAAGCCCAAAAACAAGCAATGGGGAAACACCCTTCAGCCTAGTCTACGGTTCAGAAGCGGTGATTCCCGCAGAAGTAGGTCTCCCCTCTCCTAGAATGTTGGCTATTGAAAAACTAGACAACAACATGGAACGCAGGATCGATTTGGACCTCTTGGAAGAAAGGCGCGAAAACGCTGCCATCAACGAGGCCAAATATAAATCCAAACTTGAAAAGTACTACAACGCGCGCGTCCGCGTTTGTACTTTCACCCCAGGAGACTACGTCCTACGCGACAATGAGGCATCTAATGCCGAGCGCCCAGGCAAACTCGCCCCCAAGTGGGAAGGACCCTACCTCATCAACGAGGTCTTAGGGAAAGGCGCGTACAGATTGCAAACACTAGAAGGCGAACCTATCGCACGCACATGGAATGCACAACAGCTTCGACGCTGTTATATGTAAGCCATGTTCTTACATTTCTCTATGTAACCTATTGGGCCGTAGGCCATTTGCAAATAAATAAATAAGCAATTTTCTACATTATTGTTTGTTATTACTATTACAAATGCGTGTTCCACTTTGCGGTATCCCAAAAACAGATTGGCAAAATCTTCATTCGTGATACCCATACAAAGTGGTAACCACACACAAATATTGTAATAGGCCAGCAAAAGGCAAAAAGACTTGCATGTTTTATCCGGCCGGATACACAAGTTTTTGTTAAACACTTAACACAATTCCTGAGCCCAAAAAGGCAAACAATGGAATTGACGCGGACTCATACGACAAAGGTATGGAGTACACTCGACCCCATTCACAAATGGGTAGAGTTCCGGTAATATAAGCTTTTACAAAGCTTAAGCAATTCTAAAACCCTCACACGGTAAATAACAGAATTGATGCATACCCATACAACAAAAGTATGGAGTATACTTGACCCCGTTCATAAATGGGTAAAGTTATGCATACATACGTTCAGACATGCAAGAATTAAAAACACTTGTACAAAATGAACAAAGAAACTTTATATTCAAAAAATTCAAGTGTCCACAGGATGCTTAGTGAATTTACATAAAGTTCCTATGCTATACAAGAGGAATACAAAAAGGAGGCACACTCGCCAACCTAAACCCTATTTTGTACCGCTGGTCCCCGCATCTTCTCCGGCACCACCAGCGGGTTCTTCCTCTTCCACATCAGGATAAAGCATCCGCAAGCGGTCAACATAGTCCGCAACCTCCAAACACTCGTCCAGCTCCCCTACACAGGCAAGGGGCGTATCATAAAAGGAGGCTACGGCCGCTTTCAGACGACCTTCGGTATCCACATCACGGAACCCGGATGCCTGATCAGTATAACCGCCTGCGGATAATACATTGATATGCCCAATGCAGCGGTTATAACCAGCCTTGAAGCCAGCATCGCGTGCACGCTCCTTAACCAGGTCCAAACCAGATGAGGTCTCAGGGGCATTCATTATAGCCTCGACAATCTGCAATAAAAGGATCGTAAGTCTTGAAATACTAATCCAAGCCAATGTAAAGGCAAAGGATACTTACACGCGCGATGCCGTGAGTCCGCAGCCACTCACGGTCAGCTTCCAGCTGGTTAAAAGAGGACACCAAGGCATCCTTAGCCTCAGCAGCAGCGTCCGCCCGGTTCTCCGCAGCAGACACGCGGGCAGTAAGGTCCGTAACCGCGACCTCCCGGACCTGAACCTCAGCCTGTTACAAAAACAGCAAACAGTTCACTCGATAAATATGTTCAAAACAATAAAGGACGAAAGCAACAAAGTTAAAGAAACGTACATGCAGGCTTTCAACAACTTTGCCTAAACGAATGCGCTCCGCATTCGCCTCTTCAAGAGCCTTAGAAGCACGGCTCTCCTTCTCTGCGGCCTCTTCAAGGGCCTTTGAGGCACGAGCCCCGGCTTCTTTGGCCTCTCCAAGCGCCTTCAGGGCATCGGCCTTCGCCTGCAATGCCTTAACAGAAATGGCCTCAGCCGCAGCTTTCTCGCTGCCCAAGGCAACATTTGCCGCCTTGACATTCGCCAACTCCTGCCGAGTATGAAACAGAACGTTATTCTGCTTAGCCCAAGATTCATTCCATTTCTTGCGCTCATTGGACAACTTTTCGTTCCAACTCTTGCGCTCATCAGCAAGGAGTTTAGCAAGGGTACGCACCTGTTTCAGCTGGGCAGTGGCAGCCCACTCAGCAGTCTGCTTCTGCTTCTCAAAAGCAGCTTTGTCTTTCTCCAGCTGCTCCGCACCCGCACGGGCAGCCTGGACCAGCTTTTCCGCTTCTGCCCGCATACGAGCAGCATCTTCCTCGCGCCGACCCAGCACTTTATAGTCTTCCAAAATGGCATTCGCCACAATGGAAGTCCCTACCAACATTGTTGAGAGCTGGTTTATACGCAACTCTCGAGGTGCGGCACGGGCGCGATCAACTTCAAAGGGGGTCCCCAGACCACCCAAAATCTCCTTACAGGCCGCAGGATCATTCGAAATATCATCCCCCTGCATAACAGTCCAGGGGGGTCGGTGATACACCATACTGCGACCCGGGGAATAAGTGCGGTAGTAATACTCCAATTCAGACTCCCCAGGCTGAATTGGAGGCCCGTCATACCCCGCACCACCGGCAGACGAGCTGGTACCCTTATCAACCGAAGACTTCTGCGGCCCAGCATCATGCTGCCGCGCTTCAGCGCCAGTTTTTTGCGGTTCAGCATCAGAATGTTGCTTCCCAGTAGCAGTGAACCGCACACTCAAATCGTCTCCCTCATTGGGAGAGATCAGATTGTTGGACGAGTCGACCGTATCAAATATCTGGGCCGCAGCATTCTCTGCGGTACCCTCCTTCTGCACGGTTGACTCAGGTACCACCTTGACGTGAGGTGTCGACGGCACCTCCGTTGCACCCGCACCCGTGGCACGCGGGGGGGACTCCGGAGCACCGAAGATAGAAAAATCTTCATCTTGAGGCTCTGCAAAAAAGTCAAATAGCTATCAAAACTAGTTACACAACAGTTAAGACTAGATAGCCTACACTTACCAACGACAACCGCAGGTTTTTTCTGCGTCGGAGCAGACCTTTTGGTTACTAGTCTCCGACGTTTGGTTTCAACACCACCAGCAGCTTTCTGCTCTGGCCTCCTCTTCTCACCAATCACAGGGGGACCCGCAGCTGTCCCTCCCGCAGCCGCCTCTTCTGCCTGCTTCTTCGCAGCACCAGAACGTGACTCCGCGGCTGTACCCAAACCCTCAAGGGTATCAGATACTATCACATAATCCTTGTGTCGACGAAAAGAGGAATGAGAGATACCTGCTGCCTGCGGCACCAGATGAGGCACAGTAGTGACCTCCTTTATCTTCTTTTGGCGAAAGCGCACGCGCTTCACAGTTTGCCTCTTTGGCACACCTTTCGCTTCAGGGTCCCCCAAGGCCCCAAGATCACCTGCATGGAATCAATACGTCAATAAACCAACATTATCAACACAAGTGACAAAGCTTGGATATTATACCTTTGCCTGACGGCAACTCAACTGCCAGTGCAGCCTCAGTAGGCACCCGGAAGTTACTACGGATGATAGTATTGTGATCCTCTTCACCATCCGCACAAACCACGGTCTCAACCGTACCCAGGAAATCCGGGGCAAACATCCTCCATGCAGGAGCATTTTCTGATAGCAAACACAAATATCAGTAACGCACACAAAAATAAGGAACGTAAACAGATAAAAAGTACGTACCACCGCTCTTCTCCCGCACCACGGGTTTCGAGTTCTTGCTCCTCCTCAGCATCATACGCAACAGCCATAGTTGCGTATTGGTCAGCTTCACGGTCTCAATGGTCTGCAACTGAGGAAACCATTCCACTGACTTCGAGCTAGGGACCGCAATGGTCTCCGCGATGATCGTCTCGGTCACATTCCGAAACGTCATATCTGCAACAATGGCAGCAGCTTTGATGTAGAAGAATTTCTTCTTCCACATCGTCATCCCCTTGGGGGGAGTCATCAGCTTGGGGGTACCGTCTCGTTGACGGAAAGAAAAGAACCCCATGGACACTGTCATCTGATAGAACCGTCGGAAATCTCCGACGGTAGGCTCTATACCAAGAGCACGGAAGGTGAACTCAAAATTTCGAATCCGAATCATACCAAACGGACTCACTTGAGAAATGTGGACCTTGTACCACTCCAAGACATCCACGACAAACACCGTCAACGGTAACCGGAGATTACAGTCACCAAAAAAGTCGGCCCACATGGTCACATAACCGGCCGGAGCGTCGGCACCAGTATCACCCTCCGATGGATATTGAGCCCCATATTCAGGGGGCATTTGGACAGTAAGCATAAGATTGTCAAAAGACTTTTTGGTCCACCTTAACGCCGGTAAACCAACACCGGCAGCCCCCTCGTCTTCTTCTTCAGCCATTACCGGCTGTTCAGGGTTTTCACCCTCCACATTGTGTGGATTCGATGGTTCAGCCATCAGAAATATTCAAGAAACAAAAGATGGTCAACGGAAACACCAGCAACCTCACCGGAATTTCAGAAAAAATAGTCGGAGAAGACAGATAACAGTTTCTCTCTCAAAACGGCAAATTTTTTGAATTTTCGAACAAGTGAGGGGAAACCACGAACGGTTTCCCCTTATATACCCATCGCAATTAATGCGGAGGGAGAAAACAAATGATCACGTTCAAAAAGAGCGAATCATAGGACACCACGTGTCGAGCGCCGTTTCCGCTGACGGTTATCACGCGCGCGTGGCCGCCCACGCGCCTGACACAAGAGACGTTTACACTCTTCGCTACAGTGCATTTAATGCCTCGGGCAGTGCAAACGTCCTTTCATTTCAGCACATGCCAGGAAGATCTCACCAACTTCCACCAACTCACATGTGCGTCCAGCCACGTATGCAACAAAAAGCGACTACATTATCCAATTATAAGCGGCATGCGGTTTCTCTGGTATACCGCACCATAACCCATACCGCATGTCGTTTTTTAACATACCCCTAAAAATAGGTAAAAACATATATCTCTACACTATAAGGGGGTATAATACCTATCCGCACTACCCACGAGCACACGTGGAATATGCGGCCTTGCCACACACGCGCCCGTTCAGGTGTGTCAGATGCTCAGAACCAGCGCTGGCCGTTGGACTGAACCGCATCTCAGACACAGGGGAACTGCATTGCCTTCATTCTCTTCAAGCTTCAAATCCCTCCTGCCCGGTTCACAACCGCAGAGGGTACATGAACACCTTCTTTAACGAAAGGAAGGAAGGGTATGCACGCGAACGCACATCAGCAACCCTGTCTCCTGAACCTTCAAGAGATACATCCGACCCACACCCACTTCGAGCAAATGTGGTAATACAAAACCACAGACACTCACGAGGAGCTACGGACATAACCATAGCTTCCGCAGAGTGGTTGCTACGGAAGAGCCAAGCTCACTCCACATCACCGAACAATGCTACTGCATGGCAAACTCGGTATTGGAGCGGGAAGGTAAGTGGCTCCAAAACGAACGCAGAACAGCACTCTAAATAAACTCTCGTCGAACAACAAGCGTCCGAACAGCGGTAACAAGTCTGCTTATGACTTTGTTAACCCGATTATGGGCCGCATAGAATAAACAATGGTGGGCATACCCTTGCCTATGACCATGTTTATTTACCCATAGTATGAATATACATTGTTCGACCAAACATGGCCAACAATGACGCAACGAGGTAACCGCAAAGAACATGCGGTTACTAGAGAGCTATGACGATAAACACGAACACCCCACAAAAAAGGGATCGTCGTCTCATAACTCCATGCTGAACATAGAGCTCGAGCAAAGCACTTGCAAGCATCAACAACTTTTGATCCCAGTCTCAAAGATTGGTCCAAAAGTTTTCTTTTCTTCTTCATGCACCAATTCAACAATTGGTATGAAGAAAAGCCCACCTTTAAAGGATGGGAAACCTCCACATAGCTTCGAAACACCATCTCAGAGGTTGGTTCGAAGTTTGTGCAGCATTACTAACAAGGTCTCCAAGAGACCTTCGGCACAACAACAGGTGGCAGACCACCTGGTGACATAAATCGGCTGAGAATCTCGCATCAGACAAGATTCCTTCACCGATACGAAAGAGGCATCAGATGACCCTTCCGGACCTCCAGCTTCATTTACATACAGAAAAGACCACACATGGTCTAGGATCTTCTCCAGACTCCAAACTACCTTCCAAACACCATAGTCCAGTACTCCTCCCACATACACCTTGTATGTGGCAGCAACACTAGACTGGGGGGACTTGAAGGGGTATGGTCCCAGATCTCGCGTCAGCATCGACCGCGAGTGACCATTACCCTTATCAAAACCCCCACTAGCTAACAACCCACTTGTGCCCATGCGGGAACGCATCGACACAAGGGTTGAATCCAATCTATCTAGTAACAAAGGAGGACTTACATGGAACAGGAGAACGGTAGAGTGATGCGACATAGCATCACATCTGGTGTACGAAAACGGAAGTATTCACAGCGACGCGGCATCGCACCGCGTCCAGTGAACACTTCTATCAATACAGGAAAGCCTTACCTTAGGCATAGAAGAAGATGAACGTAGTGGTACGGCTGACACCGCACCATACGGACATTTTCGTCACGACAAGGGATGCAGGCAAGACGACGATGCGGCTAGCACCGCATCTCGCGTATTCCTTGATCACAAGTAGGAGACGCGGTAACTTCAGAGGTTACCGCACGTAGCGATGCGGCTTGCACCGCATCCTATGTACTCAAGCAAGTGGTACTGACACCACAGTGCAAGTGGCACCAATGACAGTTACCTGTCAGAGCTACGTAAGCAATGGACTGACGTGGCGTAACCTCCATAACCGACGAGCCTGACACACCTGAAAAGGGGCAGCACGTCGTCAGTCCATCCATCATCATCCTCCTCCACTCCTCGGCTATAAATACCAACCCCAAACCAGGTTTGAGGTATCTTCTCACAACTCTCTCACTACTACTACGATCTTACTTTGCTTCCCAAGCAACTACTGATTCTCACGCCGGAGAGTGGTAACAAGGAGCACCCCCACCCCATCCTCCTTGTTACGAGTCACGGCTTGTTTCCTTGTGCAGGAGATCAACCACCGGTGATCCAGCCAGCGATCCTCGAGAGGAAGGGATTAACCCTTCTTGACGAGACCAGTGAGTTAACCCTGCTCGGTTAACCATTGTTTCATCAGGCTTATAACGTGTTGTGAAACTAGCCTATTAGCAAAAGAATAAGAGAGTATAATAGGGAGAAAGAAATTGATATTATTGATTGAGTTGTATATATTACAAGAGATACAAGAGACTATATATAATAGAGAAAAACTTGTGGAATAAGTCTAATCAATTTTAGGTAATAACCACATTAATAATAAATATATTCATAACGTAAAGTTATTTATCAGACAGGTAAATTATTATTGAAAGTTATTTATATTTATCAGGCAGGTAAATTATTATTTAATAAAAAATTTGAAATCATTGCCCTCTTCTTCTCACCATTTATACTCTTAATTAAAAACATTTTTATGCATAATTGAGTTATATCTCATGCTTTGAATTTTTTTTTTTAAAAATTGATTTTTTTTTTGTTTTACCCCAAAATTTTACATTATTTGCAATTCAACCTCACAATTTTTACTTTCAACGTTGGTTTTTTATACTTTTCATCTTTTGCAAATTTCGGTATTACAATTCGTTCTAAATTTTAAGAGTTAACAGGCGTAACATGCATGTATGATTCAACGTTTTTACGTTTTGCTTTATGTTTTGTTCAAAATTTGCGAGTTAATACGGCGCAATGTGCATGTGTGGTTCAATGTTTTTACGTCTATTTTTCCCGTTTGACAGGTTCGTTGAAACGTACGGGTCCTAGATCAACTCAGTGTTGGTGGTCGCTAGCGGTGGTGTAACATTGGTACTATTTGACACGGTTTTACGCCCCACCGCAAAACAAGAGGCTTAATTCTAGTTGATGGATTAATTAGTAATAAGTTTAATAATTGTAGGAGTTAATTACTGTTTTTGTCCCTGTGGTTTGTCAAAAATTACTATTTCAGTCCATTACTTTAAAAATTGCGATTTCAGTCCCTATGGTTTCACTTTCGTAACCATTTCAGGCCCTGTGGTTTCACTTTCGTAACCATTTCAATCCATTTATTCTGCAAGTACAGGGACTGAAATGGTTACGAGGTGGACTGAAATGGTTACGAAAGTGAAACCACAGGGACTGAAATCGCAATTTTTAAACTAATGGACTGAAATAGTGATTTTTGACAAACCACAGGGACGAAAACAGTAATTAACTCTAATTGTAATTTACCGTCTATGAATTTAACATAAAACCAAATTTAAATAGAGTTATAAAAACAACATGAGCACTTATACGTAGTACTAAGAAGATCCAACTCTTTATTTATTTAGAACAGATAACACAACTACCCTCTAATCCGAGTCCTAAATCTAAACATTTGTCCACTATAAAACTACAACTCTCAATCACTTGGGAAAAAAAACACAATTAATCCGAATCCTAAATCCACACATTTATCCAAGCCCTTTGGTGACCAGATCTAATAAGACAATATGTACACAAATTTATCTAGCTTGGGCACTTACTTAAAATTAACCCAGTGTTGAACACCCCTCTATCCCATTAAGTCAAACATGGTTCACCAAGATATACAATCTTGATACCACTAGGCTACAAATCTTTGGTTACCAGATCTAACAAGTAAAACAATATGTAAATAATTTATAAAGTTTGGGCTGCCATTTATATGTACCTTTATTCAGCACAACTGAAAAATGAAGCGGCTTTGAAAGAATCCCAGCTCAGATCGTTGGCTCTACAAGAAAGATTAAACGGCCTTTATAAACGCACTGCATCTTGTCCGCCTATCTTCTGCATGGATCAATCCCGTGCTTGAAGGAAAGTCTATTCAGAATCCAAGTAAAAAGCCTAGAATTACTATTCCAGACCACGGGAATCATCCTTGTGGTCTGAGCTCGCAATTTCTATCCATATTTTTGCGAATGGGTTAGGTTGGTTGGGTCATTTTATTTGAAATATCTTGGTAATATTTGTAATCATATTTAACAAACCATATATGTCTCTTATTTGTACTTTGCAGAGACTGATGATCCGCTCCCAAGCCAGAAACTGGATTCCTGTATAGATATCGAGAAACTTGAAAATGAGTTTGTTTTAACTTCAGCCGAATATTTGCTCTCGCTGGAAAATGTTAGATGGACACTTGAAGGTATCACCTTGAAAATGTATTCTAAAATTCATAATTTTCATTTGGAGATGCTCTATGCTAATATATTAGATATGGAAAAATGCAATGTTTTAAAAACCGGTTTATACCGGCCGGTTGAACCGGTTAAACCGGATACCGGAAGCTTGACCGGCACAAATCATACCGGTAAACTAAGAGAACTGTTGGGTTTCCGTGGTGATCGGTCAAAACTTTACGAGTAAACCTCAATTTTCGTCCCTGTGGTTTGCTGATTTTAACACTTTCAGTCCAATAGTTTATAAATTACATTTATCATCCATTAGTTTGCTGATTTTAATAGTTTCAGTCCACACTAGTGTTAAATTTTAACAGTTTCAGTCCACACCAGTGTTAGTGGTGTGGACTGAAACTGTTAAAATCAGGAAACTAATGGACTAAAACTGTTAAAATCAGCAAACTAATGGATGATAAATGCAATGTTTAAACTATTGGACTGGAAGTGTTAAAATTAGCAAACTACAGGGACGAAAATTGAAGTTTACTCAAACTTTATTTATCAAAAAAACGGTTCAATAAATAATAGTTAGTTAATTAAGCGAGTTAATTAATAAAACGCAGCGGAAATATAAACTAATGATCATCAAAACGAAACCCGACAGGATCCGGTTACATGCAAATACGAGCACAGTAAAAAAAATTTAACTGCCGATGAGAAAGATATACCTCGGTTAATGACTAACCGGTCGAGACACCGAGGTTCAACGAACAAGTGCTAGTAAATGAACCAACGAAACGCGACGAATAATGTGGCGCCAAGCGGCGGCAGGGCAGAGGCAGGATGGCGGAGACGGGGCGGCGACGGCGGCCCGCGCGGTTGGCTTGGTGGCCGGTTGTATAGGTGGGTGTTGTTGAGAGCATTTTTATGTGTTGTAACCGTCGGAGAGCATCATCCAAACTCGAGTCAATGACCTTCATGTTGTCGACCAGGTCTTCGTCTTCTACTCTTTTTCCAACTCCAAACTTCATTTCTTCGTCCCAAATCCTCAATGTTAGTGTTCCATCATTCATATCTACCACTGCTTGGGCCGTAGCTAGGAATGGCCTCCCTAGGATGAGTGGTACTTTGGCATCTTCATCCATATCTAGTATGACAAAGTCGGCTGGAAAGACAAATTCGCCGACTTTGACCAATAGATTTTCAGCAACGCCTTGTGGATATTTGACGGATCTATCGGCGAGTTGTATGCTTATTTTTGTAGGGCTTGTTTTCCTTAAGCCCTGAGATCGGCTAGTGCATTACGAACGGGGGATTCCCCAATCGAGCAAAGAATTGTGAAGCTTCTGGGGTCAAGCTTCTTTTGCGGGAGTTTGTTGAGCAGTAAAGCGGAGCATTCTTCGCCTAAATTAACTAATTGCAATGATTCAATTTTCCTTTTATAAGTGAGAAAGTCCCTCATAAATTTTGAATATTTAGGCATTTGAGTTAGGACTTTGATAAATGGAATACTAACATGCAATTGTTTTAGTAAATTTTCGAACTTTGCGAATCGCTCATCGGTATTTTGACGAATTAACCGACCTGGGTATGGGACCGGAGGAGTCTTAGTAGGCTCTTGAATTGGTGGAGAAGCCTTCTCTTGTTGCGGCGTGGGTGGAGTTCTAGATTGGCTTCTTTCAGTTGGCGGTGACGGAGCCTCTTCAGAACCCACGGTACGGTTTCTCAATGTTATGAGATGTACGGTTTCAGTTGTTTGTGTTTCAGGTACAAACGGGAGCATAAAATGGAAGGAACACGGAGAATAAATGAAAAAATCAATTTTTGGAATTGAAGAATTAAGAGGATAGCATGATAGAGGACGAAATTACGAGAACGTAGGCGAAAACGGTGAAGAAAACGGAGTTGAAACGAAAAAGTTATGCTGAAAACAAGTTTTCATGTTGAAGCCTACCGTAAGCTACGGCAAGGGCCGTAGCTTACGGCACCGACTGGCACTTTTTGTCACCGTATGACAGTTTAAAGCTACTGTAAACCATTCCAAGCCACCGTAAGCTACCGTAGCTTACGACGCTGACCTGCGTAAATGTGTAACTTCCACCTTTTAATGCGGATTTATGGTGTCTTTTCATGCCCAATCAATCCCATTCGGTTACATACACTTTGGAGACGAATTTTGGGTGTTCTGGAGAGCTTGAAACATTTTCTAAACATCTTGTTAGTGTTTACAATTCCTATGAACATTGATATGTATGTGATGATGATTGTCCAAGTCATGATTGGCTAAACTTATGGTTATCATCATTGGTTGAAGGTTATGTAAGACTTTTGTAACACCTCGAAAAATTTCGCCCAATAATGTCTTGACACGTGTCATAAGGTTCCGGTATGTGAAAACATACTTTATAGGGACTAAAAGTGACAAACAGTGAAAACTATGGAACGTAAGGGTCCAAAGTGTCAATAATGGATAAATAGACTCTAAGATAACCCAACATAATGTTTATAACCTTAAACGGATGGTTCATGGGTCATACGACGCGGAAATTGCACAAAAGTGAAGTATTGTAAACTATAGGGGCCAAAAGTGTCAACATGTTCAATTTATACCTCTGAGTGAACTTTTGGCAGACCCGAAGCTTTGTAAAGCTAAAATATACTCACTAGAATATGTGGTAAAAATTTCATGAAGTTTCGTCAACGTATGAGAGAGTTATGGCCAAAACCGTACTTAAGGGACTAAAAGCGTCAACGTCGAATTTCATGGCTTTTCGGTTGAGCGCAAAGTTATCCGAGGACATTACCATGTTGGTAAATGTCCCAAGGTTCCTAGAAACCAAGTTTGGGGGTTTACGAGTCAAGAAAAGTTGCCAAAACCTCGTAACCAAAGTGCAGGGACCAAACTGCAACATTTAACAAAGTTTTGGGGATCAGACAAAGCCAGGCGGCCCGCCTGGCACCCCCAAGCGGGCCGCGTGAGACCCCCAGTAACAGAAAAATGCGAATTTTGCACTTTGGGTCAGTTTGGTGAGTGTATAACAGCTTGCAACACCTCCTTTTGCACCAATTAAATCCCTTGCATGCCTAGGACTATAGTAAGCTCTCTATAACCTCTGAATTCCCCTCATAAAACAGATCATTCACTCATTTTTCTTGGCACTTGCATTGTATCAAGAACACCCAAACTTTGCAAAAGCTCTCAAGGCATTCTGGAGCAATTCTGAACGACAAGGCAACATCCTAGTGTTAACTAAGCTTCATTAGGACCTTTGTAAGCTTCCAATTCAATCTTTAATTCGTTCTTTCATAGATTATTAGTAAAAGTCAAACTGGTTGTTCTTACGCTTTGACTTTCTGATTAAACGAATTTCCCTCAGTCATTTCTCGAATTAAAACCACAAATATGTTGGTAATTATGTGGGGAACAAACCCTCAAAAGGGTATTATCTGATTCCCACTAAATGCATGTTAATTGTCGAGTCAAACGTGATTCTAAAAAGTCAACAGAAGTGATTTTTGCGAAAATAAGCTTTAATGTTAATATAATAGACATGCAATCTGTTTGATCATCATAAATAACTTGTAATACATATAAGAATGAGTTTTATCATCATCAACTCGACAATCTATGGTATAAATACGAATCGGAACCGAAAGTCTTATAAAACGACTATTTCGTAGACTATCGATTCGGATTCGTACATGCATGTTTGAGATCTGTATTGGAGAGTATTTTTGACCATTTTTATTTTGGTAAAACTTTCTGGAATTTTTGTTGATTGAGTCTATGCTTAGCCGATTCGAATGCATGTTTCCGATTTATGCATAAAGTTGACTATTTTGCCCTTTTTGATATAAAACGTGATTTTTTGGAAAAGTGAAAGAGTAGAAATCTTTATTTCTAATATATAAACTTGCACCGAAAATTTCGGATCAGTTGGTGGTCCAGATTGTGAGTTATGGCCATTAGCGTAAAACTACATTATAAAGTTACATAAACGGCCCTTTTCGTGTATAACCTATTTCTGGCCACGTTTTGATACAAAACTTTTTACCAACTGATGTTATATAATATTTTGGGATTTTAGATGATTTTTATTTAATTTTTGGCTGATCGTATCTTGGATCGCTTAGTTATTTCGGCTTATGTCGGTTTTGACCGTTTAAGCCATAAAATGAGTTTTATACATCCTTTTGACCCGAAACTTTTTCCTACTGATTTTATATGTTAAATAAGTTATTTTAAGTATTCTGGAAATACAAAAATCTCAGCTTTCCTTTGAAAACCCGGAAACGGCGTTAAATCGCATTTTTAAGCGTTTTTAACGCATAGTAAGCGTTATACCCATTTTAAACATATAAGACTTATACCTAGTGATGTAATTAGTATATTTTCATATAATAACAGTAAGTATGAGTATATGAACTCAGATTTCCAGTTTTGGCATTTTTAGCCCTTGTGAAATTACTAAAATACCCCTACGGTGCATAGTTTGATTTTAAATGTTAAGTTTGGTATATGGGTCATACCCTACTGTTATAACATGTTAAATTAAGTATATTTTCTGTATAAACCAGACCCGAAACTCAGATTTCTAATTTGACTCTTTTATAAACTTTTAAATGACCAAAATGCCCTTCTAAGGCATAAATTGGGTTTAAATTTATTCGGGGCATAATAGAACACAACTTACTGATATTATGTCATATTTAAAGCATACTATCTCAGGGAACTTGCATTTGACTCTTTTGGCTACCCGTAACGCCCTTTTTGCGTTCGGTTCGGTTTACGTAACTAGTTTGCGTAAATTGACCGAAACGGGTCAAACGTTATCATTTTTGTCTCAAAATCCAGAATGTATTTAGTATACCCATATTATACAAGTATTCAAGCCTGTCGGGTCTAAATCACGTTCTATCCGGTCTTCGCTTAATCGTGCGCTTGAACCGCATATTTCCTTAAAACTAACCGGTCTAAGCTTAGGCTTAAATAAAGACCCGTTAGTATTCTAATTGGTTATTTATACCATCGTTCCAGACTAGAGCCTTCCGGTAAATTGTACCTACGCTTACTTAGGAATACGGCTGAGTTATTATTCTTGCTATTTAAGACAGGAGCTAGCTCAGGTAAATACTTTTAACTTATTTTCCCTTATACGGGCTTGGGATACGGTATTATAAAAATACCGCTTGGTCGGGTGTAGAAACTGTTTAATCGGAGATGATTAAATTGCATAATCCCGTTTTAATCCGTGTTGATTGATAACAAATAACATTGGGGGTTAATGACCGTGTCCTAGATATCCTTGGCTCATTTTAAAAAGTGAATGGCCACGACGTAAGCACAAGGTGTAGGCAGAACACCTCCTGTTGCATATGTATAACGTATACTCACTCGTGAGATTATCTTCTTGTGAGATTATATTTGTGGTGTGTCGATTAATCTTGTCCGGCTTGTATTGTATAATCACCGGCCCTAAATGTTGGACAACCATGTAAATCGGATACAAGATTTTTATTAATAAAATTGTCCCAAGTATAAAGATTAATTTTGCCTCTGTGCATTTTAATCAATGTGTCAAGATATTTTGTGCCGTTTGCACTCGAATCACTTTTCAAACTCTTTTTCCAAAATGAGTCAGTTAATTGTATTTACCAGTGTAAACTGACGTATTTTTCCAAAAGGTTAAGTGACAGGTACTATGCGTAATTGGCTGGGAGCTCGGGGCGTCACTAGGGAATCTTGCAAGTCCTAGATGCCTAAAGTCTATTGAACAGTTTTCTTTTATTGATCCGCCTGTGGATCTTTTACCTTCCGTTGTAATACTTTGACATTACTTATATTCGGAATGTAATATATTTATCTTTTGCTTCCGCTGTGCATTTATATATTGTGTTGTTTGTCTATGATGAGGCCAACTACGTCACTATACTCCCCACCGGGCCCACCGGTGACACGTGGAAAATTGGGGTGTGACAGGTTGGTATCAGAGCCAACATTGAGTGAATTAAACACTATCCTAATGTGTTTAATCTCAGTGACACAATTGCACATACTTGAGTCTAGACTTAACATAGGAATACTCCCGATTCTAATCTGGAATTTACTGCTTCCGATTATTTTTATTGGATACGTCGCCAAGCGAAGAAGCCGTAATAGGAGTTCTCCACACCGGAGCCCGAGACGCTGAGTCTCGTACCGCGGCTAAAATGGAACGAACATCCAAGGAGAAAGCATTCAGAAATAGGATGAAGAAGAAACTCCTTTTACTGAAAATCGTTTTCCTTATTGGTCCTTATAAGGACATAATTATCTTTTAATGCCTACGGGCCAAACTTATTTAAAACATCCATTAGTGATGTAGTGCCTACGGGCCAAACTTATTTAACATCCATTAGTGATGTAGTGCCTACGGGCCAAACTTATTAAGCATCCATTAATGATGTAGTGCCTACGGGCCAAACTTATTAAACATCCATTAGTGATGTAGCGCCTACGGGCGATACTAATTGTCATATAAGACAAAAGGCAGTGGTGGTCTATGACTCCCTGTCAAGAAAAGGTAATGAACTTTGATTCACACCTAAATGCCTTGATCCCAGACGATCATGGCTTATAAATTAAACTTGTCCTCGTGACTAAGCCTTTTGTGCTATTACTAAATGCCTTGATCCCAGACGATCATGGCTTATAAATTAAACTTGTCCTCATGACTAAGCCTTTTGTGCTATTACTAAATGCCTTGATCCCAGACGATCATGGCTTATAAATTAAACTTGTCCTCGTGACTAAGCCTTTTGTGCTATTACTAAATGCCTCGATCCCAGACGATCATGGCTTATAAATTAACTTGTCTACGCGACTAGGCCATTTGTGCTATTATTAACTTATAAATTAGGAATTATGACAAAATCCTGAATAAAATAAATATCCTTCCTTTCCTGCCAGTAGGCATTTTTAAAAAGAATCTTAAAGGTGAAATCTAGCCTACGCGGCCAAGATGGTAAAACCTACCCAAGGGATTCAGATCCTTGTTAACGCCTAAGAACGGGTTAGCACTCCTGACAAATGTGATTCGATAAATCACAACAATCAAACTTATATTGGATTCTTCCAATTTTCTTATCTAGCCTAGTGATTTAGAAATCATGGCTTGTGTCATCCTGTAAGATGATCACATTATAAACATCCGATAGTGATGAAGTGCCTCCGGGCTAAACTGGTTGTCCGATAAGACAACGACAGTGGTGGTCTTTGACCTCCTGTCTAAAAGTGTTGGACCAGGTCCAAGCATAATAGTCGGTAGGATCCATACGATCTCGACTAATAGCATCTGAGAAGATGATCATATTATAACCATTCCTCAAGAGGGGAACGCCCACGGCCTATGCCTATTGTCCTAAAGGACAAAAGACAGTTGAAGTCTACAACTCCCTGTCAATAGAAGGTAATGAACATGATTCGAACCTTATATGCCTCAATTCTCTGAAATCATGGCTTACAAAAATTTAGAACTGTCCTTGTGACTAGGCCTTATGCGCCACTTTAATATCCTTAATGTTTTATAACTAGGATAAATTATAATGGAAAATACTAATTAAATATAACTAACAAGTTAACCAATATGGTTTATATTACCATGGTTGATAAATCGTCAAAGATGATGATTCCATAAAAATCTCTGAATAAATCATTGTTAATAATTATGTAGCAATCAAGCTACATGGCTGGATTAGATGAAGTTAACAGTCGTTTGAAGGAGAGCAATGATACTACCGGAATTAATGTAACTGGAGCAGAACTGCAGGCAATAATAGATTATGCTGTTACTCGAGCTCTTGATCGACAGAATGATGAATCAAATGATACCCACTCCAAGACCCTATCTATGGCTCGTAGTAAGCCCCCTCCTGAAACGCATGAGTCAAGGGAGGACGATGATCATGACTTGTCAAATCAAAGGAGTATTCCGTCTAGACAAGTTGTGTTTCATCAAGAGGCACCAGTTAAGACCTGTTCATATAAATATTTTATCTCCTGCAAGCCCAGAGACTTTACAGGTGAAAACGGGGCCATCGATTGCATGACATGGCTCGATGAGATGGACGCTGTTGTTGACATCAGCGGTTGTGCGGAGCAAGATGTTGTGAAATTTGTTTCACAATCATTTAAAGGAGAAGCGTTGGCATGGTGGAGATCATTGCTCCAAGCCACGGGGAAAGTTCTACTCTACAACTTATCTTGGGGTCAATTTGTTGCTTTAGTCAAGGAAAACTATTGCCCTCAGCATGAAGTAGAAAAGATAGAATCAGACTTCTTGACTTTGGTCATGGAGAATTTGAATTGTCAGGCATATGTGACAAGTTTCAACACTATGTCCCGCCTAGTTCCTTATCTAGTCACCCCTGAACCTAAACGCATAGCGCGTTTCATTGGAGGCCTAGCACCAGAGATAAAAGGAAATGTTAAAGCATCTAGGCCAACCACATATAGGTCCGCGATGGACTTATCCTTATCTCTCACATTAGATGCAATCAGACTTAAGTCTGTCAAGGCTTTTGGCGAGAGAAGAAGAGAAAGAGAGGAGGAAAACTCTCATCAAACGAACAAGAAGAAGAAGGGAAGCTCGGAGCATGGGAAAGATTCCGAGTTGAGGAAGAACTCGAGTCAGTCTGATAACAGACCCAAATGCAATAACTGCAAAAAGCAGCATTTTGGAAAATGTACAATAGACCCACGCGCTAAATTGTGTGGAATTTGCAAGACCAAGGGCCACAAAACCCTAGAATGCAAGGGGTTAAAGAACGCCACATGCTACAACTGTAATGAGAAAGGCCACATCAAGACTACGTGCCCTAAATATGTCAAGGGAAATGCGGCGGAGGAAGTAAAGCCAAAAATTGAAAGCGCTTAAGATGCCTAAGCTGGCCATAAATAATGACATCAGGTACAATTCCTTGTCGTTTTATCAACAATTTAAATGCTAAGAGTTTTATTTTGGTTCGGATACCAGTAAATCCTTCATAAACCATAAGCTTAGTAAACTTTATATTAGCCAAGGTATAAATTACCAAGGAAATCTTAGTAACCGATTCTCCTCGTATCGGCAAGGGATCCTTCCGAAAGATCTAAGGGTACTCTTTCTTCACATAGAATACAACAATATATGTTATTTTAATTATTATTTTTCCTTTTTTTTTCTCATTGTTTTATATCGCCTGCGAATGCCAACTATGTTTGATAAAAGTGCCATATGGGGATTTGCGTATCCTAGTGTGTCCCATAGATTGCTTCCATGCCTGATCAGTATGGAGGTTTAATGCATGGGATCCCCGAAGATATCCCAATAGTCATATAGTACTAAAGTCGACTAGTAGTATTCAAAGAAGATATCCAATATAAAAATGTCCTTATAAGTATCTCTACTTAGGGCATCTTTGCAATGGTAAAAGGAATGTGTCATTATCTGACACCGACAGCGACAGATGAGCCAAAGCCTGAGAGTACGGAAATCTCTGACATCTTTATGTGTCATAATTAGCTTCCTTATAAGAATTACCATGTTCACCTCTTGAGAGACAAGTAGAGTTAAGATCTATATCCCATTTCGGGTTATTCTATTATGAAACCTTCAAGGTAGCTAGTACCATCATTTGAAGAATCGAAACCCCGAATAAGTAAGTTTTAAAGTAAAGGATTCATATAGCCTAACTCGATATCCTGAAGAAATCGGTATTGTTAATTAAGAAAGAAGGTTCATTCTGCTGATGCATTGAATACCACAACCCAAATTAGGCAACAATTAAGAATTTCCATCAGCTGCCCAGGATCGTCGATTGTTCGACTAACTGTGAGAATTAACTATCCCTTAAGATTAGTTTTAAGTAATGGTTGGAAGAACCATCTCACATTAAGATAAGCATTTCTATAATAGTGATGTGTAAGTATCAAGGCTACTCCTTTGGGGACCTTGCTTAGATGGAATGTTAATTATCTATTGATAAATAGAAGATTGGTAAGTCCAGTCATCCGGTCTGATAGTTGCCTTGGAAACAACGAATAAGATCAGGCAAATCCCTGATCATCAGTAAGATTGCCGGTTTTGGCAGAAAAATCAAAGAGTTGTGAAAATAGCAACCCTCCTAAGTCCTTGTTAGGAAATAAGGTTCATCAAAGACATCACTCTGGAAGGGTGTGCCAAATCAATAAGTATCAGGCTAGTTAAACTCTGATTATATATAAAAATCATTCGGAGGAATCGAATGCATCATAGATCATATAATCTATGAGCTAAAAGCCTATTTAAGGAGCTTAGAGGAGCTCGCGATGTATTGCACCCTAAGGATTAAGGGATATGTTTCGCCAATAAGTCAAAAAGCACTATCACATAACGGTTGGAAGACTTGTGATATAATGATAAACCCGTATTGAATACGGATCCATGGCGCAAAGATTTTCACGTCAAAGTAGGTGAAAAAGTGTTACTTAAGGTATCACCTTGGAAAGGTGTGATGCGAATTGGAAAGAAAGGCAAGCTAAGCCCGAGGTACATAGGGCCTTTCGAGATAATCGAACGTGTCAGGGCAGTTGCTTACAAGTTAAACTTTCCTGAAGAACTTAGCGCTATTCGTAATATGTTCCACATCTGTAATTTGAAGAAGTGTTTCGCTGACGAATCACTGGTTATACCGCATACAGATATACACATAGACGAGAGTCTAAAGTTTGTGGAAAAATCTTTGTCGATTGAGGATCGACAGGTGAAGAAGCTTCGAAGGAAGCACGTGCCTATTGTTAAGGTCAAATGGGATGCCCGTAAAGGTCCCGAATATCCGTGGGAAGTGGAATCCACGATGAAAGAGAAATATCCTCATTTATTTCAGTAAATCTCGAGGTCGAGATTTCTTTTAAGGGGGTGAGGATGTAACACCTCGAAAAATTTCGCCCAATAATGTCTTGACACGTGTCATAAGGTTCCGGTATGTGAAAACATACTTTATAGGGACTAAAAGTGACAAACAGTGAAAACTATGGAACGTAAGGGTCCAAAGTGTCAATAATGGATAAATAGACTCTAAGATAACCCAACATAATGTTTATAACCTTAAACGGATGGTTCATGGGTCATACGACGCGGAAATTGCACAAAAGTGAAGTATTGTAAACTATAGGGGCCAAAAGTGTCAACATGTTCAATTTATACCTCTGAGTGAACTTTTGGCAGACCCGAAGCTTTGTAAAGCTAAAATATACTCACTAGAATATGTGGTAAAAATTTCATGAAGTTTTGTCAACGTATGAGAGAGTTATGGCCAAAACCGTACTTAAGGGACTAAAAGCGTCAACGTCGAATTTCATGGCTTTTCGGTTGAGCGCAAAGTTATCCGAGGACATTACCATGTTGGTAAATGTCCCAAGGTTCCTAGAAACCAAGTTTGGGGGTTTACGAGTCAAGAAAAGTTGCCAAAACCTCGTAACCAAAGTGCAGGGACCAAACTGCAACATTTAACAAAGTTTTGGGGATCAGACAAAGCCAGGCGGCCCGCCTGGCACCCCCAAGCGGGCCGCGTGAGACCCCCAGTAACAGAAAAATGCGAATTTTGCACTTTGGGTCAGTTTGGTGAGTGTATAACAGCTTGCAACACCTCCTTTTGCACCAATTAAATCCCTTGCATGCCTAGGACTATAGTAAGCTCTCTATAACCTCTGAATTCCCCTCATAAAACAGATCATTCACTCATTTTTCTTGGCACTTGCATTGTATCAAGAACACCCAAACTTTGCAAAAGCTCTCAAGGCATTCTGGAGCAATTCTGAACGACAAGGCAACATCCTAGTGTTAACTAAGCTTCATTAGGACCTTTGTAAGCTTCCAATTCAATCTTTAATTCGTTCTTTCATAGATTATTAGTAAAAGTCAAACTGGTTGTTCTTACGCTTTGACTTTCTGATTAAACGAATTTCCCTCAGTCATTTCTCGAATTAAAACCACAAATATGTTGGTAATTATGTGGGGAACAAACCCTCAAAAGGGTATTATCTGATTCCCACTAAATGCATGTTAATTGTCGAGTCAAACGTGATTCTAAAAAGTCAACAGAAGTGATTTTTGCGAAAATAAGCTTTAATGTTAATATAATAGACATGCAATCTGTTTGATCATCATAAATAACTTGTAATACATATAAGAATGAGTTTTATCATCATCAACTCGACAATCTATGGTATAAATACGAATCGGAACCGAAAGTCTTATAAAACGACTATTTCGTAGACTATCGATTCGGATTCGTACATGCATGTTTGAGATCTGTATTGGAGAGTATTTTTGACCATTTTTATTTTGGTAAAACTTTCTGGAATTTTTGTTGATTGAGTCTATGCTTAGCCGATTCGAATGCATGTTTCCGATTTATGCATAAAGTTGACTATTTTGCCCTTTTTGATATAAAACGTGATTTTTTGGAAAAGTGAAAGAGTAGAAATCTTTATTTCTAATATATAAACTTGCACCGAAAATTTCGGATCAGTTGGTGGTCCAGATTGTGAGTTATGGCCATTAGCGTAAAACTACATTATAAAGTTACATAAACGGCCCTTTTCGTGTATAACCTATTTCTGGCCACGTTTTGATACAAAACTTTTTACCAACTGATGTTATATAATATTTTGGGATTTTAGATGATTTTTATTTAATTTTTGGCTGATCGTATCTTGGATCGCTTAGTTATTTCGGCTTATGTCGGTTTTGACCGTTTAAGCCATAAAATGAGTTTTATACATCCTTTTGACCCGAAACTTTTTCCTACTGATTTTATATGTTAAATAAGTTATTTTAAGTATTCTGGAAATACAAAAATCTCAGCTTTCCTTTGAAAACCCGGAAACGGCGTTAAATCGCATTTTTAAGCGTTTTTAACGCATAGTAAGCGTTATACCCATTTTAAACATATAAGACTTATACCTAGTGATGTAATTAGTATATTTTCATATAATAACAGTAAGTATGAGTATATGAACTCAGATTTCCAGTTTTGGCATTTTTAGCCCTTGTGAAATTACTAAAATACCCCTACGGTGCATAGTTTGATTTTAAATGTTAAGTTTGGTATATGGGTCATACCCTACTGTTATAACATGTTAAATTAAGTATATTTTCTGTATAAACCAGACCCGAAACTCAGATTTCTAATTTGACTCTTTTATAAACTTTTAAATGACCAAAATGCCCTTCTAAGGCATAAATTGGGTTTAAATTTATTCGGGGCATAATAGAACACAACTTACTGATATTATGTCATATTTAAAGCATACTATCTCAGGGAACTTGCATTTGACTCTTTTGGCTACCCGTAACGCCCTTTTTGCGTTCGGTTCGGTTTACGTAACTAGTTTGCGTAAATTGACCGAAACGGGTCAAACGTTATCATTTTTGTCTCAAAATCCAGAATGTATTTAGTATACCCATATTATACAAGTATTCAAGCCTGTCGGGTCTAAATCACGTTCTATCCGGTCTTCGCTTAATCGTGCGCTTGAACCGCATATTTCCTTAAAACTAACCGGTCTAAGCTTAGGCTTAAATAAAGACCCGTTAGTATTCTAATTGGTTATTTATACCATCGTTCCAGACTAGAGCCTTCCGGTAAATTGTACCTACGCTTACTTAGGAATACGGCTGAGTTATTATTCTTGCTATTTAAGACAGGAGCTAGCTCAGGTAAATACTTTTAACTTATTTTCCCTTATACGGGCTTGGGATACGGTATTATAAAAATACCGCTTGGTCGGGTGTAGAAACTGTTTAATCGGAGATGATTAAATTGCATAATCCCGTTTTAATCCGTGTTGATTGATAACAAATAACATTGGGGGTTAATGACCGTGTCCTGGATATCCTTGGCTCATTTTAAAAAGTGAATGGCCACGACGTAAGCACAAGGTGTAGGCAGAACACCTCCTGTTGCATATGTATAACGTATACTCACTCGTGAGATTATCTTCTTGTGAGATTATATTTGTGGTGTGTCGATTAATCTTGTCCGGCTTGTATTGTATAATCACCGGCCCTAAATGTTGGACAACCATGTAAATCGGATACAAGATTTTTATTAATAAAATTGTCCCAAGTATAAAGATTAATTTTGCCTCTGTGCATTTTAATCAATGTGTCAAGATATTTTGTGCCGTTTGCACTCGAATCACTTTTCAAACTCTTTTTCCAAAATGAGTCAGTTAATTGTATTTACCAGTGTAAACTGACGTATTTTTCCAAAAGGTTAAGTGACAGGTACTATGCGTAATTGGCTGGGAGCTCGGGGCGTCACTAGGGAATCTTGCAAGTCCTAGATGCCTAAAGTCTATTGAACAGTTTTCTTTTATTGATCCGCCTGTGGATCTTTTACCTTCCGTTGTAATACTTTGACATTACTTATATTCGGAATGTAATATATTTATCTTTTGCTTCCGCTGTGCATTTATATATTGTGTTGTTTGTCTATGATGAGGCCAACTACGTCACTATACTCCCCACCGGGCCCACCGGTGACACGTGGAAAATTGGGGTGTGACAACTTTGTGCTTGAATTCCTTATTTCTAGAACAACAAACTTTGTCTTTATGATTTATTTGTTATGGTGTGTGATTGATTGTTTGTAAATTGTTGATTCTTATGTTAATCTAGTTTGAAACCATACGTTCTTGGTGCCATTGGCAATCGAGATATCATGGGTAGAATTAGGATTGGGTAAGCGTTAATTGGTCATCGGGTAACAACCTCACGTTCTAGGAATCTGAGTACTTAGTTCCCTTTTATCACAACAAGTAATCACACATGAACTATGTCTATGTAGTTCTTTCTAGTGGAATGATAGCATAAACGTCGAAGCAAATCGGAAACTAAAGATGGTCATTTGTCTCTAAATTGTTTACAAACCAAAACTTTCATTTTGCAAATTAGAATAGTAATTTAGTTTTTAAAACTCAATCAACCAAGCCAACTCTTGCATTTTAGTTTCATTACATTTAGTTTAACTTGGTTAATTTAGACACACTTTTAAATAACACATTTTCCACAAACTCCCTGTGTTCGATACCCACTTACCACTAGCTATTAGTAGTATTTGGATTAAATTTGATTGTGACCACGACATCATGTCAAATTTTGGCGCCGTTGCCGGGGAGTAGTGCGCAACGTGTGTTATCTTTGATCTTTTAAGTTTGTTATTTTTCTGGTTTACGCTGGGTGTGTTAGTGTGCAGGTATTTACAGGTGCATGCATACTAGAGGCTCTCACAAGCTATCACCATTAGCATTTGATCCAGAGATTGAATGAACTTTGAGAAGAAATCGAGTTCTATTGAGAGAACACAAAATCAGTGGTTCACCAACAACACCAGTTACACCAACCGAAGAAATGGATCAATCACAATTACCACCCACTACGGGTCAACCTACACCCTCCACGCCTTCACCAAATACTACCATTCCAAAATCCACACCCGAAATTAAACCAACCAACACCACATTACCCGAAAACACCCAACCTGAATACTCTTTTAGCTACACCACTACATCACCCGTTGTTCCATCCTTTTCATCATTTTTCCCAATTTTCGGCCAATCTTTATCATCACATCAAATTCCACCACCCAACTTATTTCAACTCGGTCCATCTATCATCCATTCCACTCCATTTCAACCACCTCTACAACCGGGAGCACAATATCAACAACCACAGTTTTTAAAAACTTTGGGCGCAAGACAAGATGGGTTTGATGATGGGTATGACGAAGAATTTGGGGGATATGAAGATGAAGGGTATATGTATGGAGGAGACAGAGAGCAAGGAGAGTACACTTATGTTCAAGGCCAAAATCAAGGGATGCAAGGTGTTGGTAGAATTCCTCAACAACAAGTGGTTCAACAAGTTATACCTCAACAATTGCCACCACAAGGTCCACCGATTCAAAGGCAAGTTCAACAACAACAATATGTGGGGCCAAGGTTTCAACCACCTCTTCAACAATTCGCGCCTCCAAGACCACAAGTGCAAAGACCAATGGGTCCACCACGTCCAAGAGTGCCTTTGGGTGTACCAAGAAGACATCACCGTGAAGTTGTACGGGGAATTGAGGCTCATTTCCGACCCGTTATCACTAATAACCCTTCTCCGGTAGTGATTCCGCATCACCCGGGTGGAGGAACGTTTGAGGTTAGGACCAATGCACTTCAAAGTTTACCTAAGTACAAGGGGTTAGCAACGGAAGAACCCTACTTTCATTTGGAGGCATATGATTCTATTTGTAACACTATTGGTGGTCAAGGGTTTTCATCCGACGATGTTAAATTGGTGTTATTTCAATTTTCTTTGGAAGATAAGGCGAAGAGATGGTTTTACACTTTGCCATCGGCTTCGATTTATACATGGGATGAAATGCAACAAAGGTTTTTGGAAGAGTTCTTCATGGCTCAAAAGACTAATGATGCACGATGTAGTTTAAGAAGCTTCCAACAACAGTCGGGTGAAATGTTTCACGAGGCGTTCGAGAGGTTTAATATGATGATTAAAAATTGTCCTCACCATGGCATTGAGCTTTGGGAATTATTAAATGCTTTTCATGAGGGTTTATGTTCTGAGGATGCTCTTGATTTGATGTCTATCACGAATGGTACATTCGGTACCAATTATGAGCAAGATGATTGGCAATTCTTGGAACAAATGGCGGTCACATCCAAAAGGAAGGCTCAATCATCAAGGAGAGCACGACCGACCATTACCCGAACTCAAGTGCATGCGGCTGAAGATGCAAATGTACAAACCACTAATTAAATCTACGATGTTTGTGCACTTTGCAATGAATTGGGGCATGCGGCTGAAAATTGCCAAGGAGTAGAAGGGCAATATGAGGAGGTGAATGCGTTGCAAGGGCAAGGAGGGGGTGGTAGAAATTATAAAATGAATTCCAATACTTACCACCCCGGTTTGAGAAACTACCCAAATTTCGATACGGGAATCCCTCAAATCAAGCTAACCCGAATTTCCAAGGAAACCAAGGATTTCAAAGGCAATATCAAATGGGTCAAAGCTTTTCGGGTGGAAACGAAGTAATGGAGATGTTGAAGGCGATGCAAATTGAGATGCAACAAAGGAATCAGCTTGATGATGCTCGCATTCAAAAAGACGAAATCCGTGATAAAGCAATTCAGTCGTTGACTACCCAAATGAATCAACTTGCGAGTGATGTGGCAATATTGAAGAAAGCAAAAGGCCAACTACAAAGTGACACGGTGACAAATCCCAAAAACATTAAAAGTGTTAATATCAATGTGGTAAGTACCGTTCCTAATAGTGAATTCAATGAAACATTTTTAACATCTTCTTGTCAAGTGAGTGCAGGTATGGGAAGGGATGCTGAGGTTGAAACGGACAAAGAGCATGGAGCACCACTCGTGCCTATTCAAGTGGGAAAATTAAAAATTCCTCAAGCATTGTTGGACTACGGGGCAAGTATGAGTGTGCTACCAGGCGATCTATACGATATGTACGACTTTGGTCCGCTTCAAGATATAGACACCATGGTGAGTTTGGCAGATGAAAGTTGGAGGCGTCCACGGGGAATGGTTAAGAATGTTATGATTCGGTTGGGAGAATTCGACTATACGGTGGATTTTCTGGTTTTAGATTATGTTTCTACCAAAACGGCATCACAACAAAGGGTAATTTTAGGTCGACCGTTTCTTTATACGGCAAGTGCTTAAATCAACTGTAGAGACGGGATCATTACTATGACCGAAAAGAACCGTAAGTTGTACTTTGATGTTCATACTAGGGAGATTAGTTATGAACCTATTGAAGAGAAGGGTAGAGAGTTTAGTAACCATATGAAAAGTGTGCATCAGAGAATAAAAACAAACAAACCACCGAGGAGTGAAAAGAAGTATGAAGGTTCAAGTAGGTATGTAGTTGACTCTCCACCGAATGGACATTTGATGGATGCATTTCAACCAATGACAAGCTACAGTGGGGGAGGTGATAGGAACCGATTCTTTGAGCCACCATAAATAGGGGTGGCATGGTCTGGCTGAAGACTCGAAACTTAGCGCTGCTCGGGAGGCAACCCGGGGTTTTATATTGATCTTGCTGTGTTTATTTTTCTATGTTTCAGGGCCATGGCAACATTCAAGTTTGGGGAAGATGTGTGGATATTTGTGTGAAGGTGGTGATAGGAAGTCGGATTGTCTACAACGTCTGTTGTGTCAAACTTCACCAGGTCATTGTACTCTTTCTTTAGTCTTGTTATGTTCTTTAGCTTCGAAATTTTGGTAGTTAGTTTGTTTATGTTTTGTTTAAAAAAAGAGTTTGAATGGGTTTTAGCGATCAATTCCTTTCAAAACCATACATTAGGGTCAATGTATCCCAAGTGTGGGGATGGGGGGGAAATTTTTGAGAATTTTAAAAAAATTGTGAAACCAAACGAAAAATTGTCGAAATCTGAACACTTGATATTGTTCCACTTGACACACCGACACCCCTTTTTAGTCATTTCTTGGCGAGTGTTTGAGCCACACATGATTATTAAAGATGCTTTCCTTGTTTTGAGTGGCGGTGTGTGTATTGTGTTAATATAACTTGTGCATGAATGCTTGTTAAATCCTAGAGTTAGCATGCTTGTGAAAATGATAGGGATTTTTAGGTAGCCTCATCCGAATGTGTGAGAGTATGGGAATTGGGGGTTGGACCTCATACGTTACATATATGAGCTTGGTATTGTGAGGGGTGGGGGTTTGGTCTTTAGAAAGCCATGTTTGAGCCTTATACTATTCGGTTGTGACCCAAACCTACTTCTTACAAAAAAAACTTTACCTATAGAGACGACCCGGTTTAGGAATTTAGTTTGTGATTGTTGATGTTCTTGTATATATTGTTGAGTTTTATGCGTTATGAAAAAAATGAAAAAAAAAGAAGAAAGAAAAGAAAAAAAGAATGAGAAAAATATGAGAAAAATACAAAAAAAAGAAGTATTTAGTTGCAATAGTAGTTGAGAATGTTGAAGAAGTTGTGTATATAGTTGATGTTTGCTTTGTTTAGTAGTAGAAATAAAAACCGGGTCAAATCAATTAGCTCCTGCATATATATCCCACCATTTTCCTACCTTTACACATAGCCCCGTTATAACCCGTAAGTCCTTTTGATTCATAAGCATGCTAAGTATTTGATAGGAGGAAACTTGATTTGTATACAAGCTTATTGTCGCACAATCACACTTGCAATGAGCGTGTTAGCATAATGTTGCTAATATTACTTGTCACCGAGAGTTGTTGTGAGGAGTGTGTCTTGTGGTATGATAAAAAGTTAGTAAAAGGACGGTACATTTTAGCTTGGTTTGCATGTTGATCGCTTGCGGTTTTGAAATGGTTAGTGAACGAGTTGCTTGGGGCAAGCAACGGTTAAGTGTGGGGATGTGACGGGTAGTCCGTAGGACAACCCTTAAGTGGTATAAATGATAATAAAATCCTACATTTAATCGGGTAGTTGTCTAGAATTAGATAACTACGGTTGTTTGTGTTTCAGGTACAAACAGGAGCTTAAAATGGAAGGAACACGGAGAATAAATGAAAAAATAAATTTTTGGAATTGAAGAATTAAGAGGATAGCATGATAGAGGATGAAATTACGAGAACGTAGGCGAAAACGGTGAAGAAAACGGAGTTGAAACGAAAAAGTTATGCTGAAAACAAGTTTTCATGTTGAAGCCTGCCGTAAGCTACGGCAAGGGCCGTAGCTTACGGCACCGACTGGCACTTTTTATCACCGTATGACAGTTTAAAGCTACCGTAAACCATTCCAAGCCACCGTAAGCTACGGTGGCCACCGTAGCTTACGACGCTGACCTGCGTAAATGTGTAACTTCCATCTTTTAATGCAGATTTATGGTGTCTTTTCATGCCCAATCAATCCCATTCGGTTACATACACTTTGGAGACGAATTTTGGGTGTTCTGGAGAGCTTGAAACAATTTCTAAACATCTTGTTAGTGTTTTTAATTCCTATGAACATTGATATGTATGTGATGATGATTATCCAAGTCATGATTGGCTAAACTTATGGTGATCATCTTTGGTTAAAGGTTATGTAAGACTTTGTGCTTGAATTCCTTATTTCTAAAATAACAAACTTTGTCTTTATGATTTATTTGTTATGGTGTGTGATTGATTGTTTGTAAATTGTTGATTCTTATGTTAATCTAGTTTGAAACCATACGTTCTTGGTGTCGTTGGCAATCGAGATATCATGGGTAGAATTAGGATTGGGTAAGGGTTAATTGGTCATCGGGTAACAACCTCACGTTCTAGGAATCTGAGTACTTAGTTCCCTTTTATCACAACAAGTAATCACATATGAACTATGTCTATGTAGTTCTTTCTAGTGGAAGGATAGCATAAACGTCGAAGCAAACCGGAAACTAAAGATGGTCATTTGTCTCTAAATTGTTTACAAACCAAAACTTTCATTTTGCAAATTAGAATAGTAATTTAGTTTTTAAAACTCAATCAACCAAACCAACTCTTGCATTTTACTTTCATTACATTTAGTTTAACTTGGTTAATTTAGACACACTTTTAAATAACACATTTTCCACAAACTCCCTGTGTTCGATACCCAATTACCACTAGCTATTAGTAGTATTTGGATTAAATTTGATTGTGACCACGACATCACATCAGTATAACATAGTTCCAAGAAATTAGTAATATGTAGATGAGGATCCTCGTCCGCAAGCCCATGGAAGGTTGCGGAGTTTTGAAGCATTTGTATCAAATGTGGCCGAAGTTCGAAGTTGTTAGCTTCGACATTCGGTGCATTGATAGCGGTGCCGAGATTACCCACGGTGGGTCGTAGGTAATCCATGAGGGTACGTTGGTCCGCCATTGGAAGTGGCTCCCCCGAAACTTTCTCTTGTTTTTTAGCTTTAAGTCTCTTTCGCAGAAAGCGTTCTGGTTCGTCTAGGGGTTCTTTTATGTCTCAACTAGAACTAGAGCTCATACACTACGCGGAAAATGCAAATGTGGCGCCTAAGTTCCAAGTCCTGCAATAAAAACAAAGAAGAACGTTGGTCAGAAGCTTCACCACGGCCCCGTGCTCAGATGAACACGGCCCGTGGTTGTAGATACAGTGATTGTTTTCCTGATCCCTGTTACTGGGGAGTTCGACACGGCCCCGTGTTGCACCGACACGGCCCCGTGCTCAACTCTCTGTAACTCGGAAAATAAAAACTGTCAGTAACAAAGCTGGGCACGACCCGTGTCCGACCAGGCACGGCCCATGCTGAGCTCTGCAGAAACTGAAAAATTTAAGAAAATCCTAAAAAAACAGAAAAATTAGAAAAAACGATTAGGCCGTTGATTCCTAACTTTCTTAAAATCCTTGTGTCCCCGGCAACGGCGCCAAAAACTTGACGTGCGTTAGGTGTAATATATTTCTGGTGTATATTTTAAGCCCTTTCATACTTTTTTAGCCAAGTTTTAAATTTATAAAACACGATATTTACTAACACTAAACACACATATGGGCAAGTGCACCCATCGTGAGCGTAGTATAGTGTTGGTAAGATACCGAGGTCGTCCAAGGACACAAGAGCTTTTAGTACCGGTTTATCCTCGATGTCTAATCAAATCAAAAGTTAGAAAAAATGTTTTTAAACTAGAAAAATAAAACTAACTAAAATGCTGAAAAATAAAATAAAAGTAAAAACATATAGACAAGATGAATCACTTGGATCCGACTCGTGTGTAGTGTAACCTTTGATTATTTCCGCACTTTTGCCCTTCTTTTGAAGGTGACGTTACCCTCAACCTAGTAGTTTGAGTCAGCAAGGATACAATCCTAAAGGGTTGGATTATTGAAAGATAATTAATTAAGTTATTAACGCATAATGTGGTAGGCCCCTCTTTTGAAGGTGACGTTACCCTTGGCTAAGTAGTCTGAGTCAGCGGGGATACAGTCCTAAATAGTCGGGTTAAAGTTTTAACAGTAGCTTACTTATGAGGGGATCAAAGAGTTGTAAGAGACTTGGGCAAACATGGCCTTTGATTGTCAAGAACTCTTACGATCAATCTTGGATCCCGAGACGACTCACACACTCTATGATGGATGATGGATGATGGTGGTGGATGATGGTGTTGTGACGGTGGTGGGTGGTGGGTGAAGTGTGAGAGAGGTGCTGTGCCAAGGGATGGTTTGCAAATGAGCCAAGCACCCCTATTTATAGCCTGAACAGTAGCTCGGGCACGGCCCCGTGTCCATCCTCCTTCTCTTTCTTCATTAATTGCAGTTTGTCTGCATTAGTTGACCACGCCCCCGTGTCCGCTGAGAACGACCCCGTGTGCAGAAGCGTATATGTACTATCAAGATTTCCTTAGATTCTGCGAATCTTAGAGTTGACCACGGCCCCGTGTCCGCTGAGCACGACCCCGTGGTGGGAGATAGAAGCTTCTACAACTTTGTCTTTTCTGCTGACACTTGGGCACGCCCCCGTGCTCATTGAGCACGGGGCGTGTTCAGCCTTCTGTTCTCTTGAAGATGCTGTCGGGGGGGGGGGGGGTCGGGCATGCCACGTTTGTTCCTTTTCTTGTATTTATGTTAGATTTAGCTGCCTTTTTGCTTCTTTTGTTCATTTGAGCTCATTTAATCATGAAAATACAAAAGGAAGACAAAAACACACTTTTTCCAACATTAGTACTAAAAAAGGGTTAGTTTTATGCTACATTTGATGTAATTTATATGTTGCATTTTGTGCACATCAGTTCACATTATGCCCCAAGTGTTACTAGTAGTAGGATGGCATAGACTATTGATTTTAATTTTTACCAAATAGGGTCGTTATAGTCGGTTTTAATTTAGATATTAAATTTGCGACATAACCAAAAAACCCTTTCACCTCTCGGGACAATTAGTTTTAGATAACCTATAAAACTAAGTTTGTCGCGACTTGGAATAACCAATTTTAAGTTAATAGAAAACTATTAAGTTAATAATTTTAGAAAATAAAAACTAGTTTAATTTGCAAAACTTAATTGATTATTATTTGTTTCAAAAACAACCTTTGTTTTATAACAAAAACTTTAACAAGTTGTAAAAAGAATTTAGAACTTGTTTTAATGTGATTGTTTTTAGTATTTTAAAACTCCTTTTAAAATCATGTTGGTACTTAGGTTTGTTACGTTATAACAATTTATAAGATAAAAACAACCACAATAGTAAGATAAACATGTAAATCCATATGGCCAAAATTGTTCGATCTTGCTAGAGCCTAATAGCAAGACCAAACGGGTCACGGGGTCACAACACACAAACAACCACAAGGATGGACTTAAGTGCATCTTGTTGTCTTGAGCAACTCCCACTAACTCCAAGACTCCTCTTGGCATTCGGTTTTGCTTCGGGTTGGATTTGGGTCTTCGTATCAACGATATTTAACAAGTAAATTCAACAAAGACAAAAGGCCTATCTATTACAACTTTGAACCACAAGACGGGCCAAAACCATAAACTAATCTATTACACCTTTGAACCATCTCGGTGCCCAAAAAATAATAATTACAAAACTGAATAAAATATACAACTACAAAAATAAGGTCGGGCCAGATTTACACATCGCACAACAATCACAAAATAAACCGGGCAATGTTTTGGTCAAGCAAAACAAATAAAATATTGACCAAAATAAAAGTGCCCTTAAAAATACTTAGATCATAAACTTTAAATAAATAAACTTTGTGTTCTAATTCCGGTTAAAAGGACCGGTACCGACTCGTATGTTGTAACCAAGGCTTTGATACCACTGTTGGGTTTCCGTGGTGATCGGTCAAAACTTTATTTATCACAAACGGTTCAATAAATAGTAGTTAGTTAATTAAGCGAGTTAATTAATAAAATGCAGCGGAAATATAAACTAATGATCATCAAAACGAAACCCGACAGGATCCGGTTATATGCAAATACGGGCACAGTAAAAAAACTTTAACTACCGATGAGAAAGATATACCTCGGTTAATGACTAACTGGTCGAGACACCGAGGTTCAACGAACAAGTGCTAGTAAACAAACCAACGAAACGCGACGAATGATGTGGCGGCAAGCGGCGGCCAACCGCAGCAAACAGCGGCGGTAGCCGCGGCATTCAGCGGCGGCAGGGCAGAGGCGGGGCGGCGACGGCGGCCCGCGCGGTTGGCTTGGTGGCCGGTTGTATAGGTGGGTGTTGTTGAGAGCATTTTTATGTGTTGTAACCTCCAACTAATTTGTTCTTCTAACAACCCTTTTAAAATGCAAGACCCACAACTTCAAAGACATGGACCTTCTTGCATGCAAGCCAAGTGGCACTCATGCAAAATTGCATGTGTTGTAATTGGCCAAAGGTTTGGTGCGCGACAGGTGGCAATGGGTGAGAATACCCGTGTCACCAGGTCCATGTACCCGTCTCTCTGTTAGTACCCGCTTATGATCATAAATATAATTATGATCAGTCTCGTATGTTGTTCGTAATTACCAGTTAAACAGGTTAAGTGGATTTTTAGTTCGTTGACCAAGGTGTAACTTTTACGGGTCAAGAGCCGGTCGGCATCGTTGACTTATCGAACTGGACATAATATCCAACAAGAACGACACAGAAGTTGTACCGCGGGTATACCGGTATCAGGCCAAAGGTTAAAAATTTGGACTTTTAATCTTTTATGGGTCCAAAATGGTGACAATTTACCTTCTTAGTAAAATCTAGCGCCCAAAAAGGTGCCAATAATGAATTTTGGATTATTTTTTTTAATATGTATTAACTTTTGGAATATTTTTTTATTATGGAATAATGTAGTTTTGGATTATTTTTTTAGTAGAAATTGTATTTTATAGATTTATAGGGTTAATTAGTCAACCCAGCTGAATCGCCCGGTTCAACTCAGTTCAACCGGTTAAACCATTTCTGAGCCTAACTCGGTACAATTTAAAAACCGGTTTTTAAAAAATTGGAAAAATGGGCGAATTAAACAAGTCTAGTAATGTTTTTTTAAATGGTTCTGGGTCAACATCCGTGAAGTTTTTATATCGTCAGGTTGTTTTGACCTGAATCACCTTCCTGTGTAAGTTTTTAAAGCTTCTTTGTTATGATTTAGTGTCATTCTGATTACAAAGGTTATGTTATGTCGACCGTAGTCTATTTATTTGAATAAAACAGTTTTAGGAATTATTTTTGGGGGACTTTCAACATGTTTTCTTTTACGCTGTTATTTTTTTTGTTTTGCATGTTTGACCCTTTAGTGAGAAAACTAACTAATGGGGTGGGGTTGTTATTTTGTTTTTATAAAGGAGTGAATTCCACAAATAAATAAATCTATTTAGTAGGTTAAGTTATTAGTAAGGGTATTTTTGTCATTTCACATCCTCTTAACCGAGAAAACTAACTGATGTTAGGCCTAATGACTATCTGGGAACAAAATTGCAAAACTTGGGGACTATAGCTGTAATTTTAAAAAGTTAGGGACTAAAGGTGAAAAAAGTGCAAACCTCAGGGACTATCCAGGCATTTAACTCTTTAAAATATTTAACTATAAATTTTAACAATTCTCTTTTTCTGAATTCAAAATATTATTAATTAATTGTTAAACGGGTTAACAGGTCAAATCACTTTTAAGGGTCGTGTACTCGTGTTCGGGTTAACCAATATTTTAAAAGGGCCGTGTTCAAGCTGACCTGTTTAAGAATACGGGTCGTATCAACCGAACCAAAACCTATTTTTTTTCGTGTGTCGGGTTTGGTCGTGTGTGCTAGAAACACCCGAATCCAAGGGGAAAACCCCAAACATTCAGCACGAGTATTTGGGCATGTGAGTAGCTATAAAATGTTTTGCAGGTTTTAGACGGATATGATATTAACTGATGCCTGCCTTGTTACCCGAAACTGATCCCAAACATGTTTACCCAGATTATATATTTATAAATCTAAAAAAATTAGTACATTGTACATGGAAGTGAGAAACTTGTAATTATATAAAATATAGTATTGTTAGTAGTGTAATTGGGTATTTGATATTTTAAGTATGTGTGTGAGTTTAAGACCGGATTTCCGGTAATGGGAACGAAAAATTTTGTAATTATATAAAATATAGAATTGTTAGAAGTGTAGTCGGGTATTTGATATTTTAAGTATGTGTGTGAGTTTAAGATCGGATTTCGGGTAATGGGAACGAAAAATTTTGTAAGTGTCAGTGTGCTCTCATTTAGAAATTCAGTTAGCGTATGCTTATCTCTGCAACTGATGGAAGTGTAAACGCAGTAAAATATAAATGCTTCCATCCTAGATCATAGTCGTTAATAGTGGCTATAGCGACCGCTATAGCGCGCTATGTAGCAAGGCGACCAAGTGTCGCTATTTGGGTCATAGCGACGAATAGCGAGAATAGCGACAGTTAGTTTTTTTATTTTTTTGTAACACACTTAAATTTTTCACTTGATTTTAATAATAAAATACACCATTTCTATTAAAATATTGGTTAAGTAACATGACAATTCATTAACGGAGTCCATAAGTACGTCAACCTTAGTCAACTAATGACTAAGTTAAAACATTTCAAAAGTAGTTTAACAAGTGTTTACAGCCCATACACAAGGACTACTAAAGATTTAAAACATTGCGTAAGCTTCAAAATGTAGTGTTCGGTTCTTCATTATTCGCTCGACCGCCATCCGTAAGATCCATTACGTCACCTATGGTCAAAACCATTAAAACATTAGTTTTGACATTATTATATAATATATAAACACGGGAACCAACTTCTGATTACGAATAATAAATTACAAGTTTGCTGGTTCCACCGTAACTTACGGTGTCACCGTAAGTTATGGTAGGTCCTGTAAGTTTTTGGTCTGCCGTAAGACAGGGGCAAACCACCGTAAGCATCTGACCTCTACCGTAAGTTACGGTACTACCGTAACTTACGGTAGTCCCTGGAAATCCATATCTTGTTTAAATTGTTCTTTATACTCAACCCCAAATTCCGGGTTTCACTTTTCTAGCATACTATTATTCTAAATTCTTGTATATCTAATATGTTATTAATCAACCAATATCAAAGATCAATCCATTATATTCCGAAGCATCAACCATGCCTTATTTTGATTATTCGACCCGTTTGGCTCGTCTAAGGAATCCTCCTTTTGTAACGACTACCAACGAGTTCTAACCAACTTTGACCTATTATTCAATGTAGCGTCATCTCCGCTTTAATTCAAACAACTCTTATTCTAAAAATTCAATTACGCATCATATGATTATCAAAATCTACTTAATGTGACGGGTCAAGTTACATACCTTCAAAGTGGACCTTTTAAACGTGGTTCGCCACTCGATTGTCCGCTTGATGCTCCTGCGCCCGTTCCTATAGAGTTCATTTATCGCATGTTTAGAACTCTCTCTTCAATCATAATTCGCATAATACACCAAACATCGTGATTATACGTTTAAACTTGAAATTTCAGTTTTTAAGCCTTCATAGAGGCATTTCAACAAACACTTCATGAGCAGATTTTTACATGGTTAAACATCACATCTTTAGTTTATCATTTAGCCCTAATTTCACATAAATCAACCATTTTACATGATTGTTAACTACTAATTTCTGAAATCATTTCAAAATTGCCAAATTACACTAGATTAACAATCTATTTCCTAGTGTTCATCCAAATACACATAACCCATTAATCACCTACAATGGTGTTCATTGATTCATCAAAATTTCATATGATTTCAACTTCTATTTGTCTAGGGTTTGTCCCTAAACACCCTAGTTGCTCCTAAATCATCATAAGGCAAACATGCAACTAGAATTTCAGATTTTTCCCAATTCATGAGAATTTCAAATTAAGAGTTTCATTAAATTTTTACATACCTTGCAATCCTCTTGCAATGAGGATCATGATTCTAAGCTCGGATTTCAATTTGGAACAGAATTTAGCCTTCAATTGATTGAATTTGTGAAGTTAGGGTGTTGGTGAGAAGCTTGGTCGCCCCCCTTGTGTTCTGATCGACCAGACCTCCAAAAATGGAGTGTTTGGTTTTTAATTTCACTAACTTAGTGATTTAAGTTTCTTATTTAACAACTTAGGCCCCTCAACTTTCAATTAGGTTTATAGTTTAGGCTTTTTACTTTATTCGTGTGTTACTACAAGACTCCTAACTAACCGTGTTGTTTATCCTAGTTAGCTTATTCCCGTTTATTTTACACTTCATAATTCTAATATAAAGTCTTACATTTTCGGGGTGTTACAAGTCCACCCCCTTAAAAGGGTTTCGTCCCCGAAACCGAAGTACGTACCAAATAATGTTGGGTAGAGACGTCGCATCTCCTCTTCGGACTCCCACGTAGTGTCCGAACCTTTCCTGTGCTCCCATTTGACCTTGACTTGATTAATCACCTTGTTCCTCAAACTTTTCTCTTTACGTTCTAAAATCGCAATTGGTTTTACTGCATAGTTGAGGTTGTTATCCACCTCGATATCATCATAGTGGATATAAGCAGTTTCGTCGGCCAAACATTTTCGAAGGTGTGACACGTGGAACGTGCTATGAATCCCACTCAACTCCTCGGGTAATTCGAGACGATAAGCTACTTTGCCAACCCGTTCAGCGATCCTGAATGGCCCAGTAAATCTCGGGCTTAGTTTCCCCCTTTTTCTGAATCTAATAATGCCCTTCCATGGGGAAACTTTTAGCATAACCATGTCTCCAACCTGAAATTCAATTGGCCTATTCCTTTTATCCGCATACGCCTTTTGCCTGTCTTGAGCCGCTTTCAAGTGTGCCCGAACTATGTCGATTTTCTTATTCGTAATCCGGATTATATCGGTAGGTGCTATCCCTCGTAGACCCACTTCTCCCCAACATACCGGAGTTCGACATTTTCTGCCATATAACAGTTCATACGGGGCCATCTTAATGCTCGCGTGATAGCTATTGTTATATGCAAATTCGACCAAGGGTAGATGGACATCCCAACTACCTCCGAAGTCAATAATATAAGCCCGCAGCATATCTTCCAACGTTTGTATTGTTCTTTCACTCTGCCCATCTGTTTGTGGATGATAAGCAGTGCTAATGAACAATTTAGCCCCCATTTGTTCTTGGAATTCCCACCAAAATTTTGAAGTAAACCGAGTATCCCTATCTGACACAATGGATATCGGTACTCCATGCCGTGCTATGATTTCATTGGTGTACACTTCCGACATCTTCTCGGATGTATAGGTCTCACGAATTGGAATGAAGTAAGCGCTTTTCGTCAATCTATCTACAACTACCCATATGGCATCAAACCCGCGGTTAGTTTTGGGCAATTTGGTCAACAAATCCATGGTGATTTGTTCCCATTTCCAAACCGGAATTTCCAAAGGTTGAAGTTTACCGTATGGTTTTTGGTGCTCCGCCTTGACTTGTAAACATGTCAAGCATTTCTCTACTTTCTTCACCACATCTCTTTTCATCCCGGGCCACCAATAGTTTTGCTTTAAATCATTGTACATTTTGGTCGCTCCCGGATGAATTGAATATCGGGATTTATGAGCTTCCTCAAGTAAAAGTGTCTTCACCCCACAAGTATTTGGAACCCATATTCTCCCGAATCGAGTCTTCAACCCGTTATTCCCATCCGTCAAATCTTTCAACTGCCCGATTATTCTTTCCTTCTTCCAATTCTCCTCTTTTACTGCTTCTAATTGCGCCTCTCGAATACGTTCAAGTATACCCGAGGTCACCACAAGTTGCATCGACCTTACCCGTATCGGGACGTAATCCGCTTTTCTGCTCAGAGCATCTGCTACCACATTTGCCTTTCCGGGGTGGTAGTGTATTTCATAGTCAAAATCCTTCACCGTTTCTAGCCATCGTCTTTGTCGCATATTTAACTCCTTTTGATCAAAAAAGTATTTCAAGCTCTTGTGGTCGGTGAATATGGTGCACTTTACCCCATATAGGTAGTGCCTCCATATTTTTAAGGCAAATACCACCGCAGCCAACTCAAGATCGTGCATGGGATATTTCTTCTCATGAAGTTTCAATTGCCTCGAGGCATAAGCTATAACTTTGCCCCGCTGCATCAAAACACATCCGAGCCCCGATAGTGAAGCATCAGAATAAACTACCAAATCTTCAACCCCGTCCGGCAATGTCAGTACCGGAGCTTGTGTTAACTTCTCTTTTAGCGTTTGAAACGCTCTTTCTTGATCGACACCCCAAATGAACTTCTCTTTCTTTTGGGTTAGCTTTGTTAGCGGTAACGCAATCTTGGAGAAATCTTGAATGAATCTCCTATAGTATCCCGCAAGCCCCAAAAAGCTTCTAATTTCCGAAGGGTTCTTCGGGGGATTCCATTTTGACACAGCCTCAATCTTGGACGGATCCACCAATACTCCGTCGGCACTTATGACGTGGCCAAGAAATTGTACCTCTCGTAACCAAAAGGCACACTTAGAGAACTTCGCATACAGCCTTTCTTGTCTAAGTGTCTCTAACACTTCTCGTAAGTGGTTTGCGTGTTCAGCTTCACTTTTTGAATACACCAAGATATCATCGATGAACACGATGACCGACTTGTCCAACATTGGCTTACAAACCCGGTTCATGAGGTCCATGAAAGCCGCGGGTGCATTTGTTAGCCCAAATGACATTACGAGGAATTCATAATGTCCATATCTTGTGCGGAAAGCCGTCTTCGGTACGTCTTCTTCTTTGACCCTTAGTTGGTGATACCCAGACCTAAGGTCAATCTTTGAAAACCAGTTCGCACCTTGTAATTGGTCGAACAAATCATCTATCCTCGGAAGCGGGTATCGGTTCTTTACCGTGAGTTTTTTTAACTCCCGGTAATCGATACACATACGCATGCTTCCGTCTTTCTTTCTTACGAACAACACCGGTGCGCCCTAAGGAGACACACTCGGCCTAATGAACCCCTTATCAAGCAAGTCTTGGATTTGGGACATCAACTCTTGTAATTCCGACGGTGCGAGTCGGTACGGAGCTTTGGCTACGGGTTTTGCGCCCGGAATCAATTCGATTCCGAACTCTACTTCCCGTTCAGGCGGTATTCCCGGTAAATCCTCCGGAAACACATCTCCAAAATCTCGTACTACAGGTACATCTTCAATCTTCCGTGATTCTCTCTCGGGCTCATTTGCGTATATCATGAACGCCTTGCATCCTCGCTTCATAAGCTTGTGAGCTTTCAACATTGAGCACACTATGGGGTTACCTCCTTTTTCGCCATAAATGGTGACGTGTTTCCCGCTCGGAGATATTAGTTTTATTTCTTTACGAAAACACACAACTTTTGCGTGGTGTTGGGCTAGCCAATCCATCCCAACGACTACTTGAAATTCCCCCATTGACATCGGAATTAGGTCTATCAAGTATTCCTCATCGTCGATGTTTAATTTGCAGCCTCGACAAACATCACAAACTATAAAGCTTTTGTTATCCCCTATTTCAACTTCTAAGGGCACAGGTAATTTCGTCAATACAAATGAAGGATGTCGAATAAACCCATGCGAAATGAAGGATTTATTCGCACCCGTATCAAACAATACACGTCCTGGAATTGAGTTAATTGTGAATATACCTGAAACCACATCGGGTTCTGTTTTTGCTTCAGCTGCAGTAAGTTGGAAGGACCTAGCCTTCGCTTTGGGGGCTTCTGCTGGAGACTCCTTAGCATCTCTCTTTCCAACTAAGTCCGGGCATTCGGACTTTTTGTGGCCGGGTTGATAGCAATTGTAGCAAACTGATACTTTTCCCGGGCATAGCGAGGCCGTGTGCCCCGTCTTATTACATATGGGGCATGGCTTGTCTTTGAATCGACATTCCCCCTTGTGTCCCTTCCTGCAGACTTTGCAACTTGGCGACCCACCTTTAACATCCACCTTCTTTCCCGATTCTCCCGTTCGGGCTTTCTTTGTAGGGCTTGGATTCACATCATGTGCCCTTCGCTCACCTCTCTCCACTTGTTTCTTTAACTCGATTTCCCGTTCCCGAGCGGTGTTGATAATCTCCGTGAGGGTTTTGTATTTTGACGGAGTCATAAATTCTCGGTACTCAGCACTCAGCATGTTGTAATAGTAATATATCTTTTGTTCTTCAGTGGTGACTAACTCGTCACAAAATCTGAGCTTATCCATGAAGATGCCCGTGATCTTATCGATTGTTTCACCCTTTTGTCTCAGCTGGATGAATTCTTCTTTGATTCTATTGATAACCGCTTTGGGACTATGGTGTTTAAGGAATGGTACCTTAAACTCGTCCCAAGTTATAACCCTCGCCACTTCGGCTCCCATTTCCTTCTTTTTGTTATCCCACCAATCTTTAGCTTGGTTCCTCAATTGACCCGTTCCATAGGCAACAAAGTCGCCTACTTCACAATGGGTCCGTTCAAACACCCCTTCAATATCACTTATCCATCTTTGACAAATTATCGGGTCAACCTCCCCGTTGTAGATTAGCGGTTTACACGCCATGAATTCCTTGTACGAACACCCTTTGCGTTCTCCAGTTTTGTCTTTCATATGGTTGACGGTATCCTCCAACCTTTTAACTCGTTCTTCTACGAGCGATAACACCGTGCTTTGAATCTTGTCTATAAACCCGGATAGACTGCCTTCAATTGCCTTTCCTACCTCTTCGGCAATTATTTCTTTCATTTGTTCGGTGTTTGTTTGCACCGGATTATCATCATTCCCATCTGACATCTTGAAACTGAAATGTTTACATTTAAACGTTAAACATTTCATTTATAACCTTGCTTCGTTTGTTTCGGTTTAGCCAAGTTCTCAACTTGCTTTAACCGTTCACATTTAATGCACTTTCCGGGTTTGAGTGTGTTAACATGCTCTTCCCATGCATATCAACTCATTTCTCATTCCTTACATAAGACATGATTCATTAACATAATAAGTTAATTCTTACCAGACGGTCGATCAATCTTGAACCGAACACTTTGTTGACAACCTTAAGCTCAGATTACCAACCTGTAACACCCTTAAATTTTTCACTTGATTTTAATAATAAAATACACCATTTCTATTAAAATATTGGTTAAGTAACATGACAATTCATTAACGGAGTTCATAAGTACGTCAACCTTAGTCAACTAATGACTAAGTTAAAACATTTCAAAAGTAGTTTAACAAGTGTTTACAACCCATACACAAGGACTACTAAATATTTAAAACATTGCGGAAGCTTCAAAATGTAGTGTTCGGTTCTTCATTATTCGCTCGACCGCCATCCGTAAGATCCATTACGTCACCTATGGTCAAAACCATTAAAACATTAGTTTTGACATTATTATATAATATATAAACACGAGAACCAACTTCTGATTACGAATAATAAATTACAAGTTTGCTGGTTCCACCGTAACTTACGGTGTCACCGTAAGTTACGTTAGGTCCTGTAAGTTTTTGGTCTGCCGTAAGACAGGGGCAAACCACCGTAAGCATCTGACCTCTACCGTAAGTTACGGTACTACCGTAACTTACGGTAGTCCCTGGAAATCCATATCTTGTTTAAATTGTTCTTTATACTCAACCCCAAATTCCGGGTTTCGCTTTTCTAGCATACTATTATTCTAAATTCTTGTATATCTAATATGTTATTAATCAACCAATATCAAAGATCAATCCATTATATTCCGAAGCATCAACCATGCCTTATTTTGATTATTCGACCCGTTTGGCTCGTCTAAGGAATCCTCCTTTTGTAACGACTACCAACGAGTTCTAACCAACTTTGACCTATTATTCAATGTAGCGTCATCTCCGCTTTAATTCAAACAACTCTTATTCTAAAAATTCAATTACGCATCATATGATTATCAAAATCTACTTAATGTAACGGGTCAAGTTACATACCTTCAAAGTGGACCTTTTAAACGTGGTTCGCCACCCGATTGTCCGCTTGATGCTCCTGCGCCCGTTCCTATAGAGTTCATTTATCGCATGTTTAGAACTCTCTCTTCAATCATAATTCGCATAATACACCAAAAATCGTGATTATACGTTTAAACTTGAAATTTCAGTTTTTAAGCCTTCATAGAGGCATTTCAACAAACACTTCATGAGCAGATTTTTACATGGTTAAACATCACATCTTTAGTTTATCATTTAGCCCTAATTTCACATAAATCAACCATTTTACATGATTGTTAACTACTAATTTCTGAAATCATTTCAAAATTGCCAAATTACACTAGATTAACAATCTATTTCCTAGTGTTCATCCAAATACACATAACCCATTAATCACCTATAGTGGTGTTCATTGATTCATCAAAATTTCATATGATTTCAACTTCTATTTGTCTAGGGTTTGTCCCTAAACACCCTAGTTGCCCCTAAATCATCATAAGGCAAACATGCAACTAGAATTTCAGATTTTTCCCAATTCATGAGAATTTCAAATTAGGAGTTTCAATAAATTTTTACATACCTTGCAATCCTCTTGCGATGAGGATCACGATTCTAAGCTCGGATTTCAATTTGGAACAGAATTTATCCTTCAATTGATTGAATTTGTGAAGTTAGGGTTTTAGTGAGAAGCTTGGTCGCCCCCCTTGTGTTCTGATCGACCAGACCTCCAAAAATGGAGTGTTTGGTTTTTAATTTCACTAACTTAGTGATTTAAGTTTCTTATTTAACAACTTAGGCCCCTCAACTTTCAATTGGGTTTATAGTTTAGGCTTTTTACTTTATTCGTGTGTTACTACAAGACTCCTAACTAACCTGGTTGTTTATCCTAGTTAGCTTATTCCCGTTTATTTTACACTTAATAATTCTAATATAAAGTCTTACATTTTCGGGGTGTTACATTTTTATGTAAATAGCAATTAGATATAGCTATAAAATAGCTGGATTTATAGGTTTATGTTAAATATACATGTACAATAACATATATACCAGAATATTTTGATGTAATATACATATAAAAATTTTCATAATTCTTTTTGTAGCGTATCACACACCAGACCCAATCATCAATTGACATCTCACGCCATCACATTCCATAATAATTCACTCTATCACACTTGCAATGGTCATTGCTCACTCTTTTTTTAATTAAACAAATAAGATATAAATTAAACAAATAAAAACCAACATTTATAAAACGCATTTAATAAAAAAAATATATAACCAATAAGAAAAATACGTACTGATATTCAAAAATTAAAATACTCTACATTGGACTTGGGAAATTGGATATCTAAACCACCGTGTTCCGTTAGATCAAATCGCAGTCGAAAATGTGTGTGTTCATTTCGCAACTCCAACTGAATATCCTCGCTATGGGGTACCTGTGTCGGAGAGTCCATAACGTGGTCTGGTGATATTGTGTGCCCCTCGTCCTTTATGATCATATTGTGCAATATGATATGTAATACCTGAAATTGTGAAAACTCTAAAATAATTAATATTGATTATATGTTCTAAACTAATTAATATATGTTAAACCGATTTAGTGATTATCGTTACACACATCGAGCAATTTATTTGGTAAATATTAGTAGTAAACAACATTTACATATTTTTTTTATATTGGAACATTTCTTTTGTTATTAAATGTATTAGTATGATAGTTTAGGGTCTAGTAAACTTGAAACTAAACTAAAAAAAATGTTTTGTAAGTTGTTCATAAATTAAAGGGTTTAGTGTAAAGTTTGAATTAAATCAAAATCTATGTAAGAGTTTTCTTTGTTTTGGAATTCCGATCGAGAATTTTGCCGTAAATGTCGTATGTGATATAAATTTCATAACAAACTTCGATTGTTAAAATGATATAATATTAAAGGATTATAACTCGTTCAAGGCTAGTGATAGGTTTACGGAGAAAACCTACAAACTCCCAAGAACATAAGAGAAGAAGAGAGACATAAAACTAAAGTTTCATTTAATAATTTTCTGCTATCTTTTCATTCATCAAACCATGCTTAAATACAAGAAAACTTAACGAACTAAAATAAGGAACATGCAGAGAACATGGAGTTCATGGGTCTCAAGGAATGAGACTTACATGGTTACGTGGAGGTATTAATGCAAAAAATGCAAACTAAATAATCTAATAAAATGTGCATAAAAATAAACGTGGGTTCTTGACTGGTCTTCATGGGTCATTGAAGCATGGTCCGTATCAATACTCCCGCCCTAAAAAAAGTCCTTGTCCTCAAGGACCGAATGCGCGGTCCAAGGCGGTCGCCACTCGCGTCTTCCGAAAGCGTTTGGTTTAGTCTCAATGGGACGCCACAGCGGCAGTTGCCACGGTGGTCGCCATTCTCGTCTTTGCTCCGGAAATGGATGTCTTGTTGTCCTATGCATAGTTCTTGTACCCATGCACGTATTGAAACTTTGTGAAATATTATCATTTATATATTGTTTCTTTACTGCATGAGTGAAAGACTTTAGGTCTTCAGCTTTAGAAATTAGTTCATGGGGCCAACAAACACTTATGAAAGGGACCAGCCATGAACTTCCATTTGCATTGAACGGAGACACGAACCGCAGCGTTGGGCTAGGGAAGGAGGACATGGTAATGTTGGTGGAGCCGATGGAAGGCGAAACAAAACAGGACGATAATGAAGGTGGTGGTAGCAGGGACGCGGTGGATTGTAGAGGGGATGACAGAGGTAGTACGGGGCTTAGCGGTGGTGGTCGAGCGGGACAAGAAGGCAGTGGTGGTCGAGCGGGACAAGAAGGCGGTGGTGGTTGGAAACGATGGAGCAATGCAGTTGTGAAAGACTTCCATGTAAGGCGTTCGGGTCCTCGATACCATGAATTGAACCAAGAAAAAGGTTCATCATCGAACCACTCAACAACATAAGGAAACCGTTCTTCCTCATAAATTGCATAAAAGGAAAAGAACCGTTCAGCATCACAAATCCACCGGGCAGGATTGTAACTGGTGAAGCGAGATAGATACGTGGCGTCCTCGAGTTCTTCCAAAGCCATGGAGGCTAAGGCTCAATGAAAGCACCAATTGATAGGTTTACGGAGAAAACCTACAAACTCCCAAGAACATAAGAGAAGAAGAGAGACATAAAACTAAAGTTTCATTTAATAATTTTCTGCTATCTTTTCATTCATCAAACCATGCTTAAATACAAAAAAACTTAACGAACTAAAATAAGGAACATGCAGAGAACATGGAGTTCATGGGTCTCAAGGAATGAGACTTACATGGTTACGTGGAGGTATTAATGCAAAAAATGCAAACTAAATAATCTAATAAAATGTGCATAAAAATAAACGTGGGTTCTTGACTGGTCTTCATGGGTCATTGAAGCATGGTCCGTATCAGCTAGTCTCACAAGTTCACACTTATATGATTTCATACAAACCTAATTATAGTCTCTCACAATCGCCATAACTTCTCCGTCGGAGTTCAGCCACCACTGCCGCCGCACGTAGCCCCCATAAACACCTCGGTTCGGCGCCATTAGTTCGATCTGAATCCTGCTTCTTTGAAGTCTTGATCTTGTTGATTAGTTCCATGATGCACGCAGCCGTAAACATCCGTTTACGTTTATCGCTATTATCTTAGGCTCTTATCCTTTCTAATTTTGTTCTTCGGTTAAATGTATTACCTTTTGTCGGATTATAACTCTTTAAATCTGATTTTTCTGGCGACTTAGACCTTAATACAGTGAATTGTTGATACAATAAAATACATGTTCATTTCTTTTGTTTCTGTTACTGATAAAAAAAAATACGGTTCACACACTTGGAAACTGCAACTAAGTTGAAAATAGCTATATGATAACTATAACAAATTAGAACGATAGTTATTTAGAATCACATCTATTTTAATTAAAAAGAAAAAAAAAATGAAGCTACTGTATAATGTGCACACACATTAGATTCAATCACTTTGTGATTTGAGGCAATTCATATTTAATATAATAACGTGACCATAATGCCTATTTCATGTAAAATAATTAATCAACTAAAGATCTAGACAAGTTCTAAGAAATTACCATTTGATGTTAATAAAGAGATTTCACCGTCACTGTGACGTTATAAGTTGGATGCTGATTATGCTGTAAATAAAAGTAAGCTATGTATTAGACTTAATAATAATATGTAGATAACTATGTTATATTCGAGTCGAAACAAATATGTAAAGGCTACTGGGCTGTGAGGTAGTTTGGAGTTCTTGAATAACCAATATAATGAACGTAAGATAATAAGAGTTTCATACAATATAACGATCCCAATACCAAAGTTTGTTGAGTTTCCTATTTCTTTGATCTTCCTTCCTCATCCACCAATCCACTCATGACAGGTTTGGCTCCTATGATAGCCATTAAACTTTCCTCTGATAATTATATATGTTGGAGAACTCAAATGCTCCCTTTAATCACTTATCAAGGGTTACTTCCACATGTTGATGGCTCTCTTTCTCCACCCCCTATTACTATTAAAACTGATAATAAAGAGGTTCAAAACCCTGAGTTTGCTACTTGGACAAGAGAAGAACAACAAACAATTATTCTCCTGAATGCTTCATTATCTGAGGAGGCTCTTTCCGTCACGATCGGCCGTACTTCTGCTCGTGACATCTGGACGGCACTTGAAACCGCTTTCTGTAACACATCAGTTGAAAGAATTCAAAACCTACGAGATAATCTTCGTGCACTAAAGAAAGGGGACAAATCTGTTGCCGAATATGGCCGTGCTTTCAAGGCGATTTGCGACCAACTCAGTGCTGTCGGTCATCCTGTTGATTCTATGGATCAAATCCATTGGTTCCTGTGCGGTTTAGGAACCACCTTTGAAAGTTTCTCCACATCCATTCGCACGGTACGTCCTATTCCTACTTTTACTGATCTTCTAGCAAGTGCTGAAAGCCACGAATTGTTCATAAAAAATTTGCATGGTAATCTAGAAACCCCTACTGTTGCTTTTTCGGCCCAACATAATGCTCCTAGGCCCAATTCTTACGGGCCCTCATATAGACCACAGCGGGCCTCTATGACCTACTTTAGGACAAATCGGTCCACTTTTAACAACAACAGGGGCTCAAATCGGACATTTGGACGTCAAAACCGACCTCCAACCTGTCAACTGTGTCGTAAAACAGGACACTATGCTTCACAATGCTTTCAACTAGCCTCCTTTGCTACATCAGCAACTCCTTCTCCAGATCAACTGGCACAAGCCTTTCATGCTCAATGTAATATAAACTCCTCCGTTCCTGATTGGTGTAACACCTCGAATTTTTGTGTCCAATAATGTGTTAACACGTGTCATAAGTTTACATGTGGCGTTAAATATTAAATAAAGGACTAAAGTTGACAAACCTTGGAAGTATGTAAATCCGAGGGTTATAAATGTCAACGAAGGGTAAATATACTGTATAGTAACCCTAAACGATGCTCGTACCTTCAAACGAATAAATCATGGATCGTACGGAGCGAAACGCGGAAGAAAGTGAGAGATTACAAGCTACAGGGGTTAACTGTGTCAACATGTTTAATTATACCTCTGAGTGACCCTTTGACGAACCCGAGGCTTTGTAACAGTAAAATACGCTCACTAGAATATACTATATAAATTTCGCGAAGTTCCGTTTTAAAACAAGAAAGTTATGATCAAATTCGTATGCGAGGGGTTAAAAGCGTCAACAATAAAAGTTAAGGCTTTGCGGATAGTAATTAAACTAACCGGGGACTTAACAACGCGGGTAAGAGTCACGAGGCCCTTAGTTGTAAATAATCGAGGGCCAAATCGCAAAGTTACCCCTTCGAAACCGAAAGTTCAGGTTAATCATTACAAAAGATTTGAAAATCTTTGAAAACAGACCTCAGGCGGGCCGCGTTGAAGATATGCATGAGCCAATACGGGCCGCGCGCCAGTTGAAGATCTATTTTCTGACATTAGGATTCATGCGGCCCGCGTGCATGTTGCTGAATCCTAATGCGGGCCGCGTACAAGTCCCAGATGCAGAATTCTTGGACAGACTTGCTGTTTGAAGTTGTGAACGATCATTTGAGCAAGGGCCACCTGCTGAACATCCATGATGCCTTGTAGGTTGATGTGTAATGATCCTAAGCCCCATTTTTCACTATAAATGGCAAGGCATTATGCATAAGTGAAACACACCTCAAAACCTGCTCTCTTGATCATCTCTGGAGCTTCCAAGCATTCTTCTATCATCCTTAGTCGTGCACCAAGCTTCTGTAAGTTGCCTAACCCTTTGTGGTTTCGTTTTTCCATAGTTTTAGCCTAAAAGTCAATCCGTCGTAATTAACGATTGACTTTGCGATAAATCACGAATGGTCCAGTGGTTTGTCGAATCAAAGATGGTTATATGTTGGTAATCATGTGGGCTTTAAACCCCTAAAAGGGCACCCTCTGATTCCCACTCTAACTAGTCCAAATGTCGAGTCAAACGTGCTTAGAAAAAGTCAACAGAAATGTCATTTTGCGATTTCATGCATAATCTGTAATGTAGATGATATGTAACCTGTTTAAACACTCATAAAACATGATAATAAGTATATTAACTAGTCTAAGCTTGTTTGATCCGACCATTTATTGTTTTGACCCGGTTCGGAGCCGAAAGTCGCAAAAGCTTTGACTTTTGCATTGACTTCAGTTCTGACCCGTTAAAGTTTGATATAGATATGCCTTAGGACTCTCTTAGGACCAGGTTACATGATGGTATAACCCTCTGTGACCGGTTCGTTGTTTGTCCGAGTCTTTTACACATTTCCGTTAAATGCTTAAAAGTTGACCGTAACACCCTTTTTAATTTAAAACGAGAATTTCAGACATGTGAAAGAGCCATAACCTTGGTTACTGATTTCTAAGCATGTCCCTAGAATTTCATGTCAATCCGAGGTCCAGAATAGGAGTTATGCTAAATAGCGCAAATTGCGAAACTTTAGTAATTTAATAGCGCAATTAGCATAACGCCTATCTAAACCCGGATTTCGACACCAAAACTTTTACTCACTGATGTAAAATAATATTTTGGGATTTTTAAAGATTTTTAATTATTTTTAACCTGCTCATAACCTGCGGTTATGGCAACGGTTCGGTAAATACCGAATATACCCTTTTCGGCCATAACTTGAGTTCTACAAGGTCTTTTGACCCGATTCCAGTTGCTACTGATTTTAATTAATAAATAAAGTATTTTAGACTTTATAAACTATTCGGGAAACTCAGATTTCCTGTAGAACTCAGAAACCTCTATTATAATCTTTAAAAAGACCGAAATACCCCTACGGGGCATAATATGAACATAAAATCGTTACGGGCATTATGGAAGGTATCCTACTGATACAACAACCTCTTTAAGACATATTGACTTAGGAAAACCGTGTAGGACTCTTACGGTTACCCGTTGCGCCTTTAGCGCGCACGGTTCGGCTTATGTAACTAGTTTACATAAATTAGCCGAAACGGGTCAAACCATATTGTTTTGACCCCAAAATCCACAGTATGATTATTATACCCATATAAAACAAGTCTTCAAACTTGTTGGGTCAAAATCACACTCCATTCACGGTTTTCGCCTTTCACGCGATTAAACCGTAACTATCCTTCGAAACTGACCGGTCTAAGCTACGGCTAAATTAAAGACCCGTTAGGATTCTAATAGGTTAATTTAAACCTTCGTTCCAGAATAAGGGACCAGTAAAAGCTATCTGCAATTTATTTCAATTAAGGAATTATACTTGCAAAGGTAAATACTTTTAACTTATTTTCCGTTATACGGGCTTGGGTTACGGTATTTAAAATACCGCTTGGTCGGGCAATTGACCCCAACTCATTAGTAGTTGGGTATCATCAATGTGACCCGTTTAAAAATTTGTTTTGTTTGGCTTTACGCCTTTGGGGGCTTAATGACCATGTCCCGGATATCCCTGACAGCATTTTACGAAATGGCCACGACCTTGACATCCCGGTGTAGGCGTACACCCGGCATTATGTCCATGACAATAAAAGTGTAGCCGTTGGTTACCCACCACGGTTTTATGCTATGTGGTGTGTCTATTAAACTTTAACCCGGCACGACCCGGGCGACCGAACGCATAGCAACATGTAATTCTTTACAAGATTTGATTATAAATTATCCCAAGTTATAAAGAGTTTGTGCCTTGAGCATTTAAACCAATTTTATTAAACATTTTACAAAAGTGTCAGTTGAATGTATTTACCAGTGTAAACTGACGTATTTTCCCAAAAAGACTAAATGCAGGTACTATGCGTAATTGGCTGGGATTTCTCCTTAGCATCATTAGAAGTCTCGCAAGCTTAAGATGCCTAAAGTCTGTTGAACAATACTTTTGTCATTATTATTGATCCCCTGTGGATTTTTATTTCAACAATGGTGATACTTTGATATTACACTTAACGTTGAAATATATTTATCTTTATGCTTCCGCTGTGCATTCATATAATTGTGTGGTTTGACTATATTGTTGCCAACTACGTCACGGAAATCCCCCACCGGGCCCACCGGTGAGACACGTGGAAATCGGGGTGTGACAGGTTGGTATCAGAGCCAACACTGAGTGAATTAAACACTAACCTTTGTGTTTAATCTCAGTTACACAATTTCACATACTTGAGTCTAGACAAGAACATAGGACAAATTCGAATTGTTATTCCAGTTTGTCTTTTTATTGTTTATTGTTATTTAAAGTTTTGAAAGCAGGAATATGCCACCTGCAATCAGACGAGGAAGAGGAGGAAGAGGCAGAGGAACGATCATTACTCACAATGATCATGAGGCTGGACCTTCGAACATGCGAGCTCCTTCCAGTACAAGAAGTGAGGAACCACAGAGACGAAGAAGAAACCTTTTTGAACCTGCGAGACATTCTACCTCGCATAGCTCAACACCCTCATACCGCCATTCATTTGGACCAGATTCGGAAAATAATCCCAATAACCCTCAACCATCCTGTATACCTCTCCAGCGATCTGCTTCGCACCGTTCTTATGGCGATCCTTCACCTTTCTTCATAGGACAGTTTAACCCGGCGGATTATGTCCAAGAGCCAATAGGGTATAACCCTTTAGGACCAGAGGATCACTTTTCTGAAGACAATGCAGTGGATATGGACGAGGATACAGACCCTTCGAGCCTGCAAGGGGTACTCCCAATCATCCAATCGAGATCTCCGATGGGTCATCCTTCCATGGAACGCCCTATCAAGGTCCCGACAGCTACCAGGCGAGGTTTGACCAATGTAATTGGTACTTTACACCTTCACATCATTTCTCGCCTCACGACCAACAGCAACAACAGGATCCTTCTGAGGATTCGCGGTTCGTGGCAGTTAGGCCACCACCACCGCCACCGGTTCAACCAGTAATTCCAGATCCGCCAAGGCGTAGAAGATCAGGAGCACGGATGTCTACCCGAGGAAGGGAATTTCATTTTAGCACCCCTCGCCACTCGAGTGCTAGTCACTTTCCGTCAGTACCTGAAGAAGAACCACAATTAGGGGAACCTTCTGGTCACCCTGCAGAGGTGAATTCTGCACCAGTTGCACCACCTCCGCCACCATTCGGATATGACAGTCCGATACCAGCGTACGACGCTTCCACGACGTACAATCCGTTTGAGCAGCCGACTCACACGCACTACAACTATAACTATGATGCCGATCCATATGTGGTAGCGGCTAATTATAATGCGCTTCATGGAACCTCTTGGAGACCAGATTACTCAGCTCATGGGTATCCAATACCTACTAGACCTCTGGTTCAGCAACCGTCGCAACAGCCACGTTTTTCTCCACCGGAGTAAGAAGAAATACTCCACCGCTTAAACCGTGTGGAACGAGACTTCGAACAAGAACGTAAGAGTAATCGCGGATTTCTCAAAGGCTTAGCAAACCTACTGAAGGGAAGGAAGAAACGAGACCATTAGTCTCCTTATGTAATGTTGTATTTGCAATTTAGTCCCTGCGTGGACATTTATCGTATTTCAGTCCCTACGTGGACTTATCTTTTAGTCCCTACGAGGACATCTATCTTGTATTTGGTCCCTGCGTGGATGTGTTTTTCTATGAGCCTCTGCGTAGGTATTTATTTATTTAAAAGTCCCGTTTAGGGAAGCGTGTAATCATATTTGAAATTTATGGAATGTTATGTTATAAATTTCATTTTTGTTATTATTATATATGAAATAAATCGAAAATCATTCCTTTTAAATTTAAATCTGCCTAAATAAAGAATCTTAAGAGTGAAACCTAGCCAGGTGTCTTTATAAGACCCGGCCAAGATGGTAAGACCTGATTAAAAGATTCAGATTTACTGTTAACCTCTGTAATCATGTTAACGTTCATGGCAGATGTGATTCGTTAAAATCACACGCGCCATTCTTATATAAATCCTTCTAAGGATTCCAATGCCCAAATTAATGATTTATAAATCATGGGTTAAATCGTCAATGAAGATGATTAATTATTAAACATCCATTAGTGATGTAGTGCCTACGGGCCAAACTTGTTAAACATCCATTAGCGATGTAGTGCCTACGGGCCAAACTTATTAAACATCCATTAGTGATGTAGTGCCTAGGGGCCAAACTTATTAAACATCCATTAGTGATGTAGTGCCTACGGGCCATAATTATTGTCATATAAGACAAAAGACAGTGGTGGTCTATGACTCCCTGTCAGAAAGGGTAAAAGGACTACGGTTCAAACCTTCATACCTTGATTCTCTGTAATCTCGGCTAATATTATAAAAACGTCCTCGTGACTAGGCTTTTATGCCACTAGCAATATTGTTTGTAATTAGGATAAGTTATATTCAAATCCTAAATAAAAGTGAGTAACAAATTAACCAGATATGGCCTCTGTTTACCATAGTTAATGAATTGCCATAAAAGACAATTCCATAATAAACTCCTAAATAAAATTTCCGTTGTCTTCTGCAACAGATTCAAGTTACCATGGCTGATCCTAGTGGAGAAAATAGCCACTCGGAAGAAGACGAATATGATAACGCCCAGGTTCATTTGACGGGCGCAGAACTGAAAGCTCTTGTCGACAATGCTGTTAAGGCAGCCCTGGATCGACAATACGAGGAGTATACTGAATCTCGGAGTAGAACCATATCCAAACCACACTCAAAGCCGAAAACCCACTCAAAATCTCACAGCAAACCACCGTCCAAGCCTAAAAGGGACGATGATAATCACTCGTCCAATGAAAACAGTGTCCGTCAAGAAAGAGTGTATACCGATGCATCTCGCGCCAGAGGCTGCACCTACAAGTACTTCGTATCATGCAAACCCCGAGACTTCACTGGGGAGAAAGGCGCAGTTGACTGCATGACGTGGCTAGACGAGATGGACACCGTGGTGGACATCAGCGACAATGCAGAAAGAGACGTGGTAAAGTATGTGTCACAATCATTCAAGGGCGAGGCCCTGGCTTGGTGGAGGTCGTTGGTTCAGGCCTCGGGAAAGGCTGTTCTATACAGCATGACATGGGAGGAATTCATTTCTCTCATCAAGGAGAATTACTGCCCTCAACATGAGGTGGAAAAGATAGAATCCGATTTTCTATCATTGGTTATGACGAACCTTGACTGTCAAGCTTACCTAACGAGCTTCAACACGATGTCCCGGTTGGTTCCGTATCTGGTAACCCCGGATCCAAAGAGGATAGCTCGTTTTATCGGTGGGTTAGCCCCCGAAATAAAGGCAAGCGTAAAGGCCTCTCGGCCAGTGACCTTTAGATCTGTAGCCGACATATCTTTGTCCCTTACTCTTGATGCGGTCCGACAAAGATCGCTAAGGAACAAAGAGGCTGAAAAGAGAAAGCGTGAAGATGATACTTCACGGAGGTCGGGCAAGAAACACCGTGGAAACGGTGATAACAAGAGAGAGTCGGAGTCAAGGAAGGATGGGCAACAGTCTGGTGAGAAGCCCAAATGCAAGAATTGAAAGAGACATCACTTTGGGAAGTGTAGACTCGAATCAAACTCGCAGACTCAATCGAAGTCATCTGCTTGCGGGTTATGCAAGTCCAAGGACCACAAGACCGTGGATTGCAAAAAGATATAAGATGCAACTTGCTATAACTGCAACGAGAAGGGGCACATTAAAACCAACTGCCTTAAATGTCACACCCTGGCTTTGCGGAAGCGTGGTTAATTTGGTGTGACTTCTTAATACCATAGCTTAATCATAACAAGGCTATATGAATTAAAAACATGCAAGATCATCCATTAAGTTTTAAAAAATCAAATACAATACCATTGTCTTAACGGGAAAACACCCTAACAACCATAACATTGTTCAACAACACAAACATCACATAAACACAGTTTACGGACTGTGACTTGTCCAGGAAAGAGTCACATTCCCTAAACCCCGGATGACCTCGTACTAGTGCAGCGGGAAAACGTGCCATACCGTGCCAGATCCCTTAGTTCCCTGAAATACATGTAAGTTGAAAAATCAACAATAATGTTGAGCGAGTTCATGTGTAAGTGAGTAAATAAACCTTTGTATTTATCAAAATCCTGGTATGTAGCAAATAAGGAAAAAGAGATCACCAATGGTTTGCAAGGCCATTGATATGTGTGAAATGCAAGTAGGAAGGCTCAAACCTAGCAGATTTATGCGTCGGGTACAAAGTCATCCCGAGGTCCTTATGCTGGGCCTGGGACTGGGCTCGCTACACCCAAATAGATCTATCGCTCCTGCCCCTCGATCCTACCCTGAGGATTAATGACCTCAAGTTTCCGCCTAACCATTCACATGATCTAAATAGTAACCCTCCTTATGCTAACCATACCATATATAAAGTATCCATAATCAAAGTAACATGTATTTCACCCCCGCAGTTTAGAAAACTGAAAACAGTTAAGAGAAAAGGGGGACATGAACTCACAGTCGGTGCGTCTCTACCAAGTATACTCCAAGTCAAGCAGCTGTGCAATGACCTACATGTACTAACTCTCTTAGACGGACGGCCGTGCCTTAGCTTTATGGTTTACGTTTTAGGAAATAGTTAGACAACTATTTCGTGTTTACGTTCTGTGCATACTTGGTAATTATTTTCCTTCCCAAGGATGGGGGATTTAATACATGTGCGTACGAAATATATTATCAAGTCTCACTTAATATATATTTATTTCCAATTCCAAAATATAAATATTTTTCTCAAAAATATTACATTTTTACTTCACAAAATTCTCCCAAAATAATACTTTGTCAAATATACGCGTTCATAATTATTTCTTTAAATTGCGTAAGTTACGTTTTAACAATCGAGTGGTAATAATAATTACCGGTGTAACTTATATATTTATTGTGAAAGCGTTCGTATTATTTTGGATTCGTTAACATTCGATAATATTATTTTTACTCTAAAAATAATATTTATGTATCTTCACAAAATAATCATAAACACGCATCAAGTGATTTATGAAAAATATATATATTAAATATATATTTACTAAGTTTTATTTTGTGAAATCCCACCTCCGATATTTTGTAAATAAAGTCGTGGCGAAACTTCGAAGACATGTCAAAAAGTACTTCTAACACTTATAGTGAAAATATTTCTAAGTGTTAGGTTTTTAGAAAAATTTCACCAGAGTTTCCTCTGTAACTGGAGGTGGCCACGCCTTCAAGCGTATCATTTTCTTTTACAAATCAATTCAACAATTTCTTTATTCGATCAAAACAATTTTCAACACAACAAACTAGTTAACAATTATGTAAATCGCATAAATTTCATGAACTTGTGATTTACGCAAAATACGAAGTAATTCTCATTACTTTTAGCGGATCTTTATATAAGTTAGTCCGGTTTCATAAAAACCTTACTTTTAAAGAATTTCCGTCTTCACAACTTCTCGTCATCTTTTACAAAAAGTGTTATTTTGTCGAAACTTTTGTACTACACAAGTGCTTACACACTTGTGTGTTCTAAAAATCATATTTGTAAGTGTAAGATCCGTTTTTAGAAAAACATGATTTTCTTGACACTCGGTCCTTTGAAAATACAATTTGTAGATACGTAGATCCGCTAGTTTTAAACACTATTTTACAAGTAAAAACACTTTTACACAAGTTCATGATTCGTGTGTGGTAGAGTTTCACCTTTTAACCCTTGTTCCATTTAAAACATCCTTATATCAGGATCCATGATCATGACCAAACCGGGTTAAATGATGATCCGAGCTACCACAACATAGATCGGGTCCAAATAACCACACAATATAAATACTACAACATTTACACAACTTGTAAGCTTTTAACCATCTTTACTTGTGTTTTTAGTAGACTTTAAAACATCATCTTGTAAGATTTCGAGTTTTAATCGTTACACAACATATTAACCACTCTAGATTAGTTCAAGAAGGTGTTTTAAGTGACATACCACTAGCTCGAGGCTAGGGAAGAATCTAAGCGCAAATAGGGTGGATAAAAGCTAGAGAAAGAGGTCCTTCGAGCTCCGAGTGCACCAAACCTCCTAATACGGGATCCTTGATGCTTGTATATACTTGGAATGTGAAGATGGAAACTCGAAAATGGATGGGTGTGCAAGGGGGATCTCGGCCGAAGCTTTAGAGAGGAGAGAAAGAGTTTTGGTGTGTGTTGATTTGTGTTATGATCATGTGTACAATTACAAGTTACTTATAGACAAATTAGAGATTAAGGTCCAATGGTTCTTGTGTCCTCTTGATATGGGACACACAAGATTATAATATTCAAGAATGGTACAAGCCATGGTCACAAGGTGACCGAATCGGCCAAGGGGGGGGGGGGGGTTAAGCTAGTCCATTTGTAACTATTAGTTAGGTTAATAGTTAAGTTAAGTAGGTTAGTTAAGTAGTTAACTCGGTTAGTTGTGTGTTGTGCTTTATAGCGGGTGTTAGGGTATTCAGGGACCCTAACTGGCTCAGAAAAAGACCAATAATGTTAATGGCAATATTTTCATGTTCCGGGTATAGTCTGGTTGTTCGGTTGGATAGTAATCCGTTAAAGCGCTTAACAAAGCTTTTAAGTGTCGTTAATACCATTTTTAGTGACACAACTTATTCCCGACACTTTGGAAAGTGTCTAGTAATGTTTTTCTCATGTTTTGGCACTTTATTAGCTAGCTAGAAGCTGAATTGTTTATTAAAGTGCTAAGTTTTGTGCTCAGTGTACGTTTTAGGCACATCCAGTCACTATAACTTATTCCTAGAGACGCAGTTCTACAACCCTTGTATCCCTACACTCACTATGGGTGTAGTAAAATATTTCTGGCTCATACAGGCCTTAGAGGCAGTGTCTGCCTGATGCTGGCTTTATCAGCATGTTCAATAGGTTATCCGTTCATAGTGCTACTGTGCTTTTGTGCATCATGTTTGTCACTAGAGTTCAGTATGTAAATAATGTAGTGACGGTATGTAAAGTATGATGCAGGAATATACAAGTATCAGAAATCAAGTAGCAGTTCATCAGTAATTTCAAGCAAGCACAGTAATTAAGCAGTAATTAGTCATTAATCAAGTCGTACGGATACCTGGTTTAGTGAGGGTTGTCACACTAAATATGCCAAGAAGTCTGAAGAAGCCAAGAAGAACAATGCTAGAGTCTTCAGGATGGAGGCGAAAGAAGTAGTGCTAGATGACAACGTGATCACAGGTACTTTTCTCGTAAATAATATCTTTGCAAGAGTACTTTTTGATTCGGGCGCTGATAAGTCTTTCGTAGATCATAAATTTTGCAAATTGCTGAATATGCCTGTCAAAACCTTAAATGTGAATTACGAGGTAGAGCTAGCAGATGGAACCATAGAAACCGTCTCCACTGTGTTAGATGGATGTGTGATATCCATTAAGAACCACTCTTTTCCTCTATCTCTACTTCCCTTTAATTTGGCTGGTTTTGACATAGTTCTGGGTATGGACTGGTTATCTCACAACCAGGCCCAAATCGTCTGCAATAGAAAGCAAGTGGTGATAAAGACTCCGTCTGGTGAATCGCTTACCATTCGGGGAGATACCCAGTACGGATTGCCTGAGCAAGTGACTATGCTCAAGGCTTCAAAATGTCTAAAGAAGGGTTGTGTCATCTACATGGTACAGGTGATTATTGAAGAGCCTAAGCCGAAGATAGAAGACATTCCCGTCATTTCGGAATATCCAGAAGTTTTCCCTGAAGATCTACCTGGTTTGCCACCAGATAGGCAAGTGGAATTCAGGATCGATATCATTCCTGGAGCAGCACCTATTGCTAGAGCGCCTTACAGGTTAGCACCGACAGAAATGAAGGAGTTGAGGACCTAGCTGGATGAACTGCTAGCTAAAGGTTTCATCAAACCTAGTTCGTCTCCCTGGGGAGCACCTGTCCTGTTTGTAAAGAAGAAGGACGGATCGATGCGACTGTGCATCGATTATCGCGAGCATAATAAAGTCACGATAAAGAATAGATATCCCTTGCCGAGGATCGACGATTTGTTCGATCAGTTACAAGGGGCAAGTTATTTCTCGAAGATTGACTTGAGGTCAGGCTACCATCAACTGAAAGTCAGAGATGAAGACGTACATAAAACTGCATTTAGAACTCGTTATGGTCACTATGAGTTCCTAGTGATGCCTTGTGGGCTCACTAATGCACCGGCTGTGTTCATGGATCTCATGAATCGCGTCTGCAAGCCGTACTTGGACAAATTCGTCATCGTTTTCATCGACGACATTCTTATCTACTCGAAGAACCGAGCTGACCATGAGAAACACCTTCGCTGTATTCTCAAACTTCTACATCATGAGAAACTCTATGTCAAATTCTCTAAGTGCGAATTTTGGCTTCGAGAAGTCCAGTTCTTAGGACATGTTGTCAGCGAGCGTGGTATCCAAGTGGATCCCGCTAAAGTTGAAGTTGTAATGAATTGGCAAGAGCCAAAGACACCTACAGAGATTCGTAGTTTCCTGGGGTTAGCAGGATACTACAGGCGATTCATTGAAAATTTTTCAAGGATTGCTGCGCCCTTAACTTCCCTGACCAAGAAGAAGATAAAATTTGTTTGGGGCCCTAAGCAGCAAGAGTCCTTTGATATATTGAAGCAAAAGCTGAGCAACGCTCCTGTGCTGACATTACTAGAAGGTACCGAAGAATTCGTAGTTTACTGCGACGCGTCACACACTGGCATGGGGTGTGTGCTCATGCAGAAAGGCAAAGTTATTGCCTATGCTTCGAGACAGTTAAAGGTGCACGAGAAGAATTACACCACCCATGACTTGGAACTGGGTGCCGTTGTGTTCGCACAAAAACTGTGGAGGCATTACCTGTATGGTATCAAGTTTGTGATCTATTCAGATCATAAGAGCCTTCAACATCTGTTTAATCAGAAGGAATTAAACATGAGGCAATGCCGTTGGATGGAGACTTTAAATGATTATGATTGTGAAATCATATATCATCCCGGCAAGGCGAATGTAGTCGCTGATGCCTTAAGTCGAAAGGAAAGGGTGAAACCTATCCGGATCAATGCCAAGAGCATTGAAGTCAAGAATAATTTGATTGAAAGGTTGTTAGCTGCACAGAGAGAAGCTGTGTTGGAAGCTAACTATCCTAAAGAGAAGCTGGGAGTAACTGAGGAGCAGTTAACTCTTAGCAAGGACGGAATCTTACGATTAAATGGACGAATATGGGTTCCAATTTATGGAGGACTACGAGATGTTATCCTCCAAGAAGCCCATAGTTCCAAATATTCTGTTCACCCAGGAGCTGATAAGATGTATCAGGATCTAAAGGCAAATTATTGGTGGATAGGCTTGAAAAAGTCTGTAGCCGCTTATGTAGCAAAATGCTTAACTTGTGCGCAAGTCAAATCTGAGCATCAAAAGCCGTCAGGCTTGCTACAACAGCCTGAACTTCCCGAATGGAAGTGGGAATGTGTAACTATGGATTTTATTACCAAGTTACCCAAGACAAGAAAGGGAAATGACACAATATGGGTTATAGTCGATAGACTGACTAAGTCAGCTCATTTCTTACCCATCAAGGAGACTTATAGCTCCGACATGTTAGCCCAGTTATACGTTGATAAGATTGTAGCCTTACATGGCATACCTGTGTCTATTATCTCTGACCGGGATACTAGATACACGTCTCATTTCTGGAAAAACTTCCAGCAATCTTTGGGCACACGTTTGAACTTTAGTACGGCTTACCATCCTCAGACAGACGGTCAGAGTGAGCGTACTATTCAAACGTTGGAAGACATGCTACGTGCATGTGCTATCGATTTGGGTGGTAGTTGGGATAAGAACCTACCACTAATCGAATTCTCCTACAACAATAGCTACCATACCAGCATTAAGGCTGCGCCTTTCGAGGCATTATACGGTAGAAAGTGTAGATCGCCTGTTTGTTGGGTGGAAGTTGGAGATGTCCAATTATCAGGACCAGAGATAGTCTTCGAGACGACGGACAAGATTGTCCAGATTCGAGACCGTCTCAAAGCTGCCCGAGATAGGCAGAAGAGTTACGCGGATCCAAAGCGTAAAGATTTTCACTTCGAAGTAGGTGAAAAAGTGTTACTTAAACTATCGCCCTAGAAGGGGGTGATGTGTTTCGGTAAGAAAGGCAAACTAAGCCCGAGATACATAGGACCTTTCGAGATTATTGAACGTGTCGAGTCAGTTGCCTATAAGTTAAACTTACCGGAGGAGCTCAATGGAATTCACAATGTGTTCCACATCTGCAACCTGAAAAAGTGCTTCGCTGACGAATCACTGGTGATACCACACACAGATGTGCATATAGATGAGAGCTTAAAATTTGTGGAAAAACCTTTGTCGATTGAAGATCGACAGGTAAAGAAGCTTCGAAGGAAGCATGTACCTATAGTAAAGGTCAAATGGGATGCCCGTAGAGGTCCCGAATTCACGTGGGAGGTTGAATCCATGATGAAAGAGAAATACCCTTATTTATTTTAGTAAATCTCGGGTCGAGATTTATTTTAAGGGGGTGAGGATGTAACACCTCGAATTTTTGTGTCCAATAATGTGTTAACACGTGTCATAAGTTTACACGTGGCGTTAAATATTAAATAAATGACTAAAGTTGACAAACCTTGGAAGTATGTAAATCCGAGGGTTATAAATGTCAACGAAGGGTAAATATACTGTATAGTAACCCTAAACGATGCTCGTACCTTCAAACGAATAAATCATGGATAGTACGGAGCGAAACGCGGAAGAAAGTGAGAGATTACAAGCTACAGGGGTTAATTGTGTCAACATGTTTAATTATACATCTGAGTGACCCTTTGACGAACCTGAGGCTTTGTAACAGTAAAATACGCTCACTAGAATATACTATATAAATTTCGCGAAGTTCCGTTTTAAAAGAGTAAATTACAAGTTTTGTCCTTTATGTTTGTACCAAATTGCAGGCGGTGTCCTTTACCTTTAAATTTGATGAGTTTTGTCCTTAATGTTTCAAAATCTTGCATGTTATGTCCTTTAGCCCTAACTCAGTCAGATTTTTTTGTTAAATATGATCATGTGCCTTGCACATGAAGGTATTCTTGTCATTTTACATTCCAATGGCTATTTTGTAAATAACTATTATTCAAGGACTAAATATTATATACAAAATAAAAAATTAAAAAAAAACATAAACACTCTCTCTCTCTCTCCCTCCCTCTCTTCTCTATGTCTCTTTAGTCTTCTCCACTGCTCTCTAATTCTCAATGTTAGAAATGTGACACGTATCAAAGTGTGGTTTATAAAAATCTCACTATTATTCTCAATCTCAAAACTCAATATGGCGATAATCATTCGACTGTTATCATCCCCACACAAAAATAACACCCAAACACTCAAATTGCTCAACAGTTTCATGGTCCAGCGACTGTAATAGTCGCCGGAAAATCACGGCGGCGCCGATAACATTTCCGATTCCGACGAACTCGATTCATGCTTGCAGCGACGACGGATCACGGCGGCGAGATCTAGTAACTCCGAGTCGCGAGAAGTGCAGAATTTCGTTATTAAAGATGACTGATTTCGTTATTTGTTATTTGATCTGAAAGTATAAAAATAACGTTTCTGAATATGTTGTTGTTCATAGAGTATGATTGTTGTTGTGCGAACTAGATCAGAGAAATAGGAGCGAATCACATTATTCTTCTAGATTTGACATTGTATGTGCAGATCTGAGTTACATATACAGGTTGAGAACTCGTGTTGTTGATGATGGTTAGTGTGATTTAGATCTAGATCTCGTAGCTAAAGGTTTTGATTCTTGAGAATTTGATGAAAAATCTGAGTTGATTCGATAGAAAGTAGTGATCTGAGTTGGGAGGGGAAGGTTCTACGGTGAGGGATTGAGAGAGTAGTGGAACTGGAGAAGACTAAAGAGAGAAGAAAGAGAGAGAGTGTGTTTATGTTTTTTTTTATTTTTAGTTTTGTATATAATATTTAGTCTCTAAATAGTAGTTATTTACAAATTAGTCCTTGGGAATGTAAAATGACAATAATACCCTCATGTGCAAGGCACATGACTATATTTAACAAAAAAATCTGACTGAGTTAGGATTAAAGGACATAACGTGCAGGATTTTGAAACATTAAGGACAAAACTCATCAAATTTAAAGGTAAAGGACACCGCCTGCAATTTAGTACAAACATAAAGGACAAAACTTGTAATTTACTCGTTTTAAAACGAGAAAGTTATGATCAAATTCGTATGCGAGGGGTTAAAAGCGTCAACAATAAAAGTTAAGGCTTTGCGGATAGTAATTAAACTAACCGGGGACTTAACAACGCGGGTAAGAGTCACGAGGCCCTTAGTTGTAAATAATCGAGGGCCAAATCGCAAAGTTATCCCTTCGAAACCGAAAGGTCAGGTTAATCATTACAAAAGATTTGAAAATCTTTGAAAACAGACCTCAGGCGGGCCGCGTTGAAGATATGCATGAGCCAATACGGGCCGCGCGCCAGTTGAAGATCTATTTTCTGACACTAGGATTCATGCGGCCCGCGTGCATGTTGCTGAATCCTAATGCGGGCCGCGTACAAGTCCCAGATGCAGAATTCTTGGACAGACTTGCTGTTTGAAGTTGTGATCGATCATTTGAGCAATAAATGATGCATGAGCGCCCTCTACATGCCCCCTAGCACCCAGGGCCACCTGCTGAACATCCATGATGCCTTGTAGGTTGATGTGTAATGATCGTAAGCCCCATTTTTCACTATAAAAGGCAAGGCATTGTGCATAAGTGAAACACACCTCAAAACCTGCTCTCTTGATCATCTCTGGAGCTTCCAAGCAATCTTCTATCATCCTTAGTCGTGCACCAAGCTTCTGTAAGTTGCCTAACCCTTTGTGGTTTCGTTTTCCATAGTTTTAGCCTAATAGTCAATCCGTCGTAATTAACGATTGACTTTGCGATAAATCACGAATGGTCCAGTGGTTTGTCGAATCAAAGATGGTTATATGTTGGTAATCATGTGGGCTTTAAACCCCTAAAAGGGCACCCTCTGATTCCCATTCTAACTAGTCCAAATGTCGAGTCAAACGTGCTTAGAAAAAGTCAACAGAAATGTCATTTTGCGATTTCATGCATAATCTGTAATGTAGATGATATGTAACCTGTTTAAACACTCATAAAACATGATAATAAGTATATTAACTAGTCTAAGCTTGTTTGATCCGACCATTTATTGTTTTGACCCGGTTCGGAGCCGAAAGTCGCAAAAGCTTTGACTTTTGCATTGAATTCAGTTCTGACCCGTTAAAGTTTGATATAGATATGCCTTAGGACTCTCTTAGAACCAGGTTACATGATGGTATAACCCTCTGTGACCGGTTCGTTGTTTGTCCGAGTCTTTTACACATTTCCGTTAAATGCTTAAAAGTTGACTGTAACGCCCTTTTTAATTTAAAACGAGAATTTCGGACATGTGAAAGAGCCATAACCTTGGTTCCTGATTTCTAAGCATGTCCCTAAAATTTCATGTCAATCCGAGGTCCAGAATAGGAGTTATGCTAAGTAGCGCAAATTGCGAAACTTTAGTAATTTAATAGCGCAATTAGCATAACGCCTATCTAAACCCGGATTTGGACACCAAACCTTTTACTCACTGATGTAAAATAATATTTTGGGATTTTTAAAGATTTTTAATTATTTTTAACATGCTCATAACCTGCGGTTATGGCAATGGTTCGGTAAATACCGAATATACCCTTTTCGGCCATAACTTGAGTTCTACAAGGTCTTTTGACCCGATTCCAGTTGCTACTGATTTTAATTAATAAATAACGTTTTTTAGACTTTATAAACTGTTCGGGAAACTCAGATTTCCTGTAGAACTCAGAAACCTCTATTATATCTTTAAAAAGACCGAAATACCCCTACGGGGCATAATATGAACATATACTCGTTACGGGCATTATGGAAGGTATCCTACTGATACCACAACCTCCTTAAGACATATTGACTTAGGAAAACCGTGTAGGACTCTTACGGTTACCCGTTGCGCCTTTAGCGCGCACGGTTCGACTTATGTAACTAGTTTACATAAATTAGCCGAAACGGGTCAAACCATATTGTTTTGACCCCAAAATCCAAAGTATGATTATTATACTCATATAAAACAAGTCTTCAAACTTGTTGGGTCAAAATCACACTCCATTCACGGTTTTCGCCTTTCACGCGATTAAACCGTAACTATCCTTTGAAACTGACCGGTCTAAGCTACGGCTAAATTAAAGACCCGTTAGGATTCTAATAGGTTAATTTAAACCTTCGTTCCAGAATAGGGGACCAGTAAAAGCTATCTGCAATTTATTTCAATTAAGGAATTATACTTGCAAAGGTAAATACTTTTAATTTATTTTCCGTTATACGGGCTTGGGTTACGGTATTTAAAATACCGCTTGGTCGGGCAATTGACCCCAACTCATTAGTAGTTGGGTATTATCAATGTGACCCATTTAAAAATTTGTTTTGTTTGGCTTTACGCCTTTAGGGGCTTAATGACCATGTCCCGGATATCCTTGGCAGCATTTTACGAAATGGCCATGACCTTGACATCCCGGTGTAGGCGTACACCCGTCATTATGTCCATGACAATAAAAGTGTAGCCGTTGGTTGCCCGCCACGGTTTTATGCTATGTGGTGTGTCTATTAAACTTTAACCCAGCATGACCCGGGCGACCGAACGCATAGCAACATGTAATTCTTTACAAGATTTGATTATAAATTATCCCAAGTTATAAAGAGTTTGTGCCTTGAGCATTTAAACCAATTTTATTAAACATTTTACAAAAGTGTCAGTTGAATGTATTTACCAGTGTAAACTGACGTATTTTCCCAAAAAGACTAAATGCAGGTACTATGCGTAATTGGCTGAGATTTCTCCTTAGCATCATTAGAAGTCTCGCAAGCTTAAGATGCCTGAAGTCTGTTGAACAATACTTTTGTCATTATTATTGATCCCCTGTGGATTTTTATTTCAACAATGGTGATACTTTGATATTACACTTAACGTTGAAATATATTTATCTTTATGCTTCCGCTGTGCATTCATATAATTGTGTGGTTTGACTATATTGTTGCCAACTACGTCACGGTAATCCCCCACCGGGCCCACCGGTGAGACACGTGGAAATCGGGGTGTGACAATTGGACATCTGACACCGGGGCCACCACTCACATGCTTCCCAATAACAACACTTTGCAGACTTCCACTCCAACTCAAGGTAATCAAAATGTTTAATTTGGAAATGGTCAGTCCCTACCTATAACTCATGTTGGAAATACAAAAATTCTAGGGAATCTTGCTCTTAACAATGTTTTGGTGGTTCCCAATCTCACCAAAAATTTATTATCTATTGGAAAATTGACCGAGGATAATCCTGTTGATGTTATTTTCTCTCACCCTTATTTTTACATTCAGGATCGCCGAACCAAGGAAACCCTAGCCCGGGGGTGCCGTGAAGACGGCTTATATGTTCTTCGCCAAACTCATGAAGCTTTAGTCTCCTCTTCATTTTGCCCGAAAGCTTCGTTTGAGTTATGGCACGCTAGACTTGGGCATGTCAATTTTGATGTTATTTCTATGTTAAAAACTAAGGGTTATGTATCTTTTACTTCGGTATTACCTAAACCGGGCCTTTGTTCCCCATGTGAACTTGCCAAAGCAAAATGGCAACCTTTTTTGTCTAATGATAAATGGGCATCTTTGCCCCTTGAAATAATACATTGTGACTTATGGGGTCCCTCCCCTATAAAGTCAATTGATAATTTTCTATATTATGTTGCCTTTGTGGATGATTATTCTCGGTTCACATGGTTGTATCCTCTAAGGGCTAAATCTGATTTCTTTAATGCTTTATCCATTTTTGTGCCCTTTGTTCAAACACAATTTCTACTAAAATTAAAATCTTTCAAAGTGATGGTGGAACTGAATTTACAAACAACCGGGTTCGTAATTTTTTTGAACAACATGGCATTTTACATCGTTTATCATGTCCTTATACACCACAACAAAATGGACATGTTGAAAGAAAGCATCGGCATATTGTCGAAACCGGCCTAACCATGTTGTTTCATGCTCATCTACACACTAAGTATTGGGTTGACGCCTTTTCATCGGCGGTTTTCATAATTAATCGATTACCATCAACAATTTTACAAGGGAAATCACCTTTTGAGCTCATGTATCATCAAGTTCCACAATATTCCTTGTTTCTACCATTTGGTTGCCGTGTTTTTCCCTGCCTTAGGGATTATGCCTTGCATAAATTAACTCCATGAAGCATTGCCTGTATTTTTCTTGGATATTGCTCTAAATACAAAGGATATAAATGTCTCGATCCATGCACCTCCCGTATCTACATTACTAGAAATGCACGTTTTGACGAACAATTTTTTCCGTTTGACACCTCCACTACTACCACAAATCCTATTGCTTCACTTGAAGTCACTTCATTCTTGGATGTTTCTCCAACTTTTGTTCCTTCTCATAATAATTCAAAAACACCCACTGTGAATAATAACCCATATATGAATTCCACTTCTCATCCCATAACTCTTCCTTTTTTTTCCACCCTCACAACACTTAAATAATCCTACTTATGGTCCAACAACACAATCACAATAACCTACTGGTTCATTACCTAACTCAGCGCCTGGCCCAACTCAGCATCCTTCTGGCCCAACGTCTGGCCCAACCGCTCAGTCACAAATGCAGCCCTTTCAATGTCCAGCAACTAGCCCAGTCCCTTATACGGTTCCGTTAACCGAACCCACTTCTATTTCTACTTCAGGGGATGGCCCAACTGTAAACAATGCTTCATCGAATGAAACATCTTCATCTGATACGTCTCCTGTTGACACTCCTTCATCCTCTCCTCGTGGATCTCGAACTAATACTTCACCTATACCTGTCCCACCCCCACCTCCTTCACATCCTATGATAACCCGTGCGAAGGCCGGTTTTTTTAAACCACGTCATCGGGTGGATCTCGCTCACACAAATGCGCTTCCGCTTCACCATGCTTTATTTGCCTCCGCTGATCCGTCCACCTTTCATAGCGCGTCTAAAGATCCTAAATGGGTTCATGCCATGCAGGAGGAATTATATGCTTTAAACAAAAATAATACTTGGACTCTTGTTCCTCATCCGAAAGATGCCAATATTGTCGGCTCCAAGTGGATCTTTAGAACCAAATTTCGATCCGATGGCACTATTGAGCGTCACAAAGCTCGTTTGGTTGCCCAAGGCTACAGTCAAGTTCCCGGTCTTGACTATTTTCACACCTTCAATCCGGTTGTCATAGCCACTACTGTTCGAACCGTTTTGGCTTTAAGCGTGATAAACAATTGGCATCTTCATCAATTGGATGTCAACAATGCCTTTCTGCATGGACATCTTGCTGAAACAGTTTATATGGAACAACCTAAGGGTTTCATTAATACTCAATTTCCATCCCATGTTTGCAAATTAAGCAAAGCCATCTATGGTTTAAAACAAGCTCCCAGAGCTTGGTTTCATCGTCTAAGCTTGTTCCTTCTCAATAATGGCTTTTTGTGTAGTAGAGCAGATCCATCTTTGTTCATCTATAAACAAGGGAAGTGTATTATGTATCTCCTTGTGTATGTGGATGATCTTATTCTCACAGGTAATCATCAACCAACTCTTACGTCGTTTATCTCTTCACTCCACAATGAATTTGCCATCAAAGATCTTGGGAAACTCAACTACTTTCTAGGATTGGAGGTTACCTACACTCAAAATGGTATTTTTCTAAACCAATCTAATATACTATGGATATCTTGTCGCGTGCAAAGATGTTGGAAGCAAAACCTGCTCCAACACCTTTGAGCGCCAATGTTTCATTTGTCTCCACAGGTACTGCCTTTCCGGATATCACCTTTTATAGATCCATTGTAGGTGCTCTCCAATACTTGACGATCACGAGACCTGATATTTCTTACGCCGTAAATCAAGTCAGTCAGTTTCTTCATGCTCCAACCACTGATCACTTTCAAGAAGTCCAGAGAATATTGCGCTATCTCAAAGGCACCATTGCCTATGGTTTACACTACAGTCGTTCTGCTACGCCTTCTCTACTGGGTTACTCTGATGCTGATTGGGCACGTTGCTTAGAGACTCCTCGCTCCACTTATGGATATTCTATTTTTCTAGGGGGGAATTTAATATCTTGGAGTGCTAAAAAGCAACCCACTGTTGCCAGATCCAGTTGCGAATCTGAGTATCGTGCTATGGCCAACACTGCCGCGGAGATTGTTTGGATAACTCACCTCCTACAAGAACTTCACACGCTTCCTCCGGACAGACCGACTATTCTTTGTGACAATCAAAGTGCTATTTTTCTTACTCAAAATCCCGTTGCTCATAAACGGGCCAAACATATTGATCTGGATTATCATTTTTTTACGAGAATTAGTTAATGCTGGAAAATTGGCTACTAAGTTTGCTCCAACCAATCTTCAGGTGGCTGATATTTTTACAAAAAGTCTTTCGAGCTCTCAGTTTAACGTTTTTCGGCGTATGCTTTGCATTGGTCCACCACCGTTCAGCTTGCAGGGGGATGTTAGATAATATGATCTTTGTATTATGTAATTAATTTGTATTGTCATTATAGGATTCTTTGGGTGTGTTTATGTAAATATCTCATCTATATATAGAGTCTTGTAATATGGTCTATTCAATGAAAAACAACTTTTCAGATTTTATACAAGTTAATTTGGCTATAAATAATTCAATCTATAATGTAGGTTCTCGTATTTGAGGAGGAGGACTTTCTTTGCTAAATTAAGGTACAAATTCTTGGATCTTGACATTTTAGTATAATTCATTTCTCGCTAGTATTTAAACCGGATTCTGTTTTCTTTTCATCATGGTATACTTTTATTTTCCGTTACTCGTTGGTACGGATTCCTGTTCTTGTCATCGTAGTATTTTTATTCAATCTGTTACTTTGTAGTACGGATGTTTTCGCTACTTGTCTCTGTTTCGTATTGTTATACAATTAGGTTTCACGAGCACTTAGTTAAGATCTCTGAATGATTTAGGATGTTTGTTTCACGAGCAGATGTCTGAATGATTGCCTCTGAATGGTTAAGCATTATACTGAGTCTGATTAGTTAAGATCTCTAATCTGAATTGGTCAGACATTTGCCTCTTAACGGTTAAACTTTATACTGCCTCTTGATGGTTCAGACCTCTTACTAGTTTAGCACTTAATGGTTCAGACCTCTTACTGATTCAGCACTTAACCATTCAGATGTTATCAAACAGCCCCTTAGTATATATTGTGGCATGCAATAGACTTTAGCCTTTGCGCTCATTGTTGCATGTCCCTTTTAGACTTATGTTAAGATAATTCATTTTTGATATGGCTTTGTACTATGTTACCCGAGCAATTATATGTTAATTCTTGTCGTTGGGGCGTTAATGGCATGGCACTCATCGTGACGGTGCGTAACTAAAGTTCATAGCGTCTCTAGTTTGTGCTTGTGTAGCACCTGGCCCCTAGAGACGAATAGATCGATCTTAGCTCTGACTCCTGACTCCTGCTGAGATGGAATAATGTGTGTATGCCTACACGCACCATCTCGGTGCATGGACTAGCTTACGTGACTTATTTTACTGTTATATGCTGTCATGTATGTCTTGTATCTATTATGACTTGTCTGATATGCTTATATGCATCTGATTATGTCCTGATCATGTATCGGGCATGCTTTTGGTTATGTTCAGTATCTGATTCTGGTTATATTTGTTTTAACTGAGCATCTGTTTTCAGCACTTGTCTCGGTGTCCGCCTCAGTATTTATTTTTAGAACTATTTTGTTTCAAGTATCGGTTCACATGTTTTCAAAACTCAGGTTATCTAAATTATTTCATCTATTAAATATATATTTTCAAAGTTAAAAATATAGTTGTTTTGGGTTAAATAATGTTTTGCTACGAGATTCGAGTTATCATTCAATTTTGATTTACATCTAAAATACTTATTTATAATATAGTAATTTCGACACTTCTTTGGTTTTAAAGAAAGTGAGATTTTTTTAAACTATATTATATAAGTTAAGCTATCTAAGAGAAGGAACAAGTTGTTAATGTCATTTAAAGATTTTACTTTTGAGATTTCTATATAATAATGACATTTAACTTGATTTTAAAATTGAGGGACTACCAAGCGGTGTCTAAGACGAAATTGTTTATAAAATGATAATTGTTCTAATTTATTATTATTTGATAGTGTATCAGGCTTTCTGTGCCAATTATGTATTGGGTTCAGTATTTGTCTAGCCTTTGTCTGACTTCTGTTTTGTATCAGTTTTCGTATTAGTTTTCATATTAGTTCCCATATCAGTTTCACTATTAGTCTCGTGTCTACATTTATTTACAGTATCCGTACTAGTACCTATCTCAGTTTAGCTTCCGTTTCGTTCTCTTTTGTTTGTCTCTACATGTACTATTGATTTCTCCGTTACTGAGCATGCTCAGCCGTATTTTTATTTTTGTGTTTGTCTTATTTGGTTGGTAGGTAATCTAGGAAATGTGGGGAATAAGTGAGGAGTGCCTTGAAGATCAAGATTTATTTTTGTTTTGTAATGTAAGAAATGTAATTATGATTCTTTTTATTTTTAGTTGGTTTGGTTTTTTAATTGATATCTGTAAGAGTGACACGTCAGCCCCTTTCGGGTTGGGGTGTTACATGATATATGCGTACATCACACTCCTAAGTGTTTGCGGTTTAATTATACATACCAGTCGATCAATTACACATCGTTTACTTTTCAATACATCAAACACTTGCTCAACGTCTTTTCTTGCTGACTCCTGAATTTCTTTAACACTTGGAAATGAATACGTCTTTACAAAAATAGACGGCGGTGCAGTTCCTTGTAACATGACATCGAATAGCGGTGATTGACGCATGACATTAATGTTGTTTGGACTGGGAGCACCAAAGAACGCCTGCTAAATCCATAAATCATTTGACGCAACCGCATTGAGCATGACCGTCGTTTTTTTATAGTCATCTCTCATATACTATCCTCGTAACTTAGTCGGGCAACTTCTCCAAACTATATGCGTATGGTCGATGCTACCAAGCATCCCTTGAAAGTGTCATCTAGTACGAACGTGATATGCCATGTCTACTCGGCTTTCGTAAAAATTCTTTAGCTTATAACTAGATAACAGCGTTGCAAAAAAATTCTAGAGATTTACTAGAAGTCCTAGAAGTAGAGATGGGCATAATAATCGGTTCCAAACCCGACCCAGTAGACCTGACCTAGAACCTGTTCCAGTTTCTACCCGCTTTATTGAAGAACCGGTTCCGGGTTCAAAAAACCCCTAGGTTCTTACCTGGTTCCACTTTTTATATAAAAAATCGGTCCGTACCCGGTTCCTACCCGAAACCGGTTCCTCTGTAACCAACCAAGCTTTTCATACAACACTAAGTTTTTATTAAAACCGGCTACATTACATGATAACACTAAACATTTATTTAACATAAAACACACTAAATCCTACAAATCCTACATTACATAAAACACTAAACATTCGAAGAACCGGTTCCGGATGCTTCACCGGCTTCATTTTTTTTCTTCTTCGTAACCGGACAATGACGATCAGTGTGGTTTTTTTAACGTCAAGTTGGCTGTAGCCTTCATGAACTTGTCGCAAGCTTTGCACCGTGCCATCTCGTGGCTATCGCTCATTAAGCACAAATCAAAGTGCTTCCAAACTTGTGGGTTTCTTTTGGTTTCCAAAACCATAAACCTCATCGTTGCACGCCATAACGAGCTTTGAAGATATAGAAACTGATTGAAGGTTATGTATTTTTGGAGTAGGTCTAAGTTATGTTTGAAGGTTTAAGTTATATATATAATAGAAACCGATTTTAACGGCCATAAATCGATTTCTAATGGCATTATAGCTATTGGAATCAACAGTTATTGCAGCTTTTTCTGTGAAATGCTCGAAGGAACCGGTTCCTCCGAGGAACCGGTTACAACCCTAACCCGAATCGGTTAGTATCGGTTCCAATATTTATGGTCTAAAATCGGGTAGGAACTGGAACCGGTTCCATTCACACTCATTCAAGAACCGGGTACGTTTAGGAACCGGTTCCGGGTATAAAAAAACCCGATATGCCCATCTCTACTTAGAAGACAACTAAATATTCATCATATTCGTCAGGAAATTACCGAATGCAAGTTGACGATGTGCACTTTTGTATCGCCGTGAAACTCTTTTTCCCCTAGCGTGGTAGCCAACTTCAAACCATGTAACATCCCGAACGAGTCAGTCGGAAATGTACTCGAGTACTCTCTGTAACATCCGCTAAAGCGGGCACTAACAAAACCCGACCCATTTTGAAACTCGAATCCAAACCATCATAAACCAGATTTTTTTCTTTCTTTCGCCTAAAGAATAAAGGTGGAAAATTCTTTTTATTTAATTTATCTGAATAATGTATTTATTTTCAAAGATTTAGAAATACTAATTATAACCAAACTTCATTAGGTCCCTTATTTAGTGTAAGTAGAGTCGTTAATTAAGTTAATGTGATTGGTTAGATTAGGTTATAAGTTCAGGGGCTTGTATGTAATAGAGTAAATTACTGTTTTGGCCTCTGTGGTTTAGCCAGTTTAACTATTTCAGCCCAAAAAGGAATCTTTTAACATATGGTTGCATTTTATAACGGGTTTGGCCCCTTACACTAACTTTGTTACTTTTTTGCAGTTAAGTGTAAGGGTAATTATGTCATTATATATATACCTTAGGGGTTGTTTTTGATAATTACAAATTTCTTTTAGTATTTAAAAGATTATTATTGCAATTACTCAAGTTTTTTTATTATTTCTTTATTTCCACGATTATTATTTAACAAAATACGTTTTAAATATACAAAAAAAATATGTAGTTTCTTAACCGTTTGTTTTTATAAAAGTCGTTTTAAAAAATATTTTTTTTACATTTTGTTTAAACCATCTATCGTTTTTAAATTCGTTTGTCTTTTAAAGTTTTTTTAAACACTTAATTTTATACCTTTCTTTTTAGAATCATTTATTTTTTAAACAACTAATTTTTTTAAGTCGTTCATTTTTAAAAAAATTTCAAAACGACGTGTATAAAAAACAAAAGAAATCTAAGATTTGAAAAAAAAACATTCTAATAAAAAGTTTTCAAAACATCATTCAATTCTTAAACTTTTATAGAATGGTTTCTTTCTTTTTAAGTCAACCATTTCTTTGGACCGTTTATTTATTCAAAATTTGTTATATTTTTAACCTTTCGTTTATTAATTTCATGCGTTTTTAGTACCTTACACTTGTTAACTTATTTTTTAAGGTTTTTTTTATAAACGCCATTTTTAAAGCAAATTGGATTTAAATAATCTCAACTTTCTCAATTTGGCCGATAATAATCCCAACTCAGTTATTTGCTGATAATAATCGGAATAGGTCCACTTTTAGCCGATAATAATCTGCCGTTAAAAGTAGTTTAACGGAGTCAAGTTTTTTTCCGAATTACAAATCGATGTTTTAGGGATTTTGATTAGAATGAGGATACGAGTCGATTTATGTAAAACTTACCTCGAAATGGTGCTGTAAACGGCTTGATTTTTTTAATTGGAAGTTTAAACATCCGAATTGAAGCACCGTTTTCGTCGTCTGGGGCTGTATTTCGAGATAAATTCTACATCAATCAACTCATATACTCGTTCCAATCAAAAGCCCTAAAACATCGGCTTGTAATTCGAAAAAAAAAACTTAACTCCGTTAAGTTATTTTTAACGTAGACTATTATCGGCCCAAAGTGGACTAGTTCGGATTATTATCGGCAAATAACTGAGTTGGGATTATTATCGGCGAAATCGAGAAAGTTGGGATTATTTAAATCCAATTTGCCTTTTTTCAATCTTCGTTTTATAAACTATTGGTTCATTTAAAATCAATCATTTCTAAATTCCTTCATTTTTGAAATCGTTCATTTTATGAAGTTTTTTTCCCGAACAACTATAAGTAAACTGAATACAAAGTTAAAAAATGAACGATTTCAAAAACGGTTCTAAAAGGAACGGTTTAAAAAGAAACGTTTTAAAATTAATGACTGAAAAAAATGAATTGTTTAAAAATGTTAAAAATGATTTTAAAAGGAACGATATAAAATGAAATATTTAAAATAACTTTAAAAAGAAGGATTTTAATAAACAAGCGGTTTAAAAATGAATAATTTGAAAAACGATAGACGGTTTTAAAAAAGGTTGAAAAACAAATGCTTAATGAAAATACATATTTATTTGTGTATATAAAACATATTTTGTTGAATAATAATCGTGAAAATAACGAAATAATAAAAAAACTGGAGTAATTACATTAATAATCTCTTAACTATTTAAAAAACTTTGTAATTATCAAAAACAGCCCCTAAGGTATATAATTAACAAATTACCCTTACACTTAACTGTAAAAAAAAAAAAAACTAACAAAGTTAGTGTGAGGGGCCAAAATCGTTATATAATGCAACCTCGGGGCCTAATATGTTAAAAAAAAAATTTAAGCTGAAAAGGTTAAATTGACTAAATGACAAGGGCCAAAACAGTAATTTACTCTTTGTAATAAGTGAAACTATTAAAGGAATAAAAAGATTATGTGATTGGTTAGATTAGGTTATAAGTTCAGGGGCTTGTATGTAATAAGTGAAACTATTAAAGGAATAAAAAGATAAAAACTTTGGGTAGACCGATAGTCGAACCGGGTGCCACACCAAAACCACTACACCACTGTTCCATTTGCAACCCGAACCCCTTATCCTATTAGGCTAAAGGGTGTGGGGATCATGGTTGGGACATGATTCGTCATGTAGGAACATGAATGGAAGGCTATACCACCCCTTCCCTAATCCATCATGGTTTGCATGGATTAAACCATGGCAACCATGGTTCTCCTTTCCATTTTTCAAGTAATCATTTCCTTTTTCTTTAGACAAAGATAAATTAAAATAAATAAGAGGATAGTTATTTGGGTCATGACCACACCTTTAGGGTAGTGGTTTTGGATTGTGGATTAGAGGTAAGCAATATGGCACTGACGTGAAGGGTCATGGTGGTCATGAGGGTTATGACCACATCCTATAGCCTTAAGCAAAAACTCTGACCCCCTTTTTGAATAAAAAACTTGCCGCCCAAGATTGTAACCCAGCACACCAAGATATTCAAATCTTTTCTGATCTTCGCTATATTTCGGAAAAAATGACGTTACCATATTAACAAACATGAACCTAGTCTATAAATTGAGTCTATCAAACCAAATCATCCTAAGGGCATGCTTGGCTAAGCTTATTTTACTTAAAAAGTACTTTTTTGAAAAAAAACTTATCGACTTATTACTTTTTGAGAAGGGGTTTTTAAAAAAGTGTTTGTATTAGCTTATAGGATGGGAAAAACCAATAAGTCAATAAGTTGTTTTTTTAAAAAGTGTTTAGCTTAGCTTATTGATGTAAAATGACTAAAAGCTAATAAGTCAATAAGTTGGTTCAAAAAGTCACAACATCCTAACTTCTCAAAAATGACTTCTCGATGATTTTTCTCCTTCTCAAAAAGTCATTTTGAAAAGGACTTTTAGGTTTGCTAAACACTAAAACTCCTTTTTAACTTTTTGATTAAGTCAATAAGTCATAAGTTGAGTTGGAAAAGTTTAGCCAAACATGCCCTAAATCAAACAAAGATCGCTTAATATCGGAAACTTAAAAAATTTATACCCGATCAAGACACTTCAAAATCATATACTAATACTGATTATATACGCGAATCAAAGCATGTTATCTAACGATTTGATTATAATAACACATCTAGTCAACCCCCGATCAAGACACTTCAAAATCATTTTGTGTTTACCTGCAAGTCTTCGCCGGAATCACTTAAACACGCTACATACATCGCCGTCGGTAAGCTTGTATTATATCATTCAATGCGTTTTATATAAGGCACAAAACCCCCCTGTTATTAACGATTAAGCTTGCTGTGTAAAACGAATTAGAGGTGTAAAGGAATAATTGAATTAACATATAAAAAAGTTAAAAAGAACAAGATCAGCTTTAAAGAAAAGCAAGTTAAAAACACGATTTTTATACAACACAATGCCCGTTTATGTTGCAAACTAGAGTTATATAAATTTGATTTTTTCTAACAAAATGAGTTCATTAACTTTTAGAAAAGGTTGAATATCCCTTTTTGTTTAATTCCTTTTATTGAGATTCTGGTATTTTCTTTTTTAAAAACGTACTTGCATTTAAAAACATATAATTTTTTTTACCCTATCGCGAGTTTTGGTATCATATCAATATTGTGACGAACTAAACTAATAATGGTATCGATATTATCGAAACCTGCACATGCACACGTTTTTAAGAATTCTGATTGTTGTAAAACACGTGTTAATATCCTTTTCAGCATATCAAATCACGACTTTATCAAGTGTCAGTACCGATACCACAATGAACATACCAATACCAACTGAAGTCTCTAGCATGAACTAGCCCATTAAATCAGAGGTATCCCAAAAATTTTTTTTACCTTGCAAGTAAAAAATATTAGAAAAAACGAAAATAAATAAATAAAAATAAAGCAAGTACCTAATAGATTTGTCTTTTCTTTTTTTCATAGTTTGAAATCGCTTTATCACATCATCGTCTTTTACCTTATGAAAAAATCATTTTCGACCGCACAAACGATGACATTGTTCAAATGGATTATTTTGTTATTTGGACTTTATTAGTTATTACAATTTGGGCTTAATTATCATAAAACTAATTATTTGGGATTTGTTATTAAAGGCTTTAGGCTGACTAAATAATGTCAAGTTTCATAATCTTCTCTTAGGGGTATCAACGTATATATTTAGGGATATCTTATGTATAAAACCGAAAAAAAATAAAGCTGCGAATACGAATACGGGGTTGAGCCGTAGCCTGTGCTACAGCTAAGTCTACTCTGGTTCCGCCCCTGATAACAGACCGACCCAATACCGAATGAATTTCCTATCCCACAATGTAAATTCAAACAAAAGAAAAAAATGTATATACATATGTATATGTGTTAATCCTTGATTGGAGTAGGACAGTCAAACTATTCTTTTCCCTCTGCATTTGAAAAAGACAATACTTGCATGCCTGATTCTTTATGGCCTATAAACTAACTCCTTAGATCATTGTTTCGTCCAACCACACCCTTTACTCTCTCCTTGTCACACCCAACCGACGGCGGAATCATTGGGGCGCGGCACTAGGCGAATCAGATTGCTCAAGAGAATCCATAACAACTATATTGCGATAATATTTATTACATTCGTTATCCCATACTAACAAATAATACAATCACATGAGTCATCACAGATTTCTTGTCCTCTCGAACAATTCAAATCCGACAACCTAGATTTTAGGTGAGTTTCTAGACTTCCTAGCTTGATTTGATGAAGACTTCAACTAAACCTGCAACATACGTTAAAATATTGTCAATGCAAAAGTATTGGCGAGTATACAGGTTTGATAGGTAATAGTATAATAGATTAAAAGTGCTGCGAATTTCCACATGCATAAACGTAATACACGACATATATACTCACAAACTGATACTACCAGCTAAGTCCTCGATGCTCGATTCTTCGATGGCATAACTAGACCCCGTCGGGCGCAATAGTACTATACTAGTTGTGGTGGGACGTCACGAGTATAGGTCCTAGCACATATGTAACTAGCATCACGTGTATCTATGCACACAGTTATTCGCAAGTGATAAATTAACTGATTAAATGATTCGTTGATGAGTTCGATTTATAAGGAACGTATGTTACACCCAAAATTCGATAAAAAGGGGGTCAGGTATACTCACCGTGCGTATTTGGTTGGATTGACGGGATAATGCCTGAGAATGCCCTGATTTCAGACTGATTATATGAGTATTGAATAGCACGTTAAATGATATCGGAATACACGGAATTGAACGAAAATCAGATCAAAGGTTGGCCCACTCGGATGGGCTGTCCGATCGAGTAGGCTGTTCGATCGGATGGGCAGCCGTGTTAAACAACTGAAATTCCATCAAAACTGACTCGTTCTATCGGCCGGGAATCACCCCGTTCCATCAGAACTTGCCGTTCTTGGTGGGTTTCCCTTGTTTAACCCGAATTTGGTTGTTTCATCGTTAGGAATCAGATCTTTGACCAACACGACACTAAGAATGAGTAGAAGGTCGGTATAAGCTCCGATTCCACCGTTTTTGAATACCTTGAGAGTAAAAGATTTGAAAGAAAGTTGGAAAACCATCCTTCAATCCTCTTATTCATGATGATGTGTAGATCTGATGTGAAAACCTTGTTTATTCTTGTGGAAATCCCTTAGATCTGAGTTGTTCTTGGTGGAATGAGGCCAACACTTGAAGTTCATAAGAACTTCATGATGACATCACTCTAGAACACCCCAAATCTGTTGATTTCACGTTTAAAAGTTGAAATTTGCAAGATAGAAAGGTGGAGGAATGCATAAAGATCAAGGAAGTACAAGATTTGAGTTGAAAACTTACAAGAATCGCGAGAAATCGAGAGACAAAGGGGTTGGAACGTCTGGTCGAGCAGCAACAGTGACAACAAGTATGTTGGAGGTGAATGAGGGGTATTTATAGGCCAAGAGGAAGGAAAAAGGAGGGCAGGTTGGCCTGGATCGGACGGCTCGTTCGATCGGCCGGCCCAGCCGTTCGGCTGGCCTGTCGAGTGCGTATCTATATATTCAATAGTCGGTGTGATGCTCGAATTATAATTTATTTATTATAATTAATCACAAGAAGGGTCGTATATACGTATCTATATATTCAATAGTCGGTGTGATGCTCGAATTACGCGTGCCTTCGAGTGCGTTCTTCGATGTGATGTGCCATAATGATCATTGGGGGTACTACTTGCTCGTATCGCCATCATCGTCACGACGGCCGGAGGCATGGTACTCACCCAATAGTCCTTGTTAGCGTTGATTGCTTACATTTCGACACCTCACGGCTATCGAGGAGGGTAGAATAGGTCCTCACTCTACATCATGGTGAGTGTTATTAATTACGAAAATAGCTTTGTATTATTGATAGAATATGCGTAATTATTTGATTATATTTCGATTTAGCGATGTATCTGATATATTTACATTATGATCCGAATCTCTGGTGCTAGGCGTAACGAGTATAACGAGTAGTAACAACGCACAAAAGTGCGGGTTGTTACAGTCTCCCCTGCTTTTGGAAATTTCGTCTCGAAATTAATCCATTAGTAGGGTGGTAGGAGCTGATGCGAATGAGGGTAGCGATTAGGACGTTTAGATTAGCGAGCGATTGATTAAGATTCAACGAACGAGAGCGGTGAGAAGATACGATTCGAACAACCCAAGCGATAGCACACACAAAAGTGATCCCATAGCGTTTTAAACTTACAGATAGTTGATTAACCTTCGAAGATGCTTTAAGAAAATCTCCCCATGGCGCGGCGTTCACTGCATCGATGTCCACACCAGCAGTAGAGGTTTACACAATGGTTGATAACCAGCGGTAGAGATTGCGAGATAACACAAGATGCGATTGCGATTTCGAGCCACATAATGAGTGATTTTGATTGCGAGATAGATCTAGCAAAACTGCGATTGAGTTGCGATGTAGACTTACGACCAGTCTTGCGTTGCTCCAATTGCTCTTCGGGGTGAACTTCTCAAGTCCATCGATGTGGCAATTGCGTTGCGTACGCAGACTTACGAGAAGTCTCACAGTGATGCGATTTGGTTTTGTTACGCCTTGCGATCGATTTGCATTGTGTCAAAAATAACCATAATACTATAATAGGTCTAATAACGTCCAACTCCGCAAGGCACTTTCTTCACGAAACTTCGGTAGTATGGTAAAGCACACCTTGCGTTACCCCTACTATTTTTGCCCCGTGATTTGGTGTCACGCTCTGTTGACATGGCCAAGACGATTATATATAGGAAGTACCACGCTTGACCATGCTTTTAACGTTATGGCACCATTAGAATTTCACTACGATCTCCGTGCACTGACCCAAAATAATCCCGTGTGCACCCGCGATTAGTTGTTCCTTGCACGTCTATCGTACCTCGTTCTAAGAGTGTTGTAAGGGTAAAATACATTGTATAGTACATAGTGCTAGCGTTTAGATGGTGCGCGAGTATAAGAGAAATAAAATTCACATGCGACGATAGATGAAATAAGTTCCACACATAAAATAAAATGACGGCGATAAGTCGTATTATTACAACAACATTAGAAGCAAAATAACTTTGTTGGGGAAGACTTCCACGGGGACAGCGGTTGCTGTTGGAACTCCTCATGGTTGCGGTCCCGCGCGGCAGTGCTGCGTATGATGACCATACCAGTGGCAATTTGTGCAATAGCGACAATTTGCTTCTGGCGGGAGATGATACGTACACGTGAAGCACAGGGGATGAGGCCCATTGTAAGCACGTTTCAGTTGAACTGGGACTGCTCGGAGAGGTTCTGGTTGCGACAGTCCAGTTGTTGCAGAGTCTGGGCTCACGGTCTTCCGTTTGCGGTCAGGTTGATCTTCTCGGGATGATGCGGTGTTGTCGGTGGATTCGTCTGGGGATTCACTGGGGACATCCTCGGAACAATCCTCAGAAGAACCCTCAGAGGAGTCGCTAGATGAACCATCAGCCGATTCGCCAGAGGAATGGTCAGAGGAGTTGATGATGATTGCTTGATGAGCTTGTTTGAAAGGCTTCTTGGAGAAAGATCCGTCCAAGACTCGTTTGCTGTTGATCTCTGTGGCTAAACGGTAGGCTTCTTCGATGGTAGCAGGTCTTGCAGCTTCGACAAAATCACCCACACACTCAGGCAAGCCGCGGATGTACTTCAGAATGGCTTTTTCTGAAGTGCTGACTTGGCTTGGGCAGATTATGCTAAGCTGTTTGAACCTTGCGGTGTAGCCAGCATTGTTACCTTCGTTTTGCTTGATTTCCCAAAATTCATTTTCTAGCTTCTAGACTTCGTGAGGAGGACAGTACTCCTTCTTCATGAGTTCCTTCAGCTCGTCCCAAGAGAGGGCATAAGCTGCGAAGACCCCACGTTTGTTGCGTTCGACGGTCCACCAGTCGAGTGCTCGTGATTGAAATACTCCGGTAGCGCAAGTAGTACGGAAACTATCGGGACACCCACTTTGACGAAGGGTAACTTCGATAGAATCGAACCACTGGAGTAGTTGGGAGACACCTCCTTCACCCGTGAACTCCATCGGGTCACAGGCTTTGAAGTGTTTGTAAAGAAAATCAGATTGCAACGCTTCCGTCTTAGAGTCCTTCGAAGCTCGAGAGTTGCTGAGAGAGTGCACTTGAGCGACAATTTGAGGAATGAGCTTGACCACTTCCTTGGTCACGAGCGAGGCAATCCTCTTATCGGCGCTTCATTTGGCTCTTCTCCTAGCCATTCGTCTCGAGGTAGAGTTGTTGGAAGGCATCTAGACAGAGAGATTTTTGGAATGAGATCCGATCATAATGATTTTGAGTTTACGATGCGATTGAGCATGATCGAAACTTGTAACGTGCAATATAAATAGATTTCACATAGGAGCCACATAGGAGACACAAAACTTCCTAGATTCTCACACAATGGTTTGGTTGTACTTAGATATAGATAGTTGTAGTTTATACTTACACACATATATTATGGTTTAGAATGCGCGAGGACGCGTTGAGAGAGAGAGAAAGTATGCGAGAGGAATTCGGACAATTAGACATTAGTTTTGTTACGAACATTCGGTCTTTGTTTTGGATTGCGATGGCTGTGCGAGTTGTGCGTTTTGTAGAACAGGGAGCAAAAATTGATAATCGTAAATTAAACACATAAAACATAGCTAACTTCATTGAAGCGTAAAACCGGCGAGTCGCAGGCTTGATAAAGTACTCGGAGTGCCTCGGGTGTTTAGGCGTCGACTACCCAAGGTAACCCAATCACACCCCAACAAGTTCGTGCATGCGCGTTGACTTTGGAGACTTATGCTTCCACTGGGATGCAACTCATGGCATTCGTCCTCTTGGTCATCGCGTGGCTCGAGTCGTTGTGGTGGTCGAGTCCTTGGTGAGAGCTTTTTGAAAACTATTTTAGGGAGTGGAACGGTTCATTAAGGTACGGGTTTCACCCCTGACTTAACAGTTTCGTTCCCAATTGTGGTTGTGCTCATCGAATGAATACGAGAGCTCCACTAGAATTTCGAAATGGAGGCTTTCTTCGAGGTATGGATGTCACTCCTAACTTGACGAAAGATTCTCGTGCTAAGAAAATGCGCTGAGTGAGCGATCCTATCGAGAGTTATTGGTTTTCACACCTGATCTCGACTGGATCACTTGGTTGTGAGTTGCGAGTATTTTCGAAAACACGTGTATTGTGTCAGCCTTAAGAAAGGCTAAGTAGTATTTCAGCCATAGGAAAGGCTTCTTTGTGTGAAGTTGTAGTATGCGGGGTTCACACAAAGTCGTAGTTTTTGCTATTTCGATCGAAAGTATCAGGTAGGCGCAATACAAACCCTACTGGGTTCATACGAGTCAGCCTGTGGGTGCTTAGACTATAGACTAGGTCTATTTCTAAGACGTCGACCCGGACTAGGTCGAGTCTTGCCTAATTCCCTATAGTTATGGCTCTGATACCAATCTGTCACACCCCAACCGATGGCGGAATCATCGGGGCGCGACACTAGCAAATCAGATTGCTCAAGAGAATCCATAACAACTATATTGCGATAATATTTATTACATTCGTTATCCCATACTAACAAATAATCCAATCACATGAGTCATCACAGATTTCTTGTCCTCTCAAACAATTCAAATCTGATAACCTAGATTTTAGGTGAGTTTCTAGACTTCCTAGCTTGATTTGATGAAGACTTCAACTAAACCTGCAACATACGTTAAACTATTGTTAATGCAAAAGTATTGGCGAGTATACAGGTTTGATAGGTAATAGTATAATAGATTAAAAGTGCTGCGAATTTCCACATGCGTAAACGTAATACACGACATATATACTCACAAACTGATACTACCAGCTAAGTCCTCGATGCTCGATTCTTCGATGGCATAACTAGACCCCGTCGGGCGCAATAGTACTATACTAGTCGTGGTGGCACGTCACGAGTATAGGTCCTAGCACATATGTAACTAGCATCACGTATATCTATGCACACAGTTATTCGCAAGTGATAAATTGACTGATTAAATGATTCGTTGATGAGTTCGATTTATAACGAACGTATGTTACACCCAAAATTCGATAAAAAAGGGGGTCAGGTATACTCACGGTGCGTATTTGGTTGGATTGACGGGATAATGCCTGAGAATGCCCTGATTTCAGACTGATTATATGAGTATTGAATAGCGCGTTAAATGATATCGGAATACACGGAATTGAACGAAAATCAGATCAAAGGATGGCCCACTTAGATGGGCTGTCCGATCGAAGAGGCTGTTCGATCGGATGGGCAGTCCGATCGGTTGGGCTGTCCGATCGGCCAGCCTATCCGATCGGCTAGCCTATCCGATCGGTTGGGCCGTCCGATTGGCCAGTCTGTCCAATCGGCTAGCCTGTCCGACCGGTTGGGCTGTTCGATCGGCTGGCCCGTCCAGCTGTTTTCGACAATTTTGCATGTTTTCTGTGGTTTTGGTCGAGACGTTTGCTGTGACGTGTTAAACAACTGAAATTCCATCAAAACCGACTCGTTCTATCGGCCGCGAATCACCCCGTTCCATCAGAACTTGCCGTTCTTGCCGGTTTTCCCGTGTTTAACCCGAATTTGGTTGTTTCATCGTTAGGAATCAGATCTTTGACCAACACGACACTAAGAATGAGTAGAAGGTCGGTATAAGTTCCGATTCCACCGTTTTTGAATACCTTGAGACTAAAAGAGTTGAAAGAAAGTTGGAAAACCATCCTTCAATCCTCTTATTCATGATGATGTGTAGATCTGATGTGAAAACCTTGTTTATTCTTGTGGAAAACCCTTAGATCTGAGTTGTTCTTGGTGGAATGAGGCCAACACTTGAAGTTCATAAGAACTTCATGATGACATCACTCTAGAACACCCCAAATCCGTTGATTTCACGGTTAAAAATTGAAATTTGCAAGATAGAAAGGTGCAGGAATGCATAAAGATCAAGGAAGTACATGATTTGAGTTGAAAACTTACAAGAATCGCGAGAAATCGAGAGACAAAGGGGTTGGAACGTCTGGTCGAGCAGCAACAGTGACAACAAGTATGTTGGAGGTGAATGAGGGGTATTTATAGGCCAAGAGGAAGGAAAAAGGAGGGCAGGTTGGCCTGGATCGGACGGCCCGTTCGATCGGGCGGCCCAGCCGTTCGGCTGGCCTGTCCGATCGGTCGGCCCAGCCGTGCGGCTGGCCTGTCCGATCGGCTGGCCTCTCCGATCGGCCGGCACAGCCGTCCGGCTGGCCTCTCCGATCGGCCGGCCCAGCCGTCCGTCCGGCTGGCCTGTCCGATCGGCCGGCCCAGCCGTCCGGCTGGCCTGTCCGATCGGCCGGCCCAGCCGTCCGGCTGGCCTGTCCGATCGGCCGGCCCAGCCGTCCGGCTGGCCTGTCCGATCGGCCGGCCCAGCCGTTCGGCTGGCCCATCCGTACGGAGGCCTTTCGATCCCCGTTTTTGGTGTGTTGCGATAGTTTGGGCCACTTTTCATATATTTATATTATTATTTATTTATTTATTATAATTAATCACAAGAAGGGTCGTATATACGTATCTATATATTCAATAGTCGGTGCGATGCTCGAATTACGCGTGCCTTCGAGTGCGTTCTTCGATGTGATGTGCCACAATGATCATCGGGGTACTACTTGCTCGTATCGCCATCATCGCCACGACGACTGGAGGCATGGTACTCACCCAATAGTCCTTGTTAGCGTTGATTGCTAACGTTTCGACACCTCACGGTTATCGAGGAGGGTAGAATAGGTCCTCACTCTACATCATCGTGAGTGTCATTAATTACGAAAATAGCTTTGTATTATTGATAGAATATGCGTAATTATTTGATTATATTTCGATTTTGCGATGTATCTGATATATTTACATTATGATCCGAATCTCTGGTGCTAGGCGTAACGAGTATAACGAGTAGTAACAATGCACAAAAGTGCGGGTTGTTACAGTCTCCCCTGCTTTAGGAAATTTCGTCCCGAAATTAATCCATTAGTAGGGTGGTAGGAGCTTATGCGAATGAGGGTAGCGAAGCGATCGATTGATTAAGATTCAACGAGCGAGAGCGGTGAGAAGAAACGATTCGAACAACCCAAGCGATAGCACGCACAAAAGCGATCCCATAGCGTTTTAAACTTACAGATAGTCGATTAACCTTCGAAGATGCTTTAAGAAAATCTCCCCATGGCGCGGCGTTCACTGCACCGATGTCCACACCAGCGGTAGAGGTTTACACAATGGTTGATAACCAGCGGTAGAGATTGCGAGATAACACAAGATGCGATTGCGATTTCGAGCCACATAATGAGTGATTTTGATTGCGAGATAGATCTAGCAAAACTGCGATTGAGTTGCGATGTAGACTTACGACCAGTCTTGCGTTGCTCCAATTGCTCTTTGGGGTGAACTTTCTGTAACACCTCGAAAATTCATGTCCAATATTGTATCGACATGTGTCATGGACTTAAAACATGTAAAGGATTGAATTAGAGGGACTAAAGTTGACAAACACGGAATCTATGTGTGTAAAAGGATTCAAAATGTCAACGATGAATAAATATGTCTTTCAATAACCCTACATGATGTTTATACCCTTAAACGAATAAATCATGGATCATACGAAGCTAATCGTGAAAGAAAGTGAGGAATTACAAACTACAGGGGCTAAATGTGTCAACATATTTAAAGTATACCTCTGAGTGATCTTTTAGCAGACCCGAAGATTTGTAATGATAAACTATACTCACAAGAATGTGTGATAAAAATTTCACAAGGTTTCGATAAAGTATGAGAAAGTTATGATAATATTCGTATACGAGGGGTTAAAAGCGTCAATATTGAAATTTAAGACTTTTCAGTGAACGTATGAATAACCGGGGACCAAACAAAGTTGGTTTATGACTTGGAGTCCTTAAAACTCAAGTTTGGGGGTTTATAGTGCAAGAAATGAGCTTAAAATCAAGTTTGGAAGGACCAGGGACCAAAATTGCAATTTATGAAACTTTGTAACCGGATCAGACTATCCACACGGGGCGCGTAAGATCCTTATGGATCCTTACGCGGGCCGCCTAAGGTCCCCAGATACAAAAAATGTTGGCAGCTGCCTGTTACAGCCGGTTTAACCGACTTAGATGCCTGGTTTTCAATACTTGGAGCTTGTTTGATGGTTTTAAAGAGTATAGGGACACTTGGAATGATCCCATAACATTCCTAGACTTGTATGGCATGATCTTAATGATCCAAGAAACCTATATAAAGCCATGAACTTTGGGTTTTCATTTGCTCATTCACTTGTAACTATCCCAACTCACTTCTTGGAGGTTCCTGGAGCTCAAGCATCTTTCCTAGTGATCATTAGTTGTGCTTAGGACTATTGTAAGTATGCTTAACCTCCTTTAGTTCAGTTTTGCTTAGTTTATTAGCGTTTAGTCAAACCGTCGTAATTAAGGTTTGACTTCGTCATTAATCTTAATTGCTCCAGTCAAATTTCATTATGAAAGTACTTATGAGTTGGTAGTTATGTGGGCATTAAACCGCTAAAAGGTCACCCTTTGATTTCCACTCTAATTAGGTCAATTGTCGAGTCAAACTTGATTATAAAAAGTCAACAGAAAGCTAATTTTCAAATAAATGCATAATTAGCAATGTAGAAGCTATGCAACCTGTTTTGACATTAATATAACTTGGTAATTAATGTAAGAACATGTCTAAACATGTTCAACTCGACAATTTTTAGTTTAAGCTTGGTACGGGACCGAAAGTCGCATAGTTTGAGTTATGCTTTGACTTTCAGTTCTGACCCGTTTGAGCATGAATTAGGAATGCCTTAGAGCTCTAATAGGACCAAGTTACCTATAAGTATAACCCTCTGAGATTATACAACTTGGTTCATTAGTTATCCGATTCATATGCATCATTCCGTTAAATGCTTAAATGTTGACTATTATGCCCTTATCATCCTAAAATGTGATTTTTGATAAAGTGAAAGAATAGAAACCTTCACTACTGATTTATAGACTTGTCCCTAAAATTTGACATCAGTTTGAGGTCTAGATTAGGAGTTATGCTCGTTAGCGTAATTAGAAAGCTTTTTAGTAATTAAACCGAATAATTAGCATATAGCCTATCTAAACCTAATTTTTGATACCAAACTTATTACCTACTGATGTAATATAATATTTTGGTATTTTTGAAGATTTTTATTTATTTTTAGGCTGAGCATAACATAGAGTTCTAAGCTTAATTCGGTAATTGCCGGTTTTGCCCTTTTGGGCTATAAAATGAGTTTTACAAATCCTTTTGACCCCAAACCTTTTTCTACTGATCTAATATGATAAATAAAGTATTTTGAGCCTTCTGGAATAATAAAATTATCAGCTTTCCTTTGAAAACCCCGAAATAGCTCCAATTCGCCTTTTTTAAGCGTTTTTAACGCATAGTATGTATTAAAACTATTTTATAAATATAAGGTTTGATACCTACTGATGTTTTAAGTAGATTTTCATACTTTAGAAGTAAGCAAAAGTCTTAAACTCAGAATTCCAGTTTTGACCTTTTAAGCCTATGTGAAATTACCAAAATGCCCTTAAGATGCATAGTTTGATTATAAGTGATAAATTTCACATATAAGTTATGCCCTACTGATATAACTTAGTAAATTGAGTATTTTTACTAATTACATCAGACCCGAAACTCAGAATTATACTTAAACTCTTTTATATTCTTTTAAATGACCAAAATACCCCTACGGGGCGTAATTTGAGTTTAGATTCATTTGGGGCATAATAGAAGACATCCTTCTGATGTCACAACATAGTTAAGGCATATTAACTTGTGGAACATGTTCATGACTCTTATGGTTACCCGTTACGCATGTTTCGCATTCGGATCGGCGTGTGTAACTAGTTTGCATATATTAGCCGAAACGGGTCAAACCATATCGTTTTTGTCTCAAAATCCAAAATGTGTTTAAGTTACCCATATTAAACAAGCATGCAAGCTTGTCGGGTCAAAACCACATTCTAAACCGGTCTTCGCTTTATCATGCGTTTGAACCGTGTATTCCTTTTGAAAACAAACCGGTCTAAGTCTAAGCTTAATTAAAGACCCGTTAGGATTCTAATAGGTTATTAAAAACCTTCATTCCATATTAGGAGCCCAGTAAAAGCTACGTGCACTTGCTGTATTTGATTTATACTTTGCTCAGGTAAATACCCTTAACTTATTTTCCCTATACGGGCAAGGGATACGGTACTATAAAAGTACCGCTTGGTCGGGTGTATGTAGTCATTTAAATAATATTGTGATTGATGTATTTACATAACCTGTTTGATATGTATTATTTGGTGTATGGCCCTTGGGGGTTAAACGACCATGTCCCGGATATCCTTGGCATCATTCATAAAATGGCCACGACCTAAGCACGGGGTGTAGGCGTACACCTGGCAGTTGCATTATGTAAAAACTGGTATTCCACTATAAGGAATCGACCTTGTGGGCATTATACCTGTGGCGTGTCAGTTAACTTAAGTCCGGCCCTACAAACCGGCCCTAATGGACGACAAATGAGTAAAACTGTATACAAGATTATTTTGAATAATTGTCCCAAGTTATAAAATATTTTTGCCGAAGTGCATTCAAATCAATTTTCAAACTCTTTTCAAAATGAGTCAGTTAAGTTGTATTTACCAGTGCAAACAGACGTATTTTCCAAAAAAGGCTAAGTGCAGGTACTAGACGAAATAGGCTGGCTACTCCAGGCATCATTACTCAAGTCTCGCAAGCTTTAGATGTCAAAATCTGTTGAACAGTTTTCCTTTTTATTTGACCCGCCTGTGGATCTGTTTCGACTGTTTTGTGCTACTTAAACATTACAATTTATTCAGTTGAAATGAATCTATATCTTTTGCTTCCGCTGTGCATTTATATGTTGTGTTGTTTGACTATGATGATATCGATTACGTCACGATACGCCCCACCGGGCCCACCGGTGACACGTGGAAAATAGGGGTGTGACAGGTTGGTATCAGAGCCAACACTGAGTGAATTAAACACTAGCCTTTTTTGTGTTTAATCTCAGTTACACAATTGCACATTCTTGAGTCTAGACAAGAACTTAGGACTAATCCGAATTTGTTTTGTTTTGATTTGTTTCCTTTCTTATTTTCCTGATTTGCCCTTGCATGGGTAAATCATTTCGGTTAGAAGTCCCGTTTAGGGCAACCATGCACTTGTTTAAATTTTAAAGGAATGGTTAGGTTTAAAATAACATTCCTATTATAAGATCTACCATTGTGATAAAATGGCAAAATCTAAAAAGGACAAGACCTAGCTCAAGTGTCGTTCTAAGACAGGGCCAAGATGGTAGTTCCTCAATTAGATTCAGATCCTTGTTAACATCTCAATTTAGGATTGCTCTGCGTTTAATATTAGAAGAATCTTAAACGTAAAACTTAGCCTAAATGTCGTTGCAGACATGGCCAAGATGGTAAAAGCTAACCAAATTGTCATTTCAGGCATGGTCAAGATGGTAAAACCTAGCCTAATTGTCATTTGCAGACATGGCCAAGATAGTACAATCTATTCAAAGGATTCAAAACTTTGTTAATATCCGAAAGCATATTAATATGCTTGACAAATGTGATTCGATAAAATCACATAAGTCATTATTAAATGGGTTATTCTAAATTCCCTTATTTATATAATCATCCCTTAAGGATGAAGCGCCCACGGGCTATAATTAACGTCCTCTGGGACTAAAGACAGTGGTAGCCTACAACTCCCTGTCTAGAAAAGGTAATGAACTTTGATTCAAACCTTAAATATCCCGATTCTGTAAGAATCCTGGGTTATAAAATTAAACTTGTCTGCGTGACTAGGCCTTTTGTGCTATTATATATATATATTTAGGGTTATGATAAAAATCCTGAATAATTAACTAAAATGTGTATTAAAAACCATAGTTAATAAATCGTTCAAAATGATAGAACTGTATAAGCTTCTATATATAAACCTTGCCCTTGTTTTCTTTTATGTAGCAATTAAAGCTACATGGCTAGGTCGGAAGAAGTGAATAGTCATCCCCTGGAAAACCATGATGATGATAGGGTTAATATAACCAGAGGAGAGCTCCGTACCCTGATTGATACAGCTGTATCTAAAGCTGTAGAGGAGCAATTCAAGGAGTATAGTGGAACTCATAGTAGAACCTCTTCGGTACCCCACTCTAAATCTGTTCCTAAAGCCCATTCGGAAGCTTATAGCAAACCACCCTCTAAGAAAGATGGACCCAAGAAAGAGGATGTTGAACATTCCTCAAACCAACACAGTGTTCCACGTAAGAAAATAGTGTTTGATGATGAGCCATGTACCAAGTCTTGTACTTATAAGTACTTTGTTTCCTGCAAACCCCGAGATTTCACTGGGGAGAAAGGGGCAATAGATTGTATGACCTGGTTAGATGAAATGGACACTGTTGTTGATATCAGCGGTTGTGCTGAAAGGGATATAGTGAAGTATGTATCTCGATCGTTCAAGGGAAAGGCACTGGCATGGTGGAAGTCTCTCATTCAAGCTGCTGGGAAGATCCCACTTTACAACATGTCATGGGAACAGTTTGTCGTTCTCATTAAAGAAAATTATTGTCCACAGCATGAAGTGGAAAGGATTGAGTCAGATTTCTTGTCACTGGTGATGAAGAACCTAGATTGTCAAGCATACCTTACAAGCTTCAACACCATGTCCAGATTGGTTCCCTACCTTGTGACACCAGAGCCCAAGAGGATTGCTCGCTTCATTGGGGGATTAGCCCCAGAAATCAAAGCCAGTGTTAAGGCTTCGAGACCTGCTACTTTTTAGATCAGCTGCTGATCTATCTCTATCCCTCACCTTAGATGCGGTTAGGCTAAGATCGCTCAAGAGCTCTGAAGAGAGTAAGAGGAAGCGTGAGGAGGATAACTCACGAGGGTTGGAAAAGAAGCACAAGGGAAACACTGATTCCAGGAAGTTTGGGTCTGGAAAGAATAGTCAGCGAACTGAAGAAAAGCCAAAGTGCACAACTTGCCAAAAACGCCACTTTGGAAAATGCAGGCTTGAGACCAAGTCTCAATCAGGACCACCTGCATGTGGGTTGTGCAAGTCTAAAGAGCACAAGACTATTGATTGTAAGAGGATTAAAGATGCTACCTGCTATGGCTGCAACGAGAAAGGGCACATTAAGACTAACTGCCCTAAATACGCCAAGAAACCTGAGGAAGCCAAGAAGACCAATGCTAGGGTCTTCCAAATGAATGTACAGGAGGCAATTTAGGATGACAACGTAATCACAGGTACCTTCCTCGTAAATGATGTATATGCTAGAGTACTGTTTGATTCTGGCGCTGATAAGTCGTTAATAGATAACAAGTTTTGTAAGTTGCTGAATTTACCTGTTAAAACCTTAAGTGTGAAGTATGAAGTGGAGTTAGCCGATGGAACCTTAGAAACCGCCTCAACCATGTTAGATTGATGTGTTATATCTTTTAGGAACCACTCTTTTCCTTTGTCCTTGCTTCCTTTGAAGTTAGCCGGATTTGAGTTAGTATTGGGCATGGATTGGTTATCGCATAACCAAGCCCAGATCATCTGCAAGAAGAAGCAAGTGGTGATTAAGACTCCGTCTGGTGAGTCACTTACCATTCAGGGAGATACCCGGTAAGGATTACCTGGGCAGTGTCTATGCTCAAGGCATCTAGATGCTTAAAGAAGGGTTGTGTCATTTACATGGCACAAGTGACTATTGATGAGCAGAAGCCCAAAGTTGAAGATATTCCAGTCATTTCTGAGTACCCTGAAGTTTTCCCTGAAGAACTACCTGGCTTGCCACCAGATAGACAAGTGGAGTTTAGAATTGACATCATCCCCGGAGCCGCACCTGTTGCTAGAGCACCCTATAGGTTGGCACCAACAGAGATGAAGGAATTGAGGACACAGCTAGATGATTTGCTAGCCAAAGGTTTTATTAGACCTAGTTCGTCTCCATGGGGAGCGCCAATCCTATTTGTCAAGAAGAAAGATGGGTCGATGCGTCTGTGCATCGATTACCGTGAGCTTAATAAAGTTACCATCAAGAATAGGTATCCTTTGCCCAGGATCGACGATCTGTTCGATCAGCTACAAGGAGCAAGCTACTTCTCTAAGATTGATTTAAGGTCAGGCTATCATCAATTAAAGGTTAAAGATGAAGATGTACACAAGACTGCGTTTAGGACTCGCTATGTACACAAGACTGCGTTTAGGCTCACAAACGCACCTGCCGCATTCATGGATCTCATGAATCGTGTCTGCAAGACCTATCTGGATAAATTTGTCATTGTTTTCATCGATGACATCCTCATCTACTCAAAGAGTCAAGCAGACCACGAGAAGCATCTTCGTTGTAATTTGAAACTACTTCAACAGGAAAAGCTCTATGCCAAATTTTCAAAGTGTGAATTTTGGCTTCGCGAAGTCCAATTCCTTGGACATGTTGTGAGTGAGCGTGGTATCCAAGTGGATCCCGCAAAGATAGAAGCTATTATGAATTGGCAAGAGCCAAAGACGCCTACGGAGATTCGTAGTTTCCTAGGACTGGCAGGCTACTATAGGCGATTTATATAAAACTTCTCAAGAATTGCAGCACCCTTGACTCTTCTCACCCGTAAGAATAGCAAGTTTGATTGGGGGCCTAAGCAGCAAGAGTCTTTCGACATTCTAAAGAAAAAGTTAAGCAACGCTCCTGTGCTGACGTTGCCTGAAGGAATTGAAGAGTTTGTAGTATATTGTGATGCATCGCACACCTGGATGGGGTGTGTGCTTATGCAAAAAGGCAAGGTCATTGCCTATGCTTCACGTCAGTTAAAGGTGCACGAAAAGAACTACACCACCCACGATTTGGAACTGGGTGCCGTTGTATTCGCACTAAAACTAGGGAGGCATTACCGGTATGGAACTAAGTGTGTGATCTATTCTGATCACAAGAGCCTTCAACATTTGTTTAATCAGAAGGACTTGAATATGAGGCAGCGACGATGGATGGAAACTTTAAACGATTATGATTGTGAAATAAGATACCATCCAGGCAAGGCAAATGTGGTTGCTGATGCCTTAAGCAGAAAGGAAACGGTAAAGCCTATAAGAATCAATGGCAAGAGCATTGAGATAAAGAATAGCTTGAATGAAAGGTTGTTAGCTACGCAGAAGGAAGTTGTGCTAGAAGCTAACTACCCTAATGAAAAGCTAGGAGTAACTGAGGAGCAGTTATCCTATGGCAAGGACAGAATCCTAAGGTTAAATGGACGAATATGGGTTCCAGTTTATGGAGGACTTCGGAATGTTATCCTCCAGGAAGCCCACAGTTCCAAATATTCCGTTCATCCTGGAGCTGATAAGATGTACCAGGATTTAAAGGCGAATTATTGGTGGATAGGCTTAAAGAAGTCTATAGCTGCCTATGTAGCTAAATGCTTGACGTGTGCTCAAGTCAAAGCTTGTTGGGATCTGGGGCCATCATGATTGTGTTTGTTTGCATAAAACGATTAATCAGAACAAATGAAATGATATGAGTGCAGCGGAAATGAGTAGCAAACTTTGTAAACACAATCAAAGGAAAGTATAGATTGATAAACAATTGCTTTTTACTGAGTCAAAAGATTTACATAAAAGCAAAAGATTACAATGCAAGCTTACAATCTAAACTCCCCCTCAGCCTGATACACCAGAGTTGGTTGCACAAGATGAAAGGATTGAATTGAGGAGGCGAACTCACTCAAAACGAATCAAGTATAACAGTACAGAATACTGTCATACTTATAGGCAAACCAAACTACTGATGAGCTTCAGCTGACGTCACCATGATAGTGATATCTAACGACCTAACAAACTATAAACACTGTTCTATACAAACTACTAACATGTAACATCTGATAAGTAGTAAAAAGCAAAACTAAGGAAAACTACTGCTTCACGTTCCACTGTTGTAGCCTGAGCACAGATGTTGAATCTTCAGTGCAATCTTCAAGGGTGATCAGTCTTTGAGAGAGCAGTGCTTGAGTCTTCAGCAGTACTTAGGAAACAGCAGTAGATAGAGCATCAGTGTTTGTCTTCAGCAGTCGTTGGATAATCATCAGAGTTTGGTTTATCAGTTGTTGTAGTTGAGCAGCACTTAAGATCTATCAGCTGTTAGATAACCACTGTCAAGGGGAGAGTTTAGAGTAAACTTCTGCTTATTGTGAATCCGTTGTTGTGATCAGGTTTTGGCTTTACATTATCTGTTCCTCTGATAGGGTTCAATCCCAACAATCTCCCCCTAGAACAGATAATGCCAAAATCTGTCTTTATTCAGGATCTTTATTCTTCATCAGACGTTCCTTTGCTTTTCTTTTAAATTCTTCTTCAAATTCTTTGGAACTTGTATCATCCTCATCCCTGCACAGTGAGAGCTCAAGGAGATCTTGTAGATCTTTAACACTTAGGCCTAGTGCTTGATTCCTTGATATATGTCTCACTTCTCCATTGGTTCTGGTCAGAGTCAATACATGGGTCTTTTGATCAGAGAGCCACTTTAGTATTTTAAAACCAAATGGGTTTCTTGGGAGAGGTTTATTTACTGATGAACTTGAAATGATTGGTCTGGAAAAGAAGTGCAGAGCAGTATCATGAGCTTCAGACACTCGTATGAATGCTTGTTCAATAATCTTATTGGCTGCAGCTATGTCTGCTTCAACTTCTTTGTCAATCAGCTCACTGTTTGTGACACCTGCTGATGACTTTTGGCTTACTACTTTGACCTTTTTGGTAAGGGCTTGTAGTTTTGCCAATCTTTCTTTATCTGAAGCTATTTTCTTCGTAGCTTCTTCTATCTGTTCAGCTTCTTTGTTCTTTTCTACTCCAGCAGATAGCATTTCTTTCTTTTCTTTTCTCAATTTTGTGACAAAATCTTCTGCTGTGCTGATCTGTGTTTCAAAAATTTTGACTTGCTCCTGCAGCTTTTTGTAGTCAGACTTTTTGGGAGGGTTAGATGCTTTCAACCTCTGCTTCTCAAGCCTTTCATAAGCTTCATCAATTTGCTGCTTTGACCATTTTGCTATGGCCTCCGCAGTATCCACCTTTCCATCCACCAACTCCTGCTTCTTTCTTTTATGCTCGGATATAAGATTAGCTATGAATTTGTTGTATTTATTCCAATTTGAAGCTGTCTTTTTCTTCCGTGGATCAAGTTTAATCTTTTCAATTCTGTCAGCTTCAAGCTTCAATGCAATGATTGGCCAGTCTTTGAACTCTGTTTCTTCAGCAGAATAGAACTTTTCTTTCATTATGTATGCAAGATATTCCTTTCTTAATTCATTTCGTTGTTCTGCTTCAGGAAATAAACTTGACACCTCTTTGTTCAATTCACTTGCATATTCTGCTATTTGTTTGACCTTGTTGAGCAGGAATTCCCTTCTTTCCAGAATGGCTTCATCGCCTTGATCCTTGCATTCAACTTTGGCTCTTATCCTTGCTTGTCTTGTTTTTGTTTCAAGATATTCATTCATGTTTTCTGGAATTATGAAACCTATGAGAGAAGGAAATTTCCTTTTTGTAGGATCATCTATGGTGTAAAACTGCTTCATCTCATTTTTCACAGCTTCTAATTCCAATGGATACTTAGCCGCAACAGGATCATACTTTTCATCAGCAGCCTGTGCTGTTTCTCTTTTTCTTTTGAGAAGCTTTGTAGGTTGTGGTGTTGGAGTGATGAGATCAGTGGTGGATTTTTGACCAACAGTGGTTGAAACAAGTGGTGTTTCATCCACTGTTGTCATTACAACTGCTGATATGTCAGCAGATGTCTTCTGCTTTTGAGCAGGGGATGGTGGTGATGGTGGTGGTGAATCATCATCAGGAATGAAAACCCTTCTCCTTTTTAATGTAGGGGAGGCTGATGATGTTTTGGGTGAATCAGTGGTTTGAGATTTGATGGCAGTGGTTTGTGATTGTGATTGACTAACAGTGGTTGAAACAACTGGTGTTTCAATCACTGTTGTCATTACAGCAGATGTTGTAACATCTGCTGTCTTCTGCTTTATGGCAGGAGGCAGTGGTGGTATGATTTTAGATGATGATGGTTTGGTGGTTATTGGTTTTGATGAAGGTTTTTGTGCTGTGGACACAGGTGGTGGTGGTGGTGGAACAGTAGTTGTGGTGGTGTGTGTTGGTGGTGTGTGTGTTGATGATATGGCAGCTGTTTGGCTACAGACAGTAGTTTTTGTAACTGCTGTTGTATCAGCTGTTTGAGTTGAAGTTTTTGTGGTTTTGGGTTTCTCTGGTTCAATGTACAACCCATCTTCTATACCTTTCTTTTTCATCTTGATTTTCTCCCCCTTTTTGGCATTATATGCCAGTGGTGTATCCATGAAGAAAATGGCAGATGGAACTTTCTCACTCTGAGCAGTCTTTTGTATGCTAGCTTTTATAGCCTTGATGTCTTCTTGAGTGTCTTTGAACCGAGATTCCACCATGTTGGTCAGCATTTGTACTTGATTAGCATGCTTTTTAGCAGCCATTTGTTACTGTTGTTCAAGCATGGGCTGGAAGATATTCCAAAGCTCATTTGCAGCAAATGCTTGTGGAGCAGGTGCTTGAGCAGGAGGAACAGTTGATTGGGCTTTTTGAGCTTCTAACAGCTGCTGCACCATATCTTTTATCTCGGCAACAGAAGATTCCAGATTTTCAACTCTGGCCGTCAATTCATTGTATTTTGAATCATCACCTGAATTAACAGGATCATCTGAATCCCCACCAGTGGTGGTTGTATCAATGTGTGACTTAGGAACAGAGTCCCAAAAATCATCCATTGATGCCCCTTTTTCTTGGTACTAGGGACTTCTTTCTTCAGCAACCGATAAACCTTTGATGTTACCAGCAGTTAAAGATAACTTACTGGTGGTTACCGATGTTGCCATGGAAGAAATTGCCTTCAAGGGAGTCTTAGTAATGTAACAACTGTCCAACTGAAGATCTGTTGATCCATCAGTTGTAGTTGCTGCTCCACTTGAACTACCACCGAGAGTTACTTGTAACTCAGGGGGTGTAACCTCCTCAGCTATTGCTGGGTTAGCAGAGGTATGAGCATCAGACCCAGTCACTTGTGGAGGTATACTCTTAGTAATAGGTGATAGAGAGGAACTGGTTTGTGTCTGTGCCATATCAACTGCATGCAACAGGGGTATTATTGATTATGGCAATATGATTGGTGAGGGTATGGGTGTTGAAAGAGACATGTCCTTGGGATCAGGACTGTGGAAGATGGATCCGAGTGGGTCCAGAGCTTCATATTGTGGGGTCCCTGTGCTTACAACCTGATCCTTTTGTGAGGATGCAGGAGGAGTTTTAGGCTGGGGTTGAGATCTTTCTTCCAACTGCTGTGAGGAAGTAGCAGCAGTGGTTTCATGTGACTTTTGTGTTGTCACTGGCATTGACTCTGGGATCTCATCTTCCAGAGTTGCCTTTGGTGTGGGTTTGGTGGGTTTTCTGGATGTTTTTCTTTTGGTCTTTTTGGTGGCAGGTGTTGGTTTCAAAGCAGTGGGTGTGCTACTTTGATCACCTGGAGCAGTGGGCTCAGCAGTGGTTGCTTGAGGATCAGTAGCAGTTTCTAGAACCTGCTCAGCCTCCTTTGTTTTTAATTTCATTGGTGCCATCATTCTTGAAAATGTTTCAATTGTTAAACGGTTTATTTTGAATGAGACACCTTGTTTGGGCAATTCTGCATCTTTCTCTACAAATTTTTGATCAAAATAGTAGCTTAGAAATCTTGGAAAGAGCAGAAATGCTTTATTATCAACGTTCTTTACCAAATCATCAAATATTTCCTGGGAGTAGTTATAGTTTTTATCATTTAAAATTGCATACCCCAGGCATTGGATTTTTGTTGGTATCTCATTAAAAGACGTTGTTTTATTAGAAACACACATGAGCAGTGTGTGGAATAAAAATCTGGGTGCAGAAGGGAAGTAACCCTTTTGTAGGGTATCCCTATTTGGTTGTTCTGCATAGCCCCTGTTCATGAAATCCTTTACCAACTCGTCTTTAGTAAATGAGGTTTTTCCTTTCAAATCATCGATTTTAAAGGTTTCAGAGATGGATTTTGGTGAGATTTGTACCTTCTTACCCTATATCGAGGAGTTGATGGTGGCGATGATATCTCCTTGTTTTTCAAGGGTGGCATTTTTCCAGAACTCTCTCTGGGTATCAAGGTAAATAGGAGCGTCTGCTGTTATCAAAGTTTTGTACTTTGATGCAGAAAGGATGTCAAGGATGGAGTCGAAAGTGTGGTTATCGGTAGGTTTTGTGAGAATACCTACATAGTTGTGTGGAGCTTTGTAACGAATCTCCGTGGTTACAGCAGCCATTTGAGTGGCCTCTGCTGTTGTGGAAGAAGATGATGGTTTTGATTTTGGTTTTGCAGATGGCTTCGATTTTGGTTTCGTCATTTTAGATGAAGAAGATTTTTGGAGTTATGAGAGGGAAACTGCTTTGTGAAGAGAATGTTTGGAATTCAATTCGACAGTGTAATCCTCTGTTTGGATTTAATCAGGGTTTTATTTAGGGAAAAAGTGATTGCTGATGTGGCAGCGGTTATTTTGATCTGAAGGCTAAAAACTGACCACGTGTCAAACATCTGATGGAATGGTAAATAATGGAGGACAGTTGTTTTGACAACTACTGATGGAACAATCATCAGTAGTTACAACGGTAATGAAATGAAATAGTGGATGTATCAGTGGATGAAACAAAGATTTTAAACATCAGTGTTTTGGAGAAGCAGAGGTTGACTCTCAGCAGTGGACAGGCCTTAGAGAGCAAATGTTGAGGTACAATAGCATTTTAGGTACAACAGTGGTAGAAAAATGAAGACTTTTTGTTTCAACAACTGATAGTGCAGCAGTGTTACAACTTTTGACAAACAATGTTAGCATCTGTTTGGTCAGATGTAGAACTTGATTTTGCTTTGTGAAGGCACAGTATCTTATCTATCATCTGTTGAGCACTTGAAATGCTATTCTTAACAAAATACATCTTAGATGTAAATTATCAAGATTAAATTGCCAGCAGTTATCTACAGGAATTTTGTTCAAGGTTTTGCCAAGTGTCCATTATTTAGACAATGGTTTAGCATCCCAGATGATGAAGACATTTCTACCTGAGCTGCTCATTTTGTGTCTAATTACCTGAACTAGAGCAAGAGTATCTCAGTAGTCTAAATCAATTTGCAATCAATTTTTGATCTGTGAAAACCAAACTTGAGCTTAACATAACCTTGATATGTGTGTCATTTCCTTTTGATCAGATTTAGGGATAATAGTTTCAAAAAAAATAAGAAAATTACATCCTGACCAGAGATGAACTTTTACCATTAAAAAGAGTAAAAGAACAAAATATATTTTATAAAGAATAAAATATATCTGGTTTTTATTAAGAGGATAACACCTTAAAAAATAAAGGATGTTTTGAAGATAATCGAAGGGATCTGACAGTTTTACAAAATAAGTTTATGATCATATCATTCTCAAGTTCTTATGACCACTGTCTGAGGTCATTTTCTTGTCAATTGATTGTAAATTCCTTTTAAGCACCATCACTGAAGATGTTATTGTTACCAGAACAATTCCTGTATTGATGAATGCACACAGTTGCAAAATGACCACTGATGACCTGACTTGAACCTCAAGAGTGTTTTACGCTTATACTCTTTTGCTTTTGATTTCAAAAGTTTTTGAGATATCTACACTTTGAGATTTGTTCATTTTCCTTTTCCCTTTTTACCCTTTTTATTCATATGTTCAGAAATACTCACTAGGAGATTATATTTTGAACATACTTTGTCCATAATCACTTTGAAGCAATGTTTTGAGAGATCTGACCATATTCGATCATGTTTTATTACAGATCTCACATTACCTATGATTAGGACAGTTTTGACACCTTATTTTCTCAATGTATTTTAGACAAAGTCGATTTGGTCCTTTTGAAGGTACTCAACTTGCCTTTGAGCACATGAGAGATTTTGACTAAAGTTTTATTCCCTCTTTTCTATGTCAGCAATATTCTAGTGTTTTAGATGAACACAAATTTTGCTGAACTGAGGTTCATACTTTAGTGTTTATTGAAAACATCACAAATATCAAAACAACAATTGAAATCAATTTTTAAATCATCGAATGATCCCATAGTTTATCAGATATTTTATAGATCTGAAAACTATGAGTGACATATGCATGAAGACACTTTTTGTGTGAGATTTGTGTGTCATATGACATCTTGGTTGATTTACAGAGTTTTTGAATAACTATTTTGACCATGATTCACTCGTTACTCTGTTTTTCAACTGAATACAACCAATCCTTGAGTATCAATAACTTTTGAGCTGAACTGTTATGTCAAATTGATTGTTAAATCGAATTTGACTGTCCAGGCTCTGATACCAATTGTTGGGATCTGGGGCCATCATGATTGTGTTTGTTTTCATAAAACGATTAATCAGAACATATGAAATGATATGAGTGCAGCGGAAATGAGTAGCAAACTTTGTAAACACAATCAAAGGAAAGTATAGATTGATAAACAATTTCTTTTCATTGAGTCAAAAGATTTACATAAAAGCAAAAGATTACAATGCAAGCTTACAATCTAAACTCCCCCTCAGCCTGATACACCAGAGTTGGTTGCACAAGATGAAAGGATTGAATTGAGGAGGCGAACTCACTCAAAACGAATCAAGTATAACAGTACAGAATACTGTCATACTTATAGGCAAACCAAACTACTGATGAGCTTCAGCTGACGTCACCATGATAGTGACATCTAACGACCTAACAAACTATAAACACTGTTCTATACAAACTACTGACATGTAACATCTGATAAGTAGTAAAAAGCAAAACTAAGGAAAACTACTGCTTCACGTTCCACTGTTGTAGCCTGAGCACAGATGTTGAATCTTCAGTGCAATCTTCAAGGGTGATCAGTCTTTGAGAGAGCAGTGCTTGAGTCTTCAGCAGTACTTAGGAAACAGCAGTAGATAGAGCATCAGTGTTTGTCTTCAGCAGTCGTTGGATAATCATCAGAGTTTGGTTTATCAGTTGTTGTAGTTGAGCAGCACTTAAGATCTATTAGCTGTTAGATAACCACTATCAAGGGGAGAGTTTAGAGTAAACTTCTGCTTATTGTGAATCCATTGTTGTGATCAGGTTTTGGCTTTACATTATCTGTTCCTCTGATAGGGTTCAATCCCAACAAAGCTGAACATCAAAAACCGTCAGGTTTGCTACAACAGCCTGAAATTCCCACTTGGAAATAGGAAATGGTGACGATGGATTTCATCACCAAGCTGCCAAAGACAAAGAAAGGAAATGATACTATATGGGTGATAGTAGATAGACTGACTAAGTCAGCACATTTCCTACCTATTAAGGAAACTTACAGTTCTGACATGTTAGCCCAGTTGTATGTTGATAAGATTGTATCTCTGCATGGAGTACCAGTGGCTATTATCTCTGACAGAGATACCAGATACACGTCACATTTTTGGAAAAGTTTCCAACAGTCTTTGGGCACGCGTTTAAATTTCAGTACGGCTTACCATCCTCAGACGGATGGGCAGAGTGAGCGTACTATCCAAACCCTGGAAGACATGCTACGTGCGTGTGTGATTGATTTAGGTGGTAGCTGGGATAAACACCTACCATTGATCGAGTTCTCCTACAACAATAGCTACCATACGAGCATTCAGGCTGCACCTTTTGAGGCGTTATATGGTAGAAAGTGCAGAACGCCTATTTGTTGGGCAGAAGTAGGAGAAACTCAATTATCAGGACCTGAAATAGTCTTTGAAACGACGGACAAGATAGTCCAGATTCGTGATCGCCTGAAAGCTGCCAGGGATAGGCAGAAAAGCTATGCTGATAAAAGGCGAAAACCCCTCAAGTTCGAGGTTGGTGATAAGGTCTTGCTTAAAGTGTCGCCCTGGAAAGGAGTAATGCGATTTGGTAAGAAAGGTAAGTTAAGCCCGAGATACATAGGACCATTCGAGATCGTCGAATGTGTAGGATCAGTGGCTTACAAGTTAAACTTACCTGAAGAGCTCAGTGGTATTCACGATGTGTTCCACGTCTGCAATCTGAAGAAATGTCTAGCTGATGAATCACTAGTCATACCACACACAGATGTGCATATAGACGAGAGCTTGAAATTTGTGGAAAAACCTGTATCGATTGAAGATCGACAGGTAAAGAAGCTTCGAAGGAAGTATGTACCTATTGTAAAGGTCAAATGGGATGCCCGTAGAGGTCCTGAATACACGTGGGAGTTAGAATCCACAATGGAAGAAAAGTACCCTCATTTATTTCAGTAAATCTCGAGGGCGAGATTTCTTTTAAGGGGGTGAGGATGTAACACCTCGAAAATTCATGTCCAATATTGTATCGACACGTGTCATGGACTTAAAACATGTAAAGGATTGAATTAGAGGGACTAAAGTTGACAAACAGGGAATCTATGTGTGTAAAAGGATTCAAAATGTCAACGATGAATAAATATGTCTTTCAATAACCCTACATGATGTTTATACCCTTAAACGAATAAATCATGGATCATACGATGCTAATCATGAAAGAAAGTGAGGAATTACAAACTACAGGGGCTAAATGTGTCAACATGTTTAAAGTATACCTCTGAGTGATCTTTTAGCAGTCTCGAAGCTTTGTAATGATAAATTATACTCACAAGAATGTGTGATAAAAATTTCACAAGGTTTCGATAAAGTATGAGAAAGTTATGACAATATCCTATAACATTCCTAGACTTGTTTGGCATGATCTTAATGATCCAAGAAACCTATATAAAGCCATGAACTTTGGGTTTTCATTTGCTCATTCACTTGTAACCATCCCAACTCACTTCTTGGAGGTTCCTGGAGCTTAAGCATCTTTCCTAGTGATCATTAGTTGTGCTTAGGACTATTGTAAGTATGCTTAACCTCCTTTAATTCGGTTTTGCTTAGTTTATTAGCGTTTAGTCAAACCGTCGTAATTAAGGTTTGACTTCGTCATTAATCTTAATTGCTCCAGTCAAATTTCATTATGAAAGTACCTATGAGTTGGTAATTATGTGGGCATTAAACCCCTAAAAGGTCACCCTTTGATTTCCACTCTAATTAGGTCAATTGTCGAGTCAAACTTGATTATAAAAAGTCAACAGAAAGCTAATTTTCAAATAAATGCATAATTAGCAATGTAGAAGCTATGCAACCTGTTTTGACATTAATATAACTTGGTAATTAATGTAAGAACATGTCTAAACATGTTCAACTCGACAATTTTTAGTTTAAGCTTGGTACGGGACCGAAAGTCGCATAGTTTGACTTATGCTTTGACTTTCAGTTCTGACCCGTTTGAGCATGAATTAGGAATGCCTTAGAGCTCTAATTGGACCAAGTTACCTATAAGTATAACCCTCTGAGATTATACAACTTGGTTCATTAGTTATCCGATTCATATGCATGATTCCGTAAAATGCTTAAATGTTGACTATTATGCCCTTATCATCCTAAAATGTGATTTTTTATAAAGTGAAAGAATAGAAACCTTCACTACTGATTGTCCCTAAAATTTGACATCAGTTTGAGGTCTAGATTAGGGGTTATGCTCGTTAGCGTAATTAGAAAGCTTTTTAGTAATTAAACCGAATAATTAGCATATAGCCTATCTAAACCTAATTTTTGATACCAAACTTATTACCCACTGAAGTAATATAATATTTTGGGATTTTTGAAGATTTTTATTTATTTTTAGGCTGAGCATAACATAGAGTTCTAAGCTTAGTTCGGTAATTGCCGGTTTTGCCCTTTTGGGCTATAAAATGAGTTTTACAAATCCTTTTGACCCCAAACCTTTTTCTACTGATCTAATATGATAAATAAAGTATTTTGAGCCTTCTGGAATAATAAAATTATCAGCTTTCCTTTGAAAACCCAGAAATGGCTCCAATTCGCCTTTTTTAAGCGTTTTTAACGCATAGTATGTATTAAAACTATTTTATAAATATAAGGATTGATACCTACTGATGTTTTAAGTAAATTTTCATACTTTAGCAGTAAGCAAAAGTCTTAAACTCAGAATTCCAGTTTTGACCTTTTAAGCCTATGTGAAATTACCAAAATGCCCTTAAGATGCATAGTTTGATTATAAGTGATAAATTTCACATATAAGTTATGCCCTACTTATATAACTTAGTAAATTGAGTATTTTTACTGATTACATCGGAACCAAAACTCAGAATTATATTTAAACTCTTTTATAATCTTTTAAATGACCAAAATACCCCTACGGGGCGTAATTTGAGTTTAAATTCATTTGGGGCATAATAGAAGACATCCTTCTAATGTCACAACATAGTTAAGGCATTATAACTTGTGGAACATGTTCATGACTCTTATGGTTACCCGTTACCCATGTTTCGCGTTCGGATCGGCGTATGTAACTAGTTTGCATATATTAGCCGAAACGGGTCAAGCCATATCGTTTTTGTCTCAAAATCCAGAATGTGTTTAAGTTACCCATATTAAACAAGCATGCAAGCTTGTCGGGTCAAAACCACATTCTAAACCGGTCTTCGCTTTATCATGCGTTTGAACCGTGTATTCCTTTTGAAAACTAACCGGTCTAAGTCTAAGCTTAACTAAAGACCCGTTAGGATTCAAATAGGTTATTAAAAACATTCGTTCCAGATTAGGAGCCCAGTAAAAGCTACGTGCACTTGCTGTATTTGATTTATACTTTGCTCAGGTAAGTACCCTTAACTTATTTTCCCTATACGGGCCTGGGATACGGTACTATAAAAGTACCGCTTGGTCGGGTGTATGTAGTCATTTAAATCGTATTGTGATTGATGTATTTACATAACCTGTTTGATATGTATTATTTGGTGTATGGCCCTTGGGGGTTAAACGACCATGTCTCAGACCCGAAACTCAGAATTATATTTAAACTCTTTTATAATCTTTTAAATGACCAAAATACCCCTACGGGGCGTAATTTGAGTTTAAATTCATTTGGGGCATAATAGACGACATCCTTCTGATGTCACAACATAGTTAAGGCATATTAACTTGTGGAACATGTTCATGACTCTTATGGTTACCCTTTACGCATGTTTCGCGTTCGGATCGGCGTATGTAACTAGTTTGCATATATTAGCCGAAACGTGTCAAACCATATCGTTTTTGTCTCAAAATCCAGAATGTGTTTAAGTTACCCATATTAAACAAGCATGCAAGCTTGTCGGGTCAAAACCACATTCTAAACCGGTCTTCGCTTTATCATGCGTTTGAACCGTGTATTCCTTTTGAAAACTAACCGGTCTAAGTCTAAGCTTAATTAAAGACCCGTTAGGATTCTAATAGGTTATTAAAAACCTTCGTTCCAGATTAGGAGCCCAGTAAAAGCTATGTGCACTTGCTGTATTTGATTTATACTTTGCTCAGGTAAATACCCTTAACTTATTTTCCCTATACGGGCCTGGGATACGGTACTATAAAATTACCGCTTGGTCGGGTGTATGTAGTCATTTAAATTGTATTGTGATTGATGTATTTACATAACCTGTTTGATATGTATTATTTGGTGTATGGCCCTTGGGGGTTAAACGACAATGTCCCGGATATCCTTGGCATCATTCATGAAATGGCCACGACCTAAGCACGGGGTGTAGGCGTACACCTGACAGTTGCATTATGTAAAAACTGGTATCCCACTATAAAAAATCGACCTTGTGGGCATTATACCTGTGGCGTGTCAGTTAACTTAACTCCGGCCCTACAAACCGGCCCTAATGGACGACAAATGAGTAAAACTGTATACAAGATTATTTTGAATAATTGTCCCAAGTTATAAAATATTTTTGCCGAAGTGCATTCAAATCAATTTTCAAACTCTTTTCAAAATGAGTCAGTTAAGTTGTATTTACCAGTGCAAACTGACGTATTTTCCAAAAAAGGCTAAGTTCAGGTACTAGACGAAATAGGCTGGCTACTCCAGGCATCATTACTCAAGTCTCGCAAGCTTTAGATGTCAAAGTCTATTGAACAGTTTTCCTTTTTATTTGATCCGCCTGTGGATCTGTTTCGACTGTTTTGTGATACTTAAACATTACAATTTATTCAATTGAAATGAATCTATATCTTTTGCTTCAGCTGTGCATTTATATGTTGTGTTGTTTGACTATGATGATATCGATTACGTCACGATACTCCCCACCGGGCCCACTGGTGACACGTGGAAAATTGGGGTGTGACACTTTCCCAAGTCCATCGATGTGGCAATTGCGTTGCGTACGCAGACTTACGAGAAGTCTCACAGTGATGCGATTTGGTTTTGTTACTGATGTGCGTGAAGTGTGTTATATTTTTTTAGATGTTTAATTAAGCCCTTTTTACACTTTTTAGCCAAGTTTTAAATTTATAAAACACGATATTCACTAACACTAAACACACATATGGGCAAGTGCACCCATCGTGGACGTAGTATAGTGTTGGTAAGATACCGAGGTCGTCCAAGGACACAAGAGCTTTTAATACCGGTTTATCCTCAACGTCTAATCAAATCAAAAAGTTAGAAAAATGTTTTAAACTAAGAAAAATAAAAACTAACTAAATGCTGAAAAATGAAAATAAAATAAAAACAGATAGACAAGATGAATCACTTGGATCCGACACGTGTATTAGTATAACCTTTGATTATTTTCGCACTTTTGCACTTGTTTAAGAGATTATCTTAGTTATTGTAGTAGGCCCCTCTTTTGAAGGCGACGTTACCCTCAACCCAGTAGTTTGAGTCAGCAAGGATACAATCCTAAAGGGTCGGATTATTGAAAGATAATGAATTAAGTTATTAATGCAAATTATGGTAGGCCCCGTTTTCGGCGGTGACGTTACCCTCGACTAAGTAGTCTGAGTCAGCAGGGATACAGTCCTAAATAGCCGGGTTATAGTATTAATAGTAGTTAGCTTATGAGGGGGTCAAAGAGTTTGGATCCCCGCCATCCAATACCCATGGGAATTGAAGGCGGTCCTATTAAATTTGACCCAGGTCCCAAGCAGGACCTCTAAACGCTGAACAAGGGCAAGACCTTTACCAAACCATTCCCTTAACCCCCGACCGGGTAGCCAACATACCTCCATATAGACCGTGGAGATATGAATGGTGAAAATCTTTTATTTTATATAGACAGTAAAATAATGCCAAGACACCACGGACAAACGATAAGGAAAGATCACCTTCAACATAAGTAACTAGTTATTAAAGTCATTAATACAAAACCAAATAAAAAGTGCAAAAGATTAAAAATAAAAAGTATTATACTAAACACTTGTCTTCACCAAGTGATGTAAGAGACTTAGGCAAACATGGCCTTGATTGTCAAGAACTCTTACGATCAATCTTGGATCCCGAGACGACTCACACACTCTATGATGGACAATGGATGATGGTGGTGGATGATGGTGTTATGGTGGTGATGGGTGGTGGATGAAGTGTGAGAGAGGTGGTGTGCCAAGGGATGAGAGAGAATGAAGCCAAGCTCCTCTATTTATAGGCTGAACAGAACGCTGGACACGGCCCCGTGTCCGCTGGACACGGCCCCGTGCCCGTCTGACATTCTCTCTCTTCATTAATTGTAATTGCGAATTACAATTAATGCGCCTGCTGTACTTTCAACACGCCCCCGTGTCCGCTGGGCACGGCCCCGTGGTGAGCAATGGAAGCTTCTACTGATTTGTCTTTTCTGCTGCTTCCTGGGCACGCCCCCGTGTTCACTGGACACGGGGCGTGTTCAGACTTCTGTTCTCTTCTCTTTGTCTTGGGAGGTGCCGTTGAGGGTCCGGGCAGTTCGCTTTTGTTCCTTTTCTTGTAATTATGATAGAATTAGGGGTCTTTTTGCTTCTTTTGTGATTTTGAGCTCATTTCATCCTGAAAATACAAAAGGAAGACAAAAACACTCTTTTTCCAACATTAGTACTTAAAAAGGGTTAGTTTTATGCCTTAATTGATGTGTTTTATATGTTGCATTTTACACACATCAAATACCCCCACACTTGAACTTTTGCTTGTCCTCAAGCAAAACTCTTTTAATGTGGCTTTACACTCCCAAATGGAATAGGTAGAAGAGAAGTTTTTTAACTTGTCCTAGAGTGTCGGGAATCCAAGGTTTGTATAGGTTCTATTTTTATTTTATTTACAATCTTATTCGTCATGGTTTATTTTGAACTTTTCATAAGATAAACTACTTAATTGGGTATAGCATGCCTTATTAAAATTCCATTTATATACAAGTTCACATACCTCACGGGAGATCACTCAATCACTCGGCCGAAGGTGTATATTTAAGTGAATCGCTCGAGAGCGGCACGGATTTACATTCTCCATATGCTTGCCAAGCGATCAATCCTCCTCCTTTTTAACTTTTTACCTTTGTAAATATCAAGAGGTCTTTTGGGGTGAAGGCTTGGGTTTAAAGGTGGGTGGTTGGTTAGTGGTTAGTAAAAAGGGTGAAAATCGTAACAAGTGTCGGTTTTCGTGAAATACCTTATTTTTGGTGACATTTATTTTTGAAGTATTTCTCCAAACAAGCTTTTTGTAGCTTATGTTTGTTTTTGACTTCATCATTTTTTTTTTTTTTTTTTTTCGTCACGTAAAGGGTATGTTTATGAAAAACCGAGTTTGTTACTAAAATAAAGGTGAAAAAATGAAAAAGGTTTTTGGTGGGTAAAAAAAATTTGTTTTGGGGGTAATGAAATGAAAGGTTTAGGCTCAAAGGGGTTTTCTAGGGGGATTTTGGGTAGGTAAAAAAAATGAAAAATAATGGTTTTGAAAGAAAAATAGTTAGTCCTAATGCCTCCATCATTTACTTACTTGGGTTTAAGTTGGTAAGGACCGGGAATGTATCATCGTGGCAAGTTCTAGATTTGTAAAGACCGAGCGGCTATTCACACAAGAAACGAAAAATGAGCATTTAATCTAAATATGTGTATTTTTATGCTCAATAAAGGCTCAAAACTCACTTTTTGTGGGAATGGGTTTTTAATGTGACCAAGCATATATAATCGAATTTTAGCTAGACTTGTTATACCGTTTCATAATTTTCTTATGTTAGTTCTTTTTATCACGACGCTATCGGTTGTAAGTTTGTAAAAATATAACCCTTTTATAACTTGTTATTCCCAACTTAAACTAAGACAAGTAAATAAAAAAAATGAAAAAGTTTTTGAAAAAATTTGGGGTGTTTAGCGGTTCCAATAGAGTTTTGTGTAAGGCTTGTTTTAGGATTTTGCAAAATTCCAAGGTTTTAGCATCCCCCCCACACTTAAATTACACATTGTCCTCAATGTGTCCAAAAATAAAGTTTTTGGTTGATTAAAATATGTAAAAGTGTGTTTAAAAACAAAAATTTGTGTTACTGGCGCTCTGGACACGGCCCCGTGTTGACCGGGCACGGCCCCGTGGTCAAGTGCCAGTAACAAAAAAAATTATAGAATTGAAACAGAAGCCTGGACACGGGGGCGTGTTCGCTGAACACGGCCCGTGTCCAGTTACCTGAACTGGGTGATTTCCTGCAGGGGGCTCAGCACGGGGCCGTGTTGGTTGGGCACGGCCCGTGTTGAGCCTTCTGTTGTGGAGATTTTTGTCGGTTTGTTCTGTTCTTCTGCATGGTTCCATTTTTTCTCGTTCCCTTTTTCATCCATTACCACCATGAGTGTGATTTATTCTGCAAAAACTAAAAGATTAAACTAAACTAAGGATAGGTCCGCGGAATGCCTCCGTGGTGCGCCACGTTTATAAGGGTCCTTGGCTAGACCCAATTCCCGGTCACACGTCTTTTGATTGGGGTGCCTTGCCTCCCAAGTTACACCGTCGGAGAGCGGCATCCAAGCTTGAGTCGATAACCTTCATGTAGTGGATCGGGTCGTCATCCTCTATTCTTTTCCCAACTCCGAACTTTACCTCATCGTCCCCGTATCTCAAAGTTAGTGTCCCGTCATTCATGTCCACTACTGCTTGTGCGGTGGCAAGGAAAGGTCTCCCTAGAATAAGAGGGACCTCGGTGTCTTCCTCCATGTCGAGTATGACAAAGTCAACAGGATAAACGAATCTGCTTACCCTTACCAAGACATTCTCGATGACACCTTGCGGGAACTTGACTGATCGATCCGCGAGTTGTATGCTTATTTTTGTGGGGCTTGTGGTTCCCAAGCCAAGCCTTTTGAACATTGAATAGGGCATGAGGTTAATGCTAGCCCCTAAGTCGGCCAAGGCATTGCGAACGGGAGATTCCCCTATTGAGCACGGAATCGTGAAACTTCCGGGATCGATCTTTTTTTCGGGTAGTTTATTGAGCACAAGGGCAGAGCATTCTTCGCCTAAATTAACTAATTGCAAATTTTCAATTTTCTTTTTATGTGTAAGGAAGTCCCTCATAAATTTAGAGTATTTGGGCATTTGGGTTAGGACTTCGATAAAAGGAATATTGACATGCAATTGTTTTAGCAAGCTTTCGAATTTTGCGAATTGCTCGTTGGTTTTTTGACGAATTAACCTACCGGGGTACGGAACCCTAGGAGCCTTGGTAGGCTCTGTTGATGGGGGAGGGTCCTTCTCCTGCAGATTTGTTGGCGTTGATTCTTCAGCGGCTGGAGGTACTTCTGCAGGCCCTACGGTCCGGTTTCGTAGCGTGATGAGGTGAACTTGCGCCTTCGGGTTGGTTTCGGTATTGCTGGGTAATGCGCCTTGTGGTCTTTCGGAAAAAATTTGAGCTAGTTGATTTATTTGTTTTTCTATGTTTTGAATGCTAGCCTGTTGATTCCTAAAGTTTGATTCTAATTGTAGGAATCTTTCCGAATTTTTCTTGTCAGTGTCAGAGACGAGGCGAGATATAGTATCTTCGAGCCTTTCTCTTCCACTTTGTTGTTGAGTGAAATTTTGTGACTCATTTCTTGATTGCTGAAAGTTTGTTCGTTGTGGTTGTTGGTTACTACTATTGCCGGGCTCCCTCCAACCAAGGTTTGGGTGGTTTCGCCATCCTTGGTTGTAGGTCCCCGTTGGAGGACCCGACGGCCTAGGTCTATTATCAATGTAGTTTACCATTTCTTGTTGATCGTCCGTTTCTTTCATGCAACTCCAATTTTCATGTGACCCACCACACCCCTCACAAGTCATAACCGAGACTGTTTTTGTTGTTTCTAATTTTTTTATTTTTGAAGAAAGGGCCTCGATTTGGGCTTGTAAAGAGGTGCTTTCGTCTACCTTATGGGCGCCCGGGGCGATAGTTTTATTTCCCCGGGGAGTGTGCCATTGAAAATTGGTTTGAGCAATTTCCTCAATCTGATTATATATTTCGTGTGGGCGTCGATTACCTAAAAGTCCCCCGGAGCTAGAATCAAGTGTCTGCCTAGTATGTGGCAACAACCCATTGTAGAAAGTGGATACTTGTTGCCATATTGCGAGGCCGTGATGGGGACACTTGCGTAATAGCTCCTTGAACCTTTCCCAAGTTTCATATAAGGATTCCCCGTCCTCTTGTGAGTATGTGTTAATTTCAGCCATTAATTTAGCAGTTTTGGAAGGAGGGAAATACTTATATAGAAATTTTTGGGCTAGTTCATCCCAGGTGTTTACCGATCCAGCTGGGAGGGTGTTGAGCCAAGCTTTCGCTCGGTCTTTTAGTGAGAATGGAAACATACGAAGGCGGATGGCGTCGTTTGATGCTCCATTGATCCGAAATGTATCACATATTTCTAAGAAATTAGTTATATGTAGATGGGGATCCTCGTCCGCGAGCCCGTGAAAGGTTGCGGAGTTTTGGAGCATTTGTATCAAGTGCGGTCGAAGTTCGAAGTTATTGGCTTCGACATTCGGGGCATTGATAGCGGCGCCGAGATTACCTACGGTGGGCCGTAAGTAATCCATGAGGGTACGTTGGTCCGCCATTGGGGGTGGGTCACCCGAAACTTTCTCTTGGTTTTTGGCTTTTAACCTTTTTCTGAGAAAGCGTTCGGGTTCTTCTAATGGTTCCTTTATGTCTTTATTGGAACTGGAGCTCATACACTACGCGAGGTTGGCGTCGGGTTCCAAGTCCTGCAATAAAAACAGAAAAGAATGTTGGTCAGAAGGTTCACCACGGCCCCGTGTCGCGCGAACACGGCCCCGTGGTCGGAGGTACAGTGGTTGTTTTTCAGATCCCAGTTACTGGAAGTTGGACACGACCCCGTGTTGCACCGACACGGCCCCGTGGTCAGCCTTCTGTTAACTTGAAAAACAAAAACTGCCAGTAACGTTGCTGAGCACGGCCCGTGTCCGACCAGGCACGGCCCCGTGCTGAGCTCTGCAGAAGCTGAAAAATCTAAAAAAAATCCTAAAAATTAAAGAAAAATAAAAAGATGATTAGGCCGTTGATTCCTAACTTTCTTAAAATCCTAGTGTCCCCGGCAACGGCGCCAAAAACTTGATGTGCGTGAAGTGTGTTATATTTTTTTAGATGTTTAATTAAGCCCTTTTTACACTTTTTAGCCAAGTTTTAAATTTATAAAACACGATATTCACTAACACTAAACACACATATGGGCAAGTGCACCCATCGTGGACGTAGTATAGTGTTGGTAAGATACCGAGGTCGTCCAAGGACACAAGAGCTTTTAATACCGGTTTATCCTCAACGTCTAATCAAATCAAAAAGTTAGAAAAATGTTTTAAACTAAGAAAAATAAAAACTAACTAAATGCTGAAAAATGAAAATAAAATAAAAACAGATAGACAAGATGAATCACTTGGATCCGACACGTGTATTAGTATAACCTTTGATTATTTTCGCACTTTTGCACTTGTTTAAGAGATTATCTTAGTTATTGTAGTAGGCCCCTCTTTTGAAGGCGACGTTACCCTCAACCCAGTAGTTTGAGTCAGCAAGGATACAATCCTAAAGGGTCGGATTATTGAAAGATAATGAATTAAGTTATTAATGCAAATTATGGTAGGCCCCGTTTTCGGCGGTGACGTTACCCTCGACTAAGTAGTCTGAGTCAGCAGGGATACAGTCCTAAATAGCCGGGTTATAGTATTAATAGTAGTTAGCTTATGAGGGGGTCAAAGAGTTTGGATCCCCGCCATCCAATACCCATGGGAATTGAAGGCGGTCCTATTAAATTTGACCCAGGTCCCAAGCAGGACCTCTAAACGCTGAACAAGGGCAAGACCTTTACCAAACCATTCCCTTAACCCCCGACCGGGTAGCCAACATACCTCCATATAGACCGTGGAGATATGAATGGTGAAAATCTTTTATTTTATATAGACAGTAAAATAATGCCAAGACACCACGGACAAACGATAAGGAAAGATCACCTTCAACATAAGTAACTAGTTATTAAAGTCATTAATACAAAACCAAATAAAAAGTGCAAAAGATTAAAAATAAAAAGTATTATACTAAACACTTGTCTTCACCAAGTGATGTAAGAGACTTAGGCAAACATGGCCTTGATTGTCAAGAACTCTTACGATCAATCTTGGATCCCGAGACGACTCACACACTCTATGATGGACAATGGATGATGGTGGTGGATGATGGTGTTATGGTGGTGATGGGTGGTGGATGAAGTGTGAGAGAGGTGGTGTGCCAAGGGATGAGAGAGAATGAAGCCAAGCTCCTCTATTTATAGGCTGAACAGAACGCTGGACACGGCCCCGTGTCCGCTGGACACGGCCCCGTGCCCGTCTGACATTCTCTCTCTTCATTAATTGTAATTGCGAATTACAATTAATGCGCCTGCTGTACTTTCAACACGCCCCCGTGTCCGCTGGGCACGGCCCCGTGGTGAGCAATGGAAGCTTCTACTGATTTGTCTTTTCTGCTGCTTCCTGGGCACGCCCCCGTGTTCACTGGACACGGGGCGTGTTCAGACTTCTGTTCTCTTCTCTTTGTCTTGGGAGGTGCCGTTGAGGGTCCGGGCAGTTCGCTTTTGTTCCTTTTCTTGTAATTATGATAGAATTAGGGGTCTTTTTGCTTCTTTTGTGATTTTGAGCTCATTTCATCCTGAAAATACAAAAGGAAGACAAAAACACTCTTTTTCCAACATTAGTACTTAAAAAGGGTTAGTTTTATGCCTTAATTGATGTGTTTTATATGTTGCATTTTACACACATCAGTTACGCCTTGCGATCGATTTGCATTGTGTCAAAAATATCCATAATACTATAATAGGTCTAATAACGTCCAACTCCGCATGGCACTTTCTTCACGAAACTTCGGTAGTATGGTAAAGCACACCTTGCGTTACCCCTACTATTTTTGCCCCATGATTTGGTGTCACGCTCTGTTGACATGGCCAAGACGCTTATATATAGGAAGTACCAGCGGCGTATCCACCATGCTTGACCATGCTTTTAACGTTATGGCACCATTAGAATTTCACTACGATCTCCGTGCACTGACCCAAAATAATCCCGTGTGCACCCGCGATTAGTTGTTCCTTGCACGTCTATCGTACCTCGTTCTAAGAGTGTTGCAAGGGTAAAATACATTGTATAGTACATAGTGCTAGCGTTTAGATGGTGCACGAGTATAAGAGAAATAAAATTCACATGCGACGATAGATGAAATAAGTTCCACACATAAAATAAAATGACGGCGATAAGTCGTATTATTACAAAAACATTAGAATCAAAATAACTTTGTTGGGGAAGACTTCCGCGGGGACTGCGGTTGCTGCTGGAACTCCTCATGGTCGCGGTCCCGTGCGGCAGTGCTGCGTATGATGACCATACCAGTGGCAATTTGTGCAATAGCGACAATTTGCTTCTGGCGGGTGATGATACGTATACGTGAAGCACAGGGGATGAGGCCCATTATAAGCACGTTTCAGTTGAACCGGGACTGCTCGGAGAGGTTCTGGTTGCGACAGTCCAGTTGTTGCAGAGTTTGGGCTCACGGTCTTCCGTTTGCGGTCGGGTTGATCTTCTCGGGATGATGCGGTGTTGTCGGTGGATTCGTCTGGGGATTCGCTGGGGACATCCTCGGAACAATCCTCAGAAGAACCCTCAGAGGAGTCACTAGATGAACCACCAGCCGATTCGCCAGAGGAATCATCAGAGGAGTTGATGATGATTGCTTGATGAGCTTGTTTGACAGGCTTCTTGGAGAAAGATCCGTCCAAGACTCGTTTGCTGTTGATCTCTGCGGCTAAATGGTAGGCTTCTTCGATGGTAGCAGGTCTTGCAGCTTCGACAAAATCACCCACACACTCAGGCAAGCCGTGGATGTACTTCAGAATGGCTTTTTCTGAAGTGCTGACTTTGCTTGGGCAGATTATGCTAAGCTGTTTGAACCTTGCGGTGTAGCCAGCATTGTCACCTTCGTTTTGCTTGATTTCCCAAAATTCATTTTCTAGCTTCTGGACTTCGTGAGGAGGACAGTACTCCTTCTTCATGAGTTCCTTCAGCTAGTCCCAAGAGAGGGCATAAGCTGCGGAGATCCCACGTTTGTTGCATTCGGCGGTCCACCAGTCGAGTGCTCGTGATTGAAATACTCCGGTAGCGCAAGTAGTACGAAAACTATCGGGACACCCACTTTGACGAAGGGTAACTTCGATAGAATCGAACCACTGGAGTAATTGGGAGACACCTCCTTCACCCGTGAACTCCATCGGGTCACAGGCTTTGAAGTGTTTGTAAAGAAAAGCAGATTGCGGCGCTTCTGTCTTAGAGTCCTTCGAAGCTCGAGAGTTGCTGAGAGAGTGCACTTGAGCGACAATTTGAGGAATGAGCTTGACCACTTCCTTGGTCACGAGCGAGGCAATCCTCTTATTGGCGCTTCGTTTGGCTCTTCTCCTAGCCATTCGTCTCGAGGTAGAGTTGTTGGAAGGCATCTAGATAGAGAGATTTTTGGAATGAGATCCGATCATAATGATTTTGAGTTTACGATGCGATTGAGCACGATCGAAACTTGTAACATGCAATATAAATAGATTTCACATAGGAGCCACATAGGAGACACGAAACTTCCTAGATTCTCACACAATGGTTTGGTTGTACTTAGATATAGATAGTTGGAGTTTATACTTACACACATATATTATGGTTTAGAATGCGCGAGGACGCGTTGAGAGAGAGAGAGTATGCGAGAGGAATTCGGACAATTAGACATTAGTTTTGTTGCGAACATTCGGTCTTTGTTTTGGATTGCGATGGCTATGCGAGTTGTGCGTTTTGTAAAACAGGGAGCAAAAATTGATAATCGTAAATTAAACACATAAAACATAGCTAAGTTCATTGAAGCGTAAAACCGGCGAATCGTAGGCTTGATAAGTACTCGGAGTGCCTCGGGTGTTTAGGCGTCGACTACCCAAGGTAACCCAATCACACCCCAACAAGTTCGTGCATGCGCGTTGACTTTGGAGACTTATGCTTCCACTGGGATGCAGCTCATGGCATTCATCCTCTTGGTCATCGCGTGGCTCGAGTCCTTGTGGTGGTCGAGTCCTTGGTGAGAGCTTTTTGAAAACTATTTTAGGGAGTGGAACATTTCATTAAGGTACGGGTTTCACCCCTGACTTAACAGTTTCGTTCCCAATTGTGGTTGTGCTCATCGAATGAATCCGAGAGCTCCACTAGAATTTCGAAATGGAGGCTTTCGTCGAGGTATGGATATCACTCCTAACTTGACGAAAGATTCTCGTGCTAAGAAAATGCGCTGAGTGAGCGATCCTATCGAGAGTTATTGGTTTTCACACCTGATCTCGACTGGATCACTTGGTTGTGAGTTGCGAGTATTTTCGAAAACATGTGTATTGTGTCAGCCTTAAGAAAGGCTAAGTAGTATTTCAGCCATAGGAAAGGCTTCTTTGTGTGAAGTTGTAGTATGCGGGGTTCACACAAAGTCGTAGTTTTTGCTATTTCGATCGAAAGTATCAGGTAGGCGCAATACAAACCCTACTGGGTTCGTACGAGTCAGCCTGTGGGTGCTTAGACTATAGACTAGGTCTATTTCTAAGACGTCGACCCGGACTAGGTCGAGTCTTGCCTAATTCCCTATAGTTATGGCTCTGATACCAATCTGTCACACCCCAACCGATGGCGGAATCATCGGGGCGCGACACTAGGCGAATCAGATTGCTCAAGAGAATCCATAACAACTATATTGCGATAATATTTATTACATTCGTTATCCCATACTAACAAATAATACAATCACATGAGTCATCACATATTTCTTGTCCTCTCAAACAATTCAAATCCGATAACCTAGATTTTAGGTGAGTTTCTAGACTTCCTAGCTTGATTTGATGAAGACTTCAACTAAACCTGCAACATACGTTAAACTATTGTTAATGCAAAAGTATTGGCGAGTATACAGGTTTGATAGGTAATAGTATAATAGATTAAAAGTGCTGCGAATTTCCACATGCGTAAACGTAATACACGACATATATACTCACAAACTGATACTACTAGCTAAGTCCTCGATGCTCGATTCTTCGATGGCATAACTAGACCCCGTCGGGCGCAATAGTACTATACTAGTCGTGGTGGGACGTCACGAGTATAGGTCCTAGCACATATGTAACTAGCATCACGTATATCTATGCACACAGTTATTCGCAAGTGATAAATTGACTGATTAAATGATTCGTTGATGAGTTCGATTTATAAGGAACGTATGTTACACCCAAAATTCGATAAAAATGGGGTCAGGTATACTCACCGTGCATATTTGGTTGGATTGAAGGGATAATGCCTGAGAATGCCCTGATTTCAGACTGATTATATGAGTATTGAATAGCTCGTTAAATGATATCGGAATACACGGAATTGAACGAAAATCAGATCAAAGGTTGGCGCACTCGGATGGGCTGTCCGATCGAATAGGCTGTTCGATCGGATGGGCAGCCCGATCGGTTGGGCTGTCCGATTGGCCAGCCTGTCCAATCGGCTTGCCTGTCCGATCGGTTTGGCCGTCCGATCGGCCAGGCTGTCCGATCAGCTAGCCTGTCCGATCGGTTGGGCTGTTCGATCGGCTGGCCCGTCCAGCTGTTTTCGACAATTTTGCATGTTTTCTGTGGTTTCGGTCGAGACGTTTGCTGTGACGTGTTAAACAACTGAAATTCCATCAAAACCGACTCGTTCTATCGGCCGGGAATCACCCCGTTCCATCAGAACTTGCCGTTCTTGGCGGTTTTCCCTTGTTTAACCCGAATTTGGTTGTTTCATCGTTAGGAATCAGATCTTTGACCAACACGACACTAAGAATGAGTAGAAGGTCGGTATAAGCTCCGATTCCACCGTTTTTGAATACCTTGAGAGTAAAAGAGTTGAAAGAAAGTTGGAAAACCATCCTTCAATCCTCTTATTCATGATGATGTGTAGATCTGATGTGAAAACCTTGTTTATTCTTGTGGAAATCCCTTAGATCTGAGTTGTTCTTGGTGGAATGAGGCCAACACTTGAAGTTCATAAGAACTTCATGATGACATCACTCTAGATGTAACACCCTGGTTACTGAATTATGATTTTATATGAAAATACCACAATTAGATGTGTAGTTAAGACCACACACATTATATAAATGCGGGTTTATTAAAACTTTTAACAAATCATAAGTTATTCAACGTAACGTAATCGAGTTCGTTGTTTAAAATTTACAACGTGGCAATGTGCGGAAACGTGTATCTATTTCGTGTTCGGTTCTTCGTTGAGCTTGATCTTCTTCCGGCATCCACCAAGTACCTACATTTCATAAAAACATGAAATGCTTTAGTCATACGGGATTTAAAACGTATCTAAACAAGTCCGGGAAACAAAACTGATCAAAAATACATTTTGTACAGGGTCCACCGTAAATTACGGTGGACACCGTAATTTACGGTAGCCCTGTTATAACAATTCCCTACCGTAAGGCAGGGGAGAACTGCCGTAAAGAATTCAGCCTCCACCGTAACTTACGGTACCCACCGTAAGTTACGGTGGCCCCTGCATCAGCTTTATCCATTTTGCCGTTTATTGACACGGAAACTTCCGTATCTTTCAAACCGCTTGACAGTTTGACCTACCGTTTCTTCCTGCGTGTTTGTAATTTAACTCTCCACATTATGGAGTTAAAATCTAACATCCGGATTAACGAAACTTAAGACTTTCAAGTCTTCGGCTTATTACCCCTTTTCACCAATTCTTGACCCGTTCGTGATTTTATCAAACAACATGATTGAACCCGAATTCGCATGAACCTTATAATTACAATGTTGTTTAGCATATTAGGTTTATAATCCCCGATTTATTACACAAATTAAACCCGTTTTCGTTGGTATGCTTATTTTGACCCGTTAAGGGTATTTATGCGCTAAGGTCCCATAACATCCTTTTTATACTTATCTTAAGGATTTAATCTACCAAATCACTTATTTCCAACAACCTTTGAAGGTCGTTTGCCCGGTTTACCTAACAAGGGTATTTTAGTAAACTTTGGCCCCTCATTTACGACGAAGGGCATTTGCTACTTAATTGACCCTAAAAATGTATGTTCAACCACAATCGTATTTATACGTACCTGGCTCGAGTCAACCTAGTGACCCGTTTCAACACCTTGCTTTTTATTACCGATATTCTATGGCGACGCAATTATCCCAATTACCATTCGCTCCTGTAACACATGACTTGACCACCACATTAGTTGATTTTGTCAAATGACATCATTCCCACCATTTGACCTGTTCGGTCTATATAACTCAACATTTTCATATGTAACAAAAACATGGTTTTTAATTACCAATCACACATCCGAACCATTTCGGGTTTTCCCACTAGATCCTTTTCTTTCTAAAGTCAATTTCCTATATTTTTAACCCATTCGGCTTATGCTAGGGGTGTCCTTTGAAACTTATTTTACTTTAGTCAATACTTGACTAAATTTCCATTTTTACCCATTTTCCATTACCAGTTACGCTATAAGGTAACTTTAAGGAAACTCTTAAACTATTAACCAATTCATGACTAGTTTACCATTTTGCCTCTTTCACCATTAATCATGGTTTAAAACGTTTCTAATTCGTTCCAACCCAATTCGTTTCGTGTTGGAACCCATAATTCGAACCAAATCCTTTGTTGTATTTATTACCCATAAAATAAACACGTATACTACAAGTAGGTGTAAGTTTTACTTACCTCGTATCCAAGCTACACTTTTCTTTTCCTTCTTGATTCGGTTGACCCACTTTCTCCCCAAGCTCCACCTAGCTTGTTAAGCGCCAACTATTATTCGTCATTCACAAGGTGGTTAGTTTAATCATGACTTAGTACGATTATTCCACCTTACAAATTTCATATCAAAAATTACCATTTATCGGATTATAGGTCAGTTTGACTTTTTAAAAGTCGAATGCCCATTAGTATACTAATTGCAGATTCGAGTTCATCAACTAGTTTTAGCATTCTTTAATTACCCGGTAGGTGTTATCTTTAGACCACCGTTTTAACCAAAGTTCTATCCGCGTTCATCATATTTAGAACTCTTTTTAATCACATTTTGTATAAGAGCCAAAACATCACAATTAAGTGTTTTAACTACAAAAATTCTAGTTTCGAGCCTTCTTTGAGACATTTCATCAAACACTTTGAGGGCAGAATTTTACATGTTTATTTATCAAGTCTCTAGCTTATCTCTTAGCCCTAATTTCACATAAATCAACCATCTTACAAAGTTGTTAACTTCCATAATTTCTGAATTCACTTCAAATTGTCACATTATACTAGATCAACACTCTATTTCCTAGTGTTCATCAAATTTCACATAAACCATCAATCACCTACAATGGTGTTCATAGGTTTCACTACAATTTCACATGATTTTCAACTTGTATTTGTCTAGGGTTTGTCCCTAGACACTATAGTTGTTCCTAGATCATCATAAGACATACATGCAACTATAATTTCAGATTTTCCCAATTACATGAGAATTTCAAGTTGAGAGTTTTTATGAAATTTTACATACCTTGTGATCCTCTTGTGATGAGGATCAGTAATCTATGCTTGATTTTCGATTTTGACTTGGTTTGAGCCCTCAATTTGTGAGTTTTGTGATGAACTAGGTTTTGATAAAGCTTGGGGTCGCACCCCCTGTTCTCTGGTCGATCTCCTGGAGACTCCAATATGGAGTGTTTATGTTTTAATTAAAACATTTTCTAGTTTGCCCATTTTTAGTCCCTCATATTTAGATGTTTTATAAAGAGGGTTAAAATCTTGTTTTCTATTCATTCACTTGATCACACATAATTAACTAGGTTAATTATTCCTAGTTAACTTAGTTGGTTCTGGGGTTACAACCTGTTTCATTCAAAGTCCCGTAAACTCGGGCCTCTCATAACTTTATTTCCTTAAAAACATCTATTCACGTTTTATTTAACATTAGATTTGTTTATTTTAAATCCCAATATTTACCGGGTTACCGTTACTGCTAACGGTATTTTACCCGTGTATTAATAATAAGGGGTTTTGATTACCAAACACGATTTCGGGGTGTTACACTAAAACACCCCAAATCCTTTGATTTCACGGTTAAAAGTTGAAATTTGCAAGATAGAAAGGTGGAGGAATGCATAAAGATCAAGGAAGTACAAGATTTGAGTTGAAAACTTACAAGAATCGCGAGAAATCGAGAGATAAAGGGATTGGAACGTCTGGTCGAGCAGCAACAGTGACAACAAGTATGTTGGAGGTGAATGAGGGGTATTTATAGGCCAAGAGGAAGGAAAAAGGAGGGCAGGTTGGCCTGGATCGGACGGCCCGTTCGATCGGCCGGCCCAGTCGTTCGGCTGGCCTGTCCGATCGGCTGGCCCAGCCGTCCGGCTGGCCTGTCCGATCGGCTGGCCCAGCCGTCCGGCTACCCCATCCGATCGGTTGGCCCAGCCGTTCGGCTGGCCCGTCCGTACGGAGGCCTTTCGATCCTCGTTTTTGGTGCGTTGCGATAGTTTAGGCCACATTTTCATATATTTATATTATTATTTATTTATTTATTATAATTAATCACAAGAAGGGTCGTATATACGTATCTATATATTCAATAGTCGGTGCGATGCTCGAATTACGCGTGCCTTGGAGTGCATTCTTCGATGTGATGTGCCACAATGATCATCGGGGTACTACTTGCTCGTATCGCCATCATCGTCACGACGGCTGGAGGCATGGTACTCACCCGATAGTCCTTGTTAGCGTTGATTGCTTACGTTTCGACACCTCACGGCTATCAAGGAGGATAGAATAGGTCCTCACTCTACATCATCGTGAGTGTTATTAATTACGAAAATAGCTTTGTATTATTGATAGAATATGCGTAATTATTTGATTATACTTCGATTTAGCGATGTATCTGATATATTTACATTATGATCTGAATCTCTGGTGCTAGGCGTAACGAGTATAACGAGTAGTAACAACGCACAAAAGTGCGGGTTGTTACACTCCTATCACTCTTTCGATGTTTAATACTTTTTCCGGCAACATTTTCCGGTCAATCTGTACCAAATTCAGGTACGAGTATTTTACTTAAGAATCAAGTATCAACCGTAATTTGTTATTATTATTATTATTATTATTATTATTATTATTATTATTATTATTATTATTATTATTATTATTATTATTATTATTATTATTATTAGTAGTAGTAGTAGTAGTAGTCGTCTTTTGTTAGTCTATTGAGAGTCTAGGAGTGTAAACGAGCCGGGTTGAGCCTAATTAGGCTCGAGCTCGGCTGATCATGTTTTTATGAAGCTCGAGCTCGAGGTTCAAGCCTGCATATTTGAGCTTGAGCTCGGTTCGGGAGTAAAACCCAAAGTTCGAGCTCGGCTCGATTTTATTTTGAGAGCAACCTCAAACGAGCTAAAAGCTCGGCTCAAGCTCACTTTAACATCGCTTAAACGAGGTTCAAGCTTTGCTTACCAATGTTATCATCATTATTATTATTATTATATTACATATAAAAAACTAAAATTTTGTTTGGGCTCGTTTAAGCTTCGAGCCTAAACGAGCTTTGTATTTCAGCTCGGGCTCGTTTAAGCTTGGAGCCTAAACGAGCTTTGTATTTCAGCTCGGGCTCGATAACTAAACGAGCTCTATTTAAGGCTCGAGAGCTCGCTAAGGCTCGGCTTGATCAACCTTTTAACCGAGCCGATCACGAGTAGCTCTCGAGCCTTTGGACTTGTTTATACCCTTAATTGACGACACACATGAAGATAAGAATTCTTTTTGTATGTTTCATAAACACGTTTTTATAATATTAAGCTAAGCAAGCTGATTGTGTGTTTCACAAATTCTTGGACATTTTTTCTTCTTTTGCTCTGTAACAGTTGTTTTTTAGCAACAACTTGTTACATGATTAAATGAACGGCCAAAATAGGTGTATGTGGAGGCGTGTACGACTTGTTATATTATGCTTAATTATTTATTTAATTCGCTTTTAAAAAAATTAAAAATAAAAATTGTCATTTGATTATTTCATAACAGTTCTCTTTGCCTCCACAACAAACTCAGGTTGGGACAATACGTCTGTACTTCTTTTAGTATGATTGGCTTATTTTTTTATTACATAATTTGACATTATGTAAGTTTGTTTTGGTTTGGGGCGTGGTTGTCTCCGTCTTGAAGATAAGTCGTCCTTTGTGTTTAATATATATATATATATATATATATATATATATATATATATATATATATATATATATATAAGTTGACTTAAGTGAAAGGATTAAGTACTATAACATTATAATTAAATGTAATCTTTTGGTACTTGATGTTAATTTGGTTTAACAACTTGAACTTTGTTAATCTAGGCTTGGAAGTTTATGATAAATAAACATGAGAAGATAAACATGATCATTGTTTGGTGATAAAGTTTGCAAACGATGTTTTTCTAAGCTTTAAATGAGGATAAGATCTTGAAATTCAATAGAGAGGTAATTCTAACATAGTTTAAATTTTTCATCTTTACTTTATTTATTATTTTTTTTAACTAAATGATACCATCTTTAGATTACCATTCCTAAGAACCGGTTAATCAAACTTAAAGATCTCAGAAAATAATACATGCAACACTTTAGGATTATTTGTTTAATGAAATTTGATATTTTGTCGTGTGTCTCTTTAGCTACACATTTCACACACCAAAATAACTTGACTGATTATAGAGATAGAAAGAAAAAGTAAAACACAACAAAAATATACAAACGTGTATTACATTTATACACACTTCAAGGTTATTTATAACCATACGGTCCATACCACTTGAATTACTTGCGATTTATTATTAACTAACATTTATCTTTCTTTATTAAGATTTCATGGTTATAAAATGGAATATCCTGGTAAACTTAAATATAAGAAATTCAATAAATGAATTAGCCGTGCCACAAGACATGAGCACAAAGGTTATAGTTTAATTTAAAAAAAGATTAAATATTATAATTTTTCTTTCTTTTGTAAAAAGTCCAAATTTCATAAAAAGTTATAAAACACCAAAATGTCAACCGTAAAACACACAAAAAACCCCATTAATAACAAAATGATTAAGTAAAACATGTGGCGAAGCTTGACCTGAATGACCGAGGGGGGGGGGGGGGTCGAAAACGTATATACCCAAAAATTTCTATACGAAAACTACATATATAGTACTACTGAGCGAAAAGTGTGGGGGGTCGAGTGCCACTCCCCGCACCTTCTATACTTCGCCCCTGAGTAAAACCTATGATGAAAGGCAGAAATTATATTTTAGAAAATGAAAGTAGAATATATTTTTAACCTTTAGTTTTTTTTTCTTCTCAGAATTTAGATTTAGATACAAAAATAAATGAAAAAACACAACTAGGTAATTTCATTATAGCAAAATATTTATACATCTAAGTATGCAATTTTGCATCTAGTTTTTGCTGATCTGTTTCCAGCTTGAATGTTCGAAAGACTGCCTAACTGCTGGGTTATGGTCATCAAACAATACCAGATTTCTGGTAGCAGTTAGGTTCATGCCAGCAACCGCTTTTCCAGCTGTGTTGGTGGTCCAAACTATGTTTCCACCTACACCCTTTAGCATCAAGTCTCAAGCTGAAGTGAAATTCAGTATTGAATTCTCCCAGACGAGATATTCTTGCTTGGCAGACTAATAAACTTGAATATGGAGATAAGGTTAGAAGGTTCGTACAACTGTCTTCGTAGAAGAAGCCACAGGTGAATACAGCTGCATTGGTTTCTCTACGAAGCAAAGGTTTTCTAAACGAGTAATTGGGGGTCCATGTAGTGGAAGAATTTGCTGTAGGATATGATTCAAAAGGCTGAACAACGGGTGATAACATGAGAATTATATAACAAACAAAAAAGAAAGTAGAGACAAGCTGAATACAAACTTCGTTTCTTGGAAAAAAGAAATTTAGTCATAAAGGCTCGACCTATGTTGCCAGGACCGCAAGCTCCACAGATGTGGAGCAAAAAGGTGGAGGCTTAATAACAGCGAACCAACTTATTCAATTAACAGACTATGGGTCAGTGTTTACTTGATAGTCGAATTGAACAACCATATATAAAATATAAAAATATAAAAATATAACACTACTACCTGATAACATATTTCTACCTATTATATTAACCTCCATTAAGTCAAATTGTTCAAACTAAAACAAGTGAATGACGACACTTTGATTTAACATAATATAGTTCAAAAGGTAATATACTTAGAAGACAAAATAAGGTATGTTCATTCCAATAAACAGTCGCTGGATTCCTCTTGGTTTCCCTTCCTGTTTCTGCATGGAATAAACATGTTGGTGTAAATAGATTTAAAAAAAAAAGGAAAGAAAAAAAGAAAAGAAAAATAGAGTTAATGAAATATTTAAGTTTTATATATCAACAAATGCAACATTATTCCCCAAAGGTATATTAAGAACAACACATATGTTTCATGTTTCCTATAGTTGAATATACAATATTAATACTAACCACATATGCTGAATAGAAGTATTTTGACATCCTCCCCTCTCAAACCTTTCGAAAACAAATCAGATATTATGTTTCAAATTTTAACTCAAAATCAGTTCGTGCAATAGCGAATTATTTTAAGAAGTTTACAAGATATTAACATCCATTATGTTTCAAATTTTAACTCAAAATCAGTTCGTTCAATAGCGAATTATTTTAAGAAGTTTACAAGATATTAACATCCATAAAGTACGTCTAAGCTATACTTTCTTTGAATTAAACAACCAAGTCATCAACTACTTGAATAATTTGAAATATCTTTAACTCTTCAAGATCTTTAACCATTAAACTTCACACAAAACATGCTTAAGTTTCTTAATTCCATACTCTGGATACTGCATCCACATGGGTATCGCCAGGTTTAAGAAACAAAAAATAACCATCCAAAAGTGGCTTAAAGTAAAGTTGTTCACTTTCATTCCATTTCATAATTAGAGGAATGTAAAATCAAAATCTAACATGACTTTCACTATTGAAAATACCTGAACATGCAGGGAAGGCAAGGACAAGTTCGTCCACCGCTAGGAAGAATTCCTCTTCTAACCATGTATCAACTCCAAAAGTAAAAGTAGCAAGATTTTGAGCAAAAGTGTTAAGGTTCGCCCTTGCTTCTTCACGCTGCTGTTGCAACTGGGTGATCTCTGCATTAATAGCATCACGTTGAGCCTTAAGATCGACCAGCTAGGGTCCCTACAGACCCGGTGATTGTATTTGCCGCTCCTAAATGACCGGGTCTGTGGGGACCCTAGCTGGTCTTAAGTCTCAACGTAATGCTCTGAATGTAGAGATCACCCAGATGCAACAGCAACGTGAAGAAGCGAGGGCGAACCTTAACACTTCTGCTCAAAATCTTGCTACTTTTGCTTTTAGAGTTGATATATGAATATCATTTATCGGGGAGTTTATAAACTCCGCCCTATCCCTAGGTTGGACGTTGTTCGTAAACAAATATCGGAATTGTACCGTGTCGAATACTTCACATATCATGCTCAAACCAAAGCTCAAACCCTAGCCATCACTACAACCCTAAACCAAAGCTCAAACCCTAGCCATCACTACAGACGAATGAATCCTTTTTTTTCAGATCTGAGAAAAATCATCACCAAGTCATCAAGCAAAATTCTTTTTTCTTGAACCATTTCAGCCGCCATTTCCTCTCTCTCTCTACGAAACACTTCAACAACATCAAACTACGGCGGCTGTTCAACCTCAATTTCGCAATGGAGAATGTGTTTAATGTCCATTTCTTTAAGAATGGAATCTGGCATTACAACAGTGAAGGGTACAAATATGTTGGCAAACTATCGCCACAGCACTTCAACCACTTCCGATGAACATCAACTATTCACAGTTTCTCGGTGCATTAACCATTGCGTTGGACATTCAACCAGGCACTCATTTTTAAGTGACGTATCCAAGAAAAATAAGGGCAAAAGTTGAATTTCCGATTCTCATAGACAACCACCAAGCGTTTGAAGATTTCAAGCAATTTGTGTCTGAGTCCCCGCATGAAACGATTCCCATCCACGTTGTATGGCTGTAGATGTGAGTGGGTAAAAATTGTTGTTATGGTTATGTTTTAACAATTAATATGAATGTTATGGTTATGCTTTAACATTTAATATGAATGTTATGGTTATTTTATTGTTACGTAAAACCTGTTGTTAATTAATTTTTTTCTTTTGTTAATTTAGGTTTCTTTTTGTTTATAATTTGTGCTAAATCAACAAATGAAAAAAGATGGCAAAAAAAGTGTAGATGACATTGTTGTCGATCAAGGCAGGACCAATAATTGAGTTATATGAACACAAAACTAAAAAGAGAGGTAGACACATGCCTGACAGGTATATAACATGACATATATAACATGACATATATTAAGGGGATATGTTAAAAGATTGTTTTTTGGCTGAAAATGTTAAACTGACTAAATGACAGGGGCCAAAACAGTAATTTACTCTATCTAATAAGTGACACTATTAAAGGAATAAAAAGATTATGTGATTGGTTACATTAGGTTATAAGTTCACGGGCTTGTATGTAATAAGTGAAACTATTAAAGGAATAAAAAGATAAAAACTTTGGGTAGACCGGGAGTCGAACCGAGTGCCACACCAAAACCACTATACCACTGTTCTATTTGCATTACAACCCGAACCCCTTATCCTATTAGGCTAAAGGGTGTGGGGGTCATAGTTGGGATATGATTCGCCACGTAGGAACATGAATCGAAGGCTATACCACCCCCTTCCCTAATCCACAATGGTTTGCATGGATTAAACCATGGCAATCATGGTCCTTCTTTTCATTTTTCAAATAATCATTTCCTTTTTCTTTAGACAAAGATAAATTAAAATAAATAAGAGGATGGTGGTTTGGGTTATGACCACACCCTTAGGGTAATGGTTTTGGATTATGGATTAGAGGTGAGTAATATGGCACTAACGTGGAGGGTCATGGTAGTCATGAGGGTTATGACCACACCCTATAGCCTTAAGCAAAAACTCTGGCCCCTTTTTTGAATAAAAAACTTGCTGCCCAAGATTGTAACCCAGCTCACCAAGATATTCAAATCTTTTCTGATCTTCCCTACATTTCGGAAAAATCACGTTACCATATCAACAAACATGAACCTAGTCTATAAATTGAGTCTATCGAACCAAATCATCCTAAGGGCATGTTTGGCTAAGCTTATTTTACTTAAAAAGTACTTTTTGTGAAAAAGACTTATTGACTTATTACTTTTTGAAAAGGGATTTTTTAAAAAGTGTTTCGATTAGCTTATAGGGTGGGAAAAACCAATAAGTCAATAAGTTGTTTTTTAAAAAAGTGTTTGGCTTGGCTTATTGATGTAAAATGACTAAAACCTAATAAGTCAATAAGTTGGTTCAAAAAGTCACAACATCCTAACTTCTCAAAAATGACTTTTTGATGACTTTTTTTCCTTCTCAAAAAGTCATTTTGAAAAGGACTTTTAGGTTTGCTAAACACTAAAACTCCTTTTTAACTTTTTGATTAAGTCAATAAGTCATAAGTTGGGTTAGAAAAGTTTAGCCAAACATGCCCTAAATCAAACAAAGATCGCTTAATATCGGAAACTTAAAAAATTTATACCCGATTAAGACACTTCAAAATCATATACTAATACTAATTATATACGCGAATCAAAGCATGTTATCTAACGATTTGATTATAATCACACATCTAGTCAACCCCCGATCAAGACACTTCAAAATCATTTTGTGTTTACCTGAATGTCTTCGCCGGAATCAATTAAACACGCTCCATACATTGCCACCGGTAAACTTATATTATATCATTCGATGCGTTTTATATAAGGCACAAAACCCCCAGTTATTAACTATTAACTGATTAAGCTTGCTGTGTAAAACGAATTAGGGGTGTAAAGGAATAATTGAATTAACATCTAACAAAGTTAAAAAGAACAAGATCAGCTCAAAGAAAAAGCAAGTTAAAAAACACGATTTTTGTATAACACAAAGCCCGTTTATGTTGCAAATTAGAGTTATATAAATTTGATTTTTTTCTAATAAAATGAGTTCATTAACTTTTAGAAAAGATTGAATATATTATGTAATAACTAGAACCTATTAGCAATGTATAGAAAAGAATAGGAGAAAGGGAGATGAATTTCTTATTGATCTACATGTAATGAAATACAAAGCCTCTATTTATAGGTTCAACATTAACATAAGAGTAAATACAATGAGGAGTTAAGGATGTGGAGAGTCACTATAAATGATATATTCATAACACTCCCCCTTGACGATCCACATGATGAAATAATACAATCTTGTAATACACTTGGTGATATTGCCTCGTTAAAAACCTTGCTAGGAAAACCCAGTGGGATAAAACCATAGCTAAGGGAAAAAGAGTGCAGCGCGTATTGTCTCCCCCTAATACTTCTGGATCAAGTATGTCGCCTCATTAAAAACCTTACTAAGAAAACCCAATGGGACAAAACTTAGTTAAGGGAAAAAGAGTGCAACTTGAATAAGTCTCCCTCTCATTTTAACATGTATCTTTTAAGTAACGTGTGTCCATCTTCCTTAAAAGTTGAATAAAGCCTTTGTAGCGAATGATTTGTCGCTTGATCCCTTACTGTGCAATCCTTTATGTTGAACAATGTTGTATAATCTTCTAACGAGACTTTAGGTGCCTCTTTCCAAAAATTATCATATGTCCACGGTTGTGTTTCGTTACATTCCTGCATCTACAAGACTAACCAAACTTGTTTTGATGGGTTAGTAAAATGTAATCAAATATCGTTTATACCTGAAATGTTTCTTTGAACTCATTCCAATGTCTCTTCGCTTGACACATGTTATGACAATAAGGTCAAGTGAAAGATATTATAACCATACATAGCTAGCAAAACATATTAATGCACTTATGCATTTAACGATGGTACTTCTAGAATGAGAATCTCTACTTTGATAGGAGATGATAATAGGCATTTCTTATAACAAATGACTTAACAACCTTTAACATACTTTAAGGCTCAACTATGTCCATACTAAATATCCAAACATCATCTTCTAGATGTACTTGGGGGATTGGTAAAATAAAATTACATATATACGCGAACTGCAGTTCGAGTAATAATTAGACCGTGCCAAGGTCATTCAAAAATTCTCCCTCTAAAAGCTCGACAATTTCTTCCTGTAAAATAGAATGTTTTGGCTGATCAATAACAACAAAACGTGGCGGAATCGCCAATGATGCCTAGACATCATTACTGTAAATTGCGATTATAATGAACTTTTAAAAGTATAATGTTCATAGAACATAGCTAATTTAATCGAACTTATATCCCTCTTTATGCGAATATCTCAAGTTATACAACACTCGTTTTGATTATTTAGTGCATACGTATTTTGTCAACTTCATATAATACGTTCTTGAGGTTTTGACATCATTAATGCTTCTAGCATTATCAATCCATGAGAGAATTCTTTCCATCTTATCCAAATATGCATGTGCGTTCACTCTTTAGAAGTTTTGCTACATAAATTTTCCCTTTTAACACATAGATATCTATATCATATGCAAAAATATCATGAACACTTCCTTTTATATCCAAAATCCATATTGTACCATGTTTGTACACTGTGTACATTGAGATGCCATAATAACCAGGTACACATTTTCTATGTATGTTTATTGGAGTATTGGTGCACAGTAATTACATCCATAAGGTGTTTCAATTAACCTCTTAAGCACTCAAATGCTTTAGGATACTCATGGGGAGTTCCAATTATATTCAATTCAATAACATATACAACATGGATATGTATTCAGATCTGAACTTATATAATAATCATAATATTCTCAGATCTGAATTTATATAATAATCATAATATTCTCGAGAACTTATTTTATATAACTTAGTATCAAGTGATACATAACTTTCATAAGACGCATGTCAATTCTCTTTTATATATTACCAGACTAATAAGATATTGGAAAGTTAATGCATCCACCACTGGAGAATGTGTTTTCTCATAATCAATCATAGGTCTTTGTGAAAATTCTTGTGCCACCAATTTTGACTTATATCACTTAATATGATTTTCACATTATTCGCGTAAAAGACAATTTTATATCCAGCATATTTTACAACTTTAGTTGTATGGACTGTTGGTCCAGAAACTTTCTATTTCATTAGAGAATTAAACTCTGCTTTATTTGCATCTTTCTATTTTGGTCAATCATTTCTTAATATTCATTCACATGCAGATCTTAAATCTTGATCCTCATAATTTAATCATTTTAAGCGCTACATTATATACAAAAGTATAACGACGTTGATTTTTATTTAGATTCCATACATATCTTAGACATGATACAACTTATCGAGATCTCTTTATTTTTCAGGTACCTGAGGTTCTTCTTGAACCATCATGTCTATTGTCTCTTCAGGAGATCTTATTATTATAACCTCGACTTGACCATCTTACTTACTTGCTCCAATTTTCGAGGAATTTTATTATTGGAATCAACTAGTCTACCACGCTTTAGGCGTGCAATAGACTCATTACAAAAATATGTGGTTGTCCTCTTGGAACACAAATATAACTGGAGCATAAGCAGTTGATTATGTGACTTACTTAGTCACTCTATTTAGGTCAGTGAACTTGTCTGGTAATTTGTTCTTTAATATTGGTAAATGAATTATACTTTAAACTTCTAGTTCATAGTTTATAGTCCGAGGATCAAGATGACATGATAATTCATTTCACTTTTCACTTTCCAACTGCTTGTTATCTCCCCCTAATGTTAGGAACATTCATTCATTAAAGTGAAAACCAATGAGCCATAAACGAATTTCTCACTAATAGCTTTAAGTATTTAATCATATATGATTATTTATACCCAACACATTCTCAAACTTTTTAGAAGTCCCATCTTTGTGCGGTGTGGTGGATGAGTTTCAATATATGTCGCACAACCAAAATCTTTGATGAGTCATCTTTGGTTCCTGCCAAAAACCAATTGTATGGGGAGAAATATAACTTATTGGCTTGATGTGAATTGATGGTACTATATATAAAACTACATGTACCTAAATGAACTTTTGCTTCTCTTATGATTATTTGCTTTGTAACCAATAGTAGACATTTAGTGATCACAATAACACTTATTCCAATTATCGTTAATAACTTGGGAATCAAATTCACTATTATCAAATAAATATACTAATCTGGATTAATATGCTTGCTATCACATTAGCTAAGCCACAATCACACAAGCTTCAGGTTGTGGATTTGATAACCATTTAGACGATGCATCGATTTAAAAAAAAAAACTAAATGGTAACATGTTGGGATATGCATATCCTTTAATCGTTTCCAGAATATTTAGGTATATACACCCTCGTTTATTTTGCAAATATATAATTTCCCTTGAGAGCAAACATTACATGCTAATTATTATCTTGAAGAATCTTCTAGTTCTTCATTATGTTTCACATCATCATTGACTCGGTTTGGTCTAACCGGTCATGCCAATCAAATATCATGATCTATAAACTTCTAGTTTACGATCGTATGCGTAGTAGTTGCATAATGCGAGAGAACAACGCCTTATCATTGCAAACTATTACGTTATATAACATTTATCCTTTTTCACATTTTGTTCTTGTATAATCATTACCATAATTTGCCACTTATAGTGGTCAATTTCATTATAACCATTATTACAATTCTGAACATGGCTATCATAACATTCTGATGGTCAATATCATTATCAGTTTGGCTATCATAACCTTACTACTGATGATTGATCTCAATATTAACATGACCATCATTACAAAATTCTCAATTATTTCATGATAATGACATTTAATAACCGTTATATAATCACATTCACTTCAGTAAATGGAATAACCAGAACCAACTTCATAGCTTTTCATTTTTTACTTGGTCACAAGAGTATAAAATCATTTCATTTTTTCATAACTCTTATAACGATATTGCTACTTTAGGAGTATATATCTCAAGTGTGACAAATGAAAAGAATTTAATGGATTTTTTCCTTGTAAATAATGTTCTCTTTGCTTACCATCAACTGAGAAGTAGTTGAGTCGTATAAGATTTATCAATATTATATCTTACGACCTTTATAACGATCATTGTATAGTCAACACATTATTAACATGGTTGATCTCATTACATGAGCATCATAACAATTTCCTCAATTACCATAATTATGAACTTTACATCAATTATTATATCATCACATTCTATTCAAGGAATAGATTATACCCATACAACATTCATGGTGGCATCATTACAATTTTCTTAGTTATGTATATGATCTTAACCTTTGAATTGATCGTTATATCATCGCATTCACCTTAGGGAATGTATTATAATTACATAATTTTCATGGTAGCACTATTACAATTGCCATAGCCATTGTTATGACCATGATCACGACCCTGATCATTATATATTCACATTCATTTGAAGGAATGGATTAGAACCACACAACCTTTATTCTGGTTATTTCAAACCTTATATATTATTTAGTAATATTGCTACCTTATGAGCATATTTTAGGTTTGACAAATGGAAATTGTTTTATTCAACGTATTCTTATAAATACTCTTCTCATCATATGATATATATCAAGAAGTAATTACATGACCGAGTTATTACGATTTATCAATGTAAAATCTTACAAGCTTCCATATATTTATAATGGTTCACGCTTCGGGTGTTATGTCTTTACCTCAAAATGTTTTAAATAAGTAAGCATGAATTAACCATGCTTATTAAACAACTTTGAAATATTATCCCAACAAATAAATAATAGTATGTAGAATATAATGTCAAATTACATAGTATATGTGGTGTTATAACATATCATCATATAAAACAAGTTATACGAAAACTTTATGAAATAATAACATATGCAAATATGTATAGTTTATGTTTTAATCTAACATGGTATAACTAATCACAAGTATAGATTATATGCAAATATTTTTCACTCTAACAGCATGATAGTTTAATAACATATGGGAAATAACATATAACATACATCTTCTGTTATATATACAAACATTTCAACTATTTAAGTCTTGTATAATTCATAAATTTCTAAGGAAGTTAAAATGCAAGCATTGAGATGATAAACATCTACAGGTATCATGGTAATTATGCAATCTTCAATATTATAATATATCATCATATAAAAACAAGTTGTTCATTATTATAATAAGGTTAATAAAATTGCAGTAGTGATCTTGGAATGCTACTAAAAACCACTAGTTTTACCGATATTAAGATTTTAGTCATAAATAAAAAAAAACAATAATCATAATGATATAACTATGATAATTATGGGTAAGATAAATGAGGTCCTTTTATAACAAGATAAATGGGTAAGACTTTAAGCTTGTGATACTTTTTTCATACAGCTGTCACAACAGTTTTCAACCTAAATACCCAATCCAATTTGTACTGAATTTGTGCAATCAGTCGAATAGTCAAAAAATAACAAAAAATAATTCAAAGTATATTAATATAATAATCAAAGTAGACTTCATCCATTCATACCATACTAAGATGACACTAAAACTAATAAATTAATAGAATCATATATAATGTATAAACTACAATTATGTACAAGGTGCGTTAACTGCGTTAACTAGTTTGTATCTTTATGATAATGTATTATACAATTACAATCTGGTCCCCTAAAAATAATTACAATTTGAACATTTTAGTTTAAGTGGAGGGTTCAAGTGAGAAGAAATTTTTTGTAAGAAGAAAAAAGAAGAAATTTCAACCAATAATAATGCTTTATTTTACTTCATTTAATATAAGTATTTAATGTTACTATAAGGGTACATAGGTAAATCTACATATGTCATTAATTTGTAGTATTTTTCTTTAATAGCTAACTACATTAATTTTTTTGTAACTTATCTTCAAAATATATATTTTTTCAAAAAAATAAAATAAAATAATTTAAAGTGTAGGATAAATTACGAGTTGTGTAGGATAAATTACTAGTTGTGTAGGATAAATTTCAACGTGTATGATGAATTTCGAAATATGTAAGATAACTTTTGATGTGTGTAGTCAAAAAAAGTTAGTGTGGAGTATACTAGTCTTTATGACTAATTAATTAGTCAAAAATTATAATAAATGAGATAAGTAAACAAACAATTTAATGTTTTACAAAATTACCCTTTGTTCTTTTTCTTCTCAATTAAATTTTCTTCTCAAATGAACCTTCCCCTTTAGTTTAATAATTACATAGTTACCTCATCACGATCTGGTCCCCTAAAAATAATTACAATTACAATTATTATAAGACAAAGCAATACATAAGTTACTAAGTTAGTTCCTACATAATTTATTAATATGATAATTTAAAACTACTTGTGTTCTTGGCAGAAGCTTAACTAGAACCCAGGCTGACCAGCTACTGGTCCCAATTTTCTGTTTAAATTAGATTTAAAATTTATTAATGCAAAGAGTCCCATTGTTCCATACCAATTCTTGAAATCAAGAGTTCTTGTTTTCAAGTTGTATATTTCAAACATCATCACCTTTTTTAGTTTGGTTTAATAAAAGCATTTGAATGGACTAAAACAAAAATTAACTGGTTGGATTGAGATTTAAGCATACCACCAGACAAGTAGAAAGAAAATAAAATAAAAATATAACATACTAAAATCATGTAGTAGTCACGTATGAACACATTGCTTGTTTAGTGAAGTAATAAAACCAGTCGCTATTACTTGCTGGCTAAGTTCATATTCAAAATGAAATTTACCTGACTAATAAGCATGAGCCACCTCCTACAAAAGTTAATCCTGAGGTTTTGATGGAGAAGAAAACAAGGATTCACTCGATGAAGCAAAAATCTCTTTCGCCAACGTTGATACGATATGGCGTCCAACTTCAAAAGCAATTTGTGCTAATAATGTATTATGTAATAACTAGAACCTATTAGCAATGTATAGAAAAGAATAGGAGAAAGGGAGATGAATTTCTTATTGATCTACATGTAATGAAATACAAAACCTCTATTTATAGGCTCAACATTAACATAAGAGTAAATACAATGAGGAGTTAAGGATGTGGAGAGTCACTATTTTAAATGATATATTCATAACAGAATATTCCTTTTTTGTTTAATTTCTTTTATTGAGATTCTGGTATTTTCTTTTTTAAAAACGTACTTGCATTTAAAAACATATATTTTTTACCCTATCGCGAGTGTTGGTATCATATCAATATTGTGACGAACTAAACTAATAATGGTATCGGTACTATCGAAACCTGCACATGCACACGTTTTTAAGAATTCTGATCATTATAAAACACGTGTTAATATCCTTTTCAGCATATCAAATCACGACTTTATTTTTTTGGTTTTCTCTTTCGGTTGTTATAACAAGTGTCAGTACCGATACCACAATGAACATACAAATACGGACCAAAGTCTCTAGCATAACAGATAGTGGCGGAACTAGCCCATTAAATCAGAGGTATCCCAACATTTTTTTTACCTTGCAATTATAAAATATTAGAAAAACGACAATAAATAAATAAAAGTAAAGCAAATACCTAAAAGATTTGTCTTCTTCTTTTTTTTTTTCATAGCTTGAAATCGCTCTATCACATTATCGTCTTTGACCTTATGAAAAAATCATTTTGGACCACACAGACCATGGCATTGTTCAAATGGATTATTTTATTATTTGGACTTTATTAGTTATTACAATTTGGGCGTAATCGTCATAAAACTAATTATTTGGGCTTAGTTACTAAAGGCTTTGGGTTGATTGAATAATATCGAGTTTCATAATCTTCTCTTAGGGGTATCATCGTATATATTTAGGGATATCTTATGTATAAAACCGAAATAAAATTACACTGCGAATGCGAATACGGGGTTGAGACGTAGCCCGTGCTACGGCCTTATGTCTAAAACCAAAAAAAAGTACACTGCGAATGCGAATACGGGGTTGTTGAGACGTAGCTCGTGCTATAGCTAAGTCTACTCTGGTTCCGCTCCTGATAATAGATCGACCCAATACCGAATGAATTTCCTATCCCACAATGTAAATTCAAACAAAAGAAAAAAAATATATATACATATGTATATGTGTTGATCCTTGATTGGAGTAGGACAGTCAAACTATTCTTTTCCCTCTGTATTTGAAAAGACAATACTTGTATGCCTAATTCTTTATGGCCCATAAATTAACTCCTTGGTTCATTGTTTCGTCCAGCCACACCCTTTACTCTCTCCTATCACTCTTTCGATGTTTAATATTTTTTCCGGAAACATTTTCCGGTCAATCTGTACCAATTTCAGGTACGAGTATTTTACTTAAGAATCAAGTATCAACCGTAATCTGTTGTTATTATTATTATTTTAGTAGTAGTAGTCGCCTTTTGTTAGTCTATTGACAGTCTAGGGGTGTAAACGAGCCGGGTTGAGCCTAACTAGGCTCGAGCTCGGCTGGTCATGTTTTTATGAAGCTCGAGCTCGAGGTTCAAGCCTACATATTTGAGCTTCAGCTCGGTTCGGGACTAAAACCCAAAGTTCGAGCTCGGCTCTAGTTATTTTGAGAAAAACCTCAAACGAACTAAAAGTTCGGCTCGAGCTCACTTTAACATCGCTTAAACGTGTCAAAACTCGGTTCGAGCTCTGCTCGCCAATGTTATCATTATTATTATTATTATTATTATTACATATAAAAAAACTAAAATTTTGTTTGGGCTCGTTTAAGCTACGAGCCTAAACGAGCTTTGTATTTCAGTTCGGGCTCGATAAATAAATAAACGAGCACTATTTAAGGCTCGAGAGCTCGTTAAGGCTCGGCTTGATCAAACTTTTAACCGAGCCGATCACGAGTAGCTCTCGAGTTTTTGGACTTGTTTATACCATTAATTAACGACACACATGAAGATAAGAATTCTTTTTGTATGTTTCACAAACACGTTTTTATAATATTAAGCTAAGCAAGCTGATTGTGTGTTTCACAAATTCTTGGACATTTTTTCTTCTTTTGCTCTGTAATAGTTGTTTTTTAGCAACAACTTGTTACATGATTAAGATGAACGGCCAAAATAGGTATATGTGGAGGCGTATACGACTTGTTATATTATGCTTAATTGTTTATTTAACTCGCTTTTAAAAAAATTAAAAATAAAAATTGTTATTTGATTATTTCATAACAGTTCTCCTTGCCTCCACAACAAACTCAGGTTGCGACAGTACGTCTATACTTCTTTTAGTATGATTGGCTTATTTTTTTTATTACATAAGTTGACTTAAGTGAAAGGGTTAAGTTCTAGAACATTATAATTTCATGTAAAATTTTGGTACTTGATGTTAATTTGGTTTAACAACTTGAACTTTGTTAATTTTTATGCTTGGAAGTTTATGATAAATAAACATGAGAAGATAAACATGATCATAGAGATATCGAGATCATTGTTTGGTGATAAAGTTTGCAGACGATGTTTTTCTAAGCTTTAAATGAGGAAAAGATCTTGAAATTCAACAGAGAGAGGTAATTCTAACATAGTTTAAATTTTTCAACTTTACTTTATTTATTATTTTTTTAACTAAATGATACCATCTTTAGATTACCATTCCTAAGAACCGGTTAATCAAACTTAAAGATCTCAGAAAATAATACATGCAACACTTTAGGATTATTTGTTTAATGAAATTTGATATTTTGTTGTGTGTCTCTTTAACTACACACTTTACACACTAAAATAACTTGAATGGTTATATAGATAGAAAAAGAAAGTAAAACACACTAAAAATATACAAACGTGTATTACATTTTTACACACTTCAAGGTTATTTATAACCATACCATTTGATTTACTTACGATTTATTACTAACATTTATTTTTCTTTATTAAGTTTTCTTGGTTATAACGTGGAATATCCTGGTAAACTTAAATATAAGAAATTCTATAAACGAATTAGCCATGCCAGAAGACATGAGCACAAAGGTTATAGATTTATTTAAAAAAAGATTAAATATATTATTTTTCTTTCTTTAGTAAAAAGTCCAAATTTCATAAAAAGTCATAAAACACCAAAATGTCAACCGTAAATCACACCAAAAACCTCACGAATAACAAAATGATTAAGTAACATTATTCCCCAAAGGTATATTATGAACAACACTTATGTTTCATGTTTCCTATAGTTGAATATACAATATTAATACTAACCACATATGCTGAATAGAAGTATTTTGACATCTTCCCCTATACTCTCAAACCTTTCGTAAACAAATCAGACATTTTCTCTAATGTCAATCTTATTATGTTTTAAATTTTAACTCAAAATCAGTTCGTTCAATAGCGAATTATTTTAAGACGTTTACAAGATATTAACATCCATAAAATATTTCTAAGCTATACTTTCTTTGAATTAAACAACCAAGTCATCAAATACTTGAATAATTTGAAATATCTTTAACTCTTCAAGATCTTTAACCATTAAACTTCACACAAAACATGCTTAAGTTTCTTAATTCCATACTCTGGATACTGCATCCACATGGGTATCGCCATGTTTAAGAAACAAAAAGTAACCATCCAAAAATGGCTTAAAGTAAAGTTGTTCACTTTCATTCCATTTCATAATTAGAGGAATGTTAAATCAAAATCTAACATGACTTTCACTATTAAAAATACCTGATCATGCAGGGAAGGCAAGGACAAGTTCGTCCACCGCTGGAAACAATTCCTCTTATAACCATGTATCAACTCCAAAAGGAAAAGTAGCAAGATTTTGAGCAGAAGTGTTAAGGTTCGCCCTCGCTTCTTCACGCTGCTGTTGCAACTGGGTGATCTCTGCATTCAGAGCATCATGTTGAGCCTTAAGACCAGCTAGGGTACCCACAGACCTGGTGATTGTATTTGCCGCTCCTAAATGACCGCGTCTGTGGGGACCCTAGCTGGTCTTAAGGCTCAACGTGATGCTCTGAATGCAGAGATCACCCAGTTGCAACAGCAGCGTGAAGAAGCGTGGGCGAACCTTAACACTTCTGCTCAAAATCTTGCTACTTTTGCTTTTGGAGTTGATATATGAATATCATTTATCAGGGAGTTTATAAACTCCGCTCTATCCCCAGGTTAGACGTTGTTCGTAAACAAATATCGGAATTGTATCGTGTTGAACACTTCACATATCATGCGGAGCAGTTGGCGTGTGATTCCTCCTTGACGGCGAATGCGCAACTAGGCACGCACTTATTGGGAGAAAGAGGGAGACAAAAGGGGCACAGCGAGTGTGGCTAGGGTTTCACACTTTCAATCACCAGCCAAAGGACGATTTCTATGATCAAGGCTGGCCCATCAATATTTTTTGAAATTAGGGTTGTGGGCCCAAAAAAGGAAAATGATACATATGGCTTTTTTGAAATTAATTTAGGCAGTTGAAGGAGGCCCACTTGTCACTGAAGCCGTGATTAATAACTTCAATTTTTTACTCATTTGTCTACGGCACGATGCCACAGTGGAGAAACCTATGTTACAAGATTTTTTATTTTATCTTTTGTATGTTTTTTTGTTATCCTCAGGTAATCATTAATGTTGTGATCAAAATGGATCAACAAGTCAGAAATGAATAGCCTGGATAAATATATGAAAAGAAGCAACTAGAGAACACTCAAAATACATATATAAACAACTAGTAAATAATATTGCGTGTTGCGACAGAAAATCCGATCGGTATTAATTTGCAAAGTTATATCAAACAAAAAATAGACGTAAACACGTTGAACCACTCACTCTAGTTGCGGTGTGTTAACTTTCAAAGTTAGACTAAAACTTAAATCATATAAAAGAATAACTAAGAATAGCTTAGTAGAGGCATGTGCCTCTTAAGGGAGATATCTCATGTCACACCCCCAAATTTCCACCTGCGGAGTAACATCCGCTTGAGGGCGTGACTGACCAGGATCCAGCCACCAATTATACTGAATAATCGAATTAATAACCATAGTAATACTTACTAACCATGCGATCAGTAAATATCATGTTCAGAGTTTAAAGTTTTAAGTTCAAATAGTAGTAAGTAGCGGAAGCATAAATAAAACAGTTCAAAACATGGTTTATAGTTCATGTTTATTTAACACCCAACACAGGGGTGGACGAACACTACACATCCCTAAGCAGCAGCTCCTCAGTCACTGGTTACCTGCAAAGCATGCAGTAAGGTGTCAACAATAATGCTGAGTGAGTTCACTAGTTGTCCAGTTTTAATTACCAAAAACTTGTTTCACCAGTTAATTTATCCGTTTATACATGCCATGGGGAGCTACCCCAAAAGTTAGCGACTAAACTGTTTTTCCAATACCGAACACTAGGTAACCGTTTGCGTTTCCGCAGGATGCCCCGATGTCAATGTTCTATCATCATTGACGGATGCCTGAGTACATTAGTTCACGACCGATCCCATACCGTGGCACGGTGTGAGGTTGGTAAAACCTAAATAGCGCTATCAACTAATAACCCGTTCGCCTGGCCCCGGCGACTAATCGGTATTATATAGTAGGGACTTGAGTTATAGAGTTTCGTTTAGTGCCGTTGGTTGCAATCCGTATAAACAGTAATTAACTAAAGGTTCCCAATAACAAGGGAAGAAAAGTAAGTTGTATCCCTCATAAGGGGATAGTGTTGTTTGTAGTTCCGTTCCCCAAACCACCGGGAACGCATGCTTTAGGTTGTGAACTCACCTTGGGTTGCTCGATAGATTATTTACTTGGTCAAACACGTTGGTCACCACGTCCTAGCATGGTTACCAAATATAGGTCAAGTTGGGGTACAAGTAGTCACGTATAGCAAACACGTATAGACACACTTAACATGCATACATTCAACAGTTGGGTTATTGGGCCTCCCCTAACATCTTCGCAAACACATAGTAACAGAAACACATGCAGTCCAATCAACAGATAGTCCAACAAGTCTTGGCCCAATAACACTTAGGCAGCCCAGTCGAGACAAGGGTGGTCTCGACTCGAGAATACTCGGTCTCGAGTCGCAACCGGGAGATCTCGAAGAATCATGTTTTGGTCTCGAGTGTGCTGCTTGCGAGTCGCAATCTCAGGAGTCTCGAGCCCAGTCTCGAGTCGAGATCGTGTCGTCTCAAGTCGAGACTTAGTCGGTCTCGAGTCCCTGAAGCCCGTCTCGGTTCGTCATGCTTTGGTCTCGAGTCGCAACCAGGGGTTCCGACTCGCAACCACAGTTACGTGCACCAGAATTCTTTTAGAACCTGTCCAATGTACTAGCCAATAGAATTTCATATTTGTGATAATGTGTACTAACCAATAACATTCTACCAACATGTTTTGTTGTCTGATTTCCCCAAACAATCGGATCAAACAGCATGATTTTCAAATATTCATATCACCTTCAACATGTTCTTCACATATTCAAGTATTCAAGCCACATTCAAATAGTTCATCATTTTAGGGTTTTCCTACAATGAATCTAACATGTTCATCCTATGTTCATACCACATTCAATACCTATTCATATCACCAAAATGATCTTAAAAGCATAACAATAAGTGATAACATGTAATATCTCAAAAGATCAACTCTACACTAATCCGATTAACATGGTGCTACACATATGCAAGCCGGTTTTTCATGAACATCCGGAATCAATGGTTTGAATCACATTTAGCCACAAGGTATCATGAGCTCATTAGCACATATCCGAAATTAAAACATGTAAGCTGGTTATCCACATCACACATATTTGATTCACAAAATAAAACATCATCAAGCATACAACTACACTAGTTAAATCATATCACTCATGCTATCATTTATCAACAACAATCATCATAGAGACACTAACCGGTTGATGAGGTTCAAGGGGGGAATATGAAGCTTCTAAACGGGTGTGTGTGAGTTGATCCGAGTGCTCCTAGTGGTCACCGATTTGATCCGAGAAGAAGGAGATGAGAGGAGGTTGATGATGATCTAAGGTCTTAGGGTTTTAGTGAGAGGTAGAGAGTGTGAGAGTGAAATGAGGGAGAGTGTAAAGGAGAAAGTGTGAGGGTTTTGGGTTTTTATACCCTTTACAAAGCCGGTACACCCCTAGTGGGTTTTCCAAGCATGTTGCGAGTGGGTTCAACGGCCCAACTGGCCCAAACTTTCACTGTTCACTCGAGACCGGGAGTGGTCTCGAGTAGGGTCCTTGGGGTCTCGGCTCACTTGTAACACACACATAATATACATACCTACAACACGTAATAACAGATAATTCATAGATTTCATTTAATAATATACGTACACGAAATGTTACATCAAGAAGGTTGTCCGGGAAAACCCGAAGTGTCACATTATCCCCAAGTTTTAAGAACTTTCGTCCCGAAAGTTAAGGCAGTCACTGTCAAGCTAGTATAAGTGAGAATGTTTCAACGGGGTGTCACATCATCCCCCCGTTAGTTTGGAATTTCGTCCCGAAATTCGGCTGTAGCTTCAGTGCTGGGGTTTTCGTTTGGGAACAACTGGGGATACTTGTGCCTCATCTGGTCTTCCCGCTCCCAGGTAAACTCTGGGCCACGTCGCGAGTTCCAACGGACTCGCACGAGAGGTATCTGGCTACATTTGAGGGTTTTGATCTCTCGATCCGTGATTTCAATCGGTTCCTCAGTAAAGTGTAGCTGTTCATCAATAGTGAGTTCCTTGAAAGGAATTACGAGCGTTTCATCTGACAGACACTTCTTCAGATTAGATACGTGAAAAACGTTGTGTACCGCACTCAGTTCTTCAGGCAGGTTCAATCTATAAGCAACCTTACCGATTCTCTCGGTAATTTCGAATGGTCCGATATATCGCGGATTAAGCTTGCCCCGTTTACCAAAGCGTACCACACCCTTCCAGGGTGAGACTTTAAGTAGAACCCGGTCACCGACCTAGAATTCTAGTGGTTTCCTACGCTTATCAGCGTAACTCTTTTGACGGTCACGAGCTGCCGCCATGCGTTGTCTGATCTGGGCAATCTTTTCCGTTGTATCTACCACCATCTCAGGGCCCGTGATTTGACTATCACCGACTTCCGCCCAGCAGAGAGGTGATCGGCATTTACGACCGTACAATGCCTCAAAAGGTGCTGCCTGAATGCTAGTGTGGTAGCTGTTATTGTAGGAGAATTCCACTAGCGGTAGATGCTTCTCCCAATTCTTGCCAAAATCGATCACACATGCTCTAAGCATATGTTCTAGGGTTTGGATGGTGCGTTCGGACTGTCCATCCGTTTGCGGGTGATAAGCGGTGCTCATGTCCAGACGTGAGCCAAAGGATTTGTGCATAGCTTGCCACAACTCTGAAGTAAAACGAGCGTCTCGGTCGGAAATAATGGATGTTGGCACTCCGTGCCTTGAAACTACTTCCTTTAAGTATACTTCCGCCAAGGTAGAAAACTTGTCTGTTTCCTTAATGGCCAAAAAGTGTGCGGACTTGGTCAATCGATCTACTATTACCCAAATAGTGTCATTTCCGCGTTGAGACCTAGGTAGCCCTGTAACAAAATCCATGGAAATTTGCTCCCATTTCCATTTCGGGATTTCTGGTTGTTGGAGTAGGCCTGCTGGTTTCTGATACTCTGTCTTGACCCTGGCGCAAGTCAGACATTTGCTGACATAAGTTGCTATGTGGGCCTTCATACCAGGCCACCAATACGTAGTCCTCAAGTCGTGGTACATCTTATCCGAGCCAGGATGTACTGAGTAGCGGGACTTGTGGGCTTCGTCCATCACGAGTTCACGTAAATCTCCATGGAGTGGAACCCAAATGCGCCCTGTTACATAGTACGCGCCATCTTCTTTCTGTTCTAGTCGCTGTCTCGATCCCCGCAGGGATTCAGCCCTGATGTTTTCCGGTTTCAATGCTTCGACTTGAGCATTTCGGATCTGAGTAGGGAGGTTAGACTGGATGGTAAGTTGTAACGCCCGAACGCGCTTTGTCATAGTGTCCTTTCGGCTGAGAGCATCTGCCACGACATTAGCTTTGCCCGGATGGTACTTGATGGCGCATTCGTAATCATTTAACAGTTCGACCCATCGACGCTGTCGCATGTTTAATTCCTTTTGCCTAAAGATATGCTCGAGACTCCTGTGATCGGTGTAAATGGTGCACCTGGTACCGTACAGGTAGTGTCTCCATATCTTAAGAGCAAAGATCACTGCTCCCAGTTCCAAATCATGCGTAGTGTAGTTTCTTTCGTGCGTCTTAAGTTGTCCAGAAGCGTAGGCAATAACTTTCTCGCGTTGCATCAACACGCAACCGAGCCCATGGATAGACGCATCGCAGTAAACCACAAAGTCGTCAGTGCCTTCAGGCAACGAGAGAATAGGAGCACTACAGAGGTTATCCTTTAGCCTTTGAAAGGCCGACTCCTGAGCTTCATTCCACTTGTAAGCAATGCCCTTCTGAGTGAGAGTCGTGAGGGGTTGAGCAATCTTTGAGAATCCCTTGATGAATCTGCGGTAGTATCCTGCCAGTCCCAAGAATTGGCGGACTTCGGTTGGAGTCTTGGGTGTAGGCCAATTCTTTATCGAGTCGATCTTAGCGGGGTCGACGTGAATCCCGTCCTTATTGACCACATGCCCAAGGAAATGGACCTCTCGAAGCCAAAAGTCACACTTCGAGAATTTGGCGTACAATTGCTCATTGCGTAAGAGTTCGAGGATAAGGCGTAGGTGTCGTTCATGCTCTTCTTGACTTTTCGAGTAGATTAGGATGTCGTCGATAAACACAATCACGAATTTGTCGAGGTAAGGCTTGCACACTCGGTTCATGAGATCCATGAAAACCGCAGGTGCGTTAGTCATTCCAAAAGGCATGACGAGGAACTCGTAATGACCATAACGAGTCCTGAACGCAGTCTTGGAGATGTCTTCGTTACGAACTCTCAGCTGATGATAGCCTGATCGTAGGTCAATCTTAGAATAGTAGCTCGATCCTTGCAACTGATCGAATAGGTCGTCGATGCGCGGGAGAGGGTAACGATTCTTGATGGTAACCTTGTTTAGCTCACGATAGTCGATGCACATTCGGAATGTGCCATCCTTCTTCTTAACAAAGAGTACTGGTGCTCCCCAGGGTGATGAACTAGGACGGATAAATCCTTTATCCAATAGTTCCTGTAATTGCGTAGAGAGTTCCTTCAGTTCTGCAGGGGCTAGTCGATAAGGCGCACGAGCTATAGGTGCTGCTCCGGGAGCTAGCTCGATTTGGAATTCGACCTGACGGTGGGGAGGGAGTCCAGGTAGTTCCTCAGGAAATACCTCGGGGTAGTCACGTACTACTGGAAAATCTTCAATCCTCTTTTCCTTCTCTTGTGTGTCAGTGACGAGTGCTAAGATAGCGGTGTGCCCTTTTTGTAAACACTTCTGGGCTTTTAGAAGCGAGATAATGCCGGTGACTTCTCTGCCTTTGTTACCTTGAACGATGAGGGGTTTGCTAGAACGGCGAGGAATACGAACCGCTTTCTCTTGACAGAGGATTTCAGCGCGATGCTTGGATAGCCAATCCATACCGATGACGACGTCGAAGCTTCCAAGTTTGACAGGGAAAAGGTCAATACTAAACGTCTGACCAGACAGTTCTAGTTTGCAGTCATGGATCACGTGCGTGGCCTCGATGTTCCTACCATTGGCTATCTCGACGACGTGCTTAGAACTTAATAATGCAGGCGGGTGCTTAAGTTTCTTACTAATACGAAGGGATACATAACTAGCATCGGCTCCAGAATCAAATAACACAGAAACATAACGATCATCAAGTAGGAACTTACCCGCCACAACGTTGGGGTCGTTCCTTGCTTCTCCAGCTCCAATCACAAAAGCTCTTCCCCTTGCACCATTTCCAGCATTGTTGTTTTGATCATTGTTCCCAGCTCCCTGGTTGTTGTTGCGATTCTGATTCAGTTCAGGGCAATCCTTTCGCATGTGCCCTGTTGCCCCACATTTAAAACATCCGCGGTTGTTTCCCTGCTGCTGTTGCTGTTGGGGTTGTTGCTGGTTCTGCCTTGCTGGGAACTGACTTCTACAATCCTTGGCTTCATGCCCCATCTTGTTGCATCGCTGGCACTGGCCTTTGTTACATGCCCCATTGTGGTGCCTGTTACACTTGTTGCACTTAGGGTAGCTTCCCCGGTAGCCACCCTGTTGCTGAGGGCCTTTGTTGTTCTCAGTTTTCCTTTGCTGAGCTGGAGCCTGAGTAGAGTTAGCATCCTTGCCCTGATTTCCATCCCACTTCCGTTTGCCATCACCAGAAGTTCCTTCCGCAACACTGATCCTTTTGGGCAACTTGCCCTCTTCCACAGCCTGGTTGGTGAGTTTGTGGGCAAGACGAACCACAGGCTGTATGGTAGTGAGGTTGGCCGAGGTCACATGGCTCCTGATTTCTGGGACTAAGCCCTTGATGTACAATTCGATCCTTCGATACATGGGTCGGGACATGTTTGGGCAAAGTGCAGCATAGTCGTTGGACAGCTTGGTGTAGGTCTCAATCTCTGACCCAACCATCTTGAGACCATAGTACTCGTCCTCGAGTTTGTGGATGTCATCCCTGTGACAATACTCTTCCTTGATCATATTCTTGAAATCTTCCCATGCAGTAGCATTAGCAGTCTCCAGACCAAGCATTTGAATTTGCGCCTTCCACCACGAAAGCGCGCTTCCCTCAAGGGTACCAGTAGCAAACTTTACCCAATTAGCTGGGGGACATTCGCAGACAGCAAAGACAGCTTCCACCTTCTCGATCCAGTGCAGTAGCCCTATGGCACCCTCAGTGCAATTGAAAGGAAGAGGTTTGCAATCCATGAAGGTCTTGAAAGTACAAACGTGGTTGCACAGGCGCATGCTGACCTCCTGGGTGAGCTGCGAAAGCTGCAGCCACCGTGTTGATCAGGTTAGTGAACTGAGCCTGAGTCATGTTGACGTTTCCTCGTCCGCGTCCACTCATTGTCTTCATAGTCAGAGAACATAGTATGAGTGTGATGTCGTAACATAGCGAGAATAAGATAGAAGAAGGGAGGCGTATCTATCTAATTAGGTAAACTAGTACGTATAGCAGAGCAGAAAGCATAAGACAAACAAGCAGGTAAACATGGGTCCGAGCTATGAGGTCAGATAAGTCGAGTCTTGCACTTGGAGTGTAGTGTCGTCACGAGTCACGGGTTATAGTCTGGTTTTTCTCAAGAAGATTTTCCCCTTTTTAAAACCAAGTTCACTATAACCAATGGCTCTGATACCAATCTGTCACACCCCCAAATTTCCACCTGCGGAGTAACATCCGCTTGAGGGCGTGACTGACCAGGATCCAGCCACCAATTATACTGAATAATCGAATTAATAACCATAGTAATACTTACTAACCATGCGATCAGTAAATATCATGTTCAGAGTTTAAAGTTTTAAGTTCAAATAGTAGTAAGTAGCGGAAGCATAAATAAAACAGTTCAAAACATGGTTCATAGTTCATGTTTATTTAACACCCAACACAGGGGTGGACGAACACTACACATCCCTAAGCAGCAGCTCCTCAGTCACTGGTTACCTGCAAAGCATGTAGTAAGGTGTCAACAATAATGCTGAGTGAGTTCACTAGTTGTCCAGTTTTAATTACCAAAAACTTGTTTCACCAGTTAATTTATCCGTTTATACATGCCATGGGGAGCTACCCCAAAAGTTAGCGACTAAACTGTTTTTCCAATACCGAACACTAGGTAACCGTTTGCGTTTCCGCAGGATGCCCCGATGTCAATGTTCTATCATCATTGACGGATGCCTGAGTACATTAGTTCACGACCGATCCCATACCGTGGCACGGTGTGAGGTTGGTAAAACCTAAATAGCGCTATCAACTAATAACCCGTTCGCCTGGCCCCGGCGACTAATCGGTATTATATAGTAGGGACTTGAGTGATAGAGTTTCGTTTAGTGTCGTTGGTTGCAATCCGTATAAACAGTAATTAACTAAAGGTTCCCAATAACAAGGGAAGAAAAGTAAGTTGTATCCCTCATAAGGGGATAGTGTTGTTTGTAGTTCCGTTCCCCAAACCACCGGGAACGCATGCTTTAGGTTGTGAACTCACCTTGGGTTGCTCGGTAGATTATTTACTTGGTCAAACACGTTGGTCACCACGTCCTAGCATGGTTACCAAATATAGGTCAAGTTGGGGTACAAGTAATCACGTATAGCAAACACGTATAGACACACTTAACATGCATACATTCAACAGTTGGGTTATTGGGCCTCCCCTAACATCTTCGCAAACACACAGTAACAGAAACACATGCAGTCCAGTCAACAGATAGTCCAACAAGTCTTGGCCCAATAACACTTAGGCAGCCCGGTCGAGACAAGGGTGGTCTCGACTCGAGAATACTCGGTCTCGAGTCGCAACCGGGAGATCTCGAAGAATCATGTTTTGGTCTCGAGTGTGCTGCTTGCGAGTCGCAATCTCAGGAGTCTCGAGCCCAGTCTCGAGTCGAGATCGTGTCGTCTCAAGTCGAGACTTAGTCGGTCTCGAGTCCCTGAAGCCCGTCTCAGTTCGTCATGCTTTGGTCTCGAGTCGCAACCAGGGGTTCCGACTCGCAACCACAGTTACGTGCACCAGAATTCTTCTAGAACCTGTCCAATGTACTAGCCAATAGAATTTCATATTTGTGATAATGTGTACTAACCAATAACATTCTACCAACATGTTTTGTTGTCTGATTTCCCCAAACAATCGGATCAAACAGCATGATTTTCAAATATTCATATCACCTTCAACATGTTCTTCACATATTCAAGTATTCAAGCCACATTCAAATAGTTCATCATTTTAGGGTTTTCCTACAATGAATCTAACATGTTCATCCTATGTTCATACCACATTCAATACCTATTCATATCACCAAAATGATCTTAAAAGCATAACAATAAGTGATAACATGTAATATCTCAAAAGATCAACTCTACACTAATCCGATTAACATGGTGCTACACATATGCAAGCCGGTTTTTCATGAACATCCGGAATCAATGGTTTGAATCACATTTAGCCACAAGGTATCATGAGCTCATTAGCACATATCCGAAATTAAAACATGTAAGCCGGTTATCCACATCACACATATTTGATTCACAAAATAAAACATCATCAAGCATACAACTACACTAGTTAAATCATATCACTCATGCTATCATTTATCAACAACAATCATCATAGAGACACTAACCGGTTGATGAGGTTCAAGGGGGGAATATGAAGCTTCTAAACGGGTGTGTGTGAGTTGATCCGAGAGCTCCTAGTGGTCACCGATTTGATCCGAGAAGAAGGAGATGAGAGGAGGTTGATGATGATCTAAGGTCTTAGGGTTTTAGTGAGAGGTAGAGAGTGTGAGAGTGAAATGAGGGAGAGTGTAAAGGAGAAAGTGTGAGGGTTTTGGGTTTTTATACCCTTTACAAAGCCGGTACACCCCTAGTGGGTTTTCCAAGCATGTTGCGAGTGGGTTCAACGGCCCAACTGGCCCAAACTTTCACTGTTCACTCGAGACCGGGAGTGGTCTCGAGTCGGGTCCTTGGGGTCTCGGCTCACTTGTAACACACACATAATATACATACCTACAACACGTAATAACAGATAATTCATAGATTTCATTTAATAATATACTTACACGAAATGTTACATCAAGAAGGTTGTCCGGGAAAACCCGAAGTGTCACATTATCCCCAAGTTTTAAGAACTTTCGTCCCGAAAGTTAAGGCAGTCACTGTCAAGCTAGTATAAGTGAGAATGTTTCAACGGGGTGTCACATCTCATGTTCAATCTTTTGCAACGGTGACATGCTTAGATAATAAGAAATAAATTGACACATAATACAACCAAGTTTTAAGGATAAAAACACTAAATACTAACTACACACGTTTAAGCAAGCGTACCTTTCAGTATATATAGTATAGCCTACGTAAGTTATTTTTATTGCCAAGTATCATGGAAAATAAGAGATATGATGGTTAGCATGAAAAGCCACGTGAGTTCTTTAATGAAAATGCATGCACCTCTTACAAAACCTATCACATAACTTCTTTCATAAACTAATAATATAAGCAGTTTTCTATATACTATATATATCAACTTAACAGATTATATTATACTATAAATAATCAAACAACTTATATATAAACCAAAAATTTGTTTTTTTATCAATCTAGATATACAAAGTGATATTGGGTCAAAAATTTTAAACATTTAACTTTTAAACTCTTTTACGATTCACGCATATAGAAATAGAGAGAAAAGATTGGTTTTGTAGAGTTGCAGAGGGTGTGTGAATCAGGCATCTTTAGGTTTGTGATTCATTCATTGTCATTTTTGGAACATTTTGTTTTGAATTATGTTCATTCCATCGTATTCGATTTTGAATATGACTGTTCATACTCGTTTGTTATTGAGATTTGTAGGTTTAAATATCAGGAAATCATATAGAACAATAAGCAAAATGATGACACGATCATGATATACAAACACAATTAATCGTAAATTTGAGTGAGAAAATGTGATCCTGAAATTACGTAATGCAAATGACGGTGCGTATAATCATTTATGATGTAAATGAAGAAGAGATCATGATGTTACGGTTTAGTGATTATTTGATTAAGCTGTTAATTAATTTAATTGAAAGAAATTAAATATATAGAGTAAACTGCCATTTTGGTCCCTGAGGTTTGGTCACTTTTGCCACTTTATTCCAAAACTTAAACCTTTTAAATATGGGTCCCTGTGGCTTCACTTTTATTGCCATTTTGGTCCGAAAGTAAAATAAACTGATATTTGTCTAATAAAATCCTGTTATTTTGTCATTTTCCTAGGAGCAAAATAGACAATATAACTTTATTATAACACATTATTAGTTAAATTAATTAAATTAAATAACCCTTTGATCTTGGCCACATAAAAGCGTAGATATTATCATCTTCTCCAAACCCTCCTAAACCCTTTGTTCTACGATCATCTTACACTACCTCTGATTTTTGGGAGTTGACTATAACAATAGAAGATTAAAGTGTAATTCCCAAGCTTATTGCAGATGATTTATGAAGATCCTGTGACAGCAATTGATGCAGAGAAACGAACTTTGACAACAAATTCAGGAAAATTTGTAACAGCCCAGCGTAACCGCACCATGATATTGTCCGCTTTGGCGGCCAGCACGCCCCCGGCGTCCGCCCCTCACGGTTTTCAAAACGCGTCATGATGGTGAAGGTATCCAGCCCCTTATAAGGAAGCCTTTGTTCCCCTTCACAACCGATGTGGGATGTCACAATCCACCCCCCTTAAGGGGTCCAGCGTCCTCGCAGGACCTGGCACCACCGGTCCGGCCCTGGCTCTGATACCATCTGTAACAGCCCAACGTAACCGCACCATGATATTGTCCGCTTTGGCGGCCAGCACGCCCCCGGCGTCCGCCCCTCACGGTTTTCAAAACGCGTCATGATGGTGAAGGTATCCAGCCCCTTATAAGGAAGCCTTTGTTCCCCTTCACAACCGATGTGGGATGTCACAAAATTGCTCAAATTTGGATCTCTCATAATTGCCACAGGGTGCACTGCATCTAGGTAATTCTTAGAAAAACTTATGGATTGCATGTTTCATTAAGAAAAATTGATTATTCTTTCTGCATTCTTGTAAGTTGTGAATCGTGTTCTTTTATATGCATAAAATGTGATATATATTTGCTCATATTTCCAGAGAAAATAGGTGGAAACTTACGTGGTGTTCACTATATTCGAGATGTCGCTGATGCTGATTCCCTACGATCATCTTGCACTACCCCTGATTTTTGGGAGGGTTTTGGAGGGTTTGAAGAAGATTATTTTTGGGGAAGATGATAATATCTGAGCTTTTATTATCATAAGTTGAATTGTGTGTGGAAGCAATTAGATCAGTTACTTGCTTTACCTCCCTGTTCTTGTGATGCATCTAAACAGTTTTTAATGATTCTATATATGATGTGCATTTTAGTTTGATCTCAACATTCTATTACAGTTTTGGAATTAGGATTTGGAATTGATTATATGATGTGCATTTGAGCATTTCAGTTTTGGAATTAGGATTAGGAATTCATAATAGTTATTGATCTTACTTGGCCATTATAGGTTAATTATAGGTTGATTTTGATTACAGTTGCAGGCTCTGACTTTGCTTGATTTAAGGTGTTGACTATCCAAGGTCAAATAGATTAGGCGGGAATGATAAAGAGTTGTGCAGTGGGTAAGATGTTTTCTTGTTACAAAGAACAAGGGTAAAAAGAAAGGGTAAAATGGTCATTTCGCATGACCACTAACAGAACTGGTAAGTCATTTAACAGCAGGGGGTAAGATTGAGGCAATTGGGATTCGTCCAGGAGTAGAACAAAAGGATTTTGGTTTTAGAAGGTAAGAGTGTCAGTGGCGTCTAAAGGCAGGTGTAAAATTGCATTTTACTCTTAACAAAAAAGAACAAGTTTGAGTTTACCATATTAATGGACATTGGTATGGTTGTATCAATATACCATTCCCAAACAATAGTTATTCACAAAGAATTTATCAAACCCAATATTAAATAGTTCATATGGATCATGGAACACACAATTATTTGATTAATTTATTAGTTTCATTATTATATTATTTTTGAAAAGGAAATGATTCTATTTACTGGCAACGTTACGTCCAAGTTAAGTTGGAAGATAAACATTACAACACGCACTCTAATGACTTATTAGTTATTAAGTAACTGTTTAATTAGACTTTTTCAAATAAGTTTTCTTTTAATAATATGTAAACACATGGGTTAAATCCCACGTACACACAAACATATATTGTTTCTATAACGAATTTTTCATGCGAAGGCGTATGAAAAATAATTAGAATGAGTTATGTATAAATCGCTCAAAACTATGTGTGTAAAAACGTTATAAATAATTACGTAACTTATGTATAAAATTGCTTGCAATTTTGTGCGTAAAAAATGCTATATATAATTAGACAACACCACCTTTACATATAACTGACCAAACTTTTTAATAAAAATCACGTTTTAAGTATAACAATTATGCTTAAGTTAAAGATAATAGAATTGTTGACTTAATAGTATCACTCAATGTTTTAAAAACCGGTAAATACCGGCCGGTTATACCGGTATTACCGTTTCTAGATGTAAATCCGGTACGAAACACCCCGGTAAATAAGTGAAACGACATAAGGTTTGTACCGGCGGTAAAATCCGGTATACCGGTTTGAAACGTAATACCGGTACCGGCTCAGGGTTATTTTAGTTTGGGTTGTTAATTTTTTTATTATATATGTTACTTATCTTACGTAATTTTTATATATTATGATTATTCGTAACTAAAAGTTCTTATTTAATATTGTATGAAACGAAAATAGTTATCCTCTAGTTGATGAGGATGACGATAAAGTGAATTTCATCTTTTATGTGATCGTGAATTTGATGTATTCAACACTCAAATGGCTTAAACATATCGTACACTTTCATTTAAAAGAGCTTTTTGGAAAATTGAATGATTTTCGATTATCTTTTGGATAACTTTTTATTATGGATTTACTTTTGGATAATCTTTTAATATGTAATCATGCATTTTTTGATTAACTTTGAGTTGATGTTGTAATTTATGAAATTATAGAGTTAGGTAGTCAACCCGGTTGAACCGCTCGGTACAACCCGGTTCAACCGATTGAACCAGTTTTTAGCCTAATCCGGTTTGATTTAAAAAACCGGTTTTTAAAACATTGGTATCACTTTTATTATACGGTAATGAAGTATATAAATGTTAGGTGTGTCTAGAAAAATATGAAACTAAATTTAAAAAGAAATCAACAAGCTTTTCATTTTTTTTTTGTCCGTTTTTCCAGAATTGTATGATTTTGTCACTACCTCCCTTAACAGCATTCACATCCAATCCATCAAATTATACATACATTCCACTAAAAAACAACTCCTATATTAATATATTTCCACTAAAAACAAATACTTTTTCTCTCTCCTTTCAATTAAATAATATTATCATTACCTTTTTCTCTCACTTCCACTCACAACCACTTTCAAAATATATTAAAAAATTATAACGGGTGAACAGTGTCCCCCCAAATATACAGATGAACAGTAACATTTTCTCTCTCCTCTACTCACAACCACTTTTTATACCCTTTATAATATAAAAACTCCTCCTCACATAATTTGATGGTTAGAATGTGAATGCTCTAACAATTGAGAAATCAAGTGTCATCCGAGAGTCTTTCTCTCTATACAGGGGTTCTTTGGCTACAAAGTTTAAATTTCTTAAAAAATTGTAAAAAGTCGCAAAACACTATAATATTAGCCATAAAATATACCCAAAACTCACAAATAATAGAGTGAAGATTATTAAAATACCATATTAAAACCCTAATAGTCCATAAAAACTTTAAACACACCATCGTAGAACTACGAATATAAAACACAACATGCTAATAACATAAAACACAATAATATTTGTCATTCGATAATCAGAGCCTTATCATTCAAAACACAAAACAAAACCCACATGTATGATGTTTTAGTAATCTTCATTTTGTTATTCATGGGTTTTGGGTATGTTTTATGATTGACTTTATAGTGTTTTATGACTTTTTACATTTTTTTTCAGGAAATTTAGACTTTATACCCAACTTCTAGCCTATATATATATACATACGCAAATAATCAAATAAAACTCAATCATAAAAAGGCACCTCAACGTTTTTATACAATGTTAGACCGCCCGTAGTGGGGTGTTTTTTTTTTTTAATTTTTCAAAAATAACGCTGCAAAACGCCCCGGTCACCATTACATGAGGCGTGACCGAGCGTTTTTTTCAAAAAAAATGACTTTGGCGTTTTAATTAAAACGCTGTAATTTTGATTGGATCGAGAAAATGGACCGTTGGCAAACGGTCAAAAGTTGTTTTTTTTTTAATTAATTAATTACCCCACTATATATATCCACCCATTTATCATATTTTTTATACAACAACAATCACTTTCTCCTACTTTCTTGTATTTTTTATAAAAAACACCCACTTTCTCCTACATTTTTATACAATCGTGCATCCATTCCGACCCCCTTTTGGTGTCCCCGCAAGACCCACCAACCCGAACACAACCCAACCGCAAAACCCGTATAACCTTCAAGACATGGACCCGAGCTTTTTAACGTACGCGGCTTACTTGAGTGGCGCCATCCGTTTGTGCCTCCCCCTTTCGGCTATGGTCAAGCCGGCGGGTCTCAACCGTCACAACCCGAACCCGAACCCGATGTCGATGTCGTGCCGGAGACGCAACCCGAACCGGAACCGGTACAAGATAAATCGAAACGCGGCAAAAGGTCGCATAAGAAGAAGGAAAAAGACGCACCTCGGCGTACAAAAAATATCCATTAAATGGACGAAGGAAGAGGAATTCACGTTGACTCGGGCGTGGCTCGACATTTCGGAGGACGAAGATACCGGTAACTATTATATATATATATATATATATATATATATATATATATTATTTTACTTATTTTGTTACTTTAATTTTTAACATACAACTTATAATTTTTTTTTAATTTGTAGTAAACTTTCAAACGGGCCCGGTTTTTTGGGATAGGGTTCGTGCACTATTTTTTAGCACGTGGGGTCAAGGCGAACATCGGGACAAAGATTCCATTTCTAGCAAATGGACCGACATCAACAACAAGTGTCATGCGTTCCAAGAAGTCTACCAACGTAACTACGATACTCGCCCGAGCGGTGAAAGTGACGTCGGGGTTTTAACAAAGACTTTGGGGGAGTTCGAGAGGACGAAATGCCCTTTCACGTACTACAAGTGTTGGGAGCTACTATGAAAAAGTCCAAAGTGGGCGCTAGTTAATCCAATGACGTCTAGTAGTAGACGTCGAGCTAAAAGGTCAAAAACATCATCCTCCGTTGACCCGTCAACTCCGACATCGGATGCCCGCAATGTTGATTTAAATGAGGCGATGGACGTTGACGAGGAAATTCAAGAAGAGTTGGTCTGACCCACCGGTAGAAGAAAGGGAACCGGGAAAAAAACGGTCGAGTCGTCTTCCGATCTCGAGTTAAAGGAATATTTCGAGGAGATGAACCGTCGTCTACAAGACATTCGCGACCTCGGCCACCAACGTTATGAGATTATGAAAGAACGAGTGGCCGAAACCAAAAAGTTTAACGAGATGCAAGAGGCGAGGCAAATGGAAAAGGACATTGAGTTTTTGTCCAAACCTATCGACCACCTACAAGGCGATGCGTTGATCATTGCGCAAATGCGTCGCCAAAAAATTAGAGAAAAATATGGACTCTAGATCATGTTCTTTTTTTTTAACTTTATTTTATTTTTTCGGTTTTTTTGTTTCTGTTTTTTTCAGTTTTTTTTTTTATTTCAAGTAGTGTAATTTTTTTTAAATTAATGAAGTTTTTTATGTTTTAAATTAAAAAAAAAAATAATTGTGAAATGATTGTGAAATGATTGAATGGGGTTATTGGCATAATACCCCACTACGCCACTTTTTGCTATAATGCCCAAGTGTGACTAGGATGCCACGTGTCGGATAATGCCCCATGATGAAGACATTATAACAACTTACCACTACACATGGTCTTATTATTATTTTGAAAAAAGTATACTATGATATAGATCTTTATAGCATTGGTATATATTTGGACAGGAGTTTTCTAAGAAGACTTTTTAACACGAGAACAAAAGAAAAAAGTAATCTCCACTCTACATTAATAAGAAATAAAAGTAACGATGGTGATAATTCTATAAATAATGTAACAATTTTAATTTTATTTTTAATATTAAAAGTACTTTTTAAAGATTTTGGTATAGAACTTTGATGTCGAAAGAAAATATATGGTCTACCGTTAGATATGATTTCTCATCCAACATTGCAATTTTCTTCTAATATTTCTCTTTCTAAATCAAACTAAATAATGTTTTCTTTCGAGTTAATTGAATATGGGATATTGGATTTAAACAATCCAAGGTTTCATCATTTGGTCGATAATATTTCTAACTTACGAATTGTATCATATCACTCTCAACTTTATATTTATTTTCATCTGTCACTCTCAAACTAGCTAAACCATACCCAATTAGTTTTTTTTTTGCTAATGTGGCATCATACGTGGCTTTTTGCTTACATGACATCTGACGTGGCACTGGTTAAGTGACGTGACATCTGACGTTGGCTGAGTGGGTTAGAGTTTAGTGAGTTTGGGAGTGTAAAAGTAAGATAAGTTGAAAGTTGAGAGTTACGTGATACAATTCATAAGTTTAAAGTAGGGAGTGTCAGAGAAAAAAAAAGTTAGAAAGTTGTGTGCCACATACTTCTAACCTAGTATGATAATAAACGGTCTATCATTTGGGTTCAAATTTAAAACCAATATAAAGAAAAAAAACCGTATAAACATCTATACTAGGTGTTGTATAGGTATAGCGAGAGAGAAGACGGCTTATACGATTATTTCAATAATTGGAAATTTGGAACCCATTTTCTACTTGAAACAAACATCAAAAGTCGGTTGGAAATTATCCCCGTAGAATTTTAATGGCAATAAAATCTTGCTATACTAATAAATAAAAATCTTTTTTACACGTGTCACTCTCTGGTGCCTTTAATAATAATATTACATATTAATTTTTTATACAAAAAATATAATATAATATAGTAAATATTAATTAATATAGTTAGAGATAAATATATAAATTCAAATTTAATTAATAGTTATATATAACTAATATAAATGTATCAAATCTATACTATATAATAAAAGAAACCAATGGGAGGACGCATTTCATTCATTGAAGCCATTTATTTTTTTATAGATAATTAATATCAATTAAAAGATAATTATAAAATTAAATTTAATATAAATTTAAACAATTCGTATAGAAGATAATCTAATATTTTAAAATATTTATCAGATTTTAAAATTATTTATCTAAAAAATTAAGAAAAGATGTACGCTAAATATAAATTAATATAATGTAAATGATTTATTTATTTTATTAAACTAAAGTAGTTAATGGTAGAACCTATTTTAACAATGTTTATAAGGGGTAAACAAAAATATTAATCAATGTTTATTGGTACTATACTTTTATTTTATTATGTACTATATAAAATTAAATTTATTCAATCCATATAATACATAGGGTTTATAAAGATATAACTTTTTTTTTTGTTTGGTATATAAAATTACATGTGCTCAGCCCGTATAAAACATGAGGTTCTTATAAATGTAACTTTTTCATTATTTAATATATAAAATTAAATTTACCCAACCCGTACAATACACGGGGTTCTTAAATATACAACTTTGTTGTTATTATTTAATATATAAAATTACATTTATTCAACCCATGTAATAAATGAGATTTTTAAATATATATTGTTTTATTATTTGATATATAAAATTACATTTATTCAACCCGTGTAATAAACGAGATTTTTAAATATATATATATATATATATATATATATATATTATTTTGTTCATAAAATTACATTTATTCAACCCGTGTAATACACGGGGTTCTAACCTAGTCATGTTATTATACAAACATCCAACACTAAGGTACAATTTTTAAATTGATGAGAATTATAAATCTAATCTAACATATAATAAAACACTCCAAATAATGGCATATGACATTCTCTCTTTCAACCTCATAAATTTTATGTATATTTGTTTAATAAATTTCTTTTAATATTAATATTAATTAATAACTAATATATAGATATCTTATTTTTTACCTTATCTTTATCTAAAATTAATAAATAACTTCAATTTTGCAATTTAGACCTTTTGTTTTTTTACTTTTAAACCAAAGTTTTTCATCTTTTACAATTTAATAATCCCAACTCTTTTTTGTTTTCAATTTTGATCCACCATACTTTTCATCTTTCTCAAGTTTTCCGTTTCGTTCTAAATTTTGCGAGTTAACACACCGCAACGTGCGTGTGGGGTTCAACATTTTTTTGTATATTTTTTTCCGTTTGACTGGCCCGTCGCGTCACATCTATTTTTCTGCGTTTGACAAGTTCGTCCAACACACGGGTCCTGGATGAACTTAGTTATTTTTTCTATGTTTTACGTTTCGGTTTAATTTCTCAGCAACGAGCGTGCGTGATTCAGAGATTTTACGTCTGCTTTTCGCTCGGCTTTTTTTCCCCGTTTTTATCTATTTTGTTTTTACGAGCTTTTTCGGTGTTAGTGGTCGCTGACAATGGTATAGTATTGCTACTACTCAACATAGTTTTATGACAACCGCTACAACGCAGGGACTTAATACTAGTTATAAATTATACACCTTAGAATTTTTGTTCCTTTGACCCACATTCGGTTGGAAATTACCCCCGTAGAATTTTAATGGCAATAAAATCATGTTATTTATAAAATCTTGTTTGAGTTTTATTCTTTTGAATAAAACCAAAATTAGTATGTTAAACACAGACAAACAAATAAACTAACGGATTGTGGATAAAGATAAAGATTTTAAGATATAAAATGTTGGAAATTTTAGTGAAAATAAGTTTTTCACTAAATATTTTGGACATAAATAATATTTATATATGTGTTGTATAAATAATTATTTATGGGTTTGTGTTCAAACTATGTTGAAATAGAGCTGAGATGAATGAGATATCGAAGCTTGAAGTTGTATGTTTGGAAAAACAAAGATGGGAAAAATGGATTGAGATTTGTCATCTTGTCCCACAGAGGTACATAGGTGGAATGACAAAACTTAAAGTGGTATATAAGGAGGAGCACTCCTTGAAGGCAAACACCAGTGGGGACCCTAAAGGGTCTCGTGCACATATGCGCGCGTGCCGTGGGCTATAGGTCGTATGTAGTGCACTTTGAACTTCGCACACCGCCTTTGTATTTTTGTCCATGAGCGCGTGGTCTGATACATGGCGGGTCCGCTTATGGCGCGCCCTTGGGTTGCGTAAGCGGATACCATAGCATGTAGCATGACGATGCGGCGCAAGCTTCTTAGGCGCATGGCGCACGTCATTGGCCATGGCGAAGACTGCAAATGGCACACGAGTTTGGATGGCACGTGACCAGGTGGCGTCCTGGTACGCGCAATGGCATATGTGTGGCGCGCGGCTCCATATGGCGGGCATAAGGTCCATGTAGTGTGATGCATGGATTTGCGGATCTGTTATGGCGCGTGCGCAGGTTACAGTAGTAACTAGGAGCACTGGTCAAGCTATGGGTGCACGTCTGCAACGGTAACAGAGCAATTGGCTGGACCTGGTCAAGCTAGCTGTTACAACCCGTTTAATGCGTGTCATGATGAATATGACCGTTATTGACTAACCACTGATGTGCATGTAGTGTAATATATTTTTAGATATATTTTTAAGCCCTTTTTACACTTTTAGCCAAGTTTTAAATTTATAAAACACGATATTTACTAACACTAAACACACATATGGGCAAGTGCACCCATCGTGGACGTAGTATAGTGTTGGTAAGATACCGAGGTCGTCCAAGGACACAAGAGCTTTTAATACCGGTTTATCCTCAACGTCTAATCAAATCAAAAAGTTAGAAAAATGTTTTAAACTAAGAAAAATAAAAACTAACTAAATGCTGAAAATTAAAATAAAATAAAAAAAACAGATAGACAAGATGAATCACTTGGATCCGACACGTGTATTAGTATAACCTTTGATTATTTTCGCACTTTTGCACTTGTTTAAGAGATTATCTTAGTTATTGTAGTAGGCCCCTTTTTCGGAGGTGACGTTACCCTCAACCCAGTAGTTTGAGTCAGCAAGGATACAATCCTAAAGGGTTGGATTATTGAAAGATAATGAAGTAAGTTATTAATGCAAATTATGGTAGGCCCCGCTTTTGGCGGTGACGTTACCCTCGGCTAAGTAGTCTGAGTCAGCAGGGATACAGTCCTAAATAGCCGGGTTATAGTATTAATAGTAGTTAGCTTATGAGGGGGTCAAAGAGTTTGGATCCCCGCCATCCAATACCTATGGGCATTGAAGGAGATCCTACTAAATTTGACCCAGGTCCCAAGCAGGACCTCTAAACGCTGAACAAGGGCAAGACCTTTACCAAACCGTTCCCTTAACCCCCGACCAGGTAGCCAACATACCTCCATATAGACCGTGGAGATATGAATGGTGAAAATCTTTTATTTTATATAGACAGTAAAATAATGCCAAGACACCACGGACAAACGATAAGGAAAGATCACCTTCAACATAAGTAACTAGTTATTAACGTCATTAATACAAAACCAAATAAAAAGTGCAAAAGATTAAAAATAAAAAGTATTATACTAAACACTTGTCTTCACCAAGTGATGTAAGAGACTTAGGCAAACATGGCCTTGATTGTCAAGAACTCTTACGATCAATCTTGGATCCCGAGACGACTCACACACTCTATGATGGACAATGGATGATGGTGGTGGATGATGGTGTTATGGTGGTGGTGGGTGGTGGATGAAGTGTGAGAGAGGTGGTGTGCCAAGGGATGAGAGAGAATGAAGCCAAGCTCCTCTATTTATAGGCTGAACAGAACGCTGGACACGGCCCCGTGTTCGCTGAACACGGCCCCGTGCCCGTCTGACATTCTCTCTCTTCATTAATTGTAATTGCGAATTACAATTAATGCGCCTGCTGTACTTTCAACACGCCCCCGTGTCCGCTGGGCACGGCCCCGTGGTGAGCAATGGAAGTTTCTACTGGTTTGTCTTTTCTGCTGCTTCCTGGGCACGCCCCCGTGTTCACTGGACACGGGGCGTGTTCAGGCTCTGTTCTCTTCTCTTTGTCTTGGGAGGTGCCGTTGAGGGTCCGGGCAGTTCACTTTTGTTCCTTTTCTTGTATTTATGGTAGATTTAGTAGTCTTTTTGCTTCTTTTGTGATTTTGAGCTCATTTCATCCTGAAAATACAAAAGGAAGACAAAAACACTCTTTTTCCAACATTAGTACTTAAAAAGGGTTAGTTTTATGCCTTAATTGATGTGTTTTATATGTTGCATTTTTCACACATCAAATACCCCCACACTTGAACTTTTGCTTGTCCTCAAGCAAAACTCTTTTAATGTGGCTTACACTCCCAAATGGAATAGGTAGAAGAGAAGTTTTTTTAACTTGTCCTAGAGTGTCGGGAATCCAAGGTTTATATAGGTTCTATTTTTATTTTATTTACAATCTTATTCGTCATGGTTTATTTTGAACTTTTCACAAGATAAACTACTTATTTGGGCATAGCATGCCTTATTAAAATTCCATTTATATACAAGTTCACATACCTCACGGGAGATCACTCAATCACTCGGCCGAAGGTGTATATTTAAGTGAATCGCTCGAGAGCGGCACGGATTTACATTTTCCATATGCTTGCCAAGCGATCAATCCTCCTCCTTTTTAACTTTTACCTTTGTAAATATCAAGAGGTCTTTTGGGGTGAAGGCTTGGGTTTAAAGGTGGGTGGTTGGTTAGTGGTTAGTAAAAAGGGCGAAAATTGTAACAAGTGTCGGTTTTTCGTGAAATACCTTGTTTTTGGTGACATTTATTTTTGAAGTATTTCTCCAAACAAGCTTTCTGTAGCTTATGTTTGTTTTTGACTTCAACAAAATTTTCATATTTTTTTTTTTTTTTTTTTCGTCACGTAAAGGGTATGTTTATGAAAAAAACCGAGTATGTTACTAAAATAAAGGTGAAAAAATGAAAAAGGTTTTTGGTGGGTAGAAAATTGTTTTGGGGGTAATGAAATGAAAGGTTTAGGCTCAAAGGGGTTTTCTAGGGGATTTTGGGTAGGTAAAAAAAATGAAAAATAATGGTTTTGAAAGAAAAATAGTTAGTCCTAATGCCTCCATCATTTACTTACTTGGGTTTAAGTTGGTAAGGACCGGGAATGTATCGTCGTGGCAAGTTCTAGATTTGTAAAGACCGAGCGGCTATTCACACAAGAAACGAAAAATGAGCATTTAATCTAAGTATGTGTATTTTTATGCTCAATAAAGGCTCAAAACTCACTTTTTGTGGGAATGGGTTTTTAATGTGACCAAGCATATATAATCGAATTTTAGCTAGACTTGTTATACCGTTTCATAATTTTCTTATGTTAGTTCTTTTTATCACGACGCTATCGGTTGTAAGTTTGTAAAAATATAACCCTTTTATAACTTGTTATTCCCAACTTAAACTAAGACAAGTAAATAAAAAAAATGAAAAAGTTTTTGAAAAAAAATTCGGGGTGTTTAGCGGTTCCAATAGAGTTTTGTGTAAGGCTTGTTTTAGGATTTTGCAAAATTCCAAGGTTTTAGCATCCCCCCCACACTTAAATTACACATTGTCCTCAATGTGTCCAAAAATAGAGTTTTTGGTTGATTAGAATATGTAAAAGTGTGTTTAAAAACAAAGATTTGTGTTACTGGCACTCTGGACACGGCCCCGTGTTGACCGGGCACGGCCCCGTGGTCAAGTGCCAGTAACAAAAATTATAGAATTGAAACAGAAGCCTGGACACGGGGGCGTGTTCGCTGAACACGGCCCGTGTCCAGTTACCTGAACTGGGTGATTTCCTGCAGGGGGCTCAGCACGGGGCCGTGTTGGTTGGGCACGGCCCGTGTGGAGCCTTCTGTTTTGGAGATTTTTGTCGGTTTGTTCTGTTCTTCTGCATGGTTCCATTTTTTTTCTCGTTCCCTTTTTCATCCATTACCACCATGAGTCCATAAATCATAAAAACCATCATAACATTGCTAATAGAGAGACATTACATAGCTAATTAAACTAAGGGAAACATAAGGTTATCATAAAAGTTCTACTTATTTAGGAAAATTTCGGGAATAGATTCTCGATGTAGAAACATTCTTCAGCCCATAGCTCCTCGGTTTTCACTCAAAGCCATTCTTCTATTTCCCTTGGGAGATAGAAGGTAGCCTCATTTTCTTCGGGCTCTTGAGGAGGAGCGCTAACCGGGACTCCTTGCACTACTCTTGGTTGAGGTACTTGGTGCAAGGCGTGCCATTCTGCTGGGATGATAACCTCGGGTACCACATTCCACGCCCTGTGTGTTATTACTGGAACCAAAGGCGGGGAAGCAAGAAGGTTTATCCTTTGGTGCAGAAGGTTTACTTCTTGCAGGCAGCCCTCCAAACTTATCGTCAGATGATTAACGCGATCCACCAAAGCTTCTTCTACACTTGTTAATTCGTCCACGGCTTCCCTTAAAGCGTAAACGTAGTTTACTAGGGAATCCTCTGCGGTGGACGATCTCCTTCCATTTCGGTTATTCCTTGAAGATGCTCCGCTGTTCCGGCTGGCCATTTTCTGCGAAATAAGCCGAGGGACTAAATTTCTACAAAACAGTACCTCGAACACGGCCCCGTGCTCAGTGAGCACGGCCCCGTGTTCACTGTCTGCAGGAATTTTTGTCTAATGGTTCTAGGTTTTTAAATTATTTCTATATACTTTTGTCGTGTTATGAGATTAGACAATTTAAAAACACAGTTATGGAACTAACTTTAGACAAGAATCCATAGCGAAAATTCCTACAAACCTTGCATAGAAGGTTGGAATCATGGGTTTCCAAGCTTCCATGGAGGTAGGGTTTGAAAAATTTTTGGAAGAAGAGGAAATGAACAAAAGTGGAAAAGATAAGATGGTCCTTAGGAACCTTCTTTTGGTACTTACCTAGGATGGTATATGTGAAGATTCCAGGGATCTCTGCTTGGTGAAGTGGTCAAAAATGAGCAGGATTCAGGCTGCATTTAAAGAAAACGACAGCACACTGAACACGGCCCCGTGTCCGCCGGACACGGCCCCGTGTGCAGAGAAAATCCTGACACATTTTGTCCGTATTCTGACAGAATCAGCAGAAAATCTTCTGAGCGAACACGGGGTCGTGGTGACCGGACACGGCCCCGTGTCGGAGGACTGTCTCGTGGAGTTTTGTCTTTTCTAAGGCGCTTCCTTATATCGGGTGGCTCCTGACTTGTTGGAACAACCCCAAAGTGCCTAAGATACCTTAATTGTCCTATACTAAGGCGAGAACGCAAGAGGTTGTCGGTGAGGGTAATTCCTATTTTCATTCTAGGTGGACAAGTCCAACCCTTTCCCGGGCTCTCGTTAAAGAAGGTGTATGCCGAATCGCTCAGGTCTATGTATGCACCGAACGAGGTCGATGGGGAGTCCTTCACGGCACAATCGGCACAGGGACGACTATCGTCCATGTCTTGTCTAGGAAGAAAGGTATTTTCGGGAGCAACGAGGTTGTCAGAATGCGGTTCCAACATTTCCTCATGGCCATCGTCTAGGGATGGATCTAAGAAATCCTTCCTAAGTTCTTTTGACCAATTTAGAAGTAGCTCTTCTAGTTGAAATAGCTCGTCAAGGAGCATATCTCCTAGAATATCCGGTTGGGCGCATTCGAGGGAGAAATAGTGTTTATTTTTACTTTCGCCCCTCTTAAGGCTACAAGGAATTGGTGGGTCTATATAGTGTGGCCTATAAGTGAGGAAGAAACATTTTAATTCCTCGTGTTCGCCTCCACATATTTGACACCACAAACCATAAGAGTGCCGAAAGTAAAAAGAATCACTATTACTCATGTTTGTATCAGAAGTTACCAACCGCCGGGATCAAACGGTTCTGTTTTCAGCAACTGAATCTTGGGCACGGGGGCGTGTTGAGTGGACACGGCCCCGTGTTCAGCCTACTGTCTGATATAAAACAGGATTGCCAGTTCCAATGATTGGGCACGGGGGCGTGTTCAGCGGGCACGGCCCCGTGCTGAGCTCTGCAGAAGCTGAAAAATCTAAAAAAAATCCTAAAAAATTAAAGAAAAATAAAAAGATGATTAGGCCGTTGATTCCTAACTTTCTTAAAATCCTTGTGTCCCCGGCAACGGCGCCAAAAACTTGATGTGCATGTAGTGTAATATATTTTTAGATATATTTTTAAGCCCTTTTTACACTTTTAGCCAAGTTTTAAATTTATAAAACACGATATTTACTAACACTAAACACACATATGGGCAAGTGCACCCATCGTGGACGTAGTATAGTGTTGGTAAGATACCGAGGTCGTCCAAGGACACAAGAGCTTTTAATACCGGTTTATCCTCAACGTCTAATCAAATCAAAAAGTTAGAAAAATGTTTTAAACTAAGAAAAATAAAAACTAACTAAATGCTGAAAATTAAAATAAAATAAAAAAAACAGATAGACAAGATGAATCACTTGGATCCGACACGTGTATTAGTATAACCTTTGATTATTTTCGCACTTTTGCACTTGTTTAAGAGATTATCTTAGTTATTGTAGTAGGCCCCTTTTTCGGAGGTGACGTTACCCTCAACCCAGTAGTTTGAGTCAGCAAGGATACAATCCTAAAGGGTTGGATTATTGAAAGATAATGAAGTAAGTTATTAATGCAAATTATGGTAGGCCCCGCTTTTGGCGGTGACGTTACCCTCGGCTAAGTAGTCTGAGTCAGCAGGGATACAGTCCTAAATAGCCGGGTTATAGTATTAATAGTAGTTAGCTTATGAGGGGGTCAAAGAGTTTGGATCCCCGCCATCCAATACCTATGGGCATTGAAGGAGATCCTACTAAATTTGACCCAGGTCCCAAGCAGGACCTCTAAACGCTGAACAAGGGCAAGACCTTTACCAAACCGTTCCCTTAACCCCCGACCAGGTAGCCAACATACCTCCATATAGACCGTGGAGATATGAATGGTGAAAATCTTTTATTTTATATAGACAGTAAAATAATGCCAAGACACCACGGACAAACGATAAGGAAAGATCACCTTCAACATAAGTAACTAGTTATTAACGTCATTAATACAAAACCAAATAAAAAGTGCAAAAGATTAAAAATAAAAAGTATTATACTAAACACTTGTCTTCACCAAGTGATGTAAGAGACTTAGGCAAACATGGCCTTGATTGTCAAGAACTCTTACGATCAATCTTGGATCCCGAGACGACTCACACACTCTATGATGGACAATGGATGATGGTGGTGGATGATGGTGTTATGGTGGTGGTGGGTGGTGGATGAAGTGTGAGAGAGGTGGTGTGCCAAGGGATGAGAGAGAATGAAGCCAAGCTCCTCTATTTATAGGCTGAACAGAACGCTGGACACGGCCCCGTGTTCGCTGAACACGGCCCCGTGCCCGTCTGACATTCTCTCTCTTCATTAATTGTAATTGCGAATTACAATTAATGCGCCTGCTGTACTTTCAACACGCCCCCGTGTCCGCTGGGCACGGCCCCGTGGTGAGCAATGGAAGTTTCTACTGGTTTGTCTTTTCTGCTGCTTCCTGGGCACGCCCCCGTGTTCACTGGACACGGGGCGTGTTCAGGCTCTGTTCTCTTCTCTTTGTCTTGGGAGGTGCCGTTGAGGGTCCGGGCAGTTCACTTTTGTTCCTTTTCTTGTATTTATGGTAGATTTAGTAGTCTTTTTGCTTCTTTTGTGATTTTGAGCTCATTTCATCCTGAAAATACAAAAGGAAGACAAAAACACTCTTTTTCCAACATTAGTACTTAAAAAGGGTTAGTTTTATGCCTTAATTGATGTGTTTTATATGTTGCATTTTTCACACATCAAATACCCCCACACTTGAACTTTTGCTTGTCCTCAAGCAAAACTCTTTTAATGTGGCTTACACTCCCAAATGGAATAGGTAGAAGAGAAGTTTTTTTAACTTGTCCTAGAGTGTCGGGAATCCAAGGTTTATATAGGTTCTATTTTTATTTTATTTACAATCTTATTCGTCATGGTTTATTTTGAACTTTTCACAAGATAAACTACTTATTTGGGCATAGCATGCCTTATTAAAATTCCATTTATATACAAGTTCACATACCTCACGGGAGATCACTCAATCACTCGGCCGAAGGTGTATATTTAAGTGAATCGCTCGAGAGCGGCACGGATTTACATTTTCCATATGCTTGCCAAGCGATCAATCCTCCTCCTTTTTAACTTTTACCTTTGTAAATATCAAGAGGTCTTTTGGGGTGAAGGCTTGGGTTTAAAGGTGGGTGGTTGGTTAGTGGTTAGTAAAAAGGGCGAAAATTGTAACAAGTGTCGGTTTTTCGTGAAATACCTTGTTTTTGGTGACATTTATTTTTGAAGTATTTCTCCAAACAAGCTTTCTGTAGCTTATGTTTGTTTTTGACTTCAACAAAATTTTCATATTTTTTTTTTTTTTTTTTTTCGTCACGTAAAGGGTATGTTTATGAAAAAAACCGAGTATGTTACTAAAATAAAGGTGAAAAAATGAAAAAGGTTTTTGGTGGGTAGAAAATTGTTTTGGGGGTAATGAAATGAAAGGTTTAGGCTCAAAGGGGTTTTCTAGGGGATTTTGGGTAGGTAAAAAAAATGAAAAATAATGGTTTTGAAAGAAAAATAGTTAGTCCTAATGCCTCCATCATTTACTTACTTGGGTTTAAGTTGGTAAGGACCGGGAATGTATCGTCGTGGCAAGTTCTAGATTTGTAAAGACCGAGCGGCTATTCACACAAGAAACGAAAAATGAGCATTTAATCTAAGTATGTGTATTTTTATGCTCAATAAAGGCTCAAAACTCACTTTTTGTGGGAATGGGTTTTTAATGTGACCAAGCATATATAATCGAATTTTAGCTAGACTTGTTATACCGTTTCATAATTTTCTTATGTTAGTTCTTTTTATCACGACGCTATCGGTTGTAAGTTTGTAAAAATATAACCCTTTTATAACTTGTTATTCCCAACTTAAACTAAGACAAGTAAATAAAAAAAATGAAAAAGTTTTTGAAAAAAAATTCGGGGTGTTTAGCGGTTCCAATAGAGTTTTGTGTAAGGCTTGTTTTAGGATTTTGCAAAATTCCAAGGTTTTAGCATCCCCCCCACACTTAAATTACACATTGTCCTCAATGTGTCCAAAAATAGAGTTTTTGGTTGATTAGAATATGTAAAAGTGTGTTTAAAAACAAAGATTTGTGTTACTGGCACTCTGGACACGGCCCCGTGTTGACCGGGCACGGCCCCGTGGTCAAGTGCCAGTAACAAAAATTACACCTTTACCAAACCGTTCCCTTAACCCCCGACCAGGTAGCCAACATACCTCCATATAGACCGTGGAGATATGAATGGTGAAAATCTTTTATTTTATATAGACAGTAAAATAATGCCAAGACACCACGGACAAACGATAAGGAAAGATCACCTTCAACATAAGTAACTAGTTATTAACGTCATTAATACAAAACCAAATAAAAAGTGCAAAAGATTAAAAATAAAAAGTATTATACTAAACACTTGTCTTCACCAAGTGATGTAAGAGACTTAGGCAAACATGGCCTTGATTGTCAAGAACTCTTACGATCAATCTTGGATCCCGAGACGACTCACACACTCTATGATGGACAATGGATGATGGTGGTGGATGATGGTGTTATGGTGGTGGTGGGTGGTGGATGAAGTGTGAGAGAGGTGGTGTGCCAAGGGATGAGAGAGAATGAAGCCAAGCTCCTCTATTTATAGGCTGAACAGAACGCTGGACACGGCCCCGTGTTCGCTGAACACGGCCCCGTGCCCGTCTGACATTCTCTCTCTTCATTAATTGTAATTGCGAATTACAATTAATGCGCCTGCTGTACTTTCAACACGCCCCCGTGTCCGCTGGGCACGGCCCCGTGGTGAGCAATGGAAGCTTCTACTGGTTTGTCTTTTCTGCTGCTTCCTGGGCACGCCCCCGTGTTCACTGGACACGGGGCGTGTTCAGGCTCTGTTCTCTTCTCTTTGTCTTGGGAGGTGCCGTTGAGGGTCCGGGCAGTTCACTTTTGTTCCTTTTCTTGTATTTATGGTAGATTTAGTAGTCTTTTTGCTTCTTTTGTGATTTTGAGCTCATTTCATCCTGAAAATACAAAAGGAAGACAAAAACACTCTTTTTCCAACATTAGTACTTAAAAAGGGTTAGTTTTATGCCTTAATTGATGTGTTTTATATGTTGCATTTTTCACACATCACCACTTAAATCCATTTAATTAGAGATTAATGTCATATTCATTATCTTGTTTATTACAAGATTAATGTTATAGTTATGACAAGATTAATGTCTATTTTATTACTAGTTTTAATGAGACTAAAACTATGGGTGTATATATATGAACTTGGTGGTTCATACTAGAAAGATAAGAAAATAGACATTCTGTTTAGTCTCGATGTTTTCATTGAGAGGAGTACTCTCAATTTTACACAACTTCACATTGTTCCAATTTTATAAACACCAAATTATGATTGGTGTAATCTTGGGCGCGAGTGTCATCTCCGGCAGTACAACTACTGCTTCGGTTGTTGTATCATGGAAACAGACCGTCTGAGAGGAGGCGCGAAATCTGTTTTAAGGGCCCCATGTCTAACACGATCCTCAATCAAAACCGTCAACGACAGTTTGTTCATTCTTGCAGCGGATGTTCATACAAGATGGTGCGGTTGAAGTTCTTCCAAAGACGCTGGCTTGAATCAATATTGGTACAATTAAATTGTATTTTATATTGGTTTTTTATTTTTGTAACCGGTATTGTACTAGTCGAATTTCCCACAAATAACGAGAGTCTCGTTATTATATATTTTGTAATATATTTTATAAAAGTGAACCTACTTCCTACAATCTTAAAACAGACTTTCGTGAAGATTGTTGCTACAATCTTAAATCCCTTCTCTACGAGGATTTAGGTTCACGAAAGTTAAAATATTTAATGGGATTTTGTTAAAATCTTGTAAATATTTTTGGGGAAATATATATGTAGTACAAACGAGTCGGATATTTTTATGATTGGAGTACAATCTTTAATCCGAATACCGTGTTACAAAAACGATCATTTTGATTCAAGTTTTGGAGTTTCATGGCTTGTGTTCGTGTTTTGATAAACCGAACCATATAGAAAATAAAATGTATTTCAATATGTTTTGAAATACTAAATTTTCTAATGAGCGTATTAAAAAAATTATTTTGTAACCTCTTAGAAAAGTGTTTGTAACGTTTAATATATTTTTAATAAGCTTTTAGTAGCCATAATTGATATATTAATGTTGGTTTTTAAAAGTCTTGAAATATTTAATTTCTAATGAGCATATTAGAAAGTAATTATTTTAACAAGTTTTAATATTTTCTAACGAGCGTGTTAGAAACGTTGATGCCTGAAGAATAATAAGATTAAAACTTTTTATATCTCTAACGAGCGTGTTACAATTTTATAGAATAATAAGTTTTAATATCATCTTTTATATCTAATAAGCGTGTTAGATACGATGATTGTGTAGAACTAAGACGATTAGATTTTCTAACAAGCGTGCTAGAAATTATAAGTTTAGATTTTCTAACGAGCATGTTAGAAAATATTATTATTTCAAATAATTACTGACGAGCGTGTTGGAGACAATTATTTTGGATAATAAACCTTGTAACGGTTTCGTCTAAACTATTAAATTTCTAACGAGCGAGTTAGAAACGGATTTTTTCCACATACGTTTAAACGATCTTTATTTGTTTATTTCTAATGAGCGTATTAGAAATAGTTTATAATTTTTTATAAACTTCGAAACAAATTTTGAAATCGATTATTTCTAATGAGCATGTTAGAAACGATTTAAAGAGTTTGATAGTTGTTTATTTTCTAACGAGCGTGTTAGAAACGATTTAACGACTTTGTCAATTGTTTATTTCTAACAAGCGGGTTAGAAAACGTTTATTTTATTTAAACCAAAATGGCTTATGGCAATAAATAATCGTCTAATTTTCTAATGGGCGTATTAGAATTAGTTTATCTTATAACCAACTATTTTAACGATTTGCAATCGTTAATTTCTAACGAGCGGGTTAGAACCGGGTTAACTATGATAAACTATTTAAGATGGTTTGTAATTGTTTATATATATTTTCTAACGAGCGTGTTAGAAAAGGTTTATGTTTATTTCTAACGAGCGTGTTAGAAAACGTTCATTTAAATAAACCAAAAGTGAATAAATGTATTCGTTTTATTTCTAATGAGCACGTTAGAAGCGGTTTACTTTATAAAACCGAATATTTTGAATGTTTGTTAAACATTAAAATTCTAATTAGCATATTAGAATTGGTTATCATACAAACCACTCATTTTAACGATTGGTAATCGTTATTATCTAACAGCGGTTAGAAATTGTTTGAATATGATAAACCAACTATTAAAACGATGTGTATTTGTTTTATTTTTTCAAATGAGTGAGTTTGAAACTGTTTATTAGATAAACTATTATAAGGTTTATTGTATTGATTTGTAATCAAAACATAAAAAATATATAGTTTATTTTTAAAAACTTGCAAAAACGAGAAATGTTTTGAACGAATAAAACATGTCTTTGCGAATTACAAGTGAATCATTACTTCCACGAGAAGTATAACGTGTTCAACCATATAAGAGTCTCGGAAAGACTATTTAGTGAAAAACAACTCGATGTTGTTATAAATATAACAAGTTGCTCAACTATTGCAAGTAGTTATTGTAAACAACTTTATATTTTGGACAATTTGTGATTATTCAAGTTTAGAGTTTCAAGACGAAACAAGTTATACGTGTTCCATTGAGGGAGTACCTCAAAACATGACAGAACTGTGACAACCCTCACAATTACAGGTACCGTACAATTAATTAATCTTAATTATGTGCTTAATGACTGTGCTTGATTTCAACCGACAGTTTAAACTGCTTTATGATTTTTGTATCATACATACATATGCATCATATTTCATACAGTCACTCCATTTATTTCACATGAACTTTAGTGACATACTTGATGCACAAAGCACAGTTAGCACACTGAACGGATAATTCAGAAACATGCTGACAATGCCAGCACATGACAGACTATGTTTTTAAAGCCAGTATGAGCCAGGGACAGGTTATTACACTAGTATGGAGTGTAGGGAAGTGAGGACCATAAAACTGCGTCACTAGGTGATAGTTAAAGTGCCGGGAAATGCCAAAAACACACTTTAAGTGCAGAATTCTGCATTATTTAATAAAAATTCAGCATTGTAACATGCTAGTAGGGTGCAAAAATATGGCAGAATGGTCCTGTATACTTTCCTAAGTACCGAGAATTAAAAGTGATACAAAAATATATATAAAAGACACTTTACGGACTAATTAAACACTTTAACGGAACGGTATCTAACCGGATAACCAGACATTACCCGGAACACCAATTTTTTGTCAAACACATTGTTTTATTATTTCTTGGCTAGTCATGATTCCCGTACACCATAACACCCCCCTAAATGTCAACTAACTAATATATGAAATCATGTTACTTGAAATCTAACTTACCTTTACCATTTAGTTGCAAATTTTTACCTTTAACCCCCCCCCCCCCCCAACCGAATTCGGTCCCAAGTGAACCCACAAATCATCTCCACCATACTTCACATCTTCTCTTGGATTTAATCTTAATTTTATATTAGATCTTGCTTGTTGATGTTGCCAAATTATTAGAAAAGAAGATTATAAGTATGGATGTTCTTACATGATGAAAACCTCATCATAAGTTCACCACTCCCTCACTCACATCTCTCTCTCTCTTTCTCTCTCTCTCTCTCTCTCTCGGCCACACCTTGACCGCCACCACCTCCACCATATCACCACCACAACCTTCCATTTTCAAGCTTCATTCAAGGTTAGAAGGTGATTTAAGGAAGCTTGCAACTTGTGGAACTTCAAGAGCTTTGTTTCTTGCTTTTCACCATCATCTTCTTCATCCTTTCACTAGAGATTCTTCCCTAGCCTTGTGCTAGTTGTAAGTCTTTGATCTACCTTAGTTTACTTCCATTTTGAGTAGTAAAAGATGTAGTATGATGCATTTTACAAGAACACTAAGAACAAGAAACATAAACATGAAGCTTTACATAAAGTTTACATATAGATGAAACATGAAGATTACATGATGAAATGTTGTTAGTAGGATGTTGTAGTGAACATGTTGTTGATTGTATGATGGTTCTTGGTTGTGTTCTGTTAATCACCATAAGGAACTTGTTAAATGATGATTAAAACCATGATTTAACAAGATTAGAAAGTGGTTATGTGTTACATGAAATAACCACCTACTAGTCTAAGCATGAACTTGGAAGAAAATTATTTTTCTTGAAATATTAGTGAACAAAGTAAGTGATGATCATGTAGATCCAAGTTTTATAAAAGATTTTTGTAAATAAACCAAGTTAGAGAATCGATTTTGGAAAATCATGACATTACATACACTTACATCATTTTTAGAACTAAAACAAGTGTGGAAATATTTTATTTACAAGAAGAGTTCAAAAGATCAATTTTTGTAAAAATTGTTTACAAGTTGTAAACACTAAACTTTTGTAAGAAAATGATTTTTAAAGAAATAATTACACTTTGGAAGGTAACCAAACCCACTAAAAGCTTTACCAAGTTACTACGCGTTTTTACCAAAAACCAAGTTCATGTTATTATGTAAAGTGCATTGTTTTTGCACTTGGTTAGTGTAACGTTGTTTGATAATTTGTTGTGATTGATTGAATGAATTTTTGAAAAGAAAATGATATGCTAATAAGCATGGACACCTCCGTTTACAAATGAAACTCTGGCAAAATTTTCTACAAATTCCAACACTTAGAAAATATTTTTCTAAACAAGTGTTATAAGTATATTTTATAACTTGTGTTTCGAATATAAACTTCGCCATGATTTTTGTAACAAAATACAAGTGTCGGAGGTTGATTTTCTTAAATAAAAATGGATAAATATATATTTAGAATATATATTTTAATACTAAAACGCTTGTGTGATTATTTGTTTATTCTGTGAACTAGTTATATTATTCAGGGCAAAATAAGTAACTTAGCAAAATACCATCACATTTATAGTTCCGAAAAATACTTCAACACATATATTTTTGGTAAATATTATTTTGGAAATTTAAGAAGTAAAATATATTATTTTTGGGAAAGATATATATATTTTGGGAATACATTACTTTGGACAAATAAGTAAATATATTTTTCCTAAATGGTACTAAAAATATATTATTTTTGGAACCACCAAAATACATGTATAAATACCCCCATCCTTGGGAAGGAAATACATATATAAAATACTTGAGAAGTATGAATACGAAATAGTTGCCTAACTATTATTCCAAAACCCTAAAAATAAAACTTAAGTTAAAATAATAATTATTATTTTAACAAGAAATTATGACTTGGAATAATAACAAAGTAACGTAACTCAAACCCGTAAATACAAAAGCAAGGCACGGCCTGTTCGTCTAATAGACAATAGTACGTTGGAGGTTGTCGTGTAGCGGACCAAGTTTGAGTTGACGATATGATTCAGGAGACGCACTACAGTGAGTTCATGTCCCCCTTTTCTTTTAACTGTTTTCAGTTTTACAACTTCGGGGGTGAAATACATGTTACAATTATTACGGACATATTTATACATGGTATGGTTAGCTTAAGGAGGGCATACTACTTAGATCATGTGAGTGATGGGCGCGACACTTAAAGCCATTAATCCTCGTAGTAGGACCGAGGGACATGAGTGATAGATCTATTTGGGTGTAGCGAGCCCACACCCGTGAGGTCGGGTGGCCCATAGTGGTGACTGTGTCTTAAAGCCGGAAGCCCGGTACAACTCCGCTAGGTTTGAGTTTTCCCGTATCACTTCACACATACCAGTGGCCTTGCAACCCATTGGTGATCTCTCTTTTTCCTTATTGCTACATACCAGGGGCTTTCATACATAAAGGTTTATACATACTCACAAACACATGAACTCGCTCAACTTTTGTTGATTTTTCAAACTACATGTATTTCAGGGAACTGATCGGATCTGGCAAGTGTCTGCATAGGCGTCAAGCTGCGTACTAATAAAGATGTCATCCAGGGTCGTAGGGTTTGGGAGGTGTAACCCTTTCCTGGACGGGTCACATGTCTCCAAACCTCGTTTTATTTAAAGTCTTTTGTGGTGTCTTATGAACACGTTTAAAACAAGTATGGTTTGTAACTTATATTAAGTGTCGACATTTTCAATCATTGATGTTATGGTATTATTAAACATAATGAATGGATGAACATCTTGTGTTTTATTTTCATATAGCATGGTTATGATTGTTGCTATGGTATTAAGAAGTCACTCCAAATAAAACCACGCTTCCGCAAAACCCAGGGTGTGACAAGAACGATGTAATTGCTTTTATTTCGTTCTAAAGTGTGTTGAAAATAATAACACTTTGGGATTTGATGTTTAGATATCAATGGTGTATCCGTTATTTTGGACTACTAATAAGTTGTCAAAAGGATACACATTTTGATACAAAGTGTAAAAACAAATTTACACGGACACAATGAGCGGGTTGTGATCATGACTTATGTAATAAGTCACAAATCAAACATCAAACGTATAACGAGTTCGTGAGAAACGTGGTGCACATTTTGAGATGAAATGCACGAAAACAAGATATGTCATCTAATGTTGAGAGCATCAACATGGAAATACACATGTAAGTTTTCAAAGAATATAACATACGAAAGAAATATATGTTATTATTGTAAATGATTTTAATAAATTTAGCAAATTTATTATTTGAAATTTACAATAGTGATGGATTTGTAGATGCTTCTACCACCATCAATGTTGTTTAAACTATGTGGAGGCTTGGTCCTCAATTTGGGAGAGTATCCCAATACATGGTATTAATGAAACAACAACGTAAATGTATATATCACTATAGGCATATGTGAATGTTTTGTTGTTGTGAGTCAATTTAATTGGCTATATCTCAAGACTCAAGTGATTTTATACAAAGATCTTTCATCAAAATGGCTTGGATTAAGACTTATGTTTAAGTCTTTAGGAAGTCAATGGTGAAGCCTTGGAGATAAAAAGGCAAACGAGTTATGATCCTAATGGATGAAGTTAACTATGGTTTTGAGTCCTTCCTAAAAACCGATGGTTTTGGAATGGAGAAACAAAATTTCATTATTGTGTCTAAACTAAGAAACGAATGTTCAGAAAAGATAGTGCGTTATCTCTTATGGCTGTGAAGAATCAGAATGATGCATCTACTGTTCACATGCTAGAGTATTGTAGTCTAAAGCATGCTAGACTAATTCTTGTTAATTTATATGCTCGACGGAATTAAATTAACTTTAAACATTCAAAATATGTGATGACACAAGAACGAATTTTGTGCTAAACAAAACTATAAATATAACTTCATTAAAATGCAAGCAATGTGGGGGGGAGGATGTGACAACCCTCACAATTACAGGTATCTGTACACTTAATTAATATTTAATTTGTGCTTAATGACTGTGCTTGATTACAGCTGTTGATTAAACTGCTTTCTAATTTCTGTACATACATACACATGCATCACATTCATACTGTCACTCCATTTATTTCACGAAAACTTTAGTGGCAAACTTGATGCACAAAGCACAGTTAGCACAGTGAGCGGATAACCCAGAAAACATGCTGACAATGCCAGCACATAGACAGATAATGTTTTTGAGGCCAGTATGAGCCAGAGACAGGATACTACACAAGTAGGGAGTGTAGGGAAGTGAGGACCATAAAACTGCGTCACTAGGTGATAGTTAAAGTGCCGGGAAGAGCCTAAAACACACTTTAAATGCAGAATTCTGCATTTTCAGCAAAATTCAGCATTTAATATGCTAGTAAAGTGCCAAAAATATGGCAGAATGGTCCAGTATGCTTTCCTAAGTGTTGGGAATTAATTGTGACACAAAAAGTATATAAAAGACACTTTACGAAATAATGAAGCCCTTTAACGGAACGATACCCAACCGAGCAACCGGACATTACCCGGAACACAAAAATATTGTTAAACACATTGTTTCACTTTTACTAAGCTAGTTATGGTTCCCGAACACCCTAACACACTATATATTACATAACACTCATTATACACTAACTAGACATTGGTTTCCAATCAAGATCTCTAACCATTTAGTTGAAACCCAACTAGACCCCCCCCCACCTTACGGTTACAAGGGTGGTATCCCACCCTTGATTTTCTTGATTTTTTTAATATATTTGTTAAGTACTTAAGGAACATTTTAACCAAAGGATTATGAGATGTTGGAGTTCACTTATAAAAACCCACTAGACTTTACACATTCATCATCATCTTCATCTTTCACTCAAACTCCTCTCTCCTCTCTCCCTCTAGTTCAGCCGTGAGCCACCACCACCATCATCATCATCATTCAATCATCTTCAACCATTTCAAGAGCATACAAAGGTGTTAAGGATCATACAACTAAGCTTGGTGTTCTCGGAAGTTGAAGGACCTTCTCTATTTGCTATTAACCACCTCATTTCTACTCTTGATCTTCCCTAGCTTAAAAGCTAGTAGTAAGTCTCTTGAATCCTCATTTACTTCATGTTTAGGGTGGTTAATAGTTATTGTATGATGAAATCTTATGAACAAGAAAAGATCATGAACACAAGACTTGAACATAAACTAACTTGATGATGAAACATTGTTAAAAATGAAGAAGTAATGTTAAGTATGATGTTGTTTTGGATTGTTGATGATTACTAGTGAGATGAGGTTAAACATCATGGTGGAACTTGTTAAGTTAAGATTAAAAACTTAAGTTAACAAGTTAGGAGGTGATTAGTTATTTACATAAAAGAATCACCTCCATGTTTAATCATGAACTTGAATGAATAAATGGTTTTCCTGAAAAATAAAGATCAAAGTAGATTGATAATCATGTAGATCTAAAGATCCATGAGTAGTTTTTTCAAAAGAACCAAGTTAAAAATATATTTTTCATTAAATCTTGGATCTTACATAAACGAATCTCATTTTTAGTGGGTAAACAAGTGTAGAAACACTTGTGTAACAAGAAAATTTCATAAAGAAATATTTTTCAAAAATATGATTGGAAGTTGTAAACGCTTAAATTCTTTAAAAATAAAGTTTTTAAAGAACTAATCACATTTCAAAGGGTAACAAGACTTACTAAGAATAATAATAAGTTACTACATATTTTTACAAACATTCAATTTCATGAAGTAGTAGTTATTACTTGATTTTTAACAAAATTGCTAAGTAAAGATTGTATATCATTGATTGATGATTGTTGAATAAAATTTTGAAAAGAAAATGATATGCTTTTAAGCATGGACACCTCCATTTACAAAGGAACTCTAGCGAAATTTTTCTAAAATCCCAACACTTAGAAAATATTTTTCTAACAAGTGTTTACAAATATATTTTTAACTTTGTTTTCAAAATAAACTTCGCCATAATTTTTGTTACAAAAATACCATGTATCGGATGTTGATTTTACAAATAAAAATGGATTAGTATATATTTAAAATATATATTTTATACAAGACACTTGTGTGAATATTTGTATATTTTGTGAACTAGTTTTATTATTTTAGGGTAAAATAATATAACTTAACAAATACCATGGAAATTACAACTCCAAAATAGTACCAAAAATATCAAAGAATAAAATATTTAAGTTACATGTATAATAATGTGAAACCGAGCTAGAAAACGTAACTTATGAATTATTCCAGAAAATACTCTAACAAATATATTTTTGGTAAAATATTATTTTGGAAACTAAAGAAGTAAAAATATATTATTTTTGGGAAAAATACATATATTTTGAGAATACATTATTTTGGACAAATAAGTTAAATATATTTTTCCTAAATGGGACTTAAAATATATTATTTTCAAAACTACAAATGTACATGTATAAATACCCATATCCTTGGGAAGGAAATACACATATAAAATACTTGAGAAGTATGGATACGAAATAGTTGCCTAACTATTATTTCTAAAAACAAAATTTAAGTTAAAATAATTATTATTATTTTAACAAGAAGTTACAACTTGGAATAATATCAAAATAACGTAACTCAAACCCGTAAATACAAAAGCAAGGCACGACCTGTTCGTCTAATAAACAATAGTACGTTGTAGGTTGTCGTGTAGCGGACCGGGTTTGGGTTGACGATACGATCCAGGAGAAGCACTACAGTGAGTTCATGTTCCCCTTTTCTTTTAACTGTTTTCAAGTTTATAACTTCGGGGGTGAAATACATGTTACAAATATTACGGACATTTTTATACATGGTATGGTTAGCTTAAGGAGGGCATACTACTTAGATCATGCGAGTGATGGGCGCGACACTTAAGGCCATTAATCCTCATAGTAGGACCGAGGGACATAAGTGATAGATCTATTTGGGTGTAGCGAGCCCACACCCATGAGGCCGGGGCGTCCCATAGTGGTGACTGTGTCTTACAGCCGGAAGCCTGGTGCAACTCCGCTAGGTTTGAGTTTTCCCGTATCACTTCACACATACCAGTGGCTTTGCAACCCATTGGTGATCTCTTTTTCCTTATTGCTACATACCAGGGACTTTTATACATACATTGTTTACAAAGGTTTATACATACTCACTTACACATGAACTCGCTCAACTTTTGTTGATTTTTCAAACTACATGTATTTCAGGAAACTAAGGGATCTGGCAAGTGTTTGCATGCGTGTCAAGCTGCGCTAAATAAAGATGTCATCCAAGGTCGTAGGGTTTGGGAGGTGTAACCCTTGCCTGGACGGGTCACATGTCTCCAAACCTCGTTTTATTTAAAGTCTTTTGTTGTGTCCTATGAATACGTTTTAAACAAGTATGGTTTGTAATTTATTTTAAGTGTCGACATTTTCAAACAATGATGTTGTGGTATTATTAAACTTAATGAATGGATGAACATCTTGTGTTTTATTTTCATATAGCATTGTTATGGTTGTTGCTATGGTATTAAGAAGTCACACCAAAATAATCCACGCTTCCGTAAAAGCCAGGGTGTGACAACTTGGTATAAGAGCCTCGATCATAGCGAACTAGGATTCTTTCTCGAGTCTAGACTATGATCACTAGGGCTCTCACGAAAACATTTTTACATTGCATACACAAAACGTCCAGATCCGGGGTACAAACATTTTTACAAACAAAAGGCACAAATACACTTTTCAAAATTTATGGTTCAGTCTTAGAGACTGAGGGAGTTCAGCCTTAGAGGCTGGGGAAGTTCAGTCTTAGAGACTGAGGGAGGTTCAGTCTTAGAGACTGAGGGAGGTTCAGTCTTAGAGACTGAGGGGTTCAATCTTAGAGATAGGGGAGGTTTAGTCTTAGACACTGGGAGGTTGGTCTTAGAGACCAGGGATTTTGTCTTAGAGATAGGGAAAGTTGGTCTTAAAGACCAGGGAGTTGGTCTTAAAGACCAGGGAGTTAGTCTTAGAGACCAGGGAGTTTAATCTAAGAGACTGGGTGGGATAGTCTGGGGAAGACTAGGACGATCACTTGCATACATTAATGTGACTTACATGCTTATATGATTATGTGTTGATATATGTGCAATTGTCATGATTGTTTTGTTACAGACGTCATGTCTTCATCGAGTGGAGTTTCTGGCACACTAGACCCTATAGCAGTAGATCCAGATGACCTGATGCCCTCAGATCCTGAGATTTATACATCTGATACTGACAGCAGTGATGATGACGATTTCCAGCCCTTTGCTTTGCCCGATTTCGGGGGCGATGTTCAGCTCGCTGATGGCATTCTTGATGGGGATCTACCCCTCGTGCAGATCCCTGCACCTGTTCAACTCGCTGCATTTCCCATGGCGGATTTGCCTCTCGATTATGTGTCGGATGACGACATACCTCCTGCTGATATTCCCGTTGTTGTCCCTGTTGTTGAGCTTCCTGAGATGGAGGTTCTTTCTGATTCGTCCGATTCAGACTCTTTCGAGTCAGTAGCATCTTCTACTCTCTACGCAGTGGGGTTACAGCGGTACCCCACCGACTCAGATTCCGATATGGCTATGTCAGCCGCATCCGATCATGATTTTGACCTTGCTGATGACCGCGACCATGATTTCGACCTTGCTGATGACCCTGATCACGAGTTTGACCTTGCTGATGACGTCGAGCCTGAGATGGAGCATGCTCCTGATGAGCAGCCATTCGAGGCTCCTGTTGCTTCTGTAGCTCCTGTTGCTCCTGTAGCTCCTGTTGCTTCTGTAGCTCCTGTTGCTCCTGTAGCTCCTGTTGCTCCTGTTGCTCCTATCGATCAGCCCCCTGTTATACCCGCTGATCTAGGTCTAGCCCCAGCTGACCCTGTCCCATTGCCAGATCATGACCCTATTTTTGCTGAGATACCTGATATTGCACCAATATTACCTGACCCGATTCTTATGTTTGATGACCATGCCCCGTTTGCCACCCACATCGATCCGAGATATGTTGACACCCACAATGGGTGGGTCGACGATGACGATTATCCCCCATATGTTAGACCTGTCACTCCTTCCCGTGCACCTATCTCTGCACCGATTGATGTTGCCCCTCATGTTCCCCATGTGTCAGATATCCACCGCACCGACCTTCCTATCACTTTCCTCAAGGACATTCCTCCACCTCGTCCTAGGAAGGGTTCATCGAGGCAGCAGCCTGTTTTTGTCCCGCCTGTGTCGTCAGCTGTACCATTCACGTCTCAGTTTCCTCGCGCTACATCACCTTTTGCACATATGGGCAAGCCATTTCTGTGGTCATCGCCCAATGTTATGCCCCTGTCAGACCCATATCATCCGTTTCATGTCAGATATACCACAGAGGACATACTTATATCCCTGCAGCTACAGCAGGATGCTTTGAGTCATCGAGTTCTGGAGCTGGAGAGGACTCCACGTCCTCCCCCATGTCGTTGTCAGACTCCTTTTGCCACACCACACCACCCGCTCCTCTTCCGCTACCCCCTGATTCGGATATTCGTTTCCTCACTCCTGAGCAGCAGATTGCCTACTTGCTGCGCGTCATCCATGCACTTGAGGAGGACTGGGTGCGTTTGCGCCGTTTGATTTTTTTTCCCTCCTCCTCCTCCTCCGCCATCAGCGTAGCTATGTTTTTGGTTTGGTGCAGGTAGATTGTTTTGGTGAGAGAGTCGTAATTGGGCCAGCATATGAAGACATTTGGAAGACCACATTTTTGTATATGATTTGTGTATACTGACTTGTATTTTGGGGGTGATGTAACCCTATGATCTTATTTTGATGTATGAAGTACTGTAAAAAAAGAAAAACTATATTGTGGTCATATTATAACATGGGATGTTATGTGTCATGAGGTTGATGGATGTTATTACATATGCATGTTTACTTTACTTACTATGACCTGACCGATATGATCTTCTTTTAGAAGATGCCTCCACGACGAGATACACGCTTGCCTACTTCTGAGGCGGAACTCCAGGAGCGAATTGCCACAGCAATAGCACAGTATGCGGCCTCCCACACGGAAACAAGCAGGAATACCTCAAACAACAACAACAACAATCCACTAAATGGCTGCACCTACAAACAATTTCTTGACTGTAAGCCCTTAAACTACGACGGCACTGGAGGTGCTGTTGCGTTCGTCAGGTGGGTAGAAAAGACAGATTCTATTTTAAGGATGAGCAAGTGTGCTACCAAACAACAAGTTACGTACATCTCAGGGCTTTTTATTGATGGTGCCCTATCATGGTGGAATCTGCAAGTGCAAACATTGGGAGAGGCGGCGGCATATGCACTGACATGGGTTGAGCTGAAAGAGCTCATGAGGAAGAAATACTGTTCACGGGCTGAGATACAAAAACTGGAAATGGAATTCTGGAACCTAAAGATGGAAGGCCCAAAAATCGCCGAATATGTTCAGAGGTTTCATGATCTGTCCCATGTGGTGCCGTACATGATCACACCCAAATTCAAACGTGTGGAGCGTTTCATCTGGGGATTAGCACCTCAGATTATGAGCATGGTTACATCGTCAAAACCGGCAACCATTACTGAAGCCATTGATCTCAGCGTAGCGCTTACAGAGGAAGCCATTCGGTTGAACAAGTTTTCAATTTCTGAACCAAAGAAAAAGGAGACACATGTCGAATCCTCATGAGAAAACAAACGAAAGTTCTCCAACTTTAAGCAAGGTACCAGCAGTTCGGACAAGAAGGGTGAGACAAGCGCACAAGCCAAGGCCAAGGGAAAAGGGTATATGGGCACCATGCCCAAGTGTAACGTGTGTCAGTTGCATCACGAGGGATGATGCAGATCTGTGAAATGTGAATCTTGTGGAAGAATGGTCCACTCAAAAGAAACTTGCTGGGTTGGTACTGGCCATGGTGGCCAAAGGGGTTTTGGTAACAGCATCCGTGGAGGTAATGGAAATGGAAACCGCCCACAAGGAAGGAATGGCGGATGTGGAAACCGAGGGAATTTTGGGAATCAAGCGGGAAATGGTAACCGCAATCAAAACAACAACCAAGGCGGTAATGGAGATGGTAACGGTCGGGGACCGGGATATTTTAACTGAGGAGACATCAGGCACTTCAAGCGTGAATGCCCAAAACTCAATCAAGCTCGTGGAAGGGTATTCAACATTGGAGCAAGGGAAGCACACCAGGACCCGAATGTTGTCACTGGTACGTTCCCTATAAATCAACGCTTTGCATCTGTTCTATTTGACACTGGTGCCGACTATAGTTTTGTATCATTAGAATTTAAGAAAATGCTTGGGTTGACTGCTAGTAAGTTAGACGTTCCATACTCAATTGAACTGGCTAATGGGAAGCTAGTTGAAACAAAAGAAGTCATCAGAGGATGCGTGATAGAACTGGGAGATCGCGAGTTTACACTGGATCTACTGCCAGTCGAGTTAGGAAGCTTCGACGTGGTAGTAGGGATGGATTGGTTATCTAGCAATAAAGCCGAGATTGTATGTCATGAGAAGACCATCCACATCCCAATGGCAGATGGAGAGACGATTGTGGTTCATGGAGAAAAGCGCGATACGCCATTGAGGATCATTAGTTGTTTGAAAGCCCGGAAGTGTTTGAAGAAGGGATGTGTTGCCTTCTTGGCACATATCGTTGATAAATAAGCCGCTGAGCCAAAGATAGAAGACATTCCAGTCGTAAAGGAGTATCCTGAAGTCTTTCCAGAAGACTTGGCAGGATTACCGCCGCAAAGACAAGTCGAGTTCCACATTGACTTAGTTCCAGGCGTCGCGCCTGTAGCTAAGGCACCCTATCGACTTGCACCTTCAGAGATGCAAGAGCTGTCTACGCAACTTCAAGAGCTGTTAGACAAAGGATTTATCCGACCAAGCTTCTCGCCTTGGGGAGCTCCAATTTTGTTTGTTAAGAAGAAAGATGGTAGTTTTCGCATGTGTATTGTAACACCCCCAAAATTCCACCTGCGGAAACCCCGCGAGGCGTGTTACGCATCAGAGTTCGAGCCACCAATCACATTGAACCAATGATAGATATTAAATAAGTCATGACATTAACTACTAATATAAAATGTCAACATGTTATCAATTCTCAAAAGTTGTGTAGCGGAAGCATGTATTAATTCGTTTAGTAATAGTTTCATGATAACATTCAAAATCAATGTAACGTTTATAAATCACCCAAGAGTCTCGATCCATGACCACTCCAGCACTCCCAGATAGCAAGTCCATGTTCCAAACGTTAACGACCTACAAGCATGCAAACAAGTGTGTCAGACTACGCTGGTGAGTTCAAAGTGTTGCTTACGTGTTGTATCACCAGATATATGTTAATGTGATTCAATATTGCGTTACGATGTTGCTCAAGTTAGTTACCCTAGGGACTACGCCCTTACGTAACCGAGGAGTGTGCCTCTTAGCAACCCACTATGTTGTTCAGTTAGTTACCCTAGGGGAACCGCCCTTACGTAACCGAGGAGTGTGCCTCTAAACAACCATAGTGAAACCCAGATAATTAGTTCACCCCCGTCCTTACGGCCCGGTGTGAGGTTTCCCACCTAATAGCGCTATCAACTAATTACCCCCATTGCCCTCCAGGCAATAACCAAAACCGATTAAGTTGTTTACCCAATGTTTCCCTTCCAAATGTTTACCCGTTGTCCCAAACCACCGGGACGCATGCTTGAGAAAATGCATTGAACTCACCTGGGATTGCTCGGTATGATACACAATAGTTCAATTAAGCTACAAAGTGATCAACCACGTCCTATCACAGTTACCATACAGGTCAGGTTTGGTCCGAGTAATGCACGTATGTTTCACACAGAGTTAACAAGTTACAAGCATACATGGTTCAGGGTTCATACACAGTTGTCGAATATATCACTACTGACTTATGCGATTCATAAGGATGGGCTTGCACAAGTCTTAGCAGCCTTGTGCGAGTCACTCGTTGAAGCCCAATGATGCTCGGCCCAAATAGCTAAGATAGTCCAACAGTTACACACGGCCCAATCACTAAACATGTAAGTCATCTTGTGCGGCTCATACACCTTGTGCGACGGAGCATCATGTTGTGCGATTGGGCTGAGTGATGCGCTAGTGACTTGGGCTTTAAGGCCCAACAGTTAAACAGAACAACAACTTGTGCGATCAGTTTTATTACCCAGCCCAAGTCTACGGCCCAGCAAATAAGTATACAGTCCAAACTCATGCGGCCCAAAACAATTAAACAAACATTCTTGTGCGACCCGGACGGGTTGTGCGACTCGGATTGGGCTTAAGGCCCAATAGCAAAACAGTTAGCAAGTAATGTATCCTTGTGCGATCCTAGGGTCCTTGAACGATTGGATAGGCTTGTGCGACTGACCAGCCCAACCCAACATGTCCACCGGCCCAACAGTTAGACGGATCCGCTAACCTTGTGCGATTCAGGGAATCTTGTGCGTTTAATACCCCTTGTGCGACCGGGTGGCATGTGTGATCGGGTCAGCTTTGTGCGATGGACCTCTTGATCGTACAAGAGGTCTTGTGCGACCAATTAACTAATTTCCATAATTTATGCATATCAGTTACAATCTCAATTAATCCCTTTTGATCTATTCAATAACTTCCAACTTTAACAATTATCAATTAACACAATCCCACAAATAAGTTTAACCAAAATATCGATCAAACAGGTCAATCACACCATGAATTCATATGAACCCTAATCCAAATCCTCATGAACAATATTCATAGCACTTTAAGCATATAATCCAAACTCGTGTTCTTGATCCCTAACATTAATCATATTAACAATATCTACCCGAATCACATTATACTACAACCGATTGATACTCATCCGGTTCTACAACAACCCGAAGAACCATTCATAACATCAATCAACAGCCGATTAGTAAACATTTGATCTACCAACATCATACAAACAGTCCAATTCAAAATATGATAGCCGATTACCACAAGAATATCATTCAACACATATACGCGGCCAATTAACATAACACTATCAACTAACATCATAGTCATAACACCATGTAGCCGAAACATAAATCACTAACCGATCAGAGGATGATTGATCTTGTGCCGTCGGGTTTCCAAGCAAACGAGAGAGAGAGGGAAGTCTAGGGTTTTGTGTGTACAAGGTGATTTGTAACAATGAGGAGTATACACTCCTTTCCATGAGTTATACGGCCTAAAGAAAGAGTGGGCCGAACCCTGAGATGGGCTGCCCATTGATCCGAATGCAAAGTGTAGTCCAATGGGTTTGTGCGATTGAATGGTGTTGTGCGGTTTGGGTCAAACAACATATATATACATCCACTTAACATATCATGTACACATTCATTAACACATATCACATAATCATTCACTTAGTCAATAAAGTTCATATAGTCGAGTCATGCTCATAAACGTTACACAAAGATAGGTTCGGAATTACGAGTTGTCACAGTATCCCCAACTAAAAAGAAATTTCGTCCCGAAATTTGGTACGCACTCACTGAGAAAGTTAGATAGGTTAGAATTAGATAAGTTATATCGTTTGCTGGTTTTTCCTGGGGTGTCACATCCTCCCCAACTTGAAGGAAATTTCGTCCCGAAATTCACCAGTGATATCAAGAGTTGGTTCAATCCCTTGAACAATTTGAGAACATTGAAGTTTTAACATATCCTTTCGTTCCTATGTGAACTTCAGTCTACGCATTGAAGTTTAACAAGCCCTCACGATTGTCATATGACTCATGCTAGCGAACCTTGACTTCTTAGTCCATGCTTTCGATAGATTCCCTGATATATACAACTGATCTGATGACCTCAAATTCCGGTAAGGGTATCACCAAGGTTTCATCGGGCCACCACTGCCGTAACCCTAAGGCATACATACCATTACGATAGTTATCCCGTTGCATCAATTAGCCTGAGTTTGTGAACCAAATCACCGTTTGTTCCAGTATTCCGAATGCCTCACGCGTCGTAAAGTAAGCTTGCCAAAGAATGGGACCCAAATGCGTCCAGTTACGTAGTAAACGCCGTCTGCCTTCTGTTCTAATCGCTGTCGTGCGCCACGTAAGACTTCGGCTTTGACATTTTCGGGTTTCAATGCTTCTACCTGAGCATTTCGTATTTGTGCTGGAAGGCTAGGCTGAATCGTAAGCGGTAGCGCTCGCACGCGCCAAGGTAAAGTGTCCTTCCGACTGAGGGCGTCAGCCACAACATTGGCCTTGCCTGGATGGTACTTGATAGCGCATGCGTACTCGTTCAGTAGTTCAACCCATCGTCGTTGACGCATGTTCAAATCCTTCTGCTTAAGAATATGCTCGAGACTCCTGTGATCGGCGTAAATCGTGCACCGGGTACCGTACAGGTAGTGTCGCCATATCCTAAGCGCGAAAACTGCAACTCCCAGCTCTAAATCGTGTGTCGTGTAGTTCCGTTCGTGATTCTTAAGTTGGCGCGGAGCGTAAGCAATGACCTTGTCGCACTGCATTAATACACACCCGAGACCTTGGATGGATGCGTCACAATATACTATGAAATCGTCTGTGCCCTCTGGCAAAGAGAAAATAAGTGCGCTGCAAAGCCTATCCTTCAGGTGCTGAAAAGCAGTCTCCTGGGGCTCTCCCCAACGATAGGTGACACCCTTCTGTGCCAGTAGTGTAAGTGGCTGCGCAATCTTCGAGAAATCCTTGATATACCGTCCGTAGTAACCTGCCAAACCCAAGAATTGGCGTATCTCCGTTGGCGTACGTGGTGCAGGCCAGTTCCTGATCGAGTCTACCTTGGATGGATTGACATGGATCCCCTCTTTGTTCACTACGTGGCCTAAGAAGTGGACTTCACGAAGCCAGAAGTCACATTTCGAAAACTTGGCGTACGGCCGTTCCTTTCGAAGAAGCTCCAAAATAAGGCGTAGATGCTGCTCATGCTCCTCCTGACTCTTGGAGTAGATCAGAATGTCGTCGATGAAGACAATGAAGAACTTGTCAAGATAGGGTTTACACACCCTGTTCACAAGATTCATAAATACGATAGGTGCGTTCAATAATATCAACCATCCATCATATCAAACATAAAGTATAGTAGTTAAAATAATTCATAAAACCCAATACGATCAAACCAAACTTTGTCTGAGTAGCGAAAACATAATAATGAAAACCCAAAATAAGTTATAAGTTCAAATATCGTTCATCGCGTCCCCTTGTCCTAACACGAAAGCTCGACCTCTTGCCTCGTTGCCATTGTTGTTGTTTCCAGCATTGTCGTTATTCTGGCGGTTGTTGTTGTTGGCGTTCTGGTTTAACTGAGGGCAATCCCGTTTAAAGTGACCCTCATCACCACACTGATAGCACCCCTTCCTGAAGCCCTGGTTCTGCTGGGGTGGTTGCCCCTGTTGTCCTTGGTTTTGCTGGTTCTGTTGCTGCTGGTGTTTGGGTTGTGAGGCCCTACAATCCCTGGCCTCATGGCCTGGCTTACCACATTTGTTACACGTCCGACCACACGGCCCCCAATGATGAAAGCCACATCTGTTGCATCGTGGCTTTCTCCCTGCATACGAACCCTGGCTGTGGTCGCTTCCCCGGCCTTGATTGACATAAGACGACTGGCTGATGTTGCGGTTGTTGTTGTTGTCTGGCCTTTTCTGAGTCTGGCCAGCACTAGATGCTTTGTCACAATCACTCCACTTCCGCTTGTTATCATTAGTGGACGCAGTGGCAGTGGGTGTAGCAGCAGTAGCGGCCGAAATACGCGGGGGTAACGAATCGCTTTCTACTTCTTGGTCCACAATCTTATGAGTCAGACGAACGATCTGTGTCAGATCGTTGAGATGGGCTGCAGTGACCAAGCTCTTCGCACACGGAGGCAACCCTTTGATAAATAACTCAATCCTCCGAGACATAGGCCGGGACAAGTTCGGGCACATGTCGGCCAGTTCATACGATCGCTTCACATACGCTTCGACTTCAGATCCAACCATCTTTAAGTCGTAGTACTCGTTTTCCAACTTCTGGACTTCATCCCGAGGACAGTACTCCTCCCTGATCAGTTCTTTAAAGTCTTCCCAGGTTGTCGCGTTCGCTGCCTCGATGCCCAATAACTGTACCTGGGCGTTCCACCACGTTAGGGCACCATCTGCCAAGGTACCCGCAGCATATTTCACCCTGTCCCCAGCGGGACAGTTACAGATAGCAAACACAGATTCTGCTTTCTCGAACCATCTTAGGAGCCCCACAGCCCCTTCAGTCCCGGTGAAGGTCTGTGGCTTACAGTCCATAAACATTTTGAATGTGCACGCAGGCTGGTTAGGTTGAGGTTGCGCTTGTTGACCTAGATGACGGAAGGGAACACATTATAGAGGTGAAAAGACGTGTACGTGGTATAAGAGTAAAAAGTACTTGGTACATTCCGTACCAGCTTGATAGGCTGCTAAAGCCTCAGCCACGCGAGTATTGATTAGGTCAGTCAACTCAGCCTGAGTCATGGTGATGTTACCACGTCCGTGTCCTCGTCCACTCATGTTTCTATAGTTGGGAATAAACCGATTTAGGAATCGAAACGAGATAGGAGTCAAGTATCATACTGATATTTACGTACTACCAAGTTCACACATAGTAAGGCAGAACCCTTCTCACGCTCGATAAGCCTCCCAGGGACTTGCATGCACCCCGCGTTATTATTAAGTGTGCACCCATAATAATAAGGCAATTTGCATGCTTGTCTCAGTGCCTCTTAGCTTGCGCTCGAAGTTTCTCCCGTTCAAACAACACAACAGATGATATCACAGTTCTATGGTTTACATGAGTCAAAGAGTAGTGTCACACCATCGAGTCACTATGGTGTTAAACGTTTCAGTTCATGTATGCTGTGAGTGTGTGACTACTAAGCAAGTAATGCATAAAGTGAGAGAGAGACGAACCTTGCAATCTGGAGCTGAGTGTCATGATCGATTTTCGAAGTTGTTTGGTTATAGTCTGGTTTTACAAAACGTTTTAAAACCTAGTTCACTATAACCAGTGGCTCTGATACCAACTTTAACACCCCCAAAATTCCACCTGCGGAAACCCCGCGAGGCGTGTTACGCATCAGAGTTCGAGCCACCAATCACATTGAACCAATGATAGATATTAAATAAGTCATGACATTAACTACTAATATAAAATGTCAACATGTTATCAATTCTCAAAAGTTGTGTAGCGGAAGCATGTATTAATTCGTTTAGTAATAGTTTCATGATAACATTCAAAATCAATGTAACGTTTATAAATCACCCAAGAGTCTCGATCCATGACCACTCCAGCACTCCCAGATAGCAAGTCCATGTTCCAAACGTTAACGACCTACAAGCATGCAAACAAGTGTGTCAGACTACGCTGGTGAGTTCAAAGTGTTGCTTACGTGTTGTATCACCAGATATATGTTAATGTGATTCAATATTGCGTTACGATGTTGCTCAAGTTAGTTACCCTAGGGACTACGCCCTTACGTAACCGAGGAGTGTGCCTCTTAGCAACCCACTATGTTGTTCAGTTAGTTACCCTAGGGGAACCGCCCTTACGTAACCGAGGAGTGTGCCTCTAAACAACCATAGTGAAACCCAGATAATTAGTTCACCCCCGTCCTTACGGCCCGGTGTGAGGTTTCCCACCTAATAGCGCTATCAACTAATTACCCCCATTGCCCTCCAGGCAATAACCAAAACCGATTAAGTTGTTTACCCAATGTTTCCCTTCCAAATGTTTACCCGTTGTCCCAAACCACCGGGACGCATGCTTGAGAAAATGCATTGAACTCACCTGGGATTGCTTGGTATGATACACAATAGTTCAATTAAGCTACAAAGTGATCAACCACGTCCTATCACAGTTACCATACAAGTCAGGTTTGGTCCGAGTAATGCACGTATGTTTCACACGGAGTTAACAAGTTACAAGCATACATGGTTCAGGGTTCATACACAGTTGTCGAATATATCACTACTGACTTATGCGATTCATAAGGATGGGCTCGCACAAGTCTTAGCAGCCTTGTGCGAGTCACTCGTTGAAGCCCAATGATGCTCGGCCCAAATAGCTAAGATAGTCCAACAGTTACACACGGCCCAATCACTAAACATGTAAGTCATCTTGTGCGGCTCATACACCTTGTGCGACGGAGCATCATGTTGTGCGATTGGGCTGAGTGATGCGCTAGTGACTTGGGCTTTTAAGGCCCAACAGTTAAACAGAACAACAACTTGTGCGATCAGTTTTATTACCCAGCCCAAGTCTACGGCCCAGCAAATAAGTATACAGTCCAAACTCATGCGGCCCAAAACAATTAAACAAACATTCTTGTGCGACCCGGACGGGTTGTGCGACTCGGATTGGGCTTAAGGCCCAATAGCAAAACAGTTAGCAAGTAATGTATCCTTGTGCGATCCTAGGGTCCTTGAACGATTGGATAGGCTTGTGCGACTGACCAGCCCAACCCAACATGTCCACCGGCCCAACAGTTAGACGGATCCGCTAACCTTGTGCGATTCAGGGAATCTTGTGCGTTTAATACCCCTTGTGCGACCGGGTGGCATGTGTGATCGGGTCGACTTTGTGCGATGGACCTCTTGATCGTACAAGAGGTCTTGTGCGACCAATTAACTAATTTCCATAATTTATGCATATCAGTTACAATCTCAATTAATCCCTTTTGATCTATTCAATAACTTCCAACTTTAACAATTATCAATTAACACAATCCCACAAATAAGTTTAACCAAAATATCGATCAAACAGGTCAATCACACCATGAATTCATATGAACCCTAATCCAAATCCTCATGAACAATATTCATAGCACTTTAAGCATATAATCCAAACTCGTGTTCTTGATCCCTAACATTAATCATATTAACAATATCTACCCGAATCACATTATACTACAACCGATTGATACTCATCCGGTTCTACAACAACCCGAAGAACCATTCATAACATCAATCAACAGCCGATTAGTAAACATTTGATCTACCAACATCATACAAACAGTCCAATTCAAAATATGATAGCCGATTACCACAAGAATATCATTCAACACATATACGCGGCCAATTAACATAACACTATCAACTAACATCATAGTCATAACACCATGTAGCCGAAACATAAATCACTAACCGATCAGAGGATGATTGATCTTGTGCCGTCGGGTTTCCAAGCAAACGAGAGAGAGAGAGAGGGAAGTCTAGGGTTTTGTGTGTACAAGGTGATTTGTAACAATGAGGAGTATACACTCCTTTCCATGAGTTATACGGCCTAAAGAAAGAGTGGGCCGAACCCTGAGATGGGTTGCCCATTGATCCGAATGCAAAGTGTAGTCCAATGGGTTTGTGCGATTGAATGGTGTTGTGCGGTTTGGGTCAAACAACATATATATACATCCACTTAACATATCATGTACACATTCATTAACACATATCACATAATCATTCACTTAGTCAATAAAGTTCATATAGTCGAGTCATGCTCATAAACGTTACACAAAGATAGGTTCGGAATTACGAGTTGTCACATGTATCGACTACCAGGAGCTGAACAAGTAGACAATTAAGAACATATATCCTTTGCCAAGGATCGATGACCTGTTCGATCAGTTACAAGGTTCAAGTTTCTACTCAAAGATCGATCTTCGATCAGGTTATCACCAGTTGAGAATACAAGAGGAAAGTATTCCCAAGACTGCTTTTAGGACTCGTTATGGACATTACGAGTTCCTGGTTATGCCGTTTGGTCTAACAAACGCGCCAGCTGTATTCATGGATTTGATGAACAGAGTTTGTAAGCCGTACCTCGATAAGTTTGTGATTGTGTTCATCAATGACATTTTGATCTACTCAAAGACGAAGAACGAGCACGAGCAACATTTAAGAGCCATTTTAGAGCTACTTAAAAAGGAGAAGTTGTACGTAAAATTCTCGAAGTGCGAGTTCTGGTTACGCGAAGTCCAGTTTCTTAGTCATGTGGTTAATGGAGATGGAATTCATGTGGATCCCACAAAGATCGAGGCGACCAAGAACTGGGAGACTCCAAAGACGCCAACTGAGATTCGACAGTTTTTAGGTTTGGCTGGTTATTATCAAAGGTTCATTAAGGATTTCTCGAAAATCACTCAACCTTTGACCTCCCTTACCCAAAAAGACAAGAAGTTTGATTGGGGAGACAAACAGGAAGAAGCATTTCAGCTGTTGAAAAACAAGCTTTGTGACGCGCCAATTTTATCTCTTGCCGAAGGCACAGACGACTTCGTGGTATATTGCGACGCCTCGCGTCAGGGTTTAGGCTGCGAGCTAATACATCGATAGAAAGTTATAGCATATGCTTCTCGCCAGCTGAAGGTCCACGAGAAAAATTATACCACGCATGACTTGGAGTTAGGCGCGGTGGTATTTGCGTTGAAGATATGGCGACATTACTTATATGGCACGCAATGTACAATCTATACTGATCACAAGAGCCTACATCACATATTTGATCAAAATGAGCTTAACATGAGGCAAAGACGCTGGGTAGAGCTGTTGAATGATTATGATTGTGAGATCAAGTATCACCCAGGGAAGGCAAATGTGGTCGCCGATGCCCTAAGTCGGAAAGAAAGGATCAAGTCCATAAGGGTTAGGGCTTTAGAAATGATCGTCCAGACATATCTCTCATTGCGCATTCGTGCCGCGCAGAAAGAAGCTCTTAAAGAAACGAATATTGAGAATGAGTATCTCCGTGGGATGGAGAAGCAGTTGGTACCAAACGGGGAAGGAACTTGGTGCTTCATGAAACGAATTTGGGTTCCTTTGTTCGGTGGTTTGCAGAATGTTATTTTTGATGAGGCTCACAAGTCACGGTACTCGATTCATCCAGGAGCGGATAAGATGTACCAAGATCTTAAGGATTTCTATTGGTGGCCAAGGATGAAAGGCGATGTTGCGGTATACGTTGGTAAATGTTTAACTTGTGCCAAAGTGAAAGCCGAGTACCAGAAGCCCTCAGGTCTTCTGCAGCAACCTGAAATACCCAAGTGGAAGTGCGAACAGATTTCTATGGACTTCATAACGAAATTACCAAGGACGCCCAAGGGCCATGATACAATTTGGGTAATTGTAGACCGCTTAATGAAATCTGCTCACTTTTTGGCAATCAAGGAAAAAGACAGCACAAGTAAACTTGCTGAGATATACATGAGAGAGATTGCTGCACGACACGGAGTGCCTCTCTCGATTATCTTTGATAGAGATGGAAGATTCGTGTCAAGGATTTGGCAATCCTTTCAAGAAGCATTTGGTTCTCAGTTAAATCTGAGTACTGCATTTCACCCACAAACAGACGGACAGAGTGAACGGACGATTCAAACGTTGGAAGACATGTTGCAAGCTTGCGTAATGGATTTAGGAGGGAGTTGGGACACTCACCTACCATTGGTTGAATTTTCATACAATAACAGTTACCGTGCAAGTATTCAAGCCGCACCGTTCGAAGCTCTCTATGGACGCAAATGTCAATCACCGATTTGTTGGGCTGATGCGGGTGATAGACAACTAGTTGGTCCGGAATTGGTCCAGGAAACGACAGACAAGATTGCACAGATCCGAGAGCGCATCAAAGCGGCTCGTGATCGACAAAAGTGTTATGCGGACCAAAGAAGGAAACCTCTGGAATTTGAGGTGGGAGATAAGGTTTTGTTGAAAGTTTCACCCTGGAAGGGTGTGGCACGCTTCAGGAAGCGTGGGAAGTTAAATCCGCGATACATCGGTCCATTCAAAATTCTGAAAAGGGTTGGTTTGGTAGCATACAAGTTGGACCTACCTGCTGAACTTAATTTCATGATACATTCCATGTATCAAACCTGAAAAAGAGTCCAACTCAAGAGACAGTGGTCATTCCTGCGGACGAAGTTCATATCGACGACACACTCCACTTTACTGAAGAACCCGTTGAGGTTAGGATTGGAAAGTTAACAAGACATGCCGGAGTAGTGTCAAACTTGTCAAAGTTCGATGGAATGCACGACACGGGCCAGAATTCACATGGGAACGTGAGGATCGTATGAAAGAGAAGTACCCACATTTGTTCCCCAAGACCCCTGCAGCTAGAAGCAGAACTTAAAATTTCAGGACGAAATTTTCTTAACGGGGGGAGAATGTGACAACCCTCACAATTACAGGTATCCGTACACTTAATTAATATTTAATTTGTGCTTAATGACTGTGCTTGATTACAACTGTTGATTAAACTGCTTTCTGATTTCTGTACATACATACACATGCATCACATTCATACTGTCACTTCATTTATTTCACGTAAACTTTAGTGGCAAACTTGATGCACAAAGCACAGTTAGCACAGTGAGCGGATAACCCAGAAAACATGCTGACAATGCCAGCACATAGACAGACAATGTTTTTGAGGCCAGTATGAGCCAGAGACAGGATACTACACTAATAGGGAGTGTAGGGAAGTGAGGACCATAAAACTGCGTCACTAGATGATAGTTAAAGTGCCGGAAAGTGCCTAAAACACACTTTAAATGAATAATTCTGCATTTTCAACAAAAATTCAGCATTTAATATGCTAGTAAAGTGCCAAAATTATGGCAGAATGGTCCTGTATGCTTTCCTAAGTGCCGAGAATTAATTATGACACTAAAAGTATATAAAAGACACTTTACGGAATAATTAAGCACTTTAACGGAACAATACCCAACCGAGCAACCGGACATTACCCGGAACACAAAAATATTGTTAAACACATTGTCTCACTTTTACTAAGCTAGTTATGTGTGACAACTGTGCTCTTTAATCGATGAACAATGCAAAACAATGTTAGTTATCAATAAATCAATGTGTTTTGGTGTTATTATATGTGTTTTATGTGTTTGATGATTTTACAATTCGATCCGATTCGATTTCAAGCTTTAAATCGCTTTCTGGAAAGTTATACGCAAACTGGTGCGTGAACGCAATCAGTTAAATGCGACAAACACTCCGGAATAGTGAAATAGGCTTAACATACCTTAAATAACCTTCACATAACTTAGAAATAAGTTTTGGATGGTTTGGTGTGTCGAAAACAAGTTTATTCGCTCTCAGGGACTATTTGCGTCAACTTGCAAAAGTCTGCCGATTCGTAAGGTAACGAACAGTCCGGAACTTGATCATAAGTTAAACATACCATATATAACCTAAACATGGCTTAGAAATAAGCTTTGATAGGTTCGGTGTGCGAAAACATGCTTACATGATCTTACAGGGACTAAAAGTGTCAAAAACGGCGTAAGTTTGCATTTTCGCGCATATCTTACGTTCTGGACATCCAAAATTTTTGTACACACTAAAATATTTTTATTTTAGTGATTCGGATGCGAAAACGCCATTCGTCGCGCATTTTGGATCGTACACGCGTCCGTTTGAGTTCCGTCGTAATTAACCGAACAACGCGATCGTACGACCAAACGAACCGACATCCGAGATGTTTTCGAGCATGTTTTCAGTCCCCTATACTTTAACTTCATTTTAGAGCCTTGAAATGAGGTTAACAGAGGTTAAAAACGTCAAAAACAAGCTTAAACACGTGCAGGGACCATTTCAATCATTTTTGAAACTTTGCTGAATCAGACACATGGTAGCGTAGCGCGACCATCCCCTGCCTATTCCGTCGCGCTACGCGACGATCACATCTGGGCAGAAAGTTTGTTTTCAGCATCAGTTTGTAAATTCAGGGGCCAATCTTGCAATTTCTTTGTGTGGTAGCCAAGTTACCACCTCTCCAAGGCTTTGCACCTGCTCCTAATACTTGTATGGCCAGATTTCATTGCTTAATGGCTAAACAAACCACTTGGAATGATCTTGTTCTTCATGCTCTACTATAAATAGTTGGCCAAACTCCTCAATTCTTTGCTCATTCCTCTCATTTCTCCTCTCTACATCTGACTTGGGAGCTCTCTCAAGCATTGGGACTTTGTCTTCTTGTTGAAAAGATAGCAAGGACCCTTAGTGAGCATTCTTTCATATCTTTTTATTGCTTTTTCCTTATGTAGTGCAGAAAGTCAAACGTTTGGCCAACAGTTTGACTTTCGGTTTTGACCATCAATTGGTCAAGTCAAAGTTCAATTGAACTTTGAAACGTGATTGTAATCACGATAGTTATAATCCTTCGCGGTTATAGCTGCTGATTACCACGTTAGCTAGTTATAGTGTCGAGTCAAAGTTTCGGTCAAAATGCGTTTTAGCACGCATTTTGCCTTGGAACTACTTTAGGGTATCAAAACACTTTGTTTTGATACCAAATCAGTAGGTTAGACATGTTTTGACATGTTTAACTCGACACTATTAGTTTGTGCTTGTTTAGGGTCGTAAGGTAAGCGGTCTAAACAACCGCTTATACTTCCGAACCCGACCCGTTTGGTCGATCTTTAGGATCCGACCAAGCACACTTAGTGATCATGGTTACATAGGTAATAACCACTGAGGTTATACCTTATGATCACATAGGATTGGTTAGTCATATGCTTGTTAGCTTGTATGCCCATAGGAAATGACCAAAATGCCGTTATGAAGCATAAATCCGTATTTTGACTATGTGAACATAATTTTGACATATAACCTAATTTAGTAACATGTTTAGGGATTATTGGGCATGTAAGACTTGGCATAGCACATAGTTAACCATCCGAACATAGTTTTACGCTAATGACGCCTTATAGTGACTTATGTTACCATAATGTGTCAAAACGGGTCAAAAGCACTTAGGTAGGCTTTCTAATCAGAATGTTGGGACTATTAAATTATACCATATGAGTTCAATTACTCATTTGATTTATAGAACCTCATTCTATCCTATCTCCCGATTTAGGAGCCGATTTATTAACATAGTTACCTATACTAGGTGCCGGTTGATTCCGTGACCCTTGGAGCTTAAATTGGTCTTATTCTCAAGACTAATTAGGAATCCCAAGTGAGTACATAGTTCCCCTATTTTACTGTTTTCAATTGTTTTGGGGTGATTCATATGTACAAAACGAATTTCAAGGTTTAAACGATAATTTCAAAAACGATGGTTTATACTAAACTAATAACGATTTCAATAAGGTGAACAAGACTTGTTGGTTGTGATTACATAACGAATGACATTCATTAGCTTTGGCCGAGCCGACCAGTATTAGGTTATGGTACCATAGGATCTGACAAATCCCGTTATCAGACTACACCCATGGTTATGTGTGGGGGTTATGTAGGTAACGACCGAACCTGATGATTGTTAACTTACCCTTTGGTGGTTTGTTAATACGAAACGAGAAACGAGTTGACGAGTCACGAAGGTTTTAATGTTGTTAACGAGATGACCAAAAGTAGTTTCACTATTAAAACGAATACGATTTTGGGACGAGTTAAACGATTTGAAACGAGATACACAATTTGAAACAAGTTAAACGAATTAAACAATTGGTTTTGGGTAGTGATTAGATAATGGGATGGGTGTAGTATGATAGAATCATGGTAGATACGCCGTTGGTACATCTTATATATAAGTGCTTCTATCATATTACATTGCGTGTCATTATTTAGTTCACTGGGGAAACGATTTTGAAACTATGTCACACAACGAGGTTTTCGAAATGATATAAACCATACGAGTTTTATTAACGAGTTTTTACGAGATGTTTACAAGTTGTTATACTAAAACAAATATTTTTGAGTTAAGAGTCATGGCTACGAGATTTTATAAACTATAACCAATTTGATTTGAGTTGGTTAATTTTGTTGCAATACACTTTTCAAAACAAGGTTTGTATTTTGACTCTTGTAGTCTAACGAGGTACTGCAACATATAAACGAGCCATGAATCTGATACTCCCATAAAACCTATGTACTCGCCAGCATTTCTTTGCTGAGTTTATATTTTTACATATGTTTCAGGTGGTATTGCTTGATGTTGCTTGCTAGGAAGCGAGTTCACTTAGGATCTGGAAAAGGCCTTAGTGACTTAAAAACAATTATAAACAATATGTAGTTTGTTTGTTTGGTTTAATGACAATGAACATTTCCTAATATTTCAATAAAACAAAACTTTTAACTACCATGGTTGTGGAACAATAATTCTGTCGCCTCACTCCCCGGCGTTTCCGCCGCAGTTTGTTGTTTTAACGCGGCCGGGGTGTGACAGAAGAGTTGGTATCAGAGCCAATGGTTATAGGGAATTAGGTTATTAGCAATGCTTTGACCTAGACTATAACTTTCTAGGACCCCAACACAAGTTTCTTGTGTTTAGATTTTAAAACAATACCGTCACCTATCCTTAGGTGATAACCACAACGAGAACACAATAATGAATCCGCTTCGAAAATTAATCATCTATCCTTGGATGATTGATTACTAGGTTTTTGAACCCTTTGTTATATGGTTTTGAACCCTTCCGATTTGATCCATTTTGGCTTAAGTGCCTTCTGAATTTTCTAAATCCCGTCAAAGTTTGGGTCTAAATAATGTGAACATGTGCAAACTGGAAGAGTGAATGCCTGTACCCTGAGTTTTCTGTCTAAGGCTAGAGTGTTCGTACAAATCCGCATTATCGGACCAGTCACTCTTACCTGGGAACTCTTGGGGTGAGTGTTCACTTATAGGCGAGCATGTCTTCGGTGATACATTATTATGACCTATTTACTTTGATTTGTCACTGCGTGTCATTTGTTTGTTTGAGGTAACGAACGAATGATCGCCTTCCTTGTGTTTTGTCGGTGTTTTCATTACCTCTTTTGTTCCTCCAATTGTCAACCTCACTCGTTTCCCATGTTTCCTTGTTAGACAATGCCTCCTCGACGTGATGCTCAAACTTTTACTGCTGAGGAAGTCGCAGCCCTTGTCTCTCAGCAAATGGCTGCTGTACTTCCAGGCATCGTGACCCAAATCCACGAATTATACAACAATAACAATAATAACAACAACAATGCACCGTGTAATTTCAAGAATTTCAATTCTGCGAAGCCGCTTAAGTTTTCTGGGTCACAAGGAGTAACCGCGCTCCTGCAATGGTTTGAGAGTATCGAGAGCACATTCAGACATGTGCAATGTCCGAATGCGCGCAAAGTTGAGTTTGCTTCAAGTGTGTTCGAGAAGCGAGCTCTTACATGGTGGAACGGAGTGATGCGTGATAGGGGTGCCGAAGTGGCACTAGCACAAACTTGGGAAGAGCTCCGAGCTCTCATGATGAGAGAGTTCTATCCCCGTCACGAGATTTGAGTGTTGGAATGAGAATTTGAAGATTTGAAACAAGTCGGGGGAGAACACCGTGCTTATACGGATCGATTTGAGGAGCTTAGTTTGTTGTGTCCCACGATGGTTACCCCGCTGGATAAGGCAATCGAGAGGTATATCGATGGTTTACCCGACTCCATTCAGGACATCCTGACTGGCGTTAATCCTACTACAGTTCGTCAAGCAATCGAGTTGTCTGCTACCCTGACTGAGTCCCAAGTCAGGAAGGGTAAACTCACCCGCAAGGGTGATAAAAAGGAGTCAACTGATTCTGATAAGGAAAAGGGTAAGGGTAAGCAGCAGGGTGAGTCTTCGAAAAAGTCAAGCAAGCGCAAGGCTTCCCAAAACTTTGCTGTCACCAATCAAACTGCTCAGAACCCACCAACTCAACCTCCTGCGAAGAAAGCATATGCTGGTACTGCACCTCACTACACTCGATGTAATGGTCATCATGTTGCCCAACAGGCCTGTAAACAGTGTGCTACGTGTGGTAGGCTTGAGCATTTGGCCAATACTTGTCGTTTTGGTCAAAATCAGGCTGCCCAGGTTCCAGCTCAAGCTCAAGGGAATGTTGCGAGATTCCCACCTGGTTCGTGTTTCAATTGCGGAGAAATGGGTCATTTCCGCAACAATTGCCCGAGATTGGTAAATGCGAATGCGAATGTTAACCCAAATCCGAACGCGAACGTGAATCCCGCTCGTGGACGAGTGTTTAACATCAACGAGGCGATCGATGATGCAGCAATAAACAATTAGTATTTTGTATTTCTTTTGGTTGTTATCTTTTAACTTTTAAAGACAATGCGGTTGTTATATAAATAAAATTTGTGATTTTATTTTAAACTACTGCAATTGTGTGAATGTTGGATGCAACCTTGTAATGTCAACACAAAGACAAACTGCTCGTGTGGTTCTGTCATTTCCATGATCACTTGTGATCTTCCCTAAAAACCTTAAACGATCTTTTCGAATGTGTATCGATTTTCGTGAGCTTGATAAGCTTACCATCAAGAATCGATAGTCCCTACCTCGAATCGATGATCTCTTTGATCAGCTGCAAGGTGCTACCTATTTTTCCAAGATCGATCTGCGTTCTGGGTATCATCAACTTCGTGTATTCGAAGAAGATATTCCCAAAACTGCATTCCGCACGAGATATGGACATTATGAGTTTACTGTCATGCCTTTGGTTTGACAAATGCTCCAGCTATCTTTATGGACTTAATGAATAGGGTCTGTAAACCTTATTTAGACAAGTTCATTATTGTGTTCATTGATGATATTCTTATTTATTCGAAGTCTCGAGCCGACCACGAGCAACACCTTCGTTTGACTCTCGAACTCCTAAAGAAGGAACAACTTTTTGCTAAATTCTCCAAGTGTGAATTCTGGCTTAAAGAAGTTCAGTTCTTGGGACATATAGTCAACGAGCAGGGTATTCATATGGATCCATCCAAAACTGTTACAATTAAGGACTGGAATACACCTTTGACACCCACAGAAGTTCGTTCTTTTCTTGGTCTCGCTGGTTATTATCGTCGTTTCATTGAGAACTTCTCTAGGATTGCGATTCATGAGGATCTATCTGCTGATAAACTTGCAAAGATTTATGTTGATGAGATTGTATCACGACATGGTGTTCCTTTGGATATCATTTCCGATCGTGATGCTCGATTTTCATCTCATTTTTGGAGAACCATGCAATCTGCTATGGGAACTCAACTAAATCTAAGCACTGCTTATCATCCCCAAACAGATGGACCATCCGAAAGGACGACTCAAACTTTGGAGGATACGGTTAGAGCATGCGTGATCGACTTTGGTGGTAATAGGGATTCTCATCTGCCATTGATCGAGTTCTCTTACAATAATAGTTATCATGCTAGCATTAATATGGCACCATTCGAAGCTCTCTACGGTCGAAAATGTCGTTCAACTGTCTGTTGGAATGAGATCGGTGAAACTCAGCTTACTGGACCTGAGCTCATTCTGGAAACAACAGACAAAATCAAGAAAATTCGCGATAATCTTGTGACAGCTAGAAGCCGTCAAAAGAGTCATGCGGAGACGCAAGCCCTTAGAATTTCAAGTCGGAGACCATGTCCTACTCAAGGTGTCACCTTGGAAGGGAGTGGTGAGATTTGGAAGGAAAGGAAAACTTGCACCACGATACGTTGGACCATTTAAGGTTGTTGAAAGAGTTGGAAAGGTTCCCTATCGACTAGAGCTACCTCCAGAGCTTGGAAATATTCACCAGACTTTTCACGTGTCCAATTTGCGAAAGTGTTTAGCTGACGCTGATCTTCACATTCCTCTCGACGAGATCCAAATCGATGAAACGATACACTTTGTCGAGAAACCTGTGGAGATAATGGACTGTACATTCAAACAGTTGATGAACAAACGGATTTAAATTAGTCAAAGTTCGTTGGGTATCCAAACGTGGCCCAAAGTTTACTTGGGAACGTGAGGACCAAATGAAGACGAAATATCCGCAATTGTTCTCACAAGTTTCCTCTAGTTAAAATTTCGGGACGAAATTTCCTAAAGTAGGGGAGACTGTGACAACTGTGCTCTTTAATCGATGAACAATGCAAAACAATGTTAGTTATCAATAAATCAATGTGTTTTGGTGTTATTATATGTGTTTTATGTGTTTGATGATTTTACAATTCGATCCGATTCGATTTCAAGCTTTAAATCGCTTTCTGGAAAGTTATACGCAAACTGGTGCGTGAACGCAATCAGTTAAACGCGACAAACACTCTGGAATAGTGAAATAGGCTTAACATACCTTAAATAACCTTCACATAACTTAGAAATAAGTTTTGGATGGTTTGGTGTGTCGAAAACAAGTTTATTCGCTCTCAGGGACTATTTGCGTCAACTTGCAAAAGTCTGCCGATTCGTAAGGTAACGAACAGTCCGGAACTTGATCATAAGTTAAACATACCATATATAACCTAAACATGGCTTAGAAATAAGCTTTGATAGGTTCGGTGTGCGAAAACATGCTTACATGATCTTACAGGGACTAAAAGTGTCAAAAACGGCGTAAGTTTGCATTTTCGCGCATATCTTACATTCTGGACACATCTGGACATCCAAAATTTTTGTACACACTAAAATATTTTTATTTTAGTGATTCGGATGCGAAAACGCCATTCGTCGCGCATTTTGGATCGTACACGCGTCCGTTTGAGTTCCGTCGTAATTAACCGAACAACGCGATCGTACGACCAAACGAACCGACATCCGAGATGTTTTCGAGCATGTTTTCAGTCCCCTGTACTTTAACTTCATTTTAGAGCCTTGAGATGAGGTTAACGGAGGTTAAAAACGTCAAAAACAAGCTTAAACACGTGCAGGGACCATTTCTGTCATTTTTGAAACTTTGCTGAATCAGACACATGGTAGCGTAGCTCGACCATCCCCTGCCTATTCCGTCGCGCTACGCGACGATCACATCTGGGCAGAAAGTTTGTTTTCAGCATCAGTTTGTAAATTCAGGGGCCAATCTTGCAATTTCTTTGTGTGGTAGCCAAGTTACCACCTCTCCAAGGCTTTGCACCTGCTCCTAACACTTGTATGGCCAGATTTCATTGCTTAATGGCTAAACAAACCACTTGGAATGATCTTGTTCTTCATGCTCTACTATAAATAGTTGGCCAAACTCCTCAATTCTTTGCTCATTCCTCTCATTTCTCCTCTCTACATCTGACTTGGGGGCTCTCTCAAGCATTGGGACTTTGTCTTCTTGTTGAAAAGATAGCAAGGACCCTTAGTGAGCATTCTTTCATATCTTTTTATTGCTTTTTCCTTATGTAGTGCAGAAAGTCAAACGTTTGGCCAACAGTTTGACTTTCGGTTTTGACCATCAATTGGTCAAGTCAAAGTTCAATTGAACTTTGAAACGTGATTGTAATCACGATAGTTATAATCCTTCGCGGTTATAGCTGCTGATTACCACGTTAGCTAGTTATAGTGTCGAGTCAAAGTTTCGGTCAAAATGCGTTTTAGCACGCATTTTGCCTTGGAACTACTTTAGGGTATCAAAACACTTTGTTTTGATACCAAATCAGTAGGTTAGACATGTTTTGACATGTTTAACTCGACACTATTAGTTTGTGCTTGTTTAGGGTCGTAAGGTAAGCGGTCTAAACAACCGCTTATACTTCCGAACCCGACCCGTTTGGTCGATCTTTAGGATCCGACCAAGCACACTTAGTGATCATGGTTACATAGGTAATAACCACTGAGGTTATACCTTATGATCACATAGGATTGGTTAGTCATATGCTTGTTAGCTTGTATGCCCATAGGAAATGACCAAAATGCCGTTATGAAGCATAAATCCGTATTTTGACTATGTGAACATAATTTTGACATATAACCTAATTTAGTAACATGTTTAGGGATTATTGGGCATGTAAGACTTGGCATAGCACATAGTTAACCATCCGAACATAGTTTTACGCTAATGACGCCTTATAGTGACTTATGTTACCATAATGTGTCAAAACGGGTCAAAAGCACTTAGGTAGGCTTTCTAATCAGAATGTTGGGACTATTAAATTATACCATATGAGTTCAATTACTCATTTGATTTATAGAACCTCATTCTATCCTATCTCCCGATTTAGGAGCCGATTTATTAACATAGTTACCTATACTAGGTGCCGGTTGATTCCGTGACCCTTGGAGCTTAAATTGGTCTTATTCTCAAGACTAATTAGGAATCCCAAGTGAGTACATAGTTCCCCTATTTTACTGTTTTCAATTGTTTTGGGGTGATTCATATGTACAAAACGAATTTCAAGGTTTAAACGATAATTTCAAAAACGATGGTTTATACTAAACTAATAACGATTTCAATAAGGTGAACAAGACTTGTTGGTTGTGATTACATAACGAATGACATTCATTAGCTTTGGCCGAGCCGACCAGTATTAGGTTATGGTACCATAGGATCTGACAAATCCCGTTATCAGACTACACCCATGGTTATGTGTGGGGGTTATGTAGGTAACGACCGAACCTGATGATTGTTAACTTACCCTTTGGTGGTTTGTTAATACGAAACGAGAAACGAGTTGACGAGTCACGAAGGTTTTAATGTTGTTAACGAGATGACCAAAAGTAGTTTCACTATTAAAACGAATACGATTTTGGGACGAGTTAAACGATTTGAAACGAGATACACAATTTGAAACAAGTTAAACGAATTAAACAATTGGTTTTGGGTAGTGATTAGATAATGGGACAGGTGTAGTATGATAGAATCATGGTAGATACGCCGTTGGTACATCTTATATATAAGTGCTTCTATCATATTACATTGCGTGTCATTATTTAGTTCACTGGGGAAACGATTTTGAAACTATGTCACACAACGAGGTTTTCGAAATGATATAAACCATACGAGTTTTATTAACGAGTTTTTACGAGATGTTTACAAGTTGTTATACTAAAACAAATATTTTTGAGTTAAGAGTCATGGCTACGAGATTTTATAAACTATAACCAATTTGATTTGAGTTGGTTAATTTTGTTGCAATACACTTTTCAAAACAAGGTTTGTATTTTGACTCTTGTAGTCTAACGAGGTACTGCAACATATAAACGAGCCATGAATCTGATACTCCCATAAAACCTATGTACTCGCCAGCATTTCTTTGCTGAGTTTATATTTTTACATATGTTTCAGGTGGTATTGCTTGATGTTGCTTGCTAGGAAGCGAGTTCACTTAGGATCTGGACAAAGCCTTAGTGACTTAAAAACAATTATAAACAATATGTAGTTTGTTTGTTTGGTTTAATGACAATGAACATTTCCTAATATTTCAATAAAACAAAACTTTTAACTACCATGGTTGTGGAACAATAATTCTGTCGCCTCACTCCCCGGCGTTTCCGCCGCGGTTTGTTGTTTTAACGCGGCCGGGGTGTGACATTATGGTTCCCGAACACCCTAACACACTATATATTACATAACACTCATTATACACTAACTAGACATTGGTTTCCAATCAAGATCTCTAACCATTTAGTTGAAACCCAACTAGACCCCCCCACCTTACGCTTACAAGGGTGGTATCCCACCCTTGATTTTCTTGATTTATTTAATATATTTGTTAAGTACTTAAGGAACATTTTAACCAAAGGATTATGAGATGTTGGAGTTCACTTATAAAAACCCACTAGACTTTACACATTCATCATCATCTTCATCTTTCACTCAAACTCCTCTCTCCTCTCTCCCTCTAGTTCGGTCGTGAGCCACCACCATCATCATCATTCAATCATCTTCAACCATTTCAAGAGCATACAAAGGTGTTAAGGGTCATACAACTAAGCTTGGTGTTCTCGGAAGTTGAAGGACCTTCTCTATTTGCTATTAACCACCTCATTTCTACTCTTGATCTTCCCTAGCTTAAAAGCTAGTAGTAAGTCTCTTGAATCCTCATTTACTTCATGTTTAGGGTGGTTAATAGTTATTGTATGATGAAATCTTATGAACAAGAAAAGATCATGAACACAAGACTTGAACATAAACTAACTTGATGATGAAACATTGTTAAAAATGAAGAAGTAATGTTAAGTATGATGTTGTTTTGGATTGTTGATGATTACTAGTGAGATGAGGTTAAACATCATGGTGGAACTTGTTAAGTTAAGATTAAAAACTTAAGTTAACAAGTTAGGAGGTGATTAGTGATTTACATAAAAGAATCACCTCCATGTTTAATCATGGACTTGAATGAATAAATGGTTTTCTTGAAAAATAAAGATCAAAGTAGATTGATAATCATGTAGATCTAAAGATCCATGAGTAGTTTTTTCAAAAGAACCAAGTTAAAAATATAAGTTTCATTAAATCTTGGATCTTACATAAACTAATCTCATTTTTGGTGGGTAAACAAGTGTAGAAACACTTGTGTAACAAGAAAATTTCATAAAGAAATATTTTTCAAAAATATGATTGGAAGTTGTAAACGCTTAAATTCTTTATAAATAATTTTTTTAAAGAATTTATCACATTTCAAAGGGTAACAAGACTTACTAAGAATACAAGTAAGTTACTACATATTTTTACAAACATTCAAGTTCATGAAGTAGTAGTTATTACTTAATTTTTAACAAAATTGCTAAGTAAAGATTGTATATTGTTGATTGATGATTGTTGAATAAAATTTTGAAAAGAAAATGATATCCTTATAAGCATGGACACCTCCATTTACAAAGAAACTCTGGCGAAATTTTTCTAAAATCCCAACACTTAGAAAATATTTTTCTAACAAGTGTTTATTAATATGTTTTTAACTTTGTTTTCAAAATAAACTTCGCCATAATTTTTGTTACAAAAATACCAAGTATCGGAGGTTGATTTTACAAATAAAAATGGATAAGTATATATTTAAAATATCTATTTTATACAAGACACTTGTGTGAATATTTGTATATTTTGTGAACTAGTTATATTATTTTAGGGTAAAATAATATAACTTAACAAATACCATGGAAATTACAACTCCAAAATAATACCAAAAATATCAAGGAATAAAATATTTAAGTTACATGTATAATAATGTGAAACCGAGCTAGAAAACGTAACTTATGAATTATTCCAGAAAATACTCTTACAAATATATTTTTGGTAAAATATTATTTTGGAAACTAAAGAAGTAAAAATATATTATTTTTGGGAAAAATACATATATTTTGGGAATACATTATTTTGGACAAATAAATTAAATATATTTTTCCTAAATGGGACTTAAAATATATTATTTTCAAAACTACAAATGTACATGTATAAATACCCTTATCCTTGGGAAGGAAATACACATATAAAATACCTGAGAAGTACGGATACGAAATAGTTGCCTAACTATTATTTCTAAAAATAAAATTTCAGTTAAAATAATTGTAGGATCGTGTACAGACCCGAACGAGTCGTTCAGAGGAGTTTTGATCAGATTCAGGTGCGAAAAACAAGAAACTGATTACGAAACAACTAGCAATTCACTTAAATCACTTCTCTGATTGATATTACAGTTTGTACAATCAAAAGGAAAACCGGCAGCACCTCGGTATCCAAAGTTACAAAAGATACAACTGATTCTGCTCAAGAGGCTATTTATAGGCCTGGTATTCCGCTTGAAAAAGACAGGTTGCAATTCAAGCGGAATCACTTGATTGTGATTTCGCTTGAAATGGTTACTTGTCATTTCAAGCGGAATCTGCAAGTTCAAGCGAAATCAGCATTTAAAACACATAAAACTTGATATCTTCTCGTACAACGTGCCCTGATCTAACAATCCTAGTCTAAGACTCGATACAAGACGAAGTCGACAGATGTATGCACTAACATACTCCCCCTCAGATGTTGACGAGTCTTACGGTGTCGAGTCTTTGCAACTTCAGTCTATATCAGTCTCTGGGCTTTTCACTATCTCTCATCAGCAACAACAGACTCCCCCTAACAATGTGCTGGCATTCCTTCAGTTCTTCAGCATCATCTGCTTCAGGATCGTAGTCTGACTTTCACAGGTTCAAGATCGTTGCCTGGCTCATGCTTTGTCTTCAGAGTTCTCAGGTATCGGAACCTTGCTCTTTAAACATAAGTTTCTCAGGATCAATCAACCTGGCTCACATCTAGCTTTTCCTCAAACCTACACCATCTCTACCTCAAAGTAAATTTTACATTTTTTAAACGTTAACATGTATGCACCAACTTTAAACACTCCCTCAAATCAACCAGAAAGCTTTATCAAAGATACTCCTGATGAACCTTTTGTAGATTTGATTAAAATCCATTTGTTTTTTTTTTTAAAACACACCCCCCCGCACAAAATGGTCATCATGTTTAGCACTTGGAATTTTGAAAATCAGCTCTCTAACACTAGTTGTCGAAAATCTTTTTGAATTTTTCAAACTTTATGCTAAAACACACAGAAAATCTTTTTGGATTTTTGTAATAAGAGAAATGTAATGCATTAAAGAAATATTTACAGACAATATTTTCGTGAGTTTGTGTAAGAGGATCATATCAGTTTTAGAGACAAATCACCAACACCGTTAAGCTTCATTTCATTTTAAATTCTAAACAATTCACTTAGATTGTCAGTATACTGGTCCCTTTTAAATTTTCACACAAAGTTCAATTGTTTTGAGATACAATATTAATGTCTTAATCACTTAAACTTATTCGTGTGTCCCACTACTTAAATATACTCCCGTATCCAGATCCCAATATTCAGTCTTACAGGTGAGTATACCACAGATGATATCTGTAAGGAGTTAGGTGCGAAACCGTGAGAGCTCAGGTCAGAACTTCCGTTCAGCAGAGAGATGACGACTCGACTTTAGGTGTGTCCCCTTTATAGGATCTTTTCTTCAACAGCAATGATTATCAATTTTATTGTTTCATCATTTTGCTGAGGGCGAGCTTATATTTTAAAGCATTTGCGGAAAGTATTATACGGGGACTAGGTCAGAATTTCCATTCAGCAGAAGTCCCGGGATAATACCCCAGATATCACTGAGTATAAAGACCTAGTATTTCAGAAAGAGGGACCTTTCAAACAAGATTTCGGGGGATATCCATATATCCAAGAAGTTGTTACCCACGAAATAAGCAAGTTTGAATTTTTAGGTTTATATCTCGTTACAATCTACTAAATGTGCAAAAACCTACTAACATATCCGCAGTGAGATTGTTTATCACATTTTTAACTTTCCATTTCTTTAGCGTGCTGTGATAGTCCACTGATGTACTATCATTTCCTCTTTTCTCAACAAAACTCATTTTTCATTTTTATCATGATTTTGGATTTTTCAAATTTTCTAATATTTTTGGATTTTCTGAAATTTTTACTCCCCCTAAAATGCAAACACATTTAAAGAAAATTTGAAAATAAACTGTACATAATAATGACAACCGATATCAAATCGCATCAATTCGCCATCCACTAGGCATAAACAATCAGAACTCCCCCTATCAACAAACTATTTTCTCATTAAGATTTCAAAACACTTAAGTTTGTTTTAATCAAAATGATTTTTCCGGAAAAAAAGTTTGTCTTTACCATTTGTAGGGACTGGTTCATCATCTTGTTCATTCAAACACGTATATGAGGATTACATCAAGTTCAAACTAATGACCTTGACGAATCACTTGTATCACTTGTAAAATATATCCAAAACATTTACCCACATGTAGGAATAAAACATCTACACAAACCATTTTACCAATCAGAATGCCAATTCCTGCTTCACACTTACCAACCTGGAAGCTCCGGCAAGTCACACTTAAGTTGTAAAAATTTCAACAATTTTTAAAATCTTTCATAAAACTACTTTAATAAGAATGATGCCGATTCCTGATCCGCGATTACAAACTTGGGATCTCCGGCAAGTCAGGTTTTTCAAGCAAAGAAAATGTCCACCCAAGCCTGACCAGCCTTGGGTGATTCTAATTCAGATTCAGTTGGGGTGTAAGTTGCTTTCTATGTAGCGTAAAAATCTTTAACCCCTTTAACCTTCCCATCGATCATCTTCCCGAAGATTTTCTTTACATTTCCATTAAACGCTTTCTCAACATCAAAATTATCCTTGTCAGAATGAAAATGATTTGAGATTTCAACCTTTCCAACTTTTGATTTAAAATTTTCAGTCCTCAATGGTGGAAAGTTCTCATCATCCATTGAAGGAACTGAATTTTCATCACTCTCATCAAACTGTGGCTCCTCTGATCTTGTGGAATCAGGTTCATCGCCAGATTTTTCTTCAGATTTCTTAACAACCCACTTTTGGTTGTCAAGCTTCACACTTCTCCTGTAAAACCTCTTTGAACATTCACCAACTTCATATGTAGAATTTTTGAACACTCTAAATTTCTCAGTTGGTAATTCAGTTTTATCAACAACAACTTCTTTCAGTTTTCCAGAAACTCCCTGTTTTGTGATAGTTGCTTTAGGACAGTTCCATGCAATGTGACCAACTTCATTGCATCTAAAACAGGTTCTGGTTTCTTTTCTTTGAACTTCATTCTTCTTCTTCACAGCAAGAAATTCTTGATTTGTCTGTCTCCAGAATGAGCTCTTCTTTTCTTCTTCAGCAGACGGTCCTGAAACAAATTTTGGATTTTTAGAAATTTTCTCATTTTTCTGATTTTCAGGTGAAATAAAACCAAGACCTTTCTTTTTGTAGCTACCATTATGGTTTGGTTTCTTTTGAAAACTAGAACCAGAATTGTAACTCTTTTTCTTGTTTAAACGTTGTTGAACTCTTGAAGTGTATTTTTTAGGTTTTTCAGTAAGATTTAAATCTTTTATTTCAGAAATATTAATTTCTATCATTTTGAAAACCTTTTTAATCATTTCAAATCGAACACTTCTTATTGGAAACTCTTTATCAAAATATAATTTGTCAGAATCATTCAAAGTATATGCAACTTCAAATGTTTTATCATTCAAATTAGATTTTGACAACAAAAATTCTTTACTATAAACCCGTTTTCCCGATGATTTTGAACTCTTTTCGGACGAACTCGAACTCCCAACTGATTGACACGAACTTTCGGACTCGGACTTTGACTCTGACTCCTCATCCTTATCCAACACATGATCGACCATTCTTTTAATTAATTCGGACTCATGATCTCGCTCTGAACGTGACGTCAATGTTGTCTGGTAATACATCGGTTAACTCGGACTCTAGCTTTATATTGACCGCCTTTTTTACTTGTTCCTCGTTTGGTTTTCTAGGCGAATACCCTTCCCATATCGGAGGTGGACACCTATTATAACAGACACTCTGTTTCTTACCAGCATCCTTCTTCTCCTTTAGCTTCTTTTCTTCATCTTTAAACGCCTCAAAACCTGCAACAGTAGGATAAATTCTGTCAATTAAGTAATCAGAACTTGTATAACTTCTTAGTAAACGTCTGATTCTTTCGTTTTCAACTTTTTCACCATCTAACTCTTGCTTCCATTCACACATTCTTCGATGTAGAAATTTATCTCTTTCTGCTTCGACATCATTGTTGCATTCATCATTTTCAAAGCAGCTTCTCTTTCTGAATTAGTTTTCTGCAAACTATTCACAGTTCTGTTCAATACATCGTATGATTCTTTTAAATTCTTTACATCAAACAGCAATTTTTCTTTCAACTTTTCAGATTCATTAAACCTATTGTCTTTTTCTTCACATTGTTTGCATGATTCTGAACATGTAAGACATGGTTTTGTAACTTCAACTATTTTTCAACCTCCACAATCTTCTCAATCACCTTTTCTACTTCAACTATCTTCTCAACAATCTTGATTTCTTTCCTTTCTTTTGCAGCTTTTCTCTCTTTGAGTTTCTTCAGTTTATCTGCAAAATAAAATTCAAAACTGTCAGAAGATAAATGAGTTTTTCCAACATTTATTTGTTCAATCTCTTCATCATCACTGTTATCTGTTGAACTATTTTCCGAAGATATAGATTCTTCATCTTGACTCTTCTCTTCATCAGACAACACTTCTATCCATTCCTTCATAAACTCTGGCTTTTGAACAATCTAAGCAATGAAAGCTCTAACATTGGGATCAGCTGGAATGTACTTGTCCCAGCTAAAACCTTCAGCCACTTTTTCATCATCTTGATCAATGATGCCATAATAAGCTTTCTTGTTTGCATCTTCGATCATTTTCCATGAGCAGTTTGTGAATCCTTTTGCTGATGCGGTTGATTGGTGATTTGTTGATAGATAGCCTTTCTGTAGTAATCATCCTTTCCAAACGGATTCTTTGTTCCATTAGTCTCTTGATTCTTGCATTCTCTTTTAAAATGACCTTTCTCCCTGCATTTAAAACAAGTAACTTTAGATTTATCAAAACCTAACGCAGAAAGATGAGCATCCAAAAAATCATGTCGTCCTGTAATCATTTTGAACTTTTCAGCTCTTCTCAGGACACTAGCTAAAGCCCATTTTATATCCATAAGCTCCAATTCTTCTGCATCGATCTGGTCGTAGTCTTCCTTTGTGAGCATCGGATTACCAATTTTCCCGGCAATCAACCCTTCATAAGATTCCAAAGCAGTAACCAGTAATCCCATATGACTCTTCACTACTTCTTCAGAAAATTTTTGACCATTTTGAAGATGTAAAGCTACATTGCACTGAATCATATGCCCATTTCCAACATTTGCACTTTGAACACTTGGAGGATTAACATTCGAAAATCCACTAGTGTTGATTGAACTTTGACTGCCTGATCCAGATGAGTTTCCTGCACTAAACGCGGTTTGGATCTTTGGACTTGCTTCAGCAGTTTGAATATTTCCTTTGTAGTACAGTTTGATATCTTGTTGCTGACTTGAGCTATTCATTCTTGCAATCTTCTGTTGTTCAAGATCCTATGCCTCAAGCTTTTCAATAAACTGCCCGATCGACAACCTACTAAACTGTCTAGAATTCTTCAAAATCATGAGATATGTACCCCATTCCTTTTGTGGTAAAGCATCAGCAAGCTTTTCAATCCATTCTGCTGGAGTTTTAGTAATCTTCAACTGAGACATTGTACGCACAAGATGAAAGTATCTCTCAATGAGAGTCTTTGTAGTTTCACCAGGCATGCTAGTAAACAACTCAAACTCCTTTTTCAACAACGCTGCTTTACTCTGTAGCATCTCTGTACTTCCTTCAAATTTCTTCTCAAGAGCTTTCCAAATCGAAAACGCATTTCCATCATGCTGAAGAAAAACAAATATATCCTCTTTGATAGCTTGCTGCAACAGACTTATCATCATTTTCTCTCCTTTATAACTTTCTCTCTCTAAGTCTGAAAACTCCGAGATAATTTTATCAACATTCATAGCAGTCTGTGGTCTAATGTATGCTGTTTCAATGCTCTCCCAAGCTCTTAGATGGTTTGCTTGAACCCAATTCTCAAACCGATTCTTCCATACATGATACTCTTCCATTCCCATAAGTTTCGGGGGTTTTTGCAAAGTTCCGGTTTCGTTTTCTAAATTCATATTCTTAGCAATGTCAGCCGGAGTAGTTGTGGTTGTTGCAAATGCATTGTAGAATTCAGAATCCATGTTTCGGAAACACGTTTTTCAAAATCCAACAACTTCAAGCGAAATCAGACTTATTGTTCAAGCGGAATACCAAAACTACCCTTTGGAGCGGAATCACCGGTAACTTTTCCAAGCGGAATACTAAGTCACAATTTCAAGCGAAATACCCAGTTAACTTTCAAGCGGAATACCCAGTTGTCAGTTTGGAGCGGAATCCCAACTAAATTTCAAGCGGAATGACGAAATAAGCAATTTGAAGCGGAATCAGCAGGCTTTTGAAGCAGAATCAGTGATAATGTTGAAGCGGAATCAAAGTTTTCGAGCGGAATAGCACAATTTCGAGCGAAACCTCATTTTCTCGTTCAAGCAGAACCCCTTCGAAAGTCAATTTTTGTCATTTTTACTTTGAGTTTTAAGCTGAAAGTTTCAAGGGTTTGTTAATTTGTAGTTTTGTGCAATCTGTGGAAAAATGATCTGATTTTGACCTTGGAAACTTGTTCTAATTAAGAAAGAAGGTGTAGAATACAGAAAACACAATGATATCCAGCTGAAATCGGTAGAACTCCTCCTCCTGTGCACTGATACCACTTGTAGGATCGTGTACAGACCCGAACGAGTCGTTCAGAGGAGTTTTGATCAGATTCAGGTGCGGAAAACAAGAAACTGATTACGAAACAGCTAGCAATTCACTTAAATCACTTCTCTGATTGATATTACAGTTTATACAATCAAAAGGAAAACCGGCAGCACCTCGGTATCCAAAGTTACAAAAGATACAACTGATTCCGCTCAAGAGGCTATTTATAGGCCTGGTATTCCGCTTGAAAGAGACAGGTTGCAATTCAAGCGGAATCACTTGATTGTGATTTCTCTTGAAATGGTTACTTGTCATTTCAAGCGGAATCTGCAAGTTCAAGCGAAATCAGCATTTAAAACACATAAAACTTGATATCTTCTCGTACAACGTGCCCTGATCTAACAATCCTAGTCTAAGACAAGATACAAGACGAAGTCAACAGATGTATGCACTAATAATAATTATTATTATTTTAACAAGAAGTTACAACTTGGAATAATATCAAAATAACGTAACTCAAACCCGTAAATACAAAAGCAAGGCACGACCCGTTCGTCTAATAAACAATAGTACGTTGTAGGTTGTCATGTAGCGGACCAGGTTTGAGTTGACGATACGATCCAGGAGACGCACTACAGTGAGTTCATGTCCCCCTTTTCTTTTAACTATTTTCAAGTTTATAACTTCGGGGGTGAAATACATGTTACAAATATTACAGACATTTTTATACATGGTATGGTTAGCTTAAGGAGGGCATACTACTTAGATCATGTGAGTGATGGGCGTGACACTAAAGGCCATTAATCCTCGTAGTAGGACCAAGGGACATGAGTGATAGATCTATTTGGGTGTAGCGAGCCCACACCCATGAGGCCGGAGCGGCCCATAGTGGTGACTGTGTCTTACAGTCGGAAGCCCGGTGCAACTCTGCTAGGTTTGAGTTTTCCTGTATCACTTCACACATACCAGTGGCTTTGCAACCCATTGGTGATCTCTTTTTTCCTTATTGCTACATACCAGGGACTTTCATACATACATTGTTTACAAAGGTTTATATATACTCACTTACACATGAACTCGCTCAACTTTTGTTGATTTTTCAAACTACATGTATTTCAGGAAACTAAGGGATCTGGAAGTGTTTGCATGTGTGTCAAGCTGCGCTAAATAAAGATGTCATCCAAGGTCGTAGGGTTTGGGAGGTGTAACCCTTGCCTGGACGGGTCACATGTCTCCAAACCTCATTTTATTTAATGTATTTTGTTGTGTCCTATGAATACGTTTTAAACAAGAATGGTTTGTAATTTATCTGAAGTGTCGACATTTTCAAACAATGATGTTGTGGTATTATTAAACTTAATGAATGGATGAACATCTTGTGTTTTATTTTCATATAGCATTATTATGATTGTTGCTATCATGGTTGTAAAAGTCCCGCCTAGGCTCCGAGTACTCCCCGAGTACTCGCTACAAGGTAGGCTGCCGAGGCACGAGTACTCTTCTCCCAGGCCAATTACTCCTCGAGTAATCTCCGCCTAAGCCGAGTACTTCCCGAGTACTCCCGAATCCGACTAGGGAGCGCCTAGAGACTTTTGCAACCATGGTTGCTATGGTATTAAGAAGTCACACCAAAATAATCCACGCTTCCGCAAAAGCCAGGGTGTGACAGAGGAGGCCATTTAAGAAACAAACCCTTTAGGGTATGTGGAAATGGTAGTTGAGAAGTTTTCTCAAACTCGAAATGAAAGGGAGAACCTTTCATCACGCCATTTGGATGCTATTCAATTACACTTAAATGTGGGGGTGACTTGCATTTGAATGTGGAAATGGTAGTTGAGAAGTTTTCTCAAACTCAAAATGAAAGGGAGAACCTTTCATCGCCCTATTTGGATGCTATCCAATTACACTTAAATGTGGGGGTGACTTGCATATATTGCAAACGCATGACCAAGTGTTAGGATCTGGGTTTGGATTGATTGTGATTTGTGTTTGAAATTAGATGAACAAATGAAAGAGTAGTGCAGCGGAAATTATATGGAAGCAAACTTTTCATAATCAAACAGAAGAAATGCTTTCAATCATACATTTTCAACAATGAATCAAATGATTAAATTTACTTTTAAACTTTGATTACAATGCAAGTATGATATGCAAACTCCCCCTCAGCCCGAGCTCAGTGTTTGTTCGTGCAGGAAGAAGATGGTGAAAGAGCTAAACAGAACGGTACAGAGTACTGTTCTATTTATAGGCACTTGCAAACCACTGAGCATCTAAGCTGACGTCACCATGAAAGTGACATCTAACCTCCTAACAAACTCTAACCTCTGATCTATACAAACACTGCTATGCTAACTACTGATATTACATTTCATTACATAAACTAGTATAAACTGCTGCTGCATCCTTCCACTGCTGTAATCGCAGCAGTACTTGTCATGATCAGCAGTGCTTGAAGCATGGCAGTAGATTGAGCAGCAAAGCTTTAGTTCTTCTATCAGACTTTGTCTTGATCAACAGTTGTAGGTCAGCAGTTTGCATGATCAGCAGATAGGAGGCCAGCAGATGTTGAAACCACTTTCAAGGGGAGAGACTTGCAACCAAACATCTGCTTATTCTGAATCAACTGCTGTGATCCAGTTTTGGCTTTCATTATCTGTTCCTTTGGTAGGGTTCAATCCCAAAAATCTCCCCCTGGAACAGATAATGCCAAAACTCTTCGTTATTGTAGATTTTTATTGCCTCAACAACAGTTCCCTTATTTGCCCTTTGAATTGCAGTTCAAAAGTTAAGGCATCTGTATCATCATCATCCCTGCTAAGTGGAAGATCAAGGAGATCCTGCAAATCTTCAAGACTCAGGCCAAGAGCTTGTTCCCTTGTTAGTTTCTTCACTTCTCCATCAGTCCTGAGCAATGTCAATACGTGGGTCTGTTTATCAGTTTTCCACTTTAGTATTTTTGAGCCTGATGGGTTTCTTGGGAGATTTTTATTTGTTGAGTAATTTGGTGATGCTGGCCTGTTCATGACTGGCTGAGCAGTACTTGCAGATTGTTCCAGTTCACATTCTTCTTTCAACATTAACAAAATACCCTTTTTCACAACGGCATTTCCAGTAATTAATTCTTGAACTGTTTCAGCACCCAACTGGTTTTGTCTCCTTCTTTTGTAGATGGCAGTACCAGCAGGAGCAGTGGTTCTTTTGGGTTGCAGCTTTGGTGATCTTTTTGAAACCTCTGCTTTGGAGTAATCAGGTTTTTGTGGAGCTGTTGGATCTTTCTTCCTAAGTTCCTCCAACCTTTTCTAGGTGGCCCTGACCCTTGCTTCTCCCCACTTTGACACCGAATTTCTTGACCCATATTCAGCAACTATCAGCTCCTCTTTTATTCTCTTCAACTCTAGGGCCTTATCAGCTTCAACCTTCTTGAATTTTTCAGGGGGGAGTCTGCTTGACCTTATTATTGATCATTTCATGAATCCTGGCTACTTCTTTTTCAAGCTTAGGAATGGTCCAGTTTCTATACATGTGTTTCTCCCCCTTGTATGTCTTGTAGGTCATGATGTTTTCAATGTAGTCTTTTCTCAAGGACTCATCTGCCTTTTCAGAGATTTGCTGACATACATTTTTTGCAAATTGTTCCAAAGCTCTGACCTGTGTGAGTAGAAACTGATAGTTTTGTTGATACTCTCTATCAGATTTCCCTTGTTTGTTTTTGATTGAGATATCCTCTGCTTGCTTGGCCTTGATTTTCAAGTATTCTTCAATATTAGTTGGCCTGGGATATCCTTTAATCGATGGCAAGCTCCTTTTGGCAGGGTCATCCTCATAGTTGAAAGACTTAATTTCATCTCTGACTGTTATGAGTTCAAGAGGAAATTGAACACCTGAAGGAGGTAAGGGTTTGTAAATTTGAGCTGAAGAGAGAGGAATGGGTTTTGGAACTGTGACAAGTGCTTGGGATTTTGAAGCTGTTGGTGGTGGTGACGGAGAATCATCATCTGATATGATAACCCTTCTCCTTTTTATTTTAGGAGAGGCAGATGATGTTTTGGGTGGATCAGTGGGAGTGATTTGAATGGTAGTGGTTTGTGACTGACTAACAGCTGTTGAAACAACTGGTGTTTCAACCACTGTTGTCATTACAGCAGATGTTATAACATCTGATGTCTTCTACTTTATGGCCTTTTTGATAGGTAGAGATGTTGTTTTTGGTGGTGATAAGGCAGTGGTAGTGGTGTGTGTTGAAGTGAGAGCAGTTGTTGTAACAACTGAGGTACCAGCAGATGTTGGTACAACAGAGGTTGCAACAGCTGTTTGGGTGGAGGTTTGATGTTGGTGGCTTTTGGATGATGGTTTTGGAGTATGCTTTTGAAAACTGGATGGTGTGGATTTGGGTTTCCTTACTTTCTAGTAAGATTTCTTTTTGGAACAGGATTTTGATCATCCTTTTCACCAGAACAACCCTGTTCATTCAGCTTCATGAAAGCTCTCTTCTCCTCATTCCACCTTGACAGATCCTTTGCTGCTGTATCCCTTTTTACATTTATGATACTATCATCAAGTGCATTCTGGGTCACATCAACCTTCTTGCTTCCATCTGGCAAGGGAATTTCTCTGAGCATTGCATCTTTTTCTGTATCAAGATATAGCCCATTATCAATTCCTTTCTTTATCCACTCCATAATTTTCTCCCCCTTTTTGGCATTATCTGAGGGGATTTCATCAATGAAGAGAACTGTCGGAGGAGCAGTGCCAGTGGTTGTCAACAGATGGGCCTTGAGAGCCTTAATGTCATCCTTTGTATCTTTGTACCGAGACTCCATTACATTTTTGAGCTCTTGAACATGTTTTTCATGCTGCTGCTCAGCCGTCTGGTGTTGTTGGTAGAGAAATGGTTGAAAAAGATTCCAGAGCTCATTTGTAACATCTGCTGGTGGTGGAGCAGGTGCTTGAGGTGGAACAGCAGTGGATTGTACCATTTGAACTGTCAACAACTGATGCAGCATGTCTTTAATTTCTGCAATAGTGGTATCCAGTTTTTCAACTCTGTCCGTCAATTCTTGGTACTTTAAACCATCACCCAATTTAATGGGATAATCTGATTTCCCACTAGCAGTGGTTTTATCAGAAGTTGAGGTAGGGAGTGTACTCCAAACATCAACAACTGATGCCCCTTTGTCTTGGTACTGGGGTCTTCTTCCTTCAACACTTGATAATCTTTTGATGGAACCAGTGGTTAATATAAACTCACTAGTAGATAACAGAGGTGTTATGGAAGGAATTGCCTTCAAGGAAGTCTTATTAATGTAACCATTGTCCAAGTGTAAACCTGTAGGTTCAACACTTGTAGTGGCTGCTTCACTTGGAATACCACCAAGAGTTACTTGTAACTCAAGGGGTGTAACCTCCTCAGGTTGTGTTGGTGGGTTAGCAAAGATTGATACATCAGGCCCAGTCTTGTGTTGAGGTATATTCTCATGGACAGGTGATTGAGAAGGACTGGTTTGTGCCAGGTTCAGATCAATTGCATCCAACAGTAGTTTGGTATTTGGTGGAATTGGGGATGTGAAGGTAGGTTTAGAAAGCGAAATTGCCCCGGGTATTGGGCTGTGGAGGATGGAAACGAGTGCTTCCAGAACCTCATGATGTGGTGACCCTGTTTGTACAACCTGTTCTTTTTGTGAAGAGACAGGAGGAGTTTCAGGTATTGGTTGAGATATTTCTACCAACTGCTGTGAGGAAGTAGCAGCAGTGGTTTGTTGTGACTTTTGTGCTGTCACATGCAGTTGCTCTAGTATCTCATCCTCCAGAGTTGCCTTTTTGATAGGTTTGGGGGGTTTTTGATTTTTCTTTTTCGGTGGTTTTTTGGTGATTTTAGGTGTGGGTTTCAAAGCAATTGCTCTGGTATCTCATCGTCCAGAGTTGCCTTTTTGAAAGGGGGTTTTATTGAAGAAAAATGAATGCTGATGTGATAGCAGTTACAAAAGGTCTGACCACTAAGTACTGTCCGCATGCCATCCCCTGGTGAAGTGAAGGACAGTACTTTTGAACAGTACAGTTTGTGAAAACAACTGGTGAAGGCAGTAGTTGTAATGGTAATGGAGGACAGTGGATGCTTTTCACTATCAGTAGATAGTTTAGCAGTGGATGCAACACTCAACACTGATTATGACCATCAGTGGTTATCAAGGGAAAATGAGAACAGGGGATGACTTTCAGCAGTGGACAGACTTATGTAGTAGCACAGACTTTTGAACCCATCAGTGGTTATGGCAGACTTTTAGGATTTTAATGAAAAATTCATTTTTAGCTATTTTTAAGGATGGATTTTTGATTTTCTGAAAACATTTTAATGCTTTTATTCATAGAAAAACAGGATTTTGCCTGTTATTCCATGTTGAGCATGCCAATCCTAGAGATCAAGCTTTCAAAGGTGGATGTGTCTAATGTTTTGGTTAGCACATCTGCCAGCTGATCCTTAGTTGGAACATGATGCAGAGAAATCAAACCTTTTTCATAGCAATCCCTCACAAAGTGATGTCTGATGTCGATGTGTTTGGTGGTAGAATGGGAAACTGGATTTTTGATGATATTTTCTGCTGCCTGGCTGTCCAACATAAGTGGTGTCTTCAAGGCAGTGATACCAAAATCCAGTAACTGATTTTGAAGCCAGAGCAGTTGGGCTGTACAGCTTGCAGAAGCTATGTATTCTGCCTCAGCAGTGGATGTGGAAACAGCTGCTTGCTTTTTGCTTTGCCAAGACGCTAAGCAATTGCCTAGGAATTGGCACCCTCCTGAAGTGGACTTCCTTGTTTTATCACATCCAGCAAAGTCACTATCTGAGAAACCTGAAAGCTCAATTTTACCATCAGCTGGATACCAGATACCAAGTGTGGGAGCACCTTTGAGGTATCTGAATATCCTTTTTACAACAATAAGGTTTGACTTTCTAGGGGCTGATTGGGATCTTGCACAGACACATGTTGCAAACATGATGTCTGGTCTAGATGCAGTTAGGTACAATAAAGACCCAATCATGCTTCTATATAAGGTCTGATCAACCAAATCATCCTTTTCTTTAGACATGACCAATTTATTGGTTGCAATGGGTGTACTACATGGCTTACAATCATCCATATCAAATTTCTTTAAAAGTTCTTTGGCATATTTGCCTTGATGGATGAAAGTACCATTTTGCAGTTGCCTTACTTGGAGACCAAGAAAGCACTGGAGTTCACCCATTGCACTCATTTCAAACTCAGTTGTCATGAGTTGTCTGGACTCCTCACACATTTTATTACATGTGCTTCCAAAAATGTTGTCATCCACATAGATCTGGACAATCATCAAATCCTTTCCTCTCCATTTTAAAAATAATGTTTTATCAATCCTGCCTCTGGTGAAACCAATGGAAAGTAGAAAGGTGGAAAGAGTTTCATACCAGGCTCTTGGTGCTTGTTTCAGGCCATACAAAGCTTTATTTAGCTTGTAGACATGATCTGGATTAAATGGATCCTCAAAACCTGGAGGTTGACAAACATAAACCTCCTCTTGAATCTTACCATAGAGGAATGCACATTTGATATCCATTTGATACACCTTGATGTTGTGGTTGACAGCAAAGGCCAGAAAGAGTCTGATAGCTTCAAGTCTTGCTACAGGGGCAAATGCTTCATCATAATCAATGCCCTTTTCTTGTCTGAAACCTTGAACCACAAGCCTGGCTTTATTCTTGACAACAATACCCCTTTCATCAGTTTTATTTTTGAAGACCCATTTTGTGCCAATAGGACTCACACCCTCTGGCAATGGAACAAGCTCCCATACTTGTTGTCTTCTAAACTGTTGGAGCTCCTCTTGCATAGCTTCTACCCAGCTGTTGTCTTTCAGTGCCTCTTGATACTTGACTGGCTGATGGAGTGATAGAAAACCAGCAAAAAGACAAATGTTTTGGGATTGCTTTCTTGTAAGCACCCCTTCATTTATGTTGCCAATGATTTGATCTGGTGGATGAGATTTCAAGAAGATGAGCTCTCCTTGGTATGGAATAATGGCATTTTGAGGTGATGGCTGCAGATGTGTATCATCTGAGCTAACCACTGCTGGTGACTTTGATGACCCAGCAGTGGCTTCAAAAGGTGGTGGTATTGGAGGTAAAGGTGTGGACAACTGCTGACTTTGATCCACTGTTTGAGGACTTTTGTCAGCAGTGTTTGATGAGATAGAAGCAGGGGTTAAGGGGCTACTTTGCTCAACAACTGTTGAGGTAGCAGTGGGAGAGCTTTGACAGCTGTTTTGAACACCTGATGCTCTTCCCCTTCAAGCAGACTTTTGAGGAATGATGATCTCATATCCATAGTCTGGTGATGAATCCTCTGATGACCCTGCACTGTTAGTCTTGACAGCAGTATTTTCAAAGGTGAATTTATCAAGATCAAACAAATCAGCTGGATTTGATGGGATTTTCATTGATGAAAGTTCATTAAACTTTACATTCAAAGTCTCCTCCACTGCCTTGGTTCATGTATTAAACACTTTGTAGGCATTAGAAGTGGTTGAGTATCCCAGGTGATAACCACAATCTACTTTGGCTGCAAATTTTGAGATGGAATCTTTTAAGTTCAAGATAAAACATGGGCAGCCAAATACTTTAAAGTATGAGATCAGTGGTTTGATTTTATACAGAATTTCATAAGCAGTCTTTTTGTGCCTGGGGTTGATTAAAACTCTGTTTTGGACATAGCAAGCAGTATTTACTGCCTCTGCCCAAAAAGTTAATGGCAAACCTGAATCTGCAAGCATAGTTCTGGCAGCCTCAATTAATGTTCTGTTTTTCCTTTCAACAACCCCATTTTGCTCTGGTGTTCTAGGGATGCTGTACTGCGTTACAATCCCTTTCTTCACACAGAAGGCATCCAACTCCTTATTTTTGAATTCTATGCCATTGTCACTCCTGAAGACTTTTACTGGAAGGTCAAATTGCTTTTCAACCTGTGTCACAAAGTCTTGCAAAATGCCTGCAGTTTCATCTTTTGAGCGCAAAAAGAAAGTCCATGTAAACCTAGAAAAGTCATCAATAATAACCAGACAATATCTCTTCTTTTTGAGACTCATGACTTGAACTGGGCCAAACAAATCCATGTGCAACATTTGTAAACACTGGGTTGTTTTGGACTCTTCAATGGAATTGAAGTAGCTTTTGTGTTGTTTTCCTTTTAAACAGGAAATGCAGTGCTCAGGACATGAAAACATTTTCTGTGGTAGTCCTCTTACAAGGCCATTTTTTGAGATTTCAGTGATGGTTTTGAGGTTTGTGTGCCCTAGTCTTCTATGTCAAAGCTCTGTCTCTTTGTTAGAGGCAGCTGAGAACAGACAGGCATCAGCTCTAGGGCACTCTCTTGACATGTCAACAACATAAACATTGCCACTTCTTTGAGCAACAAGTTTAGTTGAGCCTTTCTTGATTATTGCTTCAATCTTACTAACCATTTCTGGTCGAACAATCCTACAACAATCCTTTGTGAAGAATGAGCCAAACCCTTTATCACTCATTTGAGACACACTCAGGAGGTTGAATTTTAGATTGTCTATAAGATTGACATTTTCAAATTTAACATTTCCAGACATTACTGTACCAGACCCCAGAACTTTTCCTTTACTATTATTACCAAAGGATATATCACCCCCTCCATAAGTTTTAAAATCTTGAAGAAGGGCTTTACATCCTGTCATGTGCCTGGAGCCTCCACTATCTACATATCAAAGACTATCTAAGCATGCAGAAGCTCCCTGCACATGAAGTAAAAGAATTAGTTCATAAAAGTCTCCAAAGCCACAAGGGCTTTGGATGGGGTCTCAACAGTGTCTGGGATGGAGACAGTTGTATGGACAGTGGTTAGCTCAGGGGTTTGAACATTTTTGGGAATGTTTTTCTCTAACCACTGTTGAGGGTCTTGACCCATCATCTGTTGATAACCAAAAGGATGCCTGTTCACTCTTAGTTTAGAGGGCTTTTTGTAAGCCTCATAAACGTGTGGAATCCTTTGGTATGATGCTTTTTCCTTGCCTTTTCTGAATTGATTGGCAGGGGGTGCATCAGTCACCTGTACATCTCTTTGGACAGACTTTTGGTTCAGCTGTTTTGTGACAACTGTTTGGACAGGGACAAACAGTGGCTGTTTCTTGGTGAACTTGACAGATGATATTGATGGACTCAAGGATGTTTTTGCAGTGTATTCATTCTTTTTAATGTCAAAGTTTTTAAGATACACACACTCTTGAGTTTTGTGATTATCTTTACCACAGATGGTGCAGCTTTCAGCAGGTAAAATGATGCTTGTTTTGTTGATATCATATGCTTTTAGAAGAAAACAATCTTTTGTTAGATGATTCTTCTTTTCACAAAATTCACAAAACAAGTTTTTGATTTTTTTCTCTTTTCTTCCTTTTCTCAGATTCCTTTGCAACAGAGTTTTGAACCTCTGTTGGGATATCTTTGATAGGAATGACTCTTGCTTTTGGAGCTTTTACACCATCAGTGGTTGTGAAATCCATTAGTTTGAAATTTTCCAGGATATCACACTCATCAGACCATGTGGGTTTAAATTGGTATTTCTCAATTTCCTCAAAAGTTGAGGATCCCACAGATCTTTCCAGAGTAATTTTGTTACCAAGTTTATCAGTTATTTTAACTTCTTGGCCACTTTTGTTGGTTGGTATGATTTCAGAAGAACCAGCTTGTGTTGCAGCAGTGCTTGCAATATCATCATATTTTCTATGACCTATACCAAACTTGACATTGCTTTTAAGCTGTTTCTCAAGCATAACCTCATACCCTTTGCAAGATTCTACCCATCTTTCACAAGTGATCTGGGTAGATTCTAACTCCTTTTTGCAAACTTGGTATTTTTCTACCATAGTTTGGAGTTGAGTTTTGGTTATGCTTTGTTCTTCTTTTAAGCTGCTGATCTCTTTATCATTTTCAGTCAATTTGTTTTTAAGTTCTTTTAATGACTTTTCAAATTTGACTTCATCAGATAGGACTTTATTCCTAAGGTTTTCATTTACCTCTTTGATGTTAGCAAATGCAATAATACATTTATCTGAACACAGTTTTTCAAGAACTTGAGGTGATAGCTTAGCAGCAGCCATCATGGCACAATCAAATTGATGATCATTAACTTCAACAGCTCTTCCTTCTTCTTCACCAGCTTTCTTCAAATCTACTTCCTCTTTGTCATCTTGTGACCAAAGGTCTGTCAGTAGTTTAATCAGGGTTTCTGAATTTTCTTCCAGAAGTAGTTCACCAGCAACTGCTGTAACCACTGCTTCAGCAACATCATCCACTGTTTCAGCACTTAGATGTTCACCTTCAGTTTCAACCCCTTCTGGTATTAACTCCAATGCCATCAAACAAAATTCATCATTAAAACCATCATTAGTAGCATATAGAGCAAAATTTTCATCATTAAGGTCTTCAGGGATGCTGCTCCAATCAACAAAGCCTTGTGTGAAAAAGCTTTGCTGATCTGGTGGTGTAGCTGTTGGAGCAGCTTGTTGGGGTGCAGCAGGTTGCACTTATGCCTGAGGGACAGGGGCTTGAACATACTGAATTTGTGGAACAGTGGTTTGAACATAATGCACAGGCACAGGGGTTGCAGCATAATGAGCAGTGTTAACATGTGCTGCAGGGGTATATTGGGTATAGTGCACAGTGTTTTGTTGTTGTGGTCTAGGGTTTGAGCCAGGGTGAGTAATTATGGGACCAGTGGTTTGACTCCTGCATTCCCTAGCAAAATGGCCTAGCCTATTACACTTGTAACACTTGATTTTTGACTTATCCAACCCAACCCTCAAATTTCCATGAAGCCCTGGAAATTTTCTCCCTGTTCTTTTGTAGAACTTGCTTGTTCTAACACTAAGCAAAGCCAATTGATGCAAAATGTCCATCTCTTCTAAGTCAGTGGGACAAAATGTTGCAAATCATTTAGTTCAAAGCATAAGTTATCTGACATCTGGTTTTCAGCATTTGCAGTGAAAGCATAATTTGCAGAGTGAGAATCAGAGTTGTTAAAATTACCCCCAGCAGTTATGTCAATAAAGTGATCATAACTCTGATCCTTACTGCTGCTACCAGATTCTTCCTGACCAAAAAGAGTTGTGCTGCCAAATGAATAGTCATCAGCAACTTTTCCAGAATCTTGCAGCCTCCATTTCTGGTTTAACTCCCTTTCATAAGTTAGGAGTCTACCATGGAGTTGGGTCAGGGTCAGATCTTTGAACTCAGCAGAGTTTCTGGTGACAAAAGCAATTGTATCCCATTTTTCAGGCAGTGATCTAAGGAACCTGCTATTTTGGGTTGCATTTGGAAATGTAACCTTAACAAGCCTTAGTTCACTGATGAGACAACTGAAACGTTCAAATTGTTGGGTTAGTGACTCCCCTTTGATGTGACAAAACGTTTCATACTGCTGATTCAGAATTTCCCTATTGTTTTCGATAACCTCCTCCGTTCCTCCGAACTGTTCCTTCAATGCATCCCACAATTCTTTTGCACTGTTACAATGTAACAGTCCAGCATAGATATCGTTAGGGAGTGCAGAGGCTATGATGCTAAACGCTTTGGCATCCAGTTCAAACTTCTGAAAATCCAATTCAGTGTAATTTTCAGTTGGTTTAGGAACGGACTTTTTGGCGTCCTCTGTGCTTGGCACCATAGGAACATGAGGACCGAAAACGACAGACCTCCAACATCCAGTGTTTTGTTGAACGAGGATGTGACACATCCTTCGCTCCCAGATGTTGTACTCATTTCTTTTTAGCATAGGTGGTTTAAACAAAGAGCCAATGTTGTTTTTATCATCTTGTGATTGTGACATCTTTCTGGTTGTTTTACAGGTACTGATCAATCAACTTTATCGGTTATTAAACCTTACTCTGTTTTTCAACACAACAAACAAACTATCAGTATCAACAATTTCGAGCTGAACTATTTACGTCAAAATGATTGTTAAATCAAATTTGACTGTCCTTGCTCTAATACCAATTGTTAGGATCTGAGTTTGGATTGATTGTGATTTGTGTTTGAAATTAGATGAACAAATGAAAGAGTAGTGCAGCGGAAATTATATGGAAGCAAACTTTTCACAATCAAACAGAAGAAATGCTTTCAATCATACATTTTCAACAATGAATCAAATGATTAAATTTATTTTTAAACTTTGATTACAATTGAAGTATGATATGCAAACTCCCCCTCAGCTGAGCTCAGTGTTTGTTCGTGCAGAAAGAAGATGGTGAAAGAGCTAAACAGAACAGTACAGAGTACTGTTCTTTTATAGGCACTTGCAAACCACTGAGCATCTAAGCTGACGTCACCATGAAAGTGACATCTAACCTCCTAACAAACTCTAACCTCTGATCTATACAAACACTGCTATGCTAACTACTGATATTACATTTCATTACATAAACTAGTATAAACTGCTGCTGCATCCTTCCACTGCTGTAATCCCAGCAGTACTTGTCATGATCAGTAGTGCTTGAAGCATGGCAGTAGATTGAGCAGCAAAGCTTTAGTTCTTCTATCAGACTTTGTCTTGATCAGCAGTTGTAGGTCAACAGTTTGCATGATCAGCAGATAGGAGGTCAGCAGATGTTGAAACCACTTTCAAGGGGAGAGACTTGCAACCAAACATCTGCTTATTCTGAATCTACTGTTGTGATCCAGTTTTGGCTTTCATTATCTGTTCCTTTGGTAGGGTTCAATCCCAACACCAAGTAGAGTACACAATGGTTATATGGAGTCAATCGAGTAGATTGGACTTGAATGCCAATTGGTTAGATTCAAAATCTAGTATGATGTCAGTCATGACACACCAAAGGCATGGTGAAAACGTGTCCAGCCATGAATTGTGTTTCATGTCATTCTAAGACAAGGTACATAACTGGATCCAGGTTGAGATCACGAGTTATAAGTCTTATGAATCGACTAAAGGGCAAAGGTGACTAGCGAGTCAAGAACACGTTAGAACAACTGATCTCAATTTAAATTGTCGTTGGTGACTTAGCGAAGTCAAAGATAATTTTGGATCCAACAACGTCCAGCCATGAATTGTGTTTCTTGTCATTCTAAGACAAGGTACATAACTGGATCCAGGTTGAGATCACGAGTTATAAGTCTTATGAATCGACTAAAGGGCAAAGGTGACTAGCGAGTCAAGAACACGTTAGAACAACTGATCTCAATTTAAATTGCCGTTGGTGACTTAGCGAAGTCAAAGATAATTTTGGATCCAACAACCAGTGGGTTGATAACAGATCAGGTTGTGGAATGGGACTAAAGCCATGGAAAAAGGGACATGAGGGAAACCTAACCTAGTTGACTGGAGATCCCAAGATCTAGGTTCAATAGGCCAACTTAATCATGAACCGAAGGGTAGTCACTGTGGGGGCATAGCTAATATATATGTTTATATATAAGCTAGTGTATATGTTGATATATCCCCCCCTAAAACTATAAAAGGGTGTTTAGATACGTCCTAGTCCATTCTTATAATATCCGGTGACATTCTTGTGAGGCTAAGCATAATATGTGGTTAAATGATTCGTGTAAATCATAATGAACCATAATGCTTTTAATGATTTAAAGGGAAATCACCTATGTTGGAGAGTAGCGTGGTCGCTTCGAATGGAAATAGGGCATAATTCCTAGAGCTCCCGCAGAACCAGGAAAGTGCTCCATGACCATTATTGGAGACGAAAATGAGGAAATGGCCCGGATAGGGAAAGTATTGTGTGAATGTATACACAAATGGGGGGTTGTTCAAGGACATCACGTCTACAAAACCCTAGTAGGCTAAGTATGCTTCACAAAGTAAGGTTCAAAGACTACACCTACCTATCCTGCAATACTCGACTGTCGAGCTTTCATCGGGGAATTTTGTGTGTTTTAATCGATCTCCATTCACGTGGGGGATTGTTGGAAATTTTAGTGAAAATGAGTTTTTCACTAAATATTTTGGACATAAATAATATTTATATATGTGTTGTATAAATAATTATTTATGGGTTTGTGTTCAAACTATGTCCAAATAGAGCTGAGATGAATGAGATATTGAAGCTTGAAGTTGTATGTTTGGAAAAACAAAGATGAGAAAAATGGATTGAGATTTGTCATCTTGTCCCACATAGGTGGAATGACAAAACTTAAAGTGGTATATAAGGAGGAGCACTCCTTGAAGGCAAACACCAGTGGGGACCCTAAAGGGTGCAGAGCACCCTTACTCGTGAACATCTGCGTGCGTGCCGTGGGCTATAGGCCCTATGTAGTGCGCTTTGAACTTCGCACACCGCCTTTGTATTTTTGTCCATAAGCGCGTGGTCAGATACATGGCGGGTCCGCTTATGGCGCGCCCTTGGATGGTGTAGGTGGATTGTAACAACTCGCAAAAATCATGTCCAATATAGTATCGACACGTGTCATGAATTTAAATGTGTAACGGATTGATTATGAGGGACTGAAGTTGACAAATGAAGAAAGTATGTGTGTAGAAGGATCCAAAGTGTCAACAATTGAAATTTTTGCCTTTCAACGACCCTACACGATGTTCATACTCTTAAACGAAAGAATTGGGAAACGTATGAAGTCGATTGTGAAAGAAAGTAAAAATTTACAAGACGCGAGGGTTAAATGTGTCAACATGTTAAAGTAATATATCTGAGTGACCTTTTAACGAACCCGGAGCTTTGTATCGATTAATTATGCTCCCAAGAATAAGTGATAAAAATTTCACAAAGTTTCGATATCGTTTGAGATAAATACGTTAACTTTCGTAATTAAGGGGTTTAAAGCGTCAACAAGGCAAAACTTGTGTTTTCGGTTATCGTTTAATGAAACCGGACCTAACGGTGTTTGGTTATATCTCATGGATCCTAAAAATATAAATTTCATAGGTTAATTATACTTAAAATGAAAGATATGAGGTTTTAAAGGTCCAGGGGTCAAATCTGCCAAGTTTCAAACTTGCTTGGCTGGTAACCATGATGGTGGTGTTGCGCCACCACAAAAGCCCTCTGTCGTCGTGCGACGCGATGACCTGATCTGGACAGAATTCTTGCACAGCTGCAAGTTTCAGCAAGTCATCTTCTCCAATTCAACTTTAACTTGATTCTATGGGTTCTTTAATGGTTTTAAAAACCACTAGACACCTGTATGATCAGGATTACACTTTGGGGACACTTGCTTTGATCTTAGGGCATCCAAAAACCAATTTAAAGGGGCAAGTTTGGCAGCCATTTGCACTCACAAGTTCAAAATCCATACTCTCAAACTTGCTCTCAAGCTTTGGAGTGGTTGAACTCATTCTCTGGAGCATCCTACTTTGGAAGGAAGCTCTCTTAGTCTTAATCTTCGTGCTAAGGACTCTTGTAAGTGTGCTTAGCCTCTATATTTAAGTTTTCATTAGTATAAAGACCGAAAGTCAAAGATATCGTAAATACGCTTTGACTTTGTGATTAATCACTAACGGTCCAGCCATTAGTTGAATTGAAAATGGCTATGAGTTGGTAATTATGTGGGTAATAAACCCTTAAAAGGGCACCCAGTGATTATCACTCTAACTTGGTCAATTGTCGGGTCAAACTTAATATTAAAAAGTCAACAGAAGCTATTTTTGCAAAATAAACTCATAACTAATAATGTAGAGGTTATGGAACATGTTTTAAAACTAAAATAACTTGGTAATTAATATAAGAACATGTTTGGACATGTTCAACCCGACAATTCCGAGTTTAGGCTCGGTTCGGAACCGAAAGTCGCAAAAGTAGACTTTTGTTTTGACTTTCAGTTCTGACCCGATTTAGCTTGTTTTAGATATGCCTTAAGGTTTCTTTAGGACCATATTATAAGTTAGTAAAACCCTATGAGGTTATACTACATGGTTCCTTATTTATCCGATTCATTTGGATGTTTCCGTTAAATGCTTAATTGTTGACCATTATGCCCTTTTGATATAAAAACGAGATTTTTGAAAATGTGAGAGGACACAAACCCTTATTAATAATATTTAAGTATGTCCTAAAAGTTTGACATCAGTTTGTGGTCTAAAATGAGAAGTTATGCTCAATATCGTAAATGAAGACCTTTTTATTAATTAAACGGCATATTTGATATAAATCCTATTTAAACTCAAATTTTGACATCAAACCTTTTACCTACTGATGTAACATAATATTTTGGAATTTTTGGAAATTTTTATAAAATTTTAAACTAATCATAACATAGAGTTCTCGCATAGGCTCGGTAATTGACGATAATGCCCTTTTTACTAATAAAATGAGTTTTACACATCCCTTACATTTCAAACCTTTTTCTACTGATTTTATATAATAAATAAGTTATGCTATACTGTAAAGGCTGATCAAAATCTCAGATTTCCTTATTTAACCTGAATATCGTCAAATACCGACTATTATGCGATTTAGGCGCATAGTATGGTTTAAAACCATATTAGACACCTAAGACTTGTTACCTACTGATGTTATGAGTAAATTTTTATACTTTAAACAGTAAGTAAAAGTTTTGAACTCAGATTTCCAAATTTGACCTTTAAGGTTTTTGTGAAATGACCAAAATACCCTACGTGGCTTAAATTGGTTTTAAATTTGTTTTGGGCATAATGGAAGGTATCCTACTGATATCACAACATATTTCAGGCATATTAACTTATGAAACCTGTATATGACTCTTTTGGTTACCCGTAATGCATTTTTCGCGTTCGGTACGGTTTATGTAACTAGTTTGCATAAATTGACCGAAACGGGTCAAACCTTATCATTTTTGTCTCAAAATCCAGAATGTGTTTAGTTTACCCATATTACACAAGTATTCAAACTTGTCGGGTCTAAATCACATTCTATTCCGGTTTTCGCTTAATCTTGCGTTTTGAACCGTATACCTTTCTTTAAAACTAACCGGTCTAAGTTTAAACTTAAGTAAGAACCGTTAGGAATCTAATAGGTTATTAAAACTTTCGTTCCAGATTTAGGAGCCCAGTAAAAGATACTTTGCACTTGCTGATTTGTACGGCTAGGATAAATTTGTATAATTTGCCCAGATAAATACTTTTAACTTATTTTCTGTTATACGGGCTTGGGATACAGTATTATAATAATACCGCTTGGTCGGGTATGTAATTATTTAAATCGGATTGTGATTAGTATATTTACATAACCCGTTTTAATATGTTGTGTTTGGTATATGGCCTTTGGGGGTTATTGTTAGGATCTGAGTTTGGATTGATTGTGATTTATGTTTGAATTAAGATGAACAAATGAAAGAGTAGTGCAGAGGAATTTAGATGGAAACAAACTTTTCACAATCAAACAGGAGAATTGCTTTCAACATACGTTTTTAACAAAGAACCGAATGCGTAAATTTATTTCAAACACTGATTACAATTGCATGTATGCTACAAACTCCCCCTCAGCCCGAGCTCAGTGATCTGTTCGTACAGGAAGAAGATGATGAAGAGCTAATAGAACAGTACAGAGCACTGTTCTATTTATAGGCACAGACAAACCACTGAGCATCTTTGCTGACATCACCATGAAAGTGACATCTAACCTCCTAACAAACTCTAACATCTGACCTATACAACCTCTGCTATGCTAACAACTGTTATTACAATATAATTCATAAAGTAAACTAAACAACTGCTGCATCCTTCCACTTATGTGAACCCAGCAGTACTTGATATATCCAACAGAGCTTGATCCATAGCAGTAGATTGAACATCAGAGCTTTGGTCTTCCATTAGTCTTTATCTTGGGCAGCAGTTGTTGGTCAGCAGTTTGTAAAGATCAGTAGATTGAAGGTCAGCAGATATTGAAACCACTTTCAAGGGGAGAGATTTGAAGCATAACATCTGCTTATTCTGGACCCACCGCCATGATCCAGTTTTCGCTTTAATTATCTGTTCCTCTGATAGGGTTCAATCCCAACAATCTCCCCCTGGAACAGATAATGCCAAAACTCTTCATTATTGATAGATCTTTATTGCCTCATCAACAGTTCCCTTATTTGCCCTTTGAGTTGTAGTTCAAAGGCTAAGGCATCTGTGTCATCATCATCCCTGCTAAGTGGAAGATCAAGGAGATCCTGCAAATCTTCAAGACTTAGGCCAAGAGCTTGTTCCCTTGTTATTTTCTTCACTTCTCCACTAGACTTGATCACTGTCAGTACATGGGTCTGTTTGTCAGTTTTCCACTTTAGTACTTTTGAGTCTGGTGGGTTTCTTGGGAGATTTTTATTGGATGAGGTGTTTGGTGATGCAGGCCTATTTGTGACTGACTGAGCAGTATTTGCAGTTTGATTCAATCCAAGAGTTTCTTCAATCATCTTCTTAATGCCCTCTTTTACAAGGTCATCACCAGCCATTAACTCTTGGATTGTTTCAGCATCCAACTGATTTTTGTCCCTTCTTTTATAGATGGCAGCACCAGTTGGAGCAGTGGCTCTTTTGACTTGCAGCTTTGGTGGTCTTGTTGAGTCCTCTGCTTTAGAATAGTCAGGTTTTTTGTGGAACTTTTGGATCTTTCTTCCTTAGTTCCTCCAACCTTTTGTAGGTGGCCCTGACCCTATCTTCTCTCCATTTTGACACTGAATTCTTTGACCCATAATCAGCTGCTATCAGCTCCTCTTTCATTCTCTTCAACTCTAAAGCCTTGTCAGGTACATTCTTTTTGAATTTTTCAGGAGGAGTGTGTTTGACCTTATTTTTGATCATTTCTTGAATCCTGGCTGCTTCACTTTCAAGCTCAGGAATGGTCCAGTCTTTATACATGTGTTTCTCTCCTTTGTATTTCTTGTGGGTCATGATGTTTTCAACATAATCTTTTCTTAGGGATTCATTTGCCTTTTCTGATATATATGCTTACACACATTCTTTGCAAATTGTTCCAAAGATCTAACTTATGTGAGCAAGAATTGATAGTTCTGCTGAATTTCTCTATTAGATTTCCCTTATGTATTTCTTTTTGAGATATCCTCTGCTTGCTGAGCCTTCATTTTCAAATATTCTTAAATATTGTTAGGCCTGGGATATCCTGCAACTGATGGCAAACTCCTTTTAGCAGGGTCATCCTCATAATAGAAAGATTTGATTTCTTCTCTAACTGCTATAAGTTCCAGAGGAAATTGAACACCTACAGGAGGTAATGGCTTTTGTATTTGAGCAGAAGAGAGAGGAATTGTTGATGCATAGGATGTCTGTTGACTACGTCTACATGAAGTCTTAGGTCAAGATAGGTCAACAGAGGGTCTAGATAGTCAAAATCATGTTTTAATGTAATAGGTTCGCTTTTATGTACATTTGTATATAGGTCTGATCATAGGGTCGTTTTAGGTTCGCTTTTAGGTCATTAGGATGGTTCGCTTATGTGACAGTGTGGCAGGTCCGCTCATATGGCAGTCCATATGAGCGAACCACACTCACCTATATATACCTGATGTGCATGTTCATTTGAGCAGACGTATGTGTGTGCTTGTGGAACGAAACTCTGTCAAAATCTATTCAGAAAGCAATAAAAAGCATAGGAATTGAAAGGACAAGATGTGTAACTTCATATATATACTGATTCCGCCTTTATATACGAAGATGAACTACCTTGACTGACTTTTCAGGTCAAAACAACGGTCCAACAAGTGGTATCAGAGCTTAGGACGAGGAGTTCATACTACTACAGCTTGAATCTGCAGAAATCTTTCTTTTCTACTCACTTTCTCTCATACTTTTTCGATTTACAGTGGTTCCTACGGTTGAAATTGTCTGAAAATGGAGTATAACGTGTAAAACATACTAATAACAAACCCTAGAAAATTTCAGGTTAAAATTCGGACTAAAATGGTTAAAACAGGGTAAAAACAGTGATCCGCTTTTTCGAACAAGAGATTCGCTTTTTCGGAAAAAAAATTGAATTAGATTCGCTCGTAATAACAAGAGGTTCGCTTGAAATCATCTGTTTGGTTTGCTCATTCAGACAGTTTCACTGATAGATTCCCTCGAACGGACACATACAGGTCCGCTCGAACGTACTAGTCCGGTCCACTTATTTGTTCAAGTGCTAGATTCGCTCATCCGGTTCGCTTATCCGGATTGTTACTGGTTCGCTCGAACGGATATTAGTAGATTCGCTCGAGTGGTTCGATTTTAGGCATTCGCTTATAAGTACATTGTCTGGTCCGCTCTTTGGAAATTGTTAGGTTCGCTCGAACGGTGATTTGCTTATCTGGTTCGCTTATTTGAACCATACAGATCCGCTTATCTGTCACCTATACAGATAGATCCGCTTTTGTGGTCCTGTTTTTCAAAATTTCGAAAATTTTTCTAAGTATTGGTTGATTTTGCAGGTACATTCACAATGGATGATATTTTCTTGAATCCGTTTAGCGACATGTATGCGTTCACAGGAAATTCTGGAAACAATGATACTTCTTCAAGCAATACAAACAAGAGTCCACCGAAAGAAAGAAAGAAGGAAGCTTGGGAGTCTGAGAGTGCCTTCGGAACATTCAACAAACCTCCGAAGCTTATGGCAATTGAGGAGTACAGCCGATGGTCAAGAAAATTTGAAGATTGGTTGATGGCGTTTGCGTTTGCAAGTTGGAAAAGTCTGAAAAATGGGTACATACACGGAGACAAAAGTGGAGAAACTTTATCATCAGCTGAAGAAATTGAATCTTTTGTAGCCGAACAAAAGTGTGTAGCCTTGTTGTTCCAATCAGTTCGGGAGGATATTATTTCTTTGATAGACTATTCAAATGCGAAAGATTTGTGGAAAAAGCTTGATAAGAAATGTCTAGGAAGTTCGGAAATTGTGAAAAACAAACGAAAGCTTCTTAGAAAAGAATTTGATCTTTTTGGATGTCTAAAGAATGAATCGGTTTGTAAAATGATAGAAAGGTTCGGTCATCTGAAGCTGGAATTAGCAAGACATGAAATCAAGTTTTCTGATGAAGAACTAGTTGACAAACTATTCGATTCATTACCAGACGAAATGGATTGGAGATATTATGCGCTTATGTTGAAGAACACTATTGCTCCTAAAGATTTGACTCCAGATTTGGTGATTGAGAGACTTGAAAGTCACGAGCTGGAACTGAAGAAAACATACAAAGTCAATCACTCTTCTTACCAACAGAATTTGGATCTCTATTATCTAAAAAGCATGATGCCAAAAGCAACTTCTCCAAAGACTGCATTTTCAGCTGAGAATGTATCTTCAGCAAGCAAAGAAAGTCAAAGCAGTCCAAACAGCGGAAGCCATAGTGGTTATCACAGTGGATCTTCATCTTCTGCAAATCGTTCTGATGCAAAGTTTTCGTGCAACATTGCTATAGATCTGAAGAACGCACAGAATTTTGATGAGGAGTCGGCTAAGCAACAGATGGTTTTCTTGGCATTTGTGTTAGAATCCTACAAAGGGTTGGTGGCTGGAAAGATCGGGAATACAAATCTGACGAAAGAAGATTACGATCAGATAGATCCCGAAGAAATGGAGCTGATCGACATTCGTTGGGCGATGGCGAGTGTTGTTCGACGTGCACAGCGTTTCATGGAAATTACCGGGAGAAAGACGATCGGTGGTCCGTCTACAAAGTTGGGATTTGACAAATCCAAAGTGACGTGTTTCAAGTGTAAGTAGAAGGGTCACTTCAAACGTGAATGCAGAAATGCTTATGCGGATGAGTCAGAAAATCCTTTCAGAGATGATTACTACAAGAAGGCGATTTATCACCAGAATAAACCCGAGCCACCTAGATTGAAGCAGCTTGAAGATAACAGAGACAAATCTAGAGCTCTTGTAGTGATCTACGATGATGAGGGGTATGATTGGAGCAAAGAGGTTCTACCGGAAGAAGACGCAGTCGGTTATGCTTTCATGGCAAAGAATGAACCCATTCCGTGGAAAGATAATCGAACAGAGGATCAGAAGTATAGATACCGAAAAATGATTGCTGAAAACAAAATTATCAGAATTTCTGGTATCTTTCTGGAAGCTAGAAGAGCGAAAAGATGGGATCCGGACAGAGAATGCTACCTTGATCCGTATGGCAACATTGCAATTGATGACAAGACACTTGATATAGAAGCCATCATCAAGGAGTACGAAGAAGAGGATGAGTATTGGCAACACAAATGGTGGGGAACGCCAACCAAGAAAATGATTGAAGAAGAGAAAGAGAAAGAGAGAAAGGAAAAAGAGGAGAAAGAGAAGATAGAACAAGAAGAAATCGAGAAATCAAAGAAGGTTGATACGGGCATTATCGATACTACGCAGGAGTTGACGGCAGAGAATCTAGGAAAAATGGCTGACAAAGTGCTAGCTGCGAAAGCACTTGAGGTAGACTCTAACTCTGTGTCTGAGTCAAAAGACCAGGTCAGTCCGAATTCATCAACAAATGTGTCAGGTAAGAAGATCGATGGAAATGCTGACTGCAAAAATTGCAACAAAGAATGCAATTTTTGTAGCACTGTCACGTACCTCAACGGTGAGAAAATCAAAAATCTGACAGCGAAGGTCAGAAGTGTTGAGGATCAAATTCTTGGTCGTGACAAAACAGTGAAAGCTTCAACTGAACGAATTAGAGAATTAACTGGTCAAATTGAAAAAGATAAAATTGATCATGAAAAGGTTAAAAATGAAAATGAAAAGTTAATTCTTGAAAACCGTCAGATTTCTGAAAAATTTGAAAAACTCAAAAGCACTGTTAAAGAAAGTGATGATCGAAATGGTAAAACGTTTAAAGAAAACGAACATCTAAGAGCTGTGGTAAGAATAAAAGAAGAATCAATTAATAAACAACTGGATGAAATCGCTAAATTGAAACTTAAAGTTCAGGAGGCTGAAATTGAGAATGAGCGAATCCAGTTGAAGCTAAATAGTTATAGTTCCGCAAGCTTTGTGTTGCAGCACATTGTTCCTAAACCTATAGTGAAAAACAAAGCTGGCGAAGATGTGTTTTCTGATGGAACCGGTGTGGGTTTTCACAAAGTTCCACCGCCGATTTTGCATAATTACACAAAAAAGGAATCTGGTTTGATTGAATTTGAGGAAGGAAGTGAAGTGAAACTTCCTGAGAACATTGATGTCACGTTCACGTCTTCCAATGACGATAGTGTCCAAAATGATGTGCTAAAAAGTGTGGTTGACAAAGTGCTAAAACCGGATTGTGACACTTCTGAGGAGGATGGGTGTTTTCTGGACAAATACATTCCGAAACAACAGTCCGAAAACAACTTAAATGAAGAATCAAACCTTGTCATGTACAAGATGATGGGTTCGGATAAGTTGTTTTCGGATTCAGAGTTTCCGATCGAGAATGTTAACATGAACAAATTAACAAATGTTTTCAAACTAGTTGAAGTTGAGTTGTCAGCAGTGAATAATCTGTGTCAAAAGAAAGATAAAATGAGGTTTGAGAAAGAAAAGGTTTACAACAAGAAATCTGTTAATCCACCACGTTTTTACAATAACTGGAACAACTGGTCGGGTGGTTATCAGGGGGGTAAATAGTATCAGAAAAGAAATGTTCCAAACAAGAGGTTTGTCGAGAAGAAAACGTTTGTGAATAGTTCGAGTTCACTAGCTGATGAAGAGAAACAAATTTTTTCGAAATCTAATAAAGAGTTCTTTGAGAAGAGAGCTTCACAGGCTCAATCTGAAGGCACGAGTCGGGTAGCTGATACTCATACTTGTTTTAGGTGTGATCAGGTTGGTCACATTGCACGAAAGTGTACTTATGTGAAGCCTAAGACTGAAGCTGTGAAAGTTCAACTGAAGAAGGTTGATGTGAAGGGTAAAGCACCGATGATTGTTGAAAAAAGGGTTATTGAAAAGAAGAATGTTAAAATTGACAACTTCAAAGTGAAAAATGAACCTGTAAAGAAGTTGGTAACTAAAAATGACATATTTTACAAACGGGTTGCATTAACTCAACAGGTGTGGAAACCTAAAATTGAATCAAAAGTTGAGAAGAAAGTTTCAACTTCTGAGGTGAAAAAGGCTGAAGAATCAATTACGGTTGATTATGATGCAAATTTTCCACCTCTCAACGCTGAAAATTTCAAAATTCAAATTGCGAGAGTCAAGGTTACACCTAAGGCTGATGAGGCCTGGGTGGACACCATGTTTGACTAAACAGTTTGAATTGCCGGAGCTTCCTGGTTAGCGAAGCATGAATCGGCATCTTTATTGAAGTTGTTTAAGTGATGATTTGTTATGTGCAGGATCTTCCAAAACTTGTATCCAGGTGGATCATGGATAGTGGAGCATCGAGACATATGACTGGGAAGACTGCGTTGCTGTATGATGTGAAAAACATTAACGGTGGTTACGTAGGTTTTGCGGGTAATCAAGGAGGAAAGATCATAGGTGAAGGAACGTTATCGAACGGCATCGTAACGTTTGAGAGGGTTAACTACATCGCTGAGCTGGAGAACAACCTGCTGAGTATCTCCCAGATCTGTGACAGTATGTATACTACTCATTTCACTGACAAAGAATGTTTGATCTTGAAACCGGGATTTGTGATACCTGAGGAATGGATCATCATGAGGGCACCAAGAGTCAATGATCTGTACGTGTTGGACATGAGCGTCGCTACTACAACCACGGGTCAGGCTCATTGTTTTGTGTCCAGAGCAACGGAAAAAGAGTCAAGATTATGGCACCGAAAGATGGGGCATATTCACCTTAGGAAAATGAATCACTTGGTGCATAACGATTTGGTCACAGGAGTGCATGTCAAAGGTTTTCAACTGGAAGGGGAGTGCATAAGTTGTGTCAAAGGCAAACAGAAGAAAAAGTCACACCCTACAAAGCAAGTCAATTCAGTTTCGAGACCTTTAGAACGACTTCACATGGATTTGTTTGGTCCGGTGAATGTCAAGAGTATAACAGGAGATTACTACTGGTTGGTCGTAACTGATGATTATTCCAGATTTTCGTGGGTTTCATTCTTGAAATCAAAAGATGAAACGTTTGACAGATTAATGGCGTTGTTTAAAAGAATTGAGAATCTGTACCAGAGGCCTATTTGTAGAATTCGCAGTGATAATGGTACTGAATTTAAAAACAGTAAGATGGAAGAATTTTGTGATGAAAGAGGTATATTGCATGAGTTTAGTGCCCCGTACACTCCGCAGCAGAATGGAGTAGCAGAACGCAAAAACCGGACGCTAATCGAGACCGCCAGAACGATGCTTGCAGACTCTAGGTTGCCAATTAATTTCTAGGCTGAAGCTGTTTCTGCTGCATGCTCTACTCTCAACCGAGTTCTTACTGTTAAGAAATTCAACAAGACGTGTTTTGAGCTAATCAATAACCGCAAGCCGAATTTGAAGTATCTAAAACCGTTTGGGTCTCCCTGTACGGTGATAGAGCCTAATGGAAAGTTTGGTCCGAAGAGCATTGAGGGTATCTTTGTTGGCTATTCAAGTCCTACACGACGTGTCTTCGTTCCAAGTGAAAAGCGGATTATTGAAGCAGCAAATGTTGAATGTCAAGGTTACACTATGCCGCCACAGAATCCTGGTGATTCATGGAGATATAATTATGACAAACTTTGGGATTCGTTTGACATGAGAGAAGAATCAGAGGAATATGAAGATTTCTTTGATGAGCTGGATATTTTGCGAGAGTATGAGTCGCAGCTCAGGTTCCCAGCGGAGTATTCTGAAAGACCTCGGGAAACTTCAAATGACGATGAAGCAGGTCCTAGTAATGTTGGTGAACATGATGATGAAGTTGCTCCTGGTAATCAGTCGGAGGTGAATGATGATCAAGAAGCTGATAACATGCCAGTATTTGACCATGGTGATTCAGATCTTGAGGGGGAGCAGATCCAGTTGTCAAGTCAAACAAACCAAGTTGGTGAACAAGATGCTGAGCAGAATGTTACTAATCTGGAGGGAAATGTAGATGTTCCAAGCGAAGTGATGCCGCGAACTCTTTCTTATCATCTAGAGGAGTTGATCATAGGAGAATTGCAATCGGGCGTTCGCACGAGACGTCAAATTGACCAGGGCTTAACATGTTTTTATTCTACAGTAGCACCTTTACAAACTGAATTTTCATTAAGTTGTTTTATCTCGCAGGTCGAACCGAGAACTTACAAAGAGGCGCTTACTGAAGACTCTTGGGTCATAGCAATGCAAGAAGAGTTAAGCCAGTTTCAAAAGTTGGGGGTGTGGAAGTTAGTTGATTTGCCGGATGGTCAAAGGAAAATCAATACAAAATGGGTTTTCAAATGTAAGAGGGACGACAGAGGATTGGTTGTAAGCAACAAAGCTCGACTCGTTGTTCAGGGCTTTAGTCAACAGGAGGGGATTGATTTTACTGAAGTCTATGCTCCTGTCGCACGACTAGAGGCTATCAGAATTTTCCCAGCATTTGCGTCTTGGAAGAATTTTAAAGTATATCAGTTGGATGTAAAGTCAGCGTTTCTTTATGGGAAGGTCAAAGAGGAGGTTTATGTTGGTCAGCCGCCGGGCTTTACTGACCCAATCCACAAGAACAAAGTTTATTTGCTGGACAAAGCGTTGTATGGTCTACATCAGGCGCCGAGAGCCTGGTACGAGACTTTGTCTCAACACCTACTCGCTAACCAGTTCATACGTGGAAAAGTGGATGCCATTCTCTTCACTAAAGTCGTTGATGGTCATCTTCTGATAGTACAAATTTATGTGGATGATATAATTTTTGGGTCAACGAATGAGAAATTGTGCAAAGATTTCGAACAGGTGATGAAGCAGAAATTCGAAATGTCATCAATGGGGGAGATGAAATTCTTTCTGGGTTTACAGGTTGAACAACTACCTGAGGGAATTTTCATTCATCAAATGAAGTACGTGCATGATATTCTAGAGAAATTTGGAATGTCAAGTTCTACTCCAGCTGCTACCCCTCTTGCGACTAATCATGGGATTCACCCAGATCTCACCGGAGACAGGGCTGATGAAACGTTCTATCGTTCCATGATAGGTTCCTTGATGTATCTAACTGCTTCACGTCCTGACATCATGTACCCAACGTGCCTCGCAGCAAGATTTCAGTCTAACCCGAGAGCATCGCACATGATTATTGTCAAGAGGATATTACGTTACCTGAAAGGTACTCCGTCATTGGGGTTATGGTATCCTAGGAAAGGCGATTTTACGCTCGAAGGGTATTGCGATTCAGATTTCGGTTGCTGCAAAGTTAACACGAAATCAACAACTGCAGGATGCCAGTTCTTTGGTTCGAGATTGGTTACTTGGCAGTGTAAGAAACAAACATCTGTGGCGCTTTCTACATGTGAAGCGGAGTATGTTTCTGCTAGCAGTTGCTGCTCTCAGATCCTGTGGATACAGCAACAGATGCGCGACTACGGTTTGCAGTTTATTAACACACCTCTGTTTGTTGATAATGAGGCCGCAATTAATATTACTAAAAATCCAGTACATCACGCTAAAACTAAACATATAGAGATTCGTCATCACTTTATTAGCGATTGTTTCGAGAAAAAGTTGATACGAATTGAGAAAATCCACACTGACGAACAAAAAGCTGATTTGCATACCAAAGCTTTTGATAAAAATCGGTTTCAATATTTGTTAAAACTTAATGGTATGAAATTGCTTTCGATGTCGGATGGAATTGTGAGCGTTGATGAGAGTACTGTTGCGGATGAAGACGAGAGACAATCTGCGATGGTTTGTCGATTTTTTATGTGTTTTGGTATTTAGGGGGAGATAGATAGTTGTACATAGCTTATTTTCAGAAAATACAAAAACAGTAAAAAATGAAAAATACAAAAACATGATAAAATTGAAAAAGAGCTTGTGTATATAGGGAAAATGATAGTACATCGGCTAGACAATTACAGTATGCTAAAGATTTGGAAAGACAAAATGAGTTAAACAGTCTCACTAACGATGTGTCGATAGGTTTTCGTACATTTAGTAAATTTATTCGGGATATAAACCTAAAATTTCAAACTTGTGAAATTCGTGGGGAACACTACTTGGATATATAGGTAACCCCTGAAATCTCGTTTGAAAGGTCCCATATTCTGAGATACTAGGTCTTTATACTCAGTGATATCTGGGGTATTATTCCGGGACTTCTGCTGTATGGAAGTACTGACCTAGTCCCCGAATAATACTTTCTGCAAAATGCTTGAAACATAGCATCGCCCTCAGCAAGCTGATGAAACAATAAAATTGATAGTCGCTGCTGTTGTAACAAAAAGATTCTCTAAAGGGGACGCACCAAAAGTCGAGCCGTCATCTCTTTGCTGAACGGAAGTTCTGACCTGAGCTCTCACGGTTTCGCACCTAACCCCTTACAGATATCATCTGTGGTATACTCACCTGTAAGGCTGAATATCTGGGATTCTGGATACGGGAGTATATTCAAGAGGTGGGACACATGAATTGAACTAAGTTCTTAAGACACTTAAACTGTATCCTGAATAGATTGAAGTTTGTGTGAGAATTTAAGATGGATCAGCATATCGACAATCGAGGTGAATTGGTTAAGTCTGAGAATGTAATGTAGCTTAACGGTACTAGTAATTTGTCTGAAAAGCTGATATGATTCCCTGACAAGCTCGTCAAAAATAAATCTGTAAATAGTTTACTTTCTGCAATTTAAGTTTTTTGGTTATTTCATTTCTTAGTTTAGATCACATTAAAAATCCAAAAAGATTATATTTTTGCTTTATTTTAGACAAACCAGAGTGGAAAGTTGATTGTCGGAGTCTAGAAAGATGAAGCAGATGCAGGAGATTCTGAGCTGAAGAATGAGGAGAGCTTATTTTGTTGGAAGTTTGATTGTTTTATAAGTTAAAAACAAGTTTATTAACTTGATACTTGTTATTTTCAGAAAAGTTTGAAAATGATTTTACTAAATCAGTTTGTTTCGTCAAAAGATCAACCAGGGTCATTAAATTGAACTTGGTAGATTAATCAAGTGATCAGGGTCATTAACTTGAACTTGAATACTTGAGGGGATTTCTAAAACTGTTTGAATTTGTGTTTATTGTTAGAAAAGATAGATCGTAACGGTATTGGTTGAGTAACAGGTTTGAAGACTTCATTATTCCCAATGGAGGCAAATTGTCAAAACTTGAACCAGATATCTCGGATCCCAGCATATTGAGAGGGGGAGTCTGTGAAAGGGGGAGTCTGGATCAACAGCTAAAGGGAAGTCTGAAGTTAGAGTCAGGTGTTATTCCTGAAACCTGTGAAGAATGCTTATAGAGGATAAGACAAAGAGTTGAAGAAAAGACTAAGACCGAAGACTCAGGAGCAAAAGACTGATGAAGACTACGTCAACATCCAAGGGGGAGTCTGTTAATGCATAGGATGTCTGTTGACTACGTCTACATGAAGTCTTAGGTCAAGATAGGTCAAGATAGGTCAACAGAGGGTCTAGATAGTCAAAATCATGTTTTAATGTAATAGGTTCGCTTTTATGTACATTTGTATATAGGTCCGCTCATAGGGTCATTTTAGGTTCGCTTTTAGGTCATTAGGATGGTTCGCTTATGTGACAGTGTGGCAGGTCCGCTCATATGGCAGTCCATATGAGCGAACCACACTCACCCATATATACCTGATGTGCATGTTCATTTGAGCGGACGTATGTGTGTGCTTGTGGAACGAAACTCTGTCAAAATCTATTCAGAAAGCAATAAAAAGCATAGGAATTGAAAGGACAAGCTGTGTAACTTCATATATACTGATTCCGCCTTTATATACGAAGTTGAACTACCTTGACTGACTTTTCAGGTCAAAACAATGGTCCAACAGGAATGGGATTTGGAATTGAGACAAGAGATAGAGGTTTTGAAGATGTTGGTGGTGGTGAAATGTCATCATCATTTAAGATTAACCTTCTCCTTTTTGGTTGAGGAGAGGTTGATGATGTTTTGGGTGGATTAGTGGTGGTGATTTGAGATTGACTAACAGCTGTTGAAACAACTGGTGTTTCAACCACTGTTTCCATTACAACAGATGTTGTAACATCTGTTGTCTTCTGCTTTCTGGCAGGGGATGATGGTGTGGTTGTTTTTGGAGGTGAAGTGATTTTTGGTGGTGATGGTGGTAAGGCAGTGGTAATGGTGTGTGTTGAAGTGATGGCAAGTGTTTGGCTGACAGTTGTTGAAACCACTGCAGTATCAGCAGTTGTTGACACAGCAGGTGTTACAACAACTGTTTGGGTAGAAGTTTGATGTTGGGGACTTTTGGTCGGTGGTTTTGGAGTATGCTTTGTGGGTCTGGATGGTATGGATTTGGGTTCCCTCACTTTTCTAGTGAGATTTCTTTTTGGCACAGGATTTTGAACATCCTCTGTGTAACAACTATCATTAAAATTAGTAATTAGAATAATAATTAGTCAATAAGGAAACCTTAGTTGAGACACCCAAGTAATTCCGCACTAACCCTAAAATTTCCGGAATAATCGGAATCAGGATCACGGCCCCTAAAACTCAGGGGGGTTAAACCCTATTCGATAATTATCTTAAATTATGCGTTGTATATACTGAATTTCGAATGTTGTTGATTCACCAAGTCTATGCCACTAACTAGGCTAATCTACAAGCTAGGCCGCACCTTTACGGACCGTAAGGGTTAGTCCTTACGGACCGTAAGCCTACCAGCTTGCCTTACGGACCGTAAGGGTTAGGTCATACGGTCCGTAAGCAACATGAAATTTGGGATATAAATAGCCGACCTTGGCATTCGAATGTTGGTGTTAAAACGTCGATCGAATTCGTTCTGTACATCGATGTTAGGCTGTTATATCACAAATTAAACACACACGATCACGAAGTGCTGCCGCGGAACAGGGTAATTACTCGATCGCTATTACGATTCAGTTTCCGAGATCAATATATCCAAAGAATGTTTAAGTGCCGCCCACATTGGGTCATACTTTGTCGTTTATCGTTAATTCGATGAATGAGTTTAAGTATCGCACTTTGTCGTTCATTGTGAGAATTTGATCTCGTGAGAAATCGTGACTGTTGTATTGATCACTAACCCTGTTTTGTGTGCATTATTATTGAAATTAGGTTAACAGGGCTAAAATCATATTCTGTCAGTACTAAATCTGCAATGTGAGTTATTCTCTTTTTATCAACTGTTTTACAATACTCCAAATTATTTCCAGAATTATAAATTACAGTGATTAAGTTTATGTAATCACCAAGTTACAGCCGGTATGTGGGGTATTGTGCACTTTACTTGATAATCGTCACCATTGGGGCAGCCATTGGGTGATATGACCATAATCACAGACACCATTGGACAGGTGGGCCAATGGGTCGAGTGGTAAAGTACTGTGGGTAGTTGGTTGATATCAGAAACATTGTAAAAGATCTTAACACTGTAAATTATAACAGATGTGTCATTTTCAGCAACTAGAATAATTCACTCAGTATTTCCCCGCTGACAAAATCTTTTCCAAACATGTTTCAGGTGATCTGCTGTAATTCAGGAAAAATGCAGGGGAAGCATTTCAAGCTTAAGATAGTGGCTCAGTATAAAATAAAGAAATGTGTTTTATCCAGAAAATCTTACTATTGTAAATTATCAGGGTTTTATCCCGAATTGTGAAATAAAATAATCGGGAAAAGTTTTTAGCTTAAACGATCCTGTAAATAAAATTTCCGCTGCTAAACTCACAATAAACAAAGTACCGCAGGATTTCTGTCTCGCGGCTCCTGGAACGGGTCAAACCGGGCCGGGGGCCGTGACAGAAACAGGGTGGTATCAGAGCCACTAAGTTAAGCTAATTAAGTATTTAAAAGATACTTAATTTTTTTCTGATTACTATTACGTGATTATGTGTTTATGTGCTTTTAAACTGATTATTTGTTAATTACAGTATGGGTAAGCAAAAGTTACAAGATATCTATCTTAAACTAGATAGGTCAGTCTACGAAGAAGGAAGTTCGTCTAAAACTAAATTTTCAAAGCTCCCTACAATTCCTGAAGAAGGAATATTTGTGCAAAAAGCGAATTATGAATATCCGCTTTCTCCTAGAAAAAGGAATATGATTATTAAGAAAAGTAAGGAGCAAATCAGAGAAAAGAAGATTAAAAACGAAACCCAGGAGTTAATTAAGAAATCACCTTGGGAAGATAAACTCGATGAAAAATGGGCAAATTTGTATATGTTAGCCACTGTGGCAGAACATGCAAATCTTTAGATGCCCTACATCTAGCAAACAGCACTTCCCAATAAGTAAATAAATAAAATTTAGTAAAATAAATCTGAATATGTTTTCCTGTATTTTGTACAAATAGTGTGCAATAAAACTTCCATGTTTATTTGTTAAACTTTGTTCCAAAGTTTTAACTTAATATGTTTGTGCATTTTGCATATATGCTACACAGCATGAACGAGATACCTGAAGCTTTTCAGAACCTCAATCTTTACCCGGTGAATATAGAAGTTTCTCATGAATTTACTGGATATTTTGCTGATGTGGACCAACCTGTAAAATTTCCTACTCCACCATTGACCAAACCAAAAAGAAAGAAAAAGAAAAATTATGTGTGGGGAAGCCGTATATGTAGGAAAAAGCCAGTTACAAAACCTCCTAGAATTAACGACCCTGTAGGAAAAGGAAAGGCAATTATAATCCAGGAAAACCCTAATCAGCAAGAAAGGGAAACTGAAGCCAATAAAGAGTTTAGGCAAATGGAGAAACAGTTTGAGGAATATTCTCAAGAAATAGAAACAGAAATAGGGCAAGATTCTAGACCAACTCAGGTAGAAATTGGGGAGAGTTCCAACCAAAACCAAAGGCTAACTTTTCAGGAACAGATAGATATTCTATTGGCAAACTGTGATACTTTTCAGCCTGTCAATACGAATATTTTTACCTATCCTATTGAAAATCCACTTCCTATGAACTCTGGACCAGCAATCCCAGATCCAATAGTACACTTCCAACCTGTAGAAATGGAGGAATGGTGGACAAATGATTGGCAATTCCAAAATATTGTCAACGACCCTTATTCCTTTCTTCCACAATTCGATCCAGAACCCCTACCTAATCCACCAATGAGCAATGAGAATCTGGCTGAACTTCGCCATTTCGGTGAAGAATTGATGGATGCAGGGAATAGAATTAGGGAGATAGGGGGACAGATTGCCTGGAAGTATGATGAAAGGGAACTTCGTTTTTAGGATATCAAGTAACGAGAGATAAGAAGATGATAAAACTATCGTTGTGTAATAGTAAAAGTAAATAGTGAAACCAGTTGTAACATAACGAATAAAACGTTGTAAAATATCGGTGTGTATTGATGCATACTATACTGATATAAAATGGAATCGAGAAATCGATAAGTTTTGACTTTATGTGTTATGAATTGTCTGATTATTTGTATAAATTGCTAATTACTAATTACTCATAATAAATTATTATCAGATGGCAAATAATGATAACGAACCAGTAAATGAAGTTAATCAGTTAGAGCATCATCCAGAAGATCAATATATGACCAAACAAGATATTGAAAATATTATTGCTCAAGGGATAGCCAACACAATTCCAATATTCGTTGCTGCTATAAAAAGTCCAAACGAGCCGCAACATATCATTCCTAGTAAACATACTATTGAGGATAATTTCAGTAATAGTATAAGCGAGGGCAATGATCATATTAATCATGATAATGAATCTCAGCACACGCCGCGCCCTAAGAAACGAAAGGCTGCAACACCTGGTTGCACTTTCAAAGAATTCCTTGCTTGTAAACCCGCTGAATTTGCAGGCAACGAAGGAGCAACTGCAACACTGCGATGGTTAGAGAAAACCGAAGCAGTGATTGCAATAAGTAAATGTGCTGAAGAAGATCAAGTCATGTATGCCTCAAATTTGTTTAAAGAAGGAGCACTAGAATGGTGGAACACAGTACTGCAAGCAAAAGGAAGACGGGTGGCTTATGCTATGACTTGGGAAGAATTTAAGAATCTTGTCGAAAGAAAATTCTGTCCTGAGTATGAGAAGGAACAGATGGCAAATAAGTTCCTAAATCATCGAATGACAGGGGTAGATTGTCGTGGTTATACTTCGACATTCTTCGAATATGCGAGAGTGGTACCCAATCTGGCTTCGCCAGAACCGGTACTCATTTCCCGATATATTTGGGGATTAATTAGCGAAATTCGCAATATCGTTAAGGCTGCGAGACCTCATACTATTGACGATGCAGTAGAATTAGCTAACACCCTAACCGACGAACTAATACGCACAAGAGATGAAGATAGGAAGAAAGAATTGGCTCAAAAGATTACCCAGGGATTTAGGGTGGGTAATAGTAGTAATTTCAAGAAGAAAGGAGCAAGACAATCTTCAACCCCGCCATTTTGCAGAAATTGCAGAAGGAAACATTTTGGAAAATGCAATGCAATTTGTAATTTCTGCAAATCTGTAGGCCATAGTGAAGAAAACTGTAAGAAGAAAACTGTAATCTGTTTTCACTGTGGGGAAACAGGACATTACAAAACCGAATGCCCCAAACTGAACAACATCATCGATAACAAGGGCAAACCAGTTGAAGGAACTGTTAAGAAAAATGCCAGAGCTTTCCAGCTAACCACTCAAGAAGCAGAGCTCATTCCGGATGTGATAGCCGGTACGTTTTTAGTTCACAACGTTTATGCAAAAGTATTATTTGACTCTGGTGCAAACCAAAGTTTTATAAATACTTCATTCTGTCAAGCTCTTAAGTTACCGTTGACTACCGTTAGGCAGATTTTTACAGTCGAAACCGCAGATGGGAATTCAGTAGAAATTAATCAGGTTTTGCAAAAAGTAGAAATAGAACTCTTAGGTCATAAATTTGTTGCAAACTTATTACCTATGAAACTAGACGAGTTTGATGTTGTCTTAGGAATGGATTGGTTAATAGCCAACCATGCTCAAATCATTTGTGATAATAACTCTATAGAAATTCAAGCACCTACGGGAGAGGTAATTAAGATTGCAGGAGATAAACCTCGGAGGCCACTGAAGTTCATATCAGTAATGAAAGTTGCTAATTATGAACGGAAACAAGGAATAGTATATATGATTTCAGTAATCATTTGTACTAAAGGAAAAGAACTTAAGGAAATTCCTGTAGTCTCAGAATACCCAGATGTTTTTCCAGAAGATTTACCTGGGTTACCACCAGATAGAGAGGTAGAATTTAGGATTCATCTAATTCCAGGAACTATACCGATAGCCAAGGCACCTTATCGATTAGCTCCTACCGAAATGCTAGAATTAAAGAAGCAATTAGATGAATTACTAAGCAAAGGATTTATACAACCTAGTTCATCCCCTTGGGGTGCACCAGTGTTGTTTGTGAAAAAGAAAGATGGATCAATGAGAATGTGTATTGATTATAGAGAATTGAGTAAGGTTACAATTAAGAATCGATACCCATTACCTAGGATTGATGATCTCTTTGATCAATTACAAGGCGCTAAATATTTTTCTAAGATAGACTTGCGCTCTGGATATCATCAATTAAAGGTTCAAGAGGAAGACATACCTAAAACTGCTTTTAGAACTAGGTATGGTCATTATGAATTTACAGTCATGCCCTTTGGACTAACAAATGCCCCAGCTGCATTCATGGACATGATGAACAGGATTTGTAAACCATATTTGGATAAATTTGTGATCGTGTTCATTGACGATATACTCATTTATTCCAAAAGTCAAGTCGAGCATTGTCAGCACTTGCATGCACTCTTAACTTTGTTAAGAAAAGAAAAGTTGTACGCTAAATTCTCGAAGTGTGAATTTTGGCTACAAGAAGTGCAATTCTTAGGACACATGGTGAATCACGAAGGTATTCACGTAGATCCTGCTAAGATAGAAGCAATTACCAACTGGAAGGTTCCGCAAACTGCAATGGAAATTAGAAGTTTTATAGGTTTAGCTGGTTATTATAGACGGTTTATTAAGGATTTTTCCAAGATAGCTATACCATTAACTAAGCTAACCTGTAAAGCCACTAAGTTTGAAGGGGAACCAAAACAAGAAGAAGCCTTTAGAATTTTAAAACAGAAATTAACCAATGCGCCAATCTTAGCTTTACCAGAAGGAACAGAAGATTTTGAAGTATATTGCGATGCTTCAAAACTAGGATACGGATGTGTGTTAATGCAACGCAAGAAGGTAATTGCGTATGCCTCCAGACAATTGAAAAAGCACGAAGAAAACTATACAACTCATGATTTAGAACTAGGAGCCATAGTTTTTGCCCTTAAAATTTGGAGACATTATCTGTATGGAAGTAAATTTACTATTTATACAGATCATAAAAGTTTAAGATATATATTTGGGCAAAAAGAGTTAAACATGAGGCAAAGAAGATGGATGGAGATTTTAAGTGATTACGACTGTGATATTCAATATCACGAAAGAAAGGCAAACGTAGTAGCAGATGCTTTAAGTCGTAAGTATCATGAAAAGCAAAGGCGAGTCCGTGCCCTTAGAATAAATCTACAAATAGATTTAACGGAACAAGTGAAGGAAATCCAGAAAACAGCAATCAAGGACGATGCCGAAGGAATGAAAGGTTACCTAAAAGAATTGGAACAAGGAAATGATGGAATTTGGAAATTCCACAAAAACAGAATTTGGGTACCTAAACAGGGAAATTTAAGATCAAAGATTTTAGAGGAAGCTCATAAATCTAGGTATACCATACACCCAGGAAACAATAAGATGTATCAAGATTTAAGAAAGAATTTCTGGTGGATAGGAATGAAAAAGGATATAGCCGAATATGTATCTAAGTGTTTAACCTGTTCACAAGTTAAAGCCGAACACCAGAAACCCTCAGGTTTACTACAACAGTTAGAAATGCCTGTATGGAAATGGGAACTTATAACAATGGACTTTGTTATTAAGTTACCCAAGACTCGAAAAGGTAATGATGCCATTTGGGTAATCGTGGATCGATTGACCAAATCAGCTCATTTTTTTACCAATAAAGGAAACCTTTAGTATGGAAAGGTTAGCCAAATTGTATGTAGATGAGATAGTATCCTTACATGGAGTACCGCTCTCCATTGTATCGGATAGAGATAGTCGTTTCACTTCCCGTTTCTGGACAAGTTTCCAAGAATCAATGGGAACCCGACTTAATCTAAGTACTGCATATCATCCACAGACCGATGGACAAAGTGAAAGGACGATCCAAACTTTAGAAGACATGCTCCGAGCATGTGTAATTGATTTTGAAGGTAATTGGGATAACCATTTACCATTAGTTGAATTCTCCTATAACAATAGTTATCACTCAAGTATTGAAGCCGCTCCATTCGAGGCACTATATGGACGCAAGTGCAGAACACCTGTATGTTGGGCGGAAATAGGAGAAAGTCAATTATCAGGTCCGGAAATTGTGCAAGAAACCACAGACAAGATAACTCGAATCAAGGAACGATTGAAAACAGCCAGAGATCGCCAAAAGAGCTATGCAGACAATCGTCGCAAACCACTTGAATTCCAAATAGGAGACACAGTACTGCTGAAAGTATCTCCTTGGAAAGGAGTTGTAAGATTCGGTAAGAAAGGAAAACTGAGTCCCAGATATGTTGGACCATTTCCAGTGATTCAACGAATCGGACCAGTCGCTTATCGTTTACAATTACCAGAGGCACTAGCTGGAGTACATGATGTATTTCATGTATCCAATCTTAAGAAATGTCTATCAGACGAATCTCTAGTAGTACCTCTTCAAGACATAGAGGTAAATGAAAAACTGAAATTCATAGAAAAACCTTTACAAATAGAAGACCGAAAGATCAAGTTTCTCAAACACAAGCGACTAGTACTGGTGAAAGTCAGATGGAATTCAAAGAGAGGACCGGAATATACTTGGGAACTGGAATCAGAAATGAAGCGCAAGTACCCTCATCTGTTTCAATGAATCTCGAGGACGAGATTTTTCCTAAGGTGAGGAGGATGTAACAACTATCATTAAAATTAGTAATTAGAATAATAATTAGTCAATAAGGAAACCTTAATTGAGACACCCAAGTAATTCCGCACTAACCCTAAAATTTCCGGAATAATCGAAATCAGGATCAGGGCCCCTAAAACTCAGGGGGGTTAAACCCTATTCGATAATTATCTTAAATTATGCGTTGTATATACTGAATTTCGAATGTTGTTGATTCACCAAGTCTATGCCACTAACTAGGCTAATCTACAAGCTAGGCCGCACCTTTACGGACCGTAAGGGTTAGTCCTTACGGACCGTAAGCCTACCAGCTTGCCTTACGGACCGTAAGGGTTAGGTCATACGGTCCGTAAGCAACATGAAATTTGGGATATAAATAGCCGACCTTGGCATTCGACTGTTGGTGTTAAAACGTCGATCGCATTCGTTCTGTACATCGATGTTAGGCTGTTATATCACAAATTAAACACACACGATCACGAAGTGCTGCCGCGGAACAGGGTAATTACTCGATCGCTATTACGATTCAGTTTCCGAGATCAATATATCCAAAGAATGTTTAAGTGCCGCCCACATTGGGTCATACTTTGTCGTTTATCGTTAATTCGATGAATGAGTTTAAGTATCGCACTTTGTCGTTCATTGTGAGAATTTGATCTCGTGAGATATCGTGACTGTTGTATTGATCACTAACCCTGTTTTGTGTGCATTATTATTGAAATTAGGTTAATAGGGCTAAAATCATATTTTATCAGTACTAAATCTGCAATGTGAGTTATTCTCTTTTTATCAACTGTTTTACAATACTCCAAATTATTTCCAGAATTATAAATTACAGTGATTAAGTTTATGTAATCACCAAGTTACAGCCGGTATGTGGGGTATTGTGCACTTTACTTGATAATCGTCACCATTGGGGCAGCCATTGGGTGATATGACCATAATCACAGACACCATTGGACAGGTGGGCCAATGGGTCGAGTGGTAAAGTACTGTGGGTAGTTGGTTGATATCAGAAACATTGTAAAAGATCTTAACACTGTAAATTATAACAGATGTGTCATTTTCAGCAACTAGAATAATTCACTCAGTATTTCCCCGCTGACAAAATCTTTTCCAAACATGTTTCAGGTGATCTGCTGTAATTCTGGAAAAATGAAGGGGAAGCATTTCAAGCTTAAAATAGTGGCTCAGTATAAAATAAAGAAATGTGTTTTATCCAGAAAATCTTACTATTGTAAATTATCAGGGTTTTATCCCGAATTGTGAAATAAAATAATCGGGAAAAGTTTTTAGCTTAAACGATCCTGTAAATAAAATTTCCGCTGCTAAACTCACAATAAACAAAGTACCGCAGGATTTCTGTCTCGCGGCTCCTGGAACGGGTCAAACCGGGCCGGGGGCCGTGACACTCTGGCTCAGAACAACCCTACGCATTCAGCTCCGTGTAAGCTCTTTTCTCCTCATTCCACCTTGACATATCCTTTGCCGCTCTGTCCCTTTTTACACTTGCTACAGCTTCATCAAGTGTATTTTGGGTAACATCCACTTTTTTGCTGCCATCTGGCAAGGGAATTTTTCTGGTCATAGCATCCTTTTCTGGTTCAACATACAAACCATCATCTATACCCTTCTTCTTCCACTCCTTGATTTTCTCCCCCTTTTTGGCATTATCTGGGGGCAGTTGATCATTGAAGAGAACAATGGGAGGAGCAGTGCCAGTGGTGTTCAAGATATGGGCCTTTATAGCCTTGATATCAGCTTGAGTGTTTCTAAACCTGGACTCCAGCATATTTCTCAGCTCTTGTACATGTATAGCATGTTGCTGATCAGCCATTTGTTTTTGCTGCTGGAGAAAAGGTTGAAATAAGCTCCATAACTCATTTGCAGCAGATGCTTGTGGTGGAGCAGGTGCTTGAGGTGGAACAGCAGTGGGTTGCACCTTTGGTACTTTCAACAACTGATGCAGCATTTCCTTGATTTCTGCAACAGAGGTATCCAGTTTTTCAACTCTGTCCGTCAATTCGAGGTACTTTAAACCATCACCCAATTTAATGGGATCATCTGATTTCCCACTAATAGTGGTTGTATCAGTTGTTGATGTAGGGAGTGTATTCCAAACATTATCCACTAATGCCCCTCTTTCTTGGTACTGGGGTCTTCTTCCTTCATCACTTGATAGCCTTTTGATGGTACCAGTGGTCAAAACAAACTCACTAGTGGAGATCAGATGTGCTATAGAAGGAATTGCCTCCAAGGAAGTCTTATTGATGTAACCACTGTTGGAGCAGCTTGTTGAGGTGCAACAGGTTGCATTTGTGCCTGAGGGACAGGTGTGACACCTGTGTCACTGTGACCTTCAAACAAATGCCAAACTAATGAAATTTTGTGTTTCATACTTGGGATTTGTTAAAATATGTGTATCATTTGCACATATCAATTCATGTTCGATTTCGGGCTTTAAATCGCTTTCTGGAAGGTTATACGCGATTTGATGCGTAAATATAACCAGTTTAACGCAACAAACACTCTGGAACAGTTATATAGGCTTAACATACCTTAAATAACCTTTACATAACTTAGAAATAAGTTTTGGATGGTTTGGTATGCCGAAATCAAGTTTATTCGCTTACAGGGACTAAATTCGACAAACTGCGAAAGTATACTGAATTGTACTGTAACGAACGATCCGGAACTTGACCATAAGTTAAACACACTTTAAATATCCTTTACATAGCTTAGAAATAGGCTTTGAGGGGTTCAGTGTGCTAAAATAAACTTTATGCTCATTCAGGGACTAAAAGCGTCAAAAAGTGCACCAGTTTGCATTTTCGCGCATATCTTACGTTCTGAATATATCCGGACATCCAAAAATTTATGTAATCATTAAAATATTATATTTTAGTGATTGGCATGATAAAATTTCCATTCATCGGTTAATTTGGTTCGTTTTCGCGTCCGTTTGAGTTTCGTCGTAATTTAACGAATAACGCGACCGTACGACCGAACGAGCCGACATCCGAGAGTTTTCCAAGCACATTTTGAGTCCTCTAAACTTTATTGACCTTGTAGAGCCTTGAAAATGGCTTAACGGGGGTCAAAAGGGGCTGAAATGGGCTTAAACCTAGTGCAGGGACCTGAATTGTAAATATGTCAAACTTGTGCTAAACTGGGGAGCCCATGCGGGGCGCGTAACCCCCTCCCCATTACTTACGCGGGCCGCCTGAAGTGCCCAGCGACCAGAAAGTTTGTTTTAGCATTCTGTTGATAATTCAGGGGCTGTTTATGCAATTTTCTGGTGTGTTATCTAAGGTCTCTAATCATATCCTAACACATGTATGGCAGTGATTTAATCCTTGTTTGCCACACAAACAAGTGTCTTGATCTTATTCATCATGCTTAACTATAAATAGCCACCACCTTTCATTTGTTTCCTTGCTCATTTCCTCATTCTCTTCTCTACAATCTGAATTAGAGCTCTCTCATCTGATTTGGAAGCTTGTTTTCTTGTAGAAAAGATAGCAAGGACCCTTAGTGAGCATTCTTTCATTCTTTTTATTTCTTTCCTAGTTTAAAAGTCAAATATAGTTTGACTTTCAGTTTGACCAGTCTTTGGTCAACGCAAAGTTCGGTTGAACTTTGCAACGTGATTGTAATCACGTTGGTTATAATCCTTAGTGATTATACCCGCTGATTACCACGTTAACTAGGTGTAGTGACGAGTCAAAGTTTCGGTCAAAGTGCGTTTTAGCACGCATTTTGCCTCGGAACTACTTTAGGGTATCAAAACACCTTTTTTTGATACCAAATCAGTAGGTTAAACATGTTTTGACATGTTTAACTCGTCACTATTAGTTTAGTGCTTGTTTAGGGTCGTAAGGTAAGCGGTCTAAACAACCACTTAGACTTTCGAACCCGACCCGTTTGGTCGATCATTAGGATCCGACCAAACGTAGTTAGTGATCATAGTTACATAGGGAATAACCACTGAGGCTATACTTTATGATCACGTATGATTGGTTAGTCATTTGCTAGTTAGCTTGTGTGCCCATAGGAAATGACCAAAATGCCCTTTTGAAGCTAAAATCTGTATGATGCATATGTAAACATATTTTTGACATATAATCTGATTTAGTAACATGTTTAGGCATAATTGGGCATGTGAGACTTGACATAGCACATAGTAACCATCCGAACATAGTTTTACGCTAGCGACGCATTATAGTAGCTTATACTACCATAATGGGTCGATACGGGTCAAAAGTACTTAGGTAGACTTTCCAATCAGAATGTAAGGTCTATTAAATCATACCATATCAGTTCAATTACTCGTTTGATTTATAGAACCTCATTCTATCCTATCTCCCAATTTAGGATCCGTTTATTAACATAGTTACCTATATTAGGTGCCGTTTGATTCTGTGATCCCTCTAGCTTTGCTTGGTTGTTGTTCAAGACTTCTCAGCACCCTTAAGTGAGTACATAGTCCCCTCTTTTGCTGTTTTCAAACTGTTTTGGGGTGGAACACATGTGCCTACTTGATACTTTCATGTTTCCCATGTTTTTATATCATATACTTACTATGTTCAACAGTACACTATTAGTACATGATTTCATTATGTTTTGCTATGTATGTTCACTTAACATGCTAGCATATTGATTTCCGTATATTACATTTTGTCGCATATGCTCATCCAGCATATGGACACATTGTTTTACATTTTGAACCGTTGTAACCGTTTGATCCTGTGAACCGTTTGTGACTACTTGACTATGTGAACCGTTTGTAACCGTTGATTGACATGAACCGTTTGAAATATGTTTGAACCGTTGGGTTTGGGAAGTGATTAGGTAATGGGATGGGTGTAATGTGTTAAAAGCATGGTGGATACGCCGCTGGTACTTCCTATATATAAGTGCTTTTAATACATTATATGTCGTTGCGTTAACTAGATCACTTGGGCAAGGATATTGAAACAAAGTTATATTACAAGGTTTTTCTAACGATATATATATTTCGAGTTTTATTTCAAAAACGATTTACAATCTGGATTTTACTAAACAAATGTTTTGGAGTTAAGAATCATGGTTACGAGATTTTATCAATTATAACCAACTTGATTTGAGTTGGTTAATTATGTCGCAATACTACACTTTTCAAAACAAGATTTTTAAATAAGTATTGCCACATGCAAACTAGCCATGAATCCGACACTTAAACAAAACCATTGTACTCGCCGGCATTTTTATGCTAACGTACCTATTTTCACATGTGTTTCAGGTACAATAGTTGATGATGCTTGATGATGATATTGGTGCACTCTCACATAGGAATGAACAAGGCCTTAGCGACTTTAAAACTTGAAAGATAATAGTTGTATTTATCTAATTTGTATCAAAACATTTAGTTCAATAATGCAATAAAACAAAACTGTTTAATCCATGGTTGTGAAAACAATGATTCTGTTACAACACTCCTCGACGTTTCCGTCACGTTTTGTTGTTTTACGTGGTCGGGGTGTGACAACAGGGGCTTAAACATACTGAATTTATGGAACAGTGGTTTGAACATAATGCACAGGCACAGGGGTTGCAGCATAGTGAGCAGTGTTAACATGTGTTGCAGGGGTATATTGGGTATAGTGCACAGTGCTTTGTTGTTGTTGTAAGGACCTTCAAAAATGTCCCTAACTTAGTCATACATGAAAACCCGGACCCCTAAAACCCTAACCAGCTTGAAAAATCATGAAAAACAAAATTCTGGGTTTTAGGCGGGCCGCGTAAGGAATAGCCTAACCTTACGCGGGCCGCGTCAACTTAAGGTTGACCGGATAAGGATGTCGGGCCCACGTGTTGACCAGCTGGGAACCTACTTGTGACCAATCAAGCCTACGCCTAGACTAGGCGGCCAGGCGGGCCGCGTAAAAGTAAGCCGAAGGCTTACGCGGGCCGCGTAAAGTCCCAATTTCAGCTATAAATAGCCTGTTGCATGCACAGTCCACTGGTGTCGAAACTTTTTCGTAAAAGCGAATTCTCACTACTGTAAACTCGAAAATTCAATTAGTATAGTGAGGCGTTGCTGCAATACCGGGTATTAACTCGATCGCTATTACGATTCAACGTCCGATCGATTGAAACTATCCAATGGATGTTTAAGTGCTGCCCGCATTAGGGTTATACTTTGTTATTCGTCGTGATTCTGACGGGATATTTGGGTATTGCCCAAATCAGGGCTATACTCTGTTATTCGTTGCGAATCCGCTGGATATTTAAGTATCGCACTTTGTCATTTGTTGTGCGGGTTGAATCTCGTGAATTGTCGTAACTGCTGTATTAGTTACTAAACCAGTTTGTGTGCATGGTTATTTAAATTAGGTTAAATAAGGCTAATCAGTAGGATTATACACTGCTCGTTAAATCTGCAATGTGAGTCATTCTCTTTTTATCAACTGTTTTACAATACTCCAAATTATTTTCCAAAATTATAATTACAGGGATTAAGTTTATGTAATCACCAAATTACAGCCGGTATGTGGGGTATTGTGCACATTACTGCTGTTTTATCACTTTAGGTGGGCGAGCCTAAAATTTGTGATACTCGTCACTATTGGGTGACAGGACCAATAGTGATATAACCATAGTCACAGATCCGGTCGAGTGACAAATACTGTGGGTAATTGGTTGATATAGAAACATTTTAATCTCCCTTAATACCGTAAATTATAACAACGTGTCATTTTATTAAAATGAATGATTCACTCAGTATTTCCCCGCTGACAAAATATTTTTACAACATGTTTTAGGTGATCTACTTTGAATCAAGTGCAAGTGCTCAGGAGCACTCCAAAGCTTAAAGTAGTGGCTCGAAGAAATAAATAAACATGTTTTGTAAAATAAAGGAATTATGAAATTTCTCCACTGTAAATTACGGGGTTTATCCCGAATTATAAATAAATAATACTCGGGCATTTTCAAGTTTAAACGATCCTGTTAAGACTTCCGCTGTAAACATGAATACCACGGGTTTTCTGTCTCGCGACTCCTGGACCGGGTCAAACCGGGCACGGGGGACGTGACAGAAAAAGGTGGTATCAGAGCCACTGATTTAAGCCAATTAAGTATTTAGAAATACTTAATTTATCTGATTGCCATTCTGTGATTTCGTGAAACTTTAGTTTACAAAATTTTAACTTAGAATTGTGTGCGTCTTCGTGTGTACTAACAGCATGAATGAACTATCCGAAGCCCTACAGAATATTTCAATCCATAGTACAGATATGGATATCACCAGTGTCACTACTGGGTACCAGGCAGATGTAGAAGAGCCTATGGTATTTAAAGCCCAACCCCATGAAAAACCTAAAGTAGTGAAAAAGAGATATAGGTGGGCAGGTTGGAGGCGTGTACGTAGGAAGAAGCCCGCAACGCAGAAAACCATGAAAAAGGAAGACCCAAAAGACAAAGGGAAAGGCATAGAAACTGGGGAGAGTTCCAGGCAAAACCAGGAACCACTGTCTTGGGAAGAAGAGTTGGACCGTAAATTAACTTTAGGTGACATTTTCGGACCTGCTGATGAAACTCTCTTTAACTACCCAGCAGAAGCCCTACTACTTGTTAACCTAGAACCTGCCATTCCAGACCCTAAAGTTCACCCTAGACCTTTACCAGGAACACTAGAAGAGTGGAGGACTGCCAACTGGCAATTTCAGAACATTATGAATAGCCCTAATACTTTTCTCCCTCAATTCGACCCAGAACCTACACCGAACCCACCAATGAGTAACGAAAACTTAGCTGAACTCCGCCGTTATGGCGAGGAATTGGTGGATGCCGGAAATAGGATTCGGGTGGTAGGAGAGCAGATCTCTTGGAAATACGACGAGAGGGAACGTCGTTTCTGAAAAAGCCAGTTAACAGAGATTGTAGGAGGTGGTGTGGTTGTAATGTATAATACTAATAAATAGTAAAATTTAAATCTTGTAAAATAGTCTAAAAATAAAACATTGTAAGATAACCAGTGTGTACGGACACATACTATTAAAACTATATAAAAATCGAATGGTCGCAAAGTCGACAGTTTTGGCTGTACATGTTTTTGTGATTACTTGTTTCTTAATTTGTCTTTTCGTGTTAATTGACTACTTGTTAATGTACAGAATGGGTAAGCAAAAGCTTTCGGATATTTACCATCAACTAGATAGTGCCCAAAAGACTAAGAGAACCTCGTCCCAACCAAATTCCTCAAGATATGCAGTAAATACCAATGAAGGAATATTTATTCGTAAAGCATCCTATGAAAACCCACTTACTCCCGAGAAAAGAGATTGGATTATTAGAAAAAGCCAAGAGAAAGTAGGAACGTCCAAATCAAAAGAAGTGGTAATTAATAAGAAAATAGGTAAAAAACCCGCCGTGGGAAAACGAATTAGATGAAAAATGGTCAGACCTTTATACGTTAGCTACTACTGCAGTGAATCTCAATCCTTAATTAAGATAAGTGGCCAAACCAAAATAAACCATGATAAATAAATAAGTACGAGGGAATAAAATAAATGCAGGGAATAATTATCATAGTATGTTTTTGGAATTTCAGTTGTAATAGATCTATAAGGTTGTTGTGTTTATTATTTTAAATAAAGTTTGGTTGTAAAATATATCAAAGTGTTTATATTAAATAATAGTTCGTAATTGATATACATCCAGATGGAACACGCCGTAAATGAACTAGTTAACGAAGCTAACCAGTCGGAACACAATAACGAGGATCACTTCCTAAATCGGCAAGACATAGAAAATATCGTTGCCCAGGGAATAGTTAATGCTATCCCAGCTATCGTCGCTGTAGTAAAAAGTCCTGTCGAGCCTTCGCAAGCTCACCCTAGTAAACGTACGCACGACGATACTGCCAGTAATAGTATCAATGGAGGCGGTAATAATAATGACAGAATTCAAACCCAAATACATAAAAGGATGAAAGCTGCAACACCTGGTTGCACTTACAAAGAATTCCTCGCCTATAAACCTGTGGAATTTGCAGGCAACGAAGGGGCGACTGCGGCACTGCGTTGGTTAGAGAAAACCGAGGCAGTAATCAAAATAAGTAAATGTGCCGAGGAAGACAAGGTCATGTACGCTTCTCACCTTTTCAGGGAAGAGGCGTTAGAATGGTGGAACACGGTATTACAAGCTAAAGGAAGTAACGTGGTTTATGCCATAAGTTGGGAAGAATTTAAGCAATTGATAGAAAGAAAATTTTGTCCCAAATATGAAAAAGAACAAATGGTAAACAAATTCCTAAGCCACCGAATGGTGGATGTGGACTGTCGAGGGTATACTTCTAAATTCCTTGAGTATGCCCGGATTGTACCTACTCTGGCCTCGCCGGAACCGGTACTTATTTCTCGCTATATTTGGGGTTTGATTAGCGAGATCCGTGACATTGTCAAAGCTGCAAGACCTCGCACGATTGATGATGCAATAGAATTAGCCAACACCTTAACTGACGGCCTGGTACGCACTCGAGAAGAAAATAGAAAGAAGGATTTGGCCCAGAAAATTACCCAAGGATTTCATGTGGGTAATAGTAGTAATTTCAAGAGAAGGGGAACAGGGCAATCTTCTGTTCCGCTATATTGCAAAAACTGTAAGAAGAAGCATTTCGGAAAATGTAGGGAAACCTGCAATTTTTGCAAAACTGTAGGACATCGTGAAGAGAATTGCAGAAAGAAAACCATAGTCTGCTACAACTGCGGAGAAACTGGGCATTACAAGCTAGATTGCCCTAAATTAGTCAAACCAGCAGACAACAAGGCCAAACCGGCTGAAGGAACTACCAAGAAGAACGCTAGAGCCTTCCAATTGACTACTCAGGAAGCCGAATTAATTCCTGATGTCATAGCTGGTACGTTTTTAGTTCACGACGTTTATGCAAAAGTATTATTTGACTCTGGTGCAAACCAAAGTTTTATAAATACTTCATTTTGCCAAGCCCTTAATTTACCTTTAACCAACCTTAGGCAAATTTTTACAGTCGAAACGGCAGATGGGAATTCTGTTAAAATAAATAAGGTTTTACAAAAAGGGAAGATAGAACTTTTAGGCCATAAATTTTCTACAAACCTGTTACCCATGAACTTAGCCGGATTCGATGTCGTGTTAGGAATGGATTGGTTAGTAGCCAACCATGCTCGAATTCTCTGTGATAAAAAATCCATAGAAATCCATACACCCACAGGAGAATTAGTAATAATTACGGGAGATAAGCCACAAAAGCCACTGAAATTTATTTCAGTAATGAAATTGGCCAGTTATTCAAGAAAACAAGGAATAGTATATATGGTTTCGATAGTTATTAATAACAAAAGTAAGAAACTGGAGGATATTCCGATAGTATCCGAATACCCAGATGTTTTTCCAGAAGACCTACCAGGATTACCACCAGATAGGGAGGTAGAATTTAGAATTCATCTAATTCTAGGAACTGTTCCGATAGCCAAGGCACCCTATCGGTTAGCACCTACTGAAATGTTAGAATTAAAGAAACAGTTAGATGAATTACTAAGTAAAGGATTTATACGACCAAGTTCCTCTCCATGGGGAGCCCCGGTGTTGTTTGTAAAGAAGAAAGACGGATCGATGAGAATGTGTATCCACTATAGGGAATTAAACAAAGTTACAATTAAGAATCGATACCCATTACCTAGGATTGATGATCTTTTTGATCAATTGCAAGGAGCTAGATATTTTTCTAAGATAGATTTGTGCTCCGGATATCATCAATTAAAGGTACAAGAAGAAGACATACCTAAAACTGCTTTCAGAACTAGGTATGGACATTACGAATTTACAGTCATGCCCTTCGGATTAACAAATGCTCCAGCAGCATTTATGGACATGATGAATAGAATCTGTAAACCGTACTTGGATAAATTTGTGATCGTTTTCATCGACGATATACTTATTTACTCCAAAAGTCAGGAGGAACATTGTGAGCACCTTCATGCACTCTTAACCTTGTTAAGAAAAGAAAAGCTTTATGCCAAATTCTCGAAGTGCGAATTTTGGCTACAGGAAGTGCAATTATTAGGACACATGGTGAATCACGAAGGTATTCACGTAGATCCCTCCAAAATTGAAGCGATCACTAAATGGAAGGCCCCGCAATCAGCAACGGAAGTTAGAAGTTTTCTAGGATTAGCTGGATATTATAGGCGTTTTATTAAATATTTTTCTAAAATAGCCGTGCCATTAACCAAGCTAACCTGTAAACTCGTAAAATTTGAATGGGGACCGAGACAGGAAGAGGCTTTTAGAATTTTAAAGAAAAAGTTAACAAATGCCCCAATCTTAGCATTACCAGATGGAACAGAAAATTTTGAAGTTTACTGTGATGCTTCTATGCTAGGATTAGGATGTGTGTTAATGCAACGCAAAAAATGTAATTGCGTATGCCTCAAGACAATTGAAAAAGCATGAAGAAAGCTACACGACTCATGACTTAGAATTAGGAGCAGTAATTTTTGCCCTTAAGATTTGGAGACACTATCTGTATGGAAGTAAGTTTACTGTCTATACGGATCATAAAAGCTTAAGGTATATATTTGGGCAAAAAGAATTAAACATGAGACAAAGAAGATGGATGGAAATTCTAAGCGATTACGACTGTGATATTCAATATCACGAGGGAAAGGCAAATGTAGTTGCAGATGCCTTAAGTCGTAAGTATCATGAAAAAAAAAAAGCGAGTTCGTGCCCTTAGATTAAATCTACAGTTAGATTTAATGGAACAATTAAAGAGTGTTCAAACCATAGCAATCAAGGATGATGCTGAAGAAATGAAAGGACGAACAAAAGAATTGGAACAAGGAAGTGATGGAATTTGGAGATTCCACAAGAAAAGGATTTGGGTACCTAAACAAGGGGATTTAAGGAATAAGATTTTAGAGGAAGCCCATAAATCTAGGTATACTATGCACCCTGGAAATAATAAGATGTACCAAGATTTAAGAAATAATTTCTGGTGGATAGGTATGAAAAAGGATATAGCTAGTTATGTATCTAAGTGTCTTACTTGTTCACAAGTTAAGGCAGAACACCAGAAACCTTCAGGATTACTTCAACAGTTAGAAATGCCTGTTTGGAAATGGGAACTAATAACCATGGATTTCGTTACTAAGTTACCCAAAACCAGAAAAGGTAATGATGCGATTTGGGTAATTGTGGACCGATTAACCAAGTCAGCTCATTTTCTACCCATGAAAGAAACTTTCACCATGGAAAGATTAGCAAAACTATATGTTGATGAAATAGTATCCCTACATGGAGTCCCACTCTCTATTGTATCGGATAGGGATAGTCGTTTTACCTCACACTTCTGGACAAGTTTCCAAGAAGCAATGGGTACCCGATTGAATTTAAGTACGGCTTATCATCCCCAAACAGACGGACAAAGTGAAAGAACCATTCAAACCTTAGAAGACATGCTCAGAGCGTGTGTAATAGATTTTGGTGGAAATTGGGATGATCATTTGCCCTTAATTGAATTCTCCTATAACAATAGTTATCATGCAAGCATTGAAGGTGCCCCGTTCGAAGCACTGTATGGACGCAGGTGTAGGACTCTAGTTTGTTGGGCAGAAATAGGAGAAAGTCAATTATCAGGACCTGAGATTGTGCAAGAAACCACCGACAAGATAACGCAGATCAAGGAAAGACTAAAGACAGCTCGAGATCGCCAGAAGAGTTATGCAGACAATCGTCGTAAGCCGTTAGAGTTTCATGTCAGAAATAAGGTACTTTTGAAAGTTTCTCCTTGGAAAGGAGTAGTACGATTTGGGAAGAAAGGAAAGCTGAGCCCAAGGTACATAGGACCATTTTCAGTGATCCAACGAATAGGACCAGTTGCTTACCGTTTACAATTACCAGAAGAATTAGCTGGGGTACATGATGTGTTTCATATATCCAACCTCAAGAAATGTCTATCTGACGAATCTCTGGTAGTACCTCTCCAAGATGTGCAAGTAAATGAAAAGTTGAAGTTTGTTGAAAAAGCACTTCAAATAGAAGATAGAAAGATTAAGTTTCTCAAACATAAACGACTGGTGCTAGTCAAGGTCAAGTGGGATTCAAAGAGAGGACCTGAATATACTTGGGAGCTGGAATCAGAGATGAAGCGCAGATATCCACACCTATTTCAATAAATCTCGAGGACGAGATTATAATTAAGGTGGGGAGGATGTAAGGACCTTCAAAAATGTGCCTAACTTAGTCATACATGAAAACCCGGACCCCTAAAACCCTAACCAGCTTGAAAAATCAAGAAAAACAAAATTTTGGGTTTTAGGCGGGCCGCGTAAGGGATAGCCAAACCTTACGCGGGCCGCGTCAACTTAAGGTTGACCGGATAAGGATGCCAGGGCCACGTGTTGACCAGCTGGGAACCTACTTGTGACCAATCAAGCCTACGCCTAGACTAGGCGGCCAGGCGGGCCGCGCAAAAGTAAGCCGAAGGCTTACGCGAGCCGCGTAAAGTCCCAATTTCAGCTATAAATAGCCTGTTGCATGCACAGTCCACTGGTGTCGAAACTTTTTTGTAAAAACGAATTCTCATTACTGTAAACTCGAAAATTCAATTAGTATAGCGAGGCGCTGCTGCAATACCGGGTATTAACTCGATCGCTATTACGATTCAACGTCCGATCGATTGAAACTATCCAATGGATGTTTAAGTGCTGCTCGCATTAGGGTTATACTTTGTTATTCGTCGTGATTCTGACAGGATATTTGGGTATTGCCCAAATCTGGGCTATGCTCTGTTATTCATTGCGAAACCGCTGGACATTTAAGTATCGCACTTTGTCATTTGTTGTGAGGGTTGAATCTCGTGAATTGTCGTAACTGCTGTATTAGTTACTAACCCAGTTTGTGTGCATGGTTATTTAAATTAGGTTAAACAAGGCTAATCAGTAGGCTTATACACTGCTCGTTAAATCTGCAATGTGAGTCATTCTCTTTTTATCAACTGTTTTACAATACTCCAAATTATTTTCCAAAGTTATAATTACAGGGATTAAGTTTATGTAATCACCAAATTACAGCCGGTATGTGGGGTATTGTGCACATTACTGCTGTTTTATCACTTTAGGTGGGCGAGCCTAAAATTTGTTATACTCGTCACTATTGGGTGACAGGACCAATAGTGATATGACCATAGTCACAGATCCGATCGAGTGACAAATACTGTGGGTAATTGGTTGATATAGAAACATTGTAATCTCGCTTAATACTAACATGTCATTTTATTAAAATGAATGATTCACTCAGTATTTCCCCGCTAACAAAATATTTTTACAACATGTTTCAGGTGACCTACTTTGAATCAAGTGCAAGTGCTCAGGAGCACTCCAAAGCTTAACGTAGTGGCTCGATGTTGGTGCACTACATCTGTCCACTTCGTCTTGTATCGAGTCTTAGTTTTAGATTGTTAGATCAGGGCACGTTATACGAGAAAACATGAGATTGTATGTATATTAAGTCAGGGTTTCGCTCATAGGGACATAGATAGTTTCGCTTATATGGTCCATGTAGTTTCGCTTATATGGTCATTAAGGGTTTCGCTCATATGGCAGTGTATGTTGGAGCGAAACCTCATGCCCTATATATAGGTACACATGAGCGAAACCATGTAACATGGTCTTGTAACTCATACCGAAGTGCTGCCGGTGTGAGATTTGGATGTAATCGTTGTCAAATCAATACAAAAAGGTGTTAAAAGTGATTTGCTAGCTGTTTCTAAGTCAGATACTTGTTTTCCCCACCTGTATCTGATCAAAACTCCTCTGAACAACTCGTTCGGGTCGAAACACAATCCTACAAGTGGTATCAGAGCTTCAGGAGGAGGAGTTCTGCAGAGAATAGCTGGAATTCATCGAAATTTCTTTCTTCTACACCTTCTTTTATCAGTTCAGGAAGTTTTACCGGTCAAAATTGGATCAAAATTTCACAGACTGTGTATTATTGGTCATAGACAAATCCCTGAGAGTTTGGCATTAAAATACGAATTAAAAATGGACTAAAATTGGTTCCGAATAGGTTTCGCTCTTACGGACATCAAGAGGTTTCGCTCTTGTGACAGTGCTAGTTTCGCTCATAGATACACAAAATCAGGGGTTTCGCTCATTCAGACCATCATATTTCGCTTTTGTGTCAACAAATTAGAAGGTTTCGCTCATTTGAACAGTGCTAGTTTCACTCCAGTGAACAATTCAGGGGTTTCGCTTTTTCGAACTTATTGGTTTCGCTCTTTTGAACAACTTCAGTAGTTTCGCTTTTGTGAACACAAGGTTTCGCTTTTAAGGACTGTTGTGTGAATTTTTGAAATTGAAAAATGGACGAGGAATTTTACAACGCATTCGTTACTCCAGTTACCCCGATCAGTATTACACAAACCACAATGCTCGAAAACGAAACGGGAACAATGCAAAAACCACCTAAACTATTGAACATTGAAGAATATAAAGGATGGGAGGGTCGTTTCGAGAACTAGGTACAAGCTAACTATCTAGATGCATGGGAATGTGTTGAAACGAAGTATGTGAGACCATTAAATGATGATGAAGAGGAAGTTGCGATAAAAGATATGAGTGCCGATGACAAAAAGAAATATAAAAATGAGAAAATGATGCTAAGTTTGTTACAACAAGCTGTGAAGGAAGATATTATGGTGTTGTTACAACACAACAGAAGTTCTTATTCTATCTGGAAAGCATTGCGATCAAAGTTTGTTGGCAGTCAGGAGATGGTCAAGAATAAGAAGTCGCTTTTGAAAAAGGAGTTTTATTTGTTTAGAGGATTGAAGAACGAGAGTACAAAACAAATCATTGAAAGATATTGCAACTTGTTGGTGAACATGAAGAGGTTAAGCATCAACAAAGACAATGAAGAGTTGATTGAAAAACTTGCTGATGCGTTACCACATGAAACTTGGGGAACATATCTGATGATGCTCAGGAACAAAAAGGGTTTTAGCACGTTAACTTTCAGCAAATTTATTGAGAAGTTGGAAGCTCAGGAAATGGAACAAAGAAAGATTGTTCGAATGAAAGATTTCGATGGAGAACAGGACATTGGGTTGTACTATAAAGCAGGGGTGAATGAGAAGTCTACAAATTTATCTCCAAAAATAGAAACTGCTTACAACGCCAAAAATTCTTTTGGAGGTTCATCATCAGGATCAAACAGCAAAACAAGTTTCACATCATTTCCGTCATTTGATCCGAACATCTCAGCAACAAAAAATGGGAGAAAACTTCAGTGCAATATTGTTTTAAATCTTGAAAATGATCAAGATTATTCTGAGGAAGTTGCTAAAAACCACATGTCTTTATTGGGAATGGTTTTAGAATCTTATAGTTGTTTTGTTACAGGTCGTATTGGGAATCCAATGCTAACAAAGGAAGATTACGACCAGATAGACGCTGAAGAGATGGAACTGATGGACATAAAATGGTGTTTGGCAAGCGTGTTAAGGAGAGCTGACAAATTCAAGGAGATCACGGGGAGAGATGATCTTCGTGAGGCTAATGTTTCTACTTTAGGTTTTGACAAATCTAAAGTTACTTGTTTTCGCTGCAGGGAGAAAGGTCACTTTAAGAGGGAGTGCACCAACCGTGAAGCAAGTGGAGCTCAGAATCCTTTTAACAACAACAATGAATACTACCGTAAAGCCATCTACCATCAAGTTGCTCAACAACCATCTCAACAACATCTACATCAGGCACAAACTGCACATGGAAGACCCATAATTGAAGATTCTGGAAAGAGGGCATGTGTGGTTAATCAGGAAGAAAAGAAGTCATTCAACTAGGATAAATATGTTTCAGCTGATGGAAAAGCTTGTTTGATTGATCAAGATGATGAGAAATTACCTGAAGGTTTTAGCTGGGAAAATTTCACATGGGATGATTATATTCCTGATCAAGCTACAGCTTACACAGCTTTTGTTGCCAGAGTTAAAGAAGATAGTGATGATGATGATTCTGAGTATTATGCTAGACAAATGGAAAAACATCTAAAGATGATGGAAGAAAGCGACAGTGAAGATGAGAAGGCAAAGAAGAAAAAGAAGAAGGTAAAAACACCAGTTAGCAGCGATGATGAGACAGTACCGGTAGTGAGAAGAAAAGTGAAAGAAATTCCAAAGTTCGAGATTAATGAAGAAGCCATTGCAAGGAAAAGTCCAATAACTTGTGAAAATTGTGAAGCTGTAAAGAAACAGAACAGTTCATTGATCCACAACATGAACAGATTGAAAGAATCATATGATGTGTTGAACAGGGCAATGAATATGTACATTGACACAAGTGAAGAGCAGGCTATAGCAATGAAAACACTTCAGGGAGCTTTCATGGTCAAGCAAAAAGTTGTAAACAACTATATTGAGAAGTGTGCTGATCTCGAACAGAAGCTTGAACTTCAAAGAATTGAAACTGAAAGAGTTAACCGTTTATTGAAAAGTTACTCATGTTCGTCTTATGTTATTGACAGGATTTATCCGACAGCTGAAAGCTTAAAGGCATTTGAGGACGATGATGTAACTGAAGAAAGAAAGTTTCAGAAGAAAAGATTGAAGAAAAGACTCCAGTGAAAAAGACCAAAAAGAAGAAAGGCACTGTAGAGACGACATCTGGTAAGAAACAAGGTGTCAGTTACAACAAGTGTCCACCCCGTTTGGAAAATGGATATTTGGCTAGAAATCCAAATGATGAAAGAGTCAAAAAGGCGACTAACTTACAATGGGAGTCGGAGTCGTCAGTCAATCTTCCAGAAAGTATTGATGTTACATTTACATCATCTGACACTGATCAACAATCTCAATTGATGAAGTTAGTGGTGGATCATGTGTTAGAAAACGATGAAACAGAAGAGTCAAAGTCGGAGTCAGAGTCAAAGTCTGAGTACAGTACTCCGGGTCAAACAGAAAAACAGGACAAAATAGTGTATGATAGAGAATTCCTGTTATCAAAATCTAATTTGGATGATGAACCGTTTAAAGTTGCTTACACTTTGAATGATTCTGACAAATTATATTCTGATGAGGAATTTCCAATAAGAGGTGTCAAAACTGAATTGATAAACAAGGTTTTCAAACTCACATAAATTAATATTTCTGAAATAAAAGATTTGTGTCTTAATGAAAAACCTAAAAAATACACCTCAAGAATTCAACAAAGACTGAACAAGAAAAAAGGTTACGGTTCTGGTTCTGGTTTCCAAAAGAAATCAAACCATAATGGTAATTTCAAAAAGAAAGGTCTTGGATTTACTCTTACAGAAAAACAGAAAAATGAAAAATATGTTCGTGATTTTAAATCTAAAATGACATTTGTTTCAGGAACGTCAGCAGATGAAGAAGAAAAGAAAGATTTCTGGAGGCAGTCAAACAATGAGTTCCTTGCAAAGAAGCAAGATGAATTGAACAAAATGGCTGAGCAGAAGAAAGACACGAGAACCTGTTTCAAATGCAACACTGTTGGACATATTGCCAGAGAGTGTTCTAGGGCAATACAATCAAAACAGGGAGTATCTCGTAAATTCAAAGAAAAAATGGTTGAGTTTGAACCACCAATTGATAGAACAAAATTGTTTAAAAATTCTACATTTGAAATTGGTGAATGTTCAAACAAGTTTTACAAGAAGAGAGCTAAATCTGACAACCAGAAATGGGTTGTTAAGAAAGCTGTTGAAAGCTCTAGCGATGATTCTGATAGGTCAAAATCAGAGGAGCTATCTTCTGGCGATGAATCTGACTCCACAAAATCAGATGAGCCACAAATTGTTTCAAAAGATATTTCAAAAGATGAAAAATCAGTTCCGATTGTGAATGATGAGGATTTTCCATCACTTCGGGCTGAGAATTATAAGAAGAAAATTGGTAAAATTGAAATTTCTAACCAATTTTATAATGACAAACCGGAATTTGATGCTGAGAAGGTCTTTAACCCCAAAGTTAAACATGTCTTTGGTAAGATGATTGATCGAAAAGTCAAAGGGGTTAAAGAATTTTATGAAAAGAAGAGGAAAGGTAAGAAACCGAGTGATGGTGACTCGGTGACACCCAAGGCTGGTCAGGCTTGGGTGGATATTTTCTTCGACTAAAAACCTGACTTGCCAGAGCTCCCAGGTTGGTAAGCGAGGAGCAGGTATCGGCATCTTTCTTGAAGATTTATTTGGTAATGTCAATCATACAAACGGTAAAGTGGTTTGTTTGTGTTTGTTTTACAAGTGGTTAGGAAATTTGATTGTGCATACTTGCATATGGTAAATCAAGGACATTAATTTGTACTTGCATTTTCCTACAAGTGGTTGAAAGACAAGATGATGAACCATATCCCCAAACTTATTATTGATAAACCTACAAGTGGTAAAATCAATCAAACTTATTTTCCGGAAAAACCATTTTGATTAAAACAAACTTAAGTGTTTTGAGATCTAAATGGGAAAATAGTTTGTTGATAGGGGGAGTTCTGATTGTTTATGCCAAGAGGATGGAGAATTGATGCGATTTGATATCGGTTGTCAAGTTTTGTACAGTTTGTTTTACATTTCATGTTTCAAGTAGGTCAAGAGTCCAGTTTGTTTTCAATTTTTCTTTAATGTGTTTGCATTTTAGGGGGAGTAGAAAATTTCAGAAAATCCAAAAACATTAGAAAATTTGAAAAAGCCAAAAACATGATAAAATCAAAAATGAGTTTTGTTGAGAAAAGAGGAAATGATAGTACATCAGTGGAATGTCACAACATGCTAAAGAAATGTAAAGATAAAATGTGATAAACAATCTCGCTGATGATATGCCAGTAGGTTTTTACACATTTAGTAAATTGTGACGAGATATAAACATAAATTTCAAACTTGCTTATTCTGTGGGTTAACAAAACTGCTTGGATATATAGGTAACCCCTGAAATCTTGTTTGAAAGGTCCCTTATTCTGAGATACTAGGTCTTTATGCTCAGTGATATCTGGGGTATTATCCCGGGACTTCTGCTGTATGGAAGTACTGACCTAGTCCCCGGATAATACTTTCTGCAAATGCTTGAAACACAGCATCGCCCTCAGCATGTCGATGAAACAATAAAATTGATAGTCACTGCTGTTGTAACAAAAGATCCTCTAAAGGGGACTCACCAAAAGTCGAAGCCGTCATCTCTTTGCGTATACGGAAGTATCGACCTGAGCTCTCACGGCCCTCGCACATAACCCCTGAACAGATATCATTTGTGGTATACTCACCTGTAAGACTGAATATTGGGATCTGGATACGGGAGTATATTCAAGTAGTGGGACACACGGATAAGTTTAAGTATCTAAAACATTAATATCGTATCTCAGATCAATTGAAATTTGTGTGAAAATTTTAAGTGGATCAGTATACTGACAATCTAGGTGAATTGTTTAGAACTTAAAATGAAATGAAGCTTAATGGTGTTGGTGATATGTCTCAAAAACTGATATGATCCTCTTACACAAATTCACAAAAATATTGTTTGTAAATATTTCATTTCTGCATTTGCTTGTTTCTACACTTAGTGTTAGTTTTTGTCTTTACAAGTGATGTCAATTAATTTCATTCAGAAAATCCAAAAAGATTTTCAGTGTGTTTTAGCATAAATTTTGAAAATTCAAAAAGATTTTCGACGACTAATATTGAAAAGCTGATTTTCAAAATTCCAAGTGCTAAACATGATGAATAGATGGTTTGGGAGAATGTGTTGGTTTGATAAGAAAAATGATATAGTTGCAAGTGGTTCATCAGAATTTAATTGATATATTTGTTTGAGATAGTTTCAAATGTTGTCCATATGCTTAAATGTTTATCATAAAACTTATGTTTGTGGTAGAGTTTTATGTAGGATGAGTTAACATTTGAGGGGGAGTGCATGTTGATGATGATAAATTTAAAGATGTCAACATCCAAGAGAAGAAGTTTGTTGGTGATAAAAGAGAAAGAGATGAAGATAGAGAGAGAGAAGCCCAGAGACTGATCAAGACTGAAGAAGTACAGACATGAAGTTGTCAAAGACTCGATGAACGACTTGTCAACATCTGAGGGGGAGTTTGTTGGTGCACTACATTTGTCGACTTCGTCTTGTATCGAGTCTTAGTTTTAGATTGTTAGATCAGGGCACGTTATACGAGAAAACAGGAGATTGTATGTATACTAAGTCAGGGTTTCGCTCATAGGGACATAGATAGTTTTGCTTATATGGTCCATGTAGTTTTGCTTATATGGTCATTAAGGGTTTCGCTCATATGGCAGTGTATGTTGGAGCGAAACCTCATGCCCTATATATAGGTACACATGAGCGAAACCATGTAACATGGTCTTGTAACTCATACCGAAGTGCTGCTGGTGTGAGATTTGGATGTAACCGTTGTCAAATCAATACAAAAAGGTGTTAAAAGTGATTTGCTAGCTGTTTCTAAGTCAGATACTTGTTTACCGCACTTGTATCGGATCAAAACTCCTCTGAACGACTTGTTCGGGTCGAAACACGATCCTACACTCGAAGAAATAAATAAACATGTTTTGTAAAATAAAGGAATTATGAAATTTCTCCACTGTAAATTACGGGGTTTATCCCGAATTATAAATAAATAATACTCGGGCATTTTCAAGTTTAAACGATCCTGTTAAGACTTCCGCTGTAAACATGAATACCACGGGTTTTCTGTCTCGCGACTCCTGGATCGGGTCAAACCGGGCACGGGGGACGTGACAGTTGTGGTCTAGGGTTTGAGCTAGGATGAGTAATTATTGGACCAGTGGTTTGACTCCTGCATTCCCTAGCAAAATGACCTAGCCTATTGCACTTGTAGCACTTAATTTTTGACTTATCCAACCCCACCTTTAAATTCCCATGTAGCCCTGGGAATTTTCTCCCAGTTCTTTTGTAGAATTTGCTTGGTCTAACACTAATCAAAGCCAATTGATGCAAAATGTCCATCTCATCTAAGTCAGTGGGATCAAAGTGTTGCAAATCATTGAGTTCAAAACACAAGTTATCTGACATCTGGTTTTCACAATTTGCAAGGAAAGCATAATTTGCAGAGTGAGAATCAGAGTTGTTAAAATTTCCACCAGCAATTATGTCAATAAAATGATCATAACTCTGATCCTTACTACTGCTACCAGATTCTTCCTGACCAAGCAGAGCTGTGCTGCCAAATGAATAATCATCAGCAACTTTTCCAGACTCTTGCAACTTCTTTTTCTGGTTTAACTCCCTTTCATAGGTCAGAGTCTACCATGAAGTTGGGTCAGGGTCAGATCTTTGAACTCAGCTGAATTTCTAGTCACAAAAGCAATTGTGTCCCACTTTTCAGGTAGTGATCTAAGAAACCTGCTATTTTGTGTTAAGTTAGGAAATGTAACTTTAACAAGCCTTAGTTCACTAATGAGACAACTAAATCGTTCAAACTGTTGGGTCAATGATTCACCCTTGATGTGACAAAAGGTTTCATACTGCTGATTCAGAATTTCCCTGTTATTTTCGATAACCTCTTCCGTCCCCCCAAACTGTTCCTTCAGTGCATCCCATAGCTCTTTGGCACTGTTACAATGTAGATGCAATGATGCTAAATGCTTTGGCATCGAGTTCGAACTTTTGAAAATCAGTTTCAGTATAATTTTCAGATGGTTTAGGTACGAACTTCTTTGCATCCTCAGCACTTGGCACCATGGGAACATGTGGACCAAAAACAACAGATCTCCAACATCCAGTATTCTGTTGAGCAAGGATGTGACCATCCTCCTCTCCCAGATGTTGTATTCATTACGTTTAAGCATGGGTGGTTTAAACAAAGAGACAATGTTATTTTTATCATCTTGTGATTGTGGCGTCATCCTGGTTGTTTTACAGGCACTGATTAATCAACTTTGATGGTGATTAAACCTTACTCTGTTTTTCAACAAAACGAACAAACTATTAGTATCAACGATTACGAGCTGAACTATTTATGTCAAAATGATTGTTAAATCAAATTTGACTGTCCGAGCTCTGATACCAATTGTTAGGATCTGAGTTTGGATTTATTGTGATTTATGTTTGAATCAAGATGAACAAATGAAAGAGTAGTGCAGCGGAATTTAGATGGAAACAAACTTTTCACAATCAAACAGGAGAATTGCTTTCAACATACATTTTTAACAAAGAACCGAATGCTTAATTTTATTTCAAACACCGATTACAATTGCATGTATGCTACAAACTCCCCCTCAGCCTGAGCTCAGTGATCTGTTCGTACAGGAAGAAGATGGTGAGAGCTAATAGAACCGTACAGAGCACTGTTCTATTTATAGGCACGGACAAACCACTGAGCATCTTTGCTGACGTCACCATGAAAGTGACATCTAACCTCCTAACAAACTCTAACATCTGACCTATACAACCTTTGCTATGCTAACAACTGTTCTTATAATATAATTCATAAAGTAAACTAAACAACTGCTGCATCCTTCCACTGATGTGAACCCAGCAGTACTTGATATATCCAGTAGAGCTTGATCCATAGCAGTAGATTGAACATCAGAGCTTTGGTCTTCCATTAGTCTTTATCTTGGGCAGCAGTTGTTGGTCAGCAGTTTGTAAAGATCAGTAGATTGGAGGTCAGCAGATGTTGAAACCACTTTCAAGGGGAGAGATTTGAAGCATAACATCTGCTTATTCTGGATCCACTGCCCTGATCCAATTTTGGCTTTAATTATCTGTTCCTCTAATAGGGTTCAATCCCAACAGTTAATGACCATGTCCTGGATATCCTCGGCTCATTCATTGAAATGGCCACGACTTAAGCATGGGGTGTAGGCATACACCTGACAGTTGCGTATGTATAAATGGTAATCCACAATAAGGAGTTCTCCTTGTAGGCATTATACCTGTGGTGTGTCAATTAATCTTGTCCGGCTCTTCTAACCGGCCCTGACGACGACAAACATATAAATCTGTATACAATATTATTTTTTTTAAATAATTGTCCCAAGTTATAAAAGATTATTTGTGCCTTGTGCATTTAAATCAATTTTCTTAAATGTTTTCAAAAAGAGTCGGTTAATTGTATTTACCAGTGTAAACTAACGTATTTTCCAAAGGCTAAAGTGCAGGTACTAGACGGAATAGGCTGGCTACTCCTGAGTGAATAAATAAGAGTCTTGCAAGCTTTGTCACTTAAAATATGTTGAACAATTATCTTCTTTTGTTTTGATCCGCCTGTGGATCCTTTTACATTCCGTTTGTAATACTTATGTTACTTTTCATTCGGTTTGTAATATTTTTACTTTCGACTTCCGCTGTGCATTTAAACTGTGATTATTGACTATGATGATATCAACTACGTCACGATACTCCCCACCAGGCCCACCGGTAATACGTGGAAATATCGGGGTGTGACACGGATACCATGGCATGTAGCATGACGATGCGGCGCAAGCTTCTTAGGCGCATGACGCACGTCATTGGACATGGCGAAGACTGCAAATGGCACACGAGTTTGGATGGCGCATGACCAGGTGGCGTCCTGGTACGCACAATGGCATATGTATGGTGCGCGGCTCCATATGGCGTGGCATAAGGTCCATGTAGTGTGATGCATGGATTTGCGGATCAGTTATGGCGCACGCGCAGGTTAAAGTAGTAACTAGGAGCACTGGTCAAGCTATGGGTGCACGTCTGCAACGGTAACAGAGCAATTGGCAGGACCTGGTCAAGCTAGCTGTTACAACCCTTTTAATGCGTGTTATGATGAATATGACCGTTCTTGACTAACCACTTAAGTCCATTTAATTAGAGATTAATGTCATATTCATTATCTTTTTTATTACAAGATTAATGTTATAGTTATAACAAGATTAATGTCTATTTTATTACTAGTTTTAATGAGATTAAAACTATGGGTGTATATATATGAACTTGGTGGTTCATACTAGAAAGATAAGAAAATCGACATTCTCTTTAGCCTCGATGTTTTCATTGAGAGGAGTACTCTCAATTTTACACAACTTCACATTGTTTCAATTTTATAAACACCAAATTATGCTCGGTGTAATCTTGGGCGCGAGTGTCATCTCCGGCAATACAACTACTGCTTCGGTTGTTGTGTCCTGGAAACAGACCATCTGAGAGGAGGCGCAAAATCTGTTTTAAGGGCCCCTGTCTAACACGATCCTCAACCAAAACCGTCAACGACAGTTTGTTCATTCTTACAGCGGAGGTTCGTACAAGATGGTGCGGTTGAAGTTCTTCCAAAAACGCTGGCTTGAATCAAGATTGGTACAATTAAATTGTATTTTATATTGATTTTTTAATTTTTGTAACCGGTATTGTACTAGTCGAATTTCCCACAAATAACGAAAGTCTCGTTATTATATATTTTGTAATATATTTTATAAAAAACATAAAATACATTAACCTCCTTGAATTTTAAATTATAAGGGGTACCTTTGATTCAATCACCACCACATAAATTATTACAATAATCATGCACACTTTTTTAATACAATATTAAATTTAACATCAAAATTACACAAGTATTTATATATAGCACTGATGGGATTATAGGAGAGTGAAATTGAAAGGTATTGGTCCATGTATTTTCACATCTTTTTGAAATAAAGTCCATATCTTGATGATAATAAAAACATGCATATTCATTACACATGAGAAACATAAGTACCCATAATGAAGTGCGGACCTACCTTTAGGGAAGGGGTAGCCTCCGCTACCGCTTGGGCTCTGACGGTAGTGGAAATTTTAGAAAAATTGATATTTTTTTGACATTTTTTTCAATTTCGTTACCATTTCTCTATAAAAAGTTACCGCTATGAAGATTTTCTAGATCCGCCACCATATATTCATATCATACATTTTCCATTCGTTAATAAGGATATCAAAGTTACTAAATTGAAGCAAGTGAATCATAAAATGTCGGAGAAAAGTACTACGGTCAATTCTATGGTGGGTGGTGGAAGGTGGTGGTAGACAGTGGTGGTGGGTGGTGGACGGTGGTAGTGATGGACGGTGGTTGGTCGTGGTGTTTAACCTTCTGTAGATCTTAGAAGTGGTGGCCAAGTCTGCATCAAGAAGAGCTCACGCAAACGCTTTTTAATAAAACGTCTTCGTAAAAATAAACAGTTTGTAAATGACAATGTCTGCACGTGGTCTATACAATACAGACAAAAGAGATTGCACTGATTTTTTTTAAAAAAAAACAAACACCATCTAAAATGGACACTTAATTGTGCAAAGAGTTGTCAACAAGTATGTAAATACAAGAGTAGTCATGGTTAGTTTAGTCAAACTTTGATTCTCATGTTGACGAACATCTACACATCCATTGGCTTATAAAAACTTTAACGTGAGACTAGTTGGCATGTGTTTTTGTTTGAGTTTACCAACACTTAATTTCTTTTTTATTTATGAACCTCATAAAGTTACCAATTATAAAATAATTCAAAGTCCATAAACAGATCATTATGCTAACGAAAATATGACATGAAAATTTAAAGTTAAAACCAATTACTAAACCAAATTTTATAAAATTAGAATGAAACAAGCATGATGATAACATATTAAATAATATAAAAGATTACATCTTTTCCAAATCAGAGTATATTTAAAGTTAAAACCAATCACTAAACCGAGTTTTATAAAATTAAAAGATTTTAGTAAAATGAAACAAACATGATGATAACATACTAAAATATATAAAAGATGACAAATGAGAGTATAAAATAAAAATGGTTGGAAGTATCTTTTATAAAAAATTATTAAAGTTTATAATACATATTTTCCTGCCAAGATGTGTATGTAGATAGATATATGTATCCAACTTTAGTTTATGTATAGCTTCATGCAATGGTAGAGCAAACTCATTAATTTAGGGGTATCATGATTTTTTTACCGTGCAATCATACAATAATAAAAAAAAGGTAATAAATAAAGTAAAACAAATACTTAATAGATTGTTGTATAAGTCTTTGGCTAACTTTATCGATTATATTTAGGGATTTCTTTCAATTCTTTTATTTTTAAAATTTGGGCTTATTTTATCATTCGGGTAATATTATTATACTAGTTTTTGGGTTGTACAATGTTTGGGCTTGTAAAAAATGGGATTTTAATTATATCAAATATCCTATTTTTTAGTTAGGGGTATCCTCATATTTCATATTTCATATTTTTATAGGGGTATCATTTGTATAAACCAAAAAAACCGTATGAATAGGGGGTTGAGCCGTACCTCATGCTACGGCTCCTAACATTATAGTTCCACTTCTGGCTTCATGTATGTATTATTATTCATGTATAGATTTTTTCTTGACCGGTGAAGTGTTTCGTTAAGCCAAGAAAGGCTCAATATTCACTTTACGCATTATTCCTATTTTATGCTATCAAACATTTATGGGTTGTTAGTTTAGTTTTTAATGAGCCTCTTAATAATGATTTAGACCTCTTACTGGTTCAACACTTAATGATTCAGACTGTTTCGTAAGAAAATGTCTGAATGGTTGAGACAATTATCTCTGAATGGTTAAGCATTATACTAAGTCTAAATGGTTAAGACATCTAATCTAAAGTGGTGACATTTGCCTCTAAACGGTTAGATATTATACTCAGTGGCGAAGCTTGAGAGTACCGACAGGGGGGTCGAAAATGTATATACCAAAAAAATTCTATAAAATCGGGGGGTCGAAAACGTATATACCTAAAAATTTCTATACGAAAACTACATACTCTCCACAACTAAGCGAAAAGTTCGGGGGGTCAGCTGTCCCCTCCCGCCTACAAGAAGTTGCGCCAATGATTATACTGGCTCTTAATGGTTCGGACATCTTACTGGTTCAACACTTAATGGTTCAGACCTCTTACTAGACCTCTTACTGATTGAGCGCCTAACCATTTAGAAGTTACCAAACAGCCCCTTGAACACTTTCAAAATAAGACATCCTCCAAACCATTCCTTAAAATCACCGTACTACCATTTTCTCGGTTCAACATTGCATCGGCTTCAACAATATCATCATCTAATATGAGGAGACGATTTTACCACCCCTTAAAATCAGCTACTACCCTTTTCTCGGTTCAACATTGCATCGGCTTCAACAATATCATCATCTAATATGAGGAGACGATTTTTTTTGTGCAAGCCATAGTTATAACTTATACCACACTTAGACCATCCGTAGGGGGCGGTATTTTTTTCTAAAAAAAGCCACTAATCACGCCAAATAATGCCCGCGAACCGCCCCCTGGGCGTGTTTGAACTTTTATTCGTTTTGGCGTTTGAATCACGCGGTTGAGGCAAAAATTTGACCAATCAATCCATTGCAACGGTCAAAAAGCAATGGCTTCCCCTAGTTCCTCGTCCATCCAAATTGTTACTATAGAGAGTTTTTAGCGGATGATGGTGAATCCACCGATGAGGAGGTCGAGCAAGAGGCGGTTACGAGTGCTTGTCAACTAGCGGTGCGATATGTGAAGCATTGTAGTCGGCCCGAACGTGAAAGGAAAACAAGAGATTATATTGAACGAGACCGATGTGCGGCAAACGATTGGTTGATGAAAGATTATTTCGATGAAGCGCTAACATTTCCGAACCCATAATTTTTTAGGCGTCGTTTCCGAATGAGTAAGCATTTGTTTCTACGCATCGTCGACGACTTTGAAAACAACTTCGATTATTTTAAACAAAAAGCGGATGCGAAAGGGACACTTGGATTCACCGGTATTCAAAAGTGTACGTCAGCGCTACGAGTCCTTGCTTACTGAAACACGACCGACATCAACGACGAGTATTTAAAAATGTCCGAGAAAACAACACGAGACACCTTGGAGCATTTTTGTCACGGTACATTCCTATACTTTACTATAGACATTACAAGTATTTTTTATTTTTTTAGCTTATGGTTGTATACCTTTGTTAAAGGTATTATAAATTTGTAGGGTGTGCGTTATCTGAGAACGCCCACATGGTACGACCTTCAAAAGATTTACGAGGTACATTCTAGTGAGCATGGTTTGCCGGGTATGATCAGGAGCTTGGATTGCATGCAGTGGCGTTGTGATAACTGCCCGACCGCATGGCGAGGTCAATATACACGGGGTGGCCAAAAGGGACCTACTGTTATTCTTCAGGCGGTTGCCTCACAGGACCTTTGGGTTTGGTTGGCTTACTTTGGCGTGGTCGGGTCATGCAATGATTTAAATGTTTTTGAACAATCTCCGTTGTTAGAGGACTGGATTTCTGGCAGAGCTCCAAAAGCGTCTTTTTACGCAAACGGAAACTACTACCCTCGTGGATATTATTTGTGCGACGGAATTTATCCTAGGTATTCAATTGTCGTGAAGACGTTTAGTGATCCTATCTATGAAAAAAGAGCACACTTTAAAAAGGTTCAAGAGTTTTCACCAAAAGACATTGAGAGATGCTTTGGGTTCAAGATTTCTGGCAGAGCTTCAAAAGCGTCTTTTTACGTAAACGAAAACTACTACCCTCATGAATATTATTTTGGTTATCTTATCATTTTAATTATACGTCAAATCACATTTAATGATTTTATTGTTTTGACAGAATTAACAATGAAAAGTTAATGTTAACAAATAATTTATTGTTAATCGACCTAATTTAAATTCCTCTTCATGAGGAGACGAATAAACATTAGTTAATGATCCATGTGATATATAAACCCCAATTATATACTTTATTAAGAGTTAGGTCAAATACAAAGTCTTCTAAAAATAAGAAGTCATAAGAACGGTATCAAATGGACTCCGATTAACCTTATTCAAGCAAAATTGAAACTATCTCATCGAACTCTACGATGTAAGAATTTAGGTTTTTGTTTTTAGATTTTTAGCTTGTAGATCATTGTGTCTTTTTATTTATCATGTGTTTTTTTCTATATTTGCATCATTGTCTCTTTTTTCTTCGATATCTCGTATTACATTTTGCTCAGAATCGTGTTATATTTTGCGATCCATTGTGTCTTTGTATACTTTTTATTTTTATGAGTCTTCTTAGAATAACTTTACCTGTCACACCCCAACCGATGACGGAAACATCAGGGCGCGGCACTGAGCGAAACAGATTGTCTAGGAGAAATCCATAACAACTAATTTACCAGATATTTAATATTATGTCTCATACTATAACATACCAAAGTAAATAATTATTACAGACCAAATATCTCAAAGACAATTAACATGTTCCGACAACTCAGATTTAAATTGTTTTTGTTTGTTTCTAGACTTCATCCTACTTGATTCCATAAAAGCAGGTAAAACACAACATCCAAAGCACCTGTCACATATGTTAAAGTAAAGTCAATACACATAGTGTAAAGGTGAGCATACAAGTTTGATACTATAGTAGAGTTCGAAATAGTTTACGCATAACCAGCATGTAACATGTACAAAGTGAAGGCAAGTAGATTATCGACAGAGAAATATGCACAGACGTTACTGCGAGTTGTAGAATGCGCAACACATATCCCCACTGGGACACGTAAAGTAAAGCCCTTAACAACCCCTTTCCACGACAGGTGCTGAGTCCAAACTATAGTACTATCGTTGCTAAGGTGTCAGGCAGCAATCACTATGTTAACATAACATACAAGCATTCATCGAATAACACGTAGCATGCAATAACGGTTAGCGTATAAATAGTGTTGCGTTGTGTGTCGATAGTGTTTTAGAATAAGTAACGTATGTAACACCCAAAAGTGCGTAAAGCAAAAAGGGTTCGAGTATACTCACTGATAGCGTTTAAGTTAATAAACACTGTCTTGGATTGAAGGGAGTGCTGAGAGATTAGCCTGAATAGTTAACGATTGCATAAGCGAAGAACGGCGCGTAAAATGGTGCAAAGTCTCAAAGTGTCGAATGGTAATCAGATCGGATGGCGATCTGATCGGATGGCCAATCGTTCGGTGTAACACCTCGAAAATTCGTGTTAAATAAAATGACGACACGTGTCGTGTAAGACAAAAAGCGTTATAAACCCAGATTTATTAAAGATGGTTGACAGGATTTAAAAGTGTCGTCATGTTAACTATTTCACCTCTGAACGACCTCGTTATAAATCCCAAGACTCAAAAACGTATTAAAAACATCTAGTGTATGTTCAAGATCAGGGAATATTAGCAATGACTGATTCATGAATCAATTGGTGGTCCCCTACGAAGAAATTCCTACGGTAACCCTTAGTTTTTGGTACTTTTATGAAGAATCCAAGAAAGCATACCAAAATGGTAGGGTATGTTACTGTATTAAGTACTTTTGGAGGCCCCTAATTGATAAAAGATGTCCCAAAATTTCGAAACAAGTGGTTGCCCCTTTGAAACACCAAGGAACAACAGATTTTTGTGCCTGATGACAGGCTTACGGACCGCAAGGGAGGGCTTACGGTCCGTAAGCTAGTGCCAGCGACCAGAAAACCGGCTGTTACCTGTTTTACGCGCATGAAACCGGATTTAACAGTTCTTTCTCATCCCTCTTGGCCCCTAAACAACCCCTAAACATGTAGGACACCTGTGGGAATGTTATGGTTAGTCCTAGACTTAATTGTCAACATGTTGTGGTGTCTTGGATCACTATATAAGGAACTCACAAGTGCAACACTTGATCATTCATTCCTCAACAATCTTCTGGTCAAGTGTGGAGCACAAGAGCACTCTCCAGGCCTTCCTAATCATCCATTAGACCCTTGTAAGTTGTCTTAACCTTTCTAAATTGACTTTAGCTTAGTTATTTAGCTAAAAGTCAAACCGTCGTAATTACGGTTTGACTTCGAGATTAATAATAAACGACTCAGTCAAATCTCGAATTAAAAGTACCTTTAGGTGGGTATATATGTGGGTAATAAAACATTAAAAGGGTTTCCCCTGACTCCCATTCTAACTAGGTCTAATGTCGAGTCAAACCTTTACTTAAAAAGTCAACAGGAAGTTAAAATGCCGTTTATGCATAAATAACATTGTAGATCATTTACAACCTGTTGGATCATTGTTATAACTTAGTAATAAGTGTAAGAACATGTCTAAACATGTTCAACCCGACAAATTCCTGTTTAGACCCGGTTCGGAACCGAAAGTCACATAGTTTGACTTTCACTTTGACTTTCAGTTCTGACCCATTTAGGCATATTTAGAAATGCCTCATAGCTTTAATTGGACTAGGTTACATGTTAGAACAACCCTCTGTGATTATACACCTTGGTTCATTAGTTATCCAATTAATATGCATGTTTCCGTTAATTGTTCATATGTTGACCGTTATGCCCTTATTACCTTAAAACGTGGTTTATGAAAATGTAAAAGTGTAGAAACCTTAGTTACTGATATATAGACTTGTATGCAAAGTTTGACATTAGTTTGACTTGTAGATTAAGAGTTATGCTCATTATCGCAAAATTTATGCTTTATGATAATAAAATGGCGTAATTAGCGTATAGCCTAGTTAAACATACTTTTTGGTATCAAATCTTTTACCCACTGATGTAATATATTATTTTGGGATTTTTAAAGATTTTTAATTAATTTTAGGCTGAGCATAACTCATAGTCGTAGGCTTAATTCGGTGAATGTCGGTTTTGCCCTTACGGGCCATAAAATGAGATTTACATATCTAAACGACTCCAAACCTTTTGCTACTGATCACATATGATAAATAAATTATTTTAAGCCTTCTGGAAATATAACAATATCAGATTTAAGTATCGAACCCGGAAATGGCCTTTAATCGCCTTAATTAGCGTTTTTAACGCATAGTATGTTTTAAAATCATATTGGACATACCCGGGTTGATACCTACTGATATAAGAGGCAAATTATAATATTTTAACAGTAAGCAAAGGTGGATAAACTTAGACTTCAGTTTTGAGCTTTTCGGCCTATGTGGAATTACCAAAATACCCCTACGGGGCATAGTTTGGTTAAAAATGATAAATTTCACACATATGCTTTATCTTACTGTTATAACTCATTAATTGGAGTATATTTACTGACTACATCAGACCTGTAACTCAGTTAAACACTTAAACCTTTTTACATCCTTTAAAATGACCAAACTACCCCTACGGGGCCTAGTTTGTGTTTAAACACGTTTCGGGCATAATGAAAGACACCTTACTGATGTCACAACATATTTGAGACATAATTAACTTAGAAAACCTGTATATAGCTCTCATGACTACCCGTCACGCTTATTACGCGTACGGTTCGGTTTATGTAACAAGTTTACATAAATTAACCGAAACGGGTCAAACCTTAACGGTTTTATCTCAAAATCCAGAATGTGAATAATAAACCCATATTAAGCAAGTCTTCAAACTTGTCGGGTCTGAATCACATTCTATCCGGTCTTCGCTTAATCGTGCGTACGAACCGTATCTTGAAACTAGCCGGTCTAAGCTTAAGCTTAATAAAAGACCCGTTAGAATTCTAATAGATTATTATAAACCTTCGTTCCAGATTAGGAGAACCAGTAAAAGCTACGTGCATTTTGCTTATTGTGATTAATACTTGCATCAGGTAAATACTTTTAACTTATTTTCCCTATACGGGCTTGGGTTACGGCATATAGCATACCGCTTGATTGGGCATCAAATCTCCACCGTTAAAGTGGGTAGTTGAATAATTTGATCGGCTCGTTTAAACAGTCTTGTTTACTTTACAGCCTTTGGGGGGTTAATGACCATGTCCCGGATATCCTTGGCATCATCTTACGAGATGGCCACGACCTGAGCATGGGGTGTAGGCGTACACCGTCCGTGTATAACTCTATGATGTGGTGTGTCTATTGATCTTTAACCCGGACAAGATTCGGGCTACTGAACGCATAACTAACATGTAATTTGTTCACAAGATTATAATATTAAATAATTCTCCCAAGTTAAACAAAAATGTTTATGCACGTGCATCCAAACCAATTTTCAATCATTTTACAAAATGAGTCAGTTGATTGTATTTACCAGTGTAAACTGACGTATTTTCCCCAAAAGATTAAATGCAGGTACTAAGCGAAATGGGCTGGGATTTGTCCTAAGCATCATTAGAAGTCTCGCAAACTCAAGATGCCTGAAGTCTGTTGAACCATAAATAAAATTTTGTTTCGATCCTACTGTGGATAAACATCCGGATATTGTGACTTTGATTACAATAAATAAATTCGGTTGTATCATATTTTAATTTGCTTCCGCTGTGCATTATTATGTTGTGTTGTTTGACTATTACGTTGCCAACCACGTCACGATACTCCCCCACCGGGCCCACCGGTGACACGTGGAAATCGGGGTGTGACAGGTTGGTATCAGAGCCAACACTGAGTGAATTAAACACTAGCCTTTTGTGTTTAATCTCAGTTACACAATTGCACAATTCTAAACTTCGAGTCTAGACCTACAACCTAGGACAAATTCCACTTTAATTGATTTGACCTTTATTTTTGCATATATTTTGTTTTGTTATCTCATGCCATATTGACAGGAATTATCAAAATGCCGCCAAGATTCTTCAGGAGAAGAGGGAGAGGCAAGGGGCCAATCACCGCCCCCAATAATAATGAAGCTGGACCCTCGAACGCGCGAGCTCCATCTACCACGGAGAGTGACGATCCCCGGCAGAACCGGAGGAACCTCTTTGAGCCGGCCAGACGGTCAATCTCACACAGTTCAACACCTCCTAACCCTTATGGGCCACAACCAGATTATGAGCCCCACAACCCTTAACCTTCATACATACCATTACAGCGATCCTTATCGCACAACTCCTTCGGTTACCCTACACCAGTTTTTAGGGGCCGGTTTAACCCGGCAAACTTCCTGCAAGAACCAGGGAATTTTAACCCATTAGGTCCAGAAGATCATTTCTCTGGAGATCATGCGGACGACATGGACGAGGATACGGACCCTGTCGAGCCTGCCAGTGGCACACCAAACCACCCGATAGAGATCTCGGATGGGTCTTCCTTCCACGGATCACCCTATGTTGGTCCAGATAGCTTTCAAGCTATGTTTACCAGGCGCAAATGGTACTTTACGCCTCCTCGCCATGCATCACCTCAGCAGCAGCAACAACAGCAACAAGATCCCTCTGAGGATCCAAGGTTCGTGGCAGTCACGCCACCACCTCCTCCACCACCAGTTCAACCGGCACCCCCGCAACCACCAAGGCGTAGGAGAACCGGAGCGCGCATATCCGTGCGAACAGGAGACTTTCATTTTAGTTCTCCGCTCCAATCAAGTGGCAGCCACTACCCGCCACATCAAGAAGATCCACAAATGGGTGGGCCTTCATACCCAGTTGCACCACAACCACCGCCTATGGGTTTTGATAACCCAATTCCGGCATACACGGGTTCCATGGCGTACAACCCGTTTGAGCAGCCAGTACACACCAACTACAGTTACGCCGAAGCCGATCCGTACGTGGTAGCGGCTAACTATAACACCCAAGGACCCTAAGGAGATCCATGGGGAGTAGGGTACCCAACTCATGGGTACCAGATACCTGCAAGACCTATTATACGGACACAATCGCAACCACCAAGGTTCTCTCCGCCTGAGCGTGAAGAAATTTTGCAAAGGTTGGACTATGTAGAGCGAGAATTTCACAGGGAGCGAAGGGAGCGACAAACGTTCTTCCAAGGATTGACAAGCTTAATCAAAGGAAAGAGCAAGAAGGACCACTGAATCCTTCCAAGTATTGTTAAGCCCCTGCGTGGGCCAGTCTTGTAGTATAAACCCCTGCGAGGGTATTTTATTTGTGTAAGTCCCTGCGTGGACTATTATATTGTTAAAGCCCCTGCGTGGGTACCTTTTGTTATTAAACCCCTACGTGGGTACGTGTCTTAATTAAACCCCTGCGTGGGTATGATGTTTAAGGTCCCTGCGTGGACTAGTTTGTTTACTTAAAGCCCCTGCGTGGGCAAGTACTTGTTTAAAACCCCTACGTGGGTAATGGTTGTTTGAAAAGACCCGTTTAGGGCAACATGTAGCCTATGTATAATTAATGGAATGTTTGTTTTATGAATTTCATGTTGCCATTTTGTGCATAAATAATTTATAAATGAAATAAATTAAGATCATTCCTTTTAAATTAGTCTGCCTATGTAATTATTTAATTAAAAGTCTTAAAGTGTGAAACCTAGCCTCGTGTCAAATATAAGCCCGGGCCAAGATGGTAAGACCTGTTTAAAAGATTCAAATCCCTGTTAACATCTTAAAACATGTTAACACTCTTGGCAGAAGTGATTCGTTAAAATCACATGTCATTCTTATATGTATAAGGATTTTTTAGAAGATTCCAAACCCAATTATATGATCTCTGAATCATGGGTTGAGATCATCAATTAAGATGGTCATATTTTACCATACGTGGTAATATGATGCCTACGGGCCCAGCTCACTTCCATATGAGCCATAAGGCAGAGGTAGCTATGACTCCCTGTCTGATGAGGGTAAAGAACTTGGTTCAAACCTTAAAAGTCTTGATTCTCTGAAATCATAGCTTATAATTCAAATTGTCCATGTGGCTAAGCCTTATGTGCTAATATATATTGTTATTGTTTATAATTAGGGTAAATTTTAATTGAAATCCTAAATTAATACGATTAATAAGTTAACCAAGTATGGTCTCTGATTACCATGGTTAACGAGTTACCCTAAGGGGTAATTCCTTAAAAACTCCCAAATAAAATATTGTCCTTGTTTTCTGCAACAGTTCAATTCAAATGGCTGACTCAAATGAAATAAATAGCCATCCAGTGGAGCAAAATGAGAACGGCCAGATTACGTTAACGGGTGCTGAATTAAAAGCGATCATAGACGGCGCTGTTACACAGGCTTTGGAAAGGCAATATGAAGACTACAGTGGTACTCGAAGTAGGACCCACTCTGCACCACATTCAAAGCCCAAGACACATTCTGAGGCTCATAGCAAGCCTCCTCCCAAAAAAAATGGACCCAAGAAAGATGGTAATGACCGTCAGTCCACCAACCATCAAAGTGTCCCATCTCAACAATTAGTACTGCATCAAGAACCCCGTAACAAGGGTTGCACCTATAAGTACTTCGTGTCTTGCAAGCCCAGGGATTTTACTGGGGAAAAGGGGGTCGTCGACCGTATGTCTTAGCTGGACGAGATGGACACGGTGGTAGATATCAGCGGGTGCGCTGAAAGGGATGTAGTTAAGTTTGTGTCACAATCCTTCAAGGGTGAAGCGTTAGCATGGTGGAGATCTCTGATTGAGGCCACCGGAAAAATCCCATTGTATAATATGTCGTGGGATCAATTTGTCGCCCTAATCAAGGATAACTATTGCCCTCAACATAAGGTGGAGAAGATAGAATCTGACTTTCTATCGTGGTGATGACGAACCTAGACTGTCAAGCTTACCTGACAAGCTTCAATACGCTGTCCCGGTTGGTTCCTTACCTGGTAACCCCGGAGCCAAAAAGAATCGCTCGCTTTATCGGAGGTTTAGCCCCGAAAATCAAGGCAAGCGTAAAAGCTTCTCGGCCAGCTACCTTCAGGTCCGTAGCTGGCATTTCCTTATCCCTCACCCTGGATGCGGTCAGGCAGAGATCGCTGAGGAATAAGGAGGCCGAGAAAAGGAAGCGTGAAGATGATGGATCGCGAAAGTCGAACAAGAAGCACCATGGGAGCGGTGACAACAAGAAAGGGTCGGAGTCGAGGAAGGATGGGCATAATTCTGGTGAAAAGCCCAAGTGTAAAATTTGCAAGAAACAGCACTATGGAAAGTGCAGACTGGAGTCAAACTCTCAGACTCAGTCAAAACCCTTTGCTTGTGGAATTTGCAAGTCCACGGATCACAAAACCCTGGATTGCAAAAAGATAAAAGACGCAACGTGCTACCGTTGCAATGAAAAGGGGCACATCAAGACCAACTGCCCAAAGTACAACAAGAAGCCTGAGGAGGCTAAGAAGACTAATGCCAGAGTCTTCAGAATGGACGCGAAAGAGGCTGTGCAAGACGATAATGTCATAACAGGTACTTTCCTTGTAAATGATGTCTTTGCAAGAATACTTTTTGATTCAGGCGCAGATAAGTCTTTCGTAGATCATAAGTTTTGTAAATTGTTGAATTTACCTGTCAAAACCTTAGACGCAAACTATGAGGTAGAGTTAGCAGATGGTACCCTAGAAACCGTCTCTACTATGTTAGATGGATGTGTTATATCCATTAAGAACCATTCTTTTCCTCTGTCTCTACTTCCCTTTAAGTTGGCTGGTTTTGACATAGTTCTGGGTATGGACTGGTTATCTCATAACCAGGCTCAAATCGTCTGTAACATGAAACAAATAGTGATAAAGACTCCGTCTAGTGAATCACTCACCATTCGGGGAGATACCCAGTATGGACTACCTGAGCAAGTGACTATGTTCAAGGCTTCCAAGTGTTTGAAGAAGGGGTGTGTCATCTACATGGCGCAAGTGATTATTGATGAGCCTAAACCAAAGATAGAAGACATCCCTGTCATTTCTGAATACCCAGAAGTGTTTCCTGAAGATCTACCTGGTCTACCACCAGATAGACAAGTCAAGTTCAGGATCGATATCATCCCCGGAGCGGCACCAGTTGCCAGAGCACCATACAGATTGGCACCCACAGAAATGAAGGAGTTGCGGACGCAGCTAGATGAATTGCTGGCTAAAGGCTACATTAGACCTAGTTCATCTCCTTGGGGAGCGCCAATCTTGTTTGTCAAGAAGAAGGATGGGTCGATGCGTCTATGCATCGACTATCGCGAGCTTAATAAAGTCACGATCAAGAATAGGTATCCTTTGCCCAGAATCGACGATTTGTTCGATCAGCTCCAAGGGGCAAGTTACTTCTCAAAGATTGATTTGAGGTCAGGCTACCATCAATTGAAAGTCAAAGATGAAGACGTGCATAAAACAGCATTTAGAACTCGTTACGGTCATTACGAGTTCCTAGTGATGCCTTTTGGGCTCACTAATGCACCGGCTGCATTCATGGATCTCATGAATCGCGTTTGCAAGCCATATTTGGATAAATTCGTTATCGTCTTCATCGATGACATTCTCGTTTACTCTAAGAACCAAGCCGATCATGAGAAACATCTTCGATGTATTCTCAAACTTTTACATCACGAGAAACTCTATGCCAAATTCTCTAAGTGTGAATTTTGGCTTCGAGAGGTCCAATTCCTTGGACATGTGGTCAGTGAGCGTGGTATCCAGGTGGATCCCGCTAAAGTTGAAGCGGTTATGAATTGGAAAGAGCCGAAGACGCCTACAGAGATTCGTAGCTTCCTGGGATTGGCAGGATATTACAGGCGCTTCATTGAAAATTTTTCAAGGATTGCTGCGCCCTTAACTTCCTTGACTAAGAAAAAGGAAAGGTTTGTTTGGGGCCCTAAGCAGCAAGAGTCCTTTGAGATTCTGAAGCAAAAGTTGAGCAACGCTCCTGTGCTGACATTACCTGAAGGCACCGAAGAATTCGTAGTTTACTGCGATGCTTCACACACCGGCATGGGGTGTGTGCTTATGCAAAAAGGCAAGGTTATTGCCTATGCATCACGACAGTTAAAGGTGCATGAAAAGAATTACACCACCCATGATTTGGAGTTAGGTGTCGTTGTGTTCGCACTGAAATTATGGAGGCATTATCTTTATGGAATCAAGTTTGTGGTCTATTCTGATCACAAGAGCCTCCAGCATCTATTTAATCGGAAAGAATTAAACATGAGGCAACGCCGTCGGATGGAGACCTTGAATGATTATGATTGTGAGATCAGATACCATCCCGGCAAAGCGAATGTAGTCGCCGATGCCCTAAGTCGTAAGGAAAGGGTGAAACCCATCCGAATCAATGCCAAGAGCATTGAAGTGAAGAACAGTTTGATAGAAAGGTTGTTAGCCGCACAAAAAGAAGCTGTGTTGGAAGCTAACTATCCGAATGAAAAGTTAGGAATAACTGAGGAGCAGTTAACTCTTAGCAAGGACGGAATTTTGAGATTAAATGGACGAATATGGGTTCCAGTTCATGGAGGACTTTGTGATGTTATCCTCCAGGAGGCCCACAGTTCCAAATATTCCGTTCACCCTGGAGCTGATAAGATGTACCAAGATCTGAAGGCAAATTATTGGTGGATAGGCTTGAAAAAGTCTGTAGCCGCTCATGTAGCCAAATGCTTGACTTGTGCGCAAGTCAAAGCTGAGCATCAAAAGCCATCAGGCTTGCTACAACAACCTGAATTTCCCGAGTGGAAGTGGGAATGTGTAACTATGGATTTTATCACCAAGTTACCCAAGACAAGGAAATGAAATGATACGAATGGGTTATAGTCGATAGACTGACTAAGTCAGCACATTTCTTACCCATCAAGGAGACTTATAGCTCCGATATGTTAGCCCAACTGTACGTTGATAAGATTGTAGCCTTGCATGGCATACCTGTATCTATTATCTCTGACAGAGATACTAGATACACGTCGCATTTTTGGAAAAGTTTCCAGCAATCTTTGGGCACACGTTTAAATTTTAGTACGGCTTATCATCCTCAGACTGACGGTCAGAGTGAGCGTACTATTCAAACATTGGAAGACATGCTACGTGCATGTGTAATCGATTTGGGTGATAGTTGGGATAAGAACCTACCATTAATCGAATTCTCCTACAACAATAGCTACCATACCAGCATTAAGGCTGCACCCTTCGAGGCATTGTACGGTAGAAAGTGTAGGTCACCCATCTGTTGGGCAGAAGTTGGAGATGTCCAATTATCGGGACCAGAGATAGTCTTTGAAACGACGGATAAAATTGTCCAGATTCGTGACCATCTCAAAGCTGCCCGAGATAGGCAGAAGAGCTACGCAGATCCAAAGCATAAGGCCTTTCACTTCGAAGTAGGTGATAAAGTGTTACTCAAAGTATCACCCTGGAAAGGAGTAATGCGATTTGGTAAGAAAGGCAAACTAAGCCCGAGATACATAGGACCTTTCGAGGTTATCGAACGTGTCGGGTCAGTTGCCTATAAGTTAAACTTACCCGAAGAACTCAGTGGAATTCACAATGTGTTCCACATCTGCAACCTGAAGAAGTGCACCGCTGATGAATCACTGGTTATACCACATACGGATGTGCATATAGACGAGGGCTTGAAATTTGTTGAAAAACCTTTGTCGGTTGAAGATCGACAGGTAAAGAAACTTCGTACGAAGCATGTACCTATTATAAAGGTCAAATGGGATGCCCGAAGAGGCCCCGAGTATACGTGGGAAGTTGAATCCACCATGAAAGAAAAGTACCCTTATTTATTTCAGAAAATCTCGGGTCGAGATTTATTTTAAGGGGGTGAGGATGTAACACCTCGAAAATTCGTGTTAAATAAAATGACGACACGTGTCGTGTAAGACGAAAAGCGTTATAAACCCAGATTTATTAAAGATGGTTAACAGGATTTAAAAGTGTCGTCATGTTAACTATTTCACCTCTGAACGACCTCGTTATAAATCCCAAGACTCAAAAACGTATTAAAAACATCTAGTGTATGTTCAAGATCAGGGAATATTAGCAATGACTGATTCATGAATCAATTGGTGGTCCCCCTACGAAGAAATTCCTACGGTAACCCTTAGTTTTCGGTACTTTTATGAAGAATCCAAGAAAGCATACCAAAATGGTAGGGTATGTTACTGTATTAAGCACTTTTGGAGGCCCCTAATTGATAAAAGATGTCCCAAAAATTCGAAACAAGTGGTTTCCCCTTTGAAACACCAAGGAACAACAGATTTTTGTGCCTGATGACAGGCTTACGGACCGCAAGGGAGGGCTTACGGTCCGTAAGCTAGTGCCAGCGACCAGAAAACCGGTTGTTACCTGTTTTACGCGCATGAAACCGGATTTAACAGTTCTTTCTCATCCCTCTTGGCCCCTAAACAACCCCTAAACATGTAGGACACCTGTGGGAATGTTATGGTTAGTCCTAGACTTAATTGTCAACATGTTGTGGTGTCTTGGATCACTATATAAGGAACTCACAAGTGCAACACTTGATCATTCATTCCTCAACAATCTTCTGGTCAAGTGTGGAGCACAAGAGCACTCTCCAGGCTTTCCTAATCATCCATTAGACCCTTGTAAGTTGTCTTAACCTTTCTAAATTGACTTTAGCTTAGTTATTTAGCTAAAAGTCAAACCGTCGTAATTACGGTTTGACTTCGAGTTTAATTATAAACGACTCAGTCAAATCTCGAATTAAAAGTACCTTTAGGTGGGTATATATGTGGGTAATAAAACCTTAAAAGGGTTTCCCCTGACTCCCATTCTAACTAGGTCTAATGTCGAGTCAAACCTTTACTTAAAAAGTCAACAGGAAGTCTAAAATGCCGTTTATGCATAAATAACATTGTAGATCATTTACAACCTGTTGGATCATTGTTATAACTTAGTAATAAGTGTAAGAACATGTTTAAACATGTTCAACCCGACAAATTCTTGTTTAGACCCGGTTCGGAACCGAAAGTCACATAGTTTGACTTTCACTTTGACTTTCAGTTCTGACCCGTTTAGGCATATTTTAGAAATGCCTCAGAGCTTTAATTGGACTAGGTTACATGTTAGAACAACCCTCTGTGATTATACACCTTGGTTCATTAGTTATCCAATTAATATGCATGTTTCCGTTAATTGCTCATATGTTGACCGTTATGCCCTTATTACCTTAAAATGTGGTTTATGAAAATGTAAAAGTGTAGAAACCTTAGTTACTGATATATAGACTTGTATGAAAAGTTTGACATCAGTTTGACTTGTAGATTAAGAGTTATGCTCATTATCGCAAAATTTATGCTTTATGATAATAAAATGGCGTAATTAGCGTATAGCCTAGTTAAACATACTTTTTGGTATCAAATCTTTTACCCACTGATGTAATATATTATTTTGGGATTTTTAAAGATTTTTAATTAATTTTAGGCTGAGCATAACTCATAGTCGTAGGCTTAATTCGGTGAATGTCGGTTTTGCCCTTACGGGCCATAAAATGAGATTTACATATCTAAATGACTCCAAACCTTTTGCTACTGATCACATATGATAAATAAATTATTTTAAGCCTTCTAGAGATATAAGAATATCAGATTTAAGTATCGAACCCGGAAACGGCCTTTAATCGCCTTAATTAGCGTTTTTAACGCATAGTATGTTTTAAAATCATATTGGACATACCCGGGTTGATACCTACTGATATAAGAGGCAAATTATAATATTTTAACAGTAAGCAAAGGTGGATAAACTCAGACTTCAGTTTTGAGCTTTTCGGCCTATGTGAAATTACCAAAATACCCCTACGGGGCATAGTTTGGTTAAAAATGATAAATTTCACACATATGCTTTATCTTACTGTTATAACTCATTAATTGGAGTATATTTACTGACTACATCAGACCTGTAACTCAGTTAAACACTTAAACCTTTTTACAACCTTTAAAATGACCAAACTACCCCTACGGGGCCTAGTTTGTGTTTAAACACGTTTCGGGCATAATGAAAGACACCTTACTGATGTCACAACATATTTGAGACATAATTAACTTAGGAACCTGTATATAGCTCTCATGACTACCCGTCACGCTTATTACGCGTACGGTTCGGTTTATATAACAAGTTTACATAAATTAACCGAAACGGGTCAAACCTTAACGGTTTTATCTCAAAATCCAGAATGTGAATAATAAACCCATATTAAGCAAGTCTTCAAACTTGTCGGGTCTGAATCACATTCTATCCGGTCTTCGCTTAATCGTGCGTACGAACCGTATCTTGAAACTAGCCGGTCTAAGCTTAAGCTTAATAAAAGACCCGTTGGAATTCTAATAGATTATTATAAACCTTTGTTCCAGATTAGGAGAACCAGTAAAAGCTACGTGCATTTTGCTTATTGTGATTAATACTTGCATCAGGTAAATACTTTTAACTTATTTTCCCTATACGGGCTTGGGTTACGGTATATAGCATACCGCTTGATCGGGCATCAAATCTCCACCGTTAAAGTGGGTAGTTGAATAATTTGATCGGCTCGTTTAAACAGTCTTGTTTACTTTACAGCCTTTGGGGGGTTAATGACCATGTCCCGGATATCCTTGGCATCATCTTACGAGATGGCCACGACTTGAGCACGGGGTGTAGGCGTACACCGTCCATGTATAACTCTATGATGTGGTGTGTCTATTGATCTTTAACCCGGACAAGATTCGGGCTACTGAACGCATAAGTAACATGTAATTCGTTCACAAGATTATAATATTAAATAATTCTCCCAAGTTAAACAAAAATGTTTATGCCACGTGCATCCAAACCAATTTTCAATCATTTTACAAAATGAGTCAGTTGATTGTATTTACCAGTGTAAACTGACGTATTTTCCCAAAAAGATTAAATGCAGGTACTAAGCGAAATGGGCTGGGATTTCTCCTAAGCATCATTAGAAGTCTCGCAAACTCAAGATGCCTGAAGTCTGTTGAACCATAAATAAAATTTTGTTTCGATCCTACTGTGGATAAACATCCGGATATTGTGACTTTGATTACAATAAATAAATTCGGTTGTATCATATTTTAATTTGCTTCCGTTGTGCATTATTATGTTGTGTTGTTTGACTATTACGTTGCCAACCACGTCACGATACTCCCCCACCGGGCCCACCGTTGACACGTGGAAATCGGGGTGTGACATTCGGATGTCAATCCGTTCGGATGGTCATCCGATAGGATGGCCATTCGATTGGATTGTCACTCGTTTGGTAAGGATGTGTTTGTGTATGATGGCTTTGAAGTTTTTGTTGTAGCATTTTGAAAACAGAGAAGTATCTCTACCCTTCAGGTCGTCGATCGAACGGTCGTTCGATCGGATAGCGGTCCGATTGGCAGGACACTTAGTGAGAACAAGTTCACAGCAGGATTGTCACTCGATCGGATAGCAATCCGATCGGATAGCAATCCGTCAGGAACTGATGTTCTTTGGAAACCATGAAAATGACTAAGTCACGAAGTTCCGACTATCACATGATCGGATGGTCGTTCGATCGGATGGCTATCCGATCGAACGACAATCCGTTCGACGTTCAGAGCTTTGCAAATTTCAAGTAAGAAGTTTAAGTATGGAACCGAGTGCAATCTGATCGACTGGCCATTCGATCAGATGGCTATTCGATCGGGCGGCAGTCCGTCCCAACGTACCAAATGGCTATTCGATGGCTATTCGTCTTGAACTTGCTTTCTTTTGAAAGTCGTGTAGTTTGATTGAGACGGTGTGATAACGTTCTAAACAACGGAACCTCGGCAAGTCCCAAGTCGCTCGACCGAACATGAATCACCCTAATCCGATTGGTTAACTGTTCCCTGACGGTTGTTCATGTTTATCCCGAAATTGGTTGTCTCGTTGATAGAATACAGATCTTAACCGACACTTCACTAAGAATGAGTAGAATATCAGAACGAGCTCCGGTTCTATCGGTTTTGAGTGCATTGAGTGTAAAAGAGTTGAAAGAAAGTTAGAAAACCATCTTTCAATCCTTTTAACCATGAATATGTGTAGATCTAATTGAAAACATTGATCAATCATGTGGAAATCCTTTAGATCTGAGTTGTTCTTGGTGGAATGAGGCCAAAACTTGAAGTTCAAAAGAACTCCATGATGACATCATCCTAGAACACCTCAAATCCACTGATTTCACGGTTAAAAGTTAAGATTCGAAGGTGAAAATGATGAAGAAGTGTATGTAGATCATGGAAGTACAAGATTTAGGTTGAAAACTTACAAGAATCGCGAGAAATCGAGAAAAATGAGGGCTTGAGTGCGGCTGGTCGAGAGAGAGAGAGCTATCACATCACAAATGATGTGACAGGTGGGTATTTATAGGTTGCCAAAAAGGGAAAGGGAGTGCAAGGGGTGCACCTCGATCGGATGACATTCCGATCGGATGGCAATCTGGTCGGATGGCCATTCGATCGAGTGGTCATGTAACAACTCTCGCTAAAATTACTATTCTTTATTTCATTAATATCTATTAGGAAACCCTAATTGAGACCCCCAAGTAATATTGCATGACCCCTAAAATTTTCAGAACAGTTGGAATCAGGATCAGGGCCCCTAAAACTCAAGGGGGGGGGTGGGGGTTAACCCTAATTGACGATTATCCTCACAGTTTGTTGTAGGATGAGAATTTCGTCGATCCGCTGACTCACCCAGGCTACAAACACATGAACCTACCCTACCCTAAAAGTTACCCGTCGCGCCACGCACCAGGACCAGGTGGGTCTGGCGCGCCACGCGGGGGAACCCATTTTTCAGTATATATAGAAGGGTGTGGCACTTGCATTTTGGCGTTAGTTCGACGTTAAAACTCAATTCGTGCAACGAGATATCCTCTGTTTACTCTAAAAACACACACAAACACAAAATTCTGCCACGACAACAGGGTAATAACTCGATCACTGCTACGTTTCAAACTGCTCAATTCTTTTCTTTCCTTCAGCTTTTATTATAGTAAATAGTAGCTCGGGATTTTACCTTCTAAATCCCGAAACTCTGCCCGTTATTAAGGTAATAACTCTAATCACTGGTACGATACCCTCTCCAATCGATTGAAACTAATCCAACGGATGTTTAAGTGTTGCCTGTATACGGCTATACTTTGTCATTCGTTGTGAGTTTTGATCTCGTGATTATTTTTAAAGTTGAATTGAGTTAATACACTAATACGAGTTCTTATGTCTAGAAATTAGAACTCATAATCAGGAAGCTGTTAAACTAGTATATCAAACTTAGCTATTAAGATAGTTTAGCGGTTTAGAAAACTTAATAGCTACGGCAACTTAACAGGAAAGGAAACTTAGCAGTTAAGTAAGCTAAGTAAGATTAATTAATCAGTAAGCAAGATTAATTAAGCTAAGCAAGATTAATTAAGTAAATTAAAACACCTAGATAGATATACATGAAAATAAATATATATGAAATAGATAATATCAAAGGAAGTTGCTAGGAAGGTGTAACAGGATATATATGTGGGTAGGAAGCTTCCTAGAAAATGTATAGGTAACTTCCTAGAAAAGGTATATGAAATTTCCTAGAAAGCATATAGGAAACTTCCTAGAAATTTCATACTTCTTACCTATAAATAGGAGCCTAGGATTTCATTCTTCCTTGCTCATTTCTTCTATTCTTCTCTCTATACGTTGGTGTTCTAACCAATAATCACCGATGCGATGTTCTGTCCGATCGATTCAGGAACCAACTAATGAATGCCAAAGTACTATACTTTGTGAATTTCGTTAAACGGATGCCAAAGTGCTGTCTAAACAAGACTATACTTTGTGAATTTCGTTAAACAGATGCCAAAGTGTTGTCTAAACAAGACTATACTTTGTGAATTTCGTTAAGGTTCGGATCTCGTGACCATCGTTAGGTTTGATTAGGTTTAACACTAATACGTATTCCATTCTGTTAAACTAAATGTTTAACTACTCGAAACTCTACCCCATACACTTACAATCAAAATGGATGCTTAATCATCAGAGGATTCAGAACTATAAAGTAGATGCTTAGAATCAAGATCCTTGTTTAATCAAGACTATATGCTAACAAGGTGAGTCATTCTCTTTTTACCAAATTATTTCCAAAAGTCTATTTATTTCAAAAGTTATAATTACAGGGATTAAGTCTTTGTAATCTTCAATTACTGCTGGTATGTGGGGTTTTGAATATATTACTTGATACCCGTCACCATTGGACAACGGGTTAGCTAATGGGTGATCTGACCATAGTCACAGGAGCGAGTCGAGTGACAAATACCGATTTGGGGTAATTGGTTGATATATAAACATTGTAATCGCTCTTAATACTGTGAATTATAACAAATATGTTTTTGTACAAAAATGAATGAACTCACCAGTATTTCCTGCTGACCAAAATCTTTTTAAAACGCGTTTCAGGTGATTACGGTAGATCAGAATAAGAGCTGTGATACGGCACCGAAAGGCTTAAAGAAGTGGCTTATTTTATCAATTAAATTAAATTAAATTAAATTAAATGTTGTTTCATAAATTCGGGTTTATCCCATATTAAAGCTACCTTTGTAAAACATGGGTTTTATCTCATCTATTTAATAAATAAAATCCGGTGTTTTCTAAACTCTGATATTTTTCTTAACTCACGGTCCTGATGAAATTATCCGCTGCAATGTTTTCAAAATAACCACCGGTACCACTTGACTGCTCGCGGCTCCCGTCCAGGGTGTGGTCGGGGGTCGTGACAGGTCACTCGATCGAGTGGCTCCGACGAGTTGCGCTCTGACGTTTTGATTCACGTGTTGAGCGTTGCGATGTTTTTGAGCGAGTATCGATTATGCGATAGATTAATAATAAACACACAAATACTATATCTAACATACAATCACTATAATTAACTTGTGTTTAGCGTTTGCGATTAAATTGTGTTGCGATAGAGTTGCGATTGCGTTTAGATTAATCACCACAAACATAAAGTAAACATGCACAAGTAACACATAAGTAACACACACACGTAAAACAATATTCAGAATGTACTAATCAAGGCGCGAGAGTGATTGCGATGCGATTAGCGAATAAGCGATAAAACATGCGATAAACATCGATTAAATCTCGGTTATTCACAGATACTCCACATAATACAACTAAAGCGATTAAAATAAAAGATTCGATTACAAGTCAAAGAAGTCAAATCAGTAATTAAGAAAGGAGTGACAGATCGCATTTAGCAATCTTTTTTTCCTTTAACTTCAATCTTGACTTTGACTTTGGTAACACGGGGTGTTACATTACCCTTGTTAATACTTCAAAAATGGTTAGTTGGATATTTTAAAAACAAATAATGCAATCTTTTTCCTTTTCCTTTGTTTTATGAAAATTTGCGGCAATTTTCGTAAATTATAAGAAATATCATACAAACCAATCACATAATTTCACAAAATATATCCTTGACATCACAGGCTAATTTTTTTTATCATACAACACTTTCAAAATCACAAAATGCTAATCACGTAAATCGGATTCTCTTCGATTAAACGATAAGTCGGACTCTCTTCGATTAAATGATATCTCTCTAATCGTGGCCAAAAGCGGCTTCCATGACATCCCTGATCTAGTCGATCTTCTCATATTTTTCTTCTCGGGATTAGAGCCATCCTCTGAACCCTCACTCGACTCTTTGTCTTGTGGGCTAGCCGGTTCAGGGGCTGGCTTGGCCTTCTTAACCCGAGGGGGCTTGGCTATGTTACTAAGACTCTTTTTAAGAGATTTTCGGCTTGACTTGTTGACTTGTGTGCTAGCCAAAGGGGCTGGCTGGTCCTTGGCTATGTTGGTGTTTAGAAGAGAGACCGTGGTCAACCCTTTGACTTGTGGGTTAGCCAAAGTGGTTTGCCTAGGCTTGAGTTGGCTGGTCTTGGCTATGTTGTTGAGCTTCTTTGTAAGACAAGTCAAGTCACTTGATGACTCGTTTAACCGGATAAAGGAGCATGGTAGTAAAAAGTATATTTTGCCCCCTTCAAATAGCGTGTCAAGCTTGAGTGGTACCAAACCGATTTGCATAAGTCGGATTGGGGTGGTCAAGAAGTGTTTGGGGTAAATAGTGATTACCTGGTTAACCGTAGCCGGACTTTCGTAGTCTTCTATGTAGCCATCGAAGTGAACCACTCTTATGGTCCTCAAAGTTGGTCTGGTTGGTCTTGTTGATCTTTCTTGAAAGCAACACACACCCATCGATTAATACACGCGTTCACCCTCAACGCACACACAACTGGCTCATACGATGCTCGAATCGACTAGATGATTCGCTATGGTAGGAATGGTGTTTTCCTCCACCTCTCTCTCTCTATACAAACTTCTTGTTTATAATATGATCACATAGTTTAGTTCACTAGGAATCTGTGACAATATATAATAACATATATATAGGCCAACCACTCTATATAAATAATAAAATATGTAGTGCAACAAGAAATACTTTATTGTGTATAAATAATCTTTTCGGATGGTCCTCTATCGTATATCACTTTTACATCAATAAACTGAGATGAAAACCAAATCTCACGTTACAGTCAAAGCGACCGGAATTTGTGAGAGTGACAAATACGGTCACAACAGTAGCAACGGTATTAGTGACCGTAACAAGCCCAAAGGCTCGAGAGCCACTTATTATCAGCTCGATTAAAAGCTCAAACGAGCCCTAGCTCAAGCCTGTAATAGAGCTCATTTAGTTATCGAGCCCGAGCCTGAAATACAAAGCTCGTTTAAGCTCGCAAGCCTAAACGAGACCAAACAAAATTTTACTTTTTATATATAATATAATGAATTATTGTTTTCGTCTCTGTGGTTTTTCAAAAATCACTATTTCAGTCCATTAGTTTAAAAATTACGATTTCAGTCCCTGTGGTTTCACTTGCGTAGCCATTTCAATCCCTGTAGTTTTCACTTTCGTAACCATTTCAATCCATTTATTATGTTAGTACAGAGACTGAAATGGTTACGAGGTGGACTGAAATGGTTACGAAAGTGAAACCACAAGGACTGAAATCGCAATTTTTAAACTAATGGACTGAAATAGTGATTTTAAACAAACCACAGGGACGAAAACAGTAATTAACTCTAATATAATAATAATGATGATAACATTTGCAAGTCGAACTTTGGCTCGTTTAAACGATATTGAAGCGAGCTTGAGCGGAGCTTTTAGCTTGTTTGAGGTTGTTCTCAAAATAGCTCGAGCCGAGCTCGAGCTCGAGCTTTGGGCTTAACTCACGAGCCGAGCTTCATAAAAACATGACGAGCTGAGCTCGAGGCTAGTCGGGCTCGGGCTTGGACCGGCTCGTTTACACCTCTAGACGGGTCGTTTAAGTAACAAAGTTAAATCTGTCGGTAAATATATGAGGTAGAAAGCCAGTTGTGGGCCCCACAGTTTTCAAAATTTACCATCAGGTTGATTAGTATTAGTTTGAGTAACTTGCCATTTTAGTACCTAAGGTTTGACCAAAATTATCACTTTAGTCCGAATAGTTTTTTCTTGGCGTTTTAGTCCAAATAGTTTTGTTTTCTACCATTTTAGTCATTGACTTTTGTCATTTTTTGTCATTTTCATCGACCACCACCACTACCTCCCACAACCCACCATATCACAACCTTCTATCAACGCCACCACCTGCCTGCACCGTCACCACCCACCCACCCACCCCACCACCGGGCACTTTTCCGCCACCCACGTCATCAACCAACAACGCTGCAATCATCGTAAAACCAACAACTACCGCCATCATCTTTACTGTAAACCGGCACAACGCCATCTCATACCATCACACCTGCAAAAAAAAAAAAGAAAATGTGGTTTGGCCAAAATTCACCTAAGTTAACTAAATTTTTTGAATTGAGTTAGTGAGTTGGATGGAAATCACAAAAAATGATAAAAGTCAGGGACTAAAATGACAGAAAACAAAACTATTTGAACTAAAATGACAAGAAAAAAATTATTTAAACTAAAGTGGTAATTTTTGTCAAATCTCATGGACTAAATGGCAGTTTACTCATTTAGTTTTAATATTACTTGAAACATGTGATAAATAGCAACTTTTTTTATTAAAATGACTAGAATGTGGTTATTAATTATAATCCTTCATGTTTAATTATTATTATTATTATCTAAAATACAGTTAAATTATGAGATAATATTCTTTTAAATTATTGACTTATGGACCTAGTGGGCCACTGGGAGACCTGGCGTGCCGCTAATAGACGGCAAGTTGACCCAAGTCGTTCAAAAATCTTTATTTTTTTTTTTCTAAAAACCGAAACAGTTTTTTATTATTATTATTTTGATAACGTGTAACGTGGTTCTTAAAATAATATTTAGAATTTCTTTATTAGGCAGTTAAATTTTTTATTTAATAAAAAATTAAAATCATTCCCCTCTTCTTCTCACCAGTTGAGTCTTGAGTTGTAATAGAAAGGATTTAAAAATAAGAAGTAAAAAACTACTGGAGAAGAACAAGTGCCCTAAAAAGAATCAAGTGGAAAGGGTAATTTTGTCCATAAGAGAAAAATAATATACACATGCAAGTCACATGAAATTTTCCCATATTTTTAAAGGTCTGTAACTTTTTTATACATTATTTGTTTTAAAAAAAATCATACCATAAAACCGAACTTCTTTTTATCTTTAATATGAGTATTATATTGTTAACTTTTTCAAAAAAAAAAGAAAATAAAAAACCCAGTTGCGTATTAAACAATGGACATGATGTAAAATACAATGGAAAGTAGATAAAAAAACACAATCAATGACAACAGATAAAGACACAAAGGACAACAGACTAAAACACAATGACCATAACATCTAACACATTGGCCATAACGTATGATACAATAGGGATCGAAAGTATGCAACGGGTAGATATTTTAAAGAGTTAAATGTTGTTTTAGTCCCTGTGGTTTCGACCATTTTGCCAATTTAGTCCAAAGGTTTCATTTTTCGCCTGTGGGTCCAAAGAGTTTTCATCGTTGCCATTTTAGTACACTGGGTTAACTTCATCCTTTTTTTGTCAACGAGAAGGGCAATTCGATCATTTTATATGTAATTCTGTTAACTAGAATGGCAATTCAGCCATATAAAATGACCGAATTGCCCTTCTCGCTAACAGAAAAAATGGATGAAGTTAACCCGGTAGACTAAAATGGCAACGGCAAAACTTTTTGGACCCAGAGGCGAAAATGAAACCTTTGGACTAAACTGGCAAAATGGCCCAAACCAGAGGGACTAAAATGACATTTAACTCTATTTTAAATTAGAAAGAAAAGGATAGATCTACGGTTCGTTTATGATACAAATACACCACATAAACGTACGGTAGGGCAAACTAAAATTGGATTAAGATACAGATACACCACTTAATCCGCAATTAGACTCCAAGAACACCATTCAAGTTGCCAAACTTAAACTAGCATAGAAATAATTAATCAACTCATAACCCAATGAGAAAATTAACCAAAGAAACTTTTCATAAACTCACTAACTTGCATTTCATCAAATCTTCCGTTTTATGGTGAAGGGGATGCACCCCTCATGAGATGATGGGAAATTTTCACCCACCCAATCATAATGTGTCATGTCAATTCCCCTCTCATACACCACTCTTGCCCAAAAAAACATAGGGTGTGGTTTCATTTCACCCAAACCATTTAAAGAAAAAACAAAACAAAACATGAGTGGTTGAAAGATAATGGGCCCCACCTCTACCCCCTCTCCCTTATTAACCCCTCACGCGGCAACTCTTCCCCGTAATCCTTCATCACCGTGCGGTAATATTGGACGGCGACACCTTCAGCGCATGGCAATATTGGGATAGCTCACCTCCCTGTCTGCTTTGCCGCTTCCACCCCCTTCACCCCTAGAGTAAATTACAAAAATCATCCTTTATGTTGACACAAGATTGCAAAGTATGTACTTTATCTTCAAAAAGTACAAAAAAAACGTACTCGATGTTCACAAACCCTTGCACGTTATGTCCTTTAGCCATAACTCAGTTAGTTTTCATGGTTAAATATGTTCGCAAACCCTTGCACGTTATGTCCTTTAGCCATAACTCAGTTAGTTTTCATGGTTAAATCTGAACAAATGAACCCCACATGTGGGCAAATTAGACTTTTTACCATTTATTATTTATATAAAACAATATACCATATATTATATACTATCATAAAACACAAAGTCGGTGGGAAATAGGGATGAGCTCGGTACCGAACCGGTACCGGTACCGAAAGAACCGGTACCGAAAATCCTCAAAAGTGGGTACCGGTACCGAATATACCCGGTTCGGTACGGTTCGGTACCGGTAACGGTACGGTACCGGTATCGGTTCGGTACCGGTACCGGTACGGTACCGGTATTTGAGGGTAAAAACCGGTAAATACCGGTACCGAACCGGTACCGAAAATGTTAAAAGTCGGTACCGAATCCGTACCGAAAAGGTACCCGGTTCGGTAAATTCGGTACCGGTACCGGTTCGGTACCGGTACCGGGTCTATTTTGCTCATCCCTAGTGGGAAACCACCGGCTTTGCCTCCTGGGTCCTGCTTTTTATTTTACACTTTGATCCTCTTACTTTTATATGTTTTCTTTTCGTCCTTTTCTGGGTAATACACCCATCCTTATTTATTACACCAGCATTCTTTCTCTATTCAACCACCATCATAGATCCATCTATCTACATAACAACCATCACAAGACTGCCGTCGCCGCCAACACCACATCATCATCTCCTTCACTTTCTATATTTCACTGTAAAAGTTCAACTCCTCTCTCTTGATCCATTTCACATTCATTCTTTGCTTCCCCCTTTAAATTATGAGATCCCCAATTGTTAATAATAAAATGAAGTGGTAATCAGAGGTCCCGATTGTTAAACAGAAACCACACTTTAATCAAAGGCCAACAAACTAAAACGACTACCGGTGGCTTACTCACAAAGAAGACTCGCGCTCGAGATCTGAACTGAAGATATCTGGATTTGAACGTACCTAAAACCTTGATGTTGTCAACGGAACCCCTAGAATCGCCTTTGTCGGTTAGGTGGTTTTGTTGTGGTGGCGGTGACGGTGGCAGTGGTGGTTTTCCTGATGGCGGTGTTGTGTTCAGAGACGGCGACGGCGACGGGTAAGAAGGTTGTGTTGTGAGGGTGGTGGCGGTGTTATCATCATCCGCTCTTAAATCGGGAAGGAGACTAAGATACAACATCTCCTACATGATCATAGGCACTTTGAACCAAATAAAAACAATAAGGTACAGTTCAGCGTGGTGTCGGGTAGGTGGTTATGTAATAGTTGCGATGGTGGTTTTGTGGTAGTAGTGATGGTGATTGTATGGACTAAGAGAGAGAATAAAACTGGATGGTATCACTGTTTCTTTTCTTTTATGTGGTAGTAATAGTGGTGATTGTTGTAGTTGGAATGATAGTTTTGTGTTGGCACATAGTTTTTTCTTTTCAGAGAATCGATGATGGATTTTATTATGTGAGGGGTTTATGATATGTGAGTGTTTGATGGGTCCATGAAAGTTGATCTTCAAAATGACCCTGTCTATATTTAACGTTTGCTTGCAACATAAAATTGTTTCATTATTCAAAATTTTCAAAATTGATGTGTTAAAAAATGTATTATTTAAATTCAAATTATATGCTATGATAAATAAAAAAATTTATGATATTATAAGAACACGGAAGTCGGTGGGGTTTTCCACCGACTTTGCCTACCCAATACTTTTACGATGTTGCAATTTTAGTCCCTTGAATTTGGTAGTTTCAAAGTTTTATAAACTGACAAATTTTGTCCATAAGCTACTATTCCGTTTACAAGCTTCTAACATTCCAACTTTACCCCTATACCATATATAATATGTGGTTTTTAACCTATTATTTCTTCAATAACTTTCTTTGACTAATTTATTTTCTAAAGAACTTACATTTTTCCCTATACTTTGGTAATTTACGCTTTTGGCACATATGCTTTATACTGACCTTTCAACTTTTAAACTTTGAATTTTCACGTTTCGACGCAAATTTGGTAATACACTTTTGTGCTTTATTTTGTATGTTCCTACCTATGAATTGGGTCGCATATAATACGTTTTTACTTGACGGTATAAATTCAAGTTAATCAGGTCGCGTATAATATGCAATGCAACTATATGTTACATTAAGTTCAATCAGATATGTCAAAACGTGCGTTTACATATGATTAACGCATCACATAACGCTTGGACTAATCCGTTCGACATTTGTGATGTACCCGCGCCGCAACGCGCATGGGTCTTATTACTAGTTAATTAGCAAAATGCTTATGTGTATTGATTTTACTGTGTGTAGAAATGAGTAAGCATACAGAGGTAATTACCAGATGAAACATACCCAACACAAGTTCATCCTCTTCAACCCCTCCATCCATAGAGCCACAAACCACCTCCCACCACCGCTGTCGTCGGACCTCACTCCCATCGCCGCTACCTCTTCACCATCCTCTCTCTCCTCTCCTTTGCCTCAACATTCTCTCTCTTCACCACCGTTCGGTACACCACCACCTCCGCCACCCACCCGCTACCCAACCCTATGTACGACGCCGACTCTGAGGCGAAAAGTGGGGCTTTGAGGTTTTCTCCCTCGCTTATCAGATTTGCAACGCATCAACATTATCCGAAAAACGAGACCTACAACCCATCACCATTGCCGAAAAAACGAGAAGTAATAGGCCTTTTTGAATGGTTGGTTTTGCGGTTCTTATGGAATCGTCGGTCTTCTTCATCGGTGCTTCAATGGATGGCATCCGGTGGCAATAAGCAAGACAATGTTATGGTTCATAGTTGAATTAGGTTTTTGCTTTCAAATCCTATCTGATGCAACGAACGAAGAAAGAGCTTGAAAAGTCAATAAGTATAATTTCATTTCAAATCAGTTTAATTTTGTTTAAAATCTGAAGTAGGTTAAGTAATTGATGGGCCAATGTTTGTTTTGATTTTACCTGCTAAAATAATTTGAGGTTAATATTGACAAAAGAAATTGGCTGGGGTCGTTATTGCGGTGTGGTGGTTGGCTGGTCTGCTGGTGGTTGGTTGGGTGGTGGTGGTGGTGGCAGCGGCTAGGGGAGAGAAGGAAAGAGTGTAAAGTTTGCAATGGTTAGATTAGGTCATATTTAATTTAGGGTAAAATGACAAAAATACACTCATGTGTGGTTCACTTAGTCAGATTTAACCATGAAAGCTAACTGAGTTAGGGCTAAAGGACACAGTGTGCAAGAGTTTGCAAACATCGAGTACGTATTTTGTACTTTTTGAAGATAAAGGCTATAGTTTGTAATATGCTCTCAACATAAATAACGATTTTTGTAATTTACTCGCCGTTTTAATGCATGTAATTACAAGAGAAAAGGAAATAAAAACTGCCAATAACTCCACTACTCTAATCACTAACATAACTGTAGAGACTTAGGTGTTGTTTGATTTTTCAGAGGTAAAAAGTCTACAGTCTGCGGACCACATCTGCAAACATCTGTAGCAGAAGAGGTGGACCAAACCTCTGCAGTCTGCAAGAAAAAATTGTTTGTTTTTTAACTTCTGCAAGCAAACAACACCTGTCTCTCTCTCTCTCTATAAAAACAACCACCATCAAAACCATCATACACCACCACCACCTCACAGTGAATAGACGTCCCAATTATGTCATTATTTTTTTTTACCTAAAATAAGATAATATCCAAAAACAGATCATATAACTCAATTTCATCAACATATACTTTTTAAGTAAGTTCATACACAGCTTACACTCTGTCTCTATATGTGAGAGAGAGAAAGAATAGGGTTTATGTGTGTAAGAGGTATCCTTCAAACAACTAAAAGCTCCAATTTCAAAAGACAAAATCTTGCAGCAAGAAGAATAATTATCAACATGTTATACACATGGTTGTAAAACAAGGTTTCCAAGGCCGAGTACTCCCCGAGTAGTCGCTACAAGGTAGGCTGCCGACGCGACCTTCTCTAACTCCGCATAATTACTCAAAATCGATCAAACGCGGTCAAACTCGGCCATAATCGGATCTAGTAGGTCAATTCGGACCGAGTTTGACATAAAAAAATAATAAAACCTAAATTGTATGACTATCATGAATATCATTTTCACGTATTTTTTTATAAATATTAGTAAATTTATGTTATTAGACATATATTTAATTTTTAAAAACTAATTTCTTTATAATTTAACATGTCCGAGTACTCCCCGAGTACTCTCCGCCTATGTCGAGTACTCTCAACTCCCCGGTCGACCGACTAGGGAGCGCCTAGCGACTTTTGCTGTGACAACCCTCACCAAACCAGGTATCCGTACAAATTAATTAGTATTTAATTAATGCTTAATTACTGTGCTTGCTTACAATTGTGGTTAAACTGCTTCTTGATTTTTGATACATACATATTCATGCATCATACTTTATTACTGTCACTCCATTTATTACACACAAAATTATAGTGACAAACTTGATGCACAAAGCACAGTTAGCACAGTGAACGGATAGCCCAGTAAACATGCTGATATTGCCAGCACTAGACAGACATTGTTACTAAGGCCAGTATGAGCCGGGGATTGATACATACATATGTATATTTTGGAAACAGAATATTTTAGACAAGTGATTTAAAATATATTTTCAAGTGAGACTTAAAAATATATTTTTCATAATTATAACGTATGCGTATATTTTGGTAAAATATTATTTTGGAGACTATATGTTATTTTGAGAAAAATACATATATTTTGGAAATAAGTTATTTTGGACAAAAAGGTTAAGTATATTTGCCAAGTGGGACTTAAAATATACTTTCAGAATTATAAAGCATACATGTATTAAAAACCCCCATCCTTGGGAAGGAAACACGAATACGAATACTCGAGAAGTACTAATACAGAAATATTGTATAAACAATTATTCCAAAACTAAATACAATTATTATAACTTGGAATAATACCATAATCGTAACTCAAAAACATACATACTAAGACAAGGCACGACCCGTTCGTCTAATAGACGTTAGACCATTGTAGGTAGTCGTGTTTGCCGCGGAGATTTGGGTTACAAGTACGAAGACGCAATACAGTGAGTTCATGTCCCCCTTTTCTCTTAACTGTTTTCAGTTTTTATACTTCGGGGGTGAAATACATGTTACAATATTTACGGGTACATTTACACATGGTATGATTAGTTTAAGGAGGGTTACTACTTAGATCATGTGAGTGGGTAGGCGGAAACTAGAGGCCATTAATCCTCATCGTAGGACCGAGGGACATTAGTGATAGATCTATTTGGGTGTAGCGAGCCCCACTCCTGAGTCCGCTGAGTGAACCAGGTGGTGACTAAGTGCCCGACGCACAAATCCGCTAGGTTTGAGTCTTCCTGCATCACTTCACACATAACATTGGCTTTGCAACCCAATGGTGATCTCTTTTTCCTTAATTGCTACATACCAGGGATTTTCATACATACAGACATTTCTACAAAGGTTTATACATACTCACTTACACATGAACTCGCTCAACTTTATGTTGACTTTTCAAACTACATGTATTTCAGGGAACTAATGGATCTGGCACGGTATGCACATATTTTCAAGTTGCGTTTGAATAAAGAAGTCATCCAGGGTTTAGAAGGTGTAACCTCTTCCTGGACGGGTTACACATCTCTAAACCTAGTATTGTTTAAAGTCTTTTGCTAAGTTTTTACGAACTCATTAAATCAAGTCAAGGTTTGTAACTTATTTTGTGATTGATGTTTTAAGACAAGTATAATATGGTGTTTTTCTAAACTCTATTAACGGGTGAATATCTCATGTTTTTATCATATAGCATTGTTATGATTGTTGCTATGGTATTAAGAAGTCACACCAAATAAACCCACGCTTCCGCAAAGCCAGGGTGTGACAGCTTGGTATCAGAGCTTCGGTCGTAGCGAACTAGGATTCTTTCTTGAGTCTAGACTACGATCATTAGGGCTCTCACAAAAATGTTTTCACAACATGTTTTCATTGCATACACAAAACGTCCAGATCCAGGATACAAAACATTCTTACAAACAAAAAGTTTGAGCACTTTTTCCAAATTTATGATTCAGTCTTATCGACTGGGAGGTTGGTCAGGGAGACCAGGGATTCAGTCTTATCGACTGGGAGGTTGGTCAGGGAGACCAGGGATTCAGTCTTATCGACTGGGAGGTTGGTCAGGGAGACCAGGGATTCAGTCACATAGACTGAGGGGCCAATCTTTAAGATTGGGGAGGTTTTGGTCTGAGAGGCCAGGGAGTTCAGTCTGAGAGGCTGGGAGGATAGTCTGAGAGACTAGGAGGTTCAGTCTGAGAGACTGGGAGGATAGTCTGAGAGACTAGGAGGATCAGTCTGAGAGGCTGGGAGGATAGTCTGAGAGACTAGGAAGTTCAGTCTGAGAGGCTGGGGGGATAGTCTGGGGAAGACTAGGATGATTACTTGCTTACATAATTGAGACTTACATGCTTATTTGATTTAAGGTTGATGTACGTGCATATGTAGTAGTTGTTCGCATATACTAATTGTTAGTAATTACTATGACTTTACATGCTACGCATTGGCACACATATCACTCTAATTAGAGAACGAGTTATCAGACATTGATAACCCTACGACCACCGCCACAGATAATGAGACTACATCTGCGCCAGAGACAATTACGTCAGATACTGAGAGTGATCCCGATATGCTAATGACGAGGACGACTTCTAACAGTTCGCGCTACCAGACTTTGGTGATACTTCATCTCTACTGATGGTTTCTCTGACAAGAATCTTTCTGTCACTCTTGTTTCAATCCATGACCACTCCATCACTGGTCATCCCGATGATGGACACACCATGGCTCCAATCCTCGATGATGCGCCTCCTGTGGACATTTCTACTGAAGGTTGGCTACTCGACAAACAATATATGACTACGTTGGCATGCTTATCGATGGCCCTCCCGCCGATGCCCATAACGATACAAAATTAGACGAGAACACCGTTACTAACTTCACTTCTTAAAACCCCTGTTAACAAGCCATCATCTGATTCTAGCATGCATTCAGACTCCTTTGAGTCTGTGATACCCGCAACCTTACAAACAGCTGGATTACAGCATTCTACTACTGACACAAGACGACGATGACATGGTTGTTGCTCTCTCACCTGCTCGAGACACCACACCGTTACACGACCCAGAGCCTGCTCTTGAGCTAGCTTCTACACCTTTTGGTTCAGCTTGACGTTGCGCCTGCTGAACCTACACCTTTACGTGATCACGATCCTGTTTCTTTTTGGTCTGCCAGACATTACACCCCTTATATCTACCTGCATCGGGCAATCTCCTCATTTGTCGAGATGTTTGTTTTTACACCCGCAACCGCTGACATTGCTCCTTTTCCCTATGAAGACCGACTTCCATTGCGCCAAGGTGCCTATAGCTTTCTTTCAGAATATAACCGCACCCCGGGAAGGTACTTCAAGTCAGCACCCGCATAATGATTCATCTGCTACAACAGCATATTCCCAACTGCACAGGTCGCACCCTTTGCTACATTCACCTCTACAACGCCGGACGAGCCACTTTGATGGATCTTATAACACGCTATACTGATTTTAGACCCTTGCCATCCCTCTCATTATGGAGGCTGTACACAGGATGAGCGCTCCTGTAACATCAGCTACAGTTTAAGGATTCAAGTCGCAGAGTTTTGGAGCTTGAGCTGACACCACGTTCTCCACGCTGTCTATAGTATGTATACTTTGATCCCCCGCATTCACCAAGATTCCTTTTGACGCTCTCACCTGCTGCTATAACGCCTTTCCCAAGTTTCTTTTGATGCTCGTTCCTTTTACCATCGAGCGACAAATCAGTTGACTACTTCGAGGTATATACAAGCTCGCGGAGGAATTCAAGCATGTCGACAGTTTACTTTTCTTTCCTCCTCCACCTCAGTCACCATTATAGTTGGTTTCTGGGTTATGCGGATTGCATTACGCTTGGGTAAAGACACTAACGATAAGCTGGGATTGCGGAGACTTCTGAGGACCACTTCTGACTATGAAATTTTGATGCACTAATATACTTGTTGGACAGGGGTAGGGTGACCCTGTGTTCCTTCTGATGTGATGCATTTTGTAAGACACAGTGATTGTGGCCGGAGGATAATGAAAGCCCGATCATCTTTAAACACGCGACAATACTTATGACTAATGACTAACGAAAAACTCCGTCGCTATGTTCCCACTAAGCACGCTGTTGATCTACGTATTTATGCTATGACTGTAATGCTACATGCTTACTTGCTACATTCCTATTTACAAGTTGTGCAATACATGTGATAATATGTGATTGAATGTTATAACAACTGCGTATATGCATATATGTAATATACCCCTGAGGTCTTATTCGTTGAATAGAGATTTGTGTGATCGCGTCCTTCACAAGACCTGAACTAACCGACCTTCTTCTGGGAGGATGTCGACTCAAGGGAACACCGATATCAACCACCCTCTACCTACAACAGAGGCGGAAATGCAAGAGCGCCTCTTACAGGCCATCGCACGGTACGAGGCCCGTCGCTCCGATTGCAGCGGAGGTACCTCAGGAAATAACCCCCCCAACGGTAATGTCTAGTCCTTTAAGACACATTCCAAAACGTTCGGACATTCCCACGAGTGACTTGCTAAGGCCTTACGCGAATAATGTTGCTTACATCGCAGGCTGCACCTACAAGCAGTTCTTGGACCACAAACCTCGAGAGTTCGACAGCACTGGGGGTGCCTTAGCCTTCGTGCGCTGGGTTGAAAAGACGGATTCTATTTTACGATTGAGCAAATGTGACCCCGAACATCAAGTCACATATATAGCTGGACTATTGGTGGATGAGGCTCTATCATGGTGGAACCATCAAGTTAGGACAATGGGCGAGACCGCTGCGTATGCTATGACGTGGGACGAACTGAAAGATCTGATGCGTAAGAGATATTGCTCGAGGGCAGAAGTCCAGAAGTTGGAAACAGAACTGTGGAACTTGAAAATGGAAGGACCAAAGATAGCGGAGTATGTGCAGAGATTTAACGAATTATCACAAGTTGCTTTACTCCTGGGGGGGGCCAGAGTTTAAGAGAATTAAACAGTTCATAAGGGGATTGGCACCTCAGATTCTAAGCCTGGTAATAACATCAAAACCTTCAACGATCACCGAGGCTATCAACATAAGCATGGCACTCACGGAAGAAGCAGTTAGACGAGGAGAATTTTCCACTGCGGAGGAGAAAAAGGAGACTGCTATAGAGGCATCTGGGGATAACAAGAGAAAGCTCGCAAATTTCAAGATAGTTACTCGGGGGAGTAGCAAGAATAAGGCCAAAAAGGGAAAAGACTACATGGGTATCCTACCTAAGTGCGACAATTGTTTACGTTATCATGTCGGGCGATGTAGATATGGAAAATGTGCTAACTGTGGAAAGAGGGGGCATCCTAAAGAAACTTGTTGGCAAGATACTGAACATGGTAACGGGGGCCAAGACGGTAGTGAGAACCACGAAGGGGACAACGACTATGACGAATATCAGGGTAGAGTGAGTGACAAACAAAAACGTGCACAAGTATGTTTTAAATGTGGAAGCAAAAAGCACTTCAGAAAATACTGCCCCAAGAAGCATCAGGCACAGGGATAAAAGCTCAGTAGCATAGCTAGGGGAGCACCCCAGGAATCCAAGCATAGATATCGGTACGTCCCATATTACTCGACGTTATGCGTCTGTGCTACTTGATACTGTTGCAAAATTTAGCTTCGCACCTCTAGAGTGAGAGTATACTTGGTTTAGTAGCAAGTAAGTTAGATAATCCGCACACGATAGTTCTAGCTAACGGGAAGCTAGGGGAAGCCAACGAAGTAAGTGGAATCGGCAAGATAAAACCCGGAGAGCGTGAGTTTACGCTAGATCTATTGCCAGTTGAGCTGGGAAGCTTCGACGAGGTAATTGGGGTGTATTAGTTGCCAAGCGGTCGAGCGGAGATTAATGGTCGCATCCCAATGACGAATGAAGGAACGATCTCGACGCACAAAGCAGGATACGCCTCCACAGATCACGAATTGCTTGAAGGCATGAAAGTTGTTGTGGGAAGGATGTGTTGTTTCCTGGCTCATGTAGGGGACAAGGGAGCCGAAGAACCAAAACTTAAAGATATTCTTGTGATAAGGAAATATCCTGAAGTCTTCCTCGAAGACTAGCCAGAATTATCTCCTCAACGGCAAGTCGAATTTTTGCATCGATTTGATTCCAGGCATCGCGCCTGCAACCAACGCACCTTAACGAATTTCACCTTCGGAAATGCAAAGATTGACAGTGAATTTTTAGCAGTGGATAGAGAAGGAAGATAACAGACCAAGATGTCCCTTTTGGGTAACCCCATTTCTGCTCGTCAAAAAGAAGGATGATGATTTTCAAATAAACATCAACTACCAGGAGCCAGACGAGCTAACGCACGAGTGTCAGTGACTCTTACTAAGGGTTAACGAACCTCTTACATAACTAACTATGAGGACCCAACTACTACTACACGACTGGTCGACGATCGAGCGTCATTAGCGGTGAAATTCAGGAAGAAAGTATACCAGGGCGAAATTGTGGGACAATGACTTGTTCTAGACATAGACAAAATGGTGCTTCCTACACAATGTATAAACCGGATCCACACGGGATACGAAATCTGGAGAATCTAGAAAACTTATATCTAGGACCTTTGGGAACCCAGGACCAAACTCGTAAGGGTTTTACTTAGGAACCATATCTGTCAACTCAATCAAACATCATTAACTTGACAAACTTGTCATTGCAGTTAACAAAACCGAAAATACTTAAATTTTCTTCCGTTGAAGTCTTCACTTTTATTTCTAACGAGTAGATATTTGCATTTCTACTCCCCTCAAAGTAGTTGCATCACGTTGATTTCCTTCGCTGAGAGCGAACACCCGTTTGCTTCGTATACTTGGTCACTTCTCCCTTTTGGCAGAAACACATCGCTTCATCACTTGAAAACTTATATATAACCCATGCACCTTTTGCTACGCATGCGGTTTCATTTCGAATAAACGCTTCATTAAAGTTCAAATATTACGTTGCTAAATCTAATTACTGGTTTGTGATTCGAGTAACCTACGTTATTGAAATTATTGGCTCTTTTGCTATCAAGTCAACACACTCTCTTGAAACTTCTTTTATTACAAATTACATTCATGGTTTATTTTGTTACCATGCCGATATTTCCTTTGTTGATACATATGTTTATTGCCGGGCTACACTGAGATTAAGTTCGATTGCTTGAACTTATTCACTTCGCATGTCCAGTTTCAGACATCATATGATGTATTGAGAGCATCATATTCGAATATTTTCGCAAAGATCTTTTCATTTCAAGTCATAGTAGATTTGGTTGGTCTATGACTCCACTAAATCGTTGATTGATTTCGATACCTTGCAGTGATACTTTCACAGAATTGAAGTTTGCGCTGATTGGGTTACTCATTTCATACACGGATTTAATTGCCTATTTATTTGTTAACAATCCATTTTGATATCCAAGATCGAAGCAGTCTTAACACAATTGTGTGTTGAGGCAATGGTACATATATTCATTTCATAAGCACAAAGTACCTCCTAACGATTCTTTCGTTATCAATCAAATGTCTTACAGTACTTAATATTTTTTTTCATCTTCGATCAAAACAGTGGCTCTTTGATGATTCCGTATTCAACCAAAAACTTTATGACATTGTGTAAATCAAATCTTCCGGCTTGTTTCGGTACACTTTCATCTGATCCCAAACACGGTGAACTTGTTCAGTCACCGCTATTATGGAATTATGTCATTGCGACACCTTGTGGTGTCATTACAAACTTGTAGCTTGTGCTAATCATGGTCAACCGTTTCACACAGGACTACATATACTTTTGCTTGACTCATCATTCAAACATTTCTGATGCAACTACTAATTAAGGCAAGGATACACCAGATTCGCTTGTTTTTCACTCGGCGTATTCTCGCAATTCAAAATTTTCAACACACTAAACTTTACCATTCATTTACTCGGGAGTTGACAGATCATTTTACTATTTCATTTGAGTTGTTGATTTTGAATTCATATAGCGGATGCTATGTTTCGTGAAAACTCGCTTGCATATTGCGATCGACCGTTTGAGAGTCTTATTAGTCATATCTCCTCTTTTTGTGAAACCCCTGCTAGCTGGATCACACTAGACTATACTCAAATACGACTTGTACCTTTGATAACAAATGCTAAAAGCACACACCTTTTAACCCTAGGATTCGAGTTGTTGTATATTCTTGGACTCACCAAATGTGAGTAAGGTTTGATTCGGCTTGATGATTATCTACCTCGATATTATTTATATACATACACGTGTGACGAAACCATAAGGGGTTAAGGTAGTACAAAATTTCGAGGACGAAATTTTCTTAACGGGGGGAGAATCTAACAACCCTCACCAAACCAGGTATCCGTACAAATTAATTAGTATTTAATTAATGCTTAATTACTGTGCTTGCTTACAATTGTGGTTAAACTGCTTCTTGATTTTTGATACATACATATTCATGCATCATACTTTATTACTGTCACTCCATTTACTACACACAAAATTATAGTGACAAACTTGATGCACAAAGCACAGTTAGCACAGTGAACGGATAACCCAGTAAACATGCTGATATTGCCAGCACTAGACAGACATTGTTACTAAGGCCAGTATGAGCCGGGGATAGATTACTACACTGGTAGGGAGTGTAGGGAAGTGAGAATCATTAAACTGCGTCACTAGGGGATAGTTAGAGTGTCGGGAGGTGCCTAAAACACACCTTAAATGCAGAATTCTGCACTTAATAAACAAAATTCAGCATTAATCAATGCTAGTAAGGTGTAAAAAACTTGGCAAAATAGTCCTAGATACTTTCCAAAGTGTTGGGAATTTATTGTGTCACTAAAACATAATAAAAGACACTTTAAATACTTGTTTAACACTTTAACGGATCAATATCCAACCGAACTTTACCTGGAATATAAAAATACTGTCAATGACATTGTTTATACTTTTCTGAGCCAGTTAGGGTCCCCGAATACCCCAACACCCTTTATACTACACTACATACTAATAACCTATTTAAATTCCTAACTAAACTAACTAGACACTTAACTATCCAATTAAAATCTAACCATATACCCCCCCCCCCAATCCGATCGGTTCTCCAAGGGGTGACCCACCCCACCATTTGTTGATTATTATAATCACCTTGCCTAATATCTAAATGACATATTGTTTGTTGGATAATACACCAAAGTTGGGTTATAAGTAAGCTCATAGGATCTTCATTCTCTCACTTCCAACATAACACCAAACAAACCATCTTCCTCCCTTCCTTTGTGTAATCGGCCGAACACCATCACCCACCATCTCACCATCATTCAAGTCTTGTTCACTCAATCCACATACATACCAAGGTGCAAGGTGACATACGAGGAGACCCGGTGCTTTCGGAAACTCAAGAACCTCTCTAGATTTCTATTATCCACCTTGTTTACGCCTTGATTCTTCCCTAGCCTCGAGCTAGTAGTAAGTGTCTCTAAACATCCTCCTGTTCTTATTTAAAGTGGTTAATAAAAGATTTAACGGTTAAAACTCAAGAACACATAAGATCAAAACTAAAAGTCTTGAAAGAATGATGAACTAGATGGATAAAGAGTAACTAGTGGTGTAAATCTTATGAAACTTGTCTAGTTGTGATTATTTTATGTTGTTAGTTGCTAGTAGTGGAACGGATCGTCATCTAACCATGCTAGGTCATGTTCATGGAACATGAACTAGTGATATGTTAAGTGTAAGAGTTGTAAGATGATGAATCCTTCCACTCACAAAACATGAACTTGTGTAAAAGTGATTTTTCTTGTAAAATAGAGTTCTAAACTAGTAGATCTAAAGATCTACAAGTGGTTTTTCGGAAAAACCAAGTGTAAAATGCAAGTCTTGTTTAAAACCCGGATCTTACACAAACTAAAAGCATTTTAGTGAATACACAAATGTGTAAACACTTGTGTGACAAGAACGTTTGGCAAAGAAATATTTTCATAACTTTTGGCTAGAAGTTGTTAAACTTCAAGTTCTATAAAATATGAGTTTTTAAGGAACAAATTTCATTTTTAAAGATAACGAGATCCACTAAATATGTTATAAAGGTACTACATATTTTTACAAAACTTACAAGTTCATGAGTTTGCGATTTAGACTTATTTTGACTAGTTTGATGTTTGAATATTGTATACGGATGATTGGAAAATTGATTGATTGAATTTTGAAAAGAAAATGATACGCTTGTAAGCGTGGCCACTTCCAGTCACAGAGGAAACTCTGGCGAAATTTTTCCAGAAAATAACACTTAGAAATATTTTGTGACAAGTGTTTATAAATGTATTTTTAACTTGTTTTCAAAATATAAATTTCGCCATCATTTTTATTACAAAATAACTAAGGGTAGGAGGTGGATTTTCGTAAATGAAAACTTGTTAAATATATATTGAGAATATATATTTCATAATAAAACGCTTGTGTGATTATGTGATTATTTTGTGAACTAGAGATATATTATTTTTAGGGTAAAAATAATATTACTAGAAATATCATGAAGATACGACTCCAAAATAATACCAACGCCCTCACAAGTAAATATTTAAGTTACACCGATACTGTTATTACCACACGAACTTTAAAATGTAACTTATGTATTTTCGGAAAATACTCTTAAATGTGTATTTTGATAAAGTATTATTTTGGAAATTGTATGAAGTAAAATATAATATTTTTGGGAAAAATATGTATATTTTGGAAACAGAATATTTTAAACAAGTGATTTTAAATATATTTTCAAGTGAGACTTAAAAATATATTTTTCAGAATTATAACGTATGCGTATATTTTGGTAAAATATTATTTTGGAGATGGTAGAAATAAAAATACGTTATTTTGGGAAAAATACATATATTTTGGAAATAAGTTATTTTGGACAAAAAAAGGTTAAGTATATTTGCTAAGTGGGACTTAAAATATACTTTCAGAATTATAAAACATACATGTATTAAAAACCCCCATCCTTGGGAAGGAAACACAAATACGAATACTCGAGAAGTACTAATACAGAAATATTGTATAAACAATTATTCCAAAACTAAATACAATTATTATAATTTGGAATAATACCAGAATCGTAACTCAAAAACATACATACTAAGACAAGGCACGACCCGTTCGTCTAATAGACGTTAGGCCATTGTAGGTAGTCGTGTTTGCCGCGGAGATTTGGGTTACAAGTACGAAGACGCAATACAGTGAGTTCATGTCCCCCTTTTCTCTTAACTGTTTTCCGTTTTTATACTTCGGGGGTGAAATACATGTTACAATGTTTACGGGTACTTTTACACATGGTATGATTAGCTTAAGGAGGGTTACTACTTAGATCATGTGAGTGGGTAGGCGGAAACTAGAGGCCATTAATCCCCGTCGTAGGACCGAGGGACAGTAGTGATAGATCTATTTGGGTGTAGTGAGCCCCACTCCTGAGTCCGCTGAGTGAACCAGGTGGTGACTAAGTGCCCGACGCATAAATCCGCTAGGTTTGAGTCTTCCTGCATCACTTCACACATATCATTGGCTTTGCAACCCAATGGTGATCTCTTTTTCCTTAATTGCTACATACCAGAGATTTTCATACATACAGACATTTCTACAAAGGTTTATACATACTCACTTACACATGAACTCGCTCAATTTTATGTTGACTTTTCAAACTACATGTATTTCAGGGAACTAATGGATCTGGCACGGTATGCACATATTTTCAAGTTGCGTTTGAATAAAGAAGTCATCCAGGGTTTAGAAGGTGTAACCTCTTCCTGGACGGGTTACATATCTCTAAACCTAGTATTGTTTAAAGTCTTTTGCTAAGTTTTTACGAACTCGTTAAATCAAGTCAAGGTTTGTAACTTATTTTGTGATTGATGTTTTAAGACAAGTATAATATGGTGTTTTTCTAAACTCTATTAACGGGTGAATATCTCATGTTTTTATCATATAGCATTGTTATAATTGTTGCTATGGTATTAAGAAGTCACACCAAATAAACCCACGCTTCCGCAAAGCCAGGGTGTGACATTTGCAACCATGGTTATACATGACAATAATCCATTTTTAGGGTAATTTTGCAAAACCCTCAAAAAAATCCCCAGATCATACAATTCAATCATCAACCAACATTCACCAGGGTGTACCATACGTAGGCCTGTAACGAACCAAACGTTCATGAACTTGTTCGGCGGGAAGTTCATTTATGTTCGTTTATTTGATAAACGAACGAATACGAACAAAAAAACTTGTTCGTTTAATTAAATGAACGAACACAAGCAAACATAAACACAGCTTGTGTTCGTTCATTTATGTTCATGAACATTCGTTTATGTTCGTTCATTTATGTTCATGAACGTTCGTTTAAATTTTAGTAAATACATAAATAGTTAGATTTATATAAATATTAGGTTTTCTAACTACTTATATTAATATGACTAATTACTATATTTATGAACTCTAATTTAGATGTGTTTTCGGATGAATTGTAATATATTAGACTTGTTTGTTCAATCATGTTAATTTATATTAGTTTATGTTTATTCAAATATGTTCACTTAAATTTGTTTTGTTTATGTTCGTTTGTGTTCGTTAACGTTCGTGAACTGTTCGTTTAGGCTTTAAACGAACGAACATGAATGAACACGAACATGCCCGATTTCTTAATGAACGAACACGGACAAAAAAATGTGTTCGATTATATGTTCATGTTCGTGTTCGTTCGGTTCGTTTACAGGCCTAACTGTACGCATTTGAAGATACCTACTGAATAATCAGAGGAGCTGGAAGATCCAAAGAGATGCTATCAGGAGATTCCTGATCAGTATCAGGTTTAGCCATAGATGAATGATGATAACAGCTTCTTCAAAAGACGTAGCCTAAGGTGGTGGCGAAGGAAGTGGAGGTGGTTGTTGGAGGAGGTGGAGGTGGTTGTCGAAGGAGGTGGAAGTGACGGCTAGGAGGAGGATAGGGGTGGAGGAGAGGTGTCTGTATTTTGAGATTAGGAAAGAAGAAGAGGTTAGAAGGGTGAGAAGATGTGGGAAGACATTGGACCATGTCTGCGTGGGGAAGAAGGCGCGCAGAGGTTTGAAGACATTTTTTAATGAAATGTCTTCTAAAAAACAAACAGTCTACAGAGCTAAACGTCTGCGCGTGATCTGTGCGGCGCAGACATAAGAGGCAGAAGAGATTTTTCTGAAAAAATAAACATCACCTTAATAAAGAAAAGACATGAAAATGAACTAAATGGAAATGGTTTTAAAAAAAATGAAAATAAACTAGAAAGAGTAAACTTACATTTTGCTTCATATGGTTTGGTCGATTTAACGGTTTCGCCCCAATCCTTTAAAAATAGTCATTTTACTCCCTGATCTATGAACTTTATCTCTATTTCACCCCCCCCCCCCCAACGCCATCCAATTCAACTGTTAAATCTTGGTCACATGCCCCTCACATGAGGGGCATTTTAGTCTTTTCCCATCCTAGATCTGAACCAGGATTTAACAGTTGAATTGGATGGCGTTAGGGACGTGGAGTGAAATAGAGATAAGCTTCATAAATTAGGGAGTAAAATCATTTTTAAAGGAATTGGGCAAAACCATTAAAACGACCAAACCACAAGGAGCAAAACAGAAGTTTACTCAACTAGAAATAAATTGGAGCATCACGTGGAGCAAGGACTAGACATTGTACTATATTGGATTAAAATGAACACACCCAATTGACCAAAGTGCCCTTGCATGGTTATTGAACGCCTAAAGCATCAATAACTTTGTTGTGAACAGTTTGGGTGACCCGATATACATCAATAATAAGTATCAAACTAAATAAAAACACAATTAATGACAATAGATAAAAGACATAATTGATGAGAGCAGATAAAAGACACAATAGAGAGCAGATTAAAACACAATGAACAACAAACTAAAAACACAATACACAACAAGCTAAAACACAATGAACAAGAGAATAAACCACAATGGACAACATATTAAAACATAATGGATAACAAATTAAACACAATGACGAGAACCAATAACACAATGTATAAAAAACCCAGATATAACATCATCTTCATTGTGTCATATACTGTGTTATAAGTTCTCATAAAAACACAATAGGTAGACCCAAATTAACATTGTGTTATAGGTTTTGATAATAACACAATGTATAGAAACCCTAGCAAAACGTAATGACCAAAACCCAGTTAAAAGACACAATTACCGAAACACAATGCAAAAAAAAAAAACCAGTAAAAATTAAATTTTTTACTCATATTAAAGATAATAAAAGATAATAAAACGCTTGTTATTATGGTGATATGATACTCATATTAAAGATAATAAAACGCTCGTTATTATGGTGATACGACCAAAACCCAGTTATATGACAATATGATACTCATATTAAAGATAATAAAACGCTCGTTATTATGGTGATTTTTTTTTAAATGTCATGAAAAAGTTATGGACGTTTTAAATTGATGGTGAGAATTGGCATGTGCCTTGCATGTGGAAAGAGAAAATCCATAAATGTAGGATTCCTTTTATGTCCTTCAATTATCTTCTTTTCCTTAATACTAATCTCAAACTCTCCAAATTTAAGATCAATGAACTAAAATCATTCTTACCCTTCTTATTTGTATTATCCTGTGCATTTGATCATAATCCCTTAATTAGCAACATTTTTATCTTTATGCATAATTGAGTTATATCTCATGCTTTGAAAGTTTTTAAAGAATTGGTTTTTTTATTTTAACCCAAAACTTTACATCATTTGCAACTCAACCTCACAATTTTTACTTTCAACTTTGGTTTCCTATATTTTTCGTCTTTTGCAAATTTTTGTTTTACATTTCGTTCTAAATTTTGCGAGTTAACAAACGCAATGGGCATGTGTGATTCAATGTTTTTACATTTTGCCTTATGTCTCGTTCAAAAGTTTGCGAGTTAACACGGCGCAACGTACATGTGTGGTTCATCGTTTTTACGTCGGGTCCTAGATCAACTCAGTGTTGGTGGTCGCTAGCGGTGGTGTGACATTGGTGCTATTTGACACGGTTTTACGCCTCTGCCGCAACACATGGGGCTTAATTCTAGTTGATGGATTAATTAGTAATAAGTTTAATAATTGTAATTTACCATCTGAATTTAACATGAAACCAAATTTAAATATAGTTAAAAATAACATGAGCACTTGTATCTATTACTAACAAGATCTAACTCTTTATTTTTATTTAGAACGGATGACACATACCCTCTAATCCGAGTCCTAAATCTACACATGTGTGACCTAGGGGTGTGCAATAACCGAACCGAAAACCGATAAAACCGAATCGAAATTAACCAAAACCGAATTAACCGAAAGTCGGTTAACAGATATTTTTTTTACCATCGGTTAACCGAAATTAACCGAACCGAATCATTTATTTTTTATATATTTCTAACTTTTATACCTCTTTTTCATGTATTTCATGTTTTATACTTTCATTTCATGTAATAATACCTCTATTTCATTTATTTATGCCTTCATTCATTTATTTATACATTCAATTAATTTATTTATACCTCCATTTTATGTATTTAAACATCTATTCATGCATTTATACCTCCATTTCATTTATTTATACATCCATTTCATGTATTTATACATCTATTTCATGTATTTATACCTCTATTACATGTCTTTCTAAGCAAAAAAAATAGCCCTTGTTTGAATTGGTTATTAACCGAACCGAACCGAAAACCGACAAATTAACCGAACCGATTAACCGATGACTTCGGTTACGGTTACGGATAATACTAATAACCGAACCGTGCACACCCCTACATGTGTCCACTACAGAACTAGAACTCTCAACCACTTGGAAAAAAAACACCATTAATCCGAGTCCTAAATCCACACATTTATCCAAGCCCTTTGGTGACCATATCTAATAAGACGATATGTACACAAATTTATATAGCTTGGGCAGTTGCTTAAAATTAACCCAGTATTGAACACCCCTCTATCCCATTAAGTCAAACATGGTTCACCAAGATATACAATCTTGATACCACTAGGCTACAAACCCTTTGGTCACCAGATCTAACAAGTAAAACGATATGTAAATAATTTATAAAGTTTGGGTAGTTGTTTACTAAAAATTTACCCGGTATTGAACACCCCCTCGATCCCATCAAATCAAACACGGGTCACCATTACATACAACCTTAATATCGCTAGGCTAGCGACCAAATCTCTTAAGTAAAACAATATGTACATAAAATTAAATAGCTTTGTATTGAACACCCCTCTATCCCGTCAAGTCAAACAACACGGTTTTAAACCGACTAGTGATACAAAAAAAGGCATCCCGACACCAGAAATGTAAACTACAGTTATAAACAGCCAAACACACGGTAAAGCAAACAAACCTGATATAAAAGGCCACATGGGTGCGATCTGGTTAGACATTTAAAAATCGAGTCTTAGCGATATGTTGTACCGTGCGCATTGGAAGAATTCCCTGTAGAAAAAAAGATTTGATTGCATTCAGAAATGGGTTGATTTTTGTTATGTTTTATATCAAACGGGTCAAATTAATAAACACGTCGGAAATTGTTCAAAGGGCACTTTCAAACGGTCAAACCAACTCCTTAGACACTTGTTAATTTTCAAATAGAACAAATACCGTAAGGAGGTTGTTGCTGCCTTCTTCCCCAAGGATCCGTTGCAGGCTGCGTCTCTTGTGACCGACCATTCGTGAAAGCGGCTCCATTGGCCGCACCCCAACCGCCCGTAGACGAACCACCAGGCCCACCACCCCAGCCTTGTGTCCACACGGGTCCTCCCCAAGCCGTTTCCCACCACTGGTTTGCTGGTACACCCCCTGCAACCCCCGTTGTTCCCATCATTGGCTGTTGGTAAAACGACTGGTGTGCCCATGGTGTCTCCAAGCCTGCAGTCACAGCTTGACGTTGTGGCACACCCAAGTGGCCGGTTGGCAGTGGCCTGGTTGATGGACTCGCACCGTTTGGGTTATAGACATTGTTCGTGATCAACTTGGTTTTTGTGGTCTTTTTTTCAAGACTTTGTTTCCATGCGTTCAATTTTTGTTCGACAACGATAGAGTGCATACCATCAATGCCAAAAAGTGATTCTTTTAACTTTAACTCGTCAAGGTTAACATTCATGAAACGACCGAGATTTTGAATTGTAAGATGAACCAACTCATGGATTATTTTCACTTCTAACTTTCCAACCGCTCTGGCCACATTTTGGGCCCGGTCAAAGAAATCCTCAACCTGGCAAAATGAACGGGTCGGGTCAGATTGGCATTAACAATGTTTAAAAATAGAAACAACAATAAAATAAAATAAAATAAAAAATGAGAAAAAAAATACTTACACTCATTATGGCTATTTTATTGTCCCAGGTTTTAGGTGACCAATGTCCTAGATAAGGACTAGCACACAGACCTTTTGGCCAAAGCTTTTCGACAGATGCTAACTGCAACAACCATTAACAGTATATACTAAAAAAACTCAAGAGTGTAAAATGTATAAAATAAAGAGTAAAGTACACCCCGGATGGTCCCTGTGGTTTACCAAAATTTTGGAATTGGTCCCTAGCTTTCCAAAAGTACACGGATAGTCCCTGTGGTTTGCACTTTGTAACGCATTTAGTCCCCAGATTTTTCCAAAAGTACATGGATGGTCCCTGTGGTTTGCAATTTGTAACGCATTTAGTCCCTTACTTGGACCTGCTAAAACCTTTGGATTTGTTGGCTAGGGACCAAATCCAAATTTTGTTAAACCACAAAGACCATCCGTGTATGGTGTACTTTACTCTAAAATAAAAAAACGGTTGCCTACCTTGATTAAAAACGTCACGAACAATTCACCTAACGTTTCTGTATTTCTTCTACCGTAGTTCTGGAAGCCTCTAACTGAATTCTTCACGGATGCAGGATCATCTCCATCTACAAAACTCTCATGTCTGATTTGACTTGTGACTAGTACGGTTTTAACTAGGGTCGCTTTTATGAGTCGTTTACTTATGAAACAATCAATTCATGCCGTATTGTTATATCTATAATTTCAAACTAAAGCAATGATGTACGATCACCAAACATCACACATCACATTTTTTAAGTTTTGTATAATCAAAATTCTCATATAAATTGATTATTTTACATCCTTAACTAAGTCTCAAAATTACCTTTTAGTATGGCGGAAAACGGAGGTAATATAGGAGGATCTCGAGTCTGAAACCAGAGATCGATAATAAGACCAATTGCACAATTAAAAACAATAAACTGCTTATAAGTTTTTCTCATAATAAAAGTTGTTTTGAGCCAAAAGAAATTATAAATTATAAAATCAAAGCTGTTTTTAAGGTAACCTATAATGATAAAGATGACTGAGATGAGGTAAGAAGTATATGCCTGTAGATGAAAAGCAACCAATAATATTATAGATAAAGAACTAAGTGTTTGGTCTTTTGGGCTGTTAATGTCTTGTGCTTTTGCCCACGCTTTCATCTGCATTAAAAGATATCATTCTAATATTAAAAGCGAATATAATGGTCAAGTCTTTATTTAAGTTGAAAAAGTCAACAATCCTATTGGAGGAACAAAAATAAACTTACCAATAAACTTAGCTTCCGAAACCGTTCATCTATTGAACTAATGTAGCGTATAATAAGGGATTTTGAAATTCCATCTGTGTTTTCTACTGAAATGTCACATTCGACACCTGTTGCGGTATCAACAAACTTAAGAATGGGTACCTTAGCCCTCATCACAGGCTGCACATTTTGTACACGACCTGCACCTAAACCATAAAAGTTCATATAAAATAGTTCAAACAGTTAAAGTTTTATAATGTGTGGATCTATATAAGTAAAACTTTAATGATACTATATGCAAAGACTAGTATAGTTGGAAGATTACTTTGAAGTGAATAGAGTTTTTTTGAAAACTTCCGAAGCGTTTTAATTTTCTGCTCTCGAGGAAACACTAACGGACTATTTGGGAAGTTAATGGAGAGATCAAGATCACTTTCGGGAGTAAAAAAGTCCATTGAAAAGGAACCAAATTCCTCAACAACAGGACAGCTGGCAGAATTACCTGGATCACAAACAAATATATTTACCATTTGTAGAGAGTGATATTAAAGAGTAAAATACCATTTTCGTCCCTGAGGTTTGGTCAGTTTTGCGACTTTCGTCCAAAGGTTTATTTTTTCGCATTTGGATCCAAAAGGTTTGAAATCTTGCTATTTTCATCCGGCTTGTTAACTCCATCCATCTTTCTCCGAAAAGTTAAGTTAAGTCAAGTGTATTTTCTTTTTTTTTTTTTTTGTTAACTTAGAGGGTAATTCGGTCTTTTTCACTTTATGTACAAGCATGTAGCATAATGTACTTCAAAATAACCTTACTAAATAAAAAAGAAGAAAATACCCCTGACTTAACGGAAAAAAATGGACGGAGTTAACTAACGAGCTGGATGAACATGCCAAGATTTCAAATCTTTTGGATACAGATGCGGAAAAACAAACGATTTCAAATCTTTTGGATACAGATGCGGAAAAACAAACCTTTGGACGAAAGTCGCAAAACTGACCAAACCTCAGGGAAAATGACATTTAATTCGATGTTAAATTATTTTACTTCAAATGAACATAAAAAGCAACTGATTACAGACAAGTAATTGAAACTATAAGATTACCGTATAAATCTTTAGCTATATCATTAAGAACTCGGATCACTTGTTTGCGATTTTCATATTCGCTTGGCTTTGGCCTACGAATTACATAGGCATCGTTAAGTAGTTTCTCAAGTATACGTAACTGCTCCCGATTTACTAAAAGCTTCTGCGATTCCGTCAACTCAAATGTCTCTGCTTTCTTTATGAGGACTGGAATAATGAATGACAAGTTATTAACTTAAAAAGAAGACATGATTGTCCATTAAAGAAAAGAATAATTGTTTCAGATTATAAACTAAATTAACAATGGACAACTTGATAAACTGAAAAAAGATGTGTTCACTATACAAAGTAGACTACATAAACTTCATTTCGGGGCTGTTTGGCAACTTCTGAATGGTTAAGTGTTGAATCGGTAAGAGATCTAAATCATTAAGTGCTGAACCAATAGAGTCTGAACCATTAAGAGCCAGTATAATGCTTAACCGTTCAGAGGCAAATGTCTGACCAATTCAGATTAGAGATCTTAACCATTCAGACTCTGTATAATGCTTAACCAGTCAGAGGCAAATGCCTGAACCATTCAGACATTTGCTCACGAAACAGACAATCTGAACCGTTAAGCGCTGAACCAGTAAGAGGTCTGAACCATTAAGAGCACCATTAAGAGGTAAACAAACAACCCCTTCCTTTTTTCTACTAAATGCCATTATAAGGAAACTAGAAAAGCGTGAGGCTATACTTGAGCAAGCATGAGAATTATAAAAAAAATAAGAAAAAAAATGTAAAACAAAATGCTTAAAATGCATAAATCTCGCGTACCGTTCCAATCATCTTCCCTGTCATAGAGTCCTGCAAAAAACATATGAAAAAAGGATGACAAATAGTCAAGATTTATCAAGAGCAGGTAAACAGATCAAAACCATAAGGTGCACTCAGAAAAGAAAAAAAAAAAAAAAAAACACACATCAGAACACTTAGAAAGCAGTGTTTTAAAGAACGTAGGATCATGATTTTTGGCCTTGTAGTTTTTCACAATACCAAAAGGGTTATTTGTTGTCAACCCAGATTTCCAAAAACACGTGTAAAATAACTAAGTAGCATACAGTAAAAAAGAAAGTCATTGTCATCAAAGAATAAAAACAAAGCAACTGAAGTAATGTGTTGGTCACCACTGAGGGTCACAAGAATGTCTAATTTAACTCGTACTATAACAAGAATGTCCCGTCATCAAATCTATATAAAAGAAAAATAGACTTAACAACCTCTCTTGATGATAGCAAAACAAAATATATTAAACCATTACAGTAGACCAAAAGCCAACAACAAGAAAATATAACAAAAAACTACCAGCAACCCAAACAAAAGAAGCGGTGAAAGAGTAACATATTAAAAAATAAGCAAATATGACATAACAAAACAACATATAAGCATATGTAGAAGTATACAAATACTTGCAAAGTCCACCTAAAGTAAAGGAATATCTAAGACCCTAAGACATATCTAAGACCCTAAGACAAATCTGATATACTAGTCACACCTAACCTTACCCTAACAATCTCACTTATACACTTCTAACCAAAACATTGGAGGGGGCGGGTACACCCCCGGGCACCAACTATCCTCCGCCACTGTTCATACATCCTCTTATAGGTTGAGTTATTTCCCTTTGTTACTGCCTTCTCCGCCTCCTTCCTTGCATCTTTGTTTCCATGCATTCATACATCCTCTTATAGGCTGGATTCTTTGCATCCGTTACTGCCTTGTTCGCCTCCTTCCTTGCATTTTTGTATATATCCCTCAACCACACTCGCTCCTCCTCGTCTAAGCACCTCAAAAGATCCATCCCTAAGACTATCTTGTTTATCTTTTATTTTGGTCTTCACATCCTCATTCCACCACCAGGACTCCTTATGCCCGCTTATCTTTCCAGTCCCTAAAGTCTCCTTTGCCCCAAGAGTTACGATAGTCACCATAGCTTCCCACATCTGGTTTGCGTCCCCGCCTAGTTGAGCCGTTGTCACCGAGATGACCTTATCGCCCTTCAAGTTTCCCCCAACGGATCCTAGGTCTCACTTTCCTCCCTCTCACAAACAGCTTGTCTCTTAATACTATATCTGCCACCAGCAAATGGTGTTGGGCCACTGTTGTATCACTGGTATAACCTTGCAGTCGCTCCACCACTGTCGGTCATTTCGCCTCATCACAAATTCCAAAAGATCCCTACCAGGCTCATTCCTATCTCCTAAAGCAAAACCCCCATGTACCGACTGAAAGCCGTCGTTATCCTTACCGATACGACCATCAAAATCACCATCTATAAAAATTCTCTCCTCCCTAGGTCTGCCCCTCAACACTGCGTCTAGGCAATCCCAAAAAGCTCTCTTTTCCTGAACTCCTAGGCCTAATTGTGGAGCGTAGGCACATATCACCGTTATCACTTCCTCACATAATACAATACGCAACACCATTAATTATAAACAGAGTACTATTCTTGATATCTTCCCTATTCATCTAAGAATATGTTAAAGGTAGTAGTTAGTTAGGATAGAATGATGTACAAAAGCCAAAATACAGTTGGTAGAAATTTAAATGTATTTGACACATTGGCAAAATCAACTCTCTACCAAGAAAGTTATAATAAACTATCTCCTATAACTCATTTCACAGATGTTTTTGTTAGCCTAATTCGGATCGGAACCGACTCAAAATCTGAAGTCAATTAAGATAAAGATCAAAATAAAGAGATTAATTAGAGTTTTAGATTTAATTGTTTAGCATATTTGTCTATGATTATTGGTTTACTTAGTTTGAGTTATCTAGTTTGTTTATTTATTTATTTATTAAGTGTTAAGAGTCATGTTATGTTTGGGTTAGGATTAGTACAACACTACAAATATCAAGTCCTAGGTAAAAGGTTTATTTAAAGTAAATTTTGTGAGTTTTATAATGAGTTTGAACCTGTTTGATTTGGTTCATAATATGTTTTGTTTTCTGTGAATCGCTGCTGCCGTGCCAACAGTCTTACTAATTTCGATTCCCGATCACTTGGAATGTCTGCCAATAAATGTTGTCAGATATAAAAGTAATGCGCATGGAAAAGAAAGGGTTTTGTCACTAACCCTTTCCGTGCAAATTCATGATTGTGGCCCAGCCTAAAAAATACAATGTAGAGAAACCCTGCAAAAAGAAAGTCAATAGAAAGTGAATCAATCGCATTAAGTCTAATCAAACTATGATGTAACAAGTGTTTGGATTAACTACAAATGTATGAATAAAAACACGAAGGCGCTGTGATACACTTTGATACGGTTGTTACAAATAGAGATAGAATTTGTTAAAGGGCAAAATAACTCAATCCCTTTAATAAATAGCACATGACCGACACACAACACTTTTCATATAAAACTTATTTGTTATGAAATTGAGGAGTTGGAATTGTAAACGTATTTGGTTGGTGGTGGATGTTAAAGGTTTTATTAGTATATGAACAGTTAAAAGCAAAACTTTCAACAGAAAAAAGCAAGCACAGATATACGCTAATCATTTTGTTACTTAACTCCAAAGATGACTTAGATTTCAAATTAAAGTAAATTTAAGTAGATCTAAAACCATAGTTATTAAAGGCGCGAAGCGCACTCTAGGCGCATAGGCTCCGATTAGAGCCTAGGCGATAGGTGCAAAAAAAGCGTGGGCCCGAGAAAAAAAAACGCACTTAAATAAAAAATTAAAAAGTTCATTAAGGGAATAAAGTACTCAAAACCAAAACAATAATGTTCATACTAGCACTTAAAAAGTCTCGGATAACAAAATACTTAAAACCAAAATGTTCATACTAGCACTTAAAAAGTCTCGGCACCAAAATGCGAACTGAATAATTTGATAATTCGAACTGAAAAAATGTGATAATAAACTGATATCATCTGTTTAAACTTAAAGCCCTATAAATACTGCAGAAAAAGTGGAAATTACCAATTAAAAAAAATAAAAAGCATAAATCATTAATTACGCATGGGAAGAATTAAGCTGCGCTATTGTTACCTAGGAACTATAAGCGCAGTAAATGCGAATCACCCAGAAAAAGCGCCTAGGCGTCAAAAGCGCTCGCTTTTGATAACTCTAATCTAAACAAAGAGTATTGTGGTTAAAACAACTACAGGGTAATAAACTTAAATTTCCGTTGATGATATGCCATAAAAATGGTGGTGACAATATATATAAAATCTAAAAACAGTATCTTCTAAGAAATCAAAGGGTGTCACACTTATCTTAATTATTTACGTTTCTTGTGTGTAGTTCCTTTTAGTTTCTGCATGACGCAGATAGAACATACGTATTTACTACATCAAACTTTTTAACTGCTATTTAAATATACTTAAGCCGCTATTAAACAAACTGTCCATAGACTAAATTTTTAATTTACTAACGGCATCCCTTTTGCCTTTTGTATTGGTGGGAACATAATTAAATCAAATTACCCTCCATATAAGAAATATATCCTCTGGTTGTATCCTTTTTCAATAACATTGATCATGAGATACTAAAGACATAATGTAATCTGCCTAAATCTACTATATACCTCAGTATCTTCACAAGCTTCTCACCAATATTTCTTTTCCTAGTTCCTTTTTATTTGTCGAATCTCGAAAATTATCTCCAAATCCGATCCACGACCAACTCACCCCAAGAACACGCAATCCCAACTTTGACTTATTTGACCTTGAGTCCTCGACTTCTAACTGAACTCTCAAGTGTCATCACACCAACATCAAGAAAAAAAAACAAACTACTTAGAAACTCAAGCATTCAGCCCTTCATTGCTTTTGAACATTTTTAATATATTTAAATATTCAGTAACTATTTCGTTGTTGTGAATTTAATTTTTTGGAGATTCAGTATGCTCGTTAAATCAAATAACCTGATATATTTTTACTTTGATAGTAAATAAAACCTAACTTAAAATAAAAAAGATCGGTTCTAATTAAAAAATCTTTACTTCTGGTTAAAAAAATCTTAATCTAATCACACTAGTTCGTCTAGCCCGAAATATATTTATCAAGATAAACCAAACTGTAATACGTAACTCAAAGCAGATTATGAAAAGTCAAGTAGCTATATATGAACATTATTAGGTAGGCACTGTTATTACGTATGAAAAGAACTTACTGAACAATGTATAAACAATAAAACTATGCAGTAAGAACTCTAGGATTGACTGTTACAAATCATACTTATATCGTATTATCGTTGATCATTTAAAAGCGTATAACAACTGTTTGTTAAAATGGCAGTAACAATGTCACTTCCACCTTACAGTAAACACATGAATTTCAAAAACCTAAGTTTACACCTAGGGGTGCTAAACGGATCGTGTTCTCGGGTTGGTGGGTTCGGCCCGACCCGAACCCGAAAATTTTAAACGAACCCGTACACGACCCGTTCGACCCGAATTTTTTAAATTTTTTATTTTTTTTCCACAAATTAATGTATTAAATTTAAAATTTACTTAAAAAAACATAAACGTATATAATACAATTACATTTAAATTATAAAATATTATGTGAATAAGTTATAAATAGGGCATAAAATACACATACAATAAATTTATGAAATAAACATATTGTAAAAAAATATAATATAATATAAATGGGTTAAACGGGTTCGCGGATTCAACCTGAAACTCACCCGAACCCATTTAGACTAAACCTAAACCCGCGAATTTCGTGTTAGGTTCGTGTCGTGTTTTCTGGTCGTGTCAGAAATTCACACCCCTATTTACACCGTAAACACAGCGAGTCAAAATTTAGTATTTTCCGCGTAAACAATTACTTAGAAACCATGTTCGTCTCACTCGACAATCTACTGTGTATGCTTCTCTAGGGTTGACAGTTACAAATCATACTTACATCTTTGATCATTAAATAACGTATCTCAACTGTTTGTTAAAATGGCAGTAACAACTTAGAACATTACTTTCACCTTAAGCACTACACACATAAATCAAAAACCAGAGTCACTAACCTAACATACAAACTTCAAAAACCTAATTTCACACAGTAACACGTAACAACTCAAAAATCACCTATTATATAAACCTAAGTTAATCGATGGTTGAAACATCAATGCTACTACACAAATTAAGTTAATAATAATCATAAAAATCAGCTATAAATCCGTCAAAATTACTAACCGATTACAAAACCTAAGTTAAATGATGAAACAACAAGTCAACAATGCAATGCAAAGTAAGTAAGTTAATCGGTTGAAAACTACTAACCGATTACGAAAGCTGGCAGAGATAGTGGAGTGATCGTCCGGTCCGGTCCAGTCAGCGACGGAGATGAAGAGTCGTATGGTGGACCCGGTGTGCAGAGTGTGACTAGATTTTGGTGACAAGGTGGGTGTTTAAATAATAATAATGGTTCCGTGTGGTGGACGCTGACTAGACTATAACCAAAAAGGGGCACGTATGACTAGACATTAACGGAAAAGAAAACACATTGGATATTTCGGATGTAACTTTACTTAGTAGATGTATCATCATAAATTGTTAAGGTTTTTTCAAGTGGCTACATATTCACAATCCCTAATCCCTATTTATACATCTTCATATATATGTTTACTAGGTTATTATCTGTGATTGCTTCCCGAGCTCGGGAAACTTAGTTATATTAATTATTATTTGTTATTAATACGACCTCATTACATCAAGCATCTCATTGGATGCAACAACAATGTCTTCACGTCACCGGATTAGATCATGAATCCATATTAGAGGTCAAACAAAAGCGCAACAGGACCACATTAATGACATCATTTCCACTTTTACTTCAATACACTTACGTTATCGAGTGATTGGGATTTTGTAAAAATGTTTGTTCTTGTACTTCTTTACAAAATTACATAGAATTCAAGAAAACGAAACAATGACTTAAAGAACTATAATTTAACACCCAATCTAATCGGGCAAAGCAATCTATTATCTCACAGTTCCCTAGTTTTTACAACAGGAAACACAACATCATCATGTCAAATACAGTCATATATATCCATCCATTATTCTGAATTCATAAACCCATAAATGTAGAAGAATGTCACATTTGCGATTAATAAACCAAGTTTCTGCTAATTGCAGTTACTATTAGCAAAAAGAAGCATGATATCATCTATATATAAAACACAAACTGTTAATAACATTGTTTTATCATGTTAGTCATACACATCAACAAAACATCAAGTTAATAAGTTAAAAAAACCATGGAACATAACCATCAAAAAATTCATAGTTATAATATCTGATATCAGAACGTACTTAAAGGTTTTTGTTAAACTGAAGTAACGTCATTTAGTACGGTCTTCTGCTGCGAAGACACGTATGTGAAATGCAACATATCACCAAACCTCAAGTTATTCTCAGTCATGAACTTCCGCCAACCATCCAACGTGTAACGTGGCTTGCATTCATTTAACTCCGTCTTCACATCATAAACATCCACAACTCCAACCATATTTTGAACTTTCAAGGGATGAAGATCAACAGGAAGACCTGCTCGTCTGGCAACTTCAGCAGGAAGATGCTACATGTATTGTGTGGAAAAAATAATAGTCAAACAAATAAACATAAATCATTAGTTTGTTATAAAAAATGGTATACCAGCCTATAGTCTCCTTTGTGAACAAAGTGAAAGAACTCAGGTTCGAGAAGATGTCCAGAATGTTTTTTTGAAGTCTTTGTACTCTTATTTGTACGGTTACGCTTTTTGTGAACATTGCCGGCTCTCTTCCCCTTGATGAAAAAGTAAACATATACATGTGAATTAAAGGAAGGTTGAATATATGCGCCAAAAAAACAGTTTATATAACATATACTAATTAAGTGGCGAGTATAGATACCTTAACCTTATAAGCAGATGGAGAACATCCAATATGATCAATTGTGTCGATAGGTAGGGCGGCATTTCCCTTAGTCGTATTCTTGACCGTCTCCTTTCTGTCAGAAGTAACTTTACCTTTCTTCTCATAGAGTAACTTTAATAACCATAGTAATATAACAATCTTTAAGATGCTAAACTTACATCTTGTGTTTTGTTCAATCGTGAAGACATGCGTTTCTTCGGCGTGCATTCAGCATCAAACTTGACTGGTTTACGTGAGTTATCAGCCTTTGGTAGTGCATTGGTTGGTAACTTCTTCTAAATATTACATTATTGGATAAATATAACATCAGTAAACAACATTACTAATAGTTGTAAAAACATTAAATTCTTATATGTGTTAAATTAAAAAAAAATAATTTTAATAATTGGACATGTTTGCTCGGGTGAGGATATCATTAACATATGATTCTTGAGAAAGTTGTAAACCGGTACCGTCGCGAGTAACTTGAATCCCCAAAAAATGATTGAGATGCCATAAGTCAGTCATGGCAAATTCAGTAGACAAAGTTTTGATAATTCTTGAACAAAATTGTTGTCAGATGCCGTGAGTATGATGTCATCCACGTATAATAATAAGCAGTGTTGTAAAAGTCGGATTACTCGGCCGAGTACTCGGCGAGTACTCGGTCCTCGGACCCCCTCCGAGGCGACTTCCTCCTAGGCGATCTCAATTAGTCGGCCTCGGGATTACTCGGGAGTACTCGGCGCCTAGTCGGACGTAGTCGGCCTAGTCGGTCTAGGCGGTCAACGTGGTTTGTTGACTTTTAATCGGTCAAACTCGGTCAAAATCGGCATACTCGGCCTTGTACTCGGACTACTCGGCCTTGTACTCAGACTAGTCGGACTTGTATTCAGAATATTTGAACTTTAAACATGTTTCATTTTAAATTATACTCAGTTGACATGAATTATGCTTATTTTAACACATAAATAATATATAACAATTAATTTTCTTTATATTTACCATGTCCGCGTACTCCCCGAGCACTCTCCGAGTACTCTCCGAGTACTCCGATTACTCCCAACTCCCCAGTCGGCCGACTAGGGACCGCCTAGCGACTTTTACAACACTGATAATAAGTAGGCAGTATTGGAGCCTTGTTTGTAAACAAAGAGAGAAGTGTCATAAGACGCACTACGAAACCCGCATTTAGTGATAAAAGTTGCAAACCGATGATACCATGCTCAGGGGGCTTGTTTTAACCCATAAAGTGATTTACGTAACCGACACACATATGAGGGGTGTTGTTTGTCTACAAATCCGGGGGGTTGGAACATGTATACGGTTTCATTTAAATCCCCATGCAAAAATGCATTTTTGACATCAAGTTGGTGTATTGGCCAATCACGCGAGACGGCAAGACTAAGAACGGTACGAATCGTTGTAGGTTTAACCACAGGGCTGAACGTGTCAAAGCAGTCAATACCAACTTGTTGTGATTTTCCGTTGACAACAAGACGGGCTTTGTATCTCTGTAAAGAGCCATTAGCATGGAACTTATGTCTATATAGCCATATGCAGCGAATTATATGAGCACCATCAGGTCGTTGAACTTGCTCCCATGTATTATTATCCATTAAAGCCCTGTATTCATCGGTCATGGCACTGAGCCAGTTTGGATCAGTTTGGGCGGCTGTGTGAGATGTGGGAATGGGTGAGATTGAGGTGGGTCTGGAAGTGTGTAGGCTGAAGTGGGTTTTGGGTTTAGTAATGCCATCCTTAAGACGAGTCGTCATAGGATAGATGTTGCTGGGAGGCCATGGAGGATGGGTGTTGGCGGACTGAAGTGGGGAGTTGTCGCAACCCCCGTCCCCTAGTTACCCGAGAACGGGATGCCGCGGCCAGTTTCAGTGGTATCGGTGTTTATCAGTTTGGCAGCGGAATTTACATCAGGACCGTAGTTAGGAAATATTTTATCAGAATAAAATACCACGCTTTTATAATATTAAACACATGGGAAAAATCCCAAGTTTCAAGTACACACATTTTCATAGGGATAAACCCTATTTTATTTAAATAAACATCTCTTTATTTAGGTAACTTTTATAGCCACTTTTCCAAGCCTTCAGTGTTGTCCAGCTGGCTTCTATTTGGCTTTCACATTTTGTTACCTGAAACGCGTTTAAAAACATTTTGTCAGTGGGAAATACTGGTGAGTGAATCCCAGTTTAATCAAGATAGGTAAAACCGTTTTACAGTATTGAGGGTGGTCGCGTAATTACATTTGTTTCCATCTACTTTAATTACCACCCACGGTACTGTCAACCCGACTTGTGGTCATATTACTACTCACAATGTAGTAACAAATTTTATATACAAAACCCCAACATACCGACGATAATTGTAGAATACAAATACTCAATCACTGTTAAATATAAATTAATACAATTGAGGTTTTGTAAAAACAGTTTACAAAAAAGAAGATTACTCACATTGTTGTCTTAGGGTTTTCTTTAAGGATTACCTGGTGATTATCTATTAATTACACAAATGCACACGTGTGAGTATAATAACCCAATATTTACATTAGTAATACCCTCCCCGAGACGACATTCCAACGACTACGTCGGGCAGAACCTCGACAGCCGTTACAGAACCCTAAATCAATCGGGCAGCATATCTAATACGTAACCGGGGGTCATGATACTTACAACGAGGCAGGGCTTCACTAATTAGGGGTATTATGCCCGGGTATAGTGCCTACTATATAGAAACTAAGAGAGAATGTTTGAGAATTGAACGAGTTGGACTGGAGGCCAATCAAGGGAATTTATAGGGCTGGTCGACAGGTCCGTCGCACCCCGCGACGAAGGAAGGCAGGGCCTTCGCGGCCCGCAACGTAGGGGGTCTAGGGCGTAGCCTTGCCTGGTCACGAGATAGGTTCAACACGCGTGAGGACACGTGGCGGCTCAGGGTGTGGCCCCGTAGCCAGGCGCTCGTGCCCCGCGACGGCCCTCAAGGGCTCTATCGCGCCTCGCGATGACCCACTAAATTTTGTTTTTAATTAATTTTAATAAAAATAAAGGTATTTGGGGCCTGTTTTCGTGTACGGGGTGTATTTTAGGACGTATTGGGACATCTTAAATATTTTTAGGCTGTCAGAATTATTTTGGAGGGTTGTTATATCCTCCCCACCTTGTTTTAGAACTCGTCTTCGAGGTCTACTGGGATAAGTGTGGATATTTCTTTTGCATTTCTGATTCAAGCTCCCAAGTGTACTCTGGTCCTTTTTTGGAGTCCCATTTCACTTTGACCCAAAATAATCTCTTGTGTTTGAGATTCTTGACTTTCCTATCTTCAATTTGTAGAGGTTTTTCTACAAATTTTAACTGTTCATTTACCTCTATATCCTTATGTAACAACTGTCAATAAAACCGGTAATTAGGATAATAATTATCCAGTAAGAAAACCCTAATTAAGACACCCAAATAATTTGGCATAAACCCTGAAATTTCCGGAACAATCGGAATCAGGATCAGAGCCCCTAAAACTCAGGGGGGCTAAATCCTATTGGATAATTATCTTTGAAAACTCGTTGTTATACTGAAATTCGATTTCAATGTTGAGTCACCAAGTCTATACCACTGAGAAGGCTAGTCTACAAGCTAAAACGCACCCTTTACGGACCGTAAAGGTTAATCCTTACGGACCGTAAGCCAACTGGCTCCCTTACGGACCGCAAGGGTACAGGAATACGGTCCGTATGCGAGTCGAAATTCCAGCTATAAATAGCCGACCTTGGCACTTGAACTGTGGTGTTAAAACGACGTTCATAGCTTCTGTATACGTCGAGATCTCACTGTTATATCATAATTAAACACACACTATACACGAGACGCTGCCGCAATCAGGGTAATAACTCGATCGCTATTACGATTCAACGTCCGATCGATTATAACTATCCAACAATAATCCGGGTGCTGCTCAATTGAGCTTGTACTTTGATTATTCGTCGTGATTTTGACTTGAATATTTGAGTGCTGTTCGAATTCGGACTATGCTCTGTTATTCGTTGTGAATCCGATTGAATTATCGAGTATTGCACTGATTAATCGTTGTGAGGGTTTAATCTCGTGAATTGACGTAACTGCTGTATTAGTTACTAACCTGCCTGTGTGTGCATTGTGTTAAACTAGGTGTAATCAAGGCTAATCAGTAGGCATTATCTATTTGCTCGTTAATCTGCAATGTGATTCATTCTCCTTTTTAAATTGTTTTCTCACAGTTTGTGAGTAAGTATTACAATACCTCAAAATTATTTTCAAGGTTATAATTACATGGATTAAGTCTTTGTAATCACCAAATTACAGCTGGTATGTGGGGTATTGTGCACACTACTATTTCGATCACTCTATGTGAGTGAATATTACTCTATGTGAGTAATTATTACTCTGTGTGAGTAAACCGTCACTATTAGGGCAACGGGACCCAATAGTGGTATGACCACAGTCACAGATCCGGTCGAGTGACAAATACCCATTCTTGATAATTGGTTGATAGAAACATTGTAATCGCTCTTAATACTGTGAATTTATAACTGACGGGTCGTTTTAGAAAACAGAATGATTCACTCAGTATTTCCCCGCTGACAAAACCTTTTTCAAACATGTTCAGGTGATCTGTGTGATCCAGGAAAAGTGCAGTAAAGCACTATCAAGCTCAGGGAAGTGGCTCATTGTAAATAAATAAAACATGTTTTGGAAAAATAAAGATTCCTGTGTGAAATCAACTTATTGTAAATTTTGGGATTTATTCCTTAAACTTTGTGTAATATATTAAACGAGCTTTTTACGGTGAAAAGATCCTGTAAATGAAAGACTTCCGCTGTCACATAAAATAAATACCACGAGTACCACGGGAACTGCCTCACGGCCTCCGACTCCGTCCGGGGTAGGTCGGGGAGCCGTGACAGTTGAAGGTGGTATCAGAGCTAAGAATTAATAAATATTGAGCCACTGATCGAGCCACTGATTTAGCCTAATACTAAATTAAATATTTGACAGAATACTTAAATTTACTAGTTGTTATTTTGTGATTATATGTTTTATTAACTGATTATTTGTTAGTTACAGTATGGGTAAGCAAAAGCTGTCTGCTATCTACCATAAACTGGATGTTGCATCTTCTTCTAAAAACCCAGTAAACCTAGAAGAAGGAATCTTTGTCCGTAAGGCTAACTATGAGAATCCTCTTTCCCCAGAGAAAAGAGATTCGATACTTAAAAAGAGTCAGGAGAAAAAGAAACCCCGAACCAAGAGAGTTAGGTTTAACCCAGAAGTCCAAGAGTGGGGTAATAGTACACCTTGGGAAGATAAAATAGACAAGAAATGGGCAAATCTCTATATGCTAGCTACTGTAGCAGAAAATGCCAACCTCTAAATATCCTATAAGTTAGGTCTAGTAAATAAAATCACCACCCAGTAAATAAATAAAATCCCAGTGTGTTTATTTCCGTTGTTTCTGTATAAATTATGCAATAAAACTTCAGTGTTTATTTGTTAAACTTTGTTCCAAAGTTTTAACATTGCATTCTTTTGCATATATGCTATGCAGCATGAATGAGATGTCGGAAGCATTCCAGAATCTCAACTTATATCCAGTGCCTATCGAAGTCTCTCACGACTTTACTGGTTACATTACTGACATAGAAGAACCTGTGGAATTCAAAGCTCCACCGCTGGAAAAAGCCAAACCTAAAAAGAAGAGAAGATACGTAGGGTGGAGGAAAGTACGCCGTAGGAAACCTGCCACTAGGAGACTCCCTAAAATAGAAAATCCTGTGATCGTGAGCAAGGGAAAGGAAATAGAAACTGGAGAAAGTTCGAAACCACTCGAAAAGGAAATAGGAATAGATCTGAAACAAAAGGGAATAGAGATTGGCGAAAGTTCTAAACAGCCAGAAGAACTTACGTTCCAAGATGAAATAGACCGACTATTAGGAAACTGTGAGGTCATAAGCCCAATCCGCACTAATCTCTATCCTTATCCGGCTACAGTCCAATTTCCTTTAACAGTAGCACCGGCTATTCCCGAACCTTTAATCCATACCCAACCACTAGGGGAACTGGAAGAATGGTGGACAAACGACTGGCAATTCCAAAACATAGTCAACAGTCCTTATAGCTTTCTTCCACAATTTGACCCAGAACCACTCCCGAATCCTCCCATGAGTAATGAAAACCTAGCTGAACTCCGTCAGTTCGGTGAAGAACTGATAGGTACAGGTAATAGGATCAGGGAAATGGGAGAGCATCTAACTTGGAAGTACGATGAGAGGGAGCATCGTTACTAGAACCATCAGTTAAACCACAGAAATCCATATTGTATGATAGTAACTTAAAATTCTGTAAAATGGGCAATAAAACTCTGTAAAATACGGTGTGTATGGATGCATGTACAATATACCATAACAAAGTAAAAGTCGAGAAATCGACAATTTTGGTTACACTTGTATGTTGTGATAATCTATGTGTTTATCTATGTGAATTTTGTCATTGATAAGTTAGAAACTAATAATTTTTACCAATTAGCAGATGGAAAAATCTAACAATGAACCAATTAATGAAGTAAATCAATCTGAGCAAGAATAGGAAGATCAATATATAACTCGACAAGATATCGAGCACTTTATCGCCCAAGGGATAGCTCATGCTATTCCAGAAATTGTGGCTGCTGTTCAGAAGCCCGCCGAACCACAACAATTAAATCCTAGTAAACGTACTTTGGAGGATAACGGCAGTAACAGCATAAATGGAGGCGGCAATCATGACAATCATGACCCGCAACAGGCCCCACTCCCTAAAAGAATAAAAGCTGCAACGCCTGGTTGCACATACAAAGAATTTCTTGCTTGCAAACCCGCTGAATTTGCAGGTAACGAAGGGGCAACTGCAACACTGCGTTGGTTAGAGAAAACCGAAGCAGTAATCGCAATAAGAAAATGTGCCGAAGAGGATCAAGTGATGTATGCATCAAATCTGTTCAAGGAAGGAGCACTAGAATGGTGGAATACGGTCCTCCAGGCAAAAGGAAGAAGGATAGCCTATGCCATGAGTTGGGAAGAATTTAAGAATCTTGTAGAAAGAAAATTTTGTCCCGAATACGAAAAGGAACAAATGGCAAACAAGTTCCTGAGTCATCGGATGCTAGGTGTAGATTGTCGGGGTTATACTTCGACATTCTTTGAATACGCAAGGATAGTGCCATCACTGGCTTCGCCAGAACCGGTACTTATTTCTCGTTACATCTGGGGGTTAATTAGTGAGATCCGAAACATCGTTAAAGCTGCGAGACCTCGTACTATTGACGATGCTGTAGAATTAGCTAATACCCTAACAGATGAATTGGTACGCACAAGAGAGGAAGATCGCAAGAAGAAATTAGCTCAAAAGATTACCCAAGGATTTCGGGTGGGTAATACCAAGAAAAGAGGAACCGGGCAATCATCATCATCTCCTTTCTGTAAAATTTGCAAAAAGAAGCATTATGGACAATGCAATATGGTTTGCAATTTTTGCAAAATGAAAGGACATCGGGAAGAAGACTGCAGGAAGAAAACAAGAATTTGTTATAATTGCAGAGAAAGAGGTCATTTTCAATTTGAATGTCCGAAATTAGCTAAACCTATAGTTAACCAAGCCAAACCAGCTGAAGGAACAACTAAGAGAAATGCGCGAGCATTCCAGCTAACCACTCAAGAGGCCGAACTCATTCCAGATGTGATAGCTGGTACGTTCTTAGTTCACAACGTATTTGCAAAAGTATTATTTGACTCTGGTGCGAACCAAAGTTTTATAAATACTTTATTTTGCCAAGATCTTAATTTACCTTTAACCACTCTTAGGCAAATCTTCACAGTAGAAACCGCAGAAGGAAATTCTGTGAAAATAGATAAAATCTGGCAAGAAGGAAAAATAGAATTATTAGGCCATAAGTTTTCTGCAAATTTGTTACCAATGAATTTAGCAGGATTCGATGTAGTGTTAGGAATGGATTGGTTAATAGCCAACCATGCACGAATCCTATGTGACAAAAATGCTGTAGAAATTCAAACACCTACAGGAGAAGTAATTTTAATTACTGGAGATAAACCTCGAAAGCCACTGAAATTCATTTCTGTAATGAAATTGGCTAGTTATTCGAGAAAGCAGGAAATGGTGTATATGATTTCAGTGATCATTAACACTAAAGATAAGGAACTTCAGGACATTCCGGTAGTGTTAGAATACCCAGACGTTTTTCCAGAAGAATTACCTGGATTACCACCTGATAGAGAAGTAGAGTTTAGAATTCATTTAATTCCAGGTACTGCACCAATAGCTAAAGCACCCTATAGATTAGCACCTACTGAAATGTTAGAATTGAAAAAGCAATTAGAAGAATTATTAAGCAAAGGATTCATACAACCTAGTTCATCCCCTTGGGGTGCACCAGTGTTGTTTGTGAAAAAGAAAGATGGATCGATGAGAATGTGTATCGATTATAGGGAACTGAATAAGGTTACAATTAAGAATCGATACCCATTACCTAGGATTGATGATCTTTTCGATCAATTACAAGGAGCTAGGTATTTCTCTAAGATAGATTTAAGATCCGGATACCATCAGTTGAAAGTACAAGAAGAGGACATACCTAAAACTGCTTTCAGAACTAGGTATGGTCATTATGAGTTTACAGTCATGCCCTTTGGATTAACGAATGCCCCAGCAGCATTCATGGACATGATGAATCGGATTTGTAAACCATACTTGGATAAATTTGTAATCGTTTTCATCGACGATATACTTATTTACTCCAAAAGCCAAAAAGAACATTGTGAGCATTTACACGTTCTCTTAACTTTTTAAGAAAAGAAAGGCTTTATGCCAAATTTTCGAAATGTGAATTTTGGCTGCAAGAAGTACAATTTTTAGGACATGTGGTAAATCACGAAGGTATTCATGTAGATCCTGCTAAGATAGAAGCAATTACGAAGTGGAAAGTTCCACAAACAGCAATGGAGATAAGAAGCTTTCTAGGCTTAGCTGGATACTATAGACGATTTATCAAAGATTTTTCTAAGATAGCCGTTCCTTTAACTAAGTTAACCTGTAAAACTGCTAAGTTTGAATGGGGACCTAGACAAGAAGAAGCTTTTAAGATTTTAAAGCATAGGTTGACAAATGCACCAATCTTAGCTTTACCCGAAGGAACAGAAGACTTTGAAGTATATTGTGATGCTTCAAAATTAGGATATGGATGTGTGTTGATGCAACGCAAGAAGGTAATTGTGTATGCTTCTAGACAATTGAAAAAGCACGAAGAGAATTATACGACTCATGATCTAGAATTAGGAGCCATAATCTTTGCTCTCAAGATCTGGAGACATTATCTGTACGGAAGTAAGTTTACTGTCTATACAGATCATAAAAGTTTAAAATATATATTTGGGCAAAAAGAATTAAACATGAGGCAAAGAAGATGGATGGAGATGCTGAGCGACTACGACTGTGATATTCAATATCACGAAGGAAAGGCAAATGTAGTTGCAGATGCCTTAAGTCGTAAGTATCATGAAAACCAGAAACGAGTCCGTGCTCTTAGATTAAATCTACAAGTAGATTTAATGGCACAAATCAAGGAAATTCAGAAAACAGCAATCAAAGATGATGCTGAAGGAATGAAAGGTTACCTAAAAGAACTAGAACAAGGAAAAGATGGAATTTGGAGATTCCATAAGAAGCGAATTTGGGTACCTAAGCAAGGAGAGTTAAGAAATAAGATTTTAGAAGAAGCTCATAAATCTAGGTATACCATACACCCAGGAAACAATAAGATGTACCAAGATTTAGGAAATCATTTCTGGTGGATAGGAATGAAAAAGGATATAGCCGAATACGTATCCAAATGTTTAACTTGTTCACAAGTTAAGGCTGAACACCAGAAACCTTCAGGATTACTTCAACAATTAGAAATGCCTGTATGGAAATGGGAACTCATAACCATGGATTTTATTACTAAGTTACCCAAAACCAAAAGAGGTAATGATGCAATTTGGGTAATCGTAGACCGATTAACCAAATCAGCTCATTTCTTACCAATGAAAGAAACCTTTAGCATGGAAAGGTTAGCTCAACTATACGTGGACGAAGTAGTATCCTTACATGGAGTCCCACTCTCCATCATATCGGATAGAGATAGTCGATTTACCTCCCATTTCTGGAAAAGTTTTCAGAAAGCAATGGGAACTCGACTAAATCTAAGTACTGCTTATCATCCACAAACAGACGGACAGAGTGAAAGGACAATACAAACTCTAGAAGACATGCTCCGGGCATGTGTAATTGACTTTGGTGGTAATTGGGATAGCCATTTGCCATTAATAGAATTCTCTTATAACAATAGTTATCATTCAAGCATCGAAGCTGCACCATTCGAAGCACTGTATGGACGCAAATGCAGAACTCCAGTATGCTGGGCAGAAATCGGAGAAAATCAATTATCAGGTCCTGAAATAGTACAAGAAACTACTGACAAGATAACCCAGATCAAAGAAAGACTGAAAACAGCTCGAGATCGTCAGAAGAGCTATGCAGATAATCGTCGCAAACCTTTAGAATTTCAAGTCGGTGATAAAGTACTTTTAAAAGTATCTCCTTGGAAAGGAGTAGTACGATTCGGTAAGAAAGGAAAACTAAGCCCGAGGTACGTTGGACCATTCCCAGTGATTCAAGGAATCGGATCAGTTGCTTATCGTTTACAACTACCAGAAGAATTGGCTGGAGTACATGATGTATTTCATGTATCCAATCTCAAGAAATGTTTAGCAGATGAATCCCTGGTAGTACCTCTTCAAGATATAGAGGTAAATGAAAATTTGAAATTCGTAGAGAAACCATTAACGATCGAAGATCGAAAAGTCAAATTCCTCAAGCATAAAAGACTAGTATTGGTCAAAGTCAAGTGGAATTCAAAGAGAGGGCCAGAATACACTTGGGAGCTGGAATCAGAAATGAAGCGAAAATATCCTCATCTATTCCAGTAAATCTCGAGGACGAGATTTTTCTTAAGGTGGGGAGGATGTAACAACTGTCAATAAAACCGGTAATTAGGATAATAATTATCCAATAAGAAAACCCTAATTAAGACATCCAAATAATTTGGCATAAACCCTGAAATTTCCGGAACAATCGGAATCAGGATCAGAGCCCCTAAAACTCAGGGGGGCTAAATCCTATTGGATAATTATCTTTGAAAACTCGTTGTTATACTGAAATTCGATTTCAATGTTGAGTCACCAAGCCTATACCACTGAGAAGGCCAGTCTACAAGCTAAAACGCACCCTTTACGGACCGTAAAGGTTAATCCTTACGGACCGTAAGCCAACTGGCTCCCTTACGGACCGCAAGGGTACAGGAATACGGTCCGTATGCGAGTCGAAATTCCAGCTATAAATAGCCGACCTTGGCACTTGAACTGTGGTGTTAAAACGACGTTCATAGCTTCTGTATATGTCGAGATCTCACTGTTATATCATAATTAAACACACACTACACACGAGACGCTGCCGCAATCAGGGTAATAACTCGATCGCTATTACGATTCAACGTCCGATCGATTATAACTATCCAACAATAATCCGGGTGCTGCTCAATTGAGCTTGTACTTTGATTATTCGTCGTGATTTTGACTTGAATATTTGAGTGCTGTTCGAATTCGGACTATGCTCTGTTATTCGTTGTGAATCCGATTGAATTATCGAGTATTGCACTGATTAATCGTTGTGAGGGTTTAATCTCGTGAATTGACGTAACTGCTGTATTAGTTACTAACCTGCCTGTGTGTGCATTGTGTTAAACTAGGTGTAATCAAGGCTAATCAGTAGGCATTATCTATTTGCTCGTTAATCTGCAATGTGAGTCATTCTCCCTTTTAAATTGTTTTCTCACAGTTTGTGAGTAAGTATTACAATACCTCAAAATTATTTTCAAGGTTATAATTACAGGGATTAAGTCTTTGTAATCACCAAATTACAGCTGGTATATGGGGTATTGTGCACACTACTATTTCGATCACTCTATGTGAGTGAATATTACTCTATGTGAGTAATTATTACTCTGTGTGAGTAAACCGTCACTATTAGGGCAACGGGACCCAATAGTGGTATGACCACAGTCACAGATCCGGTCGAGTGACAAATACCCATTCTTGATAATTGGTTGATAGAAACATTGTAATCGCTCTTAATACTGTGAATTTATAACTGACGGGTCGTTTTAGAAAACAGAATGATTCACTCAGTATTTCCCCGCTGACAAAACCTTTTTCAAACATGTTCAGGTGATCTGTGTGATCCAGGAAAAGTGCAGTAAAGCACTATCAAGCTCAGGGAAGTGGCTCATTGTAAATAAATAAAACATGTTTTGGAAAAATAAAGATTTCTGTGTGAAATCAACTTATTGTAAATTTTGGGATTTATTCCTTAAACTTTGTGTAATATATTAAACGAGCTTTTTACGGTGAAAAGATCCTGTAAATGAAAGACTTCCGCTGTCACATAAAATAAATACCACGAGTACCACGGGAACTGCCTCACGGCCTCCGACTCCGTCCAGTGTAGGTCGAGGAGTCGTGACACCTTAAGCGGTACTACCAGTGATTCATCAGCTAAGCACTTTTTGAGATTAGATACATGAAATACATCATGTATTCCTGCCATTTCCTTTGGCAGTTGTAGCTGGTAGGCTACAGGTCCTATTCTTCTAATAATTTCAAAAGGTCCAACATACCTAGGGCTTAGCTTTCCCTTTTTGATGAATCTTACCACTCCTTTCCAAGGAGAGACTTTCAATAATACCTTATCTCTTACTTGAAATTCTAACGGTTTTCGTCTGTTATCTGCATAACTCTTCTGTCGATCACGTGCTGCTTTAATCGGTCCTTGACTTGAATGATTTTGTCCGTTGTTTCTTGCACTATCTCAGGTCCGGATAGTTGCTTTTCTCCAATCTCTGCCCAACAGACTGGAGTTCGGCACTTTCGTCCATAAAGTGCTTCGAATGGTGCAGCATTGATACTGGTATGATAGCTGTTATTGTAAGAAAATTCTATTAATGGTAAGTGATCATCCCAATTACCTCCGAAATCAATTACACAAGCTCTAAGCATATCTTCCATTGTCTAAATTGTCCTTTCACTTTATCCGTTCGTTTGAGGATGATAAGCAGTGCTTAGATTGAGCTTGGTTCCCATGGCTTTTTGGAAACTCGTCCAAAAATTCGAGGTAAAATGACTATCTCTATCAGAAACAATTGATAAGGGAATTCCATGTAATGAAACTATTTCATTTACATATAACTTAGCTAATTGTTCCATACTGAAGGTTTCCTTCATTGATAGAAAATGAGCTGACTTAGTTAGCCTGTCTACAATCACCCAGATTGTATCATTACCTTTCCTTGTTTTGGGTAGTTTGGTAACAAAATCCATTGTTATCAATTTCCATTTCCATACTGGCATCTCTAACTGCTTCAATAAACCTGAGGGTTTCTGATGTTCAGCTTTAACTTGTGAACAGGTTAAACACTTAGAAACATAAGTTGCTATATCTTTCTTCATTCCTATCCACCAAAAATACCTGCTTAAGTCCTGATACATCTTATCATTTCCAGGATGCATTGTATACTTAGACTTATGGGCTTCTTCTAATATACGGTGGCGTAGGTTTCCTAATTTGGGTATCCACATTCTTTTCTTATGGAATCTCCAAATTCCATCTGTCCCTTGTTCTAGTTCCTTAATCATTCCTTTCAACTTCTCAGTATCATCCTTGATTACTGATTCTTGTGCCTTTCTAATCTGTTCATTTAAATCTACTTGTAGATTTAATTTAAGAGAATGTATTCTTTTTGGCTTTTCATGATACTTTCGACTTAAAGCATCAACCACTACATTAGCCTTTCCTGTATGATACTAGATATTACAATCATAATCACTAAGTATCTCCATCCAGTGTCTTTGCCTCATATTCAACTCCTTTTGTCCCAAAACATACCTTAAACTCTTATGATCAGTGAAAATGGTAAACTTACTACCATAAAGGTAATGTCTCCAAATCTTAAGGGCAAAAATTATGGCTCCAAATTCCAAATCATGGGTTTAATAATTCTCTTCATGATTCTTAAGTTGTCTAGAGGCGTAGGCTATAAACTTTTGACGTTGCATTAACACACATTCATAACCTAACTTAGAAGCGTCACAATAGACTACAAAGTCTTCAGTTCCTTCCGGTAATGCTAGTATAGGTGCGTTGATTAGTCTTTGCTCAAGAATTCTAAAGGTTTCTTCTTGTTTTGGTCCCCAACCAAACATAACAGATTTACAGGTTAACTTAGTTAATTGAATGACTATTCTAGAAAATCTCGAATAAATCTTCTATAATAACCGGCCAGTTCTAAGAAACTTCTAACCTCGGTTGGTGACTTAGGGGTTTTCCATTTGGTAATCGCCTCGATCTTGGTGGGATCCACATGAATTCCTTCATGATTAACTAAATGTCCAAGAAACTGGACCTGTTCTAACCAAAACTCGCACTTCGAAAATTTGGCATAAAGCTTTTCTTTTCTCAGTAAACTTAGAAGTGCATGCAAATGCGCTGCGTGTTCCATTTTACTCTTAGAGTAAATGAGAATATCATCTATAAAAACAATTATGAATTTATCCAAATATGACTTACACATTCGGTTCATCATGTCCATAAATGCGGCTGGGGCATTGGTTAAACCAAATGGCATGACAGTAAATTCATAATGGCCATACCTTGTTCGAAATGCGGTTTTAGGAATATCCTCTTCCTGTACTTTTAATTGATGATATCTTGAGCGTAAATCGATCTTTGAGAAAAATCGAGCTCCTTGCAACTGATCAAACAAATCATCGATTCTCGGTAATGGATATCGATTTTTAATCCTGACCTTGTTCAATTTGCAGTAGTCAATGCACATACGCATTGATCCGTCTTTCTTTTTAACGAATAAGATCGGCGCTCCCCATAGCGATAAACTTGGCTGTATGAATCCCTTCTCCAACAGTTCATCTAACTGTTTCTTTAACTCTTGCATTTCTGCTGGTGCCAAGCGGTAGGGCGCTTTGGCAATCGGTGTTGTTCCTGGTAGCAGGTGGATTCTGAATTCGACTTCTCTATCCGGCGGTAGCCCTGGTAATTCTTCTGGAAATACATCTGGAAACTGAGATACTATTGGAATATCTTTTAGTCCTTTTCCTTTAGTCTTAATGATTATGGAAATCAAATACACTAATGATCCTTTTCTTACATAACTAGCTGTTTTCATCACAGAGATGAATTTTGTGGATCTAGACGACTTATCTCCTTTAATTGTGATCTTTTCACCCCTTGGTGAATTTACTTGGATTGACTTTTGATCACATAAAATACTGGCTTTATTGGCTAT